>NC_081826.1:115120500-116419500 GCF_030867095.1 Alligator mississippiensis | reverse complement strand
TGCTAATGTAAATGTGAGGGTCTTGTGGTCTTTCATTAGCAAAATGCTTGGCCTATTTTAAAAGGGAAGTTTTCAGAATGCTATTTTGTACAATTACAACCAAGATACTATTAGCAAATGCTGTGCAGACTCTGTTTAATTAAGAACCTTAATGATTTGATGATCATATTTTATTTTGGTCTGTTGTATTTTGTCTTTGTGTGTGTATGTTCAGTACAGGAGATGATGTGGGGTTTTTTTTGTTTGTGTAACCCCTCTTGCTGCGGGGTATGGGTGCATGGTTGTGGTGACTCAGTTTCCCCAACAGTATCTTAGTTTAATGAGAGGTTCAAGACACACCGTGATGGGGTCAAGGAACCCTTCAGAAAATGTCAGCTCTTGGTTTTCAATTCTTCTGTTGCAAAGAGCTCAGAAAGACCCCAACAGGTCAGTCTATTTTTAACACTTTGGATTCCTATTTGAAATATCTGGGTTTTTCTTGTGAATCATGTTTGCACACCTAATAGTGCTAACATTGCGTGACCCCCTGCGGCACCCCTGAGAAGATCTCAAGGTATCCTTGGATGCTGATTCAGAATCACCATCCTAGTCAATATTGTCCCCTTTCTAAATCAGTGAAAGCATTTTGCTTGTTTTAAAAATAAAAAAAAAAAGAATCTGAAAGTTAGTACGTAGTAATTCTAGGTGGTTCTTAGTATTTTTCAGAAATATATTGAAATCAACTAAGGAAATGTTCAAGTTTATCTGTAGAAGGTTAGGTGGCTGTCTTTCAGTCCATCTTGGACTGAGAACTTGTGGCAAAATTCAGCCCAGAAGGGATCACTGTCATGGTGCTGTAAATTCCTGAAAGCAGTGTTTTTGTTTTTCTTTTTGGTTCTTGATTTTTGTTTTGTTTTTAATGGAAATACTGATGCAATAGCAGCCTTAACACCACAAATGCTGTGTTGTGTTTTGAGTTTTGGGCACTCCTTCTAAATAAAGGGACTTTCAAGCTTTACTTTCTGCAACATGTCATTTTCCTGCAGCATATTTTTAAAGGGATTTAATAATGAATACAGCTCTGTTTGTCTCAACTCAAAGGAGTACAGTATTTCTATTCTAAATAGAGTTATGTCATATGTGTTCAGATTTGCCATTTCTCAGCTAATTTAATGAAGCTTTGTTTTCATCTAGGAGCTAAAGAGGCAATTTCACTGGAGTTTGGGAATAAAGCTTCTACTTATGGTACCCCCATATTCTGAAGAATTAAAAAGGGAGGTCTCAGTTTTAACTTAGACCTCAGGGGGTCTCAACAAATATGTTGCCTTAGAATGGTAAGGCTTACCTGAAGCTCTTCATCTTCAAGACTGGTTCATGACTGTTGACTTTAAGCCTTCCACCCAACAGCACACAGGAGTACCTAGTGACTGGGTCTCACTGTGACTCTAACCAATATAAAATGTTTAGATTCTTCACGAGACTGAATAGTCCACAAATGACTGGCAGTGATGGTGATGCATTTTAGAAGGCAGAGAATCCAAGTCTATCAGGCTAATTAGGGCTGGATTATGACATGCTGGGGCCGTAAAATATATCAATCTGAAGAGGCCCCATAGCATTACCAAAACAATCTGGCACTTCCCCCGTCGCTTCGGGACTAGCCGCCGCTCTCCCGCACCAGCCTGGAAGTGGCAGGGGAAACTTGCACGCGACTGCTGCCACCTCCATTAAACACCCTGTGCTGCTGCTCTGCATGTGGCGGGTGCTCCAGAACCAGCTGCTGCTACCCTCCCCAGCTCCCCAACTGGCTGCAGTGCCGGTTTTAAAAAAACCTCATTTTCAAATATTCAGCACGTATTTGCTTCTGAGCACTCTGGATTTGTGAGGTTTTACTGTGTTTATTCCCATATTTAGAGGCCCCTTAATGTGAGGTCCTAAGCTGTAGTTTACTTAGCTTGTGCCTAAATCTGGCGCTGAGGCCAATGGTAGACCTCAATGGCTATCTGTTCAAAGACAAGCACCAACAGGAAGCAGAAACAGTTATGTCATTTCCCTGTTTTTTCAACTAGAACTGCTTGGGAACTGTGATGTATTATTGCCCACATTTGCAGATGATTGAGTTATCAGAAGCTGGTGCTGCAGGCTGCAAATGTGGGAAGTTTACCAAATCCCATAATTCCCTATTCCTGACTTCTAGTCCTTCTGTACAGCAATTCTATCTCCTCTGCCTGTAATGGGAGTTAAGCACAGCAGGAGAGACGAGTGATCTGTAGACTGTTTCCGAGAAGGTCTCTGCTTCAGGAGGAAAAAGTATAGTGTGCAGTGGCTGCACATTAAGAGAGAGATAAGGAGGGAGGGTTCATTTGGTTTGGGCTAACTGAAGACTACCCAATATCATTGCAGACATCCTTTAAGTTCTCAGTAACCAGAATTTTGAGCTGATGGAAGGTTGTACCTGTCCTATCTTTTATGCCCTTGCATGAGAGGGCACAGGGCATATGCACGGCTCTGTTGTTTAAAAAAACAAAACAAAATGTCTAGTTTTACAGGCCTAGAGTGCTACTGTGGCTGTTATGCTTCAGGAAATATGCAAGAAGCAATTTTTTTTGTTGATGTGTTTTACTGGTTATAATAGCTCAATCTCTCCAAGCTATATTGTTGGTCCTAGAAAACATGCCACCAGAAAAAGCTGTGCTTCAGGCCTTACATGTGTGCACATCTACAGTGGGATTCACATTTACTAAAACTCAGAGAACCACCTTTACTACAGGGTAAGTACTTCCATCTTAGAGTTCAAAGATTTCCCTTTAACTGCTTTAAAAACATCAGGTTTATGCAACTCTGAAGTAGTTAAAATGTCTCCTAGAAAAATATTGGCACCTGAAGGGTATGCCGTCTTAAGCACTACTGAACAGTGTGTAGAGTTCAATGTGTGGGGCATAGGGTGCTATTTACTGTATATCTTTATGGTGATGAACACTTGCTTTCAGTTGCTTGTTTATTCTCTGTATGTCTTTTGAATTCAAATTTGAACTTTTGTTTGTGAGGCTGCAGTTGAAAGCCTCTAATTTTAACAGATAATAGGGAAAGTGATTAGAAGACAGTTGCAGCCTTGGAGCAGAAAATGCTCATTGGGATTGTTTAATTCATGATGTAGTCCTGTTGTAATTTTTGTGTATATATTAATTTACTTTTGTTTCAGACTATTTTATTCTTTTTAAAAAGTATTGAAAGAGGAAAAAATGCTAAGATGTGGTATTCACCTAGTGAGTTGTACTCTGACTTTCATATAAAAATAAATCTATCAAGTTCTGAAGTATCGTTTTGGGGCTTTATTTTTCTTTCATAAAGAAGAAAAATACTTGCCAAAGTAAGTATCTTTTTCCAGTTTGATGAAAGGCTCACTAGTCTCCTGTGATCTTAAGGCTTGGAGGTAAATAAGCTTTCCTGTCAGAGGCTGCCATCTTTGTAGATAGCTTTGGTGAAAATAACTTCATAATGGAATTTTTATAATTTTTTTTTAAGTTGAACTGTAGCTGCCTTGCTCATGCTGGAAAAAATGTGAAATGCCTTTTTTTTAACAGAAGGCCAAACATGAACTCAAGTGGATCAGTATATTGTACAAAAATGGATTTATTTTTGTTCTGCTTGTGAATGGCTGCAAACAATATGGCTTTGACATGCTGCAGGATACTGTCATAGTGTTGAAAGGGAAAGGTGTAGTGTGTGTTCATTAACTAATGATTAAACATGGGTAACTTTTATTTCGTAGGGGTTTTTTTCTGTTACACCTTCTAAAATTCTAGAGAACAGATGTTCTCAACTTTTTAAACCCTTGCCCTTCTGTTTTGTAAAGACACTGCATCTAAGATTCTATAACCTTTTCACTGTCATGCCCTATCATGCTTGCAGAGCTCAAAGGATATAGTTAGCCATGTTTCTGGGCAGCTGCTAAAAAGGAGTACAAGGAGCAGAGATTTGGTGAATGGATTAATTGAGCCTGTTGCTCAAGTCCAAGCCAGTGTGATGATGGATGCTTCTGATTTCAAGTTCTAAAAAGCTATTTAAATAGAAAACTTTTTCTTTTCAGTTTCGAGCTCCGAGGACCTTCAGCTTATTCGCACAGATCTTCTAGAATGGCAAAATTATAAACTGTAATGGTTTTGAAGTCTCTGAGGAATGGCCTATGTAGAACATTGCAAAATGTGTTTTTAATATCATGGCAAAATACTCAAAAATGCTGCTTTTCATTCATGAAACAGATCAAAGTATCTGTCAAAATGAATTTCATCTGAGGCTATAGTGACAATTTAGACAACTCAGTAATGATTACTACTTGGGGCGGGGGGGAGGTCGGGGTCATTTTTTTCCACCATGGATATAATAGAAGAAAAAATAAAAATTTTATCCTGACATTTGTGTTTAATGCACTAGTTAAAGATAACTTTACCTGTAGAATCTGCAAACACTTTCTCTTTCATGTCCTGTATATCTTTTATGGAATAGTGTTGAGAGAGGATGAAAAAATTACCTTGAGAGCTTAAAGTTCACATTCTGTCTTCAGAGAGCAATTTAATTTCTTAATAGCAAAAAATCAAGTATGTGGCATTTAATTAATTTTTATAAGGGTATATTATTGATCTTTTAAATCATTTTATTGGTTGTTATTTAAAGTGGAGCTCTGATAGAACTTGAGATTGGAATACACGAGTTAGGTGTTATGCAGGGTTTCCCCATTTTAAAGTTAACCAGATGAGGTAAACACTACCTGCTCCATGGATATTCACTTTATCTTATGAAACATTTAATTTGGGTGTCATCTCAAAATACAGGTGCTAACAGTGTCTAATGAGGGGAATTGTATATACCTATTCTGTTGTTGTGGTAATGGATTCCTGGAATCTGAATATTAAATACTGTAAATTGGATTTGTATAAAGGTCTACAGTGAAGTCAGCACTTCAACTATCCTAGGCTTTGGAGTTTTGCTTACTGTTTTCTTATTTTCTTTTCTTGCTGTAACTCCTTATTTTGTGTTATTGTGAGGAGGGTAAAGTTTAGTTGCCAATGATAGTGGCCCCAGGGGGGTTCAACTTTCTGTATGGATCATGATTGGAGAGGCTCTTTTTTTTTTTTTTAAAGACTCAAACCTGCTGAGATCCATGAAGATTAACACCAAGGTCTAGAATTAATCTGGGAACTAGAAGGGTATATGGGGCATCTGTGTGATGTATTCTTTGTGGGCTGTCTCTAACTGGGTGGATTACTGCTTTATGTTGGAATGTCTGTAATATCCAGTCAGCCCCAGATGCACTGATTTGTAATAGTTCAAATAATATCTGTTACCATGGTCAGAGCCCCATCCAAAGCATAGCTTCATGGCAGCCTATTTTCTCATTAGTCTTATTGCCAGTATTGGGAATTGCAATGAGTCCACCAGGATGCCAAGCCTTCACATTACCTTTATGAACACAGATAAGTAATTTGGATGGAGAAAGGAGTTGAACACCAGAGTGAGTCCTCCAGAATGTTTCATCCTTTCCTGCTCGCATCATTTCAGTTATGTTGGGGACATAGAGATGAGACATAAAGCAAGCTCACCATGATATTCATCCAAGAATCTGGAGGACAAGAGGTGGAGTAGCAAAGTCAGATGCGGGAGTGGCGAGAGACGCGCGGGTGAAAGCTCGCTGCGCCCCCGCTCCCCCGAAGCCCCCCAGAAACCCTCCAGCAGCCGTGGAGCCCCCCGCTGACCCCCAGCGCAGCCGGGGTAAGCGGGGCCCGTGGAGAGAAGGGGCTAACCCCTTAGTGTGTGTGTGGGAGGCGGCAGCTGAGTGGAGCCGGGCCAGGTCAAGCCCCGCCCAGGCCCCTACTTCGCCCAGCCCCCCAGGGAGCCATGCGAACAGGCTGCACAAACAGGCGCGCTTCTCTGCCGGCGCGTGAGTTAGCGCAGAGTTCGCGCGGGAGGGCGCCAGACCCTGCCTGCGCACCCCCCAGGGTAGACAGTCCCAGCTGTAGCCAGCCTACCAGAGGCATGACACGGATGGGCACGCGCCGCACCCCGAGGGTCCCCTCAGGCTCCGCGGCCCCCCCCCGGCACCTCAGAGACGGCCACCCAGACGGAGCCCCTGGTTCCGGGCTCCACGCAGACAGAGCCCCTGGGTCTCGGCTGCGCGGGCTGCCTGTCCCTTTTTCAGGCTCTGGGGCCTGGGAGCATGGCGACCTCCCCTTGCGGGGTCTGCTCCCTTTTGGGGTCTCTGGCACGCCAGCTGGAGGAGCTCCAGGCCACAGTCCACAGACTGCGTGCCATCAGGGACTGCGAGCAGGAGATAGACTCCTACTGCCAGGCCCTTCTCCCCCGGGAGGCAGAGGGTAGATCGCAGTCTCCCTCCAGGCCAGAGGAGGACTCTGGGACCTCCTGCTGTGTCCAGCCAGGGGCATGGACCAAGGTGGTCAAGGGCCCTAAGGCCCGCCGCACCAAGGCCCCACCCCCGCCACAACTGAGCAACAGGTATGCACCTCTTGCTGCCCCAGCAGAGCCTGCTGAGTTGCCGGCCCCCACAGGCAACATGGGCCCAACTGCAACTCCCGCCCCTGCTCTCCCCAAGACAAAACGTAAGGTGTTTGTTGTGGGAGACTCCCTCCTGAGGGGGACGGAGGGGCCAATCTGCCACCCTGACCCCTTAGCCCGGCAAGTCTGCTGCTTCCCAGGGGCCCGCATCCGGGACATTGCAGAGAGGATCCCCAAGCTCCTCAAACCAACAGACCGCTATCCCATGCTCCTTATTCATGTGGGCACCAATGACACGGCTCGGAGCACTCCCAGCCAGGTCATGAGGCGCTACAGGGATTTGGGAGCGGGGCTTAAGGGTCTGGGGGCACAGGTGGTGTTCTCGTCGATCCTCCCAGTCTCAGGCTATGGGCTGAGAAGGGACAGGAGGATCTATGTGGTCAACCAAAGACTGCGGCGCTGGTGTCGTCAGGAAGGCTTTGGCTTTCATGACCACAGCCCGCTCTTTGGCGAGAGAGGCAGCGAGCTGCTGGGAAGAGATGGTCTCCACCTCTCTCCCCTAGGGAGGAGGCTCTTCTCAGCCAGACTGGCTGACCTGCTCCACCGGGCTTTAAACTAAGCCCGCTGGGGGATGGGGGGACGACCGCCACTGCTGGCCCGCTGAACAATCCTTGCAAAGCCAGCGGATCATGGCACTCAAGGGAGCCCGCCCCAGCCCCAGCCCTGGTAAAATCTGTGGGCAAGGAAGGAGCCCCCCAGGGGGCACTTGCCTGCCTGTACACAAATGCCAGGAGCTTGGGGAATAAGCAGGAGGAGCTCATCCTCCTGCTCAGTGCAAACAATTACGATGTCATAGGGATCACGGAGACCTGGTGGGACTCCACCCATGACTGGACCACGGGGATAGATGGCTATACCCTGTACAGGAGGGATCATGTAGAGGAAAGGGGCGGGGGTGTAGCTCTCTATGTTAAGGAAAGCTACGCGTCCCTGCAAGCCAATATTGGCGACCAGGGTGGACGGCTGGAGACCCTCTGGGTTAAAATCCGTGGGGAACACGGCACAGGGGACACAATGGTAGGAGTCTATTACAGACCTCCCACCCAAAGTCCTGAGCTAGACCAGGAGTTTGCCCAGGAACTGGCTGAGGCAGCTTGCTCCAGGACCATGGTTGTCATGGGTGACTTCAATTACCCAGACATCTCGTGGGAGGATCGCTCAGCAAAATCTGAGCGGTCGCAGAGCTTCCTCTCATGCGTGGATGACCTCTACCTGACTCAAGAAGTCTATGGGCCAACGAGAGGCAAAGCGCTGCTCGACCTGGTGCTGGCTACTGGGGAGGACCTAGTCGGCGACCTAGTGATCGATGGGAAGCTGGGTGACAGCGACCACGAGCTGATCACCTTCACCATCCGCCGAAAAGCTGGCAAGTCGGTCAGCAACACGAAAGTCCTTGACTTCAGGAAAGCCGACTTTGACAAGCTCAGGAGGCTTGTCAGTGAGGCCCTAAGGGACTGTGACTGCAGGGAGAGGGGAGTTCAAGAAGACTGGTCGCTCCTCAAGGGAGCGATCCTCAATGCACAAACTAAGTCTGTTCCATCTCGGAGGAAAGGCAGCAAGAGGGCACAGCAGCCCCCCTGGCTCTCCAGGGACCTAGCAGACCTCCTGAGGCTAAAAAGAAAGGCCTACAAAGGATGGAGGATGGGAGTCACCTCCAAGGAGGATTATTCTCCACTGGTCCGGTCCTGTAGGGAGCAGACCAGGAAAGCCAAGGCTGCAACTGAACTCCAGCTAGCTTTGAGCATCAAGGACAATAAAAAGTCCTTTTTCAGATATGTGGGGAGCCGGAGGAAAAGCAGGGGCAACGTTGGACCCCTGCTGAACCAGATGGGGCAACTGACAACTGACGCCCAGGAAAAAGCCAACCTATTAAATAGGTACTTTGCGTCGGTCTTTCATCAGCCCCATGGGACGCCCGTGCCTGCTACAGGGCTGGGAAGTCCGGGTGAGGGTGATCCCCTGCCCTCCATTAATGCTGACTTTGTGAAGGAACATCTTGAGAAGCTGGATACCTTCAAGTCAGCTGGCCCTGACAATCTTCACCCCAGGGTACTCAAGGAGCTGGCGAGCATCATAGCCCAGCCTCTAGCGCGGATCTTTAAAAACTCTTGGCGCTCTGGTGTAGTGCCCGAAGTCTGGAAGAAGGCCAACGTGGTGCCTATCTTCAAGAAAGGGAGGAAAGTGGATCCGGCTAACTATAGGCCCATCAGCCTGACTTCTATCCCGGGGAAGATCTTAGAAAAGTTTATTAAGGAGGCCATCCTTAATGGACTGGCCGACGTCAACATCTTAAGGGATAGCCAGCACGGGTTTGTTGCGGGTAGGTCTTGCTTGACCAATCTCATTTCCTTCTACGACCAGGTGACCTATCACCTGGACAAGGGAGATGAGATTGATGTCATATATCTTGACTTCAAAAAAGCCTTCGATCTGGTGTCCCATGATCGTCTCTTGGAGAAACTGGCCAATTGTCGCCTTGGGTCCCCCACGATCCACTGGCTGGAAAATTGGCTCCGGGGTTGGACCCAGAGGGTAGTAATTGATGGAAGTCACTCATCGTGGTGTCCTGTGACCAGTGGGGTCCCCCAGGGCTCTGTCCTTGGACCCATACTGTTCAACATCTTCATTAACGATGTGGACACTGGAGTCAGAAGCGGACTGGCCAAGTTCGCCGATGACACCAAACTTTGGGGCAAAGCATCCACGCCAGAAGACAGGCGGGTGATCCAGGCTGACCTGGACAGGCTCAGCAAGTGGGCGGACGAGAATCTGATGGTGTTCAACGCCGATAAATGCATGGTTCTCCACCTTGGGAAGAAAAACCCGCAGCATCCTTATAGGCTCGGCAGTGCTATGTTGGTTTGCACTATGGAAGAAAGAGACTTGGGGGTCATCATTGACCACAAGATGAACATGAGCCTGCAATGCGATGCTGCGGCTAGTAAAGCGACCAAAACGCTGGCTTGCATCCATAGATGCTTGTCAAGCAAATCCCGGGACGTCATTCTCCCCCTGTACGTGGCCTTAGTGAGGCTGCAGCTGGAGTACTGCATCCAGTTTTGGGCTCCACAATTCAAAAAGGATGTGGAGAAGCTTGAGAGAGTCCAGAGAAGAGCCACGCGCATGATCAGGGGTCAGGGAAGCAGACCCTACGATGACAGGCTGAGAGCCCTGGGGCTCTTTAGCCTGGAAAAGCGCAGGCTCAGGGGTGATCTGATGGCCACCTACAAGTTTATCAGGGGTGATCACCAGTATCTAGGGGAACGTTTGTTCACCAGAGAGCCCCAAGGGATGACGAGGACGAATGGTCACAAACTACTACAAGATCGTTTCAGGCTGGACATAAGGAAGAATTTCTTTACTGTCCGAGCCCCCAAGGTCTGGAACAGCCTGCCGCCGGAGGTTGTTCAAGCGCCTTCATTGAACACCTTCAAGATGAAACTGGATGCTTATCTTGCTGGGATCCTATGACCCCAGCTGACGTCCTGCCCTTTGGGCGGGGGGCTGGACTCGATGATCTTCCGAGGTCCCTTCCAGCCCTAATGTCTATGAAATCTATGAAAGTCCACCTTTCTGATCAGTCTCTGGCTTATAGATACCTGGTAAATTATTCAAGCCCTGACATTCGTTTTTTGGGTCTGTAGGTTGATGAATATATTTGTGGCTGTGATTTGATTTCTAGTAGCCAGGTCTAATGGCTAAAGCCAAAGGTGTTAGCGGGTAGTCAAAAGCCAGGCAGAGGTCAGGGGTTGAAGGGTACCAACTCAAAGGACAGGAGTAAGAGGAAGCTCCAAGATACCAGGTCAGGATCAGGTGCCAAAGGTCTGTAACTGGGACATCAAGTCAGTGGCAGAAGCCAGGAAGTGAAAACCAGGAAGCAAGATGGAGTTAGAAAATTATGGTCAGGAACTGTAGTCACAGAGCTGGGAAGTAAGGCATGGTCAAGATCTGAGAAGCAGGAAACTGGGACCAAGTAACCAGGGTAGAAAGCCATAAGCAAGGAAAAGGATTGCAGAAATGGGGTGTTTCATACTGCCTGGAAGCTCAATGCCTTGTGTTGCAGAAATCAACTGTTATTTCAGCTGCTCAAGGACAGTGGACCGGGTTAGCAGGAGTTGTCTTGAGTTTGACTGGGTCCATAATCTTGTCAAAGTGTGGATCAGGGTAGGTCAGGTTTTTTAAGGGGACTCGAGAAGCAAAGGTGGCAAATTTTGGTGGCAAGGCCTGCAGAAGCTGAACCTTCATTTTAATAAAAACTGTATAACTTCAGTTCAACAGTTGTATGGGAATTGCTTATTGGAAACCATTGTTGGAGGATGCAGGAAGGAACTAGAAGCATTTCCTGCAGTCAGAAAAGTATTTCCTGTGTCAGTAGTTTTTTCTCAAGAGCATTTCTGAAGGCTGGAGTTTGGTAGAATTTCCACTTATCCTTACAGCACAGAAATTTACTAATATTTTCATCTTAAGCACTTCCTTAAAATGAAGGGGCATGCATATGACTCTGTTGGCCCTGTTTAATCTTACTGTTTGAATTTGCTCAAGAAGTTTTCATGATGTTTATCATATTAATTGTTGAGGTAGGCTGGGAAAAATACATTCTATCTGCTTGAGACATTACCATTTGAGGCCACAGAATTTAAGCTGCTTAACATGTTTCTTGAAAAGCAAAGTAACAAGCTCTTAACACTGATACAGGTGGCTAATATGAGTTTCTTTAAGTATTGATTATGAGTTCTACGTTATGTATACACAAGGGAAACTCTTCCTCCTCCCTTGCATGATGGGTCTTTTTGAGATTGTTTAGCAAAAACAGCATTTATTGGCTTTGTAAGTACAAATTCAGTGGTTAGAGATTCTTCTGTTTCTGACAGCAGCACAATAAAAATCCTGCAAATTTAGAATATCCATGTAGGATCTCATATATTACATGCAAGATGGTTTCAGATCTCAGATTCTTAATGATTGCTACCATGGAACTTGGGAATGACAGGCCCATTATTTTACTCAACAGTTAAAGCAGTGTCGGTCTGTTTCCAGATAGCAAATCTATTGATAACTAACAAGTCTGGGCAGACCTCCAAGTATTATATTTCAAGATAAAAACTACAGTAAGATGGAGTTAAGGTTAAGAGTATTTATCAGTAACTTTAAGGTTCCTTTATTGAAATCCATGTTTTAATCTTCTCAAAACTATGTACTACAAACATAAGAAATTTAGAAATGTAGGTGTTTCGAGGTAAAAATGAATGCAAAATTAAGGTATTATACAACCTCCACTTTGTACTGCCATGTAATAATCATAAGATCAAGACATTTTAGTGTTTGATGTCTGAAATTAGATTAACTGATTTTTTAAGGACATTTTAGGTCCTTTTCCCCTTCCTTCATACTCCCTTAAGGCATTACTACAAGACAGATATTTATTTGTTTAGGTGCTTTAAGTGTACAGTAAATACAAATACTAGAAGAGTGGCTTCTGCATACATTTTAAACTTCAGGTGTTGTCAAGTGAATGCACTTTGGGTAAGTTAAAGATGGAACTTGAAGATTTTTTAAGTTGAAAATGTTTTATAGAATTAGGATTTTTATTTATTTGTTACTGATTTGAATTCCTGTATCATCTCTTTGGTTGTATAATTTTTATAGGGTATCACAGAAATAAAGGCTAGGAAAAAGTTAAACATAACAAGAGGGTTTTAATTTTTTTTTAATCGTGCATGGAAGAAATAGTGTTTTTTGTATACAGAATGGCAATGCTTAATGCGCCGACCAATATTACTGCACTTCTGTTGGTGTCATATTAACTTTAGGAACTGTAATGTAAATAGGAACATCTATATATACTGGAACAATTGGAAACAGCATGTCAGGTCCGTTAATCCTGTTAAGTTTCAGCAGAACCTCCATGTGAACTGATCCCTTGTCAGTTTCTGAAATCCTTCCTGTTATCGTTAAAATTACTTGAATATCATCAATGGGCTCAGAGTTATCTCACCACTTTTCTCTTGGTCCTCTGATATCAGTGGAACTATTAAAATCTGTTTGTAATGTATCTGTGTCATTAGTCTCTCTCTTTTGTAAAATGATGATGTATAGTAACTGTCTGCACAGAAGCTTTTTCCTTATTTTTTTTAATGCTGCTTCTGTTTTGTGGTTTTGGTTTGCTGACCTACACTTCTAGAGTCGCCTTAGTCCAATACACTTGTTGACCTAGTTTTCATTTTTTACATTGCTAATAGGGTTAGTGTGTCAACACTTGAAAATATACAGTTGGCAACTTGGGAGATATGCAAGAGGCAGGAGCCCCTCCTTTCTTGTAAAACCTTGATGGAAGTTACTAAATTACTTGCATTTCTAAACTAACACTGCTTTAGTTCCCCTCCAGGGAGAACACCAAACAGAAATTCTCAGAGTTGAACATTAGTCAGTGTAATTAGAGGAGAGTGCTCTTAAAAGCAAGATAAGTATAATTCTTTGATATGGGAAGACTGTAAATTGTCCCCATCTCCCCCCAGACAAAAATGTGGGTGGTCATAAATTAGAAAACAGTTATGTTAGAAGGAGGAAGAATGGACTTGTGGTTAAGGCACTGGATTGGGGTTAGGAGATCTGCTTTCACTTCCTGGCTCAGCCACAGACTTCCTGTGTCTCATTTAATCTCCCTGTGCCTCCCTTTCCTGTCTGTAGAATGTGGATGATAATGCTTTGTTTCTCCCATGCTTTATTGGACTTCTCTATGTAGACTGTAAACTCTTTGAGATAGGGACTGTATGCTCACATGGGCTAAGCACAGACAGTCAAAAAGCCAGAGGCTGAATTGATTCAATTTTTTCAGTTTAGTTTAAATTGCGTAGATTGAACCGAGAAGCAAGTGAACAGACATTCACTTCTTATTCTGGAAATACAGTCACATACCTGCAGTGGCTCAGGCCAGAAGTTGGGGTGCACTAGAGCATGCCTCCCAGTTATTGCCAAAGGGAAGGGAGGAGAGAAGCCCTTCAAGCTCCCACCCACTGCACCTCTAGATTGAGCAGAGGGTGGCCAGGCCTTAGCCTGGGGCCAGTAGGCTGAGACTGGGGGGGGGGCGGCTTTAAACCTGCCTCCCTGGCCCACATGGGACCCTAGCCCTGGTCTGCTTGGGGAAGTAGCCCCTACCAGGCTTCTGTCCCCCACTCCCTGTTTTGGGGGGGAGGAGGGGAGGACAGAGTGACTGCCAGGGTTTTGCCTCCCCCGCCCCCTCCTTTGAGCAGAGAGTGAGGGGCATAGCCACACCCCAGCCAAGGGCTCGCAGATAGAGGTGAAGCGGCCCTCCCTGGCTGCATGGGACTGCATCTGAGGTCTGTTGCAGGGGAGGGGGGCAACCTATGCCAGGCCCTTGCCCCTTGAGTGGAGAGCAAGGGGCATGGCTATGCCCAAGCCGGGGGCTGGGGTTTCCTTGGGGGTGGGAGGAGGGGCGGCAGCCCCTGCCTGGCTTTTCCCCTGCTCCCTACTCAAGGGAAGGGTGAGGGGCATGGCCAGATGCTGGCAGGCTTAGGTGGAGGGGGTGATGGGGGTTTAAAACCCTCTTTCCATCCCACCTCAGCCTGCCAACCTGGCCATATTACCCACTCCTCCTGCTAGAGCAGGGAACAGGGGAAAAGACTGAAGTGCTGCTCCACCCCTCCTAGGCAGACCCCTGCTAGAGTTTAGAGGCAGGTTTCCCCCTCTAACCCCTTCTCAGCTAACCGGAGCAGCTATAGTGCTTTGGCTAGGGCCAACCCTGCTTCATTGGAACAGATAGCACAGCCCAGAGCTGCAAAGCATCCTGGGATTCTGGGGGACTGTGAGTTAACTTGAACCAGGAGTGGCTCTGAGAGAAGTTCCATTAAGTGGTTTGACTTAAATCAGTTGAGTCTGATACTACATCCAACCAGGTTTATCTTAAACTGGTTTTGGTCATTTTGAAAGCCATTTAAGTGCACTGAACTTCTGTTCTGATACAGGGTTAAACTGGTTTCTGATCACTTAAACCAGTGTATGTGTACCTTCTGTTCCGAGTCAGAGTGCCCAAGGCAGTGAAGACGTGTTGTCCTCTGTGTTGGGCCTGGGACTTCTGTTGCAGTGTCCCACCTCCTTCTCTACAGACTAAACCCTGGAAATGAGCTGAGGAGTAGTTGGCTATCTGAGAGCAACTCTGAGCATGCACTACTTAAGAACTCCTTAGTTCTCTACTTTGGATGTAGTATTGCATAGAATTTGCATTCTCAGGTATGGCTTCAGGGCCTTATTTCTTGGAGTTGGTGCGTGCAGAGTGGAAACACGTGGGCAGACCCTGTATCATGGGAGTGCTCTGAGAGATTGTATAACTTCATGTTGTGAGACTGCCCTAGTTCATACCAAGGTATAAATGGTGGGAGCTGACTGCAGCTATTCTGTTCAATTATTTACTTTTACCTTCTTAAATTGTTTATATATTTTAGGTATGAATGAGGGGACTAGTTTCTGTCATAGGAGCCCCCTTTGGCTCCAGGTTAATTGAGTAAGATCATTTGGTCACTGAAAAACCTTTGACATGTACGTTAAATTAATTTGGCATCCAGGTAGGGAATGCAGGCACTGGTGCTTCTTGCCAAAAGCCTTGAACATGGTTAACCAAGCTCCCAAATGTATGTGTTCTTCTAATATCCTGTCCTAAATTGTTCTATGGTGTTATTGGGCAGTGATAAATAGCTACTATGTCCCACAACAAAATA
Organism: Alligator mississippiensis; assembly: GCF_030867095.1. Taxonomy (NCBI): domain Eukaryota; kingdom Metazoa; phylum Chordata; order Crocodylia; family Alligatoridae; genus Alligator; species Alligator mississippiensis. Next base: position 116,404,219 of record NC_081826.1, on the reverse strand, counting down.
TTGAGCTTTACTGAGCTTTAGTAATGGCTGAAATATACTTCTGGCTTATAAAATGCTTTAGGAATCTTTATGATGGCAGGAATTATGTAAGTGTGAGAGACTGATGTATATTACTTTGTGTGGCTGCCAAAAATGCTACCATGAGAGTCTCAGGCATAATTCTATAAAAGTTCTAAAGTGTTCCATTTTCTCAATGGGCTCTATTTCCTTCTGTCATGTCAGTTTGTATTTAGAATTTCTTTATTTTTACTCGGGGTAAGTGACGCTTTAATCTTAAATCTATCTATAGTCCTTTTTTAAAAAACATTTTTTTTTTTTTTTTTTGGACTGATAAACTGCAAGAACTTTGAAGGAGCGGCTATGAGTTGTCATGTCTATGGAGAGTTTATTGGTTTCTTACCCCTCAAATTTTTCTTGCTGCTATGGGTACATGCTTAGGACCCTTCTACATGTTACATTTATGCCACAATTAACATATTAATCACATCATTGCAGAGCCACTGGCGGGAATATTCGAACGCTCGTGGCGCACGGGCCAAGTCCCAGAAGACTGGAAAAGGGCTAATGTGGTCCCCATTTTCAAAAAGGGGAGGAAGGAGGACCTGGGCAACTATAGGCCAGTCAGTCTCACCTCCATCCTTGGTAAAGTCTTTGAAAAAATCATCAAGGCTCACATTTGTGAGAGCCCGGCAGGGCAAATTATGCTGAGGGGAAACCTGCATGGGTTTGTGGCGGGCAGATCGTGCCTGACCAACCTAGTCTCTTTCTATGACCAGGTTACGAAACGCCTGGACACAGGAGGAGGGGTGGATGTCGTATACTTAGACTTCAGGAAGGCCTTTGATACGGTATCCCACCCCATACTGGTGAACAAGCTAAGAGGCTGTGATGTGGATGACTGCACAGTCCGGTGGGTGGCGAATTGGCTAGAGGGTCGCACCCAAAGAGTCGTGGTAGATGGATCGGTCTCAACCTGGAAGGGTGTGGGCAGTGGGGTCCCGCAGGGTTCGGTCCTTGGACCGATACTCTTTAATGTCTTCATCAGGGACTTGGACGAGGGAGTCAAATGTACTCTGTCCAAGTTTGCAGATGACACAAAGCTATGGGGAGAAGTGGACATGCCGGAGGGCAGGGAACAGCTGCAGGCAGACCTGGATAGGTTGCACAAGTGGACAGAAAACAACAGGATGCAGTTCAACAAGGAGAAATGCAAAGCGCTGCACCTAGGGAGGAAAAATGTCCAGCACACCTACAGCCTAGGGAATGACCTGCTGGGTGGCACAGAGGTGGAAAGGGATCTTGGAGTCCTAGTGGACTCCAAGATGAACATGAGCCCGCAGTGTGACGAAGCCATCAGAAAAGCCAATGGCACTTTATCGTGCATCAGCAGATGCATGACGAATAGGTCCAGGGAGGTGATACTTCCCCTCTATTGGGCGCTGGTCAGACCGCAGTTGGAGTACTGCGTGCAATTCTGGGCACCACACTTCAAGAAGGATGCGGATAACCTGGAGAGGGTCCAGAGAAGGGCCACTCGTATGGTCAAGGGCCTGCAGACCAAGCCCTACGAGGAGAGACTAGAGAAACTGGACCTTTTCAGCCTCCACAAGAGAAGGTTGAGAGGCGACCTTGTGGCTGCCTGTAAGTTCATCACGGGGGCACAGAAGGGAATTGGTGAGGATTTATTCACCAAGGTGCCCCCGGGGGTTACAAGAAACAATGGCCACAAGCTAGCAGAGAGCAGATTTAGATTGGACATTAGGAAGAACTTCTTCACAGTTCGAGTGGCCAAGGTCTGGAACGGGCTCCCAAGGGAGGTGGTGCTCTCCCCTACCCTGGGGGTCTTCAAGAGGAGGTTAGACGAGTATCTAGCTGGGGTCATCTAGACCCAGCACTCTTTCCTGCTTATGCAGGGGGTCGGACTTGATGATCTATTGAGGTCCCTTCCGACCCTAACATCTATGAATCTATGAATCATAAACAAGAATGGTGCTACACGTGTGTCCAATTTAAGGCATGATAAAATGGCAAACCAGCCATAAATTTGTTTTACGTTATTTGGAACAATTTTACAGCTGGCTTATATGGTACCTTATTGAATGTGCAGCTGGGCCAACAAGCTGATTGTTGGCAGGGGCCAGAGATTGTAGTGGGGTTTAGAAGCAGCCCCAGTGTGGTCCCTGCACTTCAGCAAAGCTTTGAACCCTTATATAAAAAGGATAACTAACAAGAGAAACAGTTTTTCTTCAATCATAAGCTGTTCAGCCCGTTTATATATTGAAATCTTGAAAGATGGTGGGTGTTCATTTACTGGGAGTTTTGTATGATGCTACTTTCGGAGACCTGTACAATCCTAAAGAAGTTGAAAAAATAACTGTAGAGTAGATGTATTTAGCCATGGTAGTCTGAAGTCAGGTGGAAGGCAAGGCAGATTGACACTGTCTAGAGTAACTAGTTTAGTTCAGAGGCATAAGCTTTTGTAAGCAATATCTTATTTTCTTCTGATGAAGTAAGCCATTGCTTATGAAAGCATATGCCTTTTTGAATTTGTCTATAAAGTGCCACTGCCCTGCTTTCTGCCTTTGAAGTAGATGCAAGTTATTAGTTGTTCATCTTCCAATTCTCAGCTTTGTTGGCTTCACTTAAGGATAATTCAAGATGATTTTAGAGTATCAGTGTAAGATCATTTTAATGACTTAGTGGTGTCTGCCTTTCAAACTGTCATGGCCAGGAACCATTTGAGTGCGAAAAGGGTGAGTTTATCAGATTGTCGGTTAATTTTTATCAATTTGGACTCGTCTCTTTTCCTTTCTCTTTAGAAACAGTTATTTTAATGCTATTAAAAATGAAATACTGATATTGGTTACTACAGACAAGCTGAACAACATTTTCCAATCCATAGTAATTTAGTTTAATTGTACTTTAATTCTGACAACAGCCTGGCACCTTCCACACCCCAGAAAAGGGGAGAAAATGATTGTAGGTTAACAATATCTGACTAAGCAAAGATGCAGTAGGGGTATTTCTGCCATGGAAAGCAGTAATTCAGTTTTCTCTGATGGCTGTAGTTTGTGTAATAAAGAAAAGAAAGAAAGATGACCAAACGCCAAACGTAGGAGCAAGTCGTGCTTATGGCGTGGGGGAAGTAGTGGGCGCGGCCTGACAGCGGCGGCCCTGGTCCCGGGCTGATTGGCAGGGGGCGGGTGGATGCAGCCCGTTTAAAAGGCGAGCACGCCAAAAGAAAGGGGGGACCCGCGCAATATCGGAGAGGCCTGATCACCCTCACCGGAGGTCCTGCGTCCACGAAATCCCTTCCCCCCCCCCGGACACCCCCATCACGACTGGGTATACCATCCGAATGTGTTTAGAGCTCTCGAGTCACCAGCGAGTTTAATGGTGAAACAGCTGTTAAGAAGTTTTTTTCTGCCTAAACTGTGAGTAAAGCATTTACTTATCTCACTGCCTCCTCGGTGTTTTTCTTTCGACGGAAGGAGAGACAGAAGAGGGAGGAATAAGGCCCTGGAACCCTTTTGTCCCCGGCCTGCTCGCATAGTCTGGGTCCAACCACCCATTATTAGGTTGAACATGGCGTCATGAACAGGATCCCCGGGGCAAAGAGGGAACGAAGGAGATGTTGACGAGTTAATCAGGCATTGCCCGTGGGGAAACCATCACCGGCCCCCGACCACGAACGCCGATGATTTACAGGCCCATGTGGCGTATCATCAAGCTGGGCAGGACGGAAAGATGGGAGGCTATGTTTCCATCCGCCCAACTGAGGGCAGCGAGGAGCTGCTTAAAGAATGGGTCGTTTCTGGCCTCAGCCCCACAGTCTTAGGATGCCTCCTTTCCAGTCCCGCGGTTCTTTACCACCCGCCCGACAAAAAACCAGAGGCGTTACTTAGCTGCGTCAAGCCCACAGGCACAGATGACTGTACTCCCACAAAAGAGTACGCTAGGTGCATCCGGTACCTAAAAGAGGGGAGCGGCTGCGAAATCCCTCCCAATAAATTCAAATGCCCCAATCTCAATCCCAGAGGCGCCGAAGATGAAATTCTAATGGCACTCCGTGAGAGTCTTGAGACTGATGGACGGGATGCCACAGGGTGGACAGGGCAAAAGTGGAATAAGGGAAAAATGATTAATATCCTGTTTCGCTCGGTGACCACCTTGCTATGACACGCAGTGAACCAAGCCAGCATAATAGATATGCTGACTAGAACGGCCGCGCAGCAGAGTGCTGCACAGCCCGAGCCACCGCTTAAAGATGGTGCTGCGGGTAAAGAAGAGGGCGTGGCCAAAGAGTCCCGGGCGGGAAACCCTGTCGGCCCCGCCTGAGGAACCGCCTCCATACAACATTCCGCTGGAGCTATGTTCCACCCTCCCCGCCGACGCAGGTGCACCCGTTCTGCATGCAAACCCTGTAGCCTTAGTGAAAACTGTCATCGATGGCGCGGGAACCCGCACCCTCACTACCTTCCACACGCGCACCAGAGGGGAACTCCAAGAGCTGACAAGAGATACCCGACTAAATCCGGGTGAAACACTGGCAATATGGCTAGGATGACTGATATTAGAGCACGGGTCAGATTTGGTAGACCCGGAGGAGCGTGCTATCCTAATGCGCCAACCCGCATGGAGTGGAGGAGTGTGTAGCGACATGACTCAAGTACTGCGCAATCAGGCTTGGCCAATCCCTTTGTGTGCTGCCGCGGTCCCAGTGCTGTTGAACTGAGCTCATGCTTGGCATGCGGATCCGCCTGATGATCCATCGCCCGCACAGCTCCTGTAAGCAATAGCGGGAGCCAGTTACTTAACCTGGGATGCCGGACGGTATCCACTGACCCTGACTCCACACCAGGCAAACAGTGTTTGGCCACATCGTTGGTGTAACGATCCTGGCAAGGTCCCTGTATCCGCGTCAACAGTGGAGGCCTGCATTGAGGTTTATGGAGGTATGAATACACCCATGTTCTGCTTGTTATTACACCCACTGGTAGGGGAGCTGATAGGGAACGTTCTAAGTAGTCTGGGAAAGCTCACCACAGCGCGCAAAGTAGAATCCAAGCCCACCCCGCCAGCGGCGGTACAGGCGGTAGGAGTGTGGAAAGCAATGCCTAGAAAACCCCGAATTGATCGTTCACTGCGTGGACGACCGCCGGACCGCACACTTAAAGAGCATGCTATGTTTGGCTTTCTGCTAAGCAAACGCGGTCTGACAAAGAATCAGCTTCATGGGTTAGGGGATGAAGGGCAAAAAATACTGGCGCTGAACCTAGGCTTTAAGCTTAAAGAGCAGGAGCCAGACAGAGAAAAAAATGAGTAGCGGCCGTCAATACGGGCGACGACGGCAGACCCACTAATGAGGAACGCCCGTACACAACTTATGATGTCAGCACAACTGCAGACTCTACCCCTATCCCTACGCGCTTTTTGCTAGACACGGGAGCTCAAGTAAATGTGTTGAGATCTGAAACACCCCATGTTAAGACATCCAAAGTCATCTTTGTACAAGGGCTAAACGCCATGACATCTGTGCCCACGGTCAAGTTCTGGATCAACAAAAGGGTACTGCATGGAGTCTTAGGGGGCATAAATATCTTGGGTATCCCTGCAATAAAGGTGTTAGCTTTAAAGAACGCCATATACCTAGCACTCCCATTGACTGTGACATCAGGCGAAAAACACCAGCCAGCGCTAGCAAACCCTACACCCTGGCAGTACCAGCCAATCCCGATGCACACTGACCTGCAGTCCCAAATCCGAAACCTCTTAGCTGACTTGTGCAAGCGAGAGTGCATTCAGCCCGTAAAATCCTCCACCTACCTTTCGGCCGAATGGGGAATCCCTAAACCAGGAAAGCCGACAGAAGCTCGTCTAGTGGTGGACTACCGACAAGCGAATCGTCGCTGTAAACCGCTCCAAATGCCCGTTGCACAAACCGTCTCAGACATCCTCGATGGCATGACCGAAATACAGAGGGGTGGAGAATGGTTTGCCACCACATTAGACTTAAAGGACATGTTTTATTCAATCCCTATACATGACCTGCAAGGAATCCTTAATATGTGTGTAGGTGGACAAATGTTTTCCTGGAAGGTTTGTCCACAAGGTTATCGCAACGCACCAGCCCTAGCAGTCACAGCAATGAATGGGACGATCGACAGCTTTGTTCGTCCCCGCCCAAAGACCGCAGACGTTCACATCTGGACCTATGTCGATGATATTGTCATCATGGGGCACGACCGTGCCGCAGTCTGTGCCACCACTGCGGACCTAAAGGACCACTTGAGCAATCAAGGATGGACAGTAAACCTGGCTAAGTCCATGAGCGAGCCATACTCGGACATTAAGTTTTTGGGGACACGATTCACAGGACAATGGCAATCGGGGACAGCACACAATGCTACCCCTGAGTTGTCCTCACTTTGGCCGACCACGCAGGCGGACTTTCAAGGCCTGCTAGGCCAGCTAAATTGGTTCCGCAATTTTATGATGCCATCACATTTAAAAGTTATCCAGCGTCTGCAACACCAAATTCGCAAGAAAACAACGCAGAGTCCCATGGAGTGAGCGTGACCAAGCCGCATTGGAAAAGGTTATGACAGAGGTTAAAAAGATGCATCTGATCGCACCCCCCGCCGGCAGTCTCCTGACAATTCATGTAGGCTACACCATGGAGCATATCTGGTTTACAGCCAATGACACTGAAACCGGGGAACTCGCATACACTGGTCACCGCACACTCAAAAGCCAACCACATCGGTATGGTTGTTTAGGGAAGGTTATGCTCGCGGCTCAACTAGGGGAACACCTCGCGGTGAGCCCAGGTGTACTTGTTGCACCCGCCAGCACCACACTAGGATGGCTTAATCCTAGCAGAATCCACCCAGAGTATCAGGGCACGGAGAAAACTTGGAGCGCCCTGGTCCTTCGTCACCAGTATCACTGGTCGGCGTGGCAAGTCGCTGACAGAGAACTGATTCCGGCCGCTGAAGAGGATGATCCCATTGTATTGCAATTGTATGGGACCACATCCCCGGCATGGATAGCCTCAGATGGTACATCCCGTGATGGCAGAGGATATGGATATTACTGTGACCCTTGTCACGACTATGAGCTCAAAACGTCCCATCCAGGAGAGTCAGTTCAAGCATCTGAACTACGAGGTTTTCAGCTAGCTCTTGAACATGCTTACCGTCACCACGACGGGACGCTTCCGGTACCTGTCATAGCCGTAGACTCAGAATATATATACAGGATTGTTACTGGAAAGGCACAAGTTACAGAACACACAACCCTCTGGGACGATGTCAAGACCATTTTATCGCATTTCTCTGTTCGCCCCTTAATCAAGCACACACGCTCTCACCAATCTGATACGGACCCCGTACATGCCATCATAGATCAGCTACTGGCACATCGAGGATCTATAGATGAAAAGGACATACCCCAGTTACACGTCACTGACGTTATAGACACCGACCCCTTTCTCGCTTGGCTCCACGAACGTTTGGGACATCTCGGAGCAAAAAGAGCGCAAGCTCGTTGGAGGGAACAAGGCAACAAAGGGCCAAGCGTAGAACAGTGGAAGAAAATAATCCAAGCCTGCTTTGCCTGTGCATGAGAAAAACCGGTGCACCACAAGCACCAAAAGGGCATCTATGATCCAGCGCACTTTGCTCCAGGGAAGGTGTGGCAAGTGGACCTGCTCAGGCCACTCCCAGGAGCCAAGGCACCGAACAAGGGGCTAGTAATTGTAGACCTGGGAACCCGTCAGATCCTTGTACTCCCCACGAGGAAGACCACTGCTCCCGTGATTCAAGGATGTCTACAGCTTGCTTTCGCCCATTGGTAAGTGCCCTACGTCATACACTCCGATGGAGGACCACCCTTCAACTCCAGAGGCTTAGAACGGTTCGCGGTAGAGCATAACGTTCAGTAACATCACCATCTACCCTATCACCTGCAGTCCAATGGCGTTGTGGAGCGCCAAATAGGATTATACAAGGAACAGTTAAGGCTGAGGGACAACGGATCGTTCAAAAACTGGACCAAGTACAACAATGATGTACTAATTGCCATGAACGCCACTAAAGCTTTATGGGATGAACGCACTCCGTTGCCACGTCTGCCTTGGAAGCCATGTTACTCACCCCAAGAAACAGTGTGGCTAACCATCCCCACAGCTACTAGTAAGCGCCCAACTCCAGCTCCCGGTGTTGTACTTAAACCTGGCGAGTACCCGAACACCTATTTTGTCTCCCTTGAAACAGTCTCACCCGTACGCACCGTTTTGGCCCATCATAATTGGCTAAGTCGACGCAGCACAGTTTAGTACATATTACTAATGAACCCCAAGTTTTGTTTTTCAGCCCGAAACGGCATGAAGTCGCTGATGCATGACGTGTTGTGAAACTCGTCGCCGCAAGTGAATCTGTTGGCGACGGCCTCCACAAAAACGTCGTGCTGCATCCGGACAGACACAGTTGGACTTACCCTTGATATCATTGTTTAATGTTTTATTATGTATTTGTATTAGATGTTGTATTTTGGCTTTGTGTGTGTGTATATGTGTGTGTGTGTATGTGTATATATGTATATGTATATGTGTGTGTGTATGTATATGTGTATATATATATATATATATATATATATATATATATATATATATATAGGGAAGGAAGCTTTCGAGCCTAAACATGTTCGAGATTGGCATTTGGTCAAGGGGGCATGTGATAAAGAAAAGTAAGAAAAATGACCAAACGCCAAATGTAGGAGCAAGTCGTGCTCATGGCATGGGAGAAGTAGTGGGCGCGGCCTGACAGCGGCAGCCCCAGTCCCGGGCTGATTGGCAGGGGGCGGGCGGATGCAGCCCATTTAAAAGGCGAGCGCGCCAAAAGAAAGGGGGGACCTGCGCAATATCGGAGAGGCCTGATCACTCTCACCGGAGGTCCTGCGTCCACGAAATCCCTTCCCCCCGGATGCCCCCATCATGACTGGGTATACCATCTGAATGTGTTTAGAGCTCTCGAGTCACCAGCGAGTTTAATGGTGAAACGGCTGTTAAGAAGTTTTTTTCTGCCTAAACTGTGAGTAAAGCATTTACTTATCTCACTGCCTCCTTAGTGTTTTTCTGTTGATGGAAGGAGAGACAGAAGAGGGAGGAATAAGGCCCTGAAACCCTTTTGTCCCCGGCCTGCTCGCATAGTCTGGGTCCAACCACCCATTATCAGGTTGAACAGTTTGTATTTTTTTTTTTTAGAAGGTAGCAAATGTGCATTTCTACCTACATAAGTAAACATTTACTCAAAATGTAACTTGGTTAAGTGATGTAAATAAGTATAACTTAGTTTGTATGATAATTTTAATCAGCTTAGCCTGAGGGAGTAAGACTATACAGTTCTGGTTGTGTGACCCATGGCACATTTGAAGCTATATTTTTAGAAGCAGAAAAAACTTTTTGACTCTTTCTTAATGAGAATATTGGCTAGTAGGGGAAAATAAAAAGTTGTCAGTAGCATTACTGCTAATTGGTCTCAAAATACATTTTACTTCGAAGAATTCTCAATCCAGTAGTATGAAAGGTGGAACCTTTAGAAAGAACCCAACACTTTGAAAAAATCCTTTTCATGTTTCCTTCTTTTTAGGTTCATTGATATGTATAGTGCAATTTCATCACAATTTCATTCTCTCATTTACATAGTTTGTTAACTCTGCCACTGTGGGGGTTTAAACATTTGTTCAATGTACCTAAAATCTGCATGGAGGAAAACAACTAGGAAGTGTCATTAATCTAGGTTTGATCTGGACATATAATTATAAATGAGAGAGAGCCAGTCAATAACTGAGTAATTAACTAAATAAATAGGTAGGCTTTGGTGCTGCAGGAATATTTTTTTCACACCAGAAATAGTGATGATGTACCAAACAGAATTTGTCCACAAACAATGAGCATAGAATGCTGCAGGGTAGAGATGACAACTTCTTGGTATTTTTACCTCTTGTAATAAATTCTCAATTTGACTAAGATCTCTGCAAAACCAGAGGTTCCATAATTTTAAAACCTGCTTATTTCTTTAAAACATTTTTTCTCTCATTGACCTTGAGTTTGAAATGACTTTATCTTCTTATCAGACCCTCTCCCATCCTCCCCATCATACCCTGGGAGTCTGTGGCAAGTCACTTTATTGCTTTGTGCCTCAGTTCCTTATCTGCAAAATGGGTTAATAATGCTAGCCAGCCTCCCAGGGGTGATTTGAGAATAAATTGACAAAAGATAGATGCCCAGATATAGAGACAGCTTGGGTCAGATAATTATGTAAGACAGATGCATTGTGAATAGATGAGAGAGATGGTTTGGGACAGGGGGCCCTAGAGAAAGATGTAATATTTCAGGAGAGGGACTGTTTGGTGCAAGTAGGAGTTGGGGTACTGGGGAAAGGAAGGAAGAAACAAATAATTAATTGTACTCTAGCATTTCTTTGGAACTCCTCCCTACCCCCCACCCCCAGTTTCATGTTAATTGCATTTACTATACAAACTTCCTTTCTGCCCCCTAATTTATTGTTGTGTTTGAACCCAAGGACATTTTTTTATCTTTAACTGCCTGGTATGTTGTGGAGGAGGACTCTGCTTCTTTCTCTGGTGCTGTCTCCTTTTCTTTTGTGAGGTTGCTGTCCTTCCATGAGATGAGACTTGAGGCAAAGTCTGAAACAGCGTTTCCCAACCTTTTTTGTCCCATGGCGCACACAGCTAAATAAAAGAGCACCACAGCACACTAGATGCAGAGTAGGAGGTGGGGGGTGGTGGTGGCACACAGCCAGCTGGACACTGACCGGTGGAGGGGGGTAGTGCCTGGCCAGCCAGACACCGACTGCGGGGGAGGGGGGGGGTACATGGCCATCCAGATAGCATTTTGGGTTGGAGGCATGCCTCCTGCCTGGCTGGAGGAATGCTCTCCATCTGTCTGTGTCCACAGCTACAGCAGGCAGGGGGGTGCAGCTCCAGCCAGGTGGGCGACGTGGCTTCAGCCCAAAATGCCACAGCACACCTGGATATGCCTGATGGCTCACCAGTGTGCCATGACACACGGGTTGCGAAACACTGGTCTGAAATACAGGCAGTCCTTGGACTTACGATACAATTGATTCCTGAAAACTGCATTTTAAGTCGAAACATTGTAACTTGGAACTGATTTTTCCCATAGGAAGCAATGTTATAAATGGGGGATTGGCTCCTGAACCAAGGCCCCATACTCTATTTTCTCCAAAAATAACTCCAGAATTTTGTACTCAATCAATTATAGATGAGTAATATAGCTACATTAATGTATTTATATTGTACAGTAAAAGCTGTGTTATCTGGCACTTTTACCATCTGGAATGCTCTATTAACTAGCATCTGTTCCACTGTGGCACTTCCATTTTTGCTGCTGTGAGCTGGGTCTCACTTCTTCCTCATGGACCACGGCCCCGGGGGAAAGCAGCCTGTGCGGGGGGGCCCCTCTCCCTGTCCCCCAGCACACTGACACCAGGGAGTGAAAGCCCTGGCGCACTGGACGCGGCAGGAGGAGTGGCGCCTTGAACAGGCAAAGATGCCTCCAGCCTGCTGGGCTGGAGATAACTATAACTCTCAGATAACCGGCATATTTGATTAACCAACGCCCCCCATTCCCTGTGGATGCTGGATAACAGAGCTTTTACTGTAAATAGCAATCATTGATTTGGAAGGATTTCTTTGATGGGACTTTGCTGGACTTCTTGAAGGGCTCTTGGCTGGAGACTTCTCAGGAGTGTTGGCTGCAGGTTTTTCTGGAGTCTTGTCTGCTCTCTTAAAGAAAATGTCCAAGGAAGTTTGGACAGATGTTCTCCAGGGAGATGGGCAATGCAGTGAACTTGTTCGTTGGTGTGGCGTAGCATCAGATCAAGCATTGTAAAGTCAAAACTGATGTCAGATAGTTGAAACAGGGTGTCAGTTTATAAACATAAGTGCAAAACGCAACTTGAAACAGTGTAAGTCGAGGACCGCCTGTACAGTAAACTAGATGAAGTGATCCATTTGGGGACCTAGTGCCAAAATAGCTGCTAAATTTGATGATTTTTATTGATTTAGTTTTAACATTAAGGGAGAGAGTTGGGAGAAGCCATATAATAAAGACCTGATGAGCTGTAGTGTTTGGAGGAACCACAAACTTAAGAGTAAGGAGACAGGTGGCTAGATAGCCTCCTGGTTTTTCCTGCAGAAATGATGTTTTTTTATTTTCCATAGAAATGAAGAGTTTTTCCCCAAACTGGCAGACCTGCTTACTTTATATGCTGTATGTGAAATAAGAGGTTTGCAGTGAGAGTCACTGTAGGAAGGGGAAATGGATCTCATTTCTGTTTATCAAGCCTTTTTTCATTTTTCAGTTCTCTTCTTCCGGTTAGGGACCAGATTATGTTTTTGACAATAGAACTTTCTAAATATTTCAATCAGTTAAAAGTTTGTGAAAAGTGTGTAGTTCTTCTATGTCTACATGCTTCTGTGGACCACCCTTTTATAGGATAATGACTATATACTAGTCTTGTAGCAGAAAGCCCCTTTTCCTCTTGCCTGCAGTTGCTCTCCCCTCCTTGGATACGTTTTTTCCTCTTCTACCTTTTCTTCCTTCCTCTTTCTTTCACTTTAAGATAAGGAATTGTGTTTTGAAATTTGTATGTGTGCATTTTGTATCTCCCCTTGTATTCTGGTATTTTTATCTATTTGTGTGCCATGGCATTACTTTTGTAGCTTATAGATTCATAGATGTTAGGGTCGGAAGGGACCTCAATAGATCATCTAGTCCGACCCCCTGCATATGCAGGAAAGAGTGCTGGGTCTAGATGACCCCATCTAGATGCTTATCTAACCTCCTCTTGAAGACCCCCAGTTTAGGGGAGAGTACCACCTCCCTTGGGAGCCCGTTCCAGACCTTGGCCACTCGAACTGTGAAGAAGTTCTTCCTAATGTCCAGTCTAAATCTGCTCTCTGCTAGCTTGTGGCCATTATTTCTTGTAACCCCTGGGGGCGCCTTGGTGAATAAATACTCACCAATTCCCTTCTGTGCCCCCGTGATGAATTTATAGGCAGCCACAAGGTAGCCTCTCAACCTTCTCTTGCGGAGGCTGAAAAGGTCCAGTTTCTCTAGTCTCTCCTCGTAGGGCTTGGTCTGCAGGCCCTTAATCATACGAGTGGCCCTTCTCTGGACCCTCTCCAGGTTATCCTCATCCCTCTTGAAGTGCAGCGCCCAGAATTGCACGCAGTACTCCAACTGCGGTCTGACCAGCGCCTGATACAGGCGAAGTATCACCTCCTTGGACCTATTCGTCATGCATCTGCTGATGCACGATAAAGTGCCATTGGCTTTTCTGATGGCTTCGTCACATTGCCGACTCGTGTTCATCTTAGAGTCCACTAGGACTCCAAGATCCCTTTCCACTTCCGTGCCACCAAGCAGGTCATTCCCTAGGCTGTAGGTGTGCTGGACATTTTTCCTCCCTAGGTGCAGCACTTTGCATTTCTCCTTGTTGAACTGCATTCTGTTGTTTTCTGCCCACTTATCTAATCTGTCCAGGTCTGCTTGCAGCTGTTCCCTGCCCTCCGGCGTGTCCACATCTCCCCATAGCTTTGTGTCATCTGCAAACTTGGACAGAGTACATTTGACTCCCTCGTCCAAGTCGCCGATGAAGACATTAAAGAGTATCGGTCCAAGGACCGAGCCGTGCGGGACCCCACTGCCCACACCCTTCCAGGTCGAAACCGACCCATCCACCGCGACTCTCTGGGTGCGACCCTCTAGCCAATTCGTCACCCACCGGACTGTGTAGTCATCCAAGTCACAGCCTCTTAACTTGTTCACCAGTATGGGGTGGGATACCGTATCGAAGGCCTTCCTGAAGTCTAAGTATACGACATCCACCCCTCCTCCTGTGTCCAGGTGTTTTGTAACCTGGTTATAAAAAGGGACTAGATTGGTCAGGCACAATGTGCCTGCCACGAACCCGTGCTGGTTTCCCCTCAGCATAATTTGTCCTGCCGGGCTCTCGCAAATGTGAGCCTTGATAATTTTTTCAAAGACTTTGCCAAGGATGGAGGTGAGACTGACTGGCCTATAGTTGCCTGGGTCCTCCTTCCTCCCCTTCTTGAAAATGGGGACCACATTGGCCCTTTTCCAGTCCTCCAGGACTTGGCCCGTGCGCCACGAGCGTTCAAATATTCCCGCCAGTGGCTCTGCAATGATGTCGGCCAGTGCCTTCAGCACCCTCGGATGGAGCTCATCCGAGGCTGCCAACTTAAAGGCATCCAGTTCTTCCAAGTGACTCTGCACCATCTCAGGGTCTACGCATGGAAGTCTGGCGCCTTGTTGCTGCCTCTCTACAACCCCAGTGAGAGACTTGTTGTGCCCCTCGCTTAGGAACACTGAGGCAAAGAACTTGTTGAGGAGTTCAGCCTTGTCCCCCCTGTCCATCACCAATTGTTTCTGCCCATTTAGCAGGGGTCCTATTCCTCCCTGGGCCTTCCTTTTACTCCCTATATAGCTAAAAAACAATTTCTTGTTGTCCTTTACTTGGGATGCCATCCTCAGCTCCATGGTAGCTTTGGCCCATCTAACTGCTTCCCTACAAGCACGAGCAGAGGAGGTATATTCGTCTTTGGTGATCTCTCCCTGTTTCCACTTTTTATGTGCTCCCCTTTTGGCCCTTAGGCTGCCCTGGATTTCTGTGGTCAGCCAAGGAAGCCTTCTGCCCCCTTTCCCTCTTTTTCCTCGCATCGGGATCGTCTCGCTTTGTGCCCGAAGGATCATTTCCTTAAAGCACAGCCACACTTCTTGGGCTCCCATCACTTCAAAACTCCTACTCTGAAGTGCGTCCTTGACTAATCGCCTGAGTTCATTTAAATCAGCTTTCCTAAAGTCTAGCGCTTTCACCCTACTAGTTACCTACTAGTTACCTACTTGTTATATTTTATACTCCTCACTTTTCAACTTTCAACTAAATGTGTTTAGTTTCATAAGTAAGTTATACATTGTAACAATGTTAACAAGGGCAGGAATCAAACTGCCCTTCCCTGTATCAGGCTGGCCCCTGAAAGAAGCATGTGAATCAGTGATTGAATGTGTAACATGGTAGCAGGCAGCAATTAACACCTGGGAGACTGCAGATCAACCAAGGGAAGAACTCAATAGAAGACAATGTAACAACCAGGAAATCTCTAAATGTCACTGATCAAGGGCTCGAAGCCCTGGCCTGAGTTAATCAACGCCAGGGACCAACTTTTGGGCTGAATATCTCCAGATTGACCACTCCCAGAGCCCTATTCAAAATTCATCAACGGACTCCCAAACCTGCATGTACATGCGGACAACCGCTGGGGCTGACAGATGCCATCCAGTAGCCACCGAGGGGGGGGGGGGGGAGTCCCACGAGGGTCAACGACCCCTGGATTGGGCAAACCTGAAAACTGGGGAGTCGCCAAAGTCTGCCAAGGACAGATAAAAGGCAGTGAAAAGTGACCCTCAGTGGCGCCCTCTTGATCTCCAACTTGACCAGACCTGTCCAGCCAGAAGGACCAGCCAGCGACCCCCTTCTGGAGGATAACACCACGCTGAAAGAAGCCTCGACTTGCCATCGACGACAGACTCCAGTGCTTGTATGATAGTTATACTGGACTCTTGTAGCTTGCTACTATGTGTGTGTGTGTGGGGAGCAGCCCCAAGGTTTATGAGTTAACTTCATTACAGTGTTTCAATCCACCTAATAAACCAGAATTTTAAGGATCCCGAGTTGGACATTTGTAGCCAACAGTCTTGACACCCAGGCTAGCGCGCGCGCGCACACACACACACACACACACACACACACACACACACACACACACACACGTGCCTGTTTCCTATTTCTGTGTATAGGAGTGATTCCATATATTACACTCTTACACCATATTTACTATACTTAAGCAAACATAGGTTCCTTTTATGAGCTATCATTTCCTTGTCCCGGATGTCATGTGTCACGTGGCATATAGGATGTGGTCTTGCTGTCTCCTTGAGGAAATTTGAAGGACAGGGTTTTGAAACACCTTGAGCAAGTGATTCTTCTATTGATTAATTCTCCAATATCTTTCTACTTCAAAAGTAAAGCATATCAGACACGTGAGAGAATTCATTCACACAGGGTTTTTTTGTCAGTTAAAAGGGATGCTGCTAAATTTTTGGAATTTCAGAGATTTCTCACTTAATATGGTTTGTCATAGTTTAAATATTAGCAGCCCTGGAAAAACTGTAGCTAAAGCTGTATTCTAGTGAATTCAGTTGATATGTTATAATTAACATATAACATCTTTTCAGCATGGGTTTTAGATGATTGTATTTAGTCAAATCCCAGATGAGGTCCCTCCATTCAACATGGTTTGCGGGGGGGTTGGATTTGAGTACAAGGGGGGTGGGAGGGAGCAGGCAGCTGCTTCAACTCTGACTCTGGCTTCAGTCTGAGCTTGGGGTCAGTCAGCTGTCCCCCACAGCCTTTGTGCCCACCCCCAGTAAGTTATTGTCAGATGCAGCTTTGGCTCCATTCCCCTCTCAGGGCATGGAGCATGTGGAAGTTCCCACTGCTGTCTGGCTACACAGCAGTGTCCTGGGCCAGATCTGCTATTGCCACTGCTGAATGGCTGGGGCAGCAGCTGGAGCTTCCACATGCTCCATGCCTCAGGAGGGAATGGAGTCAGAGCTGTGCCTGACAGTAAGCAGAAGGGAGCAGAGAAAATGGGGCAGAGACTGTAGGAAGCAGGCATGGGAGTGGAGGTTGTGGGGAGCAGACAGGGGCAGAGGCTTTAGGGGCTGTGGGTGGCAAACAGGGGGACTACAGGCACCATGGGGGTGGGGGAGGTTTCAGAGGGGACTAGTGGGGGGTGGTGGGGTAAGAGGGTCTGCATGCGTTCCTTCTGCCTGCCCCATTGTTGCTGCTTTCCCTACTGCAGCAGTCATGGCAGGGTGGGGTGGGGAGAATTTGAGGCAACCCTCCAATAATTAGAGTCTATACATAGAAAATCATAACAAATTTATACACGTTTCATATATAGAATCTAATTATTGGGGGGTTGTCTTAAATTTGAGTTGTCTTGGATTTGGGTAAATATGGTACTTGTGTTCCTTATTTGTTTTTATTATAGTTGATGTTATAATAAAATTATGCATTGAGAACTACGAATGTTAATCACTTCATTGTATGATTAGATATGACAATACATATGAAGAACATTTAACAAGTATATGTGGATGTGGGATTGGATGATGGTGGATTTACTATGAATGGAATCTTCAGCCCTGATCTGTAGCCTTAGGGCATTTATCCATGTGTTCTGGGGGTGCAGGGTTGCTTTAGAGTGGCTTCAAGCATGAATGCTGCATGCCTCCCAAAGCGGGGGGGGGGGGGGGGGCACAACGACCGCCCGCAGGCAGCGGTGATGGCAGCGGGGGTGTGGTGGTAGTGAGTGGGGAACCCCACAGGTGGCTGCAGTGGTGTCAGTGGCAAGGGGGGAGGAGTGGTGAGTGCCAATCAGTGACCACCCACAGACACCGCTGGCAGTATTGGTGGTGGCCAGAAGTGATCAGTGACTGCCCGCAGATGCTGCTGGCAGTGTTGGCAGCAGCCAATCTCAGGGGTGCCTGTGCACCCCCTACATGCCATCAATATCTTCAAGAACCACTCTAATTGAAGTGTCCAGATTGTCTTGTGTATCAGAATCCCCATGCTTCAACATGGTGATGGGGATGCTTTATCTAAAGCTTGTCGAGTATACTTTAGATAAAGAGCTCCCATTGGACGGCCTCTCTGCTTGTGTATAGGCACCTTAGAGGCTAGATTCAACTTGGCAATGATCAAGTTTTTTTTATCCCAAGAGTTTCTGTCCTTTACATTTAACAGGCAAGGAATAAAATGCATAAGCCATCCTGACAGCAGGTCTTCCCTCTAACTTGTGTGTTTGCTTTGATATTTACTGGGGGTTGTTTGATAGAACTGCACACTCTAAAGGGACAGATCAAAATACATCTGAAGGAAATGCTCACCTGAAGGTCTAACTATGCTCACCTAAACAAAAACTATGAAGTTTCATGCACTTGTCACTACTAAATTGATTAAATATAGGAAGCAAGTGGAGAGTGAAGGGAGATGGTTAAAATGGTAGCCCAGGGAAAAAAAAAAAGTGCGGGGGTGGGGGGGGAACAGAAATATGAATCTGACTTCTGGAGAAGTGAGCAGATGTTCTAACTTAATTCTTGTATTCTTTGTACTTGCCTCCTGTCATACTTTTTCCTTTCCTTTACTAGTTTCTATTCTCTTTCTCCACTAACCTTCACTTTTACTCTTGTGCAGGCATTAACCCTCCTCTAAGCCTGCCTTTCCCTTCCCCACATCCCTTTGCTCTTGTGTTGCCCTCCCTGGCTGTGCCTCTGCTGAGTTCAGTGTGCTGGCAGTCAAGTGAAATGTAATGAAATTTGGAGCTCTGAAGTGCTGTTTCAGCACTATGGAGATTAAGTTTTTTAGCAAATTTAACTTAGCTGCTTAGAGAGGATCACCAAGAAGGTGATCCTCCCCCTCTATGCGGCACTGGTCAGGCCACAGCTGGAGTACTGCGTCCAGTTCTGGGTGCCGCCCTTCAGGAGGGATGTGGCCAATATGGAGAGGGTCCAGAGGAGAGCCACCCACATGATCAGGGGGCAGCAGGGCAGGCCCTACAAGGAGAGGCTGAGGGACCTGAACCTGTTCAGCCTCTAAAAGAGAAGGCTGAGAGGGGATCTAGTGGCAGTCTACAAATTTGCCAAGGGTGACCAGCAGGCATTGGGAGAGTACCTATCCCCTAAGCACTCCCAGGAGTTACAAGAAACAACGGACACAAGCTAGCGGAGGGTAGTTTCAGGCTAGATGTTAGGAGGCGCTATTTCACTGTCAGGGTGGCTAGGACCTGGAACCAACTTCCAAAAGAAGTGGTGCTGGCTCCTACCCTGGGGGTCTTTAAAAAAAGTCTGGACGAACATCTGGCCAGGGTCATTTGACCCCTGTACTCTTTCCTGCCACGGCAGGGGGTCAGACTAGATGATCTCCTCAGGTCCCTTCTGACCCTACCAACTATGAGGGGGGACTTAGTGAGCTCCCAAATCCACAGAATTTATGGAAATACTGTGCCCACTGAATGTGTTTATTGTCCTCCTCCCAGAGATGGCTGTACTCTTGAACTTAAGGTGCCTGTAGATGTGCTGCAAGGCTGCTCTGATTCACTGTAATTACATTGCGTTGGAGCAGACTTGATTAATCAAATCTGCTGTAGTGTGGTAATTACCATGCTCCAGCCAGCCTCCGTGTCTTGCGTATCAGCATCCCTATGCTTCAAAATGGCATCAAACAAGCCTTAGTCCAAGCACTACTGCCCGCATTTTGAAGTGCTGAGGCGCTGATACACAAGATGCTGTGGCACTTTAATTAGAGCAGCTCTCGAAGCCACTGTAATTTAAAGCACTCCCCCCCTCCAGAATATGTGTAATAGTGCCCTTAGGTTTTGAGAGCAAGTTTTATTCCTGAATTGGTTTACATACTTTAAAATTACTTGGACTGTCATATGTTTTACTTTAGATTTGTTTTAGTATTTTGAACATACAGTCTTGAGACCTGAGACTCCTTTAACCCCTTTCAGTCTGATTTTAGGCTTGGGTATGATAATGAGACTGTACAGATCTTATTTGTGGGGTAATTCTTTCTAGCAGAAAGTTTAGATGTATTTTGATCTGTCCCTTTAGAGTGCAGTTCTATCAAACAACCCCCAGTAAATATCAAAGCAAACACACAAATTAGAGGGAAGACCTGCTGCCAGGATGGCTGTCTAAGTTTGCTGATGACACTAAAATGTGGGGTGAGGTGGACACACTTGAAAGGAGAGAGAGGCTGCAACTAGATTTAGACAGACTACAGAAGTGGGCAGACGAGAATAGGATGGGGTTCAATGTAGACAAATGCAGGGTGCTGCACCTTGGGAGAAAGAATCCACAGCATACATACAGGCTGGGGAGTTCCCTTCTTGAAAGCACAGCGGTGGAAAGGGATCTCAGAGTCATTGTTGACTCCAAGAAGAACATGAGCCGCCAATGCCAGAACACAGCCAGCAAGGCCAGCCATACCTTGTCATGCATCCAAAGGTGCATCTTGAGCCGGTCCAGAGAGGTGATATTCCCCCTCTATGCGACTTTGGTCAGGCTGCAATTGGAGTACTGTGTCCAGTACTGGGTGCCGCACTTCAAAAGGGATGTGGCCAACCTGGAGAGGGTTCAGAGGAGGGCCACCTGCTTGGTGAGAGGGCAGCAGGACAGGCCCTAGGAGGAGAGACTGAAGGACCTGAACCTGTTCAGCCTCAGCAAGAGGAGGCTGAGGGGGGACCTGGTGGCTGCCTACAAGCTCATCAGGGGGGATCAACAGCAAATAGGCAGAGCCCTTTTCTCCCCAGCACCACCTGGGGTGACGAGGAACAATGGTCATAAGCTGATGGAGAATAGGTTTAGGTTAGAGATCAGAAGGCAATATTTTACAGTTAGGGTGGCCAAAATATGGAACCAACTTCCTAGGGAAGTGGTCCTTGCCCCTACCTTGGGCAAATTCAAGAGGAGGTTGGATGATCACCTGTCTGGGGTCTTGTGAACCCAGCATTCATTCCTTCCTGTAGTAGGGGATCAGGCCAGTTGTTAAAGGTCTGATATAAATTGATAACAGCTGTATTCAATCCATTTTTTACAATAAAATAGAACTGGTGTGAGAACAGAACTGGACCACAAATGGACAAGTGTTGATCGTGATAAACAGAGACTAGTACTCCTTCCCTAAAATGATCCAGAAAAAAAACTATTCTATGACAGTTCTTATGTGTTCAGTACTGCAGGGGCTCTAGTCTGTCACTTTCACTATTTCTTTCCTTTTTTATTTACTTAACATTACTTTTTTAGATAAAGTACTGGTCACTTGCTTTCAGAGTTATACAATTTTGTACAAATTTCTATTAGGGCATATTGTACATGCCCTAATAGAAATAAGCCAAGCACAGCTACATTGTACAATCCAAATAAAAAAACTGAATAGAAAATAAAATAGAAAATAAAAATAACCCAGATGGCTTTCAGTCGACCCTTCTATCAAAGACTTGGCAATAGAGTGTGTTCAGGAGGTTAACAAATCTAGCCATCAGGCTTAGGCAGGAAAACATCTGCAGAATTAATGGCCCCTCACAGGCAATCCTTACTGTCACTTCTGTGCAAACACACTTATTTAGTAGGGGACTGTTCCAGTTTGACCACTTCTTATTTTGACTTTAGTAAGACTTCATGAAGAAAGATGTAGTCTCCTAGGCAACAAAGTCCCCAATTATTTTAGGGCTTTGCTGATCAGACTGATGCCTTTTAATTTTGAAGTGACACAGTAGACACCCAGTGCAGGCCAGTGTTCATGTGAAGCTACAGAGGGAAACAATACTGTATCTTCAACTGCTTCAATATAATTATACTGGTGATGCAACTGTTGACTTCTATGTTGCCTGGATGAGATTGGGATTGGATAAAAACCAGCAGCCTGAATCTCATTTTGGAAGAGGGAAAGGCAACTGATTGGCTCAGCCCAAATGCCCTAAAGAGGTAGGGAGAGAAGGGTATGCCTACTCTTTATTTGCAGTTGAGGGGTTCTTGTCAGATGTTGGCTACTTCTTGATTGTCTAGTAGTCCTGACTGTGGGGCCCATTTCTTCATGCACCAACTCCTCAGTTGGGACACAGCAGCTGGAGTGGTGGTTTGAGGGTGGGGAATGTCTGGGATTTTGGATGGTTGGAAGTGCCAGTTACGTTGGTTCAATAGCTGTATAGATGCAATTGTGCACTAGCATTCTGTACGTACATCTTGAGGTCATGACAGGTGTTTTTTATATGCTGAATTAACAGTATAAATTAATATTCTCTTAGTTTTTGATTAACTGGATTATCAAATAGTGTATTATTTTAGGAAACATTAGCATATCAAATCACAGTTGAAGCAAAATGATATATATTTTGATCATAGGTTTCTAGAATTGAACAGTTAACCCACTAGCTCACAGCAACACTAGATCTTAATTAATTCCACTTTTGTATACTGTTTATTTAAGGTAAAAAAAGGTATTGAGCAGAAGGATGCAGTAATCCTGGTATTATGTACATTTTGATGCAGTTTTCTCATTTTGTACATTTATTGCACGTTTATTAAACTAGGCCTTCTTGAAAGGGATTTACGGTCCTACATGAGTCCTTAAAGGATTCAAGGAACTCTACCTGATGGCAGGGTAAATCTGTCCTTTCTGTTTCGGGGCCTGTCAAGCAAATAGGTAGTCCCAAATATACACACTTTTTTTCATAGTTTCATAGTTTCCTAGTAGCTAGGGTCAGGAGGGACCTGAACAGGTCATCTAGCCTGACCCCCTGCCACAGGCAGGAATGAATGCTGGGTTCACAAGACCCCAGACAGGTGATCATCCAACCTTCTCTTGAATTTGCCCAAGGTAGGGGCAAGGACCACTTCCCTGGGAAGTTGGTTCCATATTTTGGCCACCCTAACTGTAAAATATTGCCTTCTGATCTCTAACCTAAACCTATTCTCCATCAGTTTATGACCATTGTTCCTCGTCACCCCAGGTGGTGCTGGGGAGAAAAGGGCTCTGCCTATTTGCTGTTGATCCCCCCTGATGAGCTTGTAGGCAATCACCAGGTCCCCCCTCAGCCTCCTCTTGCTGAGGCTGAACAGGTTCAGGTCCTTCAGTCTCTCCTCGTAGGGCCTGTCCTGCTGCCCTCTCACCAAGCGGGTGGCCCTCCTTTGAACCCTCTCCAGGTTGGCCACATCGTTTTTGAAATGTGGCGGCCAGTACTGGACACAGTACTCCAATTGCAGCCTGACCAAAGTCGCATAGAGGGGGGGAGTATCACCTCTCTGGACCGGTTCAAGATGCACCTTTGGATGCATGACAAGGTATGGCTGGCCTTGCTGGCTGCGGTCTGGCATTGGTGGTTCATGTTCATCTTGGAGTCAATAATGACTCTGAGATCCCTTTCTGCCTCTGTGCTTTCAAGAAGGGAACTCCCCAGCCTGTATGTATGCTGTGGATTCCTTCTCCCAAGGTGCAGCACCCTGCATTTGTCTACGTTGAACCCCATCCTATTCTTGTCTTCCCACTTCTGTAGTCTGTCTAAATCTAGTTGCAGCCTCTCTCTCCTTTCAAGTGTGTCCACCTCACCGCACATCTTAGTGTCATCAGCAAAGTTAGACAGCATGCTTTCCACCCCCTCGTCAAAGTCGCTGATGAAGATGTTAAACAGTGCTGGACCGAGCCCTGGGGTACCCCACTGCTCACATCTCGCCAGGTTGAGTACAACCCGTCCACCACTACTCTCTGGGTGCGCCCCATCAGCCAATTTTTACCCATCCAACTGTGCAGGCATCAGTGCTGCAGTCACTTAATTTATTGATGAGGATGGGGTGAGAGACAGTGTCAAAGGCCTTCTTAAAGTCTAGAAAGACTATGTCCAGAGCAACACCATCATCCAAGAATTTAGTTACTTGGTCGTAAAAGGCAATCAGGTTGGTCCGGCAGGACCTGCCTTTGGTGAACCCATGCTGATTGCCCCTGAACATGATCTCCCCTGCAGGCCCCCCACAGATGTGCTCCTTAATGATTCTCTCCAAGAGCTTCCCGAGCACCGAGGTGAGGCTTACAGGTCTATAATGACTTGGGTCCTCCTTACTCCCCTTCTTAAAAATAGGGACCACATTAGCCAGTTTCCAACCCCCGGCACCTGGCCAAATGACCACGAATGCTCATACAGCTGGGCCAAGGGCTCCGCGATGACCCCTGCCAGCTCCCTCAACACCCTTGGGTAGAGGGCATCTGGACCTGCAGATTTTAAAATGTCTAGCCCTTCCAGAAGATCCCTAACTACATCTGCACTGACTGAAGGCTTGATAGAGCTATCCCCAAGATTGTCCCTACCTCTGGTAGGTGGGATATCCCAGTCCCTGTTCAAGAAAACAGAGGCAAAGAAACTGTTAAAAATATCAGCTTTCTTGTCTGGCGTGGCCACCAGATTACCATTTGTGTCTTGCAGGGGCCCTACATTGCCTGGTGCCCTCTTCTTGCTGCCGAAGTACTTGAAAAAGGACTTTTTGTTGTCCTTAATCCTGGACGCTAGCCTGAGTTCCATCTCTTTTTGATTAAGGCAAAGTGTTACTCCTTCCAATACTGGAAGTTTAGACTCTGTGTGCACACTCGGCATACATAAAAAAACCGGGAGTAAAGATTAGCTGAGTCACTTGATTAATGACCAGCAGGTGTTCTTACCCTGCAGACATGTCTACACAAGACCTGCACTGCATAGTTGTTACTGTGCGGTCATGTAGTACTTGCCTAACCAAGTACTAAATGACTGTACAATAACCAGCATTACTGCACAGTAGTGTCCCAACATTCTTGCCTACAGACACTTACTATGCAGTAACTCATTACTACTGTGCAGTAGCATTCGTTCCTGGCAACGCTACTGCACAGTAGTAACATGCTACTGCCCAGTAAGCATATCATGTAGACCCGGCCTGTGTTGCCAAAAACTTGGATGACAGTTAAAAAAGATGATTAAGTAACTGCTTGGTCTCGCATTTTCTCTGTGTATCATGAGGCTAGTGCTTCTTAAAACACTAGGCAAGATAATCATCATGTTGCCATCTTTAAGTCTAGTCAGAAGTGCTTAATACAAACAGAAATATAAAACTGGATTTTCTACGGTAGGGGAACAGGATACTAATGTGCTGCTAACCCAGGATTTGTTTTATTTAAAAAAAACACAAACCTATCAGTTTTGTTTATGATGCACAATAATAGAAGAAGTGAAGTATGGAGTAAAAGTGTCCTGGAATACTGCAGCAATAATCAAACACAATAGAGAGTAGGGAAAACAATTGCTCCAATGAGACCACCAGCACATTTTTGTTTCACTTGTTTTATCACATTCTTTGACAAATGAAGGTTATGATTTGTGTTTATGGAAAGATTTCACTAGCATAACTTTCTATGGGCTCTGTGCTTGAAGGGGAATGTGTGGGGAAAAGCCACAAATGAAGTATAGTGAATTGCTTTGTTCACGAAAGTAGCTAGAATCTATTTGAACATTGTGTGTGTGTGTGTGTGTGTGTGTGTGTGTGTGTGTGTGTGTGTGTGTGTGTGTGTGAAAACTGGTTGGAAATATATTGGCGACTGTAGACTGTATAACCTATTGAGGGTATCAGGAATGTAGCAGACTACTTTAGTCTGTGTGTGTGTGAGATGGTATGAGGTGTTAGGTGCTATTCTGCCCTCTCAGTTTCCAAAACTGTTCACCCTGATATGCCATATCATGTTACACTACAGCATTTGGCTGATTCTTTAGCACATTACACATTTCTGTCCAATGAACCCCTATTTTTTTCTTTTCTCATTTGGCAGTTTTCAAATGGGCCCGCGCTGTTCAATTTCTTCATCAGTGATTTGGATGATGGGGTGAAAAGCAACCTGTTCAAATTCGCTGATGATACCAAAATCTGGGGTGAGGTGGGCACGCTAGTAGGGAGGGAAAGACTGCAGAAAGACCTGGATAGGTTGCAAGGGTGGGCTGACAAAAACAGGATGCGTTTCAATACGGACAAGTGCAGGGTGTTGCACTTGGGCAGTAGTAACCAGCAACACACTTATAAGATGGGAAACTCCCTTCTTGAGAGCATGGAAGCAGAAAGGGATCTTGGAGTCATCATTGACTCCAAGATGAACATGGGCTGACAATGCAAGGTCACAGTCGGCAGGGCTAACTGGACCCTATTGTGCATCCACAGGTTCATCTCAAGTAGGGCCAAGGAGGTGATTCCCCCCCCTCTATGTGACACTGGTCAGGCCACAGCTGGAATACTGTGTCCGGTTCTGGGCGCCCCACTTCAAGAGGGATGTGGACAACATTGAGAGGGTCCAGAGGAGGGCCACCCACATGATCCGGGGACAGCAGGGCAGACCCTACCATGCGAAGCTACGGGACCTGAACCTGTTCAGCCTTCACAAGAGAAGGTTGAGGGTGGACCTTGTGACCGTCTATAAACTCACTAGGTGGGACCAGAAGGGTTTGGGGGGAGACCTTGTTTCCCCCAGCGCCCCCCGGGATAACAAGAAATAATGGCCACAAGTTGTTGGAGAGTAGGTTCAGGTTAGACATCCGTAGGAACTACTTCACAGTTAGGGCAGCTAGGATCTGGAACCAACTTCCAAGGGAAGTGGTGCTAGCTCCTACTCTGGGGGGTCTTTAAGAAGCGGCTTGATGCCTACCTGGCTGGGGTCACTTGAGCCCAGTTTCTCTCCTGCCCAGGCAGGGAGTTGGACTTGAAGATCTACAAGGTCCCTTCCAACCCTACTTCTATGATTCTATGAATATTTGAGAAAGCAAAAGTTAATGAAAATGAATAAATCAGTATTTCCCAAACTTGATACCTGGGGCACACTCTTCCTGGATTAAAATTGCTGGCATTCTTCACTCTGATACCTAAAAGGGTGGGTGTGGGTGTGTTTTTCAGAATGTATAACATATTTATACTCCTGAAATCATACCAGTGCTGAGACGTACTGTTAAAAAATGGCACTAAATACATCTTTCTTTACTTAAAGGATTAGTCTCTATGCCAGTGATACTCAACTTGTGTAGCCTCAAGTTCCCCTCCATCATTTTTCTGAATTTTATGGTGCCCCAGGTGAGCACCACTGAGCTAGACAGATCTAAATTCAGAAAAGATAGGGAGGGAGACTTGAGGCTAAAAAAGTCAAGAGTCACTGATGTAGCCAGTGCCACTTAAGGGCAGTGGAGACAGGACCTCATCGTGCTGCATCCTGCTCTTTCCACTGTCTGCCCCTTCCTGATCCCTGTTCTGTACAGCAGGGTTCAAGGGCAGCTCGTACTGCTGAGGCTGCTCCTTCAGCATCTCACGTGATGGTGGGTGACTACCCCTGCAGTCTTGGGAGCATTAGAGGAGTGGAGGGAATGAGATACAGACAGAGCCATACTTTGCAGCCTATGTCCACCTGCCCACCCACTTGCAGCAGAGTACTGCTGGGAGTGTGGGGAGCGGGGTGACACAGGGTCTACCTGGGGGTGGGGAAGGGTGGGGGAGGGCAGCAGTAGCTGCTGCAAGTGTTGTTGGAGTACCTAGGGGAATTGCAGGGTGTCAGGCAGTAGAGGAGAGCATTTACCTCTTCACACAGGGGATCTTGTGGCATGCTAGTGTTCTGCAGCACACACTTTAGGAATCACTCCTCTAAATTATTGGTGTGTAGGCCCTAACTTGTGCATTCTGATTGGACAGCTGCACTCCTAGCCGTCCAATACAGACATACAGACTCCACTTTGTCTGTATGTAATGCAGACAAAGTAAAAACCTGCCTTAACATACAAAAAGCTTTGCAGATAGGAGATAGTTTGGGTAGTGCTTGAGTGGCTTCTCTAACATCTGACATGAAGAGGAGTGAGAATATAAAATAGGCAAACTCCCATAAACTTAACCCTTCATACCAAGGTGACCTAAAGCTTAGCATTATTCTACCATTTAAATGCTAGTGTGTGTCACCAGTATGAAGCTTGCCACATATGAAAAAGCAAAAAGGCACATATTGAGATTCAGAAAAAAGAAATGAAACTGGAAAGAATTAAATTTGTTTAGAAATACAGTTATCCTGGGGAAATAGCCCATTTCTGTCTGCTGAAAGCACTGGTTTTAACAGGGCTGATGTGACTCTTGGTGTAAGGTGGGGATTAATAATAAGTCTGCACAATAGGTTCAGACCTATATACATCACAGTGCTTAGCTTACTGCTGGGATCAAACTAGAAGGCTCTGCCAACTTTTTTCTGCCCTCATGGATGGTAGGACAAGGGCTGGGAATGCTGTAGCTGCTCTCAGACTTGATAGTAACTGTGATGCTCTTTGGAAGTTGGGTGATGTTAAGGTGGTAGGGTAGAGGAAAGATGATTCTGGCTTTAGGTCTGCTTGACTACTGCTCACGGTGAGAAGGAAAAGAGGAGTAAATGTGTTCCTCTTTGCTTTGTTTGTGTTTCCTCAGTAACTTCTGTACAGAAACTAATTTCCCAAAATCTCCTTCTGATTCATTCTGCCTCTAGTTAAATGCCCTCCCAGCATTCAGTTTCTGATGAATAATCAGGGTTTTATTATTTTTTTCTGAATAATTTAGGGACAAGCTTTGTTTGCTAAAAACGGTGGAAGTCAGGCTCTTGTGTCTGAGAGAGAATTTGGCTCTGAATCTCCCTTTTCAGAGCTGATACCTGTACTTTAAAATTGTGTATCATGTTCTCATGTCAATAGATATTTTTTTTCCTTGGAAGAATGTGGATTTATATATGCAAAATGAAATGTTAGATAAATACCTAGAATCATGATGACCAATAAACCGAGTGCACAAATGCTGACGAACTGAAAGTTTTCTATAAATTTTGCCCACAATATGCATTATAAGTGCATCCATAATTTTTTTTTTCTTCCCCTAGAGGGGGGTGGGCTTAGGGGGAGGTGTGTGTGTGAACTTCTTTTTCCCTGCTTACATTGCATTTTTTCAGTAATTGAAAAAAATCCAAGTTCTCATAGCTCACTTAAAATGGACTGATTCCAGGGAGAACAGCATTCATTTCCCATTATTTATCTAAAAAGCTGCAGCTTAAAGAATAAAACCTTGCTGTTAAGAAAGAGGTAGGAGTGGCCATGTAGGGGGAGGAGAGGAAGCCTTTTGGGTTTAAAAGTCTGTGACACTAGATAGCTCCTTAACAATGATCTCATGATGAATTCTGAGTGGGCTACTGCAAAGTCAGGCCAGCCCAAACAGTTCTCACAGACCATATGACTAAATGTGGGGGAGAAAAGAGACTGGCTGCATCTCCAGTTACGATCTGGCTCTGTTGTAGAGTGTCTGCTGAACTCACTGCATTCTCAGGCAATTCAGTCTGAGAGGAAAAGAGAAGGACAGTGAACCCTGACCTACGATTGGAATTATAACTGGAGACTCTCTAAGCTACCAAAATTTGAGTCACATAGCACTTAAATTAAAATAAATATTTAGTGTGTGTTTCTTTAGGATCATCCCCTGTAAGATTTATTAAATGTCAGTGTTTAACTGAAGTGCAAACATAATTTTAATTAGAAAGGATGCTCTTACTTAAAGCTGTAGAGTGCCAGTAAACGGTGTTTGTGACTGAGTTATGAGTGACTGCTTCTAATACCTTGAATCGGAAATTCCCAAAGTGTGGTCCACGGGTTATGTGTGGTCTTTGAGCCGAGTTTGCCTATGGTGAATGGTGGTGGGCATTTGTTTCCAGCTGATAGCTTGTGTTAAAGAAAGCTAAAACATACTAAGCGGTTTCATAATTTTTTTTCCATGCAAGTGATTACTTCTTTTATAGCAAGGATGCTCTTTGCTTGGGAATGGAAAGGAAAAGTAGTTCAGGCAACTGTGGCTGGGCAGAATGGTGGTCTAGAAAAACACTTTATTAAAGGTTGAAGTTCACTGGAAAAAAAAAAAAAGAACCTATTGTCTGAAATTATTTTACTGTTCCTATTTGCTGATACTTCTATGTTATTGCCAAAGTAGGCTTTAGGACTAAGTAAAGACAATCAAAAAGCTCAAGGCTGAATCGATTCAATCTTCGCAGGTTAGTCTGTGTGGATTGAACCATAGGTGTCTTGCTGGTGTTCACACCAAAATCCAACAAACTTCTGTTTTTAAGCAGGTTTGTTTACTCACTTTTTTTTTTTTAAAGGAGGTGTGCATTTAATTTATATTAATTTGGTTGATGTTTTATTATTATTTTTTTGTATTGGGTTTCAGTGTATAAAGCTGGAAGTTGTAGCGTAAAACGTTAATACTCTTCTGTGATTCTGGAAGAGCAAAGACATGCTTTCAAATAGTAGAAATGCTTATTTTTAATAGGATTTAAAAGGATTTTAAAGTGTATTTTATGAAATGCATGTTTTCCCTCTCTATTCCCCTCCTCCTCCTCCAAGCTAGCAGCTGGTTCCGGCCTCCATGTTCTAAGTGGTTCTCAGGCTCATCTGCTTACAAGCAGCAGGGAGGATGGCTTGATGGAATACTTATGTTGATGTACCTTCTGTGGAGCACACAGAACTGGATTTCTCTGAAATGAATCTATTAAGATTGTCCGTGATTTTCTTTTCAATAGGCTGAGGCTGCACCAATCCCCTTTGTTGAGAAAATGTTTTATTCTGAAAGTCTCTCTGATCTTTTGCAATGGAAAATTGTTCTACCATCACCAGAATGCATGTGTAAATGGGAGTTTAGCGGATCCCTCCTCCCCCGGTTACATTAATTCAGAGCATATGTTCTGACACAAAGGAAGACATTTCTTGAAGAAGGATGATTTTTTATTCTGCAGTTATTTATAAATGGGGGAATCCTTTTGAGCTGCCAAACCTGTCCCTCCCATGTTGTTCATAATATATTTTTTTCTAACCTAGGTAGATGGAAGCTAGCAACCAAGTCAGTAACAGGAGACATAAGGATTCAGCTCAAAATACCAAAAGATACCATCCATAATGAGAAACATTGTGTGCAGAGATGTAGAAGAATAAATAGGGAGTAAGAGTGTACATTTCTACTTTATCTGTTGATATTGCTGGGACAGTAGGGCCACAGGGGTGGGGCTGAGGTTACGTCTGGTCCTTGGGCTTTGGCTTTTCATTAAAGAACAGCGATGTTTGGCTGTGAAAAAAGACATTTCAGATTTCTGCTTCTTCACTGTTGTGCATTTCACTTGTTTGTGGTATTAAGAAGAGCAGAGCTTAAGAAAGTACCTCTATGTAAGGCCTGAAGTGTTTTCAGAGGTTCAGATGTAGTCAAGATTTCCTTCAGGAATATTTCCTATTTACAGGGGGTAAAAGGTGAGAAATTATGGAACTAATATTGGCTCAAGAGAGAGTTATTTTCAGGGCTGTTAAACACCAACATAAGCACTGTCTGTGGGGAAAAAATAGTAGCATTCTCTTCATATAATGCACACTTTTAAACACCAATATGAGAAAATGAACATAATATGCTACAAATTTTTCTGTTGAGAAATGCATTAATTCCCCTTTTCAGAAATAATGCCTGAAATTCATGAACAGTGAAAGTATTTATAGGCATGCTAATACTTAAGATTTCCTTACAAAAAATTGTAAGTATTCAAAATTGCTGCAGGCTTGTTAATTTTACTAACGTTCTTTGAATAGACTTATTGTAATGTCTTTTAGATTAATTTCTGTGGTTATCTGATGTGGAGCTGCCTGCAGAATTAAATGGTAATTCAGTATACAAACATCCTTAACTGTATGGCTCATACCTTGGTATATATTTTAAAATAAGGCTATTAATTAATCTCAGTTAACGTGTGCAGTTAATGCGTTAATCGGTTCTTGCATTTATTTTTTAACGTGTTAATCGCGCGTGTTGTTTTGGAGCCTGTGCCCGGGGTCCACTCCACCACTGTCACTACCACCTCCATGCTGCCCACTGGGGCAGTGGTGGCAGTGCAAAGGCCCATCGGGTAGCCCGGTGTGGGCTCTTGGTGGGTGCAGCATGAGAGGAAGGAGGGGAGGCGTGTGCACACACATAGGCACACGGATACACGCATGAACAACTGGTGCCTCCTGCGACTGGGGAGGCACCATGGCGGTGATTGGGGACTGCCTGCAGCTACTGGCAGTGGTGTCAATGCTGGTGAGCAGGGACCGCTTGCAGCCACCACCGATGGTGTTGGTGGTGACAAGCAGGGACTGCTTGCAGCCACCAGTGGTGGCCACGTCAGCGGGGTGGGGCAGTGACTGCCCGTGGAAGCTGGCGGCGGCTTTGGCAGTGGCCAGTCTCAGGCGGGGCATGTGCCTATAGACACAGAGGTATACAGGCACAGATGAGCAGTTGCAGCATGCACACAGCCAGGAATGCAGCCCAGTGTCATGTAAGGCAGTGCTCAGCAGGTAAATCTGACAAGGGGGAGGGGTAGATTGAGGCCCCCACTGTGAGGGAGAGAGTGGGGCAGGGGCAGGGGTGAACAGGGGCTTTGGGGAGACGCATGCCTCCTGGATTTGTGTGTGAGGTGGAGGCAGGCTACCCACTGTGGGCTGGAGATGTGCCCTGCCCTGGGAGCCTGCCACATGTCCCCTGCCTGCCTGGTGGCGGAAGGCATAACATGGTGTCACGTGGCTCCTGGGGCAATGGCAGTAGGCTGCAGAGTCCCAGCCTGCAGCGGACAGCCCACCTCTGTCCCATGCACAAATCCATGGGGCATATGTCCCCCATGCTTCTGCCATGCCTCCCGGGGGTGTGTGCAGTGGCAGGGAGCCGTGCTCCCCCCCCCCCCCCAGATGAGCCGCTCACATCCCATGACCCGCCCCTGCCCCACTTCCTCCTTCACTGTTAGGGCCTTGATCTGCCCACCCCCCACACCTCTTCTCTTTGCAGACTTACCTGCTGGACAGTCTGTCTATCTGTCTGTCTGCCCTTCACTCCCAAGCCACAGCCCCATCCCAGCTTTGGTGCTGTCTCTCACCCCTGACCAACAGTACCTCACATCCTGCCAGGGCATGCAGGGACCTCTCCTCCCTGGGCTCTAAACCCCACACAGATGCCCACAGCTCCCCACTCTTTCACAAATTCCATCCCCCCATACAGCCCACCCCCACCCTCCAACCACACAAAGTACCTACATAATTTTGCATAATTTTGAGTTTTTAGCTGTGCGATTAAAATTGCAATTAATTGCGACTAACTTTTTTAAATTGCACAACTAACTGTGATCAAATTTTTAAATCATTTGACAGCCCTAATTTAAATGCACCCTACAGAGCGTGGCTCATCTGGACAGTATTTTGAGGCTGTAGACGGAATCCTGTCCTCTACACTCTCTTGCATGTTGTTGAAGGCTGACTAATTGCAACACTACTGAATGCAGTAAGTGCCCTTGGAGGCAAACACTTCTATCCACTTGTCTGTAACCCTTCAGGCTCAGGATCCTGATATTTGACCACTTGAATAAAAACACTATGGAACACTCCCTCCTAATTTTATGCATTCAGCTTATTTACATTCTTTCTGGCTTGTGTGAAACAGGCACTTACAGTAGCTCTTCAATAGAAATAACATAAGGATGCCGTTGAGGGCTCTGTACCTATTCATTACTTTGGGGTTCTACAATAGGTGACTCATCTGTAGTGTTTCTCCATGCCCAGTGACGTTTTTGTTTTGGTCATTTTCTCACGCTTTATTAGATGATCTGTATGGCTGTGTGAAATTTCAGTGGGTGTTTCATTTTGGTGCAGTTTGGTCTCATTTCAAGCTGGAAACAGCGAAATTGAAATGAAACGAAAGGCCTTGAAATGAAACAAGGGCACTGGAAACATTTCAAAAGTTTTGAAACATTTCAAGTTTCGGAGCTGGGCTTCCTTGCAGCTAAAGTGAAACTAAGGAGAGGGAGGGGAAAGAGGGGGGAAGCACTGCTTTGATATTGATGTGTG
The DNA here is from genome assembly GCF_030867095.1 of Alligator mississippiensis. Classification (NCBI taxonomy): domain Eukaryota; kingdom Metazoa; phylum Chordata; order Crocodylia; family Alligatoridae; genus Alligator; species Alligator mississippiensis. The sequence goes on along the minus strand of NC_081826.1, from coordinate 116,370,577 downwards.
GCTGGCCAGTCACTGTGAGCCTTCCCTGAGGTCCCTTCCAATCACAGTGCTCTGGGGGCGGGATGGAAAAAACAGCATAAAAAACATTGTTTGAAGTGAGCTTTCTCTGTGCCTTGGGGTCAGCCTATTGAGCTGTGTCTTCAAGCAGCGTCGGAGAAAGGCTATTACTTCCTATTTACTAGCCTGTTACTAGCAAGTAAATCCAATACCTTTTGCTTTCCTAATACCCTTTATTATTATATTAATTCCTTTCAATTTATTCCTCCCCCAAAATCCTCTTTTTGTTTTTGTTAGTCTATTTCAATTCCTTTCCCCCAGAAAAAAAAAAAAATCTGTGTTTTCTCTCTGTGTGCATTCCATTTACTGTACAGGGAAGCACAGCATATATTGTATATTATAATATAGAATTTATACAGGATTACATACATATATTGTGTTCCTGTATAATTATATTGTGTTCTCCCCCAAACTGAGATGCAGCCTCTTTCCTACAACTATCAGGCATGAGGCTTTTGGTTCTACTGGCAGCAAGGAGCCACTGCCTGAGTCTGAATTCCCTACAAGAGCACCAGCCATAACCCACCACCACCATGACCACAAGCAGCACCAGCATAACAGTCTTCTCTACCCCCATTTCACTTCCCATCCTGAGCCTTCCAGTGCCAGAGGAAGAGCTAGAGGAAAAGCTGGAATTGGATCTGAGTGCTGTAGCAAGGGAAGTTCTGGAGAAGAAGGGGGAATCATCTGAGTTTGTGCTCCACACCCCTCAAGTTTCCCCTAGAGCCAGGTCTCCTTCCCCAGAAGGCACTTCAGAGGAGGTTGAAGTAGAGGTTGTGGAGGCAAGTGGCTCAGCTGAGCCCGCTCCTCCTGTTGCTGTGCCTCTGCCTGTTGAGGAGGAAGAAAAGGCAGCATCCATACATTCACCTGCACCCTGGAAGCAAGGGGGTAGTGTGGTCTGGGATCATTTTGAGCTGCCAGATGATCCCACATATGCTATCTGCCTGCACTACTGAGCCAAAAGCAGCCGGGACAAGGTAACGAAACTCATGAGAACCACAGGAATTCTAACGCATCTCCTCAGGCACCATCCCCTTGCCCTTGCTCCTCCTCAGCCTGGCACCAGTGGGAGCATGCCCAAAAAAAAGTCCCCCTCTCGCTCCAAAGCCCCCATCCCCATGAAGCAGAGGCAGCCACCCTGGAACAGTGGGGGAAAGGTAGACAGAAAGTGGGGCACATTGCAAAGGCGAGTGAGATCACCCAGATCATCGGGGAGATGCTTGCTGTGGATGGCCAGCCCTTCTCCTTTGAGCGGCCAGGGCCAGGGTGGCTCATGGCACTTGTGGCCCCATCCTACCAAGTGCCTGCACGCACCATCTTCAGCAGGACGGTGGTGCCCTCCCTGTATGAGGCATGCAGAGAGTACTTGAGGGAGGAGCTGTGCAAGGCAGGTTCGCAGGTTGCTTTACACTTCACCTTGGAATCTGGAGCGGCCAGGATGGAGATCAAGCCTACCTCTCCCTTGCAGGGCACTGGTGTGACCAGTCAGGCCATTGGTGGGCTCTGCTTCGAGCCAAGGTGATGGATGAGTCCCACACAGCAACTGAGATCATGGGGGCCATGAACCACTTGGTACAGGAGTGGCTTGGGCAGGGCAAGCTCACCCGTGGGTTCATGGTCACTGACAATGGGGCTGATATGGTCAAGTTGGTGTGTGAAGCCAACTCAGTTGGCATCCGCTGTGTGGCACACGAGTTCCACCTCATAGTCAGGGATGCCTTGGAGGTGGGCAGGGCTGCTGGTGATAGCGCCAACACCACCAGCAAGCTCATTTCTAAATGCAGGAAGGTGGCAGGCTACTTCCACAGGAGCATCAAGCCGGGCAAGATGCTGTGGGACAAACAGGAAGAACTGAACATGCTGTAGCACAAAGTCAAGCAGGATGTGGAGACTTGGTGTAACTCCACATACCTGATGCTTGAAAGGCTGGTCAAGCAACAGAAGACCGTCCATGAGATGGTCTTGCTCAGGGAGATTGGGATCAGCAGCTCCTTTAACAAAACTGAGTGGGAAACCATCTCCCAGATCTTGCTGGCCCTTGCAGCCACCAGGGGCCTCAGGGCTGGCAATGCCTTTCTTGGCCAGGTGATTCCCATAGTGAGGGAACTTCAGAATCAAATGTAGAAGTTCCAGGGGATCAATGTTCTTGGCTGGGGCAAGCTGCTGTCACTGGACATGCAGACACTGGTGAGGCGGCTGAAGGAGGGCGTCAGGAAATGGCTTGATCGCTTGCGGTCCAGTGTGGTCCGCATGCTGACTGCCGTGTGACACGAGGGTGAAGGGGAGCATTGGCGTATCCATCAGCAAAACCCTGGATCAGTGGACGGAGGTGTTGGTGAACAGAGTCAGGGGGGCAGAAGGGCGGAGGCGGGGGGACGTGGAAGGCGGGGATGCACTGTCCCATGTCAGCGCACTGTCCACCAGCCAGTCTCCTCCTCCACCACAGGTGCTGCCAGTGTGGGCCAAGGGCATGGCTTACATGGTGGGGTCCAGAGGCATCAGACCCCACCCTCAGGCAGGTAGCGCTCAGGCCTTGGTGGCTGCCTATCTTGCCAAGGACATGGAGCCACTTCTGTGTGAATCCTTGGCCTCTACTGGGTTAGCTTCAGCCAGATGTGGCCGGATCTGTTCATGGTTGCCCAGGAACACCTGTCCTGTCCACTGACCAGTGTTCCAAGTGAGCAGGTGTTCAGCATTGCTGGGGATGTAGTGACACCCCACCGCACCTGCTTGGATCCTGGTTTGGTGGAGCAGCTGGTGTTCCTCAAGGTGAGCCTCCTATTCCTGGGGTTCCCGAAGCTCCACGTGCAGACAGAGTGAGTGCCACCCTCCTCACTCCATCTGCATTTCCTTCTTTTTTTTATTTTTTTAACCCTTGGATTTTACAACCATTTACTGCCCCACTCTGAGCTGGAGGGGGCACTCACTGTATCACCAGCCAGCAAGGGGAGAACATGTCCCTGCTGAGCTCCTGGGGAAGGATGAACTTTCAGGTATTGGCAGGGGCTATGAGGGAGGAGAAGACTCCAGGTCCTGGGCATGACCTAAAACTGCACTCTGCCAGGGTTGGGAGGCCTGGTGGGATGGCTGGAGGCACAGCAGCCCCAGGAAATGCCAGGACCGAGGATCTCCCTGGTGAAAGGTGGGTAGGAGGTGCCTTATGGCCTCCAGCCACCACATGCATGTGCAGTCCTGGCTGGGGAAATCTTTGACAGGCCTGAGCCTTGCTGGTTGCACTGGAGTTGTGAGGTTCCAAGTGAGCTCAGCTTAGCTGCCTGGGATGCCAGCTTTCAGGTTGAAAAACCCTTTGTCAGGCTGAGAAAGCACCTGCAGCTGGTGTGTATGTTCTTCCTGGATGGAAGGAACAGTAAAGAAGCCAGAGATTGGCTTGGCATGCAATGCAGGCAAGAAAGCCAGTCGATGGAAATGGTGGCATCATGGGGTGAGGGACAGGCTGGGGGGGGGAGGGAAGAGGGATGTAGCAGGTAAAAGTGGGGAGGTACCTGGGGAATCAGATGTCCAGCAGGTTCTAGTATATTAGAATTCCAATGTCTATACTGAGTCCATGAGTTTCTGTATCTAGGAGATTGATGGAAGTGAAGTTCATAGGCTTGTCTGTGAAAAGTGGTTTATAAATTTCCTTTGAGGATCAGGCCTGAGAGACTGGAGACAGGTAGTTGGGTGTTCTTGTCTTTGATAGATTTTCAGTGTGCGCTCATTCTGGTACGCAGTTGTTACTTGATGGCCTCTATGTATTTTTCCATTAGGGCATTTGGTGCCCTGGTGGAGATACGTATTGTGAAGATATCTCCATGCTGGAGATATTGTTGGCAGGTTTTGCATGCCTTGTCATGGCATGGTCTGAATCCATTTGGTGTGTTTTGGGCTGTAGGAAGTTGGCTTCTGGTGATGAGATTAGCGAGGTTCAGTGCTTATTTGAATTTACAAACCACTTTTCACAGATGAGCCTATGAACTGCACTTCATCTACCTAGGTACAGAAACTCATGGACTCAATGTAGACATTAGAATTGTGACACACTACAACCTGCCGGATATCTGACTTCCCAGGTACCTCTCCACTTTTACCTGCTAATTCCCCTTTCCCCCACCCCAGGCTGTCCCTCACCCCCTGACACCTCCATTTCCATTTTTACTGACTGGCTTTCTTGCTTGCATTGCATGCCGGCCTCTGACTTCATTACTATTTATTCCATCCAGGAAGAGTACGCACACCAACTGCAGGTGCTTCCTCAGCCTGACGAAGGGTTTTCAACCTGAAAGCTTGCCAAGTTATATTTCTCCAACTATTCAGTTGGTCTACTAAAAGATATCGGATTGGCCCAAAGAACCTTGTCTGCCAGTGCCATGTCCCTAAACCAACACGGCTACAACCTACACCCCTAGCACCTGTCCCTAGTCAGCTGACTGGAAGGAGTCAGGGCCCTGGGCACATCTAAGCCCCAGGGCTGGGGCTGGCAGGGAGAGTTCTCTGGCAGCTGCTGGAGAAGCTCCTGCAGGAAAGGAAAGAAAGGCTCTGTGACAGTTGGGGTGCCTGAGATGCTAGTGCTACTGTGCTGCAGTGCTTACCTGTTATTTGAAGTGGTGGACCAGGCTGAGGCTGTAGGGGGAGGAGGAGCTCTCATTGAGGAACACCACTGTGTCATGTAGAGGCCCTAGCACCAGTGAAGGCGTGCCTTATCATACACACACAGTCACACGTCACAAGTTTTGCTTGTCAGCAGCTTGAGGTGCAGTTTCCCAGAAACCCCTGCACCTATCTCCTTGAAACTTGACAGGCATTGTGGCCTCAGCAGGGGCTACCCTCACTGCTGTTTTCATTCAAATCAGGAAAGAAATGACAAAGTTATAGGCATTTTTGTGATTCCCCATTATAGTCTATGGGCTAAACATCGAAATGCGTCAAAACCTTTTCACTGTTTTGACGCTGTTTCAACTAAACAAAACAGAACAGTGCTTCAAAACAGTGAAACGAAACACTGTCCCTTTGAAATGGCGAAACAGGCCTTGAAACAGAACGGTTCTGTTTTGAACAGTCCTAATGACCTCTATTAGCTGAAATTATTTTTTGATTGTTACTGTTTTGGGGGAACAAAGTGCTAGATTCCTGCGTTCATTTTAGTGTATGGATTCCATAACATTTTAATTTCAGAAACTGCACTCCAAAAATCAATAACTTGTTTTTCCCTCCAACTTATTTTTTTTCGGAGAAACAGGTCCTGGAGCATTTTTCTTTCTGTGCACATTAGGTGGGTGTGCACATGCTGTGTTCCTCATTTTGCCTGCGTGTTTTTGTTAAATTTTTTAGAGATGGATTGTGTCTGCTCTCTCACTGTGGCAAACTTGCTGCCTTTACATTTGTGAGTGAATTATACTCATGAAAATTAAGTTTTAATAGGGTGGGTTGAACAACGCACAGTGCAGGTGGGTGATCTTTCTCAGCAAGGCTGCTATGCTAGTGACAGGTGGAGGACAAACACAGCCCATGCTTGTAGGATATAAAACCCAGCCCATCTAGGACAGGATGCCTCAGAGGAACTTTTGCCTAGTAAAGACATATTGAGAACAGTATAATTTATCATTATCCCACTAGTTACTCTAGATTGCAGTGGGAGAGGATGGAAAAGAACTTTCTGGGTGGCCTTCTAGCTATGCTGCTTGTTACCTAGTGCCATGTCCACCTTTTATTGCCTTGAAGCTTTTTAAGCCCTTTAAGTCAATCCATGATCATTCCTATTTTTGTTTGTTTTTGGCATGGACTGCAGGGTGGGAAAGAGGCTATAGCTGGATCGTTTAACCCTGGCTGTTTATATTTTATGTATATTTCCAGAGACTCCTTTCCCCAATATATGTAAAGATATTTAGGCTAGGGACAGACATTCAAAAAGCCTGAGCCTGAATTGATTCACTTTTTGTAGGCTAGTCTACGCTGTACAGCTTAAACTGATTAATAACTGGACAGATATTATCTGTTAAATCAGGAAATGCAGTCACATGCTTGCAGTGGCTCAAGCCAGAAACCAGGGTGTGGCCTGCCAGCCACTGCCAAAGAGAAGGGAGGGAGACACTCCGAGGCTCTCACTCCTCCCTGCTGGAGCAGAGGGGGCATGGCCAGGTATTGGAGGGGGCTAGCACAACACATGGGATGCCAGCCACCAGTGGGGAGTGGGGGGCAGCTGCTGCCAGACTGAGGAGTGGGGATGAGGAAAAAGTCCTTTCTCTGAAGCAAGCATGTATTGAACATAGCAATTTGTAAAGCATACACAGGAAGCTACCAAAAATCTTTGCCTAAGCTAAGATGCAGCCCAGTAAAACACAGCATACACAACTTAAGTCTAACTTAAAATGTAAACCAGGAAGACAAGAATTAGTTTTAATAATCCTGAGGGCAGAGCGTCTCCTTACCTCCAGGTATTTAGAAAGGCTTTGTTTAGGTATTTTTACTTTTTACACATTCTGTTTTGTGTAAATAATGTAAATGTAGCTCTCTGCATTCTTTGGTGAAGCTGTCTGCAACTTCCCTTAACTACATCTCCAGTGTGTGTGATGATTGTCAGGTCTTTGCCAACACTTCCCACCTCTCAGTCTGGTCCTGCAGGTCTTAGCTCTGAGCTCACAGGTACAGGGCTTGGATCTATACACAGGGGACTAGCTTGTTTTTCTTATACCCCCTCCTCCCCTCCCTGCTCTGGGACATGCTGTGGAATTAATCCCCTCCAGAATATGCAGCCAAACCCCTGGGGGTTCCAGGGAAGATAGGGGACAGAGGGAAGAAGTAAATCTGTCCCTGCCTGGCTGCAAGCAAGCTGTGGAGGTGCGGCTGGGGTTGGCAAACCCCAGCTGTGGTCCCCAGGTTTTGTCAGTGGAGGGTGGGGGGAAGGGGACAGAGGGAGAAATTTTGCCTCAGGAGCCTTGGCCAAGCTAGCATCTGGCCACATCCAACCCCTGCTCCAGCTAGGGAGCAGAGGGGAGGGGCCAGCCCAGCTCACTGGAACAGAGCTCCGCTTAGCCCAGAGAGCATGCTGGGATGATGAAGGAGTTTGGTTTAACTTAAACCAGGAAGGTGTCTGGGACAGATGTTGCATAAACCAGTTTGAGCCAAATCGGTTAAATCTGATAACATTCAAACAGGTTTATCTTGAGCTGGTTTTGGCAATTTTCAAACTGGTATACGTGCACTGAATGTCTGTTCTGTTACAGGTTTAAACCAGTTTCTGATCACTTAAACCAGTTTGTATAATGTCTGTGCCTAGCTTTAAATAAGAAGCTCCCAATTATGAAAAGATGGATACCTATGCCTCGAGGTAGGACATACGCTGAGGTCCTGGCACACCCTTTGCCTCTTACTTTCAAGAGTACGGAATGACTCTAAAACTCAAAGCAATATTAAACCATTAAAAAAAAAAATAGATATAGTGGTTTTAAAGTTTAATGGTAATCTCACATTTTGTGGTGTTATATTACTGTCTTCTGCTTTCCTAAAATTATTTTTAAGATTTTGTCTTAGCTACTCATTAGGATTAGAGCAAGCATGTTAATAAATTATTACAAGTAAGGATATTTTTGACGTTCTTAGAAGTTGAGGTTTAAAATATGATAAAATACAAAAGTTGAAACCCGCTTCTTTTCTGAAGGCTTCCCTAGCATTGTATTATTTGATATAAACATGGAATGAAAAAGCCATCTAACTAGCAGTACAAAAATACAAGACCAAAACCCCCCAACCCCCCCCCCAAGAAAAACCTAACCCCTCTTGTTATAGCTTCTTTGCAAACTAGATACTACAGTGCAATCCCTACTTGTATTTCAGAGGCTAACACGTGGAAAGGAGTATATTTTGGCAAAGCGTGTAGGGGCAAACACCCCAATAAGTAATACTTTGTGCATTTTACACATAGGAAACTGCACTGTAAGGAATCTCATTACCTCAGGACAAGTGGAATTGATTGCACCAAAACTTGAATCCATTTCCCAATGTTCTAGCTATTTCACACCGTAATGCTTATTTAGTTTGCTTCCCTTCAGCATAACCCCAGTCTGTCCTCAAGAGCACTGTTTTTGGAGGTGCTTTAATGACATGATTCCTGAAAGCTACTTATTGGGAGGCTGCACTATTGGTCATTCATTGCTGTAATTTTAGGAAATACTATTTTTTCTGGAAGTGGCACCAAAAGCCAGCGTAACGTTCACAGGTATTCTGAAAGGTGGGAGGTTACCTACATTCTTTGTTTAACCTCTCAAAAGGGAATTTATTGTCCCTGAAATACATTTTGTTCTTATCCTGTTCAACTGAAGAATAAGACTAGATCCTTCAAAACTTATTAAGGGAAACCTTAACACACTGTTTAGATTAGGGGAATATCCCTTGAAAAATATTATGTAATAGTTGTATTTGGACTTTATCCCCATCTCTTTCTTTCTCTCTTTCCTTTTCCCTAATAGCATTCTGGGATGGCCCTTTTAAAAGCAGAGAGCCTGTTAGATTCTCTGTGGGTGGTCAGAAAGCAGAAGATTTTAAAAGCTATAAAGGCTCTTGTTTGTTTTGGGTGGAGGCTTCAAAGGCTCGCAGACTTCCTTACATGATGATGCAGTGAGGAAGTGGGGTGTAGGGTAAATAATTTTCTGAATCTGTTTTATATAAAAGGAAAAACTGAGAGCCACCATCCTTATACAGTTTTAGCTGCAAGCCAGTATGGTCACAGATTTCCCTTTGCACTAGGCATCTTTGATGTTTGCATCAGTTGCCCTCAATAATGCTTCCAGGGCCTTTGTACACATTCACTTTGGAAATGTAGAGCATAACGATACATTCGTAAGTCAACTGTAAATAGTGCATTAAAGCTGTGTGGCTTAATGTGCATATTTTGAGGTGCCTGATGCCAAGACATATTCCAGTCCATATGTTTTGCAGATTTTAATTAGTAAGACCCTCCTGCTGCTATGTGGGACACAAGTGTGGGTTAGGGTTAGGGTTTAAAGCTGTACTCTTCAATATATTATTCAAGAAATTACTTCATTGGCTCCTTCCAATTTTGTGGATGACTAGCTCATGCAGATTGCCCTTGATGTCTAGGGCTTGTGGGGGTTTTTGCTGTATATCCTCCGTGTTAGTCATTTTGTTGTACTGTATTAAGATACAGTTCTTAATCATGATTTTTTTGAAGCTGTACTCCTGTAGAGGTCTCTTGAAATGTAAGTGTTTGTATTGCATACCAGACTGTATGAGGGATGGATAAAAAAACTGAAAAAAGTTTGGGTTTTTTGTTTTGTTTTGTTCTGTTTTTTGGGTCTTTTTCTGTACCTTTCAGGCAATTAGTTTACTGTGTGAAGCAGATTAGATTACTCTTAGTATTGTTACATAAAAACTTCTGTACCTGTACACTTTGTTAATGGACATAACATTATCTGTTCCTTCGAGAAGTCTGCCCTTACCTATCAACACAGGCTCTGTGTTGTTCCTCGAATGCACATTCTAATTTTCTTTTTTAAAAATGTTCCTTAGGAGGTTAAAAATGGTAAGGTCTTTTCATGAAGCAAAGCAGTTTCTGTGGTGAGACGAGTTAATATTTGAGTTACCTCATGAACTACTGCAGTATTGAATTGCACTGAATTGTAGCATTTGTGGTGCATAAGATGTAACTGGGATACTAAGTGGGATTTGCTTTAAATAGTGAAGTGTGGACATCTTAATTGCAAGACTTCTCTATTGTGGGACAAGTAAACACACAAACCATCCCATGACAAATGCAGTGTCTGTTTATAGCCATTAAGGCAGTGGCCTCCAACCTTTTTAAATAAGAGATCACCTTTGGCATTTAAAAGCAACCCAAGATCTACCATGTGCCATTGCCACCCCTTCACTCCCCGCCGAGCAATTAAGTCTGCGGGGAGGGAAGGGGGGAGCAGATGGAGGCAGAGGGAGAAAAAATTATTTGGGGGGATGCGTCTCTCCAGTAGGTAAGTCCAACCTGGCCAGGGCCCCACTCAACTTACCCGTGCTCCTGCCTCTGCAGCACTATCCCTCACCGCGGGGGCCTCAATCTAGCCCTCCCCTTTTCCCTCCCCAGCGGACTGACCTGCTAGGCTGGGGCATGTGCATGCATGCATGCAGGCACTCACTCCTCCACCCCAGCCTCAGATTGACTCCGAGAGGCTCTGAGATCTACCAATGGATCGAGATCCACTGGTTGATGACCACTGCCTTAAGGAATTTAGGAATATAATGTCTTATTACAAAAATGGCTTTCAGTAGGACGTGTGCTCCTGAGGAAGTTGGGTATGTTTAAAAAGCCTATCTGTTGTCCATATTTCCATGTATGGGCCATAGTATTTGCATCTTTTGTATGTGCGCCAATCTCCCATGTGCTATAGTCCGCACACTGTTCAGCCCAGCCTCAGCTGCTGCAAAGTGGAGCAGTGCAGGGCACCTTTCCTCATCAGAATCCTGTCGGTGACTTGCTGGCCAGATAGCATCAATTGGTAGGATGGATTCGGCCCGTGGGCCGTATTTTGTCCACTCCATCTTAAGTCCTATTCAAGTCATTTTTCCAAGACCTTATGTTTGGCACAGTAACTTAAGTCAGTTCCAAAAATTCTCTAGCTTGCTAAAAATAACTAGCATGGTCTTCGTTCAAAAGTTTCATGTTAAAAGAGTATATGGATATAAATCACAGTTGCATTTGTGCTTGAAAAGTGTGTGTGCCTGATTACTAAATAAATACTTAGCAGTGAATATTAAAGCGATTATTTTATGGTTTATACCACTTGAAAATAGATTTGGTTTTAAATATATAAGTACAGGATATATCTACTAAAGGCAGAAGTAAATATTTCTTGGCAATAGCACTGTTTATAGCAAAACTGCTGTCCTGATTCGGGATGCCATAAGAAACATAAAACCTCTGTTTATTTTCATTATGGAGAAACAGGGATCAAATTAGCCTAAGAAACCAAATACTTTCAAATGGTCAGGTTATCAGTCTGGATCAGCCTTATATAAGTACTAACAAAACATCTTTGGCATCATACATTTCTAAATGCAAGTGTTGCAAGTAGCTGATGCTTAGCATGCTAACAGAAATCAATTATGCTTACTAGGTCCATGGCAGGCATTAATTTAATTGTGCAGTGGGATCCGAGTAACCGTATGTGAGACCCCCAATTTTGTCAAGACTTGCTATGCAAGGTACTCGGTGTATGGCATGGGAGGATGTGTGATTGTTGGGATCTGGAATTAAATTCCTCAGATACCATTGTGCATTAGCTGGGACATGCAGCTTGCTGCCTATGCCACCAGGGCACGAGATGAGAATCAAGTTATTCCTTGATTTCCAGCTGGCTTCCTTGCAGACTTTTGATGGCCTTGAGCACCTGGGGATCAAGGAGCTCCCTGCCTTAAGCTACTTGTTCTATGGTCCTTTAATTGTTATGCCTATAGCTGGCTGTGCACACCGAGCGCGAGCAGCTGAAAATTAGGGAATTCCATGCCGCACTTTCAAACTAAAGCACAATGCAAAGCAGCCACAAAGATGTTCCACATTAAATGGAACATATTTGTGGCTCATTTACCACTTTATCGTATGATGAACGTGTTTATTGGTTGACCGTCTGGCATGTTACTATTGTGTGATAAGTGTAGTAATGCAGTAAATATAACTATTAATGCTAGTCATACAATAAATGCAACATTTGACAGTGACCCTAGAGAACATGTGATGTTTCATATATGTAGTATTGTATTACTTCAAGTAAAACTAAGTAAACTATAATATTTACACCTATTATATAAGGTTTGTAATGAGAAAAGTTCTGTGCATGAATACAGTATATTGTTGCCCTAACTTTTGATATCTAATTCTGAAATACTGGTTTTAATTTGTATTTCTGTAAAGCAAACCAAAAAAACTTCTATTGCTAAGAAGTATCCTACAAAATAACTGATTTTTAGAGAATATATTAAACATTCAATACTATCTCCAAATTAAAATTTACCTTAACTTTTGCATCTAAATAACCATAACTTCATCAATGCTACTTACACAGGCAAGGTTCTTTGGCTCTAGATGTGATATTTTTTATTAGACCAACTGAGTAGTTGGAAAAAAGTTCTTTGCAAGCTTTTGGGCACAGTCACCCTTCTTCAGGCATAAGGAGTCTCTGCTATACTAATGCTACTTATTTACTTTTGTCTTTCAATAGCATTAATGCGTTTTATCTTAAATGGCTTTAACATGCCTTTTAATGCTGACTGTAAAAATCTGCTTTATTATCTATCATAATGTTTGTTGTTGTATCCTGTGTTGAACTGGAAACCTCATGTTAATGAGTGATTGTTTTAAAAGGATACAGGCATCTATTTTCACTAAAAATTAGCATTTGCCATCTTATTTATTCTCAGTTGTTTGTAATATCCATTGAGAACTTGAAAAATATTTATTTCTGTATCTTTTACATCCTTTTATATTTGTTTTTGTATCAAGACAGTGGACTACTTTTAGAACGGAAAGAGTGAAACTGTGAAGGTCATTCTCTGAGGTTATTACTCCTTCTGTCATGTACGTGGCAGGTCTTTCTTTGCGTATGGCATTTTGTGGAATGCTGGCACATCAGTGCATAGTGTTTTCTTGTTATCAGTTTTAGGAGTAGTAGCTCATGGTACTACTGATTTTAGAGGTTATAATTTTGGATGTTAGTAGGTTGAAAGGGCAGGATAAAATATTTGTCATTTTGGAATTCTAAGTAGAAAAAAGGATTTAGAAGGAAATGGTTTTTCTTTTACATTAGCCTTTTATCTGCCATAGAGAAATTTGCCATGATTAATACTGATTGTTCTTGCCTCTTATGACTGCATGCACGCTCTTCCATTTGTGTCTTAGTCATGCTAGTTGACCTAAGATTGTTTCAGGGTTAATTTCAACTGAGCCTTATTTGAGTCAGACTCAACTCTGCTGTTTGCATTGGGTGACTATTGTGTTTTTAAAACAGCCAAGACCAAATAGTTTTCCTTAATTGTAATCATTGACCACCTCCATATGCCAACTACAGGAGAAGTGGACACTTCTGTTGTGTATCCAGATTCAAATAACTTTGTATCAGCTTGGCCAAAGCTCGCCTATTTGTGCAAATAACTTTGAGCATATATGTAGTCTTCAGTCCTGCAGAATGGAGAGCCATACAAGCTTTAAAAACAGTGCTGATCTTATCATACAACAAGCTTATCAAGGGGGTGTCACTGTTGTCATGGACAAAACAGCAAACATACAGGAAGCTGAGACACCTTTCCAATAAGGAATTTTACAAACTGTTGACCAACGACCCCATGGCACAGTACCAAAATGAACTAGATAAACACTTAAGAAGCTACCTTTGGAAACACGAGAGGGTTAATACTTTCATCTCATGGGAGCCCAGGCCAGGCAACTTTTGCTTGTTATGATCCACAACCCTACCTTGCCTTCAATTGAGGGATGTGCCATTGTCTCTGACATTGGCACCATCACAGAGGAAGTTTCTAGCTATTTTGACTCAATCTTATGTCCATGTGCCACGTGAATTGTCAGTGATTTGAATAATACCACAGATTTCCTAAAGAATCTAAGCTCCATTGACAAGCTTCCAGCAGCTGCCATATTGGCTATTGTGGATATTACCTTCACCAACATCCTCCATGAGGATCAATTACAAGTTATAAAGAGCATTGTCCCTGATGAGGACACTGCTTCTGTTTCCATTGCACTCTCCTGTTTTGTCCTTGTACACAAGTATTTCAGGTATGGGGGCTCGTTATACCTACAAATGAGCAGCACTTCCACGGGCACATGTATAGACTCCCCAATATTCTAATATAATAAAGGGCTTAGTCAGTCTGTCTGTCTGTTTGTAATGCTCTTGGAGCACTCTGGTTGGTTACTGAAACAACTGATCAGAGTGCTTCAAGAGTTACGGACAGGAGGCGGTAGCAGCAGTGCGGTGGAGCGCTGCCATGACAGCAGGGACAGAGGTGACAGAGCAGGGGGGCGAGGCCAGTGGTGCTGCCCCTCCCCCCACTAGCCCCGGTCCTTGGAGTCAGTGGCAGTGTGGGGTGCTGGCGGAGGGGGATGGTGGGCAAGTTTCCCTCCTCCCCCTGCTTCTGGGAGGCAGCAGCGGTGGGGAGGGGATTAGGGTTAGCAAGCTTCCCCCCACCCCCATCATTCTTGACGGGGAGTTTGCTAGTGCTAATATATTTATGACAGACCTTGAAGTCTGCTTCTTCTGTAGCTGCCCTCTTATACCTAAGGTATGTTAATTTTCATCGTATGGAAGGGAAGGGATTTCTAGAGGAAATCAATCAAACTGACTAATTCCCACCTGGGAAATTCATTTCCCGGACACCACTGTGAAAGTTTGCGATGGCAAGTTTGCATATCACCCCCACGTTGTACTGGAAACCAACTGACAGCTACAGCTACTTCTATGCCAGTAGCTTTTGTCATAAGCACACAACGAGATCCATTGTCTACATCTACGCTCCACATTACAACTGTATCTGTTCTTATCCCACTGATGAAGATGCACATCTTAAGGATTTGGAGCAGGGAATCCTACAATTACAGTACAATCCTAAAACTGTATCCACTCAGATTTATGGAGAAAGAGACAGACTTGGACCCTGCTGTGACCTGCTTCAATACCAACCCTGAGACAAGGACAACAGAATCCCTTTGGTTTTCATCTACAGCCTCCAGCTTGAACACCTGAGCTGTTCATTAATGACCTCCTAACCCCTCCTGGAAAACAGCGACCATCTCAAGGGAGACAAACCTGTCCTGGCTTATAGGTAGCTGACAAACTCAAATGGCACCCGTCAAGCAACAGACTACCTAACTCTTATTCTCACAGAGGTACCAGATCCAGTTGTGCCCCCTCATCAACACTGACTATATCATCACTAGACCAAATAACATGGATTGTAGCATCCAACATTCATTTACTTGCACCTCTATTAGTGTCATATATGCCATCACCGGCTTACAGTTCCCCCTCTACTGTCTACATTGGACAGATCCCCATGTATAAGAATTGGTGAACACTGATCTGTCATCAATTCCAGAAAACCGGACAAGCCTGTGGCAGAACACTTGAACCTCCCTGGACATTCCATCGCTGACCTCAGAGTGACAGTTCTTAGACAAAAAAACCCTTGAGAAATAAACTTGAATGGGAAATTGTGGAACAAGAAATTATCCGCAGACTGGATTGTATTAAATATGGTTTAAACCAAAACTATGGATTCCTATCCAATTACCTGGGTTAGCTTTTATAACTCCCGTGTCCCTCAGTAGGTTAACTGTTTGTTTTTCTCCTTTCCTCTCAGTGATGTTTCCTCATTTTTCTCCCCTCTTTCATACCCTTTGTATTTTTATCATTGCATTTCTATTTAGCAGTTCTGCTTCCTGCAGTCCCTTTACAGCATCTGCTAAAGTACACCAGCTCCTTACAAACACTTATGCTGTGCACCTCTGATTTAGTTAGTCTATAAGTTGCAGCTTTACTGTACCTGCTGTTTGTTTCTTTTAGTCATTGCTCTGCAGTCCTGCTCTATTCTCAATCTCATTAGACATTATGGCTAGGTACAGACATTCAGAAAGCTTGAAGCAGAATTTATCTAGGTTTAGGTGGTTTTCTGTAAGCAGTATAGTTTAGATCAGTAGCAAATAGAACGCATGTTTGCCCTTGGGGTTGGGGGGGGGGAGGGCAAATCTTAGACCGAGTTCCACCACTTTTAAATCAGTTTGTGTATGCTGAACTTTTGTTCTGTTATGGGTATAGATCAGTTTCCAATCACTTATATTGGTAAAAGTGTTGCCTAAAAATCTCTGTAGATCTGGTTCTGGGTGTCGTCTGGGTCATGATGACACAGTCTGGGTCATGATACCTAGTCTGAAAGCATTTCCTGACTTCTTATCTGTGTAGGTGTACAACAAAATGCAGGGGAAATGTCAAAGTCTGAAGGTGGTTTACAGGACAGTCAAAGGTGTGTGTTGGTATGTGTTGAAATGGAGGGGATGATGAAAAATGCCTACCTGATAGCTCGGCTGCTCTAGTGGGCAGTGATTATGGGAGTGTTCACGACAGTGGAGAGAAGGAAGTAGGGCTGACAGTACTGGCCTTTGAGAACTCAGAAATTTAGGGCATGTTCTTGATTCTTAGGAACTTAGTGAAGGGTCTGCTCAAGTTGTTTGCAGACCTAGAGATGATAGCTATGCTTAGCATCTTTTCTAAGCCAGAGATAGCTCTGGCCTTGACTCCAGAGTCCATGAGGTGGCACCTAAGCCATTCTAGGCAGAGGAAAATTAAGGGAAACAAGAAACAAAAGAGACTTAGATGAGCCTCTCATTTGATAGTCTGATTTGGCAAGTTTGGAGAGAATATTTTTAGGTGTTTTGAAAACCTTTTATTTATATTATGATTGAGACAAAAACCAAAAATCTTTAAAACGTGTGTACATTTTTAGCGAAGTGATTGTTAACAGAAGAAAGCAAAAGCTACGTGCAGATTAAAAAAACATGTATTTTATGGATCAATGTTATCCTTGTTCCTTGTCGGTATCATCCCAGACATCTTTAATACACAAATGTCATTACTTACTGAAAATTGAAAGCAAGTTAAGTATAGAAGTAAAGCCATCTGGTAGCTGAGACAGAAAACCTAGATAATTAGCTGTTCTTGTCAAGGGACCATGATTAAAATAGGCCATCACTGTAATAGTGACTAGGTTTGTAGGGACTTCCTGAAAACCAACTGGGGTAATTATAACACAAAGAACAGAACTAAATTGAAAAAAAGGAAGAGTGATGATAACCCTTTCTTGAGGAAGAGATGAATGGAGTTAGTTTTACATTTAAGGATGATTTTGTTTCAAAACTCCATGTGAAAGCTTTTTGAAAGCATTTTGGGTTTAGTTCTGGGAAGTAAAGTGTCTAGGTTATAGTAATGGTAGTCTTGGAGTGATATAGCTGTGATGGTCCAGGAAATATGAGAGGGGCAAGGATTTTAATTTTTAAAAATATTGTAATCCATTTGTATTTATATATGGATTTTTTTTACAAGCAGTTCTATTTGTTACTTGTCTCAGGCTGTGTCTGCTTTTTTAAATCCAAGGAAAAGTACTTTGTGCTCAAAAGCTAGTCTAAAATCTCACCCAACCATGCAGTTGGCCCAATAAAAGATATACTTTTCTGCCCCCAAGAAATATCCTTGTCACTTGCATAGTTTACTGCTATAATCACATCGGCATAGTCAAATAATACTTCAAAAAGGTCTTGTAGTTCCTGGGTGCAACATTTTCTACATACTGAGTGACTCACAGAAGAAAAACAGACTTGATTTTTCTAATATATTTATTTTTTCTCTTTTCTCACGTTATGTAAAAGTGCTATCACATTTAAAGGGGTGTAGGTTGTAGCCGTGTTGGTCTAAGGACATAGGCAGACAAGGTTCCTTGGGTGAATCTGATATCTTTTATTAGACCAACCCAAATAGTTGGAAAATAATTATTAAGCAAGCTTTCGGGTTCAGAAACCCTTTGTCAGGCAAAGGAAGTTTCAGCTAACTTCCTTAGCCTGACGAAGGGTTTTTGAACCCGAAAGCTTGCTTAATAATTATTTTCCAACTATTTGGGTTGGTCTAATAAAAGATATCAGATTCACCCAAGGAAACTTGTCTGCCTATCACATTTAAAGGAAATATGAAAGCTGATTCATTGTACAGCCTTTATGGCACTCCAAGGACAAGACTTTCAAAGGGGCCATAGCCTTGCCTTTCAGTTTGCATATGCAAGCTTGTGCATAAGCAAAACTGTTTCCCCTTTATCATTTTTTACATATGCATATTGGAAAGCCAGTGTTTAACTAACATAACATAATTAAGAAGTTACAAGATTTGTGTAATTTAAGTTTTGTGGGTAGTAGTTTAAAGTTCAGTTAAAGACAAGGTTGACCATCAGTTTCCCCTGTAGCATTTAAGGTTTTTTGAGGGTGGGTAGAAAAACTATAGCACTGGCACAGAAGCAAGTGATTTCTGACACTGCTTCACCAATGTACCTCAATTCTTATAAGGGAAAGAACATCTCTTTGGGTCAAAATGTAGTTCAGTGGTCTTATTCTTTAAATCTTTTACCTCTCGGAGACTTCCAGGTGAGGAGCCATTTTTTTGTTAACTTTTTCTCTTTTTTTCACAAATAGCCATTTTTTAACAAGCTATATCCAGAATCTGCTAGAGGAAACTTGACATTTACATGCTTTCCCCCTCTCGAAGGCCATATACAGATTGAGGTTTATTGTTACAGCCCTGCTGTAGGAATTTGCTCACTTTGTTGGAAAAACTTAATGCCCGTTTATTTTGATCAGGAAAAAATCTTAAAGCAAATCCTTAGGGCTATCAATTAACCACCATTAATGTACATGATTAACGTGTTAATTGGTTCTTACGTTAATTTTTTTAACATGTTAATTGTGCATGTTGTTTTGGAGTCTGCCCAGGCTCTGCTCCATTGCTGTTACTACTGCCTCTGGGCTGCTCAGTGGGGCAGCAATGGCAGTGCGAGGGCCACAGGGCAACCTACATGCAGGCTCCAGGCTGCTGCAGCATGGAAGTGGAGGGAGCACACACAGGTACAGGCACACAGATGCAGATAGACATGCACACTAGCTACTGCAGCATGCACACCGCCAGGAATGCAACACGGCAGTGTGTAGAGCAGTGCCCATCAGGTAAGTCTGTGGTGTGGAAGGGGTGGGGGGGAGAGGGAAGGGGCAGGGGAGGCAGATTGAGGCCCCCATGGTGAGGGAGGGAGTGGGCCAGGGGCAGGGGCTGGGGTGAATGTGGCCCTGGGGCTGGGGCGGGTCATGGGATGGAGCCATGGGAGGCTCTTCCAGGGGTGAGGGAAGGCATGGTGCCCCAGTGCTGTGCACAACCCTGGGGAAGGCATAAAGGGTGCGTGTAACACCCAGATTTGTGCGTGGGGCAGAGGCAGGCTGCCTGTTGTGGGCTGGGGCTCTGTGACCTGCTGCCTTCACCCCGGGAGCTGGATGATGCCATATTATGCCCCCCACCACTGGGCGGGCTGGCGGCTCTCTAATTAAATTTCTGTTTCATCTCCTGTATTAGCATCCCTGTGCTTAAAAACGGTGGTGAGGGCACTTGAACTAAAATGTGTTTGATGAACTTTAGTTCAAGTGCCCTTGCTGCCATTTTGAAGTGTGGGGACACTGAAACACAAGATGCAGGAGGCTGCTAGAGCATGGCAATTGCCACATTTCAGCAGACTTGATTAATCAAGTCTGCTCCGACGCCTGATTACATTGCATTGGAGTAGCCTCTTTGCTCATGTGTAGGCATCCAGGGTGCCCTAAATGTGGTGTGCCTGATCTCACCTGACAACCTTCAGATTGGTATGGGATTAACTCAACCTAGCAAGGGTTATCCCAGCTTGCACATGTTCCCCACCAAGCCACTCTCCACAGCCCCAGGGTTGTGCTATGTTTATCTACCCTGCAACCCTGAATAGGCTATCTTTTTACCCCTCCCCTCCAACTAGTCCCCCACCCCCTTGGACTGGGCATCTCTTTGACCCTGACCCGCCAAACTCCTCTCCCGCTGCCCCCCCACCCCCAACTTATTTGCTTACAGTTGCCCACACCTCCTTCTGGCAAGTGATGAACCCTTGCACATGGTGATCCCACTCAGGTTTAGGCAGCTTGAACTAAGCCATATAAACCTGAGCCAGGTCCCATAAATACTTGTTCACACCCTTTGTTTGGCCTTCTCCATGAAAATTTAGCTATACTTGTATAGCAGAATGTCAGGCAATCCATGTTGCAGAACAGAATTTACTTTGTGTATGGATTCTTTGCGAATGCTCCGTGTATGCATGTGATGGAGTGCCAGTTAAATATGACCTGAATCTGTTTTGAATCTGTGTGTGGAGGGCAACTCTGCAGAACAATTGACCTTGCTTATGGAAATGTATTTAGCAGCCAGCCTTTCTATTTGGAGAGACTGAAGGTGACTTGGCAACCTAGTTGAATAACCCCATCCATATTCTGATTGAGCCAATGGAGTCCAATAAATGAGTACTGAGATGGCAGAAGGAGGAATGCTTTATCATTGTTATGATTTAATTAAGTGTATTTTCACTTTAGAATGATAACAGTGTTAGATCTAAATGGGATTAACCTAACTGAAATTTATTTGGCATCATTTTGTCAGTAAAAATTATGGATTACTCAAAACCTGTTTTGAGATTGTTGCTACCGACTTAGTGATTAGAGTAGTATATAGGAAATCAGCAATTTTATACTTTAACTAGTGGTGAATATCCTTTCTTTTTAAAAAAATGTCAACAGATATGAGTATTTCAATGTTGACAAGGAAGCAAAAATTGGAAGTATCATAACAAACATCTTCTATACTCAGAACTTCTTTCTAAAGCAGCTCCTGGATTGCATTTACTTACATTTTAACAAGTTTGTGCTTTTTGATAGTTAAATTTAGACAAAAAATGAGTTGAAAAAGCCAAGATTTTGAAGGCAGGGAAGTGGCAAGGATGCTCCGTTTTGAGAAAATATTTAACTATATATTTCAATATGATAAATTTGCAGTAAATGACCCAAAGAACCTTGTCTGCCAAAGTAAATTACCATGCATTTTCATAGATTTGTGAGTTTTTTCTTATTTTGCTGATTGGTTTAATGAGTCAATAGCTACTTTATTAAAAAGCCCCTGAATGTGACCAAAATAATAATGCAAGCTTTAAAAATCTTTATGTATTTTGCCAAAAGAGAGCAATATAAGGTATTAAGTAAATACTTATCAAGGGAGTTTTTAAGGAATGAATTGTTTGAACACTGCATTAGGAATTTTGTATTTTGATACTAATAAAACACACCTAAGGAAATTAAATCATTAAAGAAGCAACCTTGTGCAAAAAAAAAAAATGCTTTCACCGTCTTTGACATGAATCTGTAACAACTTAGAAGATCTAAGATTTGGACTGGAAGTATGGTTACTGACTCATGTTTTAATTTGTCCTCTTGTAAGTGATTGAGAGTCTGTTGTTCATACTACATATAGTGATTTACTACTGCTTATGATCCGTATTCCTGATGATGTAACTTCTTTTTTTTTTTTTTTAAACTGGTGAGTTGGACCCAATTGTTTTTAAGATGCTGGTGAGTTGGACCCAACCTGCTTCTCTGTTGCCTCTCATGCAGTATTATACACATGGAAAGCAAAGATAAAACAGGCCTAAATGAGTGCAGAATTTTTATATACGGTCAATAGACTGTACTAACTTGCAAATATGTAAATGACTACATAAGGTACAAAGTAGTTGAAAACTGGGTCTAGGGGACTGAGTTGAGTACAAAAACCTAGATGACTGTACTTGTTGCATCTAAGACAACCTTGAATTTAAGATGACTCCCCCAATAATTAGATTCTAAGTATGGAAAAAGTATACATTTGTTATAATTTTTTGGGTATGGAATCTAATTATAAGAGGTTTGTCTTGAATTCATCCCCCTCCCACTGCTACACATGGAAAATAGTGGCTGGGAGGGAGTGGGGGTGGTCAGGTGACCCTCCCCAACTTTTTCCTCCTGTGGCCTATTCCCCCCACCTTACTGTCAGACTCTGCTCAGGCTATGTTCCCTCCCTTCATGTGCCCAATGCATATGACAGTAAGGGGGGGAGGGGGACTGTGGAGAGGATCCATTTAAAAAAAACACCAGTTAAAAAAGTGTCTTATCCCTTTAATGCTTCATTAAAAAGTGCACACCAAAGTATCTAGTCCCTCTAGCAGTGAAGATAACCTTTGCCAGAAGAATGAAGGCTCTGTAGGCAGCCTGAAGCAATGGAATGGATTTTGCCCTGTCCCCAAACTCAGGGCAGATATGGGCAGGGAGGGGAAAAAGGGCATTGGGGGGTATCAGCGTTCCCCTATGATGCTAATGAACAGCTTGTAATTGCTGCCCTAGTTGTTTTAATGCATCCAACATAATGGAGGATTACCATGGCAGATCTCTGTTCCTTATCTGAATCACTGCCTTTGCCACAAAATGGACGGGGGGCATTGACAGAGCTTACCGTTCCCTTCAGTGGGGGCATTTGCTGCTGGCTGTTTGTGGCTGTTATGGCTCCTTTGTGCTCCAGAGATACAGAGGAGCCAGGACCGAGATGGAAAATCTGGCCCTTCAGGATTTTCCTGTCTGGGATGAAGTTGATGTGGGGAAAGACTGAAAAATGTGCAGCCACGGTGAACTAGCCATGACCTTTCAATGCTAGTCTCTGATTTTAGCTTTAAGGTATCTCATTCAGTTTAGATGGAATCAGGCAGCATTGCATATAGCAATTCTTTCTCTCTCCTCCTCAGCATTTTTTCTTGGAAAAGTAAATCAGGTGGATGAAGGGTCACAAGGCACAATGGAGGTGGATGAAGGGTCACAAGGCACAATATTTTAATAGTTTCTATCACAACATTAATTTTGGTCACTTCATGGTAGCTTCTATTTCTTATTCATTATTCTTCCCTGGATTGTGGGAAACTTTAGGAAATTTGCATTTAAACCAAAATTGGCTGACATACTGTTTAAAAGTGACAGTTTTTATCCAGGCTGAATGCTGAACAGTGTTTTACTATTGTTAATTCATATGTTCTAACATGATGTAATTTTTCAGCATAGATAAGAACTTAAATTACAAGTTTTATTCTGAGGGAAGATGCTCTTAAAATAGCATGGATGCACCTCATATTTGTGTCTCTGATTTCATATTAAATCCATTTGATTTAGTGAAATTTTTTTCTAGGGGGAGTAAACAGTGAACCTCTGTCAATGCTCTGGAAGGTAGCATGGGTTCTTTCTATGCTACATTTCATCAATCAAAGTTCTTTCCATATTGCACTTCTCAGTTTTACTTACATAACAGCTCATTATCTTTAAATCATGCCTCCAGGTGCACCTGGGCTTACCTCAGTGCAGGTCAGCAGGATTGCACATGTTTTATGGAAAGCATAAATTAATCTACAGAATTATTCACTTGGTGACTGTGGAGAGGATCCATCTTACTTTTCAGAGCCAAGGTTTGGTTTCAGAGCTGGCAGTGAGGAAAAAAGAAAAGCATAGATTAATTCATTAATGGAGCAAATCTGACCTGAGTCAGTGATGTCAATACATATGTGGCTTCCACAGTGTATACTTTTAGAGTTACTTTGCACACAGAATTGCAATTTTAAACTTGTTTTTGTGGAAAGATGTTGGAGACTGGGTTGAGATTTGTAAACACACAAAGCAAAAACTGTGTTAAAAGGAGGCAAATTAGAAAAAAACATACTTATAAATCTGAATTCCTTTGTTTTGGTCAGAGGAAGTTAACACTCCCAACCTTACATGAAAATCATTCAGAGTATATATAGAGATTTAGGGAGGTTAGACTGGGAACTAAAAGTGGCCACCCAATCTAAAGTAAGTCAGGATTGGGGCTAGTGGGGGAGTTTGGTAGGATCAGGGGGGCTGGTGGGGTTCACCGGGGGGGGGGGGCTCTCTTCCCCCCCCCTTCCCCTGGACCAGGGGCTAGTTTTAGACCCCTGACCCCCCCTCCCCCCCAGATGAACACCCCACCTCCACAAAACTATGCCCCTGCCTGATCCTGCGGACCTCTCCCCCCACCCACCTTACTTGAGTCAGCTCCTGGCATGAGCAAATACTAGTAAAACTGGCACTGGGAGCAGCTTGTGGGATGGGAGGTTTGACAGACTCAGGGAGGTGGGGAGGGAGGGGCTGGCTGGTCCTCAGGGTGAGGGGGTTGTTCATCGGGGAAGGGCCAGTGGGCTGAAAATAACCTAGTGCCAGGGGTAGGGTTAATTAAGATCAGTTTGGCCATTTTAAACTAATCTAAACTTTCTGAACTTTTATACAGTTCACAGTTAGATTCCTAGTTAGGTCAAACTGAATGTAAGGTCCATACTGGGCTGAATCAGTTGGATCAGGTAGCTATTTTTAACACCATCTAACCTCCCTTTAACCTCCCTGAATGCCTGTACTTAGCCACATATATGTGCTAATATCAAAGAAGCCATTTAAGTTTCATATAAGAGAATCACCTATTTGAGAATAGGTTTTATATGCTTCATTTCTTACTAAACAATGAAACATAATTGAGAAAAATTGCAGCCATATTACTTGGATAGTACAAGGAATGATGCTTTGCTAACTCTATTTAGGGTGAGACTGACAGCATGAAAAGTAGCTGTCTCAGTGAGAGAAAGCAGAGCGCTCCTCCATGTGTTGCAGATTGCTAGGAAAATTGCATAGGACCTTCTGAGAAATTGTATCTCACACCTTTGTCCAAGCTAATTCTGTGATATACATAACCAGGGAAATGCATGTTATATGGGTTTTATTTACAATAAAATGCACAGCATTCTTCATGAAATCAGGCCTCTAGGGATATCATTATATGAAATAGTACCTTTTTTGTGTCATAGAAAGCATGATTTGCCCATGAGGTGTATGGCGTTATTCTAGGAAACATGGAGAGATTATATTCCATGAAATATCCAAGGTTAAATTGTAATGTTATTGCATTGAACAGATGTATATAACATTAACACTTTGGAAACTGCATAGTTGTCCCAATTTAACGCTCAGTTTAGAAGAGGGAAAAATTTTCTCGACTGTGTTATGACTAATCTTGAGTTGCGGAAGCTTTGATCATGTTTGAGTGATTGTGTTATAGTCGCAAAACAATTTCGAGGGCTGTTGTGTCCAAAATTTAAAAATATTTTTATACAAAGATACTTTAGGAGTTGGACCTTTTCAATTTAAACTTTAAAAAATATTGAGGAAAAACACGTTTCACATTTATTATACATAAGTCATCCTGTAAAATCTAACCATAATTTGGAAACTATTTTTCTTTTCCTATGGGAACTAAAAAGCTGCTTTTTCTGTATTCAGTGTAAATGAACAAGAGCCAGTTTTTCTCTGGACAAAGCAAAGAAGCCTAGTTTTTAAATCAGTTCAAGATATCTTTTATTTTGATATACTATAATTACCAGACAGGTCTGGTAAATGTATTCTTAGTTTCTACATTTGTTGATGATGATGATATATATTTCATTTCTTGGTTTGTGAGATTTCTTTTGACAGATGCATCATAATTCTTATTGAATTTATGGAATTTACATAAAGAATAATAATTAATACAAAACACAGATATCCAAAAAACAAAAATTTCAGTGGCAACATATGTCCCGTTTTTGGCAGATCTGTATAGCTTAGCATCAGATTGATTGTTCTGTTGTGAGTTAGTCTTATGTTTTGCTTAATGTGACGTATCCTTTTTTTTTTTTTTTTTTTTTTTACATGTACAGGAATTGTCCAGCTGTCTTCCTACTGTATGGCTGCTGAACAATTATTATTAGGAATGTTTGATGAATATTCTTCAGGTAGGAAATCAGGTGTGTGTTTTACAGCATGATTGTTCAATAATTTTGCCTCCAGTTTTTGTATATATTCTAAATGCTGGCAGTCTTTCATTTCACAGCAACAAAATACCGCTAAAAATAATAATAAAAAATCTCTGTTCACATGACTTTCCCTTACACATGTCTCGCTTTAATCATTGAGAGCTTTTAAAAAAATTGTTGACAACACATGATAATGCAAACAAAACTGAATTTAATGATCGGAAGTTACCAGTTATACTTGGTTATCCTCTCTTCCGCTAAGATAGTCATGCCAATGGAATCTAGTTTGTTTTGTTGAAAATTACATCACGGTGATATACATCTACTGTAGGAAGCTTTGCCAGGCCTAAACCTGTCTTGAAATGCAGTAGAATGTGTTTATGGAACCCCTTTTCCAGGTAGTCACACGCACCTGTCTTATCAGCTGAAAGATAAGTTGTGATATTTTTAGCAAAGGCTTGCGCAGCTGTACAAATCAGCTAATTGGGGGCATGACAATGCATTTGGTGCCCCTCTATCTAGAAAATGAATCCTATCAGTGCAATACAAAATTACACAGATTGGAATTTTAGCCATTTCGAGGTGTGGGTTTCCAAATGTGTGGAACAATGACCTCTTGTATTATCTCATTCACATTCAAGGGACTTAGATTTATAAAGAATTGTTTTAATGTAAAAAGTGTGGTTAAACAGTATGGTTCATCCCATATATCATTGATACAAATGATAGGATATTATACTACCACACTGTGGTATTCCATAGCATATGGTGTTATTTGTTTGGGAGGGAGGGGGGGTGGAAATGTACACTTTCTGTTGCATACCTAATTTGTTTGATGTTTATGAAATGTAGGATTATCAGGAATGCATAATGGCTTTCCATATTAAGGTCTTGTTTGGAATACTGGGCACAAATGGGACTTTGATAAACCACTACAGTCAACCTTCAGTGATGCACAGTCAGTGTATAAAGGCAACAATTTTCCTCATACTTTACTTTGAATTCAATTTCAGATTAACAGTACTAAAAGTAAGGAACTATGAATTAAGCCTGAAAGTGATCCAGCACTTAAGTGGTTAAACTAACCCAGTCTTTTCTCTGGTACCTAGATCCTTGAAAGGTTTTTGTAATTGCCAAGACATGCAATGTCTCTTGTTTCTCATTGCTTCTGAGGGTGTTCCAGCATAACCACCAGAAGGCCACAGATGCTGGCCCTCTCCAAGTCTGACCTGTTAAGCAGGAAGGATGGTTTGTCACTTATTTAAAAAAAAATATCTTTAAAATCAAGCCCGGTGATTATGAGAGGGAAGATGGTCTGGGGGTTAGAGCAGTAATTTAGACTGTGAGAAACCTGGGTTTAATTTTTGTGCTATCACAAGTCTTTTGTGGGTTTCTTAGCTGTTCATCCAGGCTCAGAACCTCAGAGTTATTCACCCAATTAAATATTTATGCGATCTACGGGAGTTGGGTACCTACATACTTTGTCTCATACCTCAGTTTGCAGCCTGATAAAATTGGGTTTTTAGAGCTTCTGTACTCACTCAAGCATTTTAAAGATAAAGGTGGTGAGGTGTTGAGATGGAGGCCCAAGAGTTGCAGACAGTTGCTGAACTGGGGTGCCAAGCAATCAAGCAAATGAGTTTCCTTGTTTTTGAAACTCCACAAACTTCCAAGCTTTATATAGCTGCCAGGAGCAACTTTCAGTCAGGTTAGTCAAGAGTGCAATGATGGACAGGCATTGCCTGAGGGTTTGGGCCTACCTGACAGGTTTAAAATAACTTTTTATTAATTTAAAATCTCTAGGAATAAAGCAGAGGTCAAGGGCTTGCTTATTGTTGGAACCTGCCTCATCTGCAAGCATAAAGTTGAAGGCCTCCTCCTGTAAAAACTGGTTTATGTTGTGTGCTGATCTCTTTTCTCCAGATCATGTCTTCTCTTACTACCTTTCTGCTTCTCCCCCTCTTTTATGAAGAATAGTTTTTGGGTTACATGGTCCTTCTTCAGCTTCATAAAAGAATTATCTAGGGCAGGAGTATTCAAACCCAGACCAATGGGCCAGATTTGGCTCATGGAGCCATGTCATCTGGCCTACCAGGCTCTTCAAGAGTCTGGAAATTTGGCAAAGGGGGAGCAGTGGCAGTGCTAGTTGCTTCTACCCTGCTGCCACATTTCTGGATCTGTGGGGATTCCTGTGGATGGAATAGTGGAGCCCCTGCATGCTAGATCGGGCATGCGGGGCTGGGGCTGAAGTGGCCTTGGTCCTGATTTGCGTGCATAGGGCTCAATCCAGGCACGTGGGGACCAACCCATTGTGCTGACCCTATGAATGACCCAGCCCGCAGATCAGCTCTGTGCCATTCATTTGGCCCATGGGGCTGAAAGGTAGAGCGCCACTGATCTAGGGGGAAAGAGCATAGATTCAACCCTTTCAAAATAATTTCCTGAAGGACTTCAAATTTACTAGGAAAAAACAAAAACATTCCCAGTTAAAATACTTGGGGACCCCTGTATGTACTTAATGGATTCTTGGGTGCTCTTCTCAGGGGTCTAGTTGCCTTGTATGTGGACTAGACTAGTGACTGCTTCTGACAGGGATGATGGTTGAATGCTCAATTTGCTCAATCCAGGTCACCACAAGACTGTATAAATAATATCTCCTGGAAAAAAAAAAGAGCTCCCATTTGTCTGAAAACATCCTAAGGGCCTCATCAACTGAGCAACTCATTTTGGCTTGGCTGTCCAAGAAGGTCTAGAGCAGGGGTCGGCACCCCCCCCCCCAATCACATGTGCCATTAGTGGCACATGGAAACATTTTTCCTGGCACTCCAGGAAGCATGCAAGGAATTTGTTGTTGTTGTTGTTTTTTGCTTTTTTTAAAGTTGCTGCTCTGGGCTCTCCCATGTAGCCACAAGTCCCAGTGCTGCAGCAGGCACCTGGGTGGAGCCAGGAGAGCACCGGCAGGGATGCCCCTGCCTCTTGCTCCCAGGCTGTGCCCTGCAGCCTCTGGAGGGTAGCTGCTCAGGGCTGGGGCTGGGGAATGCACTGCGCAGGGTCGCTGCCCTGGAGGCTTCCAGTGGGTGGCAGAGCCTTGGGCCCAGGCAGGAAGACACCCTGTCCCACCCGGGTGGGGCAGAACTGGGGTGCCGAGTGCTGGGGCCGGGAGGTCAGGGCAGGGTCTGAATGGCATGGGGGGAGGTGCTGTGAACAAGACAGCCTTAGGAAGGTGGGGACTGGGTGGGAAGTGGGGGCTGCCCTGGGGCTCTGTGGGCTCGAGTTGTGGTGGGCGGGTAGGTGGGGGTGCCCAGCAGCACCTGTGGTGGGGCCTGGCCTGGCTTGTGCAGCTCTGGAGGGATGGTTAGTAGCCACCCTGGGCATGAGGGGATGCTTTCTGGCTGGGGCAGGACGCCGGGCTTGGGGGGGGTTCCAGCTCGCGAATTGGCTTCCCTGCACACTGGGCACAGTGAAAGCAGGGCAGAGCCATCCCTGGTGCAAGGGCCTGGACGCAGGAGCCTCCTGGACCTTGGGAACAGCCATTGTGGCTGCCCCAGCCTGCCTGGACCCCAGCCTTGCCCACCTGCAGCTGCCCTCAAGGGGCCAGGTCTGGGGAGGTACTGCACAGAGCCACTGCACTGCAGGCTCCTGGCCAGCTCGGCCCTGAGCACCAGCTGCAGTGGCTGTTCCCAGAGCCTGGGACCAGCCTACGGCTGCAGCTCCCACTGTACCCAACATGCACAGAGGCCAAGCAGGGAGCCCCCTGAGCCCCGTGTCCTGCCCCAGCCAGGCAGCGTCCCTCATGCCCAGTGTGGCTACGAACCATCCCTGCAGAGCTGCACAGGCCAAGCCCCACCACGGGTGCTGCTGGGCACCCTGCTGTGGCCCAAGTCTAGCCCATGGTATAGAGCAAGGATGTCAAATTTATCTGGCCCTATGGATCAGATGAGCAGTGAGAGGCCAGTCCACAAGCTAAATCAGCCTGAAATCCAGTCCAAGTGAATGCTGGCATTGGCACAGCCTTGGACTGGCCCAAGCAAGTGCTGCTGGCAATGTAACCTGGGATTGGTCTGAGTGAGTGCAGGCCAACCCCAGGGAGCTATGGGTGGCACATGTCATGGCACCGTGCATGGGGACGGTCCTGTCTAGCAAAAAAGGAGAACACCAGGGCCAGATTGTGGGGTTCCATGGGCTGGATCTGGCCCATGGGATAGATCTTTGTGACCCTTGGTATAGAGGAATGTTAAAATGTGCAATTCCCAACAAGCACGGTGTAGCACAGGACCTTTTTGGCCACTTCCAGTTCTATATATCTGTAGTACCAAAGCCCTATTTTTTTACTTTGTTTGCTTCTAAGTCATTATTTTGCACTTAGCAGAAAGTTTAGGTGTGTGAAATATTAAAAAAAATTAAACACATACCACATTTGCTGCACAAGTCAAAGTGTTGTTGTGTTGTAGGTTCAGTTCACCAAGTCTGGAGCCACTTTAACAAAAAGGTTTTGTTATTCATGCCAACAGCACCCAGACAGCCATGAGATTTCTTTGCCTATTCTCTCTTCAACTTCACCCATCTCTAGCTCATATATATATAACAGTGATATCTTGAAAGGGAGCTGAGTGACAGCCTAACTCTTAAATGCATACAATTCTCTCAACATCACATGTTAAAGCTACAACAGAAAGTGAGACTGTTAGTTTTAGCTGACTAGAATGAAAGCTGCCTCATAAGAACAGACTGTACTTTTCACTGACTACAGGTCAATTTATATTTAACTTTTAATTCTGACTCTTGTAGCAGAATTTCTGAGCTGAAAATAGTTATTGTTATGTCTTGTGCATGAGCCTCTTTAACATGGCAAGATTTGACACTGAGAAAGCAGGTGTTAAGTATTCAGAAAGATACTACAGCTATAACAATAAAGATTGCTAGTAGAACTTGTAGGGAGCCAATTTGCAAAAAAACAGAGCCAGCTGGTGGCAGAGGATAGTAATTCAGTGTTATGTTGATCCTGCTTGGTTGGCAGACAACATCTGGGCAACAGAGTTCACACAGCTGGGTAAAGATTGCACCCTGTAGTTTCTTTTTCCATTTGAACTGAAATGGAGATGTTGGTTCTATAATCTGACCATGAGCACTGAGCCAAGTTAATATTGTACAGTACTTCTGGTCTGAGGACAAGTGTCCTCATTTCCCCTTTTTCATGCCTATGCACTGACCAAAAAACATTAAGGGAGATGTTATTCAGGGCCTTTGCTGTCTGGTGACGGCAGTTGTCATAGTGTAGGAAGAGAGTGGGATGTTGCCTTCCATGTAAGCCCTTATAATTTTAATCTTATAACTTGGAATCTGCCTGCACTAGAATGAGGGAGTGAGATCTGCTGTTTAGTAAGGAGCAAAAGGCTGAGCCCCAGGTGGAAACTTCCTAACCCTGGATAGACTTGGGTTTTGTTGTTTGTTTGTATTTTACATGACTCATAGTCCTAAGAAGTAAAGAAAAGTTGTACTGTTTATTCTTCTGTGCCAAAATGAATGACTGAAAGAGAGTATATATTGTGAATGTTTGAGAGAAGAGAAGGTGAATTGGATGGTTTGATTAACCTACAGAAGAATAAGGATTATCCACTAATTATATGTCTGTGTATGTGAATATATGAAGATGGGTTGTTTCTCAGACTAGTAGTAGGTAACTGTTGATCCTTCTGGATCAGGGTATACGCGTGAAAGATCACCAGGACCTTCAACACACATGCCTAGGCAGGACTGTGGAGGAGTGGAGGCTGCCCAGACCTTCCATCCTCCCTTTAGACCACTGAGATGGAATCCAAAGGCCAGACAGAGTCCAGACGTGTCATGCCTCCATAGCTGTAGTTATATGCGTGTCTGCGAATTGAACCTGGGCCTCCTGTGTGGCAAACAAGGGTTGTACCACTAGGCAGGATATAAGTTAGCTGTTAACTTTGGCAGGATTTTAACTTTTAATACTTTTAGAAACTATGGCAACAGGTATATCACACTGTAACTTTGAATTTGGAATAAATGAGAAATAAAGTTTTCTATGTTCTTCTTGATGTTTTGTGTTTCTCTAGAAAAAGTTTCAAGCAAGAAATTTGGGAATAGAGGAGCCAAATAAGGATAAGGAATGAGCCAATTTTCCAAACTGGCAATAACTTACTAGAGTTTGGAAGAGGTACTTTTGCAAGATTATTTTGTTATTATAACCTCTCGAACAGAATAAGTCAGTCCAAAGAGCTATAAACGCTTTCCAGTAGAGAAGTTTATGACCTAGTTTTGACTGAAGAGACTTGCACTGTATGGAGAAGTTGTTTAAATGGACAAGATACTGGTGGTCTTAAAGTCCTGTGGAGTTCAAAACCTTTGTATTAGAAATTTGGGAGCTTGTGTTCTTTGTAAATATTTGCTAAGTGGTTATATACAGTTGCAAGCTGGTTTGCATATAAGATGCTTTCCCATTTTATTTTTTTCGTGGAGAAATATTAGGGAAAAGAGGCATTCTAGTTGTCATCGCCAGTATATCCTTGTAGTTAGATCGGGGTGGGCAAAATATGGCCCATGTGCTGACTTTATCTGGCCTGTGGCAGGTCCCTTGGTCCCAAGTGACCCAGGCACCATCCAGCCTGTGGCGCATCCCATGCCCTGGGCACACAGCAGGGCTGGGGCAGCTCTGTGGCTGGACTCCATTTCCCAGGAGCCCCAACAATTGTGGCGGCTCCTTCCAGCTGCCACTGCCGCTAGGACTTGCATGGGCAGGGCCTGAGTTCTGGGTTGAGTGCACAGTCCCAACCCTGACCTGTTCCAGGTGGGGGGCAGCGTTCCCTCTAAGCTGTGTGGTGTGTGCGGCCATGCAGGCATACCTGGCAGCGTGGTATGAACATGCCTGCGTTGCTGCACACATTGCACAGCTTGGAGGGAATGCTGGTGGGGGGCAGGGTCCCTGCAGCACCTGCTCTGGACCTGCCTCCATCAGATATGGTGAGTGGCAGCAGTGACCCTGGCATGGGCTCTGGGTCCTGGTTTTTTCCTGCTGCTGTTGCCATTGCCACTCATTGTGACCAGGGTGGGTGGGTCTGGGGTGGATGCTGCGGGGATCCCGACCCTCTGCGTGGGACAGGCCAGGGCTGGGGCTGTGCACTCAGCCTGGGGCTTTGGCCCTGCCTGCGCAAGTCCTTGCCAGTCTCCATTGTACTGGCAGTGGTGGCAGCTGGAAGGAGCAGCAGCTCCAGCCTCCACTTGGGGTAAAAGGGCAATCTGGATGTGGAGCTGGTGGTGGCGGGGGCCCTGGTGTGGAGGTAGCACCTTCCTGCTGCTGCCGGTCCTAACCCCTTGGAGACCAATGCGAGCAGGGCCACAGCCCTAGGCTGAGCACATGGCCCTGGCCCAGGCCCACCCTGCTCATGGGATCAGGGTCCTTGCAATGCACACTTTGGATCCACCTCCCCTGGTCACAGTGAGTGGCACTGGCAGCAGGGAAAAAATGGGACCTGGAGCCCATGCTGAGGATGCCCTGAGGTTCCTCTCCGCTGCTGCCACCACCTGGCAGGGTGGCAGAGAGGAGCCACAGGGCAGCTCCGGTCGGTGCCTGTGCCAGCCCATCCATGCCCACGCCAGCTCCCTGCCCACCTGCAGTTCCATTCCACGTAGGAAGCTTTGGTGAGCTGTTGCAGGGTAGGGGAGGAGAGTGTGTGCTGACCAAGCCTGTGTCAGCTCCCCAGAACTCCTTATGTGGCCCGCAGCCCCAAATAATTGCCCACCCGTGAGTTAGAGATCCAACTTCCCTGAAGATAATAACACATCACAGTGGAATGGAAACTAAATCCGTTTATACCATATTGTTTTGATTACAAGTCAAACACACATTTTTCATGTTTAATTTTAGGAAAAACAGTGTGTATAAGTTGATAACTAGAGATGTGAATCCTTGAACTGCTGTTTCTCCTGTGGGATGCTGTAAGAGCATCAAATAACCAAGTAAAGGATGCAAAGGGTTACATGCTTTAAGAGCACTAAAATATATTTTTTTAAAATAGCACCTTTATCAAGGATAATCTTGCTTAAGGCTTAGCATATTCTTTAGCCTAAAATTCCATGTCTAAATATAATAATACAAGGTTTTTAGTTAAATGGAAACTGTTTAGAAATTTAAACCAAATCAGGTCCTTATTAAAAGTCCAGATTTGAATTGCAGTTCTGGATTCAACTTCATATGGGACTTAGAGCCAAAACCCTGGCTCCAAGCAGCCCTAGCTTCAAGGGGTCAAAATACAGATTCTCATCACTTTTTGAGGGATGCAGAAAAGAAGGAAGTGCCTCGTTGTATTTACACCATTGTTAGATACAGGAGTCAGCTCAGTTTTAAACTCTCCTAAGAATTTGAGTCAAATACAATCAGTGAATATGTGTTTTGGAAGAATGAAACACATTGTCTTGTTCAATATTTTTAATTTATTCTCAACCATGTTTTAGTTTGATGCTAAACACTCTTCGGATCACTTGTTTCCTTCCAAATAATAAATACACTGTGCACCGTACAAATAAACAACCTTTTTTTCCCTTTCTTTTCCCCCAACCCACATTTAAAACTCATTTTAATGTTATTTAAAATGTCCCCATTCTGCATGGCTTCCTGCTGGGTCACTTCATGGGCTGTTTCCTGTCTCTGTGGCTCTAGTGGGGGATGTGCCCTAGGGCTGGGAACCTGAAGCTTCCCAACACCTTCCTCTTTGCAGTGGAGCTAATGGCTGGGAAGCCTCATTTCATCCCAGGCCTCTTAGGGTTTCTGGGTTACTACCCTGGTAATCTACTACTCCAGGGAAATCCCCAGCAACTGCAGGGCATCAGGGAGCTGAGTCACCCTGCCATTGTGGCATTTCCCTGTGCCAGCTGAGCCCATTGCTATCATGATGGAGTAGTGACCCTACATGGTTCCTTTAAGCGTCAGGTGAAAAGGGGTTGTTTGATCCGCTGCCTTTAAGTGCTCCACACATAGCCATGTGCTGCCTTGCCATGGTTCCGGAGCAGATGACTCTTTGTGGCACCCCAAGGCTGGGGGCCAGAAGCTACACAATAACAGGTTTAAGTGATCCTAAATTGGTTTAAATCTGTAACAGAAAGGAAATCCAGTGCATATAAACTGCTTTCAAAATGGCTGAAACTGCTTTAAGATAAACCTGGTTGAATGTAGTATCAGACTTAAATGATTTAGGTTAAACCGGTTTACAGAACTTCTTTCCTTCCTGGTTTAAGTTAGTTCACAGTCCCCCAGCATCCCAGGATGTTTTGCAGCCCTGGCCTGGACTGTGCTGTCTGGTCCAGTAGAGCAGGGTTGGTCCTGCCCCTCTGCTCCTAGCCAGAGCACTGTCATCTCTTCAGTTGGCTGAGAAGGGGGTGGGGGTGGGAAACCCTGCTCCCAAGCATCGCCCTAGGCAGGAGTGGAGTGACGTGGTCAGAAGCTGGTAGCCTGAGGAAAAGGGGAGGGGCTTAATCCCCCCCTTCCTTCCATCTCTTACCAGCCTGGGACCCCAGTCAGGGGCCCTGGCCTGGGCCTGAGCTGAAGTGGGGGAGGAAGGGGAGAATCACAGAGAAGTGGGGCTCGCGGGGACACTGCACAGAGCCCTCCATCCCTCACTCCCCAGCCACAGTGGTTCCATGACAGACTGGCCTGGCCTGGCTATGGGGAACCAGGAATAGTCAGGATGCACACCTCCCACAGCCCCAGTTCGAGCCACAGCCAGCTGGGAAGGGCCCTGCCCCTGCAGCCTGGCCCAGGTCCGCTATCTGCCCACCTTGCCTGGGCATGGGGTTGTGGGGCTGAGCTGGGCCAGCCCGTGGGCACAGAGGGGCCAGGCCAGGAGAGGCTGGGGATGGGGTGGGGCCTTTCCCAGCCAGCTATGGCTCACGCTTGAGCCATGGGAGATGTGCACCTGGATTGCCTCTGGCTCCCCATGCCCAGGCTGGGCCAGGCTGACACAGCTGCTGCAGTGGGCAGGGCTCTCCCCCTCCTCATTCTCCACTGCAGGTCTGGGGAGGTGCTCTGTGTGGTGCTGCCTTGGGGATCAGAGCTGGAGAGGTGAAATGCCGGGCCCTGCTGTAGGGCAGGGGATGGGGGCGGGGGGGGAGAAACCAGCCTCAGGAAGCCCTTGGTGGCTTTTTCTTCCCCAGCAGTACAGAGACCCCCTGGTGGGTGTTCTCGGTTGTGGGTGCTGCGAGCAAACCCTCTGCTCTTTAGATTGTGTTTGTACAGGAGAGTCTGGTCAGGGCTCAGGCAGGGACTAGACTAGATGCTAGAAGACTTCTGGAGGCCCATCAACTCCACTTCCTGGTCATTCCACTCTCCCACCCTCCTCTAGCTCAGGCCCAGGGCCAGGGTCTGCTCATGCCCCTGTTCTTGCAGTTATTGCACAGAGCTTTTTGGACGATGAGGATGATAATTCAGTACATATGTGGGATAATGTGCAGTGAATGAAGGGGTGGGGTCCATGGTGAAAGAGGCAAGATTTTTTCTAGATCCATTTCTCATTGGCTTCATCTCCTCTGACGCTTAATTTGGACGTAATTCTGTATTGCTGCAGGTGTACTGGTGGTTATGACAGTGGAGCATGAAAATATAAACAAAGTGCAAGCACTTTAATTAATGTGCTATCTGACACAGGAGCTGAATTGGAGCTACTCTAAAATGTTATGGTCCCATCTCTTCTCTCCTCCCCCCCCCCAATAAAATCACAATAACTTAGAATCTAAAAGCAGGAGAAAATATCTGTTAAAAGAATTGGTATAAGGTTTTTTTTCCCTCTTTTAACATGATTTTCCTTATCTGTGGCTCTACGCTGCAAAGCTGCAGTTTTTACCTTGAGGAGGACTGAAGGAACTTTTCTGTAGAGCTGTGACCATTCTTTGATCAGCTGGAAGCATTGCTTCTTTCTCCAGGTCCTGGCTCCAGTGCTTCTTTACCAGTACCCCCAGGCAATGCTGGGAGACCCTGAAGCTCAGATTGAAACACAAGCCTGCATGTCACTGCCAGCTATCTTCTTAGCAAAAGCACAGTATTCGTTACTTATTCTTTTTCTTAAGTCTCATTTTCGTTTTTACTTTCATCTCCTTTTTTTGCACATCTTTGTTTATTCTTTCTTTATACATCTTTTTGTTGTTTTTTTTTCTCTTGCTGCTTGTCCTTCCTTTCTTTTCTCACCTTCAAAGATGAGCTCTGAACTTTTTTGCTGAAGTTTAATAGTGCTCCTGGGGACCATATTTATACTAGTAAAGCAAGCAACAAGTCATAAACTCTTTTAATTTGCAATGCAATATTGTAATTGATTGAAGAGGGGACATGTTAAAATTTAGCATGTATAATTAAATTAGCATATGAACAGCTTCACATCTTTTTTGTTTACCCCAAAGGTGGTCTGCCAGAAACGCCTACTGTTGTTACCAGTGAGTTGCTGCTGCTGGATTGGTCAGTTTAGTCAGAAAAATTATCTTTGAAAGCCGCCCTGAAATACATGCCTCCTGGACTAATGTGGTTAGATTTCAGTCTCCTCTGACAGACACTGTGCTCTCATTTTCAGTGCATTGTCAAACCCAGCAGCACTTGGTTCCTGAAATTCTTCTTCTTCTGCTGCTTGTTTTTTGCCGTGTACACAACGGTTTCTTTTTGGACTGCAAATTCTGTTATTGATTGCTGCTTTTCCCGTTAACTGAACTTTTGCACCAGTATCCCAAAGACCAATTCTTTAAAAAAGCTCTTGCAGCTCAGCCTCAAAATAGGAATGGTGAGGAAATGCAAGGTGCATTCTTCAGCTTTCACCAAGAGCCTTATGCTTCAGAAGACCTTCCCGAGAGTGCAGGCAAGAAAAGAGTAATCTGTTTTGTGTCTTTTCTGGAAAAGTACATACTTAGCAGTACTTTATATGCAGAATATGGGCAGCAGGTGAATTCTCAGGCTTGACTTCCATACCAATTCCACCTCCACCTGGCAGACTGATGCAGGCATGTCTAATGTACCACAACTGAAGAGAGTAGGTAACAGTATCATTATTAAAAGAATATAGCCATTTTTTAAAATCTGAAAATATGTTGCATCCTATTGTTACAAGCATCTTGTAAGATAAGGTTGTAATCGAAAAGGAATGAGGACTTTTTTTCAAGCAAGATTTTATTTTTCCTGTTTTTGAAAACAGGAAAATAAGATGCTATATTAATAAACATTGGCAGGGGAATTCAGGGGTGAATTTGCCTGATATTTTGTTAACTGGCCAGATTTCAAGTTGACAGTGCCTTATTAGTAATTAAAATGCCTGGCAGAATCTCCAGTTTATCAGCATGTAATCAAATGAAGGGCATGATAAACTAATTGTGGATCTGAAAGTCACAGGTACATCTAAAACAGAACTCTTGTGAGAAATGCTTGTAAGACTCTATCCTTCCCTAGTTGACTTAATAACATTTTTACTGCTTTGAGACTATGAAACTTCTGACCCTAGTCTTCAGATGCAATTAAAAAAAAAAAATTAAGCTTTTGTGCTCAACAAATTCTTCTAATGAATTACTACATTTTCTAGGGCTGGTTGTAGACTCCATTATTGTTTAATGGTCCCTGTTCATAATCTTAAACCTTCTCTTTGGTGGTTGTTATGTACTGTTGCAAACCTCTATTTGTAGGCAGTAGTTTGAAGAAAAT
Organism: Alligator mississippiensis; assembly: GCF_030867095.1. NCBI lineage: Eukaryota > Metazoa > Chordata > Crocodylia > Alligatoridae > Alligator > Alligator mississippiensis. The sequence goes on along the minus strand of NC_081826.1, from coordinate 116,332,308 downwards.
GCCAATGGAATTAAGCTTGAGTATGTAAAAATGATTGTGTGTAGGAATACCAAGCTAAAAAAATCATGTTGAACTGTAATAAACATGGCTGTAATTAAAAGCCTAAGCAGAGTTTTTCTGTACCTTGATTTCTCTCCTGAGACTTGAAGAAGTTTTCTCTTTGAAGCCTTGGGATTCAGATTTCTAGTCTGCAAGTCTTGCTACTCGCTCATTAAGTCTAGGTGCAGATGATACATTTAATTCGTGTTAGGACCGCAGAAAATACTATAAAGCTGTAACAGAACAAATGTACACAGCAGAATGGCAGACTGTGCTGTAAGTTAACCCTCGATGGATGTGCTATCAGACTACTTTAGAGAGGTGGGGGTTTTTTTAATGTCTGTGCCACATCTATTGTGGGTTAGGCTCGGTTGCATTCACTGGCATCCCAGGGGCCCCACACAGGGCAGCACGCTCACTTCAGGCAGAGCTTATCCACTTGGCCAGGCCTGGGCTGGCCCTGTCCCCTCTGCTGTCACTGACCCGAGTCAGTGACAGCCTCTGATACTGTCTAGTTGTGAGCCACCGCTGGCTGGGGGCCGGGGAGGGAGCCTCTGTTCCTGCAGCTGCCCCGACCCCATGGCATGCTGCAGCCAGGCCCAGGGGAGCCACTTCCTCCACTTGCAGCCAGCAGTGTGAGTTTTCTGTGCTTCTTTTCACTGTACTGTGAACTCCAGTGGGGGGTTGGAAAAGGAGCCCCTCTGCAGCGTAGGCCCAGCCCTGCCCCCACCAAGACCCAAGCTGGGAAGCTGAGAGGCCCGCTCAGCAGGGTGCTTCTTTTTCCATTCCTCCTCTTCTCTCCCGCCCCTGGTCAGAGTTCCTGGCACAGCGAAAAGCAGCAAAGAGAACTTGTGATGCCGTTGCTGGCTACAGGTGGGGGAAGAGAGCCCCACTGCCATGAAGACTCCTCCCTTCCCCCCCTCCCCCCATAGCTAGCAGGGGTTAGGGATGGGGGAGCCACTCCAGCAGCCTCCTGGAAGGCATGCAGTAGTCTCTCCTGCCTGCTGGCCCTGGCTAGTGCAAGCAGGCACTGAGCCCCCCCCACCCCCCCTTTCGGCAAACAGCACATGTCTGTTGGGTTGGAATGCGCTCTAACTTACAGCACTTTCAGTAAAGTGCGAGAGAGTGCTTTCCACCTGGAGCTATTTGAACATTTGTGCTTAGTCTAAGAGAACAACTGAGGCATTAAGCTAAGCATAACATCCTTCTGTTGGCTTATTGGATGAGCATCACACTTTACACCCACCCCAAGTATACCTGCTAACAAGAATGGTAGTCGATTTAGGAAAACTCTAGAATCTGAATTCCATCCATTCCCTTGGTAAATGGCATGTGGCCAACAACATTTTCTGTAAGATTCAGACTCATACTAGTACTTCTGCTAGTGCAAGCCTTGGTCCTCATACTTACAAAAGGTTCACGGTGGTATAGGTTTCTGTCAGTTCCTGATGCAATGCTGGCCATTGTGAATGCCATGAGAACATGAGACTTAACATACTGATAGTTTCAGGTGAATCAAAGTTGTCAAAACTTTTCTGTAGAGGTCAAACTCTTCTTTTCTATGGTATCTACCTTAAATTTTTAGTGTGTCACTGCAACCAGAGATTTGGTCTCATTGTAGTATGTACTGTACAATATTTGAGTTAGTACTTTCTTGGAGCAAAACTTAGGTCAAGATTTTCAGAAGCAGGCTCTTGAAATATACCTTTGCTATCTAGATGAGGGGCCAGATTTTCAGAGCACTGGCAGCTTTCACTAAGTTTTGAAAACCTTGCCTTAGGGGCTATATTTGACTTGGGGACATGGACTGATACAGTTTTAGTGTAGTTATATTGTTAGCTGAAAAATGATCTTCCAAATTTTAAAATAATTTAGCAATATAAATTGTATTTTATTTTTATTTTTGTTGAAATGTTTAATTACTGTAGGGCTACACTTAGTTGTTTTTCTATTACTTGTGCTCTTTTTTTGTCATCTCAGACATAACTTATAAGCACAAGTATTTTGCCCTTCAGAATGGGCCTTTATGTTAGGGAGCTCAGTGAACAAAAGTCTTTCTGTCTTGGTGAATTTCCAAATCTGAATGGTCACCCTTTAGCCTTGTAGATAAAGTTTTAAATTGAGACTACTATTCTCAGCTTACTTTCTAGTAGATATTTTTTATAATTGTAAATTGCAGATATTAGATTATAGGGTGATTAGAATATTAGAAATTCATAGGTAGGGAGATTAAACCCATTAGCTCTCATATATAGAGAGGATGATTGTGGGTGTGTACACAATGTATGTTAATCATATATGTATATATATGTGTGTGTGAGTGAGAGATTAAATTATATATATATTTAATCTCTTTCACACACACACACACACACACACACACACACAGTCCTCTACCTCCCATTTTACATATATGGCATTTGTTAATATAAGCAACACCAAGCAGAAAAAATAATGGAGGAGGGCAGGGAAAATTCTTGGAAAAAAAGCAATTTATACATGGTACATTCATTGCTGACTGAAAGCCAGTGCTGTTGTGCTAAGGAAGGGAATTGGAAAGCTCCATTTTGTGTTCATATAATTATATGACCCCCATTTAGGAGTGGCTGACCTAACCCCTCCTGTCTCCTGCTCCCCTGCCCTCCCCCACCCCCCCCACAAGGAACTGCAGTAATTTTTTCTTCTATTCCTTCACAATGAAAACACATCAGCTTTGAACTCCAAAATCATCATCATTTTTATGGATGTGCATTACTTGGGAATGGTGACCATCAAACAGAATGGTAATTGGGTCAGATATAGAACTGTAATTTTTTCTGTAAAGGGTAGTATGTGAGTTGATGGTATTGTATTAGATTCCTGTACAGTAGGGGTGGTCCCTTCTTTTACTGCTCTAATCAGCCTAGTGTGACTAGCACTTCAGTTACAGGTGCTGACAGATCTTTCTGGTTTATGGACTGACACCTATCACAATTCCAGAATTAACCAGAAAAAATAATCATGCTGTTTCTGGAAACTTACAGCTGAAAAAGTTTAAAAAATCCTGTCCTTACTCATGTATTTCCACATAAGTATATTTTAGCACATGCAAAAACATCTGCATACTGTAGGAAACCAAGGTTGACAATAGTGTGTTTTGAGAAGATCAGCATGGCACCATCACAAGGAGGGTTTAAAATAAAAAAAAAAAGGAATGTGCTGTTACATATCACTGCCCTGAATAGATTGATATGAGAAGCTGAGACCACACTCTGTGCACCAGTACTGATAAGTGCTGTGCTTGGCTAATATCAGGAATGACTTGAACAGGAAAACATTCAGCTTATCCACAAAAAATAATATCCAGTCTCTTAATGTGGACTGAAAAAGAGAGAATGTGCTTCACAGAATAGGACTTTTTGTACAAGTGAGCTAGTAACAAGGGAGACATGAGAAATTCTATAGTTTGGCAAGAAGTAAATAGGAACCTTGCCATGATAAAGCAAAAACCTGTGGAAATGTTTGCACACTGTTGTGTGGCAGAATTGATACTTACTCACACTGGTAGTTCCCAATTTTCATTGCAGTCGGTGGAGAGAAAATGGATGTTGATACCTGGTTGGGCCAGAACGATCAGGCAGCAATAAATCAGTAGGAGAGATAGGACATGGAATTCAATCTCTCTGGATGGACCACCCTTGGGTAGACCGATTGCAGCCAGTAGAAGCTATGTTGGTGGCATTGCTGACTCTGTGCTCTGTTTGTAGGTTCAGATATGTCTGAGATTAGGCCTGTTTCAAGCAGTCCCTTTAACGGCCAGACCCCTTCCTCTGATCCCAATCATTAAGAGATTATGTTTCTTGAAATATCAGCATTTGTTGGCCCCCCTGGCTGGAGCAAACCACTTAGCCTACGGGTGCAGGAATGCCCAAATAGCTTTTCAGTGCTAAAGAAATGCTGAGTTCCTAAAATGTACAATTTGTACAGTAGAACAGTCTTTCACCTGCAGAGTGCTGGTAAATGTTTTTTGTACTGTGGTCAAGGGCATGCACTGATAAGTTGGTTAAAAACAAAACAGAACCAACCCAGAAGCAAAAGAAAAAAAAAAGCCACTATGACAGTAGGTGTTTTCTAATCAGTGACTGTAATTGAAATAGGAATATGCATCACAGAATTAGAGTGTATACTTGTCAGGCTTTCAGCAATGAACTGGTTCAAAATTTTCATTTTCTTTTTTTGATGCCAGTATTGTTTGAGGCTTTTGTATTTTCTTTGGAGTTTCTTATTTTGTTTTTTGTTTATAGCTGCTCTTTGTGGTGCAAATACTTTTTTTTCTTTTCCATTTCAAAGTCTGGTGTCTTTTACTAGGCAACACGGGAGCAGATTGGTGATTTAAAACAAATTTTTTTTTTAGATCTTGAAAAAACCTGAGTGAATTGAATTCAGAGTACCTTTGTCAATACCAAAGTCAAATGCTTGCCTCTTATTCCCTGCTTGTCCTCCCCCCCCCCCCCAGGAATCCCTGGAGTAGCTTGGATGGAGAGCTTTCTCAATTCATACATTTCACCCTTCTAAAAGGAGAATTTCTGTAAATAACAAAAGCATAGGTATCTACAAAGTATGGGTAGAGATTTTGTAACAAAGCAGAGCTGAGTTTGTGGTATAGCTTTGCAGTGCAACTATCATCACCTCTCACTGTCTAGAAAAGGCTAGTATCTAGGATCCCTCCATGGGATCAATTTCTGGATTGCAGGAGGGTTTGGACATGGCAATTGCTGCTTCACGCAGCTGCCACGTGCCAGTTCTAGTGGACTTTGACTGTGGAGTCACCAAATGTTATAGTCAAAATGAAAAACCAGGTTGTTTCTGGGTTTCTGTGCCTGAGTGGCAAACATAAATAACTGAACTTTCTAGTGGGCCAACACGCATGTGCAGCTAGTTTTAACTTGCGGGTCCCAAATTATTAGCCATTTTTTCAATACATCTTTATAGTTTTCACAGTCAGCTACACCAGTGTGTGTGTGTAATATCTTTCCAGGTCTTACTCAACAACAATTATATTATAAACACAAACAAATTCTTCTCTTCTTTTCTAGAAAACTATTCCCGAAACAAAGCTGTTACATGCACTCTGAACGTGGAGGAGACACTCCTATCTGTCTTTAGGAAGTACACTAGTCGAAAGGAGATCTCTAAGAATATTCTGTGCTCTGAGGTAATTATAGCATAACTCAATGTGTACCCATCTCTCTAGAATTTATATCTGAATGTGAGGCTCCCACATAATTAATGTTAGAAATGTCATGAAGATGATGTCCCTTTTCTGATGTCTGTTGTCTCTTACTAATATGAAACAAATGCCTTTTCCTATCAGTAATGCTATAAGGCCCAAGTTCTGCTCTTCTCTGCTCTTGAATTCGGGACAAGTGTGGTGACTGAGTTGTAATTTTGCACTTCTGAAACAGAGAGGAGATTCTGGCTTATAGTTTTGCAAAAGTGTGCAGAAAGAGAAAATGGACTGGAAAAGCTCACCCGCTCCTCTAAAACATCACACACTTTCAATATTGTACTTGAGAACTTGCTATTTAAAAATGTTTCATTATCTGCAGATTCTCTAGCATAATGCATTTTATTAAATTTTAAGGCAGCTGTGATTTACTTCCTTTCACTGCAGCTGTTCACTAGTTTCTTTACAAACAGACTGACTGAAGCAGTTGTCTGGATATCACTGGTTCCATTTAAGGGAAATCTGAATATTGGTCTTTCAGTTTAACCACAGACGTGTGCACACATGTAACTGTATGTATTTCATACAAGCATGTAGGCAACCCTGTCTCACTGTATCATGCGTACAAAACCAAATAAGAAAACAAGATTGGTTTTGCTGAGAGAGTACTCAGAGAATCTAAAACGACAATTATCTTAAATTTCAGCTCCATAAATGGGCTGCTGCTCACTGTTCATGGAGGCATCTCTGCAGCTGAACCACGTAACATTTGAATTAGATCAAAGCCGCTTACATTTTTGCATTTTAAAAAACACCATTTAATGTTTTAGGTGGACTGAAGGCTTAATCAGAACTTATCTCTGTACCTCATACTCCAAATATAAATCTTTAAAGCAAAGAATATTTCTGATTCATGTTCTGAATCAGCTCAGATGAGAAGGATATGCCTCTGCACATTAATGTTAAGGGTCACTGATATGAGTTGGCACTTGGTTTGGTTATATATTAAGGAAACAACAAAGCAAAACCCACAACAACAATTTGTATCCAGTTTTGGTAGGCTTGCTTCGTGCAGACACACAAACCATAAGGGATGGGAAGAATCCTAAACTGGACCAAAAAAAAAAATCCTAAGAACAAAATGTGTAGCAAATATGTTGTTCTCACTGCCGTGTCTCCTGAGGAATATGAATTGGTGTTTGTGTATAATATATCAGTCTGAACGTGACTCCTGTGCAACTCCTTTGACATTTGCAGGGTTAGTCCTGATTTACACTGCCACAACCCAGGTCATATAAAGGTTGTGGCAATGTAACTCAGGGTCAGATCAGGGTGCTTGTCTACTGTACATCCATCTGAAGCACATGTCTGTCTGACCAGTATGTTACCAGTAATGCCTAAATAACTTGAGATGATGTTGGCTATTAAAAAAAAAATCAGCTTTATGAAGTACTTGGTTGTTTAAGTCTATCATGGTTTTTTTTCAACTGGAACATTAAGGCATATATATTAATTAAAATACAACAGCTGTCAGCCAAATGTAGCAGAAGGGCCAGAGAAAAATGCTCTAGCTATTGGTAGGGGGTTGTTGATTGTAATGGTGTTGGTCTAAGGCAGGGGTTTTCAACCTTTTTTGTACCAGGACCCATTTGTAAACATGAATGACCAGTTCCAACCCAGTGCCTCTCACTCCTGACCCACTGCCCCTTGCCCCCTAGCGTGTGGGGCAGGGGGTGGATATGTGGGGGGGGGGGGGGGCAAGCAGCCGCTTGCAGTTTCCCATGTTTCTCTCTTTTAAGAAAAGAACCCATTTTTAAAATTTGTTCGTGAGCCTTCCATTTTTTTCATGCAACCCAGTTTTGGGTCATGACCCATGAGCTGCGAAACACTGGTCTATGGACACAGACAAGGTTTTTTGACTAGTCTAATAGAAACTATCAGTTTAACTAAATAGTTGGAAAAATTGTTCTTTTGCAAGCATTTGGGCACAAACATTATTTTTCAGGCAGAGGGAGAAGAAGAATGCCTGGAGAAGGGCCTGAAAGCGTGCAAAGAACAATTTTTCCCAACTATTTAATTTGGTCTAATAAAAGATATCAGGGGTATAGGCTGCAGCTGTATTCGTCTAAGGACATAGGCAGACAAGGTTCTCCAGTATCTTTTTTCAGACCAACTCCAAAGAGCTGGAAAATTTTTTCTTTGCAAGCCTTCAGGGACAAACTTGTGAAGAAGAATTTAAAAATTCTTAAATAGTTGGAAAAAATTCTTCTTTGCCAGCTTTTCAGGTACACCCTTGCAAAGACTTTAAAAATTCTTCTTTGCAAGTTTGTCCCCAAAAGTTTGCAAAGAAGAATTTTTCCAAGTATTTGAGAATTGTTAAATTCTTTGCAAGCCTTCAGGGCCAAACTTGCAAAGAAGAATTTAAACACTCCTAACTAGCTGGAAAAAAATTCTTCTTTGCAAGCTTGGCCCTGAAAGCTTGCAAAGAATTAAAAAAAAATCTCAAATAGTTGAAAATGCAAAAATCTAGAACTCGTGGTTCCAAAATGATACTTTTTATTAGACCAACTGAGAATGAGTTCCAGATTTTTGCATTTCTTTTTGTCTCAGCCCAGCGCGGCTACCACACACACCCCTGAAGCACACAGTTGGAAAGAATTGTTTTCAAACTTTTGGGAGACGAACTTTGCAAAGAAGAATTTTTAAATGCTTCGCAAGGGTGCACCTGAAAGCTGGCAAAGAAGAATTTGTCAGGCTCTTCCCCAAAGAAGAAGTCTGCCTAACACAAGAGACGAGGACCCTGCCCAGCTCTCGGTCTAAGCGAAGCATTAGCCACAGTGCCTGTGAAGGAAAGGCACTGTCGCACGGGCTGGGAAGGCAGAGAGAGGCCCTGCAGCCGGAGCCCTGCGCCTTTAAGAAAACACAGCCATGGCCAGGAGGGCTGTGAGTTAATTGAAAGAGGAGACTTGGCTGCGAGGAGGGAGGGAGGCAGGCAATTGGCTGGCTGGGAGTGCCCCTGTCGGGGAGCAGGGCCAAGCGGAAGGCGGGCAGGAAGAGGGGGAGAAGGAAGCGAGCCGGGAAACAGGGACTCCGGGGCTGGGGGGGGGAGGGTGGTGGTGGTGGTGCACGGTGAGCTTTTGTCTTGCAGGCTGCGGGAGCCTGAGCAGCTGGAAGCTGAGCCGGGGAGGAGACGCCGGGGGCAGCGGCCCAGCCCAGCCGGTGACACTCTGAGCCTGCAAGTGAGAGAAGGGCCCTTAAAGGGGTAGCGTGCCTGTTTTCTGGTTTTCTCATTTCCGAGCACTGGCTCCGAGGTGGTGCCCCCCCCCCGCCAGCCCCCTTCCTGGGGAGCGCATGGCAGGCTGCAGCCTGCCTTCCTGGTGCAACCCTGGCAGGGCACGAGGCGCAGAGCCGAGCCCTGCCCAGCTGGCACCAGGGCCTGGAGCGGGGAGGCCTGCAGCCCCCCAGCTGGGTCCTGGCACAGGGGGCCTAGGGCAGGCAGAGCCCAGCTGCAGCAGAACGGGGTGGAGGAACAGGCCCAAACCCCAACAGGCCTTGGCAGGATTTTTGCATGAGTGACGTGCCCAGCCTCTTAAATATGATGTCGGCCAACACCAGGGAGGAAGGGTGGGGCTACAGGGGAGGCTTGGAGGTCACGGTTGATGCCCTTCAGGCGTGCTAGGGAGGTGGTCTTGACAAGGACACCACTCGGGTGAAAAATAACGCGTGCGTCGGGGAGATAGCGTGCTGTGCTGGGCCCCTGAAAGTGGGCCTGGCCTCCTAAATCTTTTCAGGCCTCTGTTGTGGCAGGCCAGACAAGCTAGAGCCCAGGCTGGGGGAGGCTGCTGGCAGGCCGGCGGTCCTGGCGAGAGTGGACCTTGAGCGTGGATTTGACAGAGTGGGCCTGTTCAAGGCTCTGATTACAGCTGTTTTTAATTTAGCATGTAAAATGTAGGATATATTTTAAAAATAACTTTAACTCACAGTTAATCTACTGATTGTAATATCCTTCCGGTAGGAACAAAATAGTCGGAATGGGATAATTGGAAACTTCCACTTTCGATCTTAGTTTAGTAGTCTTAGACAAGCCAGGCTGTCCAGAATTATACGTTTTAAATATACACACTGTACTTCAATGTACATATAACTGTTAGTGGTTGCGCAAAAAACAGTCTCATTTTGAAGCATATTTTGAGATCAACATACAACTGTGTACATTAAGCCACTTTGTTCTTGATATGTAAACCAGTAATTGGAGTTTAATATTTTCCCACACAATCTGTTTTTTAAAAGAATCCAGTAATAGTAAAGCATTACTAGGAATACTAGAAATCAGGGTCACTAATAAGGAAAGAGAGGTATGAAATGCTTCAGCTACTCAATTGTTTTAGAAATTAGTCTTTAAAAAGAAAAATAAGGAAAGTGTGACTTAATGAGCAGGCACATGTTGTATCTTCTTCTTCACTGCCTTGCAGTGGGTGTAGTAATTTACACTCATGCAAAGGGAGTGCCAAGGATATTGTAACTACAGCACTACCCAGTGTGAGGTGTAGGCAATGTAGTATTAGCCCCTTTGTAAATGTAGCTCACACTTATCTGTTGTTTATAGTAAAAAAATAAAATAAAATAAAAAAATTATTGCTCAGGGATTTTTAGATTTAAAGCTTAATGTAAAAATAAAAGATCAGTATATGTTCAGATTAAAAAACAAGCTGATGTGCATCTAGATAAAGGAAATCCTGAATAATAAACAGCATAGTTGTGTAGGGAGCAAGTTATACCAGAGAAATCAAGTTATATATATTTTCTGATAATTACAAATTTAGTAGCTGAAAGGAAATCAGTTGATGTACTAGAACGTGTGTGTGTGTGTGTGTGTGTGTGTGAAGCCATTGCTATTTTGTCATGTGAAAACTTGCTTCAAAAAATTTGAGTTGTCCTGGGGAGATGAGCATGGGTTCATTGATTGACTGAAATGGAAAACTGGGAGAAGGATCAGAAGCAGAAAGTACTACTAGTGTTTTGAGCTAGGTGAAAGTGTCAAGTAGGCACATGTTTAATAGTGCTTGGTCTACATTTATGGCATGCACTCAACACCCTGCTCTTAGCAAAATGTTGATGCCCTGGTGCTGTTATTTCTAAGTAGTTGTTCTGTTTAATATATTTTTTTAATATAGGGAGTATCATCTAAATACATGGTATGAGGAACAGTCCCAGGGTAAATGTTGTTGCTCTTACTGGGTGTTGCTGGAAACAAGCATTGACAGTATTACTCTGGAAAGGGAAATATCCATTTTATGTGCATCTGTATGCTGGGATAAATCATCCTCTCCATTGGTGATGCAGTTCTATACTACAAGGGCAGGAGTTGAGTGACTGTACCTCAGCATGAGGTAGGAATTTGCAGGGCAGGGAGCTACATCAGTGATTTAATTTTTTCCCTTGGTAAATGGGAGAGCATAGCAACCACAGAGACTTCCTTTTATTCCCAGATCTTGTAAAAGAGCTCCTTACCATATTGAGACCCGGTCTTCTACCACTAAAATGAAAGCTTTGCCATTGGTTTCAGTGGGTGTAAGATTAAGTCCTTGAGGAGGGTTTTGCCCTTTTCATGGGTGCAAGGTGTCATTTCAGAAAATACGACATTAGATGCTTCAAAGCCATCTATTTGCTAGAACTTGGGTTCAATGGTAAAACAGTGCAGAGCTAGGATAGTAGTGGAATGTTTTTTAATTGGTTTCACACTTCACGAATCAAAGTGCCAACTTAATTACGATCCCACCAATATATTCCCAAAGGTGTTTTTGCACAACTGTCTGGTATGTGCAGCCACAATTTTCAGAAATGAGGATTGGCTTAACTGGGGAAGTTAAAAAAAAAAAAAAATTACAAATGTGATATGTTTTTGTTTGCCTTTTCATGTTTCAGGCCTTTCAGGTTTGTTTTACTGTTTTGTTCCCCCCCCCCCCCCAGTGATTACGCTAAATCTTCTAAATGCTAAATCTGTTTAAATTAAAGACCATATTTATGTCCCTTGATGTGACACTAGAGCTGGATCTTACTAAAGAAAAATCAAAACAACCTGTTAAATAGCATAAGACTTAGAATAAAACATTGAGAGTTGCCAGCACTGCCCCTTGTGTATCCTTTCCTGTCACACATTTGTTGGGAATAGTGCCTCCATGATAAGAGGATTGTTTTTAAGTCTTACCACTGAATCTCCATGTATTTGGTTAACGACAGGTAATGTCTCTGTGTGACTGCAAACATTGCTCTGCTGCTGTTTTGAAATGTTGTTGGTAAGAATGACATTGTATTATTTAGTAGATGTGGGCTACTATCTTTTTCAAAGGTGATTACTGTTCTGTTGCCTTGCTTCCTGGTTTGTAAGGGAAAGGGGTCATTTTTACTTGGCAGAGAAGAAAAAGATTCTGAAAGATACAGGGATCTCACTGGTTTCCTGACTCCTTGCTTTACTAAGTGATTATTACTTGTATATACCAAGGGAGGAAGCAGGCGAGATTTTCACATTTATTTTTCTCTCCTTGCAACCAACATGGGATTACTCTCTAATGTTACAAAACTGATTTAATCTGAAAAACCTTTCCTTTTCCTTGATATAGTTTTTAAAAATGGAAGTTGTCCTGATCTCTCTGGAAGGGTTTTTTGCTTTAGGTACAGTGAAATTTAATACGTTCCCTGTTGTTATATAAGCTGTTAGAAATGTAAAAGACTCAAGATTACACTGCTTTAGAAAAAGTGACTTGCGAATGGTGAAGACGAATGGTTCTGGAGAGAGGAGGAGTTGCCCAAGGGCTTCCAGCTTTGTAAAACCTTTGACTTCAGATGACTTAAAAGCAAAGTTCTGGTAGCAGTGAAAGGATGAAAAGGAAGAGTCATCCCTACTGTGACTGGCCTCTTCCTGTGCTCAAACCTAGTGCATTCAAATGTATCCTTTAATCCAAACCACTTAAACCTAGAGTCATACTAATGCCTACCAGGAGGAAGAAGTCATTCCAAGGCCTAGCTAAGGCCACAGGCTGTGCAGATTACTAGTTGAGTCATCATATGACTCTCTGGAGAGCTCGAGCCTCCATTTAGGCTCTTCTTGCATAAGGAAGGTTTGCATAACAAGGCAAAGTGATTTTTTTACCACAACTCCTGACCTCTGCACAATCCAGAGGATCAACTGCTACTCCCTCTGAGGGAAGTCAGATGCAATGTTCTGAGCCCATGCCATACAGACCCCAATGCAAAGTTTAGATGTATCGTCACCTTGGCGAAAACCACCTCATCCCACCCTGATTCAATGACACACAGACATAAGGAGGCAGAGTGACAGCTCACTTGCATTCTGTTCAGCCATTAACCCAGTAAGAAAAAGGGACATGGGAGTAGCAAAGCAGAGAACACAGGTTGTGTCCTCTAGGCATCTGAGCAGTGCTCAATCTCAGGACTTTTCAGAACCTCTTAGATGTATCTACAGCAGGGGTATGGAACATACAGCCCGTGGGTTGGATCTGGTCCATGAACCTGTGGATCTGGCCCACTGAACTATGCCTTTGGAGCATTTGGGTCTGGCAGGGAAGCTCCCTGCGTCTCAATGCAGTTAGTCCCCTGGGGTTTGGCAGAGGTTTCATTGCACTGCGTCACAGCTAAGAGGCGGGGAGAAGTGGCAATGGTGGCTGGGTCCCTGGTGTCTGCCTACCTCTGCCATGAGCTGGGTCATTCTGGTTCCCCTTACCAAAAAACACTGTTAACCCCCTGACTTAAACAGAAGAGCCTCACCATCCATCGGCATGCAGCTGTGAGGACTAGCTCCTTCTAACAAGCTAGGTCTGGGATTTAGTGTTGGTTTCTGTGTGATCCACAACAAGGGCTGGGCATCTGAATTCCATGTGGTAACAGAGCATCGTTAACATTTCTTCTTCCATCTGGCTGGCCATCTCGGCCCTGATTTAGGAGTATTGTCTTTCTTTTCGTTCTTTTTTCCTGCCAAACTTTGTTCAGATTTGGAAAGAAGGGCTATCTCCCCTAATGCTTTGCTTTCAAATAAGTTAAAGATATTTAAGGAATTGGACATGTTTAGAGGACACTCTTTGCTTCAGGTTCAGTGCTTTTTTATTTTATAGCCGTGCACTGGGATGAGGGAGGTAGAGGCTTTGACCTCCCTTCTCCATAGCTAAAAGGCTTCCTTGTTTTCAAGGGGGGGTTGAAAGATTAATATTACTGAACATTTTACTATAAAGACAATTGATAGTGCCCTTGTGACCCAGTATAAGGGCCAGGATTATGCCTCTAGGCTTGGAAAAAGGATAATAAAGGGGAGTTTCAAGCATTTACAATGCACTTCAGTCCTACAGTCCAGGGAGTGTGCATGTGTGTGGAGGATGCCACATCCCCCTTTTCCTCAGCCCTGCCAGCAGTGTGCTGCCTCACCCATTGCAACCCGTGGTTATCTCAGCTGTGGGAATAGAACCCACAGAGATACCACTTTCAGCATTGAGCCTCTTCCATATACATTTTTCCTCCAGCCCCTCCTTTTATATTTTTTTTACTACAGGATAAGGGTATTTAGCCCAGAGTTTGGCATGTTCCCTGTTTCCAAACAAGCCATCTGCAGTAAATTAATTGAAATAGATTCAGAGTAAGTTAATAAAGGCCATTCCCATCCACACACTTATTTATAATATTGCAGTGGTGTATAGGCACGTGAATCCAAGGTCAAGACCCTCTTTTGCTGCACCTTACAAAGGGATGAAGTAAAAAAACATATAGCTTCTGCCCAAAGAAGCTTCAGACTCCAACTGCCAGCTGCAGCTGAGTGCTGGCTGAATTGCTGAACTCTTTAGTGAGGGGATATGAATTCCCTGTGTACTTTTGTCATTGAAATTATAACTAGAACTTTAAAAATGTTAGCTGATATTGCTTGCAAGGTTCAAGGGACCATCCATCTTTATTGAAAAAATATTTACAGTTGAGCAAGGATACAGGACAAAGAACTTATTTTTTTCTTTGCTTGTAACCATTTCAGTGAAGAACCTATAATGTGTAATCTGCTGTGATATTGTAATAGTTTATGGGACATTATCTTCTCATTTTGTTGTTGTTTCATCATGCTTTGTTTCCTATGAAGATATAGTTTATTATCTAGAGATACAAAACTGAGGACTTTTGAGTGTAAAAATGCAAAATTTTTTTCAGTAATTTCTTTTTGGAGTTATTAGTCCATAGTCGAGTAAAGTTGTGTCAATAATTGTGAAGTAATAGTTTAATAAAAACTAAAAATGCTCTTTTGGAAGACAGAGTAGTTTCAGGAATCAGACAACTGCTAGAAAACCTGTCAGGACACTTTTTTTCTTTATACTGTATGTGACAATCTTATGTTTATCACATGCGGCTACAGCTATCTAAGTTGAATATGGCTTGTCAATATTCATGATTTTTTTTAATATGGAATATAAACAATAATTTGAACAGTATACCAGCTGCATAATATGTAAAGATAACCAAGTTTCAGTGACAGTAATAAAAAGGCTGCTGTTCCAGCTCCTTTAGAGGTGTTTTTTATGGCCTTGTGCAGACATTCAGTTTCTGGGAGAGTCTCCTTTTCCAGGAGAAACCACACGTGTACAGATGCTCAGGCCTTATCTCAAAAGTGAAAATGGCCACTTTAAGAGAAAAATAACCAGGGTTAAATCAGTCCTTGAAGAGATTCTCTTAGAAGAGCAAATTTCTGTACATGCTGTCGCTTCTTTCAGAAAGGAACATAGTCCTCCAGCATCCACCCCGTGCACTCCACACCAGGGAGACAGTGTGGTGTTCACTGGACTCTGCTTCTCCAACAGGAAGCAGAACAGGCCCCCTGCACAATCTCTACTTTGTGCTGCAGGGAAACACAGGCTGAACATGAGCTGTCTGGGTCAGCCAATTGGAGCTGCCCTATGCACTACTGCCATCTGTTGCCAAGCAAACTAAGGGAGCCTGCAGAGCACACTGAGATGCCTGTACAGAGGCCCCCATCTCCTCCCCTCCCTCCTTTGGGTTTGCAAAGTCAGAACTGCAAACTCTCCACTCTTCAGGGCCTCAGCATTTGAATGTCTGTACATGCAACTCTGGGTAGGTTTCCCCGCCTGGAGAGCAAACCTGGGAGAATTCTTCCAGATTATTTGAATGTGTGTAGGCAGCCTATGTGCGCTCATTTTACTTTGATGCTAATATGTTTTGTTCTTATTAACTCATGTTGTTGAGGTTTTACTGTACAGAGGGAAAGGCTACTCTTTTTAGGTCATTGAAGCAGCTTGCCTTTTGTTCTGTCACTTCTGCTTAGTTTTGCACTTTGAACCTGTCCCATTTCCCCAATGTGCCAAATGCAGATCTTAGCCAGACAACCAGCATCTTCAGCTGTCAATCCAACTAAGAAGGTTTATCCTAGAAGTTGGGGGTTCTGACTGGGATCTGACCTGTGCTGAGGGCACTTAGATTTCACTCTGCTGGATGGAGAAATGGCGTTCCAGAGGCAGCTGGTTTTAACTACTACTTCTCTGCATCAGTGCTGTTTGATGGAGTAATTGTGCAGCATGGGTAGTGTGGTCCTTGACATCAGAATTTCCTTCTGCACATTATGACTTTATTATGTCATATTGAGTAACCTAGCATCCCATTGTGAGGTTACAGGACACTTGAGGCTTACTTTTTGTCCTTAAACTTGTAGGATTGAAGGGAAATTCATAAAAATCATGACTGGTTTGCACATCTTGAGAATCGGGGAAATGCTACCACAGTATATAGCCGTATACTCTATAGGGGTTATTTAGAAAATTGTTAGTGTTGTTAACGTCCTTCTAGCACATGTGATCTGTGATCAGTGCTATACTTTTCCCAGCCCTGAAAGTGACTAATTCTAGCCAATTTTAGTGTAACCAGCCCTAGTGAGAAGTGAACAACTGAAGAAAGGCTGAGCAAATGTAACTAGCACTGAGGTGCTTGTATCTGTGGGCAGACTGTCCCTGCATGTATTAGCAGGCATTCCTCACTTGACGTAACCAGTTCCTTTAATATTGAAATCACTGGGATTTGGCATTTGCACAATTAACAGTGCCATTTGCACAATTTAAATGGCTGAGTACCTACCTGTGGGTATTTTAAGTGGTTTCTAGTGTGCAGTAGAATTTGGATACTTTACAGGGTTAAGTTCTTAAATTCCTAATTCCCCTGCAGTGATTAGGGTTTACCAGGTAACTGGGATCTACAAAGCTGCAGCAAGTGGCTCTGCAGGACAACTTTCAAGCTCCATTGGAGTAGAGAAACAGGGCCTTATGTAAAAGTCCCAGCAAACAGCTGAGTCTCTTGTTCTTAATTCTGCAACCCACTGCAAATTAAGTGGGTTGTGAATCACCAAGATGCAAGATTGTATGTACTTAGGTTGGTGCTTTGCTCCTGAAGTTTTTAAAATGATTTTTTGCACATTTTTTTTTCTCTGTCAGGCTGTCAGTCTTATCATACTTACTTCCATAAAACACACGCACCTCATTTCCACCCTTACCCCCCAGTCAGCCCTTTAAAATTAGGTTGCATGTTTCAAGCAGAAAGCTGGTTTTTCTTTGCTTGAAATAGAAGCAGAGATGCTGTGCTCTAATGGTTGCTGTAATACCTGTCGTTTCTTTCTGCATCTCAAAGGAGCGAGCTGGGTGCAGTGTTAACTCTCTTACAGTCATTATTGAGCTTGAAGCAGCAACTGAATTGGCTTATGGTAAATGAGCACCTGCATGTAGTCTGTAGTAGCTTGATAAGTCTTGTAGCCTAGAAACAACATTTTATTTATTTACAGAAACTTGTATGCAGAACTATTTACAGTAAAGAAGTAACAATGGTGGTGCTGCCACTTCAGATTCCGGGATCTAGCCTTGTTGCTGTCCTGCCACACCAGGAGGTTTCTGCTACTTCATCCAGACTGTTAAACACAAGTAATTGTTTTGCCTGGTATTTAGCTGTGGCTATATCTGCTGTTTTCCCAGATCTGAGGAAGCACTTTTTGTGCCTGAAAGCTTGTTCAGCTTCTTTCCCAACTAAGTCATTGGTCAAATAAAAGGTATGACCAGAGTAATATAGCTTCTCATATGTATCCTGGACCATCACAATTACAATGCTGAATTAAATCAGAAAGCCATACGTCCAAAGAAAAGGATTAATGCTTTCCTTGCCAAGTTTATTAGATGTATGGATTGTGTTTTCTTATCTTTTCGTTTTTCAAGCGATTTCCTACGTTTCTGACCATTCTTCAGTGTGTGGGATATAACCTTGAATACAGGTAGGTTTACAAAAATATAGTTTCCTCTTTTATAAGGTTATCATGGTCATTCCTTTAAGAGGGAACAGTCAGCCCTCTGGAGAGAGCCCATCTGCAGAGCATTTGGATAGGCAGGGCTTTTAAGAAGCACTCAGATGAAGATGCAAGCGAGGGGAAATAAACTGGGGATGCAGGTGCTTGCTACACAAGAAGGGGAGCAGCTTGCTGTGCTAGGAGCTGGAGCCAAAGGGCTCCTTGAGCACTTGGGATAGGGCAGAAGGATTTTTGTTTTGTTACTTTATTTTTTGGCTTGTTGCTTAAGGCAGTGTTACTAGAGGACTGGCTGAGGAGCTCATCAGAGAGCAAAAGCCTGTCTGCAAAAGCTAGCAGACTAGGTAACCCACTTACGTATCACTTTATCCCATGTAGAATTCCTCATATGTTTGATTCCTCCAGAATTCAATGGCATAAGTAAGACATCCCATCTTTTCTTGCAGAAATTATGTCAGTACATCTTTTGCTTGGTTATTACATGTTTATCTGCTCATTTCTCTTGAGGAAACTCATTAATGTTCCAGTGAGCTTGTGCCAAAAGTTACCAGTTTAGAAATCTTCATGCTGTTTAGTTTCTAAGAGATGAAATAGGATCACTTTCCTGTCACATTGTGCCTGACTGGAATCAAAATTGACATTAGTTAATTTTTCTTTCCTTAAGGAAAGTAAGTGTATTAATTCAGGAACCATTGAATGACTGTGTAGCGCAAGCTTTTACATATTGTAAGGGTAACTACTCTGTAATACTTGAGCGTAAAGCAAAAGAATACTGGTGGGGAGACGATGGGACAAGTGTGAGCAAGAGGGACTGAGTGGCATTTAGGGCTGAGCATTGTTGATGACTTACTGCTGCTTATGAGAGTTTGGCCTGGCTGCATGTCAGAGCTATTAACCATTGAATAACATAGCAAATGTATACTTTTAGAAAGAAAATGTACAGTTTTAGAAAACTCATTCATTTAATTTATGGAAGGAAAAAAAAAACCTTATGCCTTAAGCCATAGGGCTTCCTTACCTCTTGGAGATACAGAAAAATAGCCTGGAATGCTATATTTTCTAGAGAATCTCAACATTTTGCTTGCTCTCTTGAGGATCTTCAAAGCTTGCAGTACTGGTACAGAGTGTGTTGTCACCCTTTGCAGCCACATCTCCAGTATGGAGTGACGACTGTCTTCATCATTCAGCTTCAACTTCATTGCATTTTGCCACAATTCTGGCAAAATGGTATCTGTATCTGTAGCTATTTGCAAAAAATTGGCTTTGCTTCAATAAGCCAAAGCATTTTAAAAATGTTTATGCTTACCTGCAAGCATTTTTCAATTAAAATTTGATGCACCATGCTCTTGTCATCATATATGACATGCGTAGAACATTTTGATTATTACTTTAAATCACTCTTGCTTTATAAACATCCATCATCTTTTAAATGATCATATATGGTGGTAGTCACCCAATGGTCATATATGGTGGTAGTCACAATAGGGTCTTGAAATACAAGGAAAATGTTACGTGTTGCCAACAGGTTGTTTTGAAAATGACCTGTTTCATTAGCTTAGGGATCTGCCCACCAGTAACCAGCTATTTAACTCGAACTTTCAGTGGTAACATTTTTTCAGTTGCCTCTTCCCTGAGGGTAGCTTTCTCAGGGCCATTTGCTAGAGGAATGTGAAACAATGAAATGTAGAAAGTAGGATGCATCAGTTTGTAACATGCAGACATATACTGTCCAACAACATTCAGTATTACAGGTCTGACTTTGTGCTGAGTACTTTCTCATTGAAGGAAAAGCTATTTTTGCTTGTGCAAAGTGTAAAGGCTTAAGTTGTGTTTTTTAATGCACTACATACACAATCTCCCCCTTGATTCTCCTCTTCATTTTCTTTTCTGTTTACCCTTTCCTTTTTGTTTGCTCTCTTCTTCTCCATCTCTATTCTTTTGTGCTGTAGTTTTTGTGTCTTTGATTAATGCACATGCAAAATTCCATTTTTGTTCTGTTATTAGCTCCTTTTTCCCTTGTTATCCATTTGTTTTTTCTTGTGATTTCTGACTCTGCTGAATTTCTCTTATTGTTTCTTGTCTATTTAAAAAGTATTTTTCTTTTCTCTCCTCCTTACTTGCAGGATGCCTCAGTTTGGTTACTCCCTCCATATACTTTACAAAATTGCTGCGTTGCTGAGAGAACCTGGCGTTGCTGAAAGAGAACCAGTCAAGAACTTCAGATTCTTGGCAGGGAGAAAGGAAATGCTTATGGATAGAAAGACTTTGGGTACTTTTACATGTGCTCCGTGGAGGAGGCTGTGCTTTAATTAGAGTGCCTCTTGGAGCCACTCTAATTAAAGCGCTGCCACGTCTTGTGTATCAGCATCTCCGAGCTTAAAAATGGCGATGGGGGTGCTTGTACTAAAGCTTGCTTGATGAGCTTCAGTTCAAGCGCCTCTGTCGCCATTTTTAACTTTGGAGACGCTGATGCACAAGATGCAGGAGGCTGCTGCAGTGTGATAATTGCCACATTCCAGCAGACTTGATTATTCATGTCTGCTGTGATGCGTTGTAATGACAACACATTGGAGCAGCCTCCGCGCTCATGTACAGGTACCTGTAGACTTCTAACTCCAGCAAATTCAGTTTCTAACAACAAACCTTTTTATAATCTACAAGGCTTTTAAAATTCACAGAATGCTAGGCTCCTAGGATTAGCTTTACAAGAGGGGAATTGATATATTCAAGTAGTGTCACTAGAGCCGCTAGCTATAGCTGTTATTGCATCAGCACTTCCATCATAAAGTCCTGCTTTGAACAGTTTATAACTGCCATTAAAATTCACTACAGACTGAAGTTGGCATACAAGTTCTGAGCCTGAAGCAGACTCCTCCCCTCTCCTCCCCCTGCCT
The DNA here is from genome assembly GCF_030867095.1 of Alligator mississippiensis. Lineage (NCBI taxonomy): Eukaryota > Metazoa > Chordata > Crocodylia > Alligatoridae > Alligator > Alligator mississippiensis. The sequence continues at coordinate 116,311,832 of NC_081826.1, read as the reverse complement.
TTTTTCTCTGTCTTTATATTTTCCTTGTTTTTAAAAGTGTAGGTGAGCTAAAGGAATGCAGTAAAAACCATTAATTATCAGAAAGGCAGTAATGCATTACTCCGATCCAAAAACTACTTTAAATCAGTTTTACATGGCCTTTGGTCATAACGTGGACTAATGGTTTCAAGTGTTCTGATAAATGAACATGGCCTTTCTTATATAAAAGAAAAACACCTATTTGATCATACATGCACAATATCTTTCAAATCAATTTCAGTAGGCTATTCAGCTTTCATTTTTTCCCCAGTGGACTACAATGACTCCTAACTCCTTCCCCACCTCCTCTTCTGTATAGTTCATCAAGCCAGTGAGATTTGCATCTTCATGCTGTGGGGAAAAATATAAAAATAAGGAAGCTGAGTATTTCTGATTGTTGGGAACTGGACATGGAGCTATTCAAACCTGACCTAGTTCAGTAGTTCCTTTATGTGGTTACTTTGGATAGAACTTGGATGAGCTACGTGGAATGAGTTTGGTCTCTGTCCAGTCTCTAGCAGGCAAGCGTTCAGGCAACAGAACCCACTGCCAGCACATTTGATATTAATTGGCACCTGTATTGCCAGTATCTGCAGGGAAGCCATGGTGGAATGAAGACCCAATCTCACTTCTTCCTTTAAAATGACAGATCCACGTTATGTCAGTGTATGGGCTGTTCATCTTTCATCTGTTGCTAAAATAAATGGAAACCTGTAAAATCCAGGCTGCCAAGCTTCTACATTTCACATGCTTTTAATTTCAGACACTTTTTTAAAGAAGAAAATTCTTTGAAAGAGAAGAGATAAATAGATATGCAAGATGACTGAAGCAGCTGTTCGTACCTTCGAGAAGATTTTTTTTTTTTAATTCCACCTTGAAAATTGAGGAATCCAGCATGTACATGTGCTCATCTACGTCCACACTCATGCACACATACTTCAATAGTAAAGTTTTGCTGCAGGGAAGAACAAGGACCATAAGTGTGTTAGCAGAATTGTTGCACACACAACATTTGCTGCTTTAGGGCCAAATTCTCAGTAGTCATGTATTCCTTCAAATACAAGCCAAGGCAAACTGCAGATTATAACTCAGCCCTTTAGAGATGACTGTGATTCATAGGGACGGACTAAATCAGTCATTGCCCATACGTGCCAATTGTTTGCTACTTCAGGGGCTTATGAAGTGTAGGTACCAAAATAAATCAATATATTGTATATTATATCAGAACCCAGCTGCGTATGTCAGCCCTACCAAATCAGCAGACTTTGCACCACCGCCTGGATACTTATTACACAACAAACCAGAAAAAGGCAATTTAACAGGGTTTCCTGCATGTCTGCTTGAGTGAGTCACCCAGACAGCAGAGATGGGAAGAATGAAGATGCTATATTTGCCAGAATCAGCAGGAGCCAACAGCTCTAGAGGCCAAAGAATGGAAGGGGCTTTCCAGGCCTGCAACCCTCAGCCCCCAGTCCTTCCTTCTCATATGTCCTCATATCCATCTGATCTACATGCAAATAGGTGAACCAGATAATGTACTGAGATTGTGCATTGTCAAATCCTACTGCAGTAATGCGCTAACATAAGTGCATTGTAGAACATGCATTGTAGGGTAGTACTTCTTGTTTTTGCCATGTTTTAGAGTTTGTCACCCCTTGTACAGTTATTGTCATTCAAGGTGTACTTAGGAGTAAATACCAGAATAGGATTCCTCTTTCTGTCATGGAATTTTCCATCTTAAGGTGCGCCTCAAATGGTGTACTTAGGATTAGAAAAATATTTGGCAGAAGGAAGAGAAGATAAACATGCTTTTAAAGTAACTTGAAACATACTTTGTAAAAATGGGAATTTTTTTTATATATATATATATATATGTGTGTGTGTGTGTGTGTGTGTGTGTATATATATATATATATATATATATATATTTTTTTTTTTTTTTTTTTTTTTTTTTTTTTGTATTCCCTTCACTTTGCTAATGGCCTTTGCTGTACAGGGGGTTGTTATGGGATAAAGCAGGACTTTTATTGTAAAAAAAAAAATATCTTTTTTTCCCCCTCCTTTGTCAGCAAATGCCATCTGTCAAGTTATACCATTGTCTTTTCTGGTGTGATGGTCTCTTTAGGTTGGTGTTTGTGTTTAGATTGGGGCAGGGGGAAAGGATGCTCCTGCTGACAGAGCATACTATTTTTACGTGTGCCCCAAAGTAGATTATTTCAGATGCAGACCATTTGGAATAAATGTTTACAGAAATTGCTTTAGATCATTATAAACAGTAGAATGGGAGCTTGCTCAGTCTACTACAGGGGTTCTTAACTGCCAGCTTTTGGGCCAGATCTAGCACGTGGAGCAGTATAATCTGGCCTTGTGTACCCTGTGGGTATGGAAATTTGATGGTGTGGGAACTGTGGCAATTAACATTGCTGCTGGTTCCCTGCTGCCAAATTTCCAAGCCCCATGTAGCTGGATCAACCCCAGCTTGGCCAGCCTTGCCTGGAAGGATTGGGCCCAGTTCTTGCATGGTCTGGCCAGGGGCTGATGCCGCCATAGGGGGATGGGCTTTGGGTTATTGTGCCCACGGACGGTCTGACTTCTGGATAGACCTGGTACCGCTCGTCTGACCCATGGGCTGCAAAGATCAGGTGCAACTGTTCCAGTATAGTGGAACCAGATGTGTAACAAGCAGGGTTTGTGCCTTCGGTAAACACTGCTGGAGGGGGGGCATTGAGTGCTGGAGGGGTAATGATTCTCAGACTTAGAGGGGAACACAGGAGTCCTACTTATGCTAGGGACTCAGAAATAGTCCTCTGCTGCTGATGCAAGAACAACTGTGTGGAGCTGCTTTTGTTGCCAGGGCACAGACTCCACAGGGGTGAGGGTGCAATTACAGCACCCCTACTAAGTTAGCACCTGCGGTGGTACCCCACTTCTCCCTGCCCCCCTGTTATGCAACTGCATGGAAAATTGTTTTGTTTTTTTTAAATAAACATGGTTCTTAATGTTTACAGTGTCAAAGAAGCCATTGACCTTATGATTCAGGCTTCCTGCATTTTTGAGAGGTGGCTAGGGAAATGGCAAAAAGCATAAAAATGGTCATTGTCATTGAATTATATTCTAATTGGGCATCTGAAGCACAGTTATTTAATGTTTCCTTGCTGAAATTTGCTCTCTTCCTGGAACTGGAGTCTTTTAGTTATTCCAAGTCACTAGTCCATAGAGTGTATGCTTGGTGTATTCCAAACACGTATTCCAATCCTCTAGCTTTCACTTAAAGGTACTTTCTCTACACCTCTGCTCCACCAAACATTAATTGTCATTTTTTGGGTAGGGGTGAAGTGCCCCTCCCCCTCCCCACCTTCCAAGATTAAGTTTGTTATCATTTCACATTGCTGTGCTTCTCTCAATAAGTTTACTGCCAATCACAGTTTATTTCATCCTGAATAATGTAATCATACTGAAAAGGACACCTGCAGAAATTCAGTCTGGAAAAAGTCTTAAGTTTTACCTTTGTGACATGGAAAGATGCATTCCATCTCCCTCCAGAGTCTTGCTCAGATTTATCAGAACAACTGGGCAAATGCTGTAACTTCCTAGGTATAAGGCAAGCAAGCAAAAAACAGCACCTTCCTCCTCCCCCTATAATTTTATCTTTGTCAGTACACAATTCACTGGAGGAGGCCTGTGGAAATCCCAGGGTCTTAAAAGATTACCAGACATTTTTTAAATAGCCCTTACACTCCAAATATGGCAGATACTTCATTGAATAATTCAAAGAGTGTGTGAAGTGGAAGTTGGAAGGCTCTACAAAAGTTTGAATGTATAAGTCAGTGGTGCTCAACCTCTGGCTCCGCTCTGGTGGGGGAGGATGCGGGCTCAGGGCTCCCTGCTGTGCTGTCCTGCCCTGGAAGCCTCACTCTGGCCACACTGCCATGGCAAGGTGCCCCCTGCCCACCTGGCAGCAGCAAGGGGCACAACTGAGCAACTGCTGCTGGGTGGGCAGGGAGTGCTTTGCCATGGTGCCAAGGCTGGCACAAGGCTCCTGGGGGCAGGAAAGCAGGGAGGGGGAGCCCCAAGCCCGCATCCTTCCCCCTGATCACAAATCCGGGGGGGGGGGGTACGTGCACTGGGGAATGCATGCAGTGGCAGAGAGCTACCCACTCCCCTTCTTCCCCCTGCCACCTGGACGAGCCACCTGTGGCTCCCTCTTGCTCCCCGGCCAGGCCTTGTGGCCTGCCACACATTCCTGCCTTGGGCCCCATGTGCCGCCTTATCTGAGCAGTGCCCCCCAGCTGCCAAAGCTGCTCCACTTATCCCTTCGCTGTGGGGGGCCTCAATCTGCTCCCCCCAATAGACTACCTGCAGGCAGCTGGGGGAGCTGCTCTCCCCTGCTGCCTGGGCTGTATTCCTGGCCATGTACATGTGTGTGTGCACATCCTGCTCCCTGCAGCCCCTTGCAGGCTGGTATTCTGCCAGCCTGCAAGGGGAAACCTGCTATTTCTTGCATTTTTCTGTGGTGAACGGAAACCCCAGATTCCTATACAGTACTGTGAATCTGAGACGGAAGTTGTCCCGGAGTCATGCAGCCCAGGATCGGGATACAATTGTCCTATTTCAGGACTGTCCTGCCATTTGGGGACAGGTGGCCATCTTAACCATGCTTCCTCCTCCTCATTGAGGCTGGATCAGGGCTGGGCACCACCATTCCCCCCCCCCACAAGACCAGGTTGGGGCCAGACCAAGCCAAGCCCCTTGCCACTATGTTGCTGGATCAGGGTTGGGATGCCCACATCTCTATTCTGAGCAGCTGAATGGGGCCCTGACAGGTCAGGCCCATGGAGGGATCAGCCACTGCCCATCTGGCCTTGTGGCCAAAAGGTTGAGGAATATTGGTATAAGTCAGTTGATCAACTTGTATTCTTGCAGTGTTTTTTCTGGTTTTTGAGATTTTTCAGTGTAAGAGTAAAAGATGACTTTCCTCCTTTGCTGCAGTTTCTTCAGCCTAGTGGGTTCAGCAGAGACCTGTTTTGTCAAGTTAATTCCTAGGTCAAACTGACTCATCCTCTGTGAACTCTGGTGTCAATAATTTATGGTCTTGACTAATTTAATTGGAAATTCATGTTCCATATGATACTCTTAGAAGGCCTGATTGGGAAGAGTGCAAATCATAGAGAATAGAAGCAGGAGCAGTAAAAAAGGAATATAGAAAGGCAGGGAACGTGTAGAAACCTTTTTTGTTGTTCAGCAATGAAGTTACACTAGACCTCAGTTATATAGCTTACTAGAAAAGCTGGAGCCTCTAGACACACAGAAGGCTATGTACTTTGTTTGTTTTTAACAGATCCCTTTCTTGGTATTATACTATGGTTATTCCTAACTGTCAAACAACAGTGTTTTTGATACTGGCTCTGAGTCATTTTGCTGTCTAGGACATTATCATGGTGCAAGGGAGGATATATATTTGAATAAAAGGGATCAAACAGCAGAGCAGAGCTCCCTGCTTTAGTACTGAGCCATACAGTGCAAGTAAAATGAGATGTTTCTGATTAAATGACACTGATATATGGTATTGGCGAATAAAACCTGTGTGTTTGCATTACACATTCTGTCTTTTAAGTCTGCTTATTAGCTTTATATTTACATTGCACTCTGAGTCACGTTAATTATAAGGTGGTACATATCATAATCAGACCCTTTATGCAGGGGCTTTGCACAAGCAGAAAAATAGGAACCTTGAAAAAATAGGAAACTGCTTCCAAAGTTTGCTATGTCCAGAATTTTTTTTTAATTTGCTGAGCGTGTTAGGGAGACTAGAACATCAGTCTGAGAGCTGTCAATCTGGCTTAAAGCCAGCATGTTGAACTTCATCATCTTTGCGGCTGGCCAAGTTTCACTACAGCATGTTGCCGATTCTACTTTGATGCAGCAAGAGGGGTCTTAGTATTACAGAAATGGCTAGAAGGCTGAGTCTTTTGTTTTGTTTTTTAACAAAAAAATTAAACACTTTGAGTGGGTGGTTCGTTAAGCTGGTGGTACATTTGTGGAAAAGTATGGATGATGAGTAAAACACAATAACACCCTCCCCAAACCACAATATCCTCTTGGAAAGGATATTACTATTATCTGCTGCTAATCTTGAGAAAATTGCTCTAATGCCTCCCCTGTTGCAGAGATCACTGTGGCAATAGCAAAATGCTAAGACCACAACTTCAGTGAAAGACTGTAAGGACAGATGTAGACTATGACAATTACAGATGTGAAAGTTGTTTGACCTTTGCTCTGCCCCTCAGGCCAGCTGCAAAAGCCTGGGTGTCTCTGATTGGGGAGTCATGACCTTTACTGATCTAACTGAACTGTTCACACTGCACCTGCCTATGATTATGTATCATGTAAGTAAACAATGGGCCTTCTCACTCCTTTAAAAAGGTTTTCTCGAAAACACATCAGAGGAATTGGTGGTGGAGGAAGCAGCAAATTGCTTCATTTATTCAGACGGTTTAAAATATCTAGATGGAAATAACAATTGCATTCATTTGTTCAGTAATAACAAAAGCCTTGACCCGGGGTTGACCCAACATGCTTTTCTTTCCCTTGTTTCTGTATTCCACAGCCAAGCAAGAGAGCTGATCTGAAGCTCTGCCCTGTCTACAGGTTTGCAGGAAACAGTGACACTAGTTCCAGCCATTCTCCCCCGCTTTCCACTTATTGTTTCAGGATTTGTCAGAGAACATGCTGAGATGAGAGGCTGTATTTTTTTTGTCAGGTTGATGCTGAATGGAAGCAGTTGCTTTATTTAGAAGTGGGTAGGGAAGAAAAACGCTGGCTTAGGGTTAACACCCTCCTGGGGTTTACCTATAAATATGAAATGGTGTAAGAACACCAGACCCAAATGGAGCTTTCTTATTGGCTGCTGATGATGTCATATACGTGTCATTCTATCCAGTAATGAACAGATCTGTTTTCCTTATTTGTATGTATAAATTCCATTTCATAAGAGGATGTTTCTGTGTGATTATTGCACTTCTCAGGTGGTGAAGCCATTTAGGCCTTTGTTTTGAGACTGGCAGTAACTTGTCTTTTTCATCTATAAATGTATGTGTGTCCTTTTTGTGTGTGTGTGTGTGGAGTTTTTTTTAAAGTACATAGATGCTAGTTATTGATGTCTCCCAGCATTAAATGCTAATGTAATAAATTGGAGCTCTGAGCCTTTCAGTTGCACAAGGCCATCACCACAGGCTTTGAGAATGAGATTGTATGTTTGGAAAGGTAGGTGGGAAAGGCTTATTGGACTGAATAAAGTGCAGCTTTGCAGAAAGGTGCTAGTTTCATCTTCCCCTGCCTCTTAGATTCAGGGCAGAGCATGAGCTCTACAATGATTTCCTACCCAGCACAGGTACAGCATTACAGAATCTTGTGCCTCATAGCTGTTTTAATGTTGCATCCTAATAACGCATAGTGTACATGTCTTCACCATGCATATGACATCCTTGCACTGTTCTAGGTAGTGGGGAGTGCAGGTCCCCACACAAAAAGGAGATTCACCACAAATGGAAGAATGTTAATTTTTCATTTTGAAGTTTTGGATGTTGTGAGTTTTTTCCTCCCTGCCCCCCTCTTCCCTCCCCACTCCCCCTAGTCCTTCAACTTTCATTAACACAAGAGTGTTGTTTTTATTACTGGAAGTGGAGAAATACTTTGTATGGAAAAAAGGGTTTATTTTAAAAAGCTGTAGAATTATCTATATGAGTAAAGACTTTTAGAACATGGGGGCTAGAACACTTTTTTCTTTTTTTCCATTTTTAATAACAAACATATAATTCATAGTTATCACCTGACTAATAGATTTCTATTGATCTTTCACTCTGTAGTCCCTTGCTTGGTTCCAGGGAGCTACAAGGTCACTTCTATCCCTTTTACATGACTGTTCAAGAATATGTAGAATGCTATCATTTTACAGATTGCTTATTGGGATTAGCAAAATTCCAAGCAAGCAGGTGGTCTGACATCTTTAGAAACATTGAATGTATTGTTAGGTCTTATCAGCCCAGGCATCGCTCAGTTTCAAGTGGCTGATTCTATGGACTACAGGCCATTTGCTGGGTCAAAAGAAAAAAGATTAATGCTTGTCATTACAAAATATAATAGGCTCATAGGAGATATTCTGTGTTTCAGGTTAGATCCACCCCTCTGACAGGCTGTAATTATATGTGAGGTGAAACCAGAACTGATCTAAACATGCATAAGAATTTCAGACACAGCTTTTTGCAGGTGGTGACTTGGACAAGGTTAGCAACCTAAATCAATATTATTGCTTATTCAGTCTATGAGGGAAGGCACTGCTCTGCTGCCCCCTCTGCCTTCTTTTTCCTTTCTACTCCTCCTGCTTGATCTTGTGAAAGCTGTTTCAGACTGAGCAAGAAAGGCTATATCACTCACTAACAGGATACTTAATCCTACGCAGGTGCAGTTTGAGTAACTACACAGGGCCTCAAGGTCATGTTGGCTGCAAAGTCGATTGGACCCAAGCGTTTGCAGATGGTCTGAGTAGGAGTAAGATTCCATAAAGTTTCTCATCTGTAGCTTCCATGCTCTTCTCTCCCATCTCCTCCTCTTCCCTCTCCCCTCTTCTCTTTAGGTTTTCTCGCAAGGGTCTAATACAGTACCACAGCGGTTCTGGAAGCAGAAGTAAAGATCACTTTGAAACCAAACACTTAAGAATTGTTTATATTTTTCATATAAAAATGTAGTTGATTAAAAGCAAGCAGAAGACAGGTAGGCACATATTATTTCATTGATGTTGGTGGTCTGAGTTTAAAGCCAGTTCTTATATTTGCTTCCTCCCTCTATGCTCTGTGATTTTAAGACTTCTTTAAAAAAAAACACACACAAAAGCAGGATGTTGCCATTAGCTGTTTCTCTGCTCCAAATACAGCACTTATACTTCTTAAGTGTAGAGTTTGCCAGACCTCTTTACCTCATTCCAGTCCCAGTCCCATTGTTCAGCTCAAATATTGGCTCTTTGAAATGTTATTTTTATTAATTTTCTTATACTAAAGACAGTGTTTCCCCTCTGGAATTAGTTTGCCAAAGATTCCACCGACTCTTAAGCTGCCATGTTTCTTCTTTTTTTCTTAGGAATGTAAGGGGTGAAATCTTTGTCAGTAATATATTTTGGAAGGGAAGATTTAGGACACAGATAAATGATGAAGGATTGTTATGAGAGATGGCTGACCAGTGAATAAAGGATCCTAGCATCCTTTTTAGTTGCAACTTAATATTTTTTATCAAGAAAACTGCATTGGTTTTTGGGACAGAAAATGTCTAACCTCAGAATTGCCGGTAAGAACTGCGTTTTCCCTTGTGGGCTTGGAGGCTGGAAGCATGGAATTCCACAAATATATTCTGAGCATGAGCACAACACTATATTTAGGATCCGGCACTTTGTGGTAGAAGACTACGTATGGCATATGAGCGCCCACTTATGAACTAAGAATACACATTGCAGCCCAATTTGTCTTTGACTGATGTCATACTTAAGAGTGCAGTGCTAAAACATAGCTTGAGTTCCTCTTTTTGGATTCAGTTCTTTCTACAGTAAAAAACTACAAAATTTCAGATTTTGATTAATCTTGTTACCTGAACCTGGTCAGCTCCTGCCAGCATATCAGAATATAGGAAAAAATTAAGTTTTCTCCATAATGCATAGGATTTGTTTTAAAAAATTACTGAAACCAAACCACCTTTGCAGATGACAGCTAGGTTCTTGCTTAAACCTTGCTTAAAAAAGAAGTAAAAACTAACTGGACAGTGGTTGTAAAATGCATCCATTACTTTGGGGATTTCTTTTGCTTGGCAATTTTCTTCTGCCATATGAAGTACACCAGAGGAGTATAAATAAAAGTAATCATGATTTTTTTGTTTTGTTGTGCTTTTAAAAGGAAAAATAAACCAGCATTTTCTACTTCAACGAGGCTTTTGTTGACAATCTTGGGAACTGTCAAATTTAATGGAGACATTTTAATTGCCCTGTCGGCTAGGAAAGAAGTCACTTTGCAGCCTAAAATGTGAACGTGGAGAGTCGTCACATTCTTCGCTTTTCTGAATGGAAGTGCATAAAATATAAAGTGGTTGGAGAGTAGCAGCTTCAGCCTCGCTTATGAGCAAGACACTATGTGCCATTCTTGAAGTTCCTGTGTTTGTGCCCTGGCATATTACGGTACAGCAGGAGGAAATGCTCAGCTTTGTGAAATTCTTGTCATGCTCTGTCTTCAACAGCCCTTCATAAGGCTGGAGTCCAGCGATTATGGGTAGGTAGGGGAAAGGGTAGTAACTTTTGGGCCAGATTGCTTAGTAGGTTTTGGTCTCTCACACTTGTAGTTGTAATAGCCTTTACTAAAGTTAAAATACGAAATAACCAAAGGAGGCAAAGAAGGATTTTGCAGAGATCAGGGCACTGAACAAGGACTTGGGTCTGAGACCCATGTCAGAGTCCCTGGTCAATAACAGATGCCTGGTTTGACCTTGCTGGGTTTTGGTTGTAGCCATGTTGGTCTAAGGACATAGGCAGGCAAGGTTCTTTGAGTAGATGTGATATTTTTTATTAGACCAACTGAATAGTTAGAAAAAGTTCTTATCAAGTTTTCGGGTGCAATCACCCTTCTTTAGGCATAGATAGGCTATGTGCCTCAGTTCCCCATCTGTGTAATAGAATTAATCTGCCTTTCTTTACCAGGGTGTTGTGACAGAATCAGATACTACAGTAACTGGATCAATACAAATACCTGAGAGAGAGGAGAGGCCAGGATACAAATTAATCTAATCAATTTTTGTGAAATTTTATACTTAATTTTTTTTTAAAAATTACATAATGAACATCTATTATGTACATTGATACATAATTTTATATGTGCCAGTGGAGACTTCTTTCTTATTATTTCAACTATCCTCAGGGGATTTTCCCTTCAGTAACTTGGAGAACAAGCTCCACTTAAAGAATATTTATAGGATATCAAGTTAGGTATCTTAGTCTTATTTCACTTCCATGCTTCAAAGGAACCAGGTTTGGATTCAGAACAATGAAGTAATGGATTCCTAATTCCTCTCCATTTGGAAATGTTAGGTTTAAAAGAAGAGAAAATATTTTGTTTGTTGATGCTCTTCATTTTTTCAGTGCTGCAGCCAGCAGCGCTCTCCAGCACGTTTGCTCTTTAAGAGAAGGCTGTAAACTAAATAACCAAGAGCTTTCCAAAATGAGGCCAGATTAAAGTGAGAGGATTGGGTTGGTTTTTTTTCACTCTGCTGAAAAATAATGTACCTGCTCTTCAGATTGTTCATCCCAAAGACAAGAGCATGGTTATATGGCTTCTGGGTTTTTATGTAAGATCACTCGGTGACAAATGCTGGAAACTGGCCTTACAGTCTGCCAGTCAGCTGTACTGTTTGTTTTTTATAACAATCCATCAACAGGCCAGAGGTAGTCATTATGCCATCAAGCATTTACACTGAGCCCAGCATCCTAAATGAGCAGAAACAGTATTTTAGAACTGAGGTTTTTTTTTCCCTCAGCAGTACCAAATTTTGCTCTAATATTAGCAGTACTCATGTCTGAAAGCTTCTTACTAATGTAGTCAAGTAAAAACTTTGGAGAAGCTACCAAATACCAAAATGGAATAGATGAAATTCTTAAAGATTGAAGACTGCAAAGAGGAAGGAAAATGCTGAGAGTCTAATTGGACTTGCTATGAATGGTTGCTCATTTTACTTTAGGCCTCTTGTGCTTTGCTCCCTCATGCTGCAGATTTAAAAGGGTTGTCCAACATTTCTGCCTGCTTTGAGCAAAGGCTTTGGCATTCGGATACTCCAGGAGGCTTGTAATTCACTGAGATTCACAATAAAATGAAAATACCCAGCTACAGTCGATTTTTGGCAGCTAAACTTACTTAAAGTACTTCCATATTTCCAGAAGAGAGACCACTTGCTGATTGCATTTCTAAATTGTGGGCAAGTCATGCCATGATACCTATTTTGGAAAAAAACTTTCCGTAATTATTTTGTTATGTAGAAAAATAAACCTTTTTTATCTGTGTAAGCCTTCAGATACATTAGCTCTCTGTTGGCAAGACAAGGAATCTTTCCAAGGCTGGGCAGGGGGGACGGGGCATTCTGAATTCAGGGTTTGCTTTAGTCAGTCAGTCAGTCATGATAGAATATTAATATATTTTATGATTAAAATCAAAATAGTGTAAAGAATAGGACCAGTGAATGCTCTAAAAATTCATTTTATTTAAACATCACAGATTTTGGAAATACAGAAACAATAATAATAATATGTGGTTTCATTCATTAGTAAACCACATTGGTTTACAAAGATCCAGTGACAGTGATGCCCATGCTGCTAAGCCATAGTTTTAAAAACACCTCCCCTCCAATCCATTTTGTACCACTGCTTGCTCTGTTTTTAGTTACCATAGAGCAATCTATATGCTTGAATTGTGCATGTGTTGGTGTTGATGGTGGTATTGCCTGAGGTGTTTCTAAATGCAAGACAAAGGAAGATGTTTGCTCTGTGGAATACAATATGCTGGAATATGACAGATTTTTTGACTCTTCAACCATAATTTTTTTGGGGACATGATAGTATATCAAAGAGAGAATTAATTAGGTAGGGGTTTTTCCTAACAGCTGGTGTTCATGCTGTTGCTGCTTCTGCTGTTGGCTAGCTGTTGTTTTTCATAAATCACCCTGTCAGGGAAAAAAAATTAAATCCAGTGAAACTATGGAAAAAAAGAAGTCATGGCTAGGGAGAAGGAAATCAACATCAAAATATTTAACTACCACCCAACAAGTTCAAAATCCTCAAGAATTTCCATTTTCCTTGGCTTGTTTCCTTGGCTTTTAGCTTGGAAAAGAAACTTGCCTAGATGGTTATATTTAAAAAAATAATTTCATTTATTTTTCTGGATATTGAAAAAAGTAATAAAGGAACTAAACCGGAAATGTGTCCTGTCATGTGGCTTATGGTTCCATCTCCAGCCTTAATACAGGCCTTTCCACCCCAGGGAGCTACTGTAATGCATACAAATGAGGCCTTTCAAGACCAATCTGTGATAGGGATATTTTCTCTCAATTTCACTTTAATCATGCCAACTCTCATTTGACATTTGGTTTGCACAAGTAACTTTACAAGTTCTGTGGAGCTATTGTTTCTAGCACAGTTATTAAACAATGACGGGGGATTGGAAAGGGAGGAAGGAATCATACCTCCCACACAAACAGATGCCTCTTTCAGCCTATGTGCAATAGTACTGCATTACCATTTCACATACTTTTCCAACTGACAGACCACACAGTTTCTGAGAACAACTCCAAAGTCCTGTGGGTCCTCTTCTGTAGCCCGTAATGACTAGCATTAACAAGTAGTGTCAGTATGTTGGACAATGGTGGAACCAGGGCCTAAGAAAGGAATTAAATGAAGCTTGTGTTGCCGTGCTTCTAAAATACATCTGTTTTAATTTTTTCAGCAGTCATTATTTACAAACTCACGTATTAGTGTTTATAGTGTAAGTGTCTCTAACAAAACCTTTTGATCAAACTTGACTGGTTCATCTTGTTCTTAAATTCCTTTTGAAGAAGATAAAAATAAATCTCAAGGACCACCATGTCTTTCCCAGGGGAATTCTGTATTTTCACTTCAAGGTTTGTATTGACAGAGCGCGTTCTTAAGCAACAAAACCAAATTAAGAAACAGCCCAGATATCTTCCCAGTATTTCAGTATAGTTGGTTGGAAAGTCATCTCTCCTGAAATGTAGACAGAAAGATTTTGTTTGACATTTCTTGCAAGTACCTTGAGTTTCCATGTGCACTGTACGTACCTGGGAGGATATCGGCATGAATTCACTAACTTCTTTCCTGAGTGAATCAAGATGATTTTTTGCTTGTATATAGAAAATGCACCTGGATTGCTTTAAGAGTGGAGCATGAGCCCTTGTTTTTTAATTTTGTTATGCATGAAAGGAAGGAGGAATGCTGTTAGGGTAAACATCTGGTTTTAGCAAATCACTTGTGTAAGTGGTAGGAGATGGTCATCTACTGAAAATACATTCTTGCTCCTGTGCTATCAATCAGTTATGTATATCTTCTGTGTTGGCTGTGTTGAGTAGCATTGTTCTTCTGCACTGCATGGGATGAATTAAGAAAAGAGTGCCCTGTGTTTCACCTTCAAATCCCTCTTCAGGGATTATACGAACAGGTCATATACGAACTGAGTCAGAAAAACTAATTCCACTTGTACCAGTCTACATGGAGGGCTGATTCCTTTCAGACTCTGCTTTGGCTTGAACTGCAGCATTTTGTCAAACTGTAAAATTCCTTCGTGTTGGTGTAGAACAGAGCTCCTCTCCCCATATGGTGTGTGATTACAAGATATTTTATGAAGTCACTTTAGAAGAAAAAGGTACTAAAGGGACGGTTAGCTCCACAAATTCTTTTCAGCAAGGCCAGGATTTATCTAAATCCTGGGCTTTAGAGGTCATGAAATGGAGGCAGTGGCACTTCACTGATCTTTTGTCTTGGCAGCTCATGTTTTCGACTAGTATTATTCACCCAAAAAACCTCAACCTACTTCATTCCTACCTGTAATCATTAAAATTGTACATCTGTTTCAGCAATTGTAGTCTGGCAACTTTTGTAGGATTTTAAGACAGATATCTCCCCCCCCCCCCTTTTCTAGGCTCCCAGGAATAGCACCACAATGTTTATTCAGGGTTGATTTGAAATTTATAGCAGTCTTTCTACTTATCTCCTAATCTTGGGTGTGATGCTGTCAATGGTCTCTAGTGAGATGCTTTAAGAGCTAATTTACCATAACATTTTTATTTTTCCTTTTTGCAGTAGAAGTTTTTTTTTTTTTTTTAATTTATTTGTAAAGGCTGTTGTGGTGCCTCTAGGGAACTGTAGTAAGAAACGGTTCTAATTGCTAAATCCTGGCCAGACTACACCTTTCAGAATGCATCTTAATCTCTCTTTTTGAGAGGGGAAGTAGTCCACTACAGATGATATAATCAAGCTGCGGGGCTGCGAGGAATGGCCTATAGCTCTGAAGAGGCAATAGGACAACATTACAAAGAAACCTATTTTATTTTTTTTATGCACGATACTGGGTTTTTGGTGTTTTTGTATTTTAGAAAGAAGTGAAAGAAATTCACAAAAATGGATACTTCTCAAGAAAAGCATTGCTTAGTCAAATACACAATTTTACATCAAAAGTGGTATTGTTTTCTACCATTTTACCTAGTATAATCTGTTTTCTCCTATATATTTTTATTAATGTTTGGGAGGAATGCTTTTTATCACATGATTTCTCCATGCTGTACAATCATTGCTAACCTTTTAAAAAAAAAAGACCTTGTTTTTCCTGGTCCGTCTAAAATTCTGCAGACTGCAGTAGCCAAAGTATGATTGGAGGAATTGTCAATTTTTCCATGATGTGTACATGGCAATTGGCAGATGGCTTAGAGAATTCTCCCTTGCATACCGTATTAGGCTATTACATTATTTTTCTGTGTTGCAATTATGATTGTGTCCTAGTTCAGACACAGCAAAGAGGTAGTCCCTGCTGCTAAGAAACACTTCTTAGTCCTGATTCTTGATTTGGTTGGTCCAGCAGTTCAGTCATTTTGGTGGTAAAATTAATTTAGCTTTCTCTGGCTACAGTTTTGTATTTTTGTAGTAAAAGCTATTTTTTTACTCATCCTACTGAAAACTCCTTAAATTATAAAAAGGAAAATTTTTTTAAGTAACTTATTTCACAGTTTTTTCTGTTGGCTTATTTATTGTTTATCAGGGAGTTTGCAGTAAGATAGCAGTTCCCAAACTGTGACAGATTGTGCACCATGTATTTAAAATAATACAATCTTAAGTACCACCAGCAAATTTTTTGTCATATAAAGTAATTATAATAAATCTGTTAACATGTACCACTGACAGGTTTTCTACATACCACTGGTGATACCCATACCACAGATTGGGGACTGCTGCACTAAGAAATTAGTCTGGAAAAGACTCTTGATGGGTCATGTGTAGCTAAGCAATATTTCTTTGTTTTAGGCTTTCAGCTCTGACAGGGAAGAACATGTAAAGTCCTTGCCATTGCTTGTTTTGACTTACTGAAAAAATTATGAAAATATTTCTATTAATGTTTGGCTTTTAATCATAGCATTTTCTTTCTCTCAAAATGGCCTTGCCTTAGCTGGGAGAAGAGCTTTTACACAAGGATATTTCCCATGCGATGTTCCCAAGGTATGTTGTTGTATGAATGGAGGGATGTGCCTGGGCTCTGGTTGTAAATATTTTCTCACTAATGAATGACCAACTAATGCCCACAGTGTGGATCGTATCTTCCCGCAGCAATATCTCAAAAACAGCATTGTGGGGTGAGAAGGGTGGGGGAAGGACTCAGAGTAGCTCCTTCTAGACTTTTCCTGGGATCTCCTTGTGGGTGTCTGTGGCTCACTTTCAGAACTTCTGGATTTAGAGAGATTTGTAGGTGGCCAGGATAATCTGTTACCAGCTCCCTGATACTACAGTTCCATTGGGCTCGTGTCATTTTTCCAAGGGATACCCAACTGAAGGCTGCTACTAGCATCTGCCCCTTCTTCTTGAGCAGGATTTTTAAGTAGAAGGAAGCAATGGGAAAACAGATGAAGACTTTTCTGTCTGGCCAAAAGTCCTTGACCACATGCAGGGCTGCTAGGGAGACCTTGCTTATTCAGCAGCTTATATTGTATGGGTGAAACCCACATATGGAAGGTCTTCTGTTTTTTTTAAGTACCTTTGTAAACTAATAGAAAATCAGGATGCACTCTGAATTTCCCATTCAGGGTAGGGCTGGGAGGCTGGGAACTTTGCAGTGCAACAAGGCACAGATGTGGAGAAAGTATTTTATTATCTTTTAATTACATTATAGTAGAAACTAAGGGCCCCAATTGGAACTGTAGCCTAATTTTCTTGGATGTTTTACAGGTACATAGAAAAAGATAGCCCCCTTTCCCAAAACACTTACAGCATCCCTTAAGATGAAACATGACCAATGGAAGTAGCTAACAGATGGAGAGAGGTGGGATGGTAACAGTAAAGGGAAAGGATTGTTGCAGATCTAATTAAATGCATAGCTTTCTGAGTATTTCAAAAGCTATAAATATGTAGCAGCCCTGTATTTGCATCTGTGTGATGCTCTTGGGCTCCAAAGGTTGGTTCATGTGGGGAAGAAGAATAGTGACCAAATGATGATTTTAGATGCTTACAGTAATTAATCTGGCAAAATTACGTAAAAGGCAAATCCCCATACACAAAAGTGTATAACAACAACTTCTCTAGACATGAGTTGCTAATAAAATAATCGTGTTTTATTTATTGCAGAAGTCAGTTCCATAGGCAGAAGAAGGCAGACTGTCTTTCCACAGTATTTCTGGTAGTCTGTATCAGCAGGAAGGAAATGAAAAACTTTATTCATCATGGACCTGATTCAAAGCTCAGGAAGGCCTATGTGGTAGAAGTCTTTCCATGGACTTTAGTAAGATTTGGATTGGGCCCTAGATGAAGGTGTCTCCAAAAAGTAGCAAAGAAACAATCAAACTGAGAAGCCAACTTCACTGATGGTTGATTTAAACTAACCAGGTGTGTGGTACCAAGAACAGTGTAGCTGTGGCAGAATAGGGAACATGTGGGCTGCAAAAAAAAAACCATCCAAAAAGTAGGTAAACGGTTCTTTGCCCACACAGACCTCTGTGTTGTCCTGGCTACTCTGCTCTATCTCTGTTTTTTCTGTATTGTCCTGCCTCTGCTACCCAGCCGTTTCCAGGTCTCATCTTTCAGGCCTATCTTCATTTTCTTTTTCTATATCTTTAATTCTTCCATTTCTCTGTCAGTGTTTTAGCTTAACTTTTCAGTAAGATACATTTTGCAAGAAAGATAAAGTAGAGTTCTACTTCACTTAGTATAGTATGAGGCCTTCAACTTTTCAAAGTAAAATGAGGGGCAGATACAGCACCCAATGGTGTTGGGGCCAGTGCAGGGTCATCAGATTTGTTTTCATAGTTTCATAGTTGGTAGGGTCAGAAGGGACCTGAGCAGATCATCAAGTCCAACCCCCTGCCATGGGCAGGAAAGAATGCCTGGGTCAAATGACCCCGGCACGGTGTCTTATCTAGCCTCCTTTTGAAGAGCCCCAGGGTAGGAGCTAGCACCACTTCCCTTGGAAGTTGGTTCCAGATCCTAGCCGCGCTGACAGTGAAGTAGTGCCTCCTGATATCTAGCCTGAATCTACTCTGTCAATTTATGGCCGTTATTCCTTATTACTCCCAGTAGTGCTCGGGGGAACAGGGACTCTCCCATTGCCTGCTGGTCTCCCTTGACCAGTTTATAGGCGGCCACCAGATCCCCTCTCAACCTTCTCTTGTGGAAGCTGAACAGGTTCAGGTCTCGTAGCCTCTCCTCGTAGGGCCTGCCCTGCTAAACCCTGATCATACGAGTGGCCCTCCTTTGGACTCTCTCAATACTGTCTACATCCTTCCTGAAGTGTGGCACCCAGAGCTGGATGCAGTACTCCAACTGCGGTCTGACCAGTGTTGCATAGAGGGGGAGGATCACCTCCTTGGACCTGCTCATGATGCATCTGTGGATGCATGAGAAGGTGCGATTAGCCTTCCTGACCATGTCCCCACATTGGTGACCCATGTTCATCTTGTTTTATCTTTCTTTTTCCACTGCCCACTTCATACCTTGCAGGATCAGCAAAAATAAATGCTTTTTTTATGGTACCCTCTGAGGAGAGCTACTGAGCCTGAGACCACTAAATCTGTGCTGTTCTTTCCAATAAATTGTTTGCAAATCTGATCAGTTTTGCTCTTGCTTAGAGCACATGGAACAGCAGTGAAAGTGGCAATGATATTGTAAACCTCTCTTTTGTGGCTACTACAGCAGCAGCAGCTTAGGTTCTGGTTGTCAGAATAGCTGTGTCCTCACTGATGGAAAAATAGTGTTTTTACAACACGATAACTAATGATCATTCATAACAACATAGCAGAGACATAGGAATTAAGTTTTACAGTAAGGTAAACTAGGTGCAGTTAACCATAAATGATTGGTGGAGTACTGTGCTGACTTGCCTACTTATCTTGGGGTTAAACACAGACTTTGCCTTGCCTGCACTTAGTTTTTTTTTTCAGTTAGATAACTAAAAGTGATTGCAGAGAATATTGTGCTTCAAGTTTGATTATTTCACTTTGACTTTCAGGATTTCATATTAAAATATAATAAAAAGCCCAAATGTTTTGACTTTTAAGATGCAGCTCAGTTTTAATTTTGCCAACATGATACATTTTTTAATTATGTTTGTTGGCAGAGATGTGCATGGGGACCAGGCAGAATTCATGGGGAGACTACCAATGTATGCAGTTTTTCATTATATCAGTTTACACCACTGTGAAACAATAAATGTATTGAGTGCATTTCCCAATGGTAGATCAGGGCCTCAGACCACAATGGGGAGGGATCTCACCTCCATCCATTTCTGTCACCAGCACCCCAGGCTGAACTTCTTCTCTCACCATCCAGTGCAATGTACTATCTGCTTGAGTAGCAGGAGGCCTGATGAAGTCATATGCGCATCACAGGAGAAGAAGGGTACTTAAATAAACAAAATAAAGAATCTAACAAGGTAGATGTGTTTTTAGATGTGAGACTGTGCTAAGTTTCATCAAGTTCATAGTTTCTGTGACCTTTTTGATTGCTGTGACAAAATTGTAGCCTTCAATAAATGCTATTTGAATGCAAAATGATAACATTCAAACAAGGATATTCAGACTTTTTTGGGTCAAATTTCAGTGAAATTGGAATGCTGGAAAAGAACTGTTCAGGTTCTTGCACTCTGTGCGCGACTAAGCAACACCGGTACAATGATGGACCTTTCAGAAGGTCCATCAGTGGATGCAAGTTCAGGCAGGGGTTAGATATTTTTTAAGCTCTCTGTGCCCTTTCAAATGGCTGTGTCAGAGTCATTTCAGTGCCACAGTGCTGCTTCCTTTTTTTTTAACATAAAAAGTGATAGAGTAGTACAATTAAGGACTGTTAACTTGTTTCACTGAGCAAGGCTGTGAGAATTAGTGTGCTCTTTTGACACAATCGCACAGCAGACTGCTCTACATGTGGAAATGGTGTTAAATGTCAAAATAAAAGCCAGTGGTTTTTACTTTTTTTTTTTTATCACTCACTGGCAACTATTCAGATGCAGTCTATGTAATTATACCCAAAGGAGAGAGATCCCTATTTGTCACGAAGGCATCTTTAGTGCTATGAGTGGATGCTAATAGCACATCAGGGAAGAGAGTGTATGGTGTTTTATTAAGGTTCGTTTGATCAGCTTTAAGTAATGACTTTAATGATTCACCAGTATTTATCAGGAACTGGATTGTTTTGTAGTGTTCTAACTTAGATCATCATTCTTAATATCTAGTCCTGAGGTCACAAAATAGGAGGAGTTGGTGGCTTGCAAATGGCTGATGAGTTTAAAAGACTCTTCTTGGGTTTAAAAGATGATTCTTTGAGGCTTCATTTCAGCTTTTGTTGATTTTTTTTTTTCTTGCTGCAAGCCAAAGTAGAAGTGCTAAAAAAGGATCTGACTAAAAAGGAACTAATGTTTAAAATATTCGTAGCACGTAATATGGGGTTGATAAGATGCTAATGAAGAAAAATATTAGTAGATATCCTCTGGTAGAAAGCTCATTGAGTGTTGTAAAAAGAAATACATCAATCAAGCCCCTTGCGACTGCTGTTTTGACCACGGTTTCTGGTGCTGAGTTACTGTGGACTCTACGGATGTCTTTACAGGTGCTCCAGGGCAGGGGCGGCATTTTAATTAGAGCGGCTCTTGAGAACTGCTCTTATGAAAGCTCCCACAGCGTCTTGTGTATTCATCATCCTGCACTACAAAATGGCAGCAGGGGCGCTTTAACTAAAGCTCGTTCAATGGCTTTAGTTAAAGTGCTTCTGCTGCCATTTTGAAGTGCTGGAACACTGAATACATGTGATGCAGAGGCTGCTGGAGCATGCTAATTAGTATGCTCCAGCAGACTCTATTGATTGAGTCTGTGTTGATATGTGCTAATTGGCACACACCAGAGCAGGCATCTGGCACACGTATAGGTACACTATGACTAAGTATAGACTGTCAAAAAGTCTGAGGCTGAATCAATTCAATCTTTGCAGGTTAGTCTAAGCTGTGTAGATTGGACTGATAAGCAAGTGGACAGACGTTCACTTTTGATTCCAGAAATGCAGCCACATGCCTGCAGTGGCCCAGCCCAGGAGCTGGTGGGGGTGGGGGTGCTAGAGCACACCTCACTGCTCAGCTGCAGCAGACATCTTGGGCCCAGACTAGCCCACCTGCCCTGTGAGGGGGAATTTGTGGGGGAGGTACAAAGCATCCTGGGATGCTGGGGGATTATGAGTTGATTTGCATCTGGAGGGGATCTGGGACAGGTTCAGTAAACCCATTTAACCTAAATCAGTTAAGGGTGATACTGCAGCCATCCAGGTTTATCTTAAACCAGTTTTGGCCATTTTGAAAGGGGTTTATGTGCACTGAACTTCTGTTTTACAGATTTGAACTGGTTTCTGATCACTTACACCAGTTTATGTCTAATTTCTGTCCCTAGCCCAGCGTTTGCCAGGCTTTGTCACTCTGCAACACACGTACATGGCCTCCCCTACCCCATGGCACACCGGCCGAGGGAGGGGGTGGCAAGTGGCTAAACGCCACGGAGTGGGGGGGAAGGAGGGGAGGGATTGGGTGGCGAGTGGCTGAATGCCACAGACTTGGGGGGTGGGGGGGAGAGTCGGTGGTGCGGTGTTTGAATAGCTGGCTGGAGCCATGCCCCCGCATCTGTCCAGTTGCCTGCAGCAGGTGGGCGTAGCTCCACTCAGGTGGGGGACGTGGCTCCAGCCCCAAATGCTACCGCACACCTGGATGTGCCATTGTGCCATGGCACACAGGTTGGGAAACGCTGCCCTAGCCCATGTCTCTGGCTGCCTCCTTGTTGAATCTGATTTTGAATTACTGATTCCCAAGTCTGTGCTGTTGTTTACTTGCCATGGATATTCATTCCTTTCCTTTACATTCTTCAGGTGCTTAAAGATTGAGCCTGTGTTTGTCAGGTGAAGGTTTAGACAAGTCGGAAGTAAAATAAGAATAAAGTCTTTGTCTAGATTTTTATCTTAACCCAGCAGAGAGAAACGGTAAGAGAGGAGTCTTATGCTGGATGGTCTTGATATTAGATGCTGCAATGAGCACATGTTCACATTGGAGAGCAACCTGAGGAGAGAAAAGAAATCCTAAGATTCTGAAATGAATTGTCAGTTCAGCCAGGTGAGAGGCTCATTACTGTTTGAAAAGTCCCCCAGTAAACCTTTTTGGGGATTGTTTATTTTAAAATCAGAAGTAGATAACAGTAATGAAGTCTGGAATACCTTATTCAGTGTGTAAAAGTCCGATTTATGCATTAATAAAGGCCTGATGGAAGTAAAGCCTCATCACTCTTTATACTCTGCCATGTATTTATTTGGTTTTCACAATCCAGGTGTGTAGTGGGACTTGGAGACCCGGAGCATTCCAGTGACATGGAACAGTTTATAAAGAAGTGCATTAATGGAGCTGTGACTGAAGTGATTTCATAGTTTACTTTTAGATGCTACAGATCTGAGCTCACTAATGGAAGGAAGGGGCAGGAGGGGAAGGTTTGCTAGGAGGGAGGTTAAGCTGAGGTTATCTGCACTTTTCCTCATGCTTAGAAGAGTTAACAGAAAAACTCACTAAACTCTGTAAACATACACAAGCCTAGCCCTAAAAACACATGGAGATCTCTGAGCCTTTAACGTCAGCTGAATCCTAAAGAAGCATACCCCACTTTTTTCCAGCATGCACTGGAAGGCTAGTAAATATTATTTCTATTTCCAGCTGATGGTGTGGAAATAGGAATTACATTTTCTCTTTTCTTACCAGTTGTAAACTTTATTATAATATTATCATGTCTTTCCAGCTCTCAACTACCACAAACTTTATAATTGGGCCAATTCTGGCACTCCTTGCCCCAGGCAGAACTCTTATTGAAGTCTCTTGGAATTTTCCCTAAGGACTTAGTGATAACTGCAGGATTTGGCTCATTTACTTCGAAAGGCAGCAGTGTTTAAATAGAAGTTTCAGCAGCAGCTTGATTTGGCAAAAGTAACTTTAGCAGTGTCTCTAGTTTCATGGAGATGGAGGATTTTCAAATTTGAGTGGTTTGAGATTTGCATGTTGAACAGTGTCCTGAGAGGAGATTTAAAATGCATTTTGGAGTTCTCTGCTAGCTCCACACTTTTTGATTATCTCTTATTTTAGGACAAAATCTGGAAGAGGTACATTTCTTCTCCACTCCTTCATACTTAACCCACAAGCTTCAGACAACAAGATGAGCCATTATTCTTTTGAAAGGAAAAGTTATGACAGCTAGGTTGTTATCGGGGAGAACTGATTATGTGCAAGTGGCACGATAGAAGTAGCTGATTCTTTGCGGCATTAACAAAATATTACAGGAATAAAAACGTTGCCTTAAAAATAAAACATTATTTGATTAGGCATTGATTAAACAGGATCAAAGTGAAATCTGCTCTTGAAATGTATTTGCATAATATTGTAGATGTGACCCCAGGCTTCAACACAGAGTAGTGCCGTGCTTTCAACAAACTGTCCTTTCTCTGCAGGGAGGTGTACTCTCTAGAGCAATGGTTTTCAGCCTTTTTAGGCTTAAGACACTCCTTTTAAGACTTCAGGCAGTGCTCTATAAATTTTGTGAACTGTGTGGCATCCTATTTCAAACACTACTATATTTCTTCACGTACAGCACATACCTTTCACTTCCCAAATTGGGGTGCATGTATTAAGTGGGGAAGCTGTTTTCTTCACTGAAAAAGAAGCATGTCTGGAACACTGCACGTGCCATGCAGCTGTCAAGATGGCCCCTTGTGTCTGCTTAGCAAGCTAACGGAGTAGAGTCCTGTGTTAATGCTCTTACAGCTGTAGTGATTGTCTGAGCACTGTAGCTTAGGCCTGAAGCAGCAAGTGGGCTGCTGGTAGTATCTTGATGAGGTTTGTGATGTGGAAACAACACTTCATTTACATGAACTTATATAAAGAACTACTTACAGGGGTGGTGTCAAAAAATACAGGTGACAGGCTGGATACGACTCATGGAGCTCTATCATCTGGCCCCTGGTGCTTCCCTTGGGTCTCAGGAGTGACCCACAGGTAGCCTGCAGAGGGCGTGCCAGATGGCTGTCCTTGGTGTCCACTCCAGCATGCATCCCGGAGTGGCGGAGTGGCCACTGTGCAGTACAGACCGGGAGCCACTGCAGGGCTGCAGCTGCCCATGTTAAGCTTCTGTTCCATGACAGGCTGGATGCATGACCTGGGGTTCCCCTGCTCAGGCACTGCACCCCTGGTGCTGCGTGAGGAAGATGCAACCTCTGCCTGGCCCACAAGCCCTGTTGGGGCCCCAGTGGCAGGAGGGGGGATGGTGTGAGCAGCAATGCAAGCAGTGCCAGCTGTTTTACCTCGTGCACATGGAGGAGATGATCAAGGTGGATAGGATGGGATGGGCTTGGTACGCATTGCCCAGGGTGCAACACAGCCTTGGGGTGGCTGAGCAGGACAGCACTGCACGTGACATTCACTGTGGCTGCTCCAAAACATGGGTGGATTTGGATTGTGTGTCCAGTCTGGCCTCTGGGCTGGCCACACACCACTCATCCAGCCCACGGGGCTGGATGAGTTTGTCCTTGGTTTACAGTAAAGAAGTAACAGTCTTGTTACCACCCTTGCAAGGGTTTGAGGCCTAACCTTGTGTGATATAGGTTGCTGACAGATGTTAAAGGTGCAATGGGATATGATGCACCATCCCAATAACCACACCTCCTGCTATGCTGCATGTGCATCGTGATCCTGGGCTCCCCCTGCACTGCTGAAGAACAAGCTTTGTTCACTCATGCTCCTGTGGCTGGGAGTCCTGATCAGAGGATTGGGGTTCCCAATTGAAGGAGCACAGGGGATCCCTTGACTCCTGTATGCTCCTGCAGTTGACAGTTCCAGTCAGCTGATTAGGGGTCCCAGGTGAGGGAGTGCATTGGGCTAAGGACAGAAATTACACATAAACCGGTATAAGTGATTGGAAACTGGTTCAAATCTGTAACACAATGCTTTAATACACCTGACTTCTGGCCAGGGCCACTGCAGGTATGTGGCTGCATTTTTGGAACTAAAAGTGAATGTCTGTTCACTTGCTTATTGGTTCAATTTTCTCAGCTTAGTCTAACCTTGGAAGACTGAATCAATCAGGGCTTTCTGATTGTCTGTACTTAGCCCTGGATCTCTTGGCTCCCTTGTGTTCCTGTGGCTGGGAGCCCTTGCCCTTCAAGACTCCAGTGCCTTCCTGAAGGCTGGGAGTGCTGGTCGTCTGATTAGGACGCTCAGCCGGGAGAGCATGTTGGAGCCCTTGGTTCCCGTGGGGCCTGGCAGCTGGTAGCTTGGGTCCTGTGCACTCCCGTGACTAGGCGCCCTGGTCAGTTGATCATATACATGCATGTTCTGGGATGGACATATTAATGATCCATGGATTGTCATTATTTTGTTGTGGCAAGTGTTGATTGTTGCAGTAGTGGAGATGAGTTGACAGGTCTTGCATTTATTTTTAAGGCAGGGCTGGGTCCCATTAGATTCTGATGAGTTGGGCTGTCTGAGGGCCAGGAGTGGGATAGGGGAGGGTACCAGGAGCATTTCTACCAAAGTTTGGTCCTTTTTTTGACTAGGCTGTAACTTTTACTGGTTCAGGTGTGGGATGACAGGTGATAACCAAGGGCATGCAGTCAGTGGGTATTTTCTGGTATTCTTGAGTAGGTTACTGCAGGGTATTTGGGTGACTTTTTCAAAGATATGGTCAATTTCTCTGCTGGTGCATTGTTGCTGGGTAAAAGCAGTTTGCATTTTGGTGAGATGGGTGCCAGGAATTTTCTCCTCAGAGTAGATACAATGATTACTGCATTGTGTGCAAATAAGTTACAAACAAAACAAGGAAATATCAGTTTACTATTACCTAATATCCAGATCCATGTCCCTAAAAAGAAATGGATTCAAAATCCTTATAATTTATTGGAAGGAAAATACAACCCTGAAGCAAGGACTTGTATAGAGATTCTTGGGCTGCATGCTAGCGATAATGATCAGCTTAACCATCAGCTTTGATTAATGATGACAGAGGTGGATCTCGTTTGTGGATCTCCCTCATTGGTTTTAAATCATTATTCATTTATAGCTTCTTAAAAATAATTTAAACTAAATCTTATTAAAGTGTAATCAGTTTCAAGAGAGACATTAGGGATCCAGTGAGGGAAGACGTCTGTTCGTACATACATCATAATTTTCTTTCCTCCTTTTCCTTGGCATACTTGGAGGGAACCTCTTTGATGTACTGATGCTGAAAAAGGTGTCGTGGTAAATAGGGTTATTCTTGCTCTGTGGGGCATGGTGTAGGCCAGGGGCCAGCAATGTTTTGGGCAGAGTGCCAAAAACATCCACAATCTTAACTTGTAAGGTGTTGGCGTGCCAGGGTTGGACAGCGGGAGAGTCACCAGGGGCCCGATCCTTGCTGTGGCCCCTTCCCCACTGTCTGCCCTGAGGCACGCATGCCAAGCAAAATGCCTTTGCGTGCCACACTGGCACTCATGCTGGGGTTTGCCTCCCCTGGTCTAGGCTGATGTGATGTAATTTAGGACGGTAGGAGTGTTACATTTAAAGTTAAATCAGAACTCCGAGTGTTCTTTCATCACAGGGGTGTGTATGCATGTGCCAAATTAAACTGGGGATTTTAGACTGTCAAAAAATGAAGAGAAAGTGATCCTACACACAACTATTGTGACAACACTCAGCTTACGTTTACCAATTGATTTTTGTGGTGAGGAGGATGGGAGATGATGCTGGGGGCCAAGAATAAAACTTGGTGAAAAGGCCACGTCAGTGCATCTTGGCAAGCTAGCTCAGTGGCTTCTGTAATTATACTGGTGCCTTTTGTATGTGTGTCTTTTCCACTGAGCTTAAAAAAAGGCTCTCTTCTAACTGCTCCGTCTCCCAGAAGACAAACCACTTTTGCATTCATTGTTTTTCTTCCTGTGGAATCTTTGGTTGAGTCTCCGTTCTGTACTTTTGTTTGCTGACTCCACCAGTACTCTTGGCATGGCTGTATGTCTCCTTCTACTCAGATCACAGAAGGCTTGTGAGGACAGGCACTATCTGGAATAATCTGAGCAATAGTCCCACTTCTGCATGGCTAGATTAGCATTCATGCTCACTGATTCACTTGTCCATAATGGCTCACTGCGTGAAATAACCAGAGCTCATACTAAAACGTACTTGGGATCACTTGTGGTCAGAAATGAAACTCTTTCTTTCTACTACCAAGCGTCTCTCTAAATTTCCTGTGGTGAATTTTGAAAGCCAGAAAGATCTGTGGGGAAGAGGTTGACAGTGCAGGCAGGGCAGTTTATTCTCTCCTTCCCTCCCCCTCCTTTTAAAAAGGAGGAACAGATTATGAAGAACTCAAAACAAGACTTTGAAATTGGTATTACAACTTGGTGAAAAACCACTAGGTCTAAGTTTTTTGTTTTTTTTTTTTTTTTCATTTTTTGTGTGAGAAATAATGCATTTACCAGTTTAATCACCTACCTAGAATTTCCATTGAGGAAGGAGTTGTATGCACAGAACTAAGGCAGAATTTGGAATGGAGAGTGGCACCGTGGATTGGACATTTTTTTTTTTGATATAGTAGAATAAAATGGCTCGCTGGAAAAATGGAAACTAGAAAATATTCCTTATTTCCTACTTATTTCATTTTTCCCCATAAATAGTATAGAAATTTGTTTTTTAATCTCTAAAAGCTAAGGAGCCAAACTGTACAATATCCAGAAATATCAGTGTCCCAACAGGTTGTTCTTTACATTGTTATATTATATTGGGCTCTTTTGCAGCACTTTACAACTTTCAACTCAAATCTGTGCGCTAGGATATCTGTGTGTGTTTAAAGATAATGTTTTCATTCTATTTTTCTGTGGTGGTCTTTTTTTTGTCTCTTCTGCTTCATTTCAGATATGCTATATTTTCATTTTATTTCTAGTTCAAAACAAAAGGTTGGGTTAAATGTAAGGCTTCCAGATTTTCTGTTCATTTGGATGCAGACCTTATGTGTTGGACCAGTATTTAGGTTTCTGTGTTCAGCTCTGTTTTATGACAGTTTTTACAGTGCAAATTCCATAACAATTAACATTCCTTCAGTCTGAGAATAACACTAATGGAGGCCTGTCTGGACTTAGAGAGGTGGAGAAGTGGGGCAGGAGTGGGGGCTTAAGGTGGAATTGATCAGGTCAGATGAAAAAAGCGAGTGGAAAGATGACAATGAAGATAAATATAAGTGTTCAGAAGCATAGAGAGGAAACTTAATGGCGTAATTTTGCTCTCAGATCTTCACTCCAACTGTTTTAAGCCAGATTTTAAGATATTGGGTTTGGTTCCAAAAATCAAATATTTATCTATACCTTAGTCTTAATTACTTAAAATTCTGCGCAAAATTTCAGATGTACCTAACAATGTCAGTAATTTGCATTTTGCATTTTTGCTGGAATTCAAATAATGTTTTGAAATGTATCTTTACTACCTACCATCTCATTCAGACAAATTCTGCTCCCAGTATGCACTGTTCTCTCAGACTTCCAGGCATTGAAAACCAGCCCCAAATTGGTAGAGATAGCAAGATTAAATACTGTCTTTGTTCTCTGTCAAGGTGAATTTCAACCCAAGTCTCACAGTAAGATGATATATATATATTATATTTGTCTTTCCACCAGCATTACCAGAGAGTTTTTAGGTAGACTTATGAACTTGGTTCTACCATACTCTCAGGAGATTTCTACCAGAAAGTTTCAGTGAGACAGTGGCACTGACTTCAGTGTAATGGAGGAGGACTGCTGGTGCTGGTGCCCATCTTGTTCCTGACAGTCTAGCAGTTAAGATGGTAACCAAGGACATGGGAGACCTGGGCTCTAGCCTGTTCTCAGCAGGTTTGGATCCATGTTTCTCATTTGCTAGCAACCCTCAGGTCATGAGCTAGGCAGGGTTGAGGGCATACTCCACACCTCTTGTTAAAGCCAGGTCACTGGCTGGAGAGGAATGAAAAAATCAGAAAGAAGAGCAAGCAGTAAAAAGTTAATACTCTAGCCTAGTGGTGCTCAGCCTCTTTCCCTGGTGGGCCAGATGGACAGTGCCTTGTCTGACTGCGGGCCATATGGTGGTTCTGGTCCACGAGGGCCAGGATCAGTGCAGCAGCTATTATCCAGCCACGGGGAGCAGGGCGTGGGGTAGCCCAGCCTAAGCCTGGCCCTGCAGAGGGCTAAGGGGGCTTCACCTAGCACTGTGGGAGAGGGAGAGGGAGCAGCTATAAGCTAGCTCTGTGGGAAGAAAGAAAGCATGGCCCGGCTCCATGGGGAAGAGGGGTGTATGGCCTGACCCCGGGGGAAACTGGGAGGGCAAGGGCCAGCTTTGTGGAGGGAAAGGGGGGGGAGGTGACCTGGCCCCAACCCAGCCCTGCTGGGGGAAGGTGGTGCAGCCTAGCTCCAACTGGGCACATGGGGCTTGGGGTTTGGGAATTTGACAGGGGGTAGGGTGGCTGTATCAATGGCCACCTCTCTTCCACTGCCAAATTTCCTGACACGTGGGGAGCCCCACAGGCCAGATGTGATGGCTCCTCAGGCTGTTTTTGGCCTGTGGGCTGGAGGTTGAGCACCCCTGCAGTAGCTCAGTGAAGAGGGCATTCTTCAAAGTGGGAGGGCCACTATTCTCCAATGCTGCTTATGGCTTTTATTCAATAACTTTTTAATGCTATAGTTCTAGGTTGCCTCTTGCATGCTGTCGTGGGCTGGCAATCCAGAGTAAGGATTTGGGGATTTTCAGAGTTTGCACGCTTCGCAGGTGGAACTGTATTTCAACAGAGCTGAGGTACAGTTAGATGTCAAGATGACTGGTCTGGATAGGTCCAGGGCAAGAGAGAGCTGTATATGGAATCTCAGTATCCTAATGATTTTGCTGCTGTTAAGGCTAGAAATAGATGTTGCCAAATGAGACGGCTCAGCTGTACCAAGATGTATCCCAGCACTGCTGATCTGCTTCAGTGGGTGAAACAAGCGTTACCTGTTATCCTGTCTGTTGATACTGTGGTAGAGCAGGCATCATATTCTCCCAGGGCTTGAGGGGTTGGTCCTGTGCAGGATTGGGTCCCTCAAGTCCCAGGAATACCTGCCCAACTTTCCCTTCTTAGAGATATGCCGCTGCCTGCCCCCCCCTCCCCCCCCCCCCCTTACTTGGGGTAGCTGGAGAGTACTGGAAGCTTCAGACTTCCTAGGCTCTTCTACCCCAAAGCACATACATGTCCACTGCTAAATAGTAAGCATAAATTAATAATACCACCATTGTTGCATTGTCCTGCCCTAAAGCCAACAGATGTCTGCTGCACAAATTTATACTGCCTATGTTGCATCCACAAATTTGGGGTATTTGCTGTGCAACAAGAGGCATAGATACCTGTTTGCTTGGCCTTTGTGGCAGAAAGGCGGCAAAAGGTGACATCTGTTTCTACCCTTAGATATCTAAAAGCTGTGCAAGTACCACTCAGATGCTTTAGAAGTAGAATAGGGTCTGGACTAAAATACTGGATTTTGGTTGGGAAATAAAGTATAAGTGAAAAATAATAGAAGCTTGGAAACAGTACAGGCATGAATGGAATAAGATTTAAAGCAAAAAAAAGGTTTGGTTTGTACTTTTATATATGATCAGATCACCTACTCTACTCCTTCTAATGTATTTTTTCTTAGAAGGCCAGGCAGAGTGGCACCTTAAATATGAACTCTTTCAGAGAGGCATCAAGTTTTGTATGCAACAGCTTATTTCATCAGATTTATCTGATGCTATTTTTTCTTGTGGGTATAAAGAAGGAGCTTCTTTTTTAAAATTTAAAATGTGCAAACATTTTTCCATTTAATAATCACATTTTTTCTTGTCTTGTTATTAGTAATGATCATGAATAATGGGGAAACAGCTTCCTAGGTTATAAAGGACATTACAGAAGTCCTGCTGTGAGTTAACTGTAAACTAAATTATGTTCAAATCATCAGCCTGGGGCACTGCTCTCCTGCTGTGTTTCATCCTTTCTCTTTCCCTTCCCTGTTTTGTGATAGGCTTTGCAGTCTAGGCCCTGCCAAGAAAACATTCAGAATTGAAAGAAAAACTGACTTGATTTATTGATTAATTTACTTGCAAAGGAAAAAAAGAGACAGTTTTAAATCAATAGCCTGTTTTATTCTACACGCTGTCACAATTCTAGGTTCCTTTATGGAAAAAGAAATGTGACAGAAACCACTCTTTCATAATTATTGGTATGCTTAGCAAAATAGTAGGAAGATTAAAACACATGTTGAAATCAATTATTCTTTCAAATTTTATTTGCAGAAACTCTATTATTGGGTGTGTACTCTCCTCCCAGTCTCCTGCCTTATACACAAACAAACAGACTTTCCAAAGTACCTGGGAATTATCATATTTTTCTGCCTACTGTACTGGCCCCCAATAAAACATGCCTTGTTTTTTGCAGGATGCCGAATTTTTTTTTCCAGAATCATGGCTGACTCTGTGACATAGAATGAAACCTCTTGGGAAAATAGTGTCCAGGACGTGTGGCAGGCTGTCTCCTGTGATGCTCTGCATCCCTGGGCACTCGATGTTGCACAAGGCTGGGCCCCAGACCCTCGCAAACAGCAATAATAAGACTGTTCCTTCCTTAGTATAAGTAGCTTTTTATATAAGGTAATGTAAATAAAATGTTGTTTCCACATTGCAAGCCTCATCAGGATACTACCAGCAGGTCATTTGCTGCTTCAAACGCAAGCTACAGTGCTCTGCCAAAAGCTGTATCTGTGAGATGGTTAACTTGAGACTCTGCCCCTTTAGTTTGCTGAGCACACAAGCGGCAGCCATTTTGGCAACTGCATGTCATGCACAGTGTCTCTAGGCACGCTTCTTTTTCACTAAAGAAAAGAGCTTCCCCAGCTAAAACACCCTAATTTGGGGGGGCTAATTTCTGGGAAAAAGGTATGTTTGAGAAAATGCAGTACCATTGATTTATCTATGGCCCCATTACCATAGCTCCTGCCTGTATGTTACAAAAAGTTTTTAAAATATATTTATCTTCACAACATCCCTTTGGAGGTGGATTGTTATCCCAATTTACAGAGAAGAGGGGGAAAAGTGATGTGCTTATGTTGCACAGTAAAGCTGTGGCAGAACAGGGACTTGACCACAGGTCTCTAAAGTTCCCTAACCACAGGGCCCTCCTTTCTCTATAACGGGCATTGTCAACAAACTCTGGAAGTGGATAAAATGAATAAAGTGAAGGTTTCTCTGTTCTACCTCAAGGTCAGATGCAGTGTGAGAGAAGAAAGGAAGGAAATAATTGCCATATATGGCAGAATTTTTAAAAGAAAGGGATATAAAAGGGATTAAAAACGTTACAGGCCAACTTTTTGACTTGTGTCAAATGCAGCTACAGTATTTACATTTGTAGTCATGTGTGGGTAGAGAAATCAATTTATGCAGGCAAATAACTTTTAAACTTACAAATGACACACTTGTACTGGACAGCTAAAAGCATAATTGCATGTTGCGTTTAAATGCTTCTATAATAACTTGTGAGCAGATTTACAGGAATACCAGGAGAAAGGTACGCTGTCATGGTTATTCTTCTGCTTCCTAGGGGGTAAAAAAGTATGCACGTGTGCTGAAGGGGATGATGTGTGGTCTTAAGGCATTCAGGTTTCTTGCAGTAGAGCCAGCGCTGAGCTCCTGTGAGCTTTTGACTTAAGAGAATTTCCAACCAGCTCAAATAAGACCGAATTCAAGAGAAAGAATAACAACTTCAAGTAAAGCTTTGGACCTGGATGTAAGGCAGTATCTCAGTAAACTGTACCTCTGAGAGGTGTGAACTACCCTTTTCATCTTCAGGCTGTTTAATTCTGAAACTAAATGATGCCTACTTTAAATTTTAACAGTTTTAGTTAATTCCCTGCTGATCACTTTAGCAGTAGCATCCAGCTAATGGGCAAATTCCACAACAACAAAGTTGTTACAGTCCTTCTGATGTGCCAGCATTATCAAATGACCTCCCTGCAATACTCAAAGCTCCATGCTTCAGCTGCAGCAGTTTCTTTTATGCAGTTGTGAAGTGGATCCCAAAAGTTTTAAAATGAAGTATGACCTAAAATAAATGGAACCAGATATAAAATTACGTAAAACAAAACATGCTATGCTGAGTGAATGGTTTATTTCAGATTTTTCAGTGGAAAATGTCCCTCTCCTTCCAACTCCTTTCTCTCCATTAAAAAAGAAATACAACTAAAGTTGTATTAGAGATGCCATTCTTTTGTTTATTGGAAAGTCCTAGAATCTTGGGATTTTACTGAATAATTTAGTTCAAACTTCTCTTAGAGTACAGAAGTCATGGCATGGAAAATAAGTCATGGCATGGAAACTTTCATTAATATAGAGCAATTTCCTAAAAGGTTTGGCAGATTTGGAGCACACGTCTGCTTTAAAGTTCCTGAGATCCTGCTACTTATTATATCAGATTGACTCTAGTGGAAAGTTATAGCCAGGATTGAATTTAGTCCACTGTTCTCAACATGAGTGTCAACTTAAGAGTGAACTATTTCAATGATTCAAACATAAGTATATTTAGAAAAGTGGATATTTGAACACAGGCCAAAGTGCATAAGTTCAAAAATTTTCCTTCTAAATGGTTGTGTTTTAAATGGACCAATTACTTAACTTAGTTCTGAGATGTTACTGTTAATGCAGTCTCTGTTGAAGACTTTGCATAAAACCAGAAAAAAACCCCTTTTTATGGTTTGTAAAAGAACATCTTATCTTGAATGTTGGAATAATTGTACGCATATTCAGACATGATCCCCTTCTTCCCACCTGCACAAGCATGCTGGGTAGTTTAAGCCAAAAATGGGACACATTTGAAGCTATCACCATGTTGAACTAATTTTCTGTGGTTTTCTCATTGTTAAAGTAATTTTGTATATGATTTCCCTTCTTTATGATATATGCTGATGTCATCGTACATAATTAAGAAAAAGACTGGAGTAGGAAAATAAAATTGGTTCATTATTGTTTTGGTCACCTTTGTGATTTGGTACTGTATTTACTTGAATATAAGACAGCCCCCTCCCCCCCCCAATTAGATTCTATATATGGAAAAATTAAAAATTTGTTATAATTTTCCAGGTATAGAGTCTAATTATTGGAAATTTGCCTGGAATTTGTCCCCCCTCCCACTAGTATAGCAGGGAAAATAAATCCGGGGGGGCTAGGTAACCCACTTGCCCTCTACTTCCCCTAGCTTTACCCCCTGCACCGTATTTCCCCCCACTCCTTACTGTCAAATGCTGCTCTCTTTGAGCACATGGAATTGAAGGGGAAATTTGAAAACACTGGCCTTGAAATAAGCATAATTTACCATATAGGCTAATTACTACAGGTACCCATAGACTTAGTTCATCCAGAATTGATGCATTTTACCTTTGTGAAATAAGGAATGGAAAAAATACTGTTGTATCAAGAAAAA
This sequence comes from Alligator mississippiensis, assembly GCF_030867095.1. Classification (NCBI taxonomy): domain Eukaryota; kingdom Metazoa; phylum Chordata; order Crocodylia; family Alligatoridae; genus Alligator; species Alligator mississippiensis. Next base: position 116,277,011 of record NC_081826.1, on the reverse strand, counting down.
GAAGAAAAAAAATAGGTCAACTTTTCATTTTGGGTTGATTCTAATGTGGAGCTAATCAACACAAAGTTTCTGTCTCTTAAGAGGTCAGATCTATAAGTCAGGGCCATGACCAGCAATTAAGTGGCAGATAACCTCTGATGTACACTGTGTATATCAGCATAATAGACCAATTTTTAAATAATTAACTCTTCACAAATAATTTTTTCAACATAATGGACACACACACAACTTTTTAAAACATGAAACACCTGGAAAAATCTCATTGTAGGGCAATGAAGAAAAAGCAAAAGCAAAACCTAACGTATAAATGAGTTTAATAGAATAAGCCCCAATATTATAATGGGTTTCATTCCAGTGCTGTGATGCATTTTTTCTGAACTCACCATAAGACTGATGCCTTATGCTGCCCTTGTAAGCTCTGGGTAGACCAACTCTCTAGTGTATTTGGACTTCTGCCTTAGTTTCTTTAAAGTCTGACAACTTGTTCATTCTTGGGGCCAAATTAAGGCATAGACACTACAGACCAATGATAAGGACCTGAGCTCACAGGACCATGAGAATTTTTTTCCCTTTTCAAAATAAAAGAAAAAATGAATACATTTCTTGTGCTAATGGCTAAGAAGAAAAGCTAAAAAGTTACCCAAGTTATATTTAAGTGTAGTGTCTATGTGCAGCCTGAAACAGAAACTGTGAAATGTTAATTGCCTCTTTCATCACACTGGGATGAAAATCACACAGCTCTGGGTAGTTACTAACACCATCCATGTAGGCCTTTGCTGCAGGAGAGAAGAGAGTAATGGGTCTGGCTTGCCCTACTACACAGATGAGTTTCAGGTAGGAGATATGTAGGAAAGGGTAAGTTTCTCAGTGTCTCGGGATGGTGGGTCACTGGAGGTATTACCCCTCTTGCTGCCCTGGAAAGGAAAACTAGGGAGGGGGAGTGACATGCCGTTGCTTCAATGTCTTTTTGGAAGGGAGTCATTCCCCTACCTCCAACAGCCTTTGCAAGTAGGGATTGGCACCACATCAGAGGAACAGGGTAGTGAGGGCAGGTCAATGTCATGGCGTGTCTAGGTCCTGGATTGACATAATCCAGCCATGCATGTTTTGATGTTCTGCCTCCCATTTAGCAAAATGTATCCTTTTTGTGTTCTCAATCAGATCCTTCCCTATCATCACTTTTGGGACAGTTGACTTGGTTACCAATATGCATTCTCTTTCAAAGTGCACCCGAGAGTGCAACTGTTTTTGTACCGTTTAAACAGAAACTGAGACAAGAACCTTTTTGCTTCAGGGTTCTGTTCCGTTTTGGCTCTTGTGCTGCCATCATTATTAATATAATTTAAGCACCTTTCAAAATGCAAGGAATTATGTGACTAGCATTCTTTTTCTGTACTTTAGCTTTTTTTCCTTCTCTCTGTTTTGGATAAATTGTGCTGCCAGGGCAGCACACAGTTTCATCTTTTGTTATGCCACTCACTAGTCAGTGTCACTAAAATTTTGAAGTACAAATTGTATCAGATCAGCATTTTATTCGCAAAAATGGATTTTGATATCTCAAAGGGGGAGGGGAGGGGCTCATACTTTCCTTTGTTGAGAAGCCACATTTGTAATCTGTTATCCTTTGAAAAATGCCCATAAAAATTAAAAGAACAAGAACAAAAGAAAATCTGGACTTCAGTCAACCAAGTAATTAAAACAAAATATTAAAAAAAAATGTTACTGTGAATTAGTTCCAGGAAAATCCCACAGTCCATTTGATTCCACAGCCTTTTCTGTCTTTTTGTAATATACCACAGCAGAATGAGAGGAGTAAACTGTTCTCTGTGCTCCCGCCTTTTTCTGGGGTTTCTCTTCAGGACTGTAGCATGATGGAACAACTATAATTTATCGACCTTCTGTCTCTGTAGTTCTTTTCTGGGGGCATTAAAACTGATTTTGTGTGTTTCAGCATGTGATGCATGCCCCTTTATCCACCACCAAAGAGCATGTACTTGTTTCAGCTGCCAAGGTGCAGAGAGAACCTAACTTCAAGCTTTAGAATGGTCAACTGTTGGTGATTTCCATAAGGGCGTGTTCAGGCAGTTCTAGCCCCACTTATTTGTGAAGCCATCATGTACCATGATAAGGGTATGTTATATTTGTAGTGCCACAGGACTTTGAAACACTGCAGAAATATCACATTACAGCACTATTGCTTCCCCTCCCCTGTGGTGGGGGAACAGGCAGACTATTAAGTCATAGGGTAGCAGCCCCAATGGCAGAGGAACTGGGAGTGTCCATGCCACTTTCGTTCCTTACTTCTCTGGGAGGGATTGGAGAAATCAAAGCACTGTGGGATGCCGGAGGACCAAGAGGCACCTCCTTTCTTCTTCTGCATCACCCCCTCCTTTCCCTTTCCCTCCCAAAGTACTGTGTTGCACTGTAGAGGTGTTATATGTAAAAGTTCCTTTTTCATCCAGGAATGTTTTTGTGGTGTGTCCACCACTTTTTTTAGCATTGCAGGGGATGTGTACACGCTTCCATTTGACTTTTGTAGCACTACATAAGTCTGTCTGTAGCTTGATGCAGGCCCCTTCTTTCTCCTTACTGAATGCTGTGTGGTGTGTTTGGGTGTGGTGAGGGTACAAAGAGATTCATAGTATGATGTGAGAAGAAAAGATGGATTCTTTTTGGCCTGTATATGAAATGTGCATCCAATTGTGCTATCTTAAAGCCATTTGACAGTTCTTACTGCAAAGGGTGTATATGTGTGTGAGGGAGAGGGAGATGTGTGCAAGTTATTATTTGGGAATGAGATGAAAAGAGACATTTCATATCTAGGTAATTTGCAATTGGTTTGAATTGATCAGAATAGCTTTTTATCTGCTAATGACAATGAAGATGAATTAAGCTCTGTTTTATGTAATGGATTAAGGAGTGAGGTAGGTTTGACTTGTTTTAAAATGTGCATTATGTATAGCTTTAAAAAGGCTGTCATATCTTGAGAGAGTTCAGTATTAAATGTGAATAGCTCAAGGTTAAAAAAAAAATAAATATCCAGGAGTGCATATTTCATAAAATTAAAACTTAAACATTTTTAAGTTCTTTTAACAAAACCAGTATGTTTCCCTGTGCTTTTAATGTTCTGTGGCTAGAATGTGCCAGAATGAAACCCATTGACGAATAGTAAAATCTGAAGAAATGGAGGGCAAAAATGGAGCTCCAGTGATGGAGATTCTCTCTCTTGTGGGTTGTTAGACCCACAAGCAATCTCTGTCCTTATCTCTCAAATCAAATAACAGCAATAATAATCTCATTAGAATCTTCCAGCTGAGGATCTCTTAAGGCTTTACACACATTAGTTGATGACTCTTTGCAGTAGTGTGAGGGTTAAGCATTATTTGCACTGGAGGAAACTAAAGGCCACATACCTTGGCTGTAAAGGTACTCTGGGATTTTTTTATTCTGAGTCTCCCCATCTTTTTGCCTTAACCCCATATAATTGGTCTTTCTTCATATACCTTATGGCATTACAACAAGGATTTATCGGAATGCTAAGGTTTTTCTCCGTTTGACCAGCTGAGTTAGCCAGCACTTATTTTTTTCCAGTCTTTTCCCCAAGTTTCTTAATATCCCCTTTCAATGAATTTGCCCTTTCATTACCTTCTTGTGTCCCATTATCCATATATGTTCTTTTCTCTCATTTTCCTATTTAGTGTGGTTCCTTCTTGCTCTCCTTAGTCTTATTCCAGCAGACTCTTAGCTGTGATTCAGACATCTGGCCTATCTTTTCCCTACTTCTCTCCCCTGTTTTGTTTCCCAGATTCCCAACCATCTTCTTTTATCCAGGGTCAGGTCCTGTGCCTGTAAAAACATCCAGGGGGTGCTAAATTAGCAGATGTGACTATGTAAGGCTACAAACAGATGCCACATTTGTCCTGGGAGAAACTGTTTTTCCCAGAACAAAGTGTAGTTTTTCAGCTGTCCAGAACAAACCCTTGTTCTGAAATAAACCCTAAAAAGATTAATGTTATAAGAAGTGCTAACTGTTTGTCCCAGGACATTGAAAATGGTGTCTGAACAGTTCTCCTGGGGTTTCATCATTGAATCAATGGCAGAAAAGCATCAGTGCATTCAGCCACTAACTAAACTGTGATGGGTGTACACGTCAATCTTGGGACTTTCCTATTCTGGGGCAAACATAGGCATATCTTGTCCTGAGACGCATGCAGCGTCTGTTCTAGCCTAAGAGGAGTATGTGGAATGCCTCCCGGTATAAGCATTTGAGCTCTGGTTTAGAAAGCTAGACCTAGTTATTTAATGGACTTGGGATTAACAACCATGCTGGTAATACTTTCATAGTTTCATAGTTGATGAGGTCGGAAGGGACCTGAGCAGACTTTCTTCCTGTGACTTTTTTTTGCAGGGTTGAGGGGTACTTGCTGTGAATAAAGTAACGTATTATAGGGGAACGTGCCAAAGTTGTCAAGAGGAGGCTTGGATCTGTCTACCTTATTTGCATTTTTTCTGACTTGTTTTATTTTTTAAATAAAAGTAGGGGTTGCTGAGTGTTGGAAGCTTGCTAAATGGAGAGGTTGTAAGAGAGAAGGGGATTCACCTTTCAGTTCAGCTGTATACCTTGATTTATTTATTCAGTTAATCATCTGCTACCTGAAACTGGGGCATAGTGGCAAGATGAAAAGTAAAGTGAAATAGAAGGACTGAGACCAGGAGCATTTTCAGGGTCAAATTTTCAATTATGCAGCAGATCCTTCACTTAATAATGGACTTGATTTGCATGAACCCCCAAATTGCTGTCTCCATGTAAAAGGAAGAAGAAGAAAAAATGTATATGTGTGCTTTTCATGTATAGAAATGCTTGCACAATAATGGGGGCCGAGCTTGCAGGCCTTTGGGAAACGTTGCTGTCAGAATTCAATGCAAAATCTTGAATTGATTTCAGCTGAGCCTGAGTAAGGGTCTCAAGATTTGGCTTTTAGATAACCCAATCATCACTCCAAACAGCGCAAGAGTGGAGGAACACATTCCAAGCGATATCTCCAGAGTTAATTTAGACTCGTGGCTTTTCTTGTTCACACCAGTGGTTGTGACGCATTTTAAGGTGTTCTTTTCTGAGTATTTGAAGAACCTATCACAGACACAGGTGACAGCTGGGCTTTAAAATTTTCTTGGCAGTTAGCTCAAAGAGTATTTTCAGACTGAACTCTCTTCAAGTGGTAAAATCTTCTAAGAATGACCTCTTCCATCCGAGGTTTGCAAAACTATAGAGTTTGCTCTTTGTCCACTGGCAGAGCTCCGATAATTACATTAAAAGATCCAAGGAATACTTTCACAATGATAAGATTAATTTTGATTGCTTCTACATACTAGTTAGCTGAAAACTTTGTTGTGACTGCCAAATAAGTGCAATCCCATATGACTTTCTTTCATAAACTTCTGTGGGTGGCTTTTCTTGTTGCAGGTTTAGCTGTTAAAGATGGAAAATGTGCTGCTTTGCATTTGAAGACCGGGCTTTCTAATTGGAATGTCAGTGGTCTTCTATTTATCTACTGCTGTTTTAGTGTGTAGTGCATTCCTCAGCCAGATAATTAATTAAATGCAGCATTTTATGCTGGGTAACCTACAATCAGATAAGTATGAGGAGGAAATGTGTATCTGTTAAGTGCTGTAACTACTTCAGGTGCAAACTGAACTAACAGAAGTATGCAATGGCAAAACATGCACACTCCCACACAGTTATTCTGACCATGATTTCAGCACGTCAGAAGACATTATGCTGTACATATTATCCTTGTATTAAAAAATAGTGAGTTTCTAAACCACATATTGTCCAGGCTAGTGGTTCCCAACTGTGTCTGAGTCAGAGAATCCCTCAAAAATGTTTTGAATTTGGTGGGGCCCTGATTGAGAACCAAGGCTGTGTTGTCTCCGTTTATCCCAGTGGTTCTCACCCAGGGTACTGGTGTGTGTTCTAGCCTTTATTAGGTTACCTGATAAACCTAAAGCTGGTAGGAGCAGAGATATAACTAATGAGTTCTGTGCCCCAGGCAAAACTGCCCTGTGTCTCCAGGGGGTGTGAGATGGGGTGGGGGGGAAGGAGGCTGTTTTTATCTGCCCTGGGTACCTCCACACTCAGTTCCTCTGGTTGGGCAGTGCAAGGGCCTGCTCCATAGCCCAGCCTGACTCCTCTGGTTGGGCAGCGCAAAGGCCTGTGGCTGCCATGCATGCTCTTCCCACAGTCCTTCCCAGTCTCTTCATGCACCTCCCAGAAACAAGTCTGTGGGACAGTGCCACCTCCCTGGTGCACTTTTGTTTCTTGGAGGAACATTGGGGTCAGGCAGGGAAGAGGTGCAGGAAAAGCCTGGCTCCAGCTGCTGATGCTTCCCTATAGGCCTCTGCAGGAGATGCTTGGGGTGTTTTAACTTGGCTGTGGCAGCACCAGGAGCTCATAGTGCTACAGCTGGCAACCACTGGCTTAGACTATTATGATAATGACCTCAGCTCTAACCCTTGTATATCTGTGTAGCACAGGATCTTTCTTGTAAACCACAGTGGTGAAAATGTGGCTGAACTTTTAAAGGTGTTGCTAGTTCAGGGAATCAGTTCTGCTTGGTATTGACAACCCTCGGACTTTCCACACTATCTTCGCTCTATAGCTTGGTGGAGACCCTGAATACAAGACACTCTTTTTCATGTGGGCCTTCTTATTTGCTCCTTTCATGTTTGCTATTTTATTATGAAAGTTTTGTAATTCACCTGTTTCTTTTAACTTCGTACAGAGACCTTGGAAATTATGGTTAAAGAAATGAATTCTGACAAATACATATGACACAAGCAAAACACATTATCTAAAAGAAGTGATGTGTACCGTATTTACTCAAATACAAGATGAGTTTTTTCCTTCCAGTTAGCACAGGGAAAAAAAACTCTCGTCTTTTATTCACATACAAGGAAATCTCATTAAATACATTGTCTGTCATTAAACTAATGCCAGAAGTAGCACGTGCTCAGTAATGGAAAGTAACTGGGAAATTTATTAAATGGAACCAACATTGAGTATGATTATAAAATACATACAAAATATATAAATGTATGAATATAAAATACATATAAAATACATGGCCCATATTGGGCAAAAAACATGCTGATTAGAACCTACCACAAAGATAAGTTAGTACAGCCCATCTGAATGAGATGTATACCAGTGCCCACTGAGCGTAGCCCTCCTTAGCACGGACTCTTTCAAGTCATGGTGAGCCTCTACACCATGACATATTGACTTCTTCACTCCCACAGCTGAGCTGTGCCTTTTTCCCCATTTCCATTCATTCCTGTGTCTTCACCAGCCTTAAATGTCTGGCAAACATCATGAAATGAGGCCCCAAACATTTCACCCAGAATCCCTTTGTCAGCCCCTCTCTCAGCCTGTTGCATATGATTAGTGTGGCCCTGTCTTCCATGAGGTAAAGCTGAACATGGTTGCCCTGTGCCTCATCTGCATATAATTTTTTGGAGGATCCCAGGACAAGAACACCTGGTTCCAGTCATAAGTGCTGCAGAGCCAGGATCCAAAGTTGAAAGGTGTGCATGAAGAGCAGTTGTTCCTTAGCACGCAATCCTTGAAGCACAAAGGAAGTCCATTCCCATGTGGAGAAAAGGTAACAGAAGGGCTGGGAAGCCCTGTTGGCTAAACCAGGAAATCACGGTCCTCTTAAGAAAGAAGAAAGAGGCTTACAGACAATGGAAGCTTGGGGTAGGCCCCAAGGAGGACTATTCCATGATGGCCCACATTTGCAAGGAACAGATAAGAAAGGCTAAAGTAGTGACCAAACTTAGATTGGCAATGGGAATCAAGGACAAGAAGAAATCCTTCTTTAGATACATAGGGAACAGGAGGAAAACAAATGGGAGTGTGGGGCTATTGCTCAACAACTCAGGAGAGGTGGTTACTGGCACCCAGGAGAAAGGTGAATTCCTGAACGACTACTTCGCCTTGGTGTTTCACTGGACTAAGGGGAAGACCATGCCAGGTAGAGTAGAGGATCTAGTATCCCATGATGTACTTGCAAGAAAATTGGAGGATTGTAGGCTTAACTCCAAGACAGATGGGTGAGAAACTGGCTGCAGGCTAGGACCCAGAGAGTAGTAGTGAATGGATCTGTGCCATCCTGGTGAGAAGTGGGCTGCGTTGTTCCGCAGGGGTCTGTGCACGGTCCAGTACTTTTCAACATCTTTATTAATGATTTAGATGTGGGGGTGAAAAGCTCACTGGCCAAATTCGCGGACAACACCAAGTTATGGGGAAGATAGGCTACAGATACAGGCGGACCTAGACGCGTTAGCAAGTTGGGTGGATCGGAACCTGATGAAGTTCAATGTTGAGAAATGTTAAGCACTGCACCACCTTGGGATGAGCAACCCCCAACACACCTACAAGCTTGACAACACCAAACTGACTAGCACCATTAATGAAAGGGACCTAGGGATAATAATAGACCACAGTATGAATATGAGCCAGCAGTGTAATGTTATAGCCAGTAGGGCAAATAATATTCTGGCATGCATCTACAGCAAAGCCGAGGTGATTCTTCTGCTCTACTCGGCACTGGTGAGACCGCAGCTGGAGTACTGCATCCAGTTCTGGGCAGCACATTTTAACAAGGATGTGGACAAGCTTGAGAGAGTCCAAAAAAGAGCCACCCATATGATCAGAGTCTTAAAAGGCAAGCCATATGAGGAAAGGCTGAGGTATCTGAGGCTCTTCAGCCTGAGGAAAAGAAGGCTGAGAGGGGACCTGGTAGCAGCTTAGTTACACTAGGGGAGTACATCAAGGGCTTGGTGAGCAACTGTTCATCATGGCACCCAAGGGGAAAACCAGGAGTAATGGCCACACACTTCTAGAAGATCAATTCAGGCTCAACATTGGGAAAAACATCTTCACAGTCAGGGTGTTCAGACTATGGAATAAGCTCCCTCCAGAGGTGGTGCAATTACCTACCCTGGAAATCTTTAAGAGGAGACTATACAGTCTCCTTGCTGGGGTAATCTGACCCCAAGTTATCTTTCCTGCTTGGTGCTGGGGGCTGGACCCAATGATCTTTTGAGGTCCCTTCCAGCCTTACAGTCTATGAAGTGAGGGCTAATTATCACATGGAGCCTTGGGGGAGGGGGCAGAGAGGGGACGGTATCTGGTGTACACAAACATGATGATCAGTGCTGAACTGTGGGGTCATAGTGGTTTAAATGCCATTGACTCTGTTGGGGGCCCAGTCCAATGAACTATATGGTAAATCATGAGCCTCTTGGTTTTGGACTAGTATCATGCATAGTTTGGACTATATATAAGTGGGTGCATCTACACGTGCATTTACTGCGCAGTAACCAAAATTGGTGTGCAGAATGTGCGTGCATCTACACATGCACACTCATACTGTGCAATAAATATGGCAACTTACACCGACTTAAGCATCATGCAGGTATCAACTTTATGTTTGATTAGTTACTACTTAGGGGCTACTTGACCCCTCCCACCGCATTCATTTCCCCTGCTTTAGCAGTGGGAAGGGGATACATTCAAGGCAAACCTCCAGTAATTAGATTCCGTACCTGGAAAATTATAACAAATTTATAAATTATTCGTATGTAGAATCTAATTATTGGAGAGTTGTTTTATATTCAGGTAAATATGGTATATTTACAGTTCTTAGAATGAACATATTTCTGAAAAAAGAAAATGGTTTTCCCTATTTCTTTTGTCATTGAAACTTTCAGCAAAAATACCTTTCTTTGACTTTGGGTCTGGAATTTGGTAAAAGGATACGCTGCTGTAGCTTATTCTTTAGATACTTCATAACTCTCCTCCATGTCTTTGGTTTTGTATTACATTGTTCAAAGTGCTAAAAAACTGCGTTTTAAAACACTGGTGATTTCAGAAAGGAATGTTTATACAAGTTGATTTACTTATGTATCAGACTGTAGTTTTGAAGGTAAAACTATATACCTGTATGTTTTTTTTTTTATATATACACAGAGTTTTACCTCCATTAATGCCTACAATGTTGCTAAAAATATGGATGTGTAATCATACTGGATGAGAAAAGCATTAATATTTAAAAAAATGAATAGGGAAATTGCAAATACTGTTGTGCAAGTAATTTTCACATTTAATTTATTCTATTTTATTGGGGTTTTTTAATTAATGCTTGCTTAATAAGGTATACTTGATTGTATTTGCAAAACAATTTGGTCTGCAACTCAGAATTTCAGAATTTCCTTTTCTGTGAATGGAAAAAGTTGTGTTGTATGCTTTCTATAGTGGAAGACCTCTCTAGGTCTTCCTTGTAGTGGTGGAGAGGCTTGCATGTTCTAGTGATCCTGAAAGCAAGGCTGTCAGGAGCTTCATGCTCCTGGTAGGGTCACCCATGGTGGCAAGGTTGAGGGGGAGGTTCCTGTCTAAGAGCAATCCAAGAAGACCTCAACAGCAGACCAGGCAGAAGAACAATGTAACCCCCTTTTCAGCAGCTGTGAAGGTGGATGAAGGCTGCAGCAGATCAAGGGTCTCCAATCGTCTTGGATTCCATGCCATTGGACTTAGATCTCTATTTGTCAAGGACTGTGCAGTTGTTGGTGTGCGACAACATTCTCACGCTAAAAGAAGTCACGCACAGGCGTCTTCCTTACAGGAATCATACATCTCCTCTGCACAACAGGGAAGTCGTATGGTGATTGGCGAGTGGCAACGGGGACAGGACTGTGAGATCTGGAAGTTCTAGTCATGGACCGGCACGTAGGCGGTGGATGTTCACTTCAGTCATCATGTTCAAGGACAGAGGCAGTAAGAGCAGTTTGGCAGCTGCACCCACAACTGAGCAGTCCTATCTAGGATCCCCTCTGCTCACCCCGCATAGGGAGGGGGCTAGAAAAGGTGTCCCCCAAACATAGTCTGTCTCGATCAGTTCCTGACTGGATAATTGCATCCAATGGGATCACTCCTATGCGGTCACAAAGAAACAAAAATGATTTTTGGAACCTGGAACGTATGAACCTTAATGGTCATGTTGTTCCCATGCCTGACTCCCTCCTCCCAAAGAGAATCTTTTTCTCACAGCGGGAAGAAGGTCAGCGAAGTAGCAGAGGGCAAAGAAAGCGCTTCAAAGACAACAAATACAGTTTGCAGAAGTTTTCAAAACTGTAAAATGTTGGTTTTGCTGTGCAGTGAGATGAAAACCCAAACGTCACCCTGAAGGCAAACATGAAGAGGTGTAACATCAACATCAGCACTTGGGAGACCCTCGCTCAGGAATGACCAAAATGGAGGAAGGCTCTTTGGGAGGAACTCAGCACTTTGAAACAGCTCATCGACAGGCAGAATTGGAAAAGAGAAACAGGTGAAACGAATATCCAACGCAGCAACACAGTGCCCATCCCTCCTGAAAACATCTGTCCTTACTGTGACAAGACGTGGATCTAGAATTTGACTATGGAGTCACCTGTGGACTCACTATTAAGATCTTTGGAAGACAATCTTACTTGTTTGCGAGTGATCGCCTATCATCATAGTGGAAGAATGGCTGAAAATGAATCAGCTGATGTAATGAGCCACACTACTCCATCTGTTTTTCAGCATATCCAAAAACATTAAAAGGCTTTCAGCAATGGTCTACCTATGGTACATTTATCCTATTATGGATCTGATTTGGACAAATAAAAGGAGTTCAAACAAAAAGCTATAGTAGGCTACAAAAACCAAAAAAACTCTAATTTTGTATTGTGTTGACATAGTTGGCCTTTTGTCTGCAGCGTGGAAGTTGGATGCACATTTTACTCCATAAGTCTGTACCTTCCTAGTTATGTTTCTGCACTTGAAAGTACTTCTAGGAAAGGCATCCTGGCAAAAACTTTATGTAATATTTTCTTTAATTGAAACAATGACCAGATTGCAATATCTATCCAGACTACTCTATTGTAACTGCACCTAAAAGAGCTTTCTTAATTTTTATAGAGTTTAAAGAAAGCTCTTTTAAGTGCAGGTACAATAGAATAGTCTGGATAGATATGGCAATCTGGTCATTGTTTCAATGCATTTGACTTCAGTATGTACTTGACAAAATTCACTGTGGGCTTTGCTATTTAAAATAATTTCATTATAACTATTTTTTTTCCTTTCTATTGGCATAAACTTACTGAGTACATGTGTTCTGCTCTCTCTCTCTCTCCATTTTAGGTATGAATCATGTCAGTACAGTGAAAGATGAAGATACGCATTTCTGAAGTAGGAGTGTGCATATGATTAAAGGATTTGAACAGAGGACTCCGAACTGTAGTTCCTTCCTGCTCCAGGAGGGATACCTGAGGTGAGTGAGTAATGGGATAATTTATAATTAACTTGGGCTTTTCTTCAGGAGGCCTGTAGTCAAAACAGGAAGATACAGTTTGGCTAGTTTCAAATAAGAATAGAAGAAACTTCAGATACTGCAGTCACACCCTTTAATTACAAGCACCTTCAGAGCTTTTTTTCCTGGTTAGTAACAAGAGGCTTTCCACATTTGTGACATGAGGTTTCTATAAATTGCACGCATTTCAGCTTTTCAGCTCCCTTCAGTACATATTGTTGGATGTTTTCCCCCCTCAGAAATCAAAACTGAACTGTTAGAATTTAATTCTCCTTTCCTGAAGCAGCCCTAAGTAAAACTAGTCATAGCAGAGCACACTGTGGGTAAGTGCAGACATTTAGGGATGGGGGAGAAGTTAAATTGGTTCAAAATGGCCACTAAATCTAATTTTAGTTCACCCCGGACGCGGACTTTACACTCAGACCCAGACTTAGTGATTGGAAATCAGTTTAAACCTGTAACTACAGGAGTTCTGCAGACACTAGCCAGTCTGAAAATTGCGGAACCTGGTCTAAGATAGGCTTACTTGACCTAGGTTAGACCAAGGCATGAAATTTCTGTATAGTTCCCAGCCTTTGGGTCTGTGTAGGTAAAGTCCAGCTGCTGGCCTCAGCCCTGGGGCTGCACTTTTCATGCTCCCCTCCACCAAGCTATTTTTAGCCCCCTGGGCCCTTATACCCCCACCCCCCCATTGACCAGCTAGCTGTCTCCACCTGCCCCACCTGTACACTGCTCTGGGTGCTGCCAGTTTTATCAGCATTTGGCACTGGAGCAAGTAAGTGTCATGGGAGAGGGGTGTAGGTTAACTGGGGGGCATTGGGGAGGCTAAGACTAGCCCCTGGTCCTCCCAAGTCCTCCCCTGCAGACCCCATAAGTTCCTCTGATCCTGTCAAACCTTTCTGGACCCCAGCACCGCCCCCCCGCAATGCTGCCTGCCCCCCTACCCCCCTGTGAATGCTACCTGCCCCCTGCATTCCACCATAGATGCCACGTGCATCCTCGATCCCACAGATGCTGCCTGCCCTCTCATCTCTTCTGATCACCCCCACCCCCCTAATACCCATGGATGCTCCATTCCCCCCAGGCCTGCATACCCACCCCCATTCCGTCAACTGCCATCTCACTAGTCCCCCCCATCCCAACTTATCTTAGATTGGGTGGCCATTTGGAACCGATCAAACCTCCCCCTAAGCTCCCCAAATGTCTACACTTAGCCCATGAAGCCAAGGAAAAGGAGGAGAATAAGCTCTCTGACTAAGTTTGTTGGTGAAGGAGAAAGATCAACATTAATAAAAGTTGTACCTATACCCTATCTCAGTTCCTTGCTGGAGTTTGTTCAGAACTGGTTCGTGGTGCTGCCTCCAACAACTGATCACTGAGCTTGTTCTGATAAGGTTGTGTATCAGCTACATGGATTTATGTTGAATATTGATTATTACTGCTTGCAGCAAGCAGTTTGATTAAAAGTGTCATTAAAACTTAAACTGAACTATTCATAGGAGGGTACAGATGAGCTTATACTGCATTTTTGTAAAGGGAACCCTTCTGGGTGTATTCAGTTTGGATCATTTGGTTGGTCTGCATTGTGAGAACACTGAGTAGCAAATGACATGTGGTTCTTTAGAAGTCCAGCCAGCTCTGTTTTCCCTCTGTTTTCATCTCACTGCAATCTTGGAGTCTCCTGCATAAACTTACTCTTACTCTTCAGAGGTCTGTGTTTCCTAAGACAGACTGTTCCAAGTGTGTAGAACACTGTTCTGTTTAAAACATACAGTGACAACCTCAGCTTTTGGGTTTAACTTCATTCAGTTTTATACATATGCAGGCAGATCAGAAGAGTGGGTGATCCCCTGCTGCTGTTGATTCTCAGCCGCTCAGCCGAAAACAGCAGTCTCTTACCTACAGATTTTACTGTCTGAACAGTTTCTGCTCATAGGAAGGCATGTAATAAAATAACAGGGGTGACTTGTGACTATTTCAGTGGGGCAAGAGAGATTTTTGGAAGAAGCCCAGTAAGACGTGTCTCAACAAGTGGCAAAGGAAACAGTATGAGAGCGCAAGTGATAATGTGTTAGAAAAGCATTTGAAGAAATAATGGAAATAAAGCAGATTGCAGTGGAAAGTATCCTTGGAATCAAGAGGAGACCATTGCGCTGCCAAAGGACGTAGCTGGCAACGGTGTGTTTGTACCTTTTGGGCTAGCGACAGAAATTACATATAAACTAGTATAAGTGATCAGAAACTAGTTCAAATCTGTGACACAACAGATGTTTAGTGCATATAAACTGCTTTCAAAATGGCCGAAACCAGTTTAAGATAAACCTGGATGGATGTGGTATCAGGCTTAAGTGATTTAGGTTAAATCAGTTTATCAAATTTCTGTCCCGGATCCTCTCCAGATTCAAGTTAATTCACAGTCCCCCAGCATCCCTGGATACTTTGCACCTCTCCTGCAAGCCCTTCCCCAACAGGGTGGTTGGGCTAGCCTTGGCCCAAGCTGTCCACTTCACCCGAGCAGGGAGGCATGCTCTAGTGTCTCCTGGCTTCTGGCCTGTGTCACTGCAGACATGTGACTGCATTTCTGGAATCAAAAGTGAATGTCTGTTCACTTGCTTATCAGTTCAATCTACCTGGCTTAGAGTTGTAACATATGAAGATTGAATTGATTCAGCCTTGGGCTTTTTGACTGGCTGTACTTAGCCTGGAGTTCAGTGAGCATATTGTGTTCTCCAGGACCAGGTGAGGGTTGGGAGGATGCAATAAATTGTGAAGAAGGTGGGTGGGAACATTTCTATTCAGGTGTCCTTTGGAGTAAGTGGCAGAAATTTTGCTAAAAGCAATTAAGCAGGTGGCAATGGATCTGGAGGCAGAAGGAATTCAAGAAATAGGGGATGAGCCAAAGAGAGAGAGTTCTACACTGGCAGGAGAGTACAGAATGGAAGAGTATGCAGGATGTTTTGGGAGATCAGCTTTTTTGCAGGGAAGCATGGAAAGTAGTGGAAACACAGGGATCTGCACCAGCAGAAGGCACAGGATTCAGAATCAGGTTGTGATTTGTGAATGCAGCCATCGTTGCATTGAGGAAAACCGAATCATAATTGATAGATGTACATATAGATTCCTTTCCTTGAGTATGTAATGAGAAAATCAAAAGATTCCTCTGTTGTACCCTCATGTGTAAGTGGGCAATATAAATATTTCAATAGTATTTACTGTGCTTTATGCATTTTATACATTTTCCAGAGAGAGACTGCATAATACTATTCTGATAACTCACCCTGAACTCTGAAATTACACACCTCCGCTTGAAGAATTTGTGATGTTACATGAAAAGTGGGATTTGTGTAGAGCTTTCTTCAGCATTACATATATCAGTGGTGCTCAACCTATCTAGCCCTGCAGGCTGGATGAGTGGTGCTGGGTTGGTCTGTGGGATCAGGTCCTGTGCAGGGTCAGCATGTGGGTTTGGTCCATGTGTGCAGCATGGATCCAGCTGCATGTCAGCAAGATGGAGCACACAGGGCCATGTTATCTGGTTCACAGGGCTCCTCGCTTCTCAGGTCCAGGAATTTGGCAGCAGACTAGTGGTATTTCATTCTGCCACTACTTCCCTGCTGCAAAATTTCTGAACCAGCTGGGATGCCTGTGGGCTGGGTGACACATCTCTATCCTGTAGGCTAGAGGTTAAATACCATGGCATACACTGATTGTCTCAAAAAAAAGACTTTGCAAGAACAGTTTTTTTTAAATACTGTACAAAAGAAAATAAATCCTTTTACTGCGTTGACTTTGGGCAGTAAGATTCAGATGGCTGTATATTGTTTTACAGATTTATACATTACAGATTCTTTTTTTTAAATGTTTTTTACCCACCCTTGTTTCTGTTGTAGTCAGGGAGAAAGCTGCCATGGACTTGAGTGGGACTGGGATCCAGCCCACTGATGTGTGAAATGCTTTTTGTTACCTTATTAGAGCAGTTGGCTTATGACTTCAGATCTGTGCAATTGTACTGGATACTTTCATGCCTGGAACCTTCTGATCAACTATCCATTTAAAAAGGACCATTTTGTAGGTGTTTTACGTGGCTAGCATGATGAGATATGATAAGAAGTTGGGATAGCCATGGTGGACCTTCCTAAATGGGAATGCCATTAAAACCTCTGCATTACACAATCCATATGTACCCATATGTACATAATCCTTTATAGTATACACTCAGCTGGAAAGATGTTTGTAAAAATGTTTTAGTGAATACTTAAAACATTGGGGACTCCTGGTATCCACTGGGCTGGAAAACCATGATTTATAGTGGTCCGCTAATGCTGTTGTTTGGGCTCAGAGGGCCATAGAAAGAATAACTGCTGTGTTTTGAAAACTTCTAACATTCATGTAAAGTAATTTTGCTTGCGCAAAAATGCCAGGGCTTTCAGTACAATAATTTGAAGTCTGAGACTAGAAGCTAATGGTGCTTTGGGAAGTTGGAAAGCTCCATGTTTGTCCTGTGATGCTTACGTTTTTGCAGCTGCAAGTTAAAAGATTTGTCCTCCATATGGATTGGATGCCTCTGTCCCTGGATTTTAAGTTTTAATTCTATAGATTTGTGATGGGTGTTTTCTTTCTTTTTTATGCCTTTATATAGAGGTAGGGCAGACGTTCCCATCTATCTGTAAAGATGCTGACCTAGCATCAGATGGAAGAGTATGATGAAGTGATAAATGTTTCAAGCCCCTGGCCTCTTATCTCTGGTCTTGTTTTCTTAATCCTTCCCAAACTAAAATGATTGAAATGCCTTCCAAATCTGATAACTGAAAAGATTTCAAGTGAAACTTTTGGCTCCTATCCTACCATGAGATCATACAATATGATATTAGCTAAATTTGTACCAAAGTTTGAAATGAAAATTAAAACATGTTACTGTTAGCCTGTCTTGGCTATTTTTGAGACCTGTGGGCAAATACTAGCTTGTTGGTCAATCTCTATGCCTTATTAATTCATCTACATTTTTTCTGCAGTATGTGTAAAATGTAAGTTTCTCTGCATTATTAATATTTTTAATTTACATCCACTGTCTCTGGTGTCAGGTGTTTTCTTCATGGAAATGATTTTATAACTTAACAAAAGAAAATTCAGTGGAAAAGATAGGTTTTTACTAACACTATGCATCTATTCTTGGGAGTGTACTTTACAGTACAGTAGAGCACAGAACACACTTCTTTCTTTCACATGGTGTTTTTGTTTCAGGGTGCTGTTTCTTGCTACTGCTGTAACTTCCATTCATACATGCACATGATCTATAACCATGGTTTATAACATGTACAAATCCATGAATATTCATGCAATATACATGCACATATTTTATGTACTCTATATAAAAGGAAATATGGTGCCTGAAATTAAGCAAACACATTACATCCAAGAAAACAAAGTTAAAATAAATGTAAGGTTGCAAGGTAAAGCAGTTCAAGGGTAGAAAATGCCAGAATTTAAGTTGCTTGTGTAACCTTAATTTACCTTGCTGAATTGATACATGTTGATAGTCTCTAATTATATGACTACATATTTTTTGCAGACCTTCACATAATTTGATGCACACTTGTAGCTAGTACTTAAGGAACAGGAACAAGTCAATGTTTTTATCCTGGTTCATTGTGTGGCCCCATACCTTATTCACTGCACACTTCAGATCCTTCACAGAATACAGATTTATGAAGTTCCTCATGCACTTTTTATGGGACTGATTTACTGCAGAGACTTGCTTTTCCACGTACTTCCTAGTAATTTTAATCAGGAATGGAAGATAAGGATGCTAAATGATATCTAGCCAGCTATTTAGTGTCTACTGATGCTTTTTTCTGGGAAATATGCAAATCACAGTTTTCTTTATAGTGCCACAAGTGGCACTGACTTTTCACCAGCTGCAGACCCAGTTCTTCACTAGTATGTAACAGAAAGCAGTGGTAACTCAGATGGTGGTATGAAGTACTTTCAGAATCTTAGGAACAGTAGTGAGCAGTACTGGTCTGAACACCATAAGGAGACTTAGTATTTGTGCACTCCAGAAAATGCTGTGCCTCCATGGAAAGGTTAACTTTTAGGAGGGAAGGACATGAGGATGCTGGACCTGATGGGTTGGAGATTGCTGGCATGCAAGTCGGAAAGGGACAAAAACTTATACGGTGTAACCCTTTTATGCACTATTTTTTTGTCTTTCATACTGCATGCTCTTCAGGCCAAAGATCATGCCTTCCCATATGTGAACACAGAATTTTAAGCAGTACTTTAATATAAATACAAGTAGATGAGATCATAATGTATCAAGCAACATAATGAAATCAGTGCTCTATTTACTGTCTGTGTCTCATTATGGCTGCCTCTCAGGTCACAATACAGCTTTGAAAACCATGTAAGAACCTAAATGCAGCAGCCCATATAAAAACAACTGCTATTAAGTGTGTGCTGTTTGGATAAAAAATTCAGAAAAATGTACTTTTGCAAAGGCTTTTAAAAATGGAGCTGTATTTAAAACCTTTGCCTTTGGGTTTGTGAAGTAGAAGAATTTACTATTTTTTTTGTCATGAGTTGCCATGAATGGGTGGTCACATTCCTTACTTGCATGGTTGTAATGGGATTTCTTGAAAAAGTAAGAAGTACTGTTACAAGCAAAGGCTAAAGGACCGATTTATGTTTTATTGAGTGAACTTTTCTCTCGGAGTGGCACCAGCTTATAGCAGACTGCCTGCCAGGTAACCAAAGCTATGTTGGGTTTTTACTAGTTTGGAAGTAACCCACTTTCAAGCAAAACAGAAAACAAATTAAATAAGAATTGCTTTGCTTGGCCATTCTGATTTATCTTCCATAAACTTAATTTTATGTTGTAAAAATATCTGTGGGGTTTATATCAACAGATTATATGTATTTTACAAGAAAATATTCTGCCAGTTTTGTTTAAATAATAAGGCACTCTGGAGTTTGAAGTCATACACGTAAACCTCCTACCTTATAAAATACAGCACCTAAAGGCTATGTTATTGCTTACCTATCTCATAATTATTGTATGCATGTAGCTACAGGAATATGCACACAGGGTTTTATTACTGTAAACTTTTGGGTGACTTGCTAATCCAGGCCAATACTTGGATCAGACCTTTTTTACTAACTAGTAAAGATTATAAATTGGGTTGAAAAGTTCAGCAGTCAAACTCTGTTAACAGTTTGCCTGGAATCCAGACCTATTTGAAATCAGGGTGCACTCAGATTCTTTTTTCTTATTAGAAAAAAAATCTACAATTTTCAGAACTGTGATGTTTCTTGCTTAGCTCCCTTTATGTCATTGAGGGATGTTTGGAGAGCACTTTTCCAACTTCTGTCTTAATACCAGGAGGGATACCTTTTGGCACTGGTTTCTAGATCCTTTCTCCCCAGCATGTTATTTGTGCTTACCTAAGGAGGGTTGTCAAAGGTGAGCAAGGCCACCTGCTATAGACTTCCAGGTGCTAAAAGGTATAACATTTTCCTTAAATCAGCAAAACCACGAGAGGGGGAAAGGGTAAGGACCTTGTTACACATTAATTTTGGCAGGTCCTGGAGATCTTAGCCCCTGGATTTATCTACACATTAACACATGAAACTAGTTTTAAGCACATTTTAGACAGCTTAAAGTTATACCACTCCAGGGCAGGTTTATCTCTGAGCTGTGTTACCCAGTTCATGTCGCTGTAATGTGTGGCCATTCCATAGATGAGCCACCCAAGTTGTAGTACTTTAGCATCCCAGAATGCAGTGTCCCCTCCGCCACCCTCCTGTTTTCAGTGGACAGATGTTCTGCTACCCAGGGGGCATTTCTGGTACTAAGCCAAGTCCCCCTTTTGCACCCCTGGGTTCTGACCTTCCCACCCCCAGGGGTGCAACCTGTGCAAACAGCCTGCAGAGCACATGCCAGCTAGCCAGGTCACAAGGCATAGATGGGTCCAGGAGTGGTGTCTAGGGAGTGGGGGGTGTGAGGTAGGAGACCAGAATAGGTTCCCTTGAGCTTTGACTTTCTTCCTAGGGCAGGGGCAGTAGATCCCCCATAAACTCCTTCCCTCACTGCTCCCACCTCCTAGCCCACTCAGGAAGCATGACCAGCACCCTCCGCACCCAATTCCCAGTTTATTAAAAAATGAAACTCCTTTAATTTACCTCCTTTTTATTTGTTCTTAAATTCTTTTTATTTTTTACTTTATCCTTCAGTGGCTGGCTGACTTAATTTCGCAACTCTTCCCCCATGCCCATTTTCTTTCCACCTCCTATTTCATTACCCAAACTCATCCCATTAGCTCTCTGCCACTCAACTTCATGTCCCATCCTTCTCTCCCTGCACCTCCATGTCTGCAACCCATCTCTCAGCCACACCTAGAGCAGGGTTAGATGCCTGTCCTGCCTCACCAGCCCTGCAGTGGCAAGTCAGCCAGGCCCCTGCTTGCCAGCCCTGTGTGCAGGCTGGGCCCCGATCCCGCCGCCAAGTACGAGTCGGGGGGGGCGATCTGCGGCCTGTCTTTGTGCACGTGGGCTATGGCCAGCAGCCCGGGCACGCGGGGTCGGAGAAAACCGGTGGCGAGCTAGAATTAGTCACAAACGCGTAGTGGTTGATTAAAAGATTATTTACTTACACCCAAAGATGGTAGTGGTGTAGGCTGGACAGCTTTCCAGGTACAGCTCCGCTTAAATCCTTGTTGGAGGACTACGACAAATTCTTTCCCACGGAGTTGTTTAGGCTCCGCGGGTTTGGCAATTCTTTCCCACGGAGTTGTCGAAGCTCCGTGGGCTGTCCGGTTCCCGGGCCCCGGAGTTGTTTAAGACTCCGTGGGTTCAAAAATTGGGTTCGGTTCCCTGGTCCCCCAGAGTTGTTAAGACTCCGTGGGTTCGAAAATTGGGTTTACAGGAAAGGGATACGTCTTGGATAGCGCTCGGCAACGGGGAGAGGCTAGAGGTGGTTCGTTCTTTTGTTCCCCCCTCCGGAGTTGTTAAAGCTCCGTGGGTTCGGTTATTAAGCCTCTGTTGCCTGCTTAAGAGAGGCGCGTTGGGTCCGCAAGGGTCCACATCGCTTAGAGATCTTCACACAGTGCGAAGTCTCCTCCTCCTGGTGAGTTCTGTATCTCTCCAGTTTTCCTCTCTCTCCGGCTTGGGCGGAAGCTACCCAAGCCTTTTGTACGGCTAGCAAGCCAATAGCTAGCCGCCACGTATGCCTACATTTAGAACCGGCCAATAATGTGGCACGAATCTAAATACAAATGGTGGGAACTCCTTTGCAACGTGCATCACTAGTATGCAGCAAAGAAATGCACCCTGCAAAGAAGCTACAAAACGGTGGGAAAGCCTTTTGCACCCGGAGCTCACCTCCACAGCAGAGAACTCCACCATGCAAAGAAACTATAATTTGGCGGGAAAAATAATTTAGCGGTGCCGAAGCACACACAAACAAAAACCACAACTTTGGGTTGTGACACCCTGTAGTGGCAAGTCACAGCTGTACAGGTGCAGAACAGTCAGAGAAGGTTTTGAGCCTTAAGGAGTGTGTCCTCATGAGCAGGAACGCGTGTTTCCTGGGGAAAACTAGCAGCAACACATATCGTCCCTGGGGAATGCCTGTGCGTGCATGCTGTAGTGCGTGGCAAGTTGGCCTAGGTGGGGTAGAGGAAGCCAGGGCCAGCACTGGGATGGCCTCAGGAACCTTACGTGGGATCCTGGAGGCCTCCTGGGGCTTCAGCAGCAGTGATCCGGGCACATGGAAGCTGGCCAGCAGCTGGAGTGTGGCTCTAGCCAGCCATGCTCCAATTTCTGGCAGCGCATGCTGCTTCCATGTGCATTGCCCTTCTTTTTTCTGGCTCAGGTTGTTTTGACACTGGGCTCTCCAGGCGTCAGAAAAACCCGCCACACTGCAAATAAGCACAGTGAATGTCTGTGTGGTGTGTATGGTCTGTAGCACTGCAAACTGCATGTGTGACCGTCTGGACGTGCCCAAGGTGCGACTGCTCCACACTCAAGCTAGCAGTAACACTGATCAACATTTGAGCAGCTCCAAGAACAATGTATAACAGGGCCCTCAATTTGGCTCCCTAAGGAACTCAGAGATCAACATGCTCTAATTCCTTTTAATTTGAAGCCCCAAACTGCATGTTTTACTGTCCTTTGCAGCTAAGTGTAGGAATTTTGCGGTATCTGTAGGCTTGGGGTCAGTCTGTAAGTGTGCAAGAGTGCTTTCTTGCACCTACTAGGGAACAGGGAGAGCTATAGAGATGCCCATTAAGGTTTGGTAAGACTTGTGTTCCATTCCAGGCAACTTCCCTGCTTGTAGATTTGTAGAAGAACCTGAAGGCTAGGCTCCGGGGTAGGGCAGGGGGAATCAGCTACCCTCCCCTAGGACATTAAGGTACTGGATGGAGACTCAGGTTTGCAATGCTTTTGGGTGTAGGGCGCTTTGGTGTGTTCCTCCTAGATAATCAGTCCTCCTATGTTATCTCTTGTGATAATGGATTTTGCATTTGGCTTGTGTGAAGTGAACCTTGCATTTTTCCTGCAGCTGTGTTCAATAGCAGCATCTGAGTAGTAGCAAAAAAGGTCCACTAGCTGTGGATGAGGGTACATTTTCAGAAAAATGCATTTAGACTTCTAACAACTTTTTTCAAAAACCTTTACCATAAGCAGCTTCAGTCTTACTATTCAGTATTCTGATTATGACTGGTTGGGCACTCAAACCTCCTAAGTAAACAACATGACTAAAATACGTGTCATTTACTTCCCTTTTTATGTCATGTTCTGTTATTTTGCTGTGATTCTTTTTTAAAACAGCCAGTAGAAGAATTCTTGTGAGCCCTTGCTGAGAACTGTTACTACAAGTTGGTTCACTCTGATAAAAAGGTCAGCCGGGCCTCACTTGCTTTTTATTATAATCCGCTACCCATTGTGGTTTATCCTCTCTGAATCTATTCTATTCTATTCTATTCTATTCTATTCTATATTACTCTTCTTTTATGCTCACTATGTTCTCTGTGCAGCTAGTAGTATAATACTTGAAAAGACTTGCGCATAATGATCAGTGAACTACAGAAACATCATAAACCTTCCCGCATGGGGAGACAAGGGTAGTGGTGGCAAGCTTATGTTAATTGTTCATCTTAGAATAAATGTGAACCTGTGTTCATGTAAAAACATATCTAGGATTGATGTTTGCTTTTTCTTTGTTATAAGAGCACAAGTCCTGTTTCTGTTAGGAGAACCAAATCTCTCTTCTGCTAGTGTAATCCTTCTGTTAGGAGTCAGCTTTCAGAGATACCTGCTTGTCCCATATTCTTACCTGCAGTGTAATCCATTTGCTCTACGTTTGGCAGCTCACGCTTTTTATTACTGTTGTGGCCCTTGGTCATATTTAAAACTTCCTAATGATTATGCAAAGACATGGAGTACAGTAGTTATAGTAATCAAACATATGACATGACTTCTGTGTAGTTTGCTTTAGAAGTCTGGCCTTGCTCCTTCATAATTTTTGTTATGGTGTTAATCCTGTACCTGTGACATTTTACAGTAAAAATGACATTTTCATTAAATAACAGGAAAAATATCACTAGCAGAGAGACTAAAACCTTTCTTGGATACCAGTCAGATCCTGCTTTTTGTTTAACTATAGAATTCCTACCTGTGTGGAAAGAATAAGGAACAGAAAAGAAGGACACTTAGTTTGGAGCCTAGCAGCAGTACAGAGAAGTATCATCCGTAATAGGGATGCCTTGCTTTTTCCTTCTTGTCCTTTTCCTTGACATGGTCTTTTTGATCTGGCTGATGTATGAAGGAGCAAACATTCAAGACAAGGAGGAAAGGGTAAGTTTGAGAAAAGAAGGTTTTTATAAGAGTGTAGAACGTTAGTGTATTTTTCAGAAAGAAAGGTAGAAACCTGGAAAATGAACAGCTTTCTGAATAGGTCACCACTTTTTCCTATGACTTGCTGTATTCAGTTGCTTGGGTGTCTTGATTGCTACTAAAAATGCTGGCCAGGTTTCCGCCACTGTCATGTTATGACATGGTACTGTATTTTACCTGTCTGTCTGTCTAAGCTGGATGGCTGAAAATAGATTCCTTTCTTGCAAGTGTCCATTTGATATTCTGTACTGTGTTGTTTATACCACTATATGCAGACTAAAGAGGAATACTAATTTCACATACTCTCTGGGGTTGTTGGGACTTCATAATAAAGGAGCCGTCATCCAAGCGTTCTTTGGCATATACATATACAACTACGTGTGTTTGTGTGTGTGTATACATACGCACACACAGATATATACATACACACATTTATATATGTATATGTGTATATACACACATACATATATATTAAAATATTTTTCTTTTTGTAATGTCATTTTGTCTCTTGAAAAGGTTGTGCTACTAAGGTATATTGTCCAACGACGTTCTCTCCACTAGGTATCTCTCAGTACTCCACATGGCAGGGGGAGGGAAGTGAGAACGGGAATCCTGGAATCACATTTGGATTAAGTTTCCTTGCTTCCTTTCGCACTGTATTTGACCCAAAATGAAGAGCTGATATGACATCATCTTGGGTGTTGCCAGCACATTCTTGTTTTATATTAAATGTGTAAATATTTTTTTTTTTTTAAGGAGAATATCTGGAGGGATCTTGGCTGGCTTTGCATACCCTATAGGTATGTCTGATTGTTTTTCATGAGTGAGGTATTGTCCTTCTGTTTACCCCTCTCAAAGGAAGTGTCTGTTGACATAGTCTGCGTTTCAATCATCTTTATTATACAACACTCTGGGAAGCCTTCAGGGTAAGCCAAGTAGGCCCTAAAAGCAGCTTCTTAGTCACAAAGAGAGACAGGCCTAACCAGACACCAGCAGTTCATATTTCTTTATTTACAGAGATCTGTGTAATGATAATGTCAGACCTCACTGAAGAGTAAGGCTGCTTTTTTAAAGCAGTATGTTAGGTGAGGCAGGAAGGCCTCCCAGCTGCTGTTATACCTGCCATAGTACGTTAGTGGCAACATTGTCTTTAAGGGTGAGCAGTGGAGCAGAACAACACCGCTTGAATCCGTAAGGGCCTGTCTCTGCTGAATTTATTTGCACAGAGTAACATTTTGCTATATACGAGTACCTACAGGGCTTTCATGGTGACTAAGTTTGGCAGAATCATTGGAAGTTGCTCTGCCTCTTCCTGACACTGTTGTTGCACTGCTGTTCTTGATCTAGTGCTAAGAGTATTGGAAACAGTAGATTGAAGGTAACCAAAGTTAGAACAGTCCTTATGGTATATACAGTTATTCTGTTTGCACCCCTTCTTCTAATGAAGGGCTTCCATTGGTGACCATTATTCATTTTTGTCATTGTTACAAGGCTTTAATTTTTATGGAGTTGCAGAGTCTTTTATTTATTCCATTTATTAGTTCATGTGGCCAAAAGATTACCTAAAGTGAAGTTGTATCTGGACAGCCAATTATTACGGTTCATTTGAGATTTGGTTGCGCTATGAATCAGCTATATTGCCAAAGCTGTCTATTCATATTTGCAAGAGGAAAGAGTTTTGCTTCAGATTAATGTGTGAGTCAGGATTGAATCTTTGCCAATAAGCAAACTCGGGAAGATTTGCATGATATTATGACAGTTTCATTTTTTTCTTGTACTGTCTCAAATCTATTGAGTATGTAGACTTAACTTTGACTTGTGCACATACCTTTTTTTAAAATTTCAAATAAATCCTAAAATACCTGTCTGGGCAGGCTGCTTGTGAGATAATAGACATTTTCCTACTTGAAGAATATTGTACTCTTTGAATCACATGAACAGTACTCCCAACCTGACCAGCAGTGTGATTAAATCAAGTCTTGTTTCTTCCAATCACTATAGCTGCCTGACAGCTCCAAATGCATTAAGCTTAACCACTTTGACTGATCCTACAACCTTTCACATCAAGGGCAGGTTTAGGTTGTGTTAATAGAAGGAGACATGTATAAACCTAGCCGTGCCAAGATGCCTACAATTGCAACCCTGAGCTTTAGGTTAGCTTCATTTGTTGCTACCTTAAGATAATTGCAGTCTTTATTTAAAAAAAAAACCAGAAAACCCAAAAAGAACCTGAACACAGACAACCGTGGAAACTGGTTAAGAAATGGCTATGGTGAGAGTAACCCAACTCTTCAAGTGGTAGTAGCTTCATTTGTAGTATAGTCATTTGCCTAATTATTTTAATTGAAAATTTTTCTGATTTGTGTATTAATGATGAAAGCAGCCTTGATTGTAGGCAAAAACACCAACAGCCAATTTTGGTACAGATATACACATTAGTGCAAATTTTATGTTGGAACCCAATTTTCCTTCTGCAGGATATGAATAACTCCCACTTCAGTTACTGTTTAGATTGGTAGCAAACAGAAAACACATTTGCCCTTGGGTGCAGGATGTTGGCAGGGAGGCGCAAATCTTAGATCGGTTTCCGACATTTTTAAACCAGTGTATGTGTGCTGAACTTCTGTTCTGTTATGGGTATAGACTAGTTTCTGATCACTTATATCAGTAAAAGTGTAATGACTGTACCTAGCCTTTGTGTCTGTCTTTAAGCTGAACTTGTGCAAAATTAGAGTATTGTAGATCCAAATTGCCCTATGTTGACTAGATTTTTTTTTTGTTTTGTTTCCCCCAATCCTAATTTTAACTAAATGAACGGGCAAAAATAAACTTTGAACACAACACAGTACCAAAAAAGTGTACCGTGTCTCCATTTAACTGAACCATTCTGCAATATGTTCTTTCACATCTTTGTTAAAGGTTAACAAAACTGTTTAGACAACGCTAATGACTGTACATCAATCTGCTGTATCTAGCTGATTAATGGGACTGATTTCTGCAGTGAATTCCTTTAATCGCTTATTTACAGAGTGGGGTGGTTTTGTTTAAAGAAGCTGCGTGGAGTGTTCATCCATCTTAAAAGCTCATTTCTTGACTGAAATAAGTTTAAGAAACAAATCTAATGAGGCTCTGAAATGCATAGTATTCAACCAAAGAGGGATCCACATTCACTATAGTAATGTTAACTTTTCCCATCATGCCCAAAACCAAGCCCAATTAGATCAAAATATACATTCTAAATTCTGCAGAGATGTTTGTGGTAACCTTGAGCAAAATGATCAAAACACTAAGTGCTCTTTAGCTTGAGAGCAGGTGCACTGAGCTAGGAACCAAACTATGAGTTCTGGTCTTGTCTCTGCTCCTGACTGATGCTAATATTTCTGAGCAATTTACAACCGTTATTACTAACCTAGAAGTTATAAGCCTACTCTAAAGACAGTTAGTATTGTTTCCATTTTGGAAATAAAGTAGCTAAAAAGTTATGCAATATCTTCAGGCAAAACTGATACAGAATCCAAGTCTTTAGTACTGCAGACCCAAATCTTATCCAGGTACCCAAGCTGCCTTTCAGAATGGATATGCTAAATATATTTCCTTGGTTATTCTCCTCGTAACTAAGCTCTAATTTCCACTCCACACCTTTTTCTCAGAGCTAGGAATAGAAGCCAGGAATTTCCAGGATACCATTCCATCCCCCCCCCAAATTTTTTTAACTCAGCATATCGGTATGTCGTTACACCCTTTAGGACCTGGTCCAAAATGAGAATAGCAGTCTCTCTTCATACCAGTTATTCCTGCAGCTCCACTAGTAGGGATATGTGCTTTCACATTAGATGTTCTGGATTCAGACCCTGTAGATGACACTTAATTAAATATAAATGAACAACAGGGCAGACTTAAAATTGCTTGGGTAACTTTATTTCAGGCATTTCCTAACTTTTTAGTGCCTGATTTTGAAAAGTTAATGTTCTTTTAACTTGTTTTATTTATTTTGTTATAAAAGCCCCCCCGACGTAGTATTAAGCTGGACACTTATTGGTAGACTCAGCAGAGAGGCCAGCTTTCTGCCGTGGTTCCTGAACTAAACTTGTAATCCACACGGCAGAATGGAGTTCTAGTGGCAAGCTAGTCTGTAAGGATTTTGCTCTGTACCTAATGTGATTTTATTTATCAGTGCTATCAATACTGCACTTGGTACTAGCAGAGAACCTTTTTTTTTTTTTTTTTTTTAAATGAATGTTACAGCTAGGGGTGCACTGACAGAGATTTTTGGGGCCGATATCAATAGCCAATTTTTAAGGAGGCGTATCTGCCAATACCAATCCAATTTCCAATATGCAGCCTGGCAGCTTGGAGATCTGTGTCAAACTGGTAAGTCTGTTGTGGTGGAAGAGGGGTGTGTGTGGGGGAGGCAGCTGGAGGCCCCTGAAGTGAGGGAGGGAGTGGGGCTGGGGCAGGTGCAGCTGGGCTGGGCTGGGCTCTGGGATGAGCTGTGGCTTGTCCAGGGGGCACTGGCGGGGAGCCAGCTTTCGCCACTGTACACACTCTGGGAGGGCATCGTGGGAAGCATGTGCCCCTGGCTCTGCATGGGGCAGGGTGGACTGCTGCTGTGGACTGGGGCTGGGGCTGCGCTGGGCTCTTCTCAGCAGGGGGGTGGGGGCTGGGCTGGGCTGCGCTTGGGGCAAGTGGCGGCGCTTGGAGGAGGACTGGTGGGGGGGCTGCAAGTACATGCCCTAGCAGGGTGCATGCAGTAGTGGGAGCTGCCCCCCCGCCATGGCCCCCAGAGAAGTCACTGCTCTGTCCCGTGACCCGCTCTGACTGGGCAGTGCCCGCCCCAGCCCCACTCCCTCCCTCACCATGAGGGGCCTTGATCTGCCTCCCCCCCCAAGCCCCAAGCGCTGCGACTGTGTATGTACGGGGCATTTATTGGCCACATTATCAACCACATCAGGCAAAAAAACCTGATTTCTGATGCAGTCCTTTTTCTTTATATCAGTGCCTATCTGATATTGGACTGATGAGTCGGTGCACCTGTAGTTACAGCTTTATGCAAATTAGCACAGTTTACACAAAATGTTTCAGATGGAGGTACAAAAAACGTGGCAGCATCAGATAACTGCAATCAAAGCATTGCTGATGAAGTTGATGTGGAGGACATTGTTATTATGATTTACTTATGGTAGTGCCTAGTGTCTATTATGAGGGTGTTCAACCTATGGAACATGTGGCATGTGAAGCCTCTGTGTGTGGCATGTGGCAGATTAGGGAGGGGGCAGGCAACACAGCAGTAGATAGGGCAGGAAGCAGAAAGTGGAGCAGCAGATTAGACAGGGAGTACAAGACAGGGAGCAGAGGACCTAGGTAGGCAGAGAAAGAGGATCCGAGTGGCACTTGGGGAGAGTGCAGGGCTAATTTGTGGCATACTTGCCAAAAAAACTTGGTCTCCACTGGTCTGTTTGATGCTTTCCATAGCTACAAAAGGGATAGTTCTGGGTCTGTTTGAAAAATCAATAGATTTATATTAGAGAAAGGGAGCGGGAATGCCTACAGGCAAATCACGTACTCGGCTTAGTAAATCAGTTTGATTCAGTGTTTGCAGCTTGGAAGAAGCAGTCTTCAAGAGGAAATTGAACATGAGCAGGGTTGGGAATTTGTGGATGGGTTTAGCTGAATCTGGCTCCCAGAGCCATTGAATCCAGCGTGCATTGGGCCTTGGCAGTGGGGGATTTCACCTGCCCCATACTGTAAACCACTGCTGCAGCCAGGCAGCAGGAAGCTTTTCTAGGCAGTACAGAGAATGGAGAAACCACAAAAGTGGTGGTGGCCGGGCACTAGTGCTGGTCCACCTTGGATCCAAGTTGAGCCATTTTGGACTGCTGCTGGGAAATGTTGCTGACTACTGTTTTAGGGAAGCTGCACCATGTGCAGGGAATGGGAAGAGGGTGGCAGGGAGCTGATTGTGAGAAGCTGGAAAATGAAGACTTTAATAACCACATCTTAGCCAAATCACAGAACCAGCATTTCTTCCCCATTCTCTTTGGTTTACCAGACACTTTCAGTGCTAGTGATCACACTCTTCTTAAAATCTTGTCCTCTTTTGTGCTCTTTGGGTTCTGCTGCTGCTTCTCTCACTGTTCCTTTAGTGGTTTTCCCTCTCCCTTTCCTGCTTTCTGTAAGAGTTTCTCAGGGTTCTGTCCTTGCCCCTTCTCTTCTCCCTCTACACATTTTCTCTGGTTAATCTCATAAGTAAAATGTTAAATTGAACTCTAATAAAGCACCCCACCACCACATGCCCCATGCTCTGTGCTGCTGCTTAGCCAGAACCTGCCACTGCCACATGGCCCCTGCTCTGCATTGCTACCTGGTCAGATCCCCTTGCCACTGCACACCCCTGATTCTCCACTCATTCCTGATTGAAACTTCACATTGTTGCCCAAACATGGTCCTGTACTGCTGTCTGCCCCCAGACCTGTACTGTCGCCTAAACATGTCTTCACGCTGCTATCCAGCCCAAGACCCACACTGCCACCTAGATGCAGCCCCACTACAGTTGCTGCTGGTCCCAGAGATCTGTCCTAGGAACACCCCCTGCCAATGAGATTTGGCCTGGTACCTAGTATGACTTTGACACCTTTGGCCCAAGGTTTGGTGTTATTTAAGAAGGTTTGGGAACTCAAGCCACTGGGACGCATTCATGGAAAGAGGCCTTGAAGAACTGACACCTGCTTAGTTCCTGGGAGAATAGCCTTCTGGGATTGTGGCTGGCACAATAGATAAGAGCTTTAAGAAATGAGGGAAGAGAGTGGGAAAGCCTCACAATCTGATTTTAGTACAAAGGAAAAGGAAAAATCAGGTAAATGAGGATATGATAATGGATAAAGGAATATCGGTGGGTAGCAAGAGCAAAGAGAAAGAAAGTAATAATGTTGTTGAGAACAGTATCTAGGTAGGTGATAGAGGTTTAGTTAAAGAGCATTGCCTCCATCTGAAGAACTCACACGGGCAATAAAAAAAAGTAACAGAAGTGTCTGCACCACTGAATGAAATTTTGGCACAGAAAGTGAAGTGAGGTATTGTAAAGGATAGTGGGACCATTGTGGAAAAGTATTTGTTACTGGAACACAGAAATTGAAATGTATATGTTCTTCAGGGAAAGACAGAAATAAGGGAAAATTGGTACTGAATGCTACTACAGGCAGTCCTCGACTTACGGCGCTTCGAGTTATAATGAACTGCAGTTCCAACATCTGTAAATTGACACCTGGGGTTCGAAGTTCTGACCCAGGTTTCAACTTTACAGTGTTGGACGCTGGAGACAGGTCTGTCAGTGGAAGGGGCGGGGGAAGAGAAGGGCCATGGGGGTGCAGATATGGGCCCCTGTGGTGAGGGAGGGACTGGGGCTGGGACAGGAGCTAGGGCAAACGCTGCCCAGCTGGGGCTGTGCCGAGTTCTGCAACCGGTGGCTGTGGGCGGCTGGAGAAGCTGTGGCCACCCGGCAGCTCCCCTAGCTGCCCCTGCTGGGAAGAGGCAGGCAGAACTGGGGGGCTGTGGGAGAAGCTGCGGCTCATCCGTCTGCTCCCGTGGGGGCAAGGCAGGCAGAGCCAGATGAGCCTTGAGAGAAGTGGCCTCCTGGCTCTGCCTGCGTTGCCCTGGCAGGGTCAGTTGGTGGGGCGGCCGTGACTTCTCCAAAGGCTCCCCCAGCTGCTCCCCCAGCTGCTCCCACTGGGGAGGAGCAGGCAGAGCCAGGTGGCTGCAGAAGAAGCGGTGACTCGTCCGGCGGCTCCTACTGCTTGTCATGGGGCAAGGGGAACCTTGTCACCCCGGATCTGATCGGGCTGCAGTCGGGGCACATCTAGGGTTACATGGCACTCCCTCATGCCCTTCCAGACATGTGCTGCTCCTCTTGGAGCCATTTGTGGGGAGGCTTCTTTAAGAAGCTCCTTGGACACTTTCTTCAAGAAAGCAGACAAGACTCTAGAAAAACCTGCAGCCAAGGCTCCTGAGAAGACTCCAGCCAAGAACCCTTCAAAAAGTCCAACCAAGAGCTCTTCAAAACGTCTAGGAAAGTCACCTCTAAGAAGTCCTTCCAAATAAATGTTTGCTATTTACAATATAAATACATAAATAAATACATATAGACAAGTAATATAGCTACAATTATTTATTTTATATAATTGATAGACTACTGTATAAAATTCTGGGTTATTTTTGGTGAAAATAGAGTATTGGGCCTTGGTTCAGGAACCAATCCCCCATTTATAACATTGTTTCCTATAGGAAAATCAGTTTTGAGTTGCAACATTTTGACTTAAGATGTGGTTTCCAGGAATCAATTGTTGTAAGCCCCAGGACTGCCTGTATTGAATGCTAGTAGCACTACAAAGAAAAAAAGAGATAAGATAAAATAAAAAAAGCAGAATCCCTTTGGTTAAGTTTTGGATATGGCCAGAGATCTGATTACTAATTCTAGAAAGAGAAATACTACCAAGAGACTTTAACTAGGGAATAACTGATGGTAATAATAGTGGGGCCTGCTTGTTTCTGGGTGTGAAAGCTGATAGTTTGCCTCACTAAATAGTTACAGAACCAGCAACAGATGATGTTGGTTTTTGCTTGGTAAGTGATGAGGGCATAATAAAAGAGCTGGTTATAGAAAATCACCTTTCATCTTGTCAATGCAAATTGGTTTAGTTCAAATAGAAGGATTAACAAAAAGAGGTCCATAATTGAAGCTCTCTGTTTTAAAAGAGCGAACTATGATAAAACTAAGGGATCCAGTTAGTAAAGCTAATTGGACTGAGGAACATATGATCTTGAATGTCATGTTAGACTGGAATTTGTCAGAGGTGCCAAAACGGCCTGGAATTTGTGTCCTGACCAAAAAATCCCAACCTAGTAGGCAAGGAAAAATAACCTCAGAAAAGTATATTATGTATAAGCAGGAAGACAAAAGTGATGGGAAAAAGGATTGTTCAGCAGAATAAACAGGCCAGAAAGCTTAGGGGTTAGGTGAGAATTGCCCAAGGTTAAGGTGAGTTACGGTTTATAAAAGATGAGTAAAACAAATACCAAAAGACTCCTCAGTTATACAAATAAATAAAGAAGATAAATAAAGAAAGGACCAGCAGGGTGGCAATTCTGTGAGCAGGGGGTAGAGATTAAAGATAATTTTGCTATGTCCCAAAGATGTTTTAGCCTCACTTTTCAATATGATGATGCTATTGAGTAAGGGTGGAATGTTTAAAGGTAGGGTGACCGTATGTCCTGGGACAGTTCCAGCTTCTGTAGTCTGGTCCTGGCTAGTTGGTCAGAAGTCCTGGAGTGGAGTCCGGTGGGGTGGCATTGTGCACCAGGCAGGCATTGCTGCTGCCTTGTGTGCGCAAGGCAGATGGACTGGTCACCCTTTTTCAAGGGAACGGAAAGGTATATAAAAGGGAAATACCACAGTTAAGGTGGAAGCTCAAAAATTTGTGTTGAAATTTGGGAGACTGAATAATCTTTATCTTATCCTTAATTCCTAAAGGAACTGGCAACTGAAATCTTAAGTCTTTTTACCAAACCTTTCAGACAGAAGGTAGGGCAAGATGGCGCCTTAAGAGACTAACTAGTTCAGATGCATTTGACAAAATAGGTTGTTGCCTATGAGAGAGTTAGCTCATGCTTCTCTGAACCAGTTAGTCTCCAAAGTAGCACTCTGCCCTGCTTTCTGTCTGACTTGAAACTAACAGCTAACCACTCAGAAATACCAATTATGGGTTATACTTTATGATTAGAGAATAACAAATATAGAACCTAAATTTAAGAACAGAAAGAAAATTGATCCTGGCAACTACTGATCCATTAGCTTTACCTCAGTAGTATTCAGTGCTTTAGAACAAATTTTGGGGCACGTATACACGAGTGCGGAGGCTGCTTTAACTGGAATTCCAGCTCGTCGGAGCAGACTCGATTAATTGAGTCTGCTGGAGCATGGCAACTACCGCACTCCAGCAGCCTCCTGCGTCTTGTGTATCAGCATCCCTGCGCTTAAAAATGGCAGCAGGGGTGCTTGTACTGAAGCTCATCGAACGAGCTTTAGTTCAGGCGTCCCTGCCACCATTTTGAAGCATAGGGATGCTGATACAGGAGACATGGCTGTGCTTTAATTAGAGTGGCTCTTGGAGCCGCTCTAATTAAAGTGCTGCCACCCATCCCCAGAGCATGTGTAAAAGTGCCTGTGGAGGAAAGAATAAATAACAACAGTGTTAAATAGAAAATAGGTTAAAATGCAGTATAAATCAGTTGGTCCAGCCCAGAGGTTCCCAAACTTTTTCTTATTGCATAGCCCCCTTCAGATTTAACAGCTGCCCACATACCTGCTACCAGCATATCTTTTATATTTTAGCCCCTTAAATACCAATTGTTATTATAATTAACATGAAATCTGCCATTATACAATTCCTCCTGCATACCCTCCAGAGATGTTTTGTGTATCTCCGGGGGTATGCGTTTACCACAGTTTGGGAACCCCTCGACCAGTCTAACTTCATGTCTTTGATAATGAGAATTAGTTTTTTAGCAAAGGAAACCTCTCATCTATCTGGAAACCTGGGAGGTACATCTTATCTATCTAGATTTCAGTTAGGTATTTGATATCGTATCACGTGAGAAATTATTATTTTAGATGGAGAAGATTAGTTTAGTATGAGAGTTATAAGGTGGGTAAGGAGCTGGCTGTGAAGGAGAGACAACAATGGATACTGTTGAAAGGGGAAGTATTAAGCTGAGGTAAAGTTACCAGTGGATTTCCTCAAAGATAGGTCTTGTAACTGATCTTACTTAATATTTTCATTAATGATGTTGGGAAAAAACTAGGCGGTAGCTGAAGAAATTTGCTAAATACCACAGAGTTAGGAGACATTCTTACTACCAGGCTATCATGCAGAACAATTTTGACAACTTTGAAGACTAGAATAATAGATGAATTCAAATTCACAGTACAGAATTTTGGGTCATGTACTTGGGAGCTAACAACAAGAATTTCTTCTATAAACTGAGAAGTCATCAGTTGAAAATGATTGAAGAGGAGAAGAACCTAGCTTTTGACTGTAAACCATGCTCATAGGAGGTATCATGCAAAGTATTTCTAGTTGATCTCTGAAAGTTTTATTGCCATTTATTCAAGACCCGTTAGCCTTACCTCAGTAGTATGTAGTGCTTTAGAACAAATTTTGTAGGGAAGAATAAATAAAGACAGAGCATTAAATGGAAAATAAGCTAAAATGCAGCCTGAGTCAACTGGTCCAACCTAACCTCATGTCTTTGATATGCTTATTGGTTTTTTAGCAAAGGAAACATGGGAAGTACATCTCATCTATTAAGGTTTTCATATTGCATATGTCTGACTCTTGCTAATTCTTATACTGGGAAAGAGAGAGACTGAAAGACAGCCATTGAGAGATTTAGCTGTAGAAGTGTAAAGAAAAGGATGGATCGTGGAAGAAGTGGCAGGAATTGGAATGAAAAACAACTCTCAGATTGCTGGCTTGTGCATAGTAGCATGATGAGATGATATTGACAGAAAGCGGGGCAAAGGAAGGAAGAGAAGTAGTTATGAAAGGAAGAAAGGAGTTTAGTGTTGGCCATGTGTGGTTTGAGATAATGACAAAACAGAGGATGTGTGAGATGAGAGGCATGACTGGATGGAAAGGAAGCAGTTTAGCAGTGCAAAGAAATTTGCAAGTCATCAACATAGAGTGCTAAAACTGTGGGAGCTAATGGGATCACCCAAAATAAGGGTGTTAAGTGAGAAGAACAGAGAGTCAAGAGCAGAGCTTTTTAAGAACTGCTACAGAGCACGGGAGACCCACCAAAAAGGATGATAAAAGAACAGTCAAGAAAATGGAGACAGCTAATTACGTATCTTGAAAGCTCAGTGAGGATAAGATGGTGAGAGGAGGATGATTTAACTTTGTATCAAAAAAAGCAAAGGAAGATGAGGGCAAGCTAGGGTCCTTGAGATTTGGCTAGGAAGACCCTAGTGCAGTTTCAACAGGGTAGAAATAGCTAGAAGCAGATTGAAAGGAATCCAAGATAGTAATAGAGGAATGGAAGTGAATGTACTGACTGTAGACTGCACTTTCAGTGAGTGTACAGTTAAGGTAGAGGAGATTTGGGGATAGCTGTAGAAGCAGGTGGGATCTAGATTTCTAAAGGATGTAAAAAAAAAAAAGGGAAAGGAACTGAAAGAGGATGAGGGGGGAGGCATAAGTAAGGAAACAGGAATGGATGGAAATACTGAGGGAATTGGAAGTCACCAGATGCACGTCTTGTGTGTGCAGTAGGACATTTACATAATCTTACTTTTGTAAGAACAGGTAGCAGAAGTGTTATTACATACATTTTCTTTGTAGTATATATTAGTGAGCAATGACAGATTTTGTAAGTAAATTGCAAAAATAGAGCAAATTTTGCCATTATGTTTTGAGATTTTTGACTGCAAAACTAAAAGTGAGATCAGCTTTTTCTTCAGAAATTTATAAAAAAAACATTTGAAGCAGCAGGATGTGCTCCTTTCTTCCCTCTTGGGAAATGAGCTTTCTTTCTCCTCTTCAGACCCACACCACCACTATTGGAGGGCATCATGCTGGTGTTTGCTGGCTAATGCGGGCCCTGTGGAGTTCATTTAGCATTGGAAAGAGACTGACACATCCAGATTTCAGGAGCAGCACTACCTAATTGTCTGGCTCCTATCCAGCAGCAGATTGACCCAATAAACTCTAATGAATCTGGATTCCTGCAGTCTGATTTGCTTCCTCTTTCTATTACGTGCTTCTTTCAGTCCATGAAGAGTTGAAACCTGAGTGCCATTTTTGACAAAGGGAGTGAGAGAGAGGGGGGGATGAGGAGAAAAAGGGCAGATAACAGCCGAATGTAATCAGCATTTTATTACCATCCTCAGGAAGTGGGAATAGTTTTTATAAAAAAAAAGTAGGTTGGAGCAAGGAAAGTTAATTATGGTGAGGTTATTTGACAGGAAATTACAAAATACAAACAGACAGAAGAAACACATTTTAAAACAGGGTAGGAAATCTCAAGTTACTTCACTGTGTATATTCAAAACCCCCAAAGCAAAGGCTGAAAATAGCAGCTTAAACAAAAGCTATCTTATCAGATAAAGGCATTTCAAGCACAAAGGGAAATGTATATATTGGGTTGACAGTCTTAAAATAAACTGATTGTCATGATAACACTGTAGATTTAATTGTGGGAAAATTTGGGTTTGTTTGAATGACCCAGAGACATAGACCCAGTCCATTTATATGAGAATTTTCTATCTTATACATATCTAGTCCCTTACACAAGGTTTGTCACTTTTTCAGAAATTGCAAGGTAGCCTTGTGCATGTGGAATGAGACTGATAAATATGTGCATATTTTCTTGGTCTTTATGCAGACCAAATACAATTCATTTCCTACGCTACTACTTATAGACAGTGCACCAGAACATCTTCTACCTGTTAGGTGTCTAAGTGGTTTTTGAACCTGAAACCTTGCTTAATAATTGTTTTCCAACTATTTAAGTTGGTCTAATAAAAGATATCAGATTCACCCAAAGAACCTTGTCTGCCTAAGTGGTACTTAGGACTTGAGGGCTAAGTATAGCCAGTCAAAAAGCCCAACCCTGAACCAAATCAGTCTTCATAGGTTAGTTTAAACTGGGTAGATTGAACTGAGAAGCAAGTGTACAGGCATTCACTTTTGATTCTGAAAATGCAGCCACATGATTGCAGGCCAGAAGCAGGGGAGTGCTAGAGCATGTCTCCCTGCTCAGCTGGAGCAGACAGCTTGGGTCAAGGCTAGCCTTGTACAGTAAAGTAATTAACTACTCTACCTTAACTGTAGGGGCGGGGGGGAAGGTTGCAGGGGAGGTGCAAAGCATCCTGGGATGCTGGGGGACTGTGAGTTAACTTGAATCTGGAGAGGATCAGGGATAGAAATTCAATAAACCAATTTTTCCTAAATCAGTTAATTCCAATACTACATCTATCCAAGTTTATCTTCAACCAGTTTCAGCAATTTTGAAAGTGGTTTGTGTGTACTGAACTTCTGTTGTGTAACAGATTTGAACTGGTTTCCAATCACTTATACTGGTTTATGTGTACTTTCTGTCCCTAGCCCAAGGGTTTAAGTAGCATCCTATTCTCCAACTGTATAAGTCCAGGAAAGTTGTTAATGTAAATTTGGGTTGACCCTTATCCTCCTTGTTACCTTTTGTGACTTAGTCTTAAGGCTAAGCTGGACAATAGTATAGGCATTACTATTATTTCAGGGATTTGAGCTATTTGGGATAGGATTGTACTCAAATGCGTTAAACCAGTAGTTCTCAAACTTTTTAGACTTGAGGCACCTGTTGGAGAATGCCAGCTCTTAGCTTTCATTCATTTTTTGACTGTGAATACTAGAGCAACTTTTCTGTTGCAGAGAACTCAGAAAAAACATAGCAGGGCCAAATCTTTTTAATACTGTGGATTTCTAGCATTGTATGGCACCCTGTGGCCCCCTTGAAAGGATATCAAGCACCATAGGGTGCCATGGCTCACTGCTTCAGAATCATTGTCTTAGGCACTTACTAGATGGAATTTGATCTGGCCAGTAATGTTACTTTTAGCAGGTTTTCTGTGCTAAGGAAAACATGAATAGAGAAGTGTAGAATTTGTTTTATTCGTTACTTGTTGTTGTGTTTGTTTAATTATTGGAATTATGGAGGTATGCCATTGAATATGTAACTCGTTTAATCTTTAATAAACCAGGGAAACTTTGTTTTGTTACCATGTTAACCACTTCTTTGAAGGACATATATACATGTAAGGAGAGAAGAACATGCTCTGTACTAATGTATGATTCTTGTCCTGATGTAGGTACCAAAGCTCTGAAGAACAGCAGTGAGGAACTCAATGATAGCTGCTCTCTCTCAGAGCCTTCCATCAAAAGACAACATTCTCCCCAAAGAAAGGACTGATTCTTTTTGAAGGTAAAGACAGTTCAATTTCTGGGGCCCTCTTTACCATTCTTACTTGAACATTACTTGCTGAGACACTGAGTCAGCATTGATCTTCATATAGATATCTACATGCCCTCATGGTTTGGTAGGCTTTATATTATAGAAAATAGGTATATCAACAAAATTACATTTACTGTATCAGAGGATGGGAAATCATATTTGCACATATGGGGCACATCTACACGTGTGCTTTACTGCAGAGTAGACTGTTTTGCTTCGCAGTAAAACATCACTGTCTACACGTGTGGCAGTATTAGGCTGCAGTAAAGTAATTAACTCAGTCGGAGATAAGTACTATCTTACGGCGGGGTAATTTACTGTGATTAAATGCATGTGTAGATGCACGTGTACATTGTGGGTGTAAATTGCATTTGGTCAGCCTAGCCAGCAGGGGGCCAGACTCCTGCCTGCTGCCTAACCACACGGATCTACACTTCAGCACCCTTGCGCCCCAGCCAGCCCTTCCTCCGCCCAACACCACAACCTGGAGCCTGGGGCTGACCCTCCCGTGCCCCCTGCCGGCCTGGGCCTGCACCCTGGACACCGGGCCACACTGCTACCACCAGCCACAGCCCTACGCCACTGAGCCTGCTGCTGACCACTGCCACCTGCCAGAGGCTCCCTGAACCCGCTGCCACCCACCGAGCCTGCTCTCAGCCGCCACCATGTCGGGCCCCCCACCCTTTGACACCCAGGGTCGGGGGCCCAACTGGACACACGAGGAGACCTCCGACCTCATTGCCATCTGGGGGGACATCAGCGTCCAGCAGCAGTTTGCCCGT
The DNA here is from genome assembly GCF_030867095.1 of Alligator mississippiensis. Taxonomy (NCBI): domain Eukaryota; kingdom Metazoa; phylum Chordata; order Crocodylia; family Alligatoridae; genus Alligator; species Alligator mississippiensis. Next base: position 116,236,900 of record NC_081826.1, on the reverse strand, counting down.
GCTACCAGGGCCAACGCCCACGTGTTCCAGGAGATGTCCTGGCGGATGCAGGAGCGTGGTCACCGGCGGTCCGGCCACCAGTGCCGGGTGAAGGCCAAGGCCCTGAGGGCGCAATTTGTCCGTGTCCAGGACCATAATAGGCAGCCTGGGGCTGCCCCCAGAACCATGCCCTTTCTCCGTGAGCTCGAGAGGATCCTGGCCCCCACAGGCCCTAGTGAGGCCCCTCCCGTGTTCTGTAGCACGGGCGGACTTGAGGAGCCTGCGCCAGGGGCTGCGGGTCAGGAGGACTCTCCAGGGGAGGGCACCTCGTGGCTCCCTCACCAGGTCCCGGCACGCTCCCCGCCCTCAGCCTCACCCGGCAGCTCAGACAGCCCGGGCCACCACTTGCCCCAGCTATTCCAGAGGCGGCCCACCAGCGAGGAGGACAGGGTGGGGATGTCCCCTGCAGACGCCAGCTCCGGGTCGTCACGGGAGGGGCCCACTGCTCGGCCGGCCACCTGCCGCGCCTCGCCGCTCCTGGATGCATCGGCTAGCCGGACCTCATCTCCGCGGCCAGGGACATCATCCGACCGCCGGGAGCGGCTGCCACACCCGCCCGGTAAGCCCCACACAGGAAGGAGGGCCGGGGGCTGAGGGAGCCGTGGCCACTTGTGCCCGCATCAGCTCACCCACCCGCTCCCGCATTGTGCACTTGTAGCCAGCGATCCTGCACGCGGGGGTGGTGGACCCTCCCCTCCTCTTCTTTTCCCTCCTCCTGCCTGGCCAAGTTCCCCCCTATTTGCTGGAGTTCCCTCCCACAACACGCAGGGAGGCAGGAGGCAGTTCAGGACTTTATTAAGCACCCCACAGGCTCCCAGCTAGGCAGCTAGGGGCCCATCACATGCGGAAAAACTCGTCGATGGCAGTGGTGATCTCCTCCTTGGCTGAAGGTACTTGTAGTGTAGGCAGCAGGTACAAGTCAGGTACTTGTAGTGTAGGCAGAGAGACCCCTCCAGGTGGTGATGCATGTTGCAGAGAAGCATGAGCTTGCCTGGGGCACCCTCGAAGCTTCGGGCCTTGTGCCAGGTTCTCAATTGCTCCTGGAGAACCATTGTGATCACCAGCAGCAGGGCACAGTGGTTCGGGCAACCCTCAGAGTGCTCAAACAGTTAGTTGTGGCATGCCCAGGTGATTCTGACCAGGACTATGCTTGGGGCGCAGCCTGCATGCAGTGGGGGCTTTGGCCTGGGGTGCCTCCCCGGACAGGCCTGCTGGAGGGAGGTGGGAGGTACTACCTGGTTCATGTTCAAGCCAGGTGGGTGCCCCTGACCCCTAGGACCTGGGTGCCACTGGCCCGGCAGCACAGGAGCAAAGTTCCTGGCCTGTAGGGAGGAGAAGGAGGGGAGTTGATTTTGAGCCACCATGGCAGCTGCCAGGAGAGGGGTGAGGGGGCTGGCATGGCCCTGGCCTGGGTAGGGTTTGGGGAAGGCAGGCTGCTTGCGGCAAGCAGCCCACCTGTCTCCGCTGTGGAAGCGGGGAGGGAAGTCTCGTCTGACAGCCACCTGCGGAAGGAGCCTCCTGGGCAACTTACCATGGTCCCTGGTTGCCTGTGTGCATAACTCCCAAAGTGAGGGCAGACAGCACACAGCCTCTCTGTACAATGCATGTTATCTCTGAAATGTTGCAAATTCTCACAAGTAGCCTCTTTGTCCTTGCTCTGCAGAACCAGCTGCTGGACATGGGGGAGAACCTCCTGGCATTAGGGGAGATGGGGTCCCAAGGCCACCTGCAGCCTCTGCAGGTGCGCTCCGCATGCGCCGGCTCCGTCAGCGCCGGAGCCAGGATCGGACGGCTCTCCTCGATCGGTTGGTGACCGTCTCTGAGGAGCAGCTCGAGGAGAGTCGGACCTGGCACCGCCGCTGGCTCCAAGAGTTCCGCAGGATGTGGCAGGCCATGGAGCGGTCAGATCGTGAAGACCGTGAGGCACGGCGGGCGGAGAGTGAGGCCCACCACGCCCTCCTGCAGAGGCTGGTGGAGGCCCTGGAGGACCAGCGTGATGTGGTGCGACGGGCAGCGGCTGTTGCCGAGGACGACCAGCGTGTCACTGACTCTGTGCTGGCACTGGCGATGTTTGGCTCCACACCCAGTGTCCAGGCCCCAACCTCGACCCCGGCCCCAGCTGGCCCCTGGCAGCCGCCTGCAGGCCTGCCTCATGCCCCCCAGTGAGTGTGGCAGCAGGTACAGTGCAACCTACAGAAGGCAGGGCCCTCAGTCTCTGCACCAGATCCTGGTGCCTGCGCCCCCCACTGTGCCTGCCATCTCCCACTTGCCCTGGCTCCTTGCAGCCCCTGAGCAGGAGGTGGCTGTGGCGGGGCTGGCTCCCTATGTGGGCCCTGCAGGCCCCAGCCCAAATGAGGAGGAGGTGGTGTGGCTGGATAGCACCCTCCCTAGTCCCTTGGCCAGCTCCTGGCCTGCTGGGAGCCCTGTGGTGCCCAGACCTGAGGTGCTGGAGGCTCAGATGCCAGGTGCCTACCTCCGGGCTCCATGCCCTAGGCACCTCCTTCCCACTGTTTCCCACCTGGCAATTGTAAATAGATACCTGTAAATAGTTTCACGGGGATAAGGGCGCTTTATTGGTGGTGCGCATTGGGGTTGGGGGAGGGGCTGTTGGGAGGGAGGGTAGAAGGGGGTCTGTTATTGGGAGGGAGCAGGGATGATGTTTGTTGTTGGGAGGGGACAGGGAGGGTGTCTGGGAGGGAGCAGGGAGGGAGTCTTGTTGGGAGGGTGGGAAGGGGTCTGTTGTTGGGAGGGGGTCTGTTGTTGGGGGGGGTGTCTGTTGATGTGTTGGGGATGGAAATAAAGTTTGGGGTTTGTTGAAAACTGTCTTCAGTGTGTGTGTCTTTGGTGTTGCACTGTGGGCCCAGGGTCTGTGGGCAGCTGCCCAGGTGCTCTACTGCGAAGGGTGGTGGAGGAGATGGGCTGTAAGCGCCTTGTGGCTACAGTGTCCTGGCTGCCGCTGCTGGGTGCTGGGTGTAGCAGGGCACTATGGTGTGCCTGACGCTTTAAGGGGAGAAGCTGCCTGAGAGGCAGCTTTTAAGTGGTGTGGGGGCTGATTGCAGGCTCGCCTGACCAGAAGAAGGCCTGGTTGGGGCTATACAAGCCCAGTACCTGAGCTGGTCAGAGAGCCTAAAGAGAAAAGTCCTCTGGAGCAGGGCAGAAGGACTCCTGAAGGACCCAAGAAGGTAGGGGAAGCAGAATTAATCTGCAAGCCTGGGAACCAGAGGATATTACCTGGGTCAGAGAATAAAATGTTTATGCAGGCAAGGGGCCTTTGTTTTGTATCGGAATTACTGAGTTACAGGCCTTGAGCCCTGCTGGAGGTAGACTCAAGGCCTACAGAGAATTCTCCATCCCAGAGGAGGGGCTGAGGGGGGATACAGAGGGTCCCCAGCCCAGAAAAGGGAATGAGTGGGGATAGAGGAAAAGGGAATAGAGCCTACGAGCACAGAGAAGGGGCTGAGTGGAGCATAGAGGGTTCCACAGCCCAGGAAAAGGGCTGAATTAAGGGAACAGTGCCCAGAGAAGGATCTGAGCGGGGTACAAAGGGTTTCCCAGCCCAGAGAAGGGACTGAGTCAGGAAGCTGAACAGAAGACCCGCTGGCCAGGAAGAGCTGGAGCGAGGGTTTAGAGGGTCTAAAGTCTCCAAGAGGGACTGTGTGAGGGAATAGGGAGGGTTTGGATGCCCCAGAGATAGAGGACAGAGAGAACTAGAGGGTGTGAAATTCCTGAGAGGATCTAAGAGAAGTTAACACCTGGAGGGATAACACCCACAAAGCTTGGGTTGTGGTGTAGGGGAGGAATGGAGCCACACGCAATTTGCCCTTAGGACTATAGGTACCTTGCAGGGATACTGCCAGGCCAAGAGGGTGGGGGTTGGATCGAGACTGGTGGGGTCCAGGAGGGACCCGTTGAGGAGTTGATTGGGCTTAGGCTTTCTCTAAGGTCTGTGGGCAGCCTCCCTTCAATAAAAACAAAATGTAGTGACCACATTAGAGACAGAGTCAGGCAGGAGCCACACAGTTACCAGAGGACATCATGGTCACCCCTGTGGCTTGAACCCACTACAGAGGCAAGGGGCATCCATGGCACCCTGGACATAGACTCTCGGGACAGTGTTGTGGAAGGCTGTGTCAGCAAGCTGTATACTGCTTGGGGCTAGAGAAGTGTGTGGCTGGGGAACACGGTGTAGGGCAGCCTTTGAAAGAGAAGGGATGGTGGCTGTGGGTGAATGCAGGTGACTGCAGCTGGAGCCTAGAGCTCTCCCTGGCTGCTGTAGTGGGGCAGAGCAACGTAGGGGCATCCCTGTCCTAAACTGCTCTGCCCTGGCTCAAATTGCTGCTGTTGCGGGTGCATGTGTAGATGCTGCACCCAGAAGTAGTTTACTCCGGCTCAAACTGCTCCAGAGTTTGTTACTTCACATTAATTGCACATATAGACACCCATGATGTAATCACTTAGCTTTTGTCTAAAATTGGAATAAGTTTGACAATAGATTTAAAATGGCGAGTAAACACATCTTGCTTGCTTTGATTAAACAAAAATAATATTAAGAAGCCTTAGGAATTTTATAGGTTGAGGATATGCAGCCATTATTAGTAGCTGCATAATTTTTTGTCACGCTATTTCTTCCTCTCTCCAAAGGCTACATGTTTGACAGCGTTATTTATTATATTGTCCTCACGGGGCACTTCTACTTGGGCAATTAGGGCAGCTGAATAAATTCCAGTGCGGTTTGCGTCAGAGTTTATTGCTTCTGGGTGCTGTGTTTGAACATGCACCCAGGACCACAACATGTTGAGCCAGAGTGGAACAGCCCTGGCTGGCAGGGAGTTCCGGGGCTCAGCCTGTCAGCCCAGGGCTGCTCTGACCTGGCTCAATGTGTTGTAGAGGGGCTGGCTGGGGCATGAGGGTGCTCCAATGTGGAGCACTGCAGCAGGCAGCCCTTGCACTGAAGCACTCTCATGCCCTAGCCAGCCCATCAGCATCTACACATGCATTGCAGTGCACTAAACAACACTGCTGTAGAATAGTATTTGTGTTGGGCAGTACTATCCTGTGGCAACATTTATTAGTTTCCTGTGGCCTAATAGTACCACATGTGTAGACATTGACATTTTACTTCAGAGCTAATTAGTTCCTCCATAAATGTCTTGTGTAGACATGCTTGCTGACAACTATGCAACACATGCAGACAAGGGGAAATAATACCCAGGAAAGGGCTCATGCAAAGAATTCTGTTCATACAGTTGAAGTGGTTTCAATCATGTGACTGGTTCTGAGACTAGAGGATTATGAAGTCAAATGAATGCTGCCACCATGATATAAATGCACCAGACATTTCTGTGATTTTGTTGGGTATCACAGTCCTTGGAGAAATGCAATGTATTTTCTAATAATTGGTCTGCTTTGCCTCTAGCCCTCTCTTACTGACATTATGGAGCTTTCATCATTAATAAATACAACAGAAACAGGAAATCTGGAGTGGACTGTTGGGTGCTCATTTATTGCATATAAGATTGAAAATTAGTGGGACATTAGGGAACCATCTTCCTGGTTCAGATGTTAGGTGTCAGTCATATGAATAAGTTGGCAAGCGGGCTCCTTACTCTCTTATTCTACATCATGGCCTTCTATAGGGATAGGGACAGAAGTTACACATAAACTGGCTTAAGTGATCAGAAACCAGCTTAAATTTATGACAGAACAGAAGTTCGGTGCACATAAACCACTTCCAAAATGGCAGAAACCAGTTTCAGATAAACTTGGTTGGCTGTAGTATCAGACTTGCACTGGTTTGACCTAAATCAGTTATGGAACTTCTGTCCCAGATCTCCTCCAGATTCAAGTTAACTTACAGTCCCCCAGCATCCCAGGATGCTTGGCAGCCCTGGGCTGTGCAGTCTGCTCCAGTGGAGCAGCGCTGGCCCCACCCCCATGCTGTCACAGAGCTGAGGCAATAAAGCTGCTGCTCCTTAGCCTCTGCCTATCAACAAAGCAGGAGTGGGGGCAGGGAAGTGACCCCAGGCCCCCCCAGCCCAGGTCTGCACAGCACAAGGGGAGGGAAAGCCCCCTCTGTTGGGCTTATGGCCTCTACCTCCACAGACCCTTGAGCTGGGCTGGAATTGATGCAGCCCCTTCCCCCCCCCGCCAGCTGCCCTTGCCTCTGAGAAGCTGGGGGGACAGGGGAATGCATCTACCTAGTATGGGACCCCAGCTGGGGTCTGTACCACACAGGGAGGGAAAGCCCCCTCTGCTGGGCTTTTCACCTCTTCCTGCAGCCCAGAGAGCTAGGCTGGGATCCCTCAGCTCCACCTTGCTAGTTGCCCTTGCCTCCAAGGGGTTGGGGGGATGGGGGGACAGGGCATGCACCCACCTAGCCCAGCACCAGCCCCCCAGGTAGGGTCTGGCATGGTGGGGAAAGCCCCTTCTGCTGGATCAGCTCCCCCAACCCATGCTTGCAGCCCAGAGAGCAGGGCTGGGCTCCCTTAGTCCTGTCTCCTTGCCAGCTGCCCTTGCCTTTGGGGGGGGGCAAGGGGGAGAGCAGGGAATGCCCCCGCTCAGCCTGGCACCGGACCCCCAGTGGGGTCCAACAACACCTGCAGCTGGGGTCTGCAAAAGCACAGGGGAAAACCCCCTCTGCTGAGCTTTTCACTGCCCCCACCCCCGCAGCCCCAGGCTGGAGGGACTGTTCACCTCCCACCAGTGTGGGAGCAGGGCTAGGCCCTGCCAGACCATGAGGGATGGGAAGGTGGGGAATGCCATCTCTGCATCAGGGACAAGGATCTGGGACCCTGCCAGGGATGGGGAATCCCCACTGAGTCATGGGGGTCACACAAGCCCCAGGCTGTCCCCCTGGAGGGGACAGCAAGGTCTTGGGGTGTGTGTGCTGAGCAGCTGATTGAGGATGAGCCCATGCTCAGCTACATTCCAGTGCCTTCTGCAGTGGCTGGGAGGCATGCTCCAGTGCCCCCCAACTTCTGGTGTGGGCCACTTCAGGGGTCTGGCTGCGTTCTGGTTTCAAAAGTGAATGTCAGTTCACTTTGTTATTGGTTCAATCTACACAGTTTAGAGAAACCTGCGGAAACTGAACTGATTCAGCCTCGGGCTTTTTGACTGTCTGTACTTATCCTGGATGATCCAGGTAAACCTAGACATCTTTTGCAGACCTGAGTGAATCCTTCTCTCAGGCAGTGCTCTAACTAAGGTCAGGGGCTCAAGGAGTGTTGCTCAAGTATGGGAATGGTGAGTACACATCTGCTTGTATTCATAAGCACAATATAAGGAGGCCTGGTTTTAAATTACTAGCCTACTGCTGCAAAACCTCCCTGGTAATCCTATAAGGCTGTCAAATACTGATGGGTCCAGGAGGGTTATGGCAATATTCAACACCCAAATATCAGATGTCAAAAGACCACGAGGATTGAGTTTCAACATAAATATTCTAAACTTGATTTTATTATTTTTCCCATTTAAAATAAAAGGCGTCTGGCCCCTGCACAAGAAAACCTGAACTTCCACTCTTTCCATTGATGTACCCTATTACTTAAGCATTTTGTAGCTTTTCCCTGGGGAGAGAAGTAGTTCATGGAGAAAAACCATGGGATAAAATAAGTTCCTCTTGAAGATGGGAAGTAATTGCTATTATTGTAGGGGGGTTTTTCTAATCAGAATTTCTATGTTGTAAAGCATCATAGTAATAATACTATTAATTATGGACAGTCACTTACAGGCAAGGATTTGATAGGTGTCTCTACACAGCTTATTAATTAAGCTTAGTAGCCCTGTACAGCAAATAAATATCTTTCTGTTTTCCAGATAGGTAAAATAAAGCATAAAGTTTAAGTAATTTCCCAAAGTTCACAGTGAGGAAATGGCAGAGTTGGGAATACAATCAAATCATTCTACTTCCTGGTTTCCTGCTCAGACTCTCTAAACATTATTCCCTGATGTACCTTTCAAAGGAGGTCATGCAACAGTGGTAGCAGGGGGAAAAGGGTGTTTAAAAAAAGTGTAGTACATGTAAGTGTAAAGTTATATTTATGGGGAGTTTTTGCTCTTCCTGCATGTCCTTATAACAGCAGCCAACAGTTATTGCCTATAATAATTGTTCTTAGCAATTTCAGATTTAGGAATTTCAAAGTTAGCTTCTAATAAGAGTTCATTGGATATTCAATAACTTATACAGCATTTTTGTTATTTTTTGGAGAAAGGGGATAGCTTTGTGTGACTGAGGTTTAGGCAGTTATTCTAACTCTGAATCTAGTAAGGTGTTTTAAATGCTGTAAACTACTGTATTGTTATATTGTACTTATGATTTTAAGCATGCTGAAGTCTAGAAATTCAAAGCTAAGTTTTTCATAGCAACTGTTAACCCAGATCTACTCTGAGCATTTGGTGCTTTTTTACACTGACTGAGCATATCTATATGTGCAATTAATGCAAAGCAATAAATTCTGGAGCTTATTGCTCCTGGGCACAGTATTTGCACGTGTGCCCAGCACTGCAGCACATTGAGCCAAGTCAGAGCAAGTCCAGCTGGCAGGCCAGGCAGGGGGCCAGGCCTGCCAGCCTGGGGTTGCTCACCCCAGCTCAGTGTGCTGCAGAGTGGCTGGCTGGGGCATAAGGGTACTTCAGTGCAGGGCTAGCTGGCAAGCAGTTCCCGCACTGAAGCACTCTTGTGCCCCAGCCAACTGGGGCAGCATCTACACATGCATTGCTGCAGTTTTTTACTGCAGCAGGAAAAAGTTTTTTGCTGCAGAGTTTTTTTGCTGCAGCAGGACAGTACTTGTATTTACAAGTACTACCCTGCTGTGGAGTAAATAAGGTTATTCCAGCCTAATAGAAACACACGTGTAGACACGTGATGTTTACTGTGCAGCTAATTAGTCTCCCGCTCAGTAAACGTGTTGTGTAGATGCTCCCACTGCGTGCCAATCCTGGTGTTAATTTCTTAACTAAAGTTGGGAGAAATGTTCATTATGAAACTATGACTTAGTGACATTTTTCTGTTTTTATGTTCATAGCAATTTGTACAGTGATATGAAATACCAAATGTTTAAAACTATCATGTATAAATATGTAAAACAGTGAGAAAAATGCATACATTTTTGCTAGAAAACGAGGTTTTGGCCATCAACTCATGTGACCTCTGGGATGAAGTACAATGGTGTATCCAGGAAATTCTAAATCATAATCCCACCTTCTGCTAATGACTGGCATGTGCAATTATACTGAATTTCATAAACAGTAAAAATAACTATTTAGTGAAGTATGTAAATACCATTATCTATGTTTTAAAGAAGTGGGCAACTGAGGCTGTGTGCTTAAGTGACTCGTGTATGGTAGCTCTGCATATTCTGATTAGAATTAGGCTTAAAATTTAGTTCTCTGACCAGTATTTGCAATGAAGGACATTGCTTGCTAGTTGCATTGATGACAGCTGGGTGATTTGTCAGTTGACCTTTATGATTTTAGTTCTGTTACTCCATTCTTTTTTTAAAATGCGGCTCATTTATTTAACTTTTATCTTTACATCTCTAGAACTCCACTGTGGGCAAAATAAAGCTTGAACAAATTAACCATTAACAGATGTAAACCACATGCATATCCAAACCATATGTTATCCTTGTAGTTTATCTGTACTTGCTGCCTTTGAAAGCAGCAAAGTTTGAATGTATACTTTGTATATGGTTTTAGTTTTGCAACTTTTTTATTGTTCCCAAATATGGAAGTGCATTTTGTTTTAAGGTGTTTTGAATAGAAGCTCAGGCACACTTGCAAATATTTATCTGTCACCTGTTTCCTATGTTGAAATACAAAATGGTTATTTATTTGTGATGCAGAAGCACCTTAAGTAACTCCAATCTGGTGTTGAGGTGTCACTGTGTTCCTTGCTCTACCCAAGTGTTGCCATTTCCTATGATATTTTGTTTCATGTAAAATTGCCACTTCTGGGAAAAAAAAAAATCTTAACTTCCATTCTTTAAAAAAGTAGGTTTCAAACCCCCCTGGTCTCAAGGAAAATATGACATAGGTCCACCTTGATGTCCCAAAAATTAGAAGATGCATTAAAAATATTCAAAAAGGTCAGTTTTAAAAAAGGCTTAGTATTTCCAAGCCAGACTCATGATTCTGGGAAACCTGACTTATGCTATTGGAATATGTTGGGACAGACATCATGATCCTTGCTCTAGAGTAATGCTCAAACTTTCCAGACCTGCAGGCCAGATGAGTGGTGTAGGGCCAGTCCACAGGTCTGGTGGATCCCATGTGCAGGGTCAGTCCATGGGCCTAATGCAGTATGAGATGGTGCATGGAGTCAATTCATGGGTGCCATCTGGCATACCCCATCCCACACCGGCCTGATCCTGTGTGCCAGTTCTGGTCATAGAGCAACTGCACATCAGCACAGTCCAGCTCACAGGGGCAACGTCATCTGGACCACAGGTGTAGAAATTTGGGGAGGGGGAGGCATTATTGATTGCTGTGCTTCTGGGAGAAACTAATGTTGTTGCTGCTCACTTGCTCCCCGTTTTTGGACCTATGGGGAATCCCACAGGCCAGACATGGCTTCCTGTGCTGGAGGTTGAGCATTGCAAAACAGAAGCCCTATTTTTGCAAGTCACCAAAGCGGTGCCTAATATTGCAGTAGTGGGGGCCTTGCAGAATCACATGTAACTTTGTTTGTGGTAGGAAGCATACTTCTTAGAGGCCCTTTTAATTCCATCATCCTTTGCCCTGTGAAGACCCTACACTTGTGACCTATTTCCCTCATGCCAAAGACTATGTCAGACTTTGCAAGCCCTTCCAGAGCCTATCCATTCTGCTCCTGGACCCAGCCTGAGGGAGTCATTGGAGAGATCAGAGAGTTTTAAAGCTGAACTGGGGAGGGAGGAGTAAAATTTCCTCAGCTCTCTAAATCTATGGCAGTCTAGGGACTTTTACACTGAGCTCATGTCCCTTGTTAGCATGATTTTTCAGGCTTGTTCCTTTCAAAGTTTATCAGAATTTGTGATTAAATAACTGTTGTTACTCAACAGTTTTTTCAGACTGACTCTGCATAATAAAGCTGGTTTGTTAAACACATTACTAAATGGATTTTGCAGTAGTTTTCAAGTAGCTTATAACCATACATTTCTTCCCTATTATTAGCCCAGTGGACAGATCTGGTTGGTGGTTTGTTTTTAAACAACTTATTTGAAATTAGAAACAATACTAAAAAAATATTTTTTTTAAAATGATGAACTCTGCTGTAGTGAGTACAAAGACAAGACCACTTTCTCTTTTAGTGTTTGCTAACTCTTCCACTGTGTCTGTTCATTATATGATGATCTATCATTAACCATAACCTATATTAGGGCACATGGGGCCAGAGGCGGAGCAGTGGCACTGCAGGCCTCTGGGTGGCAATGCTCGGTCCCTGCCTGCCTCCACACCCCCTCCCTCCCCACCATCATTCATGATGGGCAATTTGCTACTGTGACTTATAATAGTGTGCCTGGTATTTGCCTTCATATCAGATGATCTTTTTTTGAACAATAGCTCCAATGTAATACCTTAAAATAACAGAAAATATAGAATTTAGCAGTAATCAAAACGTCTTTCATGGCTGATAGCTATTTAATGCCTGTGCTGCAAATTTAGTGATTGAATGTATTAAATAAGTTAGTGGTTCATTTGCAGCTGTAGTTGTATATGAACTTACATTCTTTTTGTGCCTGCCATGATTTGTTGGCAGTCCCAGTTTATCAGCTGGCTTTCTCTTAGCAGAATACTTCATCTTCCTCTTCCCTTATGAAATCTAGCTTGGACCTCCAGCCTTCAGAATTTCAGTGTTTTTGTCTTATTGCTTCCTTGTTTTTCCATAGTTCTCTTCTGGGTGATTAAATCCTCAAACTTAGGTTTTCCCACTAGATTGCTCACAGGGGCCTACCATGTCTGTTACTCTGCACTTTCAGAAGAGTAAATAGCTTTATGAGACATCCTTACAGTCTACTTAAAAGCTTTAGAGGTCAAATTTAAGTGCTATGCTAAAATCAATTATGCTGAATTTTGAGCCATATGAATTTCCCAAGATGCATGTTTCTTTTACTCTTGGGCTGCTAAAGCCAAAAATGTTAGTTTTCTTAGTGTTCTTTATACCAGGAGAAAAAAGATAAGACAAGCCTACAGAAAAATAAATATGTGAACAGAGCTACTTTGACCTATATGAGATCCTAAAATTTAGTTGCCACCCAAAGATATAAACAGAAAGAAAAATGTGTTAAGGGTCTTTCCTTCAGGAAAGCTATTCTCCAGCCAGTTTGAGCATTAATATAATTGAGTGCTGGCCTGTAAACCCAGAAGATATTACAGGGAAGTATCTTCCTAAAGACTAGGAATTGTTGGGAGTTGTTGTTCCAGGTGGAACACATAATAAAGAGAGGTCAGGTCAGTGTCATGTGACTGTTCAGGAGACAATATAAATGATGCTCCTGACATCATCTAGGAAAAGATGGGAGCTGAGATGAAACCTGAAAGGGAAGAATTCCCTTATTAGTCAGGGAGAAGTAAGACCTTGCTTTGGGGGTAGTGGAACAGAAATATAGCCAGAGTGGTTTGCTGCTTTGCTTAGTAGTGTCTAGATCCTGGAGAGGAGAGGAATCCATGGTTTCAAAACATTGTAACTTGTTATGGTCTTTCTGAGTTATTAGCAACAGAAGAATTGCTCCAGTGCTTTCTGTAGTCAAGAAATGAGTGAAAATTAGGATTTTACATTTTCTGAGGAGTGCCTTGAGTCTACCTAGGGGTCCCTTGAGTCTAAAAAGGTTTAAAACCACTGTTCTAGAAAGCGGGAAAGAATCTTAGAATTTCCTCTCACGGGATGAGAGACTAGATAAGCTGAAAGGTAGGACTGACAAACTTATCTCAGTTGTGTCAGGGCTGTCAACTTCTAAGTATATAGGCGTTCAATACTCAGCAGGCTGAACCAGCAGTGGCACACATCCATGGGCTGTACCACAGTGATCCACTGGCCCCCCGAGACTGCATGCTTTGCAGATTCCTGTCCACCCCTGCTTCCTCCCAACTGCTACACAACTCATGGCTCCAGGCTCACCCCTCTTTTCCCCCCTCTCTCTCCCCTTGGCTGTGCTGCAGTGCACTGTCCCTGCCCGTGGGACAGGGACAGGCAGTGAAAGCTGGAAGAGGAAGGGGAAGCCCAGAGTCTCTGGCTGCAACAGCAATGGGGAGAGCAATGTGGGGAATCAGTTGTTAGGCAGGTGGGCAGCCCTGGTGTAGATGGGAGAATTGAGGTACAGTGATTAAGTGACTGTCCAACCTCACTTAAAAAACTGTTGCACAACTGCAGGGGCAACCCAGATCTAAGAAGCAATCCAGTGGGTTTGGCTTGGTACAGGCATTCAGTTTTTCCTGGGAGAGTCGCTGCTCTCCCAGGACAAACCATGAGTGTACAGATGTTTAGGCTTTTTCTCCCATGGTAAAAATTGCCACTCCAGGAGAAAAATAACCGTGGAACAACTAGGGAGGGTTAAATCACTCCATGGAGAGTTTCTTCTGGAAAAGCGAATTTCTGTACATTCCATGGCTTGACTCAGAAGAGAACATAGCACTCCAGCATCCCCTCCTCTGTCTCCTAGTGAGATAGTGAGCGTGTCTACACGTGCACTTGTGCGGAGAAGACTAGTTAGCTCTACAGTAAAGTATCGCTGTCAACACATGTGGTGCTATTAGGTGCAGTAAACTAACTCTGCCATAAGATAGTACTGTCCAGGACAAATACTATCTTATGGTGGAGTAAATAACTGCAATTAAATGCACTTGTAGACACTGACTATGGGTGTAAATTGCACCCAGTCAACCCAGCCAACAGGGGGTCACACTCTTGCCTGCTGCCTAGCCACATGGCTTGGCAGCTTCAGCAGTTTTGTGCCCTAGCTAGTTCCTCCACCACCCAGTGCAGGCACCCAGAGCCTACCCAAACCCCCGGCGCCCCCTGCCAGCCCAGGCTTGCCCCCTTACCCTGGGCTGCGCCAGCACTGCCAGATGCCACCACCCACTGCCCGGACCAGACTTCCCAATCTTGCTGCTGACACTGCCACCCACCGGAGCCTCCTTGAACCTGCTGCCACCCACAGAGCCTGCTCCTAGCCGCTGCCATATTGGGCCCCATACCCACTGACACACAGGGGCGGGGGCCCAACTGGATACATGATGAGACTACTGAACTCATAGCCATTTGTGGTGGGGGGGACATGGCGGTCTAATGCCAGTTTGTCGATGCTATGTGGACTAATGCCCACATGTTTGAGGAGATGGCCTGGCAGATGCAGGAGTGCAGTCACTGGCAGTCCAGCCACCAGTGCTAGGTGAAGGCCAAGGTTCTGAGGCTACCATATCTCTGCATCTGGGTCCATAATAGGCAATCTGGGGCTTCCCCCAGAACCATGCCCTTCCTCCTTAAGCTTGAGAGAATCCTGGCCCCCATGGACCCTGGCGAGGCCCCTCACATGTTCTTCACCATGGGTGGGCTGGAGGAGCCTGTGCCAGGGGCCACAGGCCAGGAGGACTCTCTGGGGGAGGGCACCTTGTGGCTGCTGCACCATGCCCTGGCATGCTCCCCACCCTCAGCCTCACCTAGCAGCTTGGGCAGCCTGGGCCACCACCTACTCTGGCAGCAGTCAACCAGTGAGGAAGACAGGGGTGGAGATGTTCCCTGCAGATGCCAGCTCCGGCTCATCGCCGGATGGGGCCACTGCCCAGCCGGTCACAGACCATGCTTTGCTGCCCCAGATGCATCGGCCATCTGAACCTCATCTCTGTGGCCAGGGACAGCATCTGACCACTGGGAGCGGCTGCCACACCCACCCGGTAAGCCTCACACAGGGAGCAGGGCCAGAGGGGGTAGTGGTGCTGTGGCTACCTTTGCCTGCTCCAGCTCACCTGGCTGCCCCTGGGCTGTGCGCCTGGAGCCAGGGGTCCCTCACATGGTGGGTGAGGGACCTTCTCCCTGCCCTGCCTGCCTGAGCTCCCGCACAACCACTGGAGCCCCCTCTCCTGACACAAACACGCAGGGAGGCAGTTCAGAATTTTACTGAGCACCCAGCGGGCTCCCAGCCAGGGGCCTGTCACATGCGGAAAAACTCACCAATGGCAGCAACGACGACTCCTCAACCACAGGGGTCAGGCACTTGTAGCACACAGATACCCCTCCAGGTGGTGGTGCATGTTGCGGGCAAGCTTGGGCTAGCCTGTGGCACCCTTGAAGCTCAGAGCCCCACACCAGTTTCTCAGCTGCTTCTGAGGGGTTGTGATCAGCAGCAGCAGGACATAGTGGGTCAGGCAGCCCTCAGAACACTCAAACATCTCATTGTGGTGCACCTGGGTGATTCTGACATGCTTTGGACACAGCCCATGTATGGTGGGGGCCCTGGCTTGGGGCGCCTCTCTGGAGTGGCCCACAAGGGGGAAGGAGGAAGTGAGGGACATCACCAGCTGTGTGTGCCAGCCAGGTGGGAGCCCCTGAACCCCAGGACTTGGGTGCCACAGGCCCAGTGGCATGGGACTGAAGTGCCTGGCCTGTAGGGAGGAGAAGGTGGGGAGTTGCTTTGGAGCTGCTCTGGCAGCTGCTGGGAGGGATCAGGTAGGGCTTGGCCTGGGTAGGGTACGGGGAAGACAGACTGCGTGCAGCAAGTGGCCCACCTGCCCCTACTGTGGAAGTAGGGAGAGAAGGCTTACCTGGCAGCTGCCCATGCCAGAGACCACCCTGGCAACTTACAGTGGTCCCTGTGTGCCTGTGCCCATACAACCCCTAAATTGAGAGCAGGCAGTGCATTGCCTCTCTTTTCAATGCATCTTACCACTGAAATTCTGCAAACTCTCACAAGTAGCTTCTCTGTCTTTGTTCTGCAGAACCAGTTGCTGGACTTGGGGGAGAACCACCTGGCATTAGGGGAGATGGGACCCCAAACCATCTGCAGCCTCTGCTGGTATACTCCACATGCACTGGCTCTATCAGTGCTGGAGCCAGGATTGGATAGCTTTCCTTGACCAGCTGGTCACTGCCTCCGAGGAGCAGCTTGAGGAGAGTCAGACCTGACACTGCCACTGGCCCCATGAGTTCCATGGGATGTGACAGGCCACGGAGCTGTTGGACCATGAGGTGTACCATGTCCTCCTGAAGAGGCTGGTGAATTCCCTGGGGCACAAGCACGCCATGGTGAGATGGGCGACAGCCACCACTGAGGACAGCCAGTATCACTGACTCAGTGCTGGCCTTGACCATGTTTGTTGCCATACCTGGTGTCCAGGCTCTGGCCATGGCCCCAGTTGATTCCCTGGCAGCCATGTGTGGGTCTGCTTTAGGTCCCTCAGTGAGCATGGCACCAGGTATAACATATCTTGCATTGAGCAGGGACCCCAGCCTCTGCACCAGATCTTGACCTGCTGGTGGATGGGCCCCTGCTTCATCTACCATTTGCCCTAGCTCCATGTGGGCCCTGAGTGAGCAGTAGCCATGATAGGGCCTGCTCCCCACATGGGCCCTGCTGGCCCCATCCCCATGGAAGAGGAGGGGGAGTGATCTGAGCAGGCTGGAGAGCTCCTGCCTTTGTCCCCAGGCCAACCCTTGAGCCCACCAGGCTTGCCATGTCATCCCAAACCAGGGTGGTGGTGTCCAAGACTGGGGTACCAGATACCTCCCTCTGGGCTCTGTACCGCAGGCACCTCCTGCCCACTGTTCCCTCCCTGACATTTTTAAATAGTTACTATAAATATGGGGGTAAGAGTGTTTTATTGGTAGTGCAGTGTGGGCTGGTGGGGTCTATTGTTGGGAGGGAGGGAGGGTTCTGTTGTTGGGGGGAGGGGGTTTGCTAGTGTGTTGGGGATGGAAATAAAGTTTGGGGTTTGTTGACAGCTCTCCTCAGTGTGCATGTTCTTGGTGTTGCACTGTGAGCCTGTGGTTTGTGGGTGGCCTCCCAGGCACCCTACTATAAGGGATTATAGAAGCAGTGGTCTGCAAGTGCCTCATGGATGCAGTGACTTGGCTGCCACTGCTGGATGTGGTGCTTGCCACAGAACTAATAGGCAGCTTCCTTTTCATAATATAACAATTGCACCAAGGCATGGGAAACAAGAGTGGAGGGGAGAGTACCTAGAATCAAGTTGAGGCTATGGCCATTTTGCCACCAGGGGACAGCATGATAATCTCTGCATCCTGGTTCTGCTACACTGAGGAACAAAGTTCAGGGAAGCCTTTTAAAAAGTAGGGCTGTGGATAGCTGCAGGCAGCTGTGGCCAGAGCCTGCAACTCCCTCTGGATCCTGCAGCAGAGTAGGAGCAGCCCCTTCACAGGTGCACATGTCGATGCTGCACCTGGGGGTAGTTCACTCTGGCACAAATTGCTCCAGTTTGTTCAGTCAAATTAATTGTACATGTAGATGCACAAGCAGCAGTAAAGAGCAGAACATGCCTGCCCCCTTTGCAATCTCCACACTGTGCTGCAGGGAAGCATGGATTGACCATGGGCACTTTAAGCTCTTCACTTTTCAAATCCTTAGCATTTGAATGTCTGTACATGCAGCTCTGATTGGGTTTCTCTAGCAGGAGAACAAACCTGGGAGAATTCTCCCAGGTTGTTTGAATGTATGTATGCAGCCTAAGTTATAATACCAGTTTTTATATCTTAATAGAAGTTTGGAGGTCCTTAACATTCCTACCTAACATAAGGCTGTTTACAGTTTCTTACGGAATACATTTCACTTAAGAATATTAGAATTGTACACAGCTTACCATTTGGTGTATAGGTTTTTTTTTTAATTTTTTTTACTCTAGGTATCTGGGTCTTTACCCACTCATTAGGAGAGTTTACTGTAGTGTAATTTGTAACTGTCATCACTTCTAATCAAGGACAGTAAAAGCTATATCATAATGCCATTTACTGGATGATTGATTGAGATAACAGACAGTCTAGATCTAAAGTTTTGTCATGTTATAACTCTCTACTCTGATTTAGGCTGTGGGAGAAGTTGCTTAAGTGAAAAGGAGGAATAAGACTGTTTAAGTACATATACTGAAAGTAAGTGTTAATTTCTTTATATGAAATTAAATGTTTGTGTGCATTTGTGCACAGTTGCTCCACTTCTAACAGCCAAAGGTTAAATTTAGCTCCTGCTTGCCCAAGCCTTTTTTAATGGTCTCTAACAGGTTTTGTTTATACAGTGGCATACAATTTCAGTTGCCCAGTCTGCTGTAGTAGCCTTCCTGGAACATGCTTTATCTCTATCATTTATCATTCCTCTGAACTTCCTGAACTGCATGCCCCCTGCTTGGATTGAGGCTTGCAGTATACCTGCTATGGTATTTTTTTCCTCTTCTTTCTTCTGCCCATTTCTCCTACCCCCTGGGAAGCTCCTCCCCCACATGCTTTCTAATATTGAAGCTTTCAAATTAGGACTTGCTGTGAAATTGCGGTGGAAAGCAATTTTTACCGTAATTTTTTAATTTTGTTAATGCATTTCTTGTCTTGCTTCTCTTCCTCCTCTTTTTTCTCCTCCTGCTTGCAATCAACCCCTTCCCTCTTTTACTATTTTATGTCTCTATAATTACGTTACAGATAATCCTTTCTGTGCCAGGATTCTTATGCATTCCTATTCCAGCCACCAAAACCAACATTTTTGCAGGTTATCACCACTAATTGTATGTTCCTCATATGTATACGTGGAACAGTGACATAATACTGAATACAGAATGTCTGCTTATTCAATGAGAACCGTCCATTGTGTGTCTGAGGCAAAGGCCCTGTGGAAAAATATGGGATCACATAATTCAAGACAGCATCACAATGCATATGCATAAGATGCTGAACTAAGATTTATGCAGGAAATCTTAATTCTGGCATTTCCTAACTTTTTCTTTAACTTTGCTACCTTAATAATCTTTTAATGTAATTATTTGTATGCAGAATATATTAGGTGCAGAAAACAGATCATTTGGTTTAAATTCTGGTCACATTTCAAATCTGTTAGAAAATTCACAGTGATTTCAAAGGGATTAGTATTTTTTCCTTGTAAATGATATTGACTGGAGTAATACAAAAACTTCTGTGTGTGTGAATCTTTGCCTCTTAATAGTCTGAAAACCTTGTAACTAGCCTTTTTTTTGGGCTGAGACCTAGGACCTGGCTTGGTTAACTTGCAAAGAATTTTAACAAGACAGAGAGAGTACTTAAGGCATTACAATTCACATGCAGGTCACAATATTAAAAATAATTTTTCAGACCTTCCTAAGTCCCATTTTTAAAACAGTTTAGGCCTCTTAAGGCAATGGTTCTCAACCTTTTTTGTACCAGGACCCATTTGTAAACATTGACCAGTCCTGACACAGTAAATAGTTTAAGTAGAAAACATACAAGTATTTTGGCCCCAAAATACTTATTACATACTACAAAATAAATTGGCTCAACAGTCTTAATTTTAAAGATATAAATCAACATCAACAAGGAAATATTAACAGCAATATCAACACGTGGCCCTCCATCACTCCCAAGTCACATTCATAATTGTGCAATTTGTACAATGCAAATTGCTGGTGCCCCTCACTCCTGACATGTAGCCCCCTGTTCCCGTCCCCATCCTCCCCACCCCCGCAATGCTGGAGGGGCCCCCAGTTGCCCCCATCTCACCTGGGCAGGAACACAATGGCTCCAGCTCATGTGAGCGGCAGTGGAGCAAGTCCAGCCCTAGCATGGGCTGGAGAGAGGAGGAGGAGGAGAGGCCTGTGGCATCCTCCACCCTGGGCTGGGGTTCTCCTGCTATAGAAGGAGGGCTGGCCATGCCCCCCCCTCCCCCCCACAAGTGTTCACGACCCTTTCAAGTAGTCTTGTGACCCACTTTTGGGTTGTGACCCACAGTTTGTGAAGCACTGTGCTAAGGCACTTGGGCACTTCTGAAACTTTGTCCCTGAACTTAAAAAGTGTCCTCTCATTTTCTTTACATCTTTTTTATTTCCCTTCATTTTAGTATTGTCAAAGCTTTTGAACAGAATGTAGGACACCTTTTCTCTGGTGATCTGACACTTCCTACAATGGGAGCATGAAGAGTTGTTGTACGCAGATGGACATGTGGCATGGTATCAGTGAGTTCCTTATTGGCTGTTTTCATGACAGCAGGCTCTCCTTCTGGTCAGTCTGACTGCACAGCACTGTGTAATAGCATGTACACACCATTTGTGTAGAAGTAAAGTATAATAAATAAGTACATAAATAATAAAGAAAAAATGGACAATTTAAATTTTTATGGCTCTATGATTTTGTTAATGCATTGTGTTTCTCTGTTATTTGTGCATTTCAGTTAACATTTGGGTAACTAGTATCTAGCCTCAAAACAGATGTGGAAGACACTTTTTGTCTATGGTTATAGGCTGAGATTACAATCTATGGACATAAGTAGGGATCTACCTAAATTGCACTGAAAATGCATTGCACAGCAGCTCCTTTAATCTTGCTATTTTCACTACATGCCCCACACCTCTCCTCCTTGCCTCTGATTGGTGGAGGGACCCCGGTGGCTCCACTGCTCATTGCTTGCTCCTGATTGGACAGGAGGCAAAAACCATGGTTTAAAATATGCTGCAGTTTTTGCCTTCTGCCTTGATTTAGGTAGATCTCTAGACATAGGGTTTAGAATAGCATATTGTCCTGTGATAGTAATTGAGGAGAAGCCAGTGGAAGTAGAGGGTTCAGTTTCTTTCCTACTGCACCAACTTTAAGGAAACAAGTTTTTAATTAGTCTTGAGACCTGGAGCAGCTTATTCCTAATTGAACCCTGTGACCTTCTCTTAGATGGTGGTTCACAATGTCTAGATTTTGAGGATGAAGAAGAAACCTGGCAATGAGATTTGAAGCTACATTACGCAAAAATGTGTCAATAATTCAAGCTGATTGATAGCTCCTCTTGTAACCAAAATCACATGCAATTTTTTTATTCCTATAGCATAATGCATCCTGTACGTATAATCAGTTCTGTTGAACACATGGTGTTGCTGCTTTTCACGAAACACTCCCTCCCTACTTCCCTAAGCAGAATCTTTAAAAATCAATTCACATAATCCATTCAGTCTGAAATACTGGAGATGCTGAAGCCATTATTCCAAAATTCTTGCATTTTAGGTCCCTTCTATGGAAACAAAGCTATTCACAAGGCTATATTAAAGGTCTGTCAGCATTTCCACTGAAACATTTTTTTCCCAGAGGTTTATCATTTGTTTTCCTGGATGAGACTAATTGTACCAATGTTGTTATTTTTCCTTTTGAAAAAGTTTTTGGATTTTTTAAAAAAACTTATACTTCAAATACAAACAAAAAGTATGTTTATTCTGGGGAGGGATTTCTGGGGAATGCCTTCTGTTTTAACACTGAGAACTTGGTCCAGTCCTTATTGAAGTCTAGGGACTTCATTGATTTCAACGAGAGTCAAATAGCTTACATATTGTGCATTATCGATGTGAATTAACAGGTTCTGATATTTTTGTATATAGCTATATCTACTTCAGTGTGAGTGTGCATGCATGTACGCGTACATACTGTAGAGACTATAGTACGTATCTTCTCTTTTGGAGGGTGGGAAGGGACAGCATTGTGGGGGTTTTTTAAATCCCAAAGAAAATTTTGTTAGAGACTTTGAATATACATTTTTAAAGTACTAAAAACATGTAAGATGCATTTAGTCATTATGACTGTAATAGCTCCCAAAGGAGACTGAATGGTCCAAGGCAGTTGTGTAGTTCCAAAGAGCTGAGCATTTGATGATAAACTTCCCATCTAGGGAATACTCCATAACTTGGAAGTAATATTTAATATGAAGTTTTTCAGAAGTATTAAAGTTTCTGTGTATAAAAGCAAACAATGCCTTAATGTCCTAGTGGGTCCCACAAAAATCTGACTATAAACAAAACTTGCACTTCTTGCTAGTAGGTGGCATTTCATATGCTATATTGAGACTAATGCAGCCCTTGCAGAAAAATGCAGTTGTGGCCAACCTTTTTGGCAGGCATGCCACAAGTTAAGCCCCGCTTCTTCCCCAGATGCCACTCTGATTCCTGCCTTTCAGAGACCTACCTGATAGTTTGCCCCTGGGGCACCAGAAGTGGAGGCAGGGGAGATCTGAGCCTTTGGCTGTAGTCCTGGGAAGCCGAGCAAGGGCAGGCTGCTGCTGCAAGAGGAGGCATTGCTGCCAAGAGCCACGTTAATAGTTTCCTGTCTTTGCAATCATCTAGGTTTTATATGGTGAGCAAGGATCCGGAGCCCTGAATTCAGTGGTGACTGCAGAGTTAGGCAAGGGTTAACCTGGCTCTTGACAGTGACACCTGATACATCGTCTCCCAGCAGCATTCTTACCCCCTCTCCCTCCTCTACTCCATAGAGTGCTTTACTCCTTTTCTGGTGCCTCCTTTTATTGTCTGCTCTGGTCTTGCATGTCAAAAGCTGCAGCTGTCTGTGCCACAGGTTGGCCACCCTTGAAATAATGCCCCTTCTCATGATTTGAGGTTTATTTTCATTTGTTGCTTTTTTAAAATCTATGTTCTGTTTAGTTAAGTTCAGTCTAGTCTCCATGCATATTTAAAAATAAATAGGATTTTGAAAGCACTATCATGTAGGTAAACCTTTGTTAAAAGATTATTAGTCCTTTATTTTAGATTTGTTGATCAGGAGTTCCTGTTATGCTCCAAACATGCAAAAACAGGTTATTTTTCATGGGAGACTATATAGGAACGTGTAACAGACTGAAGGGCAGAGCACAAGGTAGCAATAAAACAGTCCTAGTCAGCATGATGAACAGCAGTCATAGCACACTGGTGCCTAAACCAAAAGCAAACAATTGTTGAAAAGCAAATGGTTCTTCATTGCCTTTTGTGGAACAAATCCATAAAATGTCGGTGCTCCCTTACTGCAGGATGTGTTTGGGTGAGGAACTGTGCAGAATAGCTGAGTGATTAGATCCACTGATTTCAATGCAGTAGAATAACTAATGTATTTAAGGATGGCATAGAAGTATGAAACTTGCATAACATAAGCTGAGCATTTTAATGAAAGATAAAGACAATCCTCTGAGCTTCTAAAGGTATAAAAGAATTATAAAACATACCATGTGTTTTTGCAGGAGATTAGGTAATCTGTCCAACATTACATGAAATATGAATACTTGCCAGAATTCAACAAAGGACATAAACCCTGTATTCTTAAAAATGGACTGAGTTGTTGTAGTTTCAGGTCGACACCCTCAAGACTGCCCCATCATACCCTTCCTGGCCTTTCATAAATGTGGGAGATCAGAGATAAACCAATGATCAGAATTTCAATTTCAAGAATTGGTGTTTTGAGTACAGGCCTAAAATGGCCTCATTAAGAATTATGTATATTTGGAGCTCTCTGTCACCAAAGGAAATATTGGCAGCGTGAATAACGTAAGTACTGTCCCAATTGCAAAGGCAGGAGTCTAAATCACATGAAATTGTCCAGCATTTCTATAAGCTGTTTGTGCACTGTTACCAAGCAAAGACAACTTAGTAGTTGTCACTTTGAAATGTAGTAATGGTTCCACACTGTTTTTGAAGGAAAGGCAGCTGAAGCCTACTTTGTTCAGTCAAAGGGCACTAGCTAATGAGTTTTCTGTCCTAATGGAAGTCGCTTTCAGCTTTTACAAGGCTGTGGTCTGAATAATGGTTGGGGGTGAGGGGACACCAAAAACATGATTATGAATGAGAATCAAGTTTAAAGGGTTTAAGGTGATAAGTTAAAAACCCTAAGCTTGTGGATGGTCCTTTCCTTTGTGCTATGAATCAGGGCCCAAAGCAGCAAAGAATAAAATTATAGTGCTTTGCACTTTTATCCAAGGATCTCAAAGAATAAGACAATCAATTTATCAATCTTGGCAGAAACCTTTGAGAGAGTTAAGCATCTATTCCTGTTGTTATGCATGGATAGACAGAAGCACAAAGCATTTTTGCTCATATGGCATATTTGTGACACACTCAGAACTAGAAACTGGAAATCTCTACCTCCTGGTCACGTCCTTTGGTTGCTAAACCAGGACGCATTCAGCAAAGCTAAGAATTGTGAGGAGAAAGGGAAGTATTTCCTCCCTATCACTAGAACTCTGCCTGCCATTGGAAATGGTACTAAGCTGTGCTTTTTATATATGTTCCCCTCAAAATTAATGACTTTGGTGAAGTTAAATTATAGCAAGATAGATTTTTCACTAGCTAAATGATTAATAGAACACATTTTATTTCTAGTCAGAGCTAGTAATAGCAGAAACGTTACGTTTATAATATAAGTACAAATCCTTCTCAGGGAGTGTTACCTCAAATCAGTAAATAACAGCATCTCAAACTCCAAAAGGATGATTAAAAAAAAATCTTCTAACTATGTCTCCTTTGCTGTCATATCTTTCATCTCATGGGAACTGCCTGCCTCTTGTTTTAATCCCAAAACATCATTGAAGTCTGCGGGGGAGAGAGAAAAACATCTGTGAGACCTCCATAATAAAACTCAGTCTTGCAGGATAGAGCAATACAAAAATCCATCCATCCCAGTAGATTTTACTTTTACTGTAAAAGAATAGCAGCTAGTTTTAAATATAGATATATTTCTCTGGTCTAGAAATTTTGATTGGGTTTCCATCCAGCTTTAGACTCTATGCAGGGTACGTTCTCATGTAGCTCTCTTGGGGGAATACAGCATTGTAATAGGAAATCAGAATTGCTTATCTGAAGTATCTTCTCAATCCGTTTGGAAAAGAAAAATCCAGACTGCCCTACTTCCACCCCATCAGGAAACTCTGCTAACTGACATGTCTTTAGTCTGAGCTACCTCTCAAGGTCATCAGTGTAATTTTTAAAGTCTTGCAGGCTTTAGTATTCTGGCAGATAATAGCATCAGGCCCATCAGTCATTATCTCCTAGTCCTCAATTTTCTTTTGGCTTCCTGCAATTTCATTCAACCGTCCACTAATATTTGCTGCATTCTTTTAAAATAAATCAAATAGCACTTCCTATGCTGACTCTGGACTTAATAAAAATCAAACACACAGCATCAGGACTTTAAAATAACACATTTTAATACAAACATGTGAGATATCTTTTGAAATCTGTGCTGGATGTTTGTTTCCTGCTGGGCTTAATTTAAGACTCTAGTGCTAGCATTAAACCAAAGCGAAAAATGTTTGCTCTTTCATCTGTGTGCCACATCCCATCCACAATCACAAACAGCTCCTTTAAATTTCTGTTCTTTGTCCCCTTCTGCAAATGTATAATGCATGCCTGTCTGACACATGAACTAACCAATACTTCTTAAAAAATGTTTCTAAACCTTGCCTAAGTTTGGGCAATTGCTCATGATCAAGTAGAGTTTGAGAGAAGGAACAAATATGTGGTGTATGTGGTTTTGTTTTTTTTAATAGTGGTGAAACTTTTCCTAAGGAAATTTGTATCCTGCTCAGTAAAGCTACAGACAAAAATATAGTGTTGTAAAGGGGGTGAACATCATAATAGTCTTGGGTCCGTCTCCTTTTAACTTTTACTCAGAATGCATAAAACAAAATGCCTTCAAATCATTTGCTTTAAGCTTACAAAATTAATGAAGTACAGATATTTGACCAAGTATCTTTTAATTAAATTGTTTGCATCCAAAAATCTTGTCTCTCACCAGATGTAAGATGACTGGCTGCAGGATTCGTGCAAAGTACGCAAGTTTTGGTTTCAGAAAATTCTGTAGGGAAAAAGTCTGTTTAGTGTCAAGCTGTTTCATTTACTTTTCACTTGAGCCTCGTATTCCATTTCTTCTAATGTGCCAAGTTTGAATGACCATTTTCATATTGGAAACTTCTGAAAATGGGATTTTTGCTTTCTACTGCAGAATTCATCTGAGGACTGCAGCTGGGTATAGAAAAGTGGACTTTTGTGCTCTGATGGCTCTCCCATGACCTCAGTGACACTGTATCATGCAGTGGTTTGCCTACATGAATCCACTTCTAGAACTGGGATCAGAATTTAAAAGAAAAAAAGTGTTCCCATTTTTCCTTGAAAAAAGGCTCATGTGACCCCATTGTTTTTGTAATTTTAGAAATTATTACATATGCCCAAGCTACATTTTAAAGAAAGCTGTTGAGGTTAAAAAAATCATACACTTTAAAGTGAGGAAATGCTGGAATTTAAGTTGTCTGGGCAACCTTATTTTGGCCCAATTTTACGTATGACTTGTGACCAGGGTTTTTAACTGTGATGACATCCTAGATTTTTCTACCCTCACCTCTTTTAGCTCAAGGAATGAAAAGGGTTCTCTTAATTAGCAACTATTTGATTTTTTGTTTTCCCTTTGTTATTTGTTATGTGGCCCATATGTACTGCACACCATTCAAACCCTTCTATAAAGATAAAATGATTCATTTCCTCATGGGCTCCTCTGTAGTGCTCATCACTGTAGGATAAGTGCTTTGCAATTAAGAGAAATTAAGGTTTAAAAAGTATTCGCTAATTTTGGGTGCCTAATTTAGGACACCTGGGGCCTGGGTTTTTTTTTTCCAGAGCACTTAGCATTAGGTTGCACTTCATATGTTCAAGGCAGAGCTCCCATTGACTTCATTTGCACCTGCAAGTGCTCAGTCCTTTGACAGTCATACCTTAGGTTCTCATGCTGGGAGCCCAGAAAATGAGAAACATATTTTGTGATCCCACGTGGAAATTTTAGGAACTCTGTGTCAGATACAGGGATAGAATCCATGTCCGCAGGGCTACCTTCCTCTTCCTTAGCCATGACTTCATCCTTACACCTCTCTTAATACCCTGCTTCTTTCACTGTACATTTTAAAGATTCCTTAATAAATGAGAAAAGGGGTCTGCAGACAAGCAGGCAGAGAGGGAATCAAGGTCTTGAGAGCAACTGCAGGAGGGGTCCCTGGAGCAGCTTTACCTCTGTATTTCTAGGTTTGGCATGGCTGACCAGGGTGCACTTGAGAGCATCAGTCCCTGGGTGAACTGGGAACACAGTGTCAACATATCATGAGAACACAGAATATTGTCAGCACAAGTGTCTGGATCTGGTATGACCCATAGGAACCCTGATCAGCAATTGTAGGAAAAGCCCTTTTGAGCCCTTGGGGGCAAAAGCAGGCCCAGTGTGGATGTAATTTTAGGGAATGTAGGGGTATAGTTGGACTGACAGGCCCTCAGCTAGCCTTAGTCTCATGAAGGCTAGGGACAGACATTCAAAAAGCCTGAGCCTGAATTGAATGAATATGCCTACATTACATAGTATACTGCACTGCTAGATTTGTGTTACGTTAGCCAAATGGTACGTTAGCCCACATGACACTCCACTACTGCGATTAAG
The DNA here is from genome assembly GCF_030867095.1 of Alligator mississippiensis. Taxonomy (NCBI): domain Eukaryota; kingdom Metazoa; phylum Chordata; order Crocodylia; family Alligatoridae; genus Alligator; species Alligator mississippiensis. The sequence goes on along the minus strand of NC_081826.1, from coordinate 116,209,479 downwards.
CTGCTTCCACTACTTGAACCAGCTCATTCAGTACTGGCTTTTGGATCCCTGCACAGTGGAAGGTGCAGTATTTGACATACCTATTGATGCTAGACTGAGCTTCAGCATAGATGGAACTAATTGGGTTGATGGTAGTTACAGAAAAAGGATTAGTTGGGTAGAGGGACCTCTTCCCAGAAGTTACATTTTTTTTTGTAAAGAATAGGAACTCATTCCCTGTTCTCTCTCCCCTTACCTGCCTTCCGAATACTGGGTGGGTCTTACTGCATTTTGGGGGCAGTAAAAGAGAGAAAACTATGGGGTATAAGAGAAGGCAGGTGCTCTTTTACATGAGTTATTCCCCTAGAAAGCTCAGTGCATTTCTCTTCCTCCCTCCTTACACACTAAACCCATCTTCCTCCTGGTAGATGGCCCCTGGAGTGTGGGCACAACCAATTTGGACGGTTTGCTGGGTACTGTGTCCACTGCCTTGAGGCCATCTATTGTCTTCAGTTTCAAATTTGAATTATTAACCTAATAATCTGAAAGTTAAATTATTAACTTTCCCCTTCTCTGCCTCAGAACATGCAAAATTAGTTTGTGTAATTTCTAGAGCTTGTTCCTTTTTTCTGAACTTGTGGTTTCACTCCTGGCATTTAAAGTATAAGATTGTGGAAGTGAAGAGACTATGCCAGGAAAACCAGGACAACAGTGATAAACAGTGTGGGCTCAAACAGCTTGCTAATAGGGTTAGCCTGGAGATTGAACAGCCATGGTGCCTTGTTCGTTGTTGGGCATTGTGGATACGTTCCATTCAAGCTAAATGAAAGACCAGTTAAGTACTCCTTATTTATTGGTAGCTTTATTTATTGATTGAAATGGAAAACCACTGCCCCAGTACTAGACTTCAGACCCTCCTGGGCAGCTGCTGCACCATGCTGTGCAAGGTTTTGGGGTTTTTTGGGGGGGGAAGTCTCATAATCAATGCTGGGGTGAAGGACTGATTTGATTTGTCAGAGACACTTGACAGAGAGGCAGCAGAAAGCCAAGAGGATAGCCAGGACAAACATTGTGAGTGTGTCCCTGAGATAAAAACTAGAAACAGAGAATGCCTGAACTTTTTTGGTATGATGCTGTTTGGAAAAGGGCTTGAAACTGGGAGCAAAGAATTGTCTCCCATTGCTTAATTCTTACCATGTTCAAAGTAACCAGACTTCGTGTGCATTTGGTGCATATAATCAGAGAGAGACCTCACTCCATCGAGTTCTTTCCTTAACCACTGCTATCTGCAGGACCTTGAGCTTTGCCTAAGAGAAGATCCAAAGAAGTAGCACTAGAGTGAGTCTTTGAAGAGGATGTTCAGCTTTAATTTTTTTCTTAAATACATTTTTTCTACCTTTTTTCTCCTTGTGAAAGAGCCTTGAACCGATAAAGCAATCACTTGGATTTGAAAGGAATGAGCAGGTGAGCTCCTATTCCAGCAGGAGCCTGGGAGAGCAATAGGTAAACATCTTCCCACCTGACACTTCTTTATGTCTATTAGCTAAAATTTGGCATACTTCAAACCCTTCTCTTCTTCCCTTGAAAGCTGTTTGCATCCAGCCCTGCATACATTTGTGTGATTGTGGTGGATTGGATTAAGCTATATTTGGGAGAGAGGAAGCAGGAAAAAAAAGTAATTTTTCTGGGGCTGTATTGATACATTACAGGAATATAGCACAGTGGGGAAAAAATCAGTTGAACAATAAATGAAGACATGGGAAATAATAAAGTAGATCTCAATGATGTGGTATTGCACCTGCCAAACTTGGCTTATTGATATTCATATTGATACATTGCATTCACTCTTCATGTGCACATGTGAGTTCTCATGATGACACTGTCTGCATTCAGGCAACATTTGCTCATCCAACAAATGAGGTGGAAAAATAAGCATTTGAAGCAGCTGTGCAAGAACCTGTTATCTCTCTCATCAGAGCAGTAAATTATCGCCAGGGTGAGTCATCATGATGATAGGTTATCATTGTTCGGTTATCCTCAGCAAAAGAGTTTTACTATCACCAGTAAGATGATTTATGAGGAAGATATCAGAGTTGTACAGGACTACTTGAAACTACTCAATGCATGCTTATTTAGAAACAAAATAATAAAATCCATGTAGGTGGTTCTGTGGAGAATTGGATTTGTGTTAAACCAAACTAGTCCTGTTCATTATCCTCAGAGGAGAATAATGGAAAAGAAAGATTCTGAAATTATGGTAAGATTTCCAAAAATCTCCAAGAAGCTGAAGCCCCACTTTCTAAAATGAAATCAAGGTATGTTTGTGAATCTTATGCTAAAACTTTTTTCACTGAGATGGTGCCAAAACTGAGGATAAAATGGTAGTATAATTCCAAATATGGGAACAATGGGTGCTTGCAGATGTTAACCTCCCCTCCCCCCAGTGGCACTTTAAATTAAACTCGGCACGTTCCACACTGAGCCCCACACAGACCAAGAAGAGGCAGCGGGTTACTTCAACCTGTCTTGCCCAACATCTGTAAAGATCAGGCGCTTTAGTGGGCTTTTTTTGGTGCTTTCATTTAATAGCTGATTGAATCGGCTTTAGCTAAAAGTGCCAAAAAGTTGTACTGAAGTGCCCAATCTTTACAGACACTGCAAAGCTGGGTTGAAGTATCATGCTGCTGCTTCTGGTAAAACTCCTTTTTTTTCATGTCTGCAAGCAGCCAATAGTATTAGATTCAGTTACACAGCTGGTATCTAACTGTTTTGGAAGGTAAGCCATGAGGATAGAAAGGAAAAGACTGAAATTAAATTTGTAAAATCAAAGAATGTAAGTCTTGTAATAAAAAATGTAATCTTGTATCTGCATCCTACATTTTTCTTTATAAGAATTGCCACAATCTCTAGAACGTTGCTTATGAGTGAATCTATTAGCATATTATTTCTGTTACCGTACAATGGGCACAGTTAAAAATACCAATGCCTATGCAATTCTGGTACTTACCATTTACCACAATAGTCCCTATAATTAGATTTATACACTTTTTGTAAATGTCCAGTTTTTCATTGGGTTTACTCTACTGGTAGCCATACCTGACTTATTTTTTTATTCATTTTTGCCTGTTCATACTTTCCTGACTGACAGTACATCAGAATTGGACTTTTTTCTAAAATTAATGTGTTTTCAAGCAGTGCTTTCGAAAACAGTTTTAGTTTTATCCTAAAAGGTAGGGTTTTTTCTTTTATAATTGCCTTTTAATAGATATTGTCATAACATTTCTTCTTTATCCCAGGGGCTTCTGTTCCATGCTTCCTCTGATACTTATAGGAATCCGGCATGGCCCAAATGTCCTGCAACTCTGATAGAGGTATAGAAATCAGATAAGACCAAAAGAAGGCTGGCAGTGTAGTTATTATTTTGGTCTCTCACTGTGGTATTTACTTATCATTACTTGAAACCCTTCATTCATTATTTACAGATAGTCCCATTTTCCCCATCATTATCTATTGATAACGATCACTATAATGATCAATAAGTTGGATCCAGGTAGAGCTGAAGCATGCAGTGCATACAGAAAGAGTGCATTTGGATTAGGACGCTGCACAAAAGCTTTTCAGAGTTTAGCCATGTATCTCTTTAAACATGCAAGTGAAGCTCATGTTTGGCCAGTAATAAAATACTCAGCTCATTCTGATGAATATATTTGCAATTGGGTTCTACAATTCATGTCTTTAAACTGTCCCTGTAGTCTTTTGTACTGCATCGTTGGTTAGATGTAGCTTTTGTGTTAGATTGATACCCAAATTGATAGAATGAAGTAAAGTGGCTTGTAGTATGAGAGCTTTTGTGTGAGAGAGAGTAAAATAAATACTTACTGAACATTCATCTTCACACACTTGTAAGGAGACCTTTCAGCAATATAGAGTCAACGTGAAGAGTTCAATTTTTAGCACTGTTGTTCAGGTCAGAAATGTCATTATGATGAGTAGGAGTTTGGCATGCCAAGTGACAAGGGTGGCGTATTGGGGCTCTTGCTCCAAGGGAGACAGGGAGGGTGTAGGGTCAATTTTGTTCTGTGAACTTAAGCCCTGCTCTTAGAAGAGCTCTTATTACAGGGATGTTCTGTGACATTTGTCAGGTGTGTTGCCTAGCTGTGACACTGTTCTTCACTCCCACATTCACTTTGCAGGAGTAATTTGTGCCAAAGACTAAGCTTAAATGAAGACAAATGGCATGTTCCTTCAAAGAAGTCAATCAGGGAAGTAGTGGAGATCAGAAATAACATGGTATTGTGCTGGGAGTAACTGACTACAGCCATCAACAAGTATACAAAGAGAGAATGCAGAAGATTTTCTGGGGTCTTTGTATATTATTTGTAAGATGCCCTTCAATGATATGTAGTCTCATATGTACAAAGGTGAGACCTTGACTTTTCAGACAATATGCTGACTGATAGTTTTATAAGTAGGGCTGACAAACGATTAAACAAATTAATTGCAATTAATTGTGAGATTAAAAAAATAGTCACAATTCATCACAATTTTAATTGCACAGTTAAGCAATAGTCAGCACCTCCCCACCCAATGGCCCAGAGCCCATGTGCCCTGCAGCTTCTCCTGGCCAATACCAACAGCGCACAGCCCCAGCCTTGACCCCGGCCCACCCTGTGCCCACGCCAGGCTCAGCCCAGCTGGACTGGACCAGCTGGAACCCATGTGAACAGTTCCAACCCTGGCATGCCCTGTGCATACTCCAGATTCACCTGTCCACGCTGAGCAGTGGTAGTGGCCAGGCAGAAACTGCTGCTCAGTGTGGAGGAAAAGTGGCCCCTCCCCCTCACTGCTGCAGGGCCCTTCTTGGCGCAGCTGCCCGGAGTCCATGCCCAGGCTGCCCTGTGACTCCTCTGCACTGCCACCGCTTCCCTGCTGGGTGGCCCAGAGGTGGCAGTGACAGCAGCAGAGAGGAGCCACAGAGCAGCCCAGATGTGGGCTCTGTGGGTGGCTGCAGCAAGAAGGGCCTGGCAGCGGTGAGGGGAGTGGGGGAGTGGCCACTTTTCCCCTGTGCCAAATAGCAGCTTCTGCCCAGCTGCAGCTGCTTTTGCTGCTACACAGTGTGGGTGGGTGAATCTGGAGCAGGGGTGGGGCAGCCCAGGGTTAGGGCTATGCTCATGGGTTCTAGCTGATTCAGCTACGGTCCAAGCCACTGGTTAAAACAATGTGTGTGATTAACACAATTAAAAAATAAACATGTTAATTTGTGTTTGTGTTAATCGCGTAAGTTAACTGCAATTAACTGACAGTCCGAGTTAGAACTTTAAGCATGTTATCACCTATTTCTTGGTAAAACAATGAAGAGTATGTGCCTTTTGTGCTTGCCTGCCTTTGGAAAATGGATAGGAATGAGAAAGCATTTTGTGTATCTGGCATTACTAAGGCCAGTCCCTTGTATAGATGCTTTAGTTAGCTTCTCTCCTCTTTTCTCACGTTATCACTTGATATTAGTTTGTTCTATATAGTAAGGTATAACTTGACCAACAAGGGGTGTCTCGATTTTGTTGAGATACGCTGTTGCTGTTGTGGCAAAAAGTTGCCTATCTGTGTCAGAAAAGTCATGTTGCCGATCTGTTTAGTAGTGTGTGTAGCTGTGATATTGGAATCCACCAAGATGGCTGCCATGAATTCACGTTTTGGTCAATATTTCAGCCCCCATTAGGGTTAATAAATTAATTCCAATGATGAAACCAACATTGTAGGAACCAAAGAGATCAGTTATAATATTTCTGTTGTGGTAGCCATATTGGATTCAAAGATGGCAGACACCTTAGCTTGTATGCACTTACTTAATGTAATTAAAAAACCTAGTAAACAATACTCAAATACTAAAACCTCACAAATTCTATCACTACAAATTTCATAGCAGGCCTACAGTACTGAAAGTATCATAACAGGCTATTCTACTTATTCAAGTTCTATTGAATAAGAAAATACCATTTTGTAAAATTTCAGAATGCAGAGAAGTCAGATTTTAATAATATATAACTCAGTGGCAATGAAACATACAGACATATGTTTGGCTTCAGGCAACAGGAAAATGTAATAGTCTAATCAATGGTAATATAACGGTAATGCAATGGTATATATAACATTAATATAATGGGTAATTGCAGTTTTTCAGATCTTTTCATCACTTGAATCTGTTTCTGAATCCCTGTAGTTATTATATGGATTGCAACATGTTGTTTCATAGCACTCGCAGCCGGGAGTGCATGGCACATTAATCTACTTGCAAGAGCATGCTGGTCCCCAGCATTCCATCTTGCACTTGCGATTTGTTATCTGAAGGTATTCTTCTGGTAATGGGGCAAGTGTGTTTATGATAGGAACATAACCATCGTTTTCAGCTTGCCTGCCACACTCATCAGGTAATGGCAATGGTGGATTAGGTTCAAGTACACTTTACCTAATTAGACTTTAGTAATTGGCTCTATGTACATGATGTACAAGGGGGTCATAGGTAGGCAGATGTTTATCCAGAGCTTTTGCTTGATAGAATGATTTTACCCAGCTTCCAGAAGGGTTGAAAAGATGGTGACGGCTGATACAGCAACACAACAAACTTTTCTACATTACTGTACAAATCCTTATCAATATCAGGCCTACTTCCTAGACCTGCCAACAAATGTTCATGTCAAATGAACACTTTCCAAACAGCTTTCTTAGTGTGACCACAGAACTGTCTGGTGATGTGACAACCAGTGACACTGTGGAATCCAATTAGAGATGCACAGACTAGCTCAAGCAATTCTGACGCAATATCATGAGCAGGAATAAATTTTACTGGGTTGCTTCTTTTCATCCAAACCTTTGGCACAAGATTATGCCAAAGAAGAAGGACCCGTTTATCTGTGTCATCACAGGAGAATATGACAGAGGAGTATCCCTGATTGCATGTTTGCCATGTAAGAGCATTCTCTTCTTGCTGTGAATACAGTTTCAAAAGATCCCATGAGTTGGAGCGCTCTGCTTTTCCATCAGTGAAACCACCACCAACAAGCACCCATACTGGTGCCTGCAGTATGGGACAAAATCCAATAATCGATGGTGGTGAAGTATCATCAGAAAGAAACTGGTTAAATGTTGTCCGCCCTGGTACAGCAATGTTCTCCTGGTTATTGGCTGATATTCTACCCAATACTCATGGTAGCTCTGCTGACATCTGTTGAACAGCTGTGTTGTCAACGTTTTCATTTGTATTAATACCCATACTATGGATGGGTGGTTTCAATGACTTGTTACAGTTTGTCATTGCCAGAATGACTGTGTTAAATTCAGGTAATACATCTTTCAAGGTTCTTTTCCTTCCTATTACATTGGTGCTTTCTTCAATCTCAACTGGTTTCGATGGTCCTCTTTGAAATGCTAAAATGTGCGTTGCATGAAATATTTGTTTTCCATTCCAGGTCTTCTCCAAAATGTTGATGTTGTCCAACGAAAACTTAACAGAATGACTGGGAATGAGATTGCTTGGGATAACAACTTAATTTTCCGAAAATGTCTTTGTTTTTCTCAGCAGTGGTGGTCTTGATACAGCTAACTGTGTCATATGGTATACTGTATTAAGCAGCATGGAGACTTGGTATTAGCTTCTTAGATCTAGTTGCATGATGTATCAGCAGCCTTAACTCAACATATTTTGGCATTAGCTTTTTGCCCCTTGATTGCAGGTAAACCAAATACTGACATTTATTCAGTATATCTCAGTCTAGATTCTTGTGCACGACTTACAACATCTAAGCCTTCATTGTCATGTTCCAGAATCATACAGATCAATGTTTAAAGAATAACAGGAGCACATATTTGGGTTTGTTCTTCATTCAAGGTGCTGTATCCCTTCTTGCGGGCTATAACTTTCAAATCTGTTTTTGACCTTGAGAGCAGTATAGTACAAGTTTTGTGTGTCTGAATACTATTCTCTGAACTGCAGGCCAGTGGGTTCCTCATTATTTACATGTGACGTTACAACTGCTTGTACAGTTTTACCAGTTGTCACAGTTTGGAAGACAAGGAATGGAAGATTTTCATTTTTTTGGTGCTGAAACTAAATGGCTGTATTGCAATAAGTCTGAAGTTCTTGCTTCATTTGCTTCAGTGTGGTCAGAGGACATACACCACCTTTGTCTTTTACTAAATTGCAATATCTTTCAAGTATATCTTTCAGATGACACATTTTTCTGTGCAAAACTGGCACCTAATTAGTCAGTCACCTAATGCCATGCTCTCACTTCAGGAGAAAAGAATATCTTCTTGTGCAATCTCCACATGCAAATGGGAATGAGAGACTTGTTGCTTCCATTGTTCCTCCCAGCTGCATTCAGGATGTTAACATGCCTCAGCAGCTATTAGATCTTCAATAACCAATTTGGTAATGCAACACTTCATTCTTCTCTGCTAGCTTGTGTACCGCATTGGCTGCTTCAACTGACAACACTTGACTCAGTCTTTTCTTATTAAAATGTTTCTGGTAGAATATGTACATCCTGCAGTGCTTAAGGGTGATAAGGGTGAGTCTTAAGGTGATACGGGTGTGTCTCTTGTTGACAATATCCTGGAAGTTTTCATGTTGTCTGAAATGGAACAAAGTTGATGTAGCAATTTTGCAAACCTTTTGGGTATCTAATAATGAGCAAAACTGTAAATTTGTGGCAACCATCTTGGAATCCAATACGGCTACTACAATGTAATATTATGATTAATCTCCTTGGTTCATACAATGTTGATTTTGCCTATGGAATTAGTTTTCTAACTGTGTTGTGGGCTGAAATATTGGCCAAAGCATGAATTCACAGCAGCTCTCTTGGATTTCAGTATAGCAGCTACACACACTACTAGCCAGATTGCCAATATGACTTTTTCATCATGGGTAGGCCACCTCTACCTGAAACATACTGGGCGTGTCTACACTTGCATTTACACCAGGTTAAATTTACTGTGTAGTAAGTTACTGCACAGTAAGTGAGAATAGGCCAGCATCTACAAGTGTAGGTGTTAAAACACATTATCACTGTGTGTGGACTGACTTGGGACTAAAGTTAATACGAAGTCAGTCAGTTCACACACACAGTGTTACTGCACAGTAAGCCATCTACCTGTGCGTTACTGCAAAGTAATTAATTGGGCATAAATTTGATACCTGCAACATGCAGGTATCAAATTCATGCTCAAGTTGGCATAAGTCACCATGTTTACTGCACAGTATGGGTGTGCATGTGTAGATGTGTGCTCATACTGCACAGTAATTTTGGTTACTGCACAGTAAATGCACATGTGTAGATGTGCCCACTGTTGCCACAAGTGGCAATGAGTTGCCTACTGGGTGACACCTTTATCCATATTTTTACCCTACTTATATTTCTGAAGCTGGAAGATCAGCATACATGTGCAGCATTAGATAAGTAGTTGGCTATTTTATGAACGTCTAATTTAAATGTATATTTTTTAGCATCTTTGGCTCATTACTTTAAAAAAAAGTGTTCCTTGATTTAACCTTTTCCCCTCTTAACTATTTTTAAGAATACTTTTTGGATCGATAATTTAAGAAATTCAGATTCCTGGTGAACTCTTTATGATGCTAAAAGTTCCAGAGAGAGATATCTGAGCTTTGACTATTATGCAGAAAAAAAAGTGCTTGTCAAAAAGAAGCTTTGATACATTTTGTGGAAGCATGGGCAAGTGTGGAAGAAGAGTACAGGCACTCCTCACTTAACGACCAAGTTCCATTCCTGCGACTAGGTCGTTAAGTGAATTGGTCGATAAGCGAGGAGCCGCCCCTTGATACTGCGTGCCTTGGCTTCAGATGCCGCGCTGCCGTTTCCACAATACATTTCGTACAATACCGACTGCTCGGAGAGCTGGTCGTAAGTCCGCATGGTCATTAAACAGGTAGGTCGTTAAGTGAGGAGTACCTGTATAAAAACTCAGGGCACTGCAGAGTTTGTGTTGTTAACAGCGAAGAGAGATAAAATGTACAGGGTCAGAGCACTCTGCAGTCCTGAACATTGCCTTTCTGGGATTCTATTTAGGACTTTTTACTTTTAAAATGCATATATTGTGTCTAATATATTTTAGTGTTTAATTAAATATGTTTGTTTTCATTGAATATAGTTATGTTTTTTAGATATCCAAACCTAGCTTTCTCCTTCCTAGTCTTTTCCCCTTTTCACTGACAAACTAGAGAAAAAAGATGATTGTCTCAGAGAAGATACCAAAGACCAGTCAAGGAGAACTAACAGTAAAAAGATTGATATATATATATTTTACTCATCTATTTAAAATTGATTTTAAAAAGCAGCTTCCCAATAAGGCACCCAAGGCCAACAGCAGGACACTGTTCGATCCACATAAGTTAGCATTTTGGTTGAGTGTCATTAAACATTTTCTTTAAATAGGAATGTAGTTTGGAATGGCTGTTTATAAATATGCAGATGTACTTAAAGCAAATAACTGTCAACCATTTGCATGTTAATGAAGTGTTACTGTGGTAAGCAGAGGGATAGTAAGCAGACACAGTAGAGACAGGATTTATCCTGAGGATCTCAGGGAAGCTGCTGTACAATGCAAATGGATGGTACAGCTCATATTGACTGGCAGGGACATTATTCATTATTGACACTTATTTTCTTCCATTCTACCAGACACACAGTAAATCTTAAGTTTTTTGCTGTCTCCAACCCTTCTATTTTTTCACCAAAATAAATCAATTTGAGGACAGAAATGAATACTCTTCTTTCTCAGATAGACAGCAGAACTCATAAGGGAATAATTACAAGTCTAATTCAGCTCTTTTAACGATATCAGCTGAAGAATTCTAAAAGTCAAAGCCCCGGATGATTTCATAGCTTTTTGACTCTAAGCTTCTGGACTGAAATAAAATGGCTTTTTGTTGTTGTCTGAAGGTTAGGCAGACTTATTGCTCGATTAATTAACATAATTTTTTTGTTTGTTTATATGTTTTCCCCAATGTACTCTGTGTTTGTGTATGTGCGCATGCATTCATTGGGAAAGATGAGAAGGCAATTATTGGTTTGTTTGTGTCTGTGGGAATTACCTCTAAAGAAAATGCAAACTTCTGCATGCCTATCATCCCCCTATGCATGGAAATTTCTATAGGAAGACATAGACGGGTTAGCCAGATGTTAACTAATTGACTGCATTTGAAATGGGTTACATGCATACACAAGATTAAAATGCATCTTGATATAATCTTGTAGAAAATGCGTAGGCAGACTATGAATGGGTGGATTTAAAAACAAAGTATTTAGGCCTATGTTTTTTCTAAAACTATAATTTAACAGTTTTTTAAAGGTAATGAGGTAACATAGCTGCACTTTGGAATCAAACAGTCTTGAATCTAGGGCACCAGCTCTGAAATGCTGTTTATAAAAACAAAGTTGCACTCAGGTTGCAGCTTGCTCTGTCAGTCATCTGTTCAACTCTTCCTCCACCACAAGTTCAAAGATACTTAACACCATTTGCTCCCTGTAATTTAGAAGAAAAAAAAGAAGAAAAACAATGGCAAGGAAAATAAATAAAACAAATTGCCAAACACAACAGGCATCTAGGATAAACTTTGCTTTAGACCTATCCTCTTACCTTGGGGAAAGACACAAATTTTAAATGTATTAGTAGATGACTAGATAGTCTCAGTCTTTCAATTTGAATAGCAGAGTGATTGCTTCTGTACTTAAAAAAGATCAGTTTACAGTCATCACAGGCCAAAAAAAAAAAAAAAAAATCAAAGACATGTTTTAGTATTATTCAAACATCTAAGAAATAAAAGTATAATAAGTGACTCCAGATTGGTAGATTCAGAAAGTAAATAGACATCATCATTCCTAGTGGAACATTCTGTATCTTTTGTTCAGGTAGATGCAACCTTTGCAGAAATGTTGAGTTTGAAATTGAATTCTCAAAACACACAGGCCTGGCTCATGGAGAAAGCAGTCCCTCTAGGCTACACAGTGTCAGCAGACCTATTCTGTTAATGCCACTAGTCTCAGGGGTATGACTATGTTGAAGTTAAAAGTAGATTGCAGCATGAAGAGTTATGCCCAACCTAGCTTTAATATAGTCGCTTTAATATAGTCACCCACATGCCCCAGCCAGCCATGTGTGTTGCTGTACAGGAAAAAACTCAGCAGCAGGATAGAACTTGTGTTTACAAGTACTAACCTGCTGCAGAATGTATTCGTTTCCTGGGGTTTAATAATCACATATGTAGACATTGAGATGTTTGCTGTGGAGCTAATTAGTCAACTCTGCAATAAATGTCTTGTGTAGATGCAGCCAGCATGGGTATCCATAGCAGCAAAATGTGGTAGTCTGGATTTTGGCATATAGCCATTTGGTATATATACACGTATTCATGGTCCCTAGCAAGTATCCTGGATAGTTAGGCCATACTGAAGCATGTGTTGCCCTGTCTTATATTGCTTTTGTGCCTCATGCTGGCTAGATTAAATTTAGTGCAAATATACCTACTTGTGCTGCAGTCTCAACATCAGTGTTACCATAGATATAACTAGGGAAGCTGTAGTGCTGAATGGTGAATGGCTAAGGAAGCCACACAACACTGGTGTAGTAACTCATTTTTGTTTGCCTTAACTCTCCATACTTCCCCCACATGTCCATGTCCCCCACAGCCCCAGTTGGAGTTCAGAACTACAGAGAACAAATCTATAGTGCACTTATATTGTGGTCCCCCAGATCGTTCAATGACTGATTTGATTTGGATCAGGACTTACACCCCTTATGGAAATTCTTTACCTCAAGTGCTGTTCCGTCAATGAACTAGACAGCTAGGGAATTACAGGGTTCCTGTGTCCAACACTGTAAAGAAGGAATCTCAATTGGGTGTAACATGGCAAAGTGTTGTCTTTAAAAAAAATAGTGATCTCTGTGTAGAGTACAGATAATTTACTTGAGATTCAGCTTGGACCCAGGTGATTTTCTGAAGTTTAAATGCTTTAAAAACAATATTTTGGCAAGTCTAACAACAATAGACATAAAAGTATTGGAATGGTCTCTTCAGTGTGTTTCTTGAGACCATCTTGGATTTTGAAATATTAAATTGAGAGATATTTCTTGTTAGCATAATTTTATAAGTTAAATAATATCCCTATGATTTGCCTGATTGAAACTCTAATCCAGACAGAAATGTAAAAATACATTTACTCAATAAGAGACAGTCTAGACATTACCCTTTCGAAAATGTACCCTCTCAAAGACAAACAGTTGGTCATTAAAGAGTCCCAATGTGTGAATGGATATCCAGTGTTGTAGCTGCATGGTTTGGGGGTGGGTTGTTGCCTTGAAAAAGCCATATCCTTTGCTATGGCAGAGCTACAAGGCTACGTGGGCGGCAACGTGATGGCTGGTTCTGCCGCACTGGGGGAGAGCAGACTGAAAGCTTCCTTAGTTTTACAGCACATGAAAATCCCTACACATAAGGATTGGCTTGGCAGAAAGGTGTCCTCCCTCTCTTTCCCTTGCATCCCTTTTTGCCCTGCTACATGGCAAAGGATGGCATGGGAGTGGGAGTAAGAACCACTGTGTCAGCTCTAACCTGGGATGATCCTCCCTGCGCTGATTTAGATCTCACAGCAGAGTGGGTGAAATGACTGTGCCAGACTGCAGGATCTGGCCCCTGTGCTCCCTGAGGGAGGGAGGATATTAAGGAAAAGCTCTTACAGTTGTCTTTGTTCTGAGTTTAATGATATGTTCTCAATTTAAATAAATTGCAGTCCCTGAGCTACTTGATGAAACTGGCACGTGTGTATCCTGGCTCTCAATCAGGGGTGGAATTCCAGTAAGGAGCAGCTTTGCACTCGACTGCTTAGTGCCAACTGCTTCTCAGATCCTATTTCTAGTGAAACATGCATTTGATCAGCAGAAGTCCAATATGTGAGGAAAAATAACATACTGTGTATTGATTTACTTGGATACCTGAACTACTTTTGTGGCTGAAAGCAAACTGCCTTCACCTTCCTGCCTTAAACTATAACCTGGGGATGCATTTCCCATTGTATATTTTGTTGTAGCTTATTGCTTATAAGGATTATATGATGCTTTCAAGGCATCAACCCTCATAGGAAAGCTGGGAAGCATTCTACAGATATATTCTCTAGTCTACAGAGGTTAGTACCGCCTACAATTATTGAGAGCAATAATGTTCTGTGTTGCCTCAGGGCAAGGACTGGCACTTGCACAGAAGCCAGGAGGAAGAGAAAGAAGGCTCTGTTCAGGATAAGGTGCAAGTCAGTAATGGCCTTTTCTATGCCAAAAAGGTGGTTGGTGCAGCAGGACTAGCACTGAGTCCAGTTTAGCTTTGTATTGGCAAAGGAAATATTCAACAGACATTCAGAAACCAGACTTTCAGAACAGACATTCAGAAACCGATGTGAAATGTGGTCAACAACCAGTCATTCTAATTGAAAGTAAGTTCAGGCATCAGTTTGGAGCTGACAGTGGTCACTAAACCTCACTGTTAGTATCTGTGGATGTTGTGTTGAACAGTGTTTGCCAGCTGGGATATATCAGAACTACTACATTGCTTTGATCTTAATATATATAGGAAGTTCAGCAACAGTCACATTTATTTTGCATCAGAAGCATGCAAGCCTGCTACATATATAGGTATAGTAACGAAAGCCTTCACACCTAACCAACTTTTGGTTTTATCCATCCCCAGGTGCTATTTTGTGCTTCAGTTTAATTAAATGATGAATAGAAAGAAATGTACCTTTCCAGGTAGAAGTGTGAAAACACATTTTGTACCTGACAAACTGAACTTAATATTATGCCTATCAAATAGAAGCCAGAATGAAAACCCTGAAGTGCCAGACAACAACATGTTCCACGGTCCTCATTGTCTTATTGGGATACTCCTCAAGGGCTCAGCAAAAGTTTCTTTGCATAAAATGGAGCTTTTTACGCTCCTGAACCTGAGGCCACCATGTGTAGGGCTAATCCTCTAGCATATGTCAGACCAGCCCTTGTCTGCTTTAACTCATGTTGGCTGCAAATTGCCTCTAGGGGCCCAAACTTCAGCCAGGTATTGGCACAGCATAGGAGTATTTTGGCCATGCTTCCTTTTGTGTGGCTAGTTCATAGAAACCTCAAGGCCAGTGATTCTCAAACTTTTTAGATTCAAGATGCTCCTTGTTAGATTCAAGGCCTCCCCCCCTCCCCCCCCCCCCCCCAGCAAAAATGCTTTAGCTTTCAGTTATTTTTTGACTATGTAAAAATAATAGAGTAATTCTTCTGTTGAGGAAAACTCAAAGACCACAGCAGGTCAAAATGCTTTTGACACTTTGGATTCCTATTTGAAATCTATGGCCATGTCCAAACAAGAGTGGGTGTTTTGTTCCCTGGAGACAACTAGCAGCGGCACACCTTGTGATGCCATGGGTTGTCCCCAGGGAACAACCTGCAGCTGCAATCCTACTGCTTAGAGCTTGGCCAGCAGCCAGAGTATGGCTCTGGTTTTGAGTGGTGTGTGCTGTTTCTGTGGGCACCACTCTTCTTTTTTCTCGTGTGGATTTTTTTGACCCCTGGATATCCAGAGGTCAACCCCCCATCTCCCCCCCATGCTGCTTCCTTGCAGTGTGGAGAACAGCTGAATGTGCGGTATGTGGTGCCACTAACACATCTGCAGTACCACATACCACATGGTCGCGCTCGTCTGGATGCAGCCTATGAATTTATCTTGTAAATCATAGTTTTAGATTTCATAGATTTTTAGGGTCAGAGGGGACCTTAGTAGATCATCAAATCTGACCCCCTGCCCTGTGCAGGAAACAGCAGTGGGGTCAGATGACCCCAGCTAGGTGCTTGTCTAGTCTCCTCTTAAAGACCCCCAAGGTAGGGGAGAGCACCACCTCCCTTGGAAGCCCATTCCAGATTTTGACAACCCTCACCATAAAGAAATTTTTCCTAATGTCTAATCTAAATCATGTGTAGGTGTTTGCACACCTAATGGTGCTAATGTTATGTGACACCCAGCAGTACTGTTAAAAGGACCTCATAGTACCTGAGGGTGCCATGGCACCCTGGTTGAGAATCCATACTCTAGACTATTTCACTACCACTGGAGGCTTCCCCCTGCCCTGGCAGATCCCTCCGGGACCTCGTACCTTGGACATATGGCCAGAACATGTCAGCAGTGCAGCACAATACACAGCTTATGCTGTATTGCAGTGTTTAGCCCTTTCTGATATTTCAGTATATTGTTTAAATCTATTTTGCAGTCAGGACATTTTCCACGAAAGAAAAATACATAGTTTCTTTATTGGACTTCCTGAATAATTTTGAAAATAGGGCCAGCCAGTCCTAGCAGCCTGTGTGCCAAAGGCTAGTGTGCTAAATGCACATCAGTTTTGCTGGCTGATGACACACAAAGGAGGAAAGTAGCTATCATGTCCATACCTATCTTTGACTCCTTAGCGAGGTGACCATTTATACCTGGGTGGAGTGTGGCAGAGTATGGTATGGGTTTGGGGTGAAACTTGAACTCAGTCTCCACAACTGCTGTGAGACTCCTTAGTCACGTGCTGTTATAGTACTAGTGTCTCTGAAAATAGTAGTTTGGTTTCTCCAAAGGTTGCATGGCAATTTTGAAGGAAGCATGAAGTCACTAAAAGCCAAGAACTAACTAATTTTTAACTAACATTTACACAGTTGCATTAAGGTAAACTGCATCTGCTAAAATTTGGGTTTTTTGTACTTCAGATAAAAATGTGCACACAGACCCTGAGGGGGATAACATTTGTGTTGTAAGGGCAGAGATGATGGTTGTTGTTCTTGAATGGGTCAAATAATTGTAGGGCTAGAGCCTTTAAGTGATTGGCAGAATTATTTCAAATTGTATTTCAAGTTCTGTGACCTGACCCTTGATTTAGTTGATTCCCTGTTATTAAGTCAATACAAAAGGTCAAGGTGGATTTACTCATTGCTCCAAGATGTACAGACTACAGTGATGGGTGAGGAGTGATTTCTTCTGTTCCAGGAGAGCCAAGAGTTGTGCCTTTGTCAGACAAGTTCATTGGTACTTTATGGATCGGATAAACACCGTGCGTAAGTGGATCCAGGACTTTGAAAATGGAGGCTGAGTGGGAGCAACCAGCACTGTAGGATGGTTGCACTTTCCCCAGCCTCCCCATCACTCGCCTGGCAGGCAGATCACATGGGAGCAGCAGTCAGGGGCTTTTTTTTTTTAAGTTCCTGAAGCAGGTAAGAATCCCATCCTTGGCAGTCCCTCTCTTTCCCTCTATACTTAGCAACCTCCTATTCTCCCCCTTCACCCTCTCAGTTTACACTTCTGAGCACAGGAAGGGCACACCAACGCTCTACTGCCAGTGTCCTAGCTGTTCCTGCCCCACTTAAGCGGGGGCTATGCTGGGGAGTTGTTGTTCTGGGAGCCAGACTCGGACAGCAGCAGTGGCATGCAAGTCCCCCCTCCCTGCACTTGCTCCCAGGCTGGCGGGGAACACCTGGCAGGGGAGGTGCTGCTGGTGTCTCCAGCTGATCCCAGCTCACTGCACAGTTCCCCTTCTCCTCCCCCACCCCCAGCCCTGGCTGGAGCAGGGCAGGAGAAGCCCTGAAGATCCCACCATCACAAGTGCTCAGGTAATAACAGCAAGTGTGCAAGTCTCTCCTACCTGCATTCAGAAGTGTAAATAGAAGGATGGACGGGGAGTGCAGGTGCCACTGAACACAGGGGAAGGGAGAAAGTGTTGGTTTGGAGAGGGAGGGATTCTTATCTGATTACCTGAGGGATTTAAAAAAGGTCTGCCTGCTGCTTCTGCAGCATGGTCCAGATCCCACAGGTGGCCAGGGCTGTAGGGAAACAGAGCTCTGAAGCAATACTGTGAAAAGAGGGGTGCAACTGCATCAGGCCTTCCCTTCTGGATCCATGCATGACACCATGTCAAGACTGCTCTGGCTTGCCTCCTGAGCCACAAAGGCGGAGATGAATGTAGCAGTGTTAAGTTTGAAGGCAGTCCTAGTTTCTGGGACCTTAACAGAGCTGTCCAGTGGCTTCCTCCTTTGACCAGTGACCAAGACAATTGCATGTAGGCTGCAAGTAAGCAGGTCCCTGGTTGATTCATGAGCTCATGGCCTGCCATTCCTAGTGGAAGGACTCCAGAGAAGAAACACTTACATTGATTTTTAAGTTCAGGTCTATATGCAGGACTTAAGGTTGGCCATGTGGCAGCATCTCTCCCAGCCCCATCTACTTCTCCCTCTCTCTTCCCCTTCTGTAAGAAGATGCCAAAGAAAAGCAGCAATCTGGAATGAAAGAAAGGAGAGGAGGAAATAGGAATAGGAGTGGAAATGGGAAGAATGGAAAGAAGGCATCTACTTTTGGGCTCACTCTCTTAAACATTTACCTCATCTTAGATATGATGAGACAAGGGACCATCAAAACACCTGAGATTGGTTAATATTTGCAGATAGGTTGTTCATACGCTTTTGCCTGGGAACATTAAATGCAGTGTCTATAGAAATTAAATGATTGTTGTGGTTTTTTTCACATAGACATTTTTCAGGTTTTCAGCCTTTATTATCCTACTGCTTGTTGCTCGTTGAGGCTCATGTTTATGGGGGGGAGGGAGAAACAGTATGCTGAGGGTGCACTTCAGGGCTGCTTGGATTACTAACCCTCCATATTTGGCTTTTTGAGAACATATTGAACACATGTTCTGGAGCTGTTTGAAGGCCCTGTGAGAGGCAAGAGCTGATTGAAAGCTCTCAGTTCTGCTGAAGTGGGTGGCCAAAGTGCTTGCAATTGAACAGCTGCTGTAAACCTGCTGAACTTTGTCATTTATAAATTATTTTGTATGCCATCTGGAACAAGGATTGTGCCACAGTTCATGGAAGTTAATGCTGTTGTTCACATCCTGTGAGGACCCTTTTTTCCCCTTTTTCTTTTTTAAACATTTTAAAATTGTGCCCAGGGTTAAAGTCTTCTTTACCTGAGTGGTTTAAAGACATATTATAAAAAATGCAAGGTTTTAAATATTTTCTTAATAGAAATGCTTTGCCTACTCTTACTTAGCTTTCAGATTTTTTTAAAAGAAACCTTTTTTAAAAGAAATCTTGAATATGTCAGCTTCACCTGACAGTAAAGCTGACATATTCAGCAATTTCTTTGCCTCCGTATTTCTGAAGAGGGACCTGGTTATCTCCCCCGCTGGCACCCCCAAGGCCCCTGTGGGTGGCACACCCAGGCCTAGGGTTAATGAGGACCTTGTCAGGGAACTTCTGGAGGGACTAGATGTATTTAAATCTGCAGATCCTGATGATCTCCACCCCATAGTGCTGAAGGAACTAGCAGGGATCATTGCGGAACCTCTGGCACAGCTCTACGAGCACTCATGGTGCTCGGGCGATGTGCCAGAGGACTGGAAAAGGGCCAATGTGGTCCCCATCTTCAAAAAAGGGAGGAAGGGGGACCCAGGAAACTATAGGCCCGTGAGCCTTACCTCGGTTCTGGGGAAGCTTTTCGAAAGAATTATCCTGGCACATGTCTAGGAAGGGCCAGCACGGGAGGTTATGCTCAGGGGCAACCAGCATGGGTTCATTAGGGGCAGGTCTTGTCAAACCAACCTGGTGGCTTTCTATGACCAGGTCACCAAGTCCTTGGATGCAGGTGTCACAGTGGATATAGTCTTTCTGGACTTCAGGAAGGCCTTCGACATGGTCTCTCACACCATACTCAGTAAGAAACTAGGAGACAGTGGTGTTGATGCCTACATGGTCAGATGGGTCACTAACTGGCTGGAGGGCTGCACCCAGAGGGTGGTGGTGGATGGGTCTTATTTGACCTGGAGGGATGTGGGCAGTGGGGTTCCCCAGGGCTCGGTCCTTGGGCCCGCATTATTCAACATCTTCATCAGTGACTTGGGCGAGGGGGTAGAAAGCACCCTGTTCAAATTCACAGATGACACTAAGATGTGGGGTGAAGTGGGTACGCTAGTAGGAAGGAACAGGCTGCAAGTGGATCTAGACAGGTTATAGAGGTGGGCTGATGAGAACAGGATGGGGTTCAACACTGACAAGTGCAGGGTAATACACCTGGGGAGGAAGAACCAGCAGCATACCTACAGGCTGGGGAACTCCCTTCTCGCCAGTGTCGAGACAAAAAAGGATCTTGGAGTCATCATTGATGCCACAATGAACATGGGCTGACAAAGTGGGGACGCGGTCAGGAAGGCCAACCATACCTTGTCATGCATCCACAGATGCATCTCAAGCAGGTCCAAGGAGGTGATCCTCCCCTTCTATGCGACACTGGTCAGGCCGCAGCTGGAGTACTGCGTCCAGTTCTGGGCACCCCACTTCAGGAGGGATGTGGCCAATATGGAGAGGGTCCAAAGGAGGGCCACCCGCATGATCAGGGGGCAGCAGGGCAGTCCTACGAGAAGAGGCTGAGGGACCTGAACCTGTTCAGCCTCCAAAAGAGAAGGCTGAGAGAGGATCTAGTGGCAGTCTACAAACTAGTCAAGGGGGACCAGCAGGCATTGGGAGAGTCCCTGTTCTCCCAAGCACTCCCGGGAGTTACAAGAAACAGTGGACACAAGCTAGCGAAGGGTAGTTTCAGGCTAGACATTAGGAGGTGCTACTTCACAGTCAGGGCGGCTAGGACCTGGAACTAACTTCCAAAAGAAGTGGTCCTGGCTCCTACCCTGGGGGTCTTTAAAAAAAGGCTGGACGAACATCTGGCCGGGGTCGTTTGACCCCAGTACTCTTTCCTGCCATGGCAGGGGGTCGGACTAGATGATCTCCTCAGGTCCTTTCCGACCCTACCAACTGTGAAACTACGAAACTACAAAATTTAATTCTGGATCCACTAGTAAGTCCTTAGGAACATCCTGCTTGATGACATGGGGGATCATCCCCTCCCCATGCAAAAAGTGGTTGCCTCCTGGTATCCTTTCCCTCATATGGGAAGTCTTATGATACCCTCCCCGCTCTCCCCCTTCTGTTCTGTGAAGAAAGTTGAAGAACCAGGAAGGCAAAGGAAGAAAATGGGCTCATGCTATGGCATCCTCTGAAAAGCCAGTGGACATATGAGTGGCAGCAATACAGTTTTGAATCCCCTCTGCAGCTAATGCCAAGCCAGGATGACTCAGACAGTACTACTGGGAGTAAAGGAACCCAGAAGAACAGAGTGCAAGTGGGAACCATTCACATAAGCAGCTTCTGTTTTTCCAGAACTTGGTACATCTGTCTTGTGGATCCTGTGCATACATGGAGTTGGGGGCCTTGGACTTGGCAAGCTAGATAATTCCAGCCTCACTCAGGTGCCACATATGCAGGTGGACAAGGTTCCTTGGGTGAATTTGAGATCTTTTATTAAACCAACCCAAATATTTATAAATATACTCCAACTATTTGGGTTGGTCTAATAAAAGATATCAAATTAACCCAAGGAACCTTGTCTGCCTATGTCCTTAGACCAACACGGCTACAACCTAAACCCCTGCAACATATTCAGGTGTTTATTCTAGCTCCTGTTGAACTCTTTATAAAGGTCTTCTGTAAGGTGCATGTTATACTTTTGATCAGATGGGAGCATACTTGGTTGGTTTGGCTGAGAAGGCTTGAACCTGCACTTCCAGTCACTTAATATTGATCAATCTTGTGGGAGAGATGTTTTTAAACTTCAGTAACTTTGGCATATGGTGGGATGGATCATTGTTGTGCATTGGGAGA
The DNA here is from genome assembly GCF_030867095.1 of Alligator mississippiensis. Classification (NCBI taxonomy): domain Eukaryota; kingdom Metazoa; phylum Chordata; order Crocodylia; family Alligatoridae; genus Alligator; species Alligator mississippiensis. Next base: position 116,187,723 of record NC_081826.1, on the reverse strand, counting down.
ATACCTGTATTCCCGGAAGAGAGATGGGTAATGTAACAAATGAAATTAATTGAATGATGGCTATTCATTGAGTAGTAAATGTGGACTTGCTGGTGATGGCAGATGTTTGTCATGGAGAAGTAGTGTTTAGGTCATAATCTGTGGCATAGTACTTGTTAGGAGTGCCTCTTTTTGCTGTCATTGTTGAAGTAGTCAGAGAACTGATCTGATTGTTAAATGGAATTAGCTTGCTATTACTAAAACCAGTAATAAAAAACGCTTTATGGTCAATTGTTTTGTAATGCTGAAGAGGCAGTTCTCAGATGCCACTTTATACCTCTTTTGTTTGTGCTATGAACAAGAAATTAAATGCAGCCCCCCGTTACATTTATCCTAACTCTTTAAGATACATTCTCAAAATGCACCATAGTGGCTTTTTCAGACATCAACAGCATACGTGCTGTGAGTGCACAATAACTGTAACAGGCTTTTGACTATTATACCTTTGCAGTAGTGAATGTAGAATAAAAAGCTTATGAAATAGCTACACATTCTTTGCTGTTTTTCAAACTTGCATTTACACATTTTTCTTCTCCATATAGAAGTCTATATTATATATTTAAACTCTGTACAGTATATGAAAGACAGTAAATCATTTGAGAAATATTTATTATATATGGCTCATGTAACAGGTGAACTCTTTTCTTTATAGTTCCGTAACGTTAACATTGCCAAGATTTGAAAGAAACAATCTGCTTTACAAAATAAATAAAAAGTTTGCCTCCACGTTCTCCCAATGTAATTTCTTCCTCGCTGTATATCCACCCCCATGTATGGTATAGTAGACATGTGGACAGATAGTTAACTGTGGCAACACTAGCAGGTGCTACTCTAAAGGAGTATAATAATATTAATGAATTTTGTGCCTTAGAGTTGGACACTGAACAATCTAAAGCTAGTTTAAAGGCATTCACCAGTGAAAAAGGATATGCCTTTATCGATAGCTAGTCAGAAGTGAAGACTTAGTTGTAATTATTTACAAATCAATTAATGGACTTTCTCTAACACCCTATCAGTCAAAGACTGGCTAAGAGCAGAGCAAAGCATTGATAAGAATACACCATGAAATGAAATCAATTATCTTTTGTCATTCTGACAGAAATGAGCCATATATGTGGATTAACCCAGAATGCAATAGGAAAATGTCCACAGGCTGGAAGATAACCTAATTTTATAAAATCAGAGTTGTCATAAGAATCTTTCATAATTGATGACAAGATTAGAACTTATCTAGCATTCCAGTGGCAAGGATCAAACTGGCCTCTGGTGCAGTATTATAACTGTTTAAAACCAGATTAGTTTCCCAAAGTCAGGAATCTCTTTGTAGTGCCAGGTAATATAAAAGGTCATGTGTGTTCCTGAAATGTTCAAAACTGCATGGGATTAAGCCACATAACATGTAAAATGATTGTTGAGGGGTGCTATATGGCTAAATGCCACGTAACTCTGAAAATGGGCATATAAATGTGTATAGATAAAGAAAAAAATCATTTCTTGCATAAAAGGAAAGCAATTAAGAGTTGATCAAATTATTTTTAGATATGAAAAATCCTTTTTATTAATGGGTTCTCAATTACAAAACATTTAAATCAGTGTCATGGCTCTATTCAGTCATCCTGGTAATAATCTGTTGACCCTACCTTGATATCTAGTACAAGATGATGATGATGGTGAAAACCAAATTTTAAATGCTGCGTTGGTGGTGATTGAAAACATCTGAAAAACTTATATCGATATGAATTAAGCCTGAAGAAACTATCTTGGCAATTTTTTGAAACCCATTTATGAGGAAAATTAAAATTAACATTTGTAACAAGCATTAATTTCTTACTTACGAGCACTATGTAAAATATTCAGGGAATTTTCACAATCTATCAAATTCTTTCTCTCTCTGCACTGTAATCAGTTGCAGCAGTAATGTGACCCCCTGTTTCCAGATGCATGGTACATATTTCATAGCCTTATGATTAGCATAACTTCATTCCATTCAAGCATTCTTCATTGGCATATGCCTGACTCAATTTCATGTCTAGAAAACCAGCCTGAACTGTAGATTCCCCAAGCTTTGTTTTGATAGAAACTTTGGAAAATCTTAATGAAAGTAATGATCATTATAAAAGGTCAAATTTAAAAGATTCCTAGGCTTAAACAACAACTCATTTTTCTTTACTTTGCTCATAAAATTCTTTATAACTAACCCCAGGAAAATAAAAGTTGTTCTGCTTGTTCTTTGTATTGCTTTCTTTTGGTCTGTGAAGGATAATTCTGGAAGTCTGTATCTCTGCCTAAACACAGGGTCTCTGTTTTCTCAAACCTCAAAATTGTCCATGAACCTCAATATCTAGGAATGCTTTCAACATGAAATTGGCCAAAAGAGCTCTCATCAGAATGAATGTTGCCAATTGTTTCTGTGGCTAGGGACAGAAGTTACACATAAACTGGTTTAAGTGGTCAGAAACTGGTTTAAACCTCTAACAGAAGAGAAGGTCAGTACAAATAAAGCAGTTTCAAAATGGCTGAAACTGGTTTAAGATAAACCTGGTTGAATGTAGTATCAGACTTAACTGATTTGGGTCAAACCGGTTTATGAAACTTCTGTCCCAGAGCCCTTCCTGGTTCAAGTTAAATCAGTCTCCCAGCATCCCAGCATGCTTTTCAGCCCTGGGCTGGCCTCGCTGGTCTGAGTTGGGCTGGGCTGTCTGTTCCAAAGAACAGGACTGAACCACTCCTCTGTTCCCTAGCTGGAGCAGTGAGAGCTGGCTGACAAGGGGGCGGAGCAAGCCCAGCCGGTGGATACAACCCAGTCTGTCTGGGGTGGGGGAGCCGCCCCTCCACCCCCAGGAAAACCTTGGCTGGGATCTGCGGCCAGGAAGGGAGATTAAGCACCCCTTCCCCTTCCCCCACTCAAACTTACTGCTGCCTGCAGTTGTGGACTGCAAATCCCAGAGGCAACTGGAAGCAGGAAGCAGAAGTGATGAGCAACCCTGTAGAGACCTGCTGCTGTAATTCTGGACTGGAAATTTCAGAGAACTTGTGGGCAGCAGGAAGAAGCACACACAGTCAGAGACCTGTGCTCTAGTGCTCCCAGCTTCTGACCTGAGCCATTGCAGGCATGTGGCTGTATTTCCTGAATGAACAGTAAATGTCTGTTCACTTCTATTTCAGTTTTATCTGTGCATCTTAGATTAATCTGCAAAGACTGAATTGATTCAGCCTCAGGCTTTTGACTGTCTGTACCTAGCCTGTGGGAGAACAAAGGTCAGCATAATGACCTTTCAGTAATGTGTCAGGCAGTCATGCAAAAGACCTGGTTTTACGTTCTCAAGCTTAACCTAATATTTCCTGGGGGGTTTGTTCAACCTCCATATGGGGAAAGCTTTACACTGACTTCAAGAATCACTTTACAGAGGTAAGTTAGACTCTTGGTTCCTGTGATGGGGAGAACACAAAAAGAAGCAACTTATTGCTGCATTAAAATGGAACTGCTGCATAGCAGAAGAACATGGAAGCATATAGAAATGCACATAATAGAGATCTGGTCTGATGTGTGTACATCTTATTGTACACTCTCTCATAGTGTTTCTGGGTACATTTTCAGCATGTTCTTAGCTGTTTTTTCTAGTAGTTTTGACATACTTACAGTATTGCACTTCTGAATCTAAATAGATGCTTTCATGCAAAAATAAATTTGGAGAAATATCAAGTTAGGAGAGTTACTGGTTTCCACAGTAACTAACTTTTCCTTTAATGAATGGATCTGCTAAAAGACATGGAGTTTGCTTGAGCAGGCTTTTGTCCTCTCTATTAGTTTCTTTGTTTGTTTGTTTTCTTTGTCTTTTTCACATTCTTTTTCTCGTTAATTTCTACTTCTTTGAGGATAAACATTTTTGCCTGAGGTCAAATGGAAGTGCCAGATTGCAAGTCAACATAAAGCATCTTCCTTAGAGTAGACGTTACTTTCAGTAGATTCACCTAGAGTAGATTGTCTCCTTCAAGAATGAAAACAAGTTTTCACTTAAACTTGCTGCAGTTCTTATGTATTGGAATGATACAATGATGCAACAGCAGTGTAGACAAATTGTAACCGGAAAGAACTAAAATAATTTATTTTCCACACATTATGACGTGAGCTATTTTTTTTTTAAATATCAGAACGACTTGTTTGGCTTTGCATATGTTTTCTGAAATGTACCATGGCATTAGTTCAGGAGTGTGAACAGAAGTTAGAATTGTGAGATTCTTCTTTTGCCTTCTGATTTGGCTCTTGCTCATGGACTGACATATCCTTTTTTTGGAAAGGGATTTGTACAGCATGCTAGTTAGCAAAGAACCAATCTGCTTGGGAAGAAAGCTTGAGCTTGTTTGATTGTAAAGATATCTGGAAACAAAAGGATAAGCTAGGCATTGTGAATCTACAGACTCTTTCCAAATTTTGGCCTGCTACCTGTCTTGAACTGTATCTTCCTGTTATCCCCCAAGAGGTTCATCTGGAAATAACATCACATCAGTAGTCAACAATAATGATGTAGCACAGTCAACATTTTCTCATAGGTACTCCTATTTTAAGTGTTGTTTTCTCCAGGAATATGAAGAACTGGGGTGAACTTATTGTACAGCCCTTATTAATAATGGGAGTTACATTTTTTGCTTTTCATACAACAGTAAACATTGTAAAGAAACTGCATTGGCAGTTGAGTCCTGCCCAGTGCACCAGGTTTACAAAATATAATCAAACATGCATATATACTGCAGTTCTGATTAGTTTCTGGTGGCTCCTAAATCATAAAACACAAGTTTCACTTGAGGCACTCACAAACTATTTAAACTATATTAGATGTATGTGCTATAGAGTCTGGAAAAAAAGAAACGTGGTTTAGATGACTTCCTTTCAGGCCAAGTTTCCATTATACTGAGTTAGGGGCGCTGTGCTGATGATTCTGTTCATGCAATTAGTGGAAGCACATACTCTTTTCTAATTACAATCCTCTAGCTACAAAAAGCCTCCCCTTCATACACACATACATGATTTAATGTCTATAATGGATAAGGTTAAACTCTTGGCTTGGGAGCCTGAAATTATATGAGCTTTTTTGTGTGTGTATTTTTTAAGGGAATTTTATGGCTCACCAGGTGAATGCAATTGAGCAAATTTTTGCTGAGAACCTTGGGAGCTACAAAGTTAAACCCTTGGGTATGCGAGCAAAGAAGAGCAGACGCTCAGCTTTGATCCTGTGAAGATAGATGACCACACCAGTGGTGTTTTAGTGACAGTTTCAATTAATAGAGAATGAAAGGGAGACTAGCTGAAGTTTAAAAATGTTGTTGTTGCTATTTTTTTATATGACGAGCAGATACAAGAAGAGTTTTATTAACTATAATTGTAGTCAAGGTTTTTGATATTTTTGCAATGACTTTTCCATAACTCTTAGGAATAAACCTTAGAATAAACCCTCAGTATTGCGCACACAGCCAGATACTGTGTATGTATGTAAGACTGTTGTAAATTGAATATCTCCTTGTGGTGAATCCAACTGGATGAATTTATAATTTCTAATAGCAGCATGTTGACAAACTTGCTATACAAAACTTTTTAAATTAGAGGTATTATGTTGTGTGGAAAGCAAAATTTTCCCTTTTGATCTCTTTAATATTAGTTCTTCATAATTGCCCCCATTTTAACTAAGTTTCCCTAAAAGTTGCAATAAGAATATCAAAATCCTGACTGCACCAAGTAAAATATGCCTGAAGTTAAGCACCTTATCGAGCCATCTACATGAAATTATCTGCATACCTAAATTTGGCCAAGTACAAGTGAAAATTTTAATTGTAAATATTTCTCATGCATTATCTACCAGAAATCCAGAAATGATTATTCATCAATGTGGTTTTCTATTCTTGCAGTCATAGACATAGAGGGCTATAAGGGATGCCAAGAGATCTTTGCACTGAAGTAAAATCAAAATGTACAGGTGACCTGAATAGGGCACTGGCAGCAGCTGGGGGGTGGGTTGCAGCAGCAGTGGTGGCAGGAGCACAGTAGCGGTGGCAGGAGCACAGCAGCGACAAGCTCGGAGCTCCCGTGGAGCTCCTTTAAGTGTACTTAAGATCCAGGTTCAAAATTTGCGAATATTTAAAACCGTGAATGCCGAACCTGCGAATAGCGAGGGTTTCCTGTACCTATTCCACCCTCAACAGATGCTTCTTAAACTAGTTCCTTGAAATCTCCCAGGCAGAAAATTCCATAGCCTCCTTTGGTAGCCTGTTCCAGTGTTTTCCCACTCTCACAAGTGGAAAGATTTTCATACTATACAGCTTAATTCTTCTGTGTCGCTTATTTTGTCTATTCCGTACAAGCAATATAAAACATCCTTTTTCTGTGATAAACTTTTCAGGTTTCAGATTTGATCTTAGACCTGGCATTGCTGAATGTCAGTTATGTATCAGAGGCACAAATGTATTTTCAAATGGCATTGTTTTCCATGGAAAACCATTGGAGAGCCAGCATCTTGCTTTTAGGTCCCAAGGAGAGGATAATGTTGGCAGTGGACCAAAAAATGAAATATAAAATTACAGCTTAAATTACATACAATTGCAAACAGGCTTGAAATGGTATAACACTTCACTAGTAAAATAAGCCAGGGAGGAAAGATATTTAATATCTTACCATTAAACAAAATGACACATGATCAAGACCAGCTCACTTTCTATGAAGTGTCTTTAAAATTTTAGTGTAAATAACATCTTAATCACTTAAGCATGATCAGTTGCAAGGCAACTTTTTACACACCGGAAAAAGGTGGGTTTTTTTGCTTACTGACAAGCCTGCCTAATTTCATGTGAGTTCTAATTAGTGATGTCACAACTGTTTTGCCTTATTTGAAACCCACTTGGACAGTTCTAATTTTGACTCCAACTTGAACGTTGAATGCTTTAGAACACAAACTTAAAAAAAAAGACACCTAAAAAAAAACAGTGATAGAAAAAGGGCAGTGTTGGAGACATGGTAAAAACTCAACAACAAAAATATTTTGGTAAAATGGAAAAGAACATGGGAAGAATGAAAAACAAATAGAAAGACGCTGTGAAAAAGGTGTGGAAGGAAGAGGGAGGTGCAAAACTTTAAATTCAAAGTTATTATAAAAGCCCAGAAATGGTGCAATTGACTGTCTAGCAACCTTTCCAAGTCATAGGCTGGAACAACCTAACTCTGGTCTGATGTGGGCCAGGGGATTTGTCTGAGCAACTCCAGGGCCTGGTGGTAGGGAGCTGCACCAGAGCCACACAGCTGAGACCTTGCTTCTGCACTCCTGCTGCTTCTCTTCTCCCCATTTTTAAGAGCAGGTTAGATAGGCAAAGTACAGACAGTCAAAAAGCCTGAGGCTGAATAGATTCAATCTTCGTAGGTTAGTCTAAACTGTTTAGACTGAATCAATAAACAAGATTCCAAGATTCTGGAAATGCAGCCACATGCCTGCAGTGGCCTAGGCTAGAAGCTGTGCGGGTGGTAGAGCACGCCTCCCTGCTTAGCTGGGGCAGACAGCTTGGGCCACAGCTAGCTCAACCACCTTGTGAGAGGGGTCTTTGTAGGGGGAGGATCTGGGGCAGAAATTGAATAAATTGATCTAACCTAAATCATATAAACAGGGGTCAGAATATGAGTGTTAAAATAACAAAAGTAGCTAGACATGTAGGAATGCCAAGCTCTGGAGCCCATACCTTTGTACAATGTTGGGTGTGTGTACACATGCACAATTACCACACAGTAACTTAGGTTACTGCAAAGTAACCAAAAATTAGTGTGCAGTACAGGCATGTGTCTATATGTGCACCCCCGTACTACACAGTAACTAAACCAACTTATGCCAATGTGGATGTAAATTTGCTACCTACATGATGCAAGTAGCATATTTACGCCTGAGTACTGTGCAGTAAGCCACATGTAGACACCTTACTGTACAGTAACCCTGTGTGTGTGAACTGACTAGGGACTAACTTTAGTCTCAAGCACAGCCCTACTACACTGTGATGCCTTCACATGTAGATGCTGGTGTAAAAACTGCTTACTACACAGAAAATGGACATGTAGGCACACCCATTGTGTATGTCTATAGTTTGAATTATGCATGTTTAATGCATTACCTGATTTTGAATTTATAAACTGCATTTCAGATGTTATTTTTAATTTGACAGAGTCTGCAATTACCTATAGGTTATACTCGCAAAATAGCCAATTGCTTGTTTAGTGGACTGAGATGGTAGGGTCTGACTTTTAAGTTGGCTTTAACCAGGCTCTGCTTTCTTATGTCCACATATAAACACAAGAGTTTTGTTTTGTGATGCAAAGGAGGGTATGCAAATATATTCTTACCTGATCTGAGACTACAGCAGATTGTTAGAAGCCTGGTCTCTTTTCTACTTGCAAAGTTGAATCTGCATTTTTTGCAAAACGTCAAGTAAAAGTAGGTGACCATTTTAAAGAGCAGACCCTTAATATTTTGAATTAAAAAAAACCCTTAATGTTTGTAACAGGATGACTACAAAGGGTCTCAGAATGAATCTCTACATTAAAATATTGATTTAGTTTGAGGAACTGGGTCTGAACAATAGTTGTATCTAAAAGATTATCCAGTTTTGCTATGGACACAGTAGAGAATTCTTCTTTGCTATTTGGAGTATTTTGTATTCTTCCCTTTACTTAGCCCAGAGAATTCCTTGGGAATATTGCACATATTGAGGTTATGTGATTTAGTTGTCAGAAGCAATTGACAAGGCTTTATGTGCAGCCATTGTATATTTTTTGACAAATGTCATTATTTAGATTAAAAACATGAATTTTCAAATCACTGCCTAAGGGATTAGGATGTAATTCTCTTTTACAGTGATAGGAATGTGTGTTTTATGCCATGTCCTGTGTTCACAGTACACCCTGTGTCAGCTCTGAAGGTGGATGACAATAGGGTGTTTTCAGGTATCCAGCATGCACCTCAGGAGGTAGGTCTCATCTTTAAAATATAGCCAGTGTTTTCTCTTTCTCCATAATTTTAAGGAGAAGAACATTGTTTCTTCATAGCTTTTATTGCTTGTGAACTAGGGTTACAGGAACAACTGGTTTGAATTTATTTTTTATGGTAACAATTCATGTTAATGGAAAAGACCTATTGACAGCTCTTTGTTGCTTCTGTGGGCACTGGTACAGAGCCTTTTTAAGCTGATGGAGCAATTTGTCCAGTTAATTTTTATAACAAATGAAACTGGTATGCTAACTAGTTATGAATAGGGGCTCTACCTAAATAGTGGGGGGACATCAATTTTCTCAGGTTGATCTGTGGTCATTTTGTGGCAGCCCCACCCCTTGGCTCTGATTGGCAGAGAGGCCCCAGGGAGGAGGAGGGATGAGAGGCCATCAGCCTTCTTGTCTGCTGCCCTTGGTGCCACCATGCCAGCCAGTGCTCCCCCGCTGGGGACCCAGCATTTTTTCCAGATTTCATGGACAATCCTGGATTTCACAGTTTCCACAAAATCCACAAATTAAGTAGGTCCCTAGTTATGAAACCTGTGAAAGGTCAGTGCTGGACTTTGAAAGATAAGCAGCCTTTGGTCATCTGAATTGATCAGCAATAGGTCTGTGATACCCTTAGGTGTCTGGGGACTCGCACATGCTGCACTAACTGGATCAACATGCATCTCTCTCATGCCAATAGGTGTGCGTATCCTGTTGATCTCTGTTAATGGTGAGGATTGCAGTTATTTCTTGTGAATGAGGAATTCCCAGTAAGCATGGGTGACATGTTGATTAAGTTAGAAACAGTGAATCTGGCACTGACCTGATTAAAGTCCTCCTCATCCCAGTCGCAAGGTAAACCCTGGGGTTTCAAATAGAAATCCCTAGTTGGGGATTTCTTTGCAGCAGAAAAACTGCTCTATTTTTTTTTTTCTTTATCCAAAAATAAGAGTAAAGACTAAGTGCTGGAATTTTTCCAGGGCTGCTGTGGAGTCTACCAGGGGTTCCTCAAGTCTAAAATGTTGAGATCTAAGCCTATATGAAACTAGGTGTGCCTCTAGGATTTCTGCCAATAGAGCTGCTGGAAGGGCTGGACAGCTATAGGTTAAATGCTGTGCCCTTAGCTTTGGGCACAGCATTTAGAAAACTACTTACTTTATGTAGCAATAAGGATTACGTATCAAATGGGCAAAGTAATGTGAATTCTGTCCTACCCCCCATTCCTTTTAAAGCTAAGAAAGCAATATAAAAACAAATCCTGCGGAGTTCTTAGGAATTGTTTTCACTTCAGTATTGCTCTTTAACTATCATATTTGGCAACCATATGTAATGTCTTTCAGCCAGCTATATTAACCATTCTCTTTGATGTAGGAGTCCCATGAAAGTCTGTCACCACTTTCAGACATCAGTGAGTTCTCTTGGTATGCCTTTGACTTATTAGGAATGATGATTGCTACTGATTCCTTTCATTCTGTGTAAAACAGAGCTATTATAATGCAGGTGTTCTTGAGGCTATCTACTTGGATAGCCACAAGTGCAACATTAACAGCAGCCAAAAAACCTGACCCCAGGTGACCTAAATGTGGAAGAATAACTATGAAGGTCCAGAGCAGAAAGAATCAGAACAAGATCCTGGGACTACTTTTTAATTCCTATTCACCTTGGAAGTCAAAGGTGTTCTGTACATGAACACTTTCACCGTCATGAAGAAACCTGGTGAATAGTGTTGCCTGATGAGATAGAAGTTTTGCATCCCAGATCTGTCATCGGCTTCCAGTGGATTTGAAAGCTAATTAATTTTTCTTTTTCGTTTTTTCATTTTATTCATGTACAAAACAAGAATGATTATTTAACCGCCTTCCAAAAAGGTTATGTTTGTGAGCACCCATACTAAAGCACCCTCATGCCCTAGCTAGCCCCGTCACCATCTACACGTTTTAGCACAGTTACTTACTCCACTGTAAGTATGGCAGAGTTAGTTTACTGTGCCCTAATACTGGTGCACATGTAGATGTTGATGCTTTACAGCGGAAGTAATTAGTCTACTCTGCAGTAAAGCGCATGTGTAGATGCACCCATTAGGTTTTCTTATATCATGTAAGTTTTAAAATTTTGCATGAGATATTCTGCCCTGTATTGCATCTTTTCAGCCTAATCAGAATATTTTGTGTTACCCCCAAGAATGCAAAACCTGCCAACACATCTCCACCACCCCCACAATTACTACACCCCACAACAGAGCCATCAGCATCCCAGGATCTTACAGCTGCACCTCCAGAAATGTAATATACCTCATCCAATGCACCAAATGCCCTGATGGAAAATATGTAGGAGAGACCAAACAACAACTGCGCACCAGAATGAAGGCACACCGGAAATCTATCAAAGACAGAAATACTCAATGACCTGTGGGGGCACATTTCTCACAAGAAAACCACTGTCTCTCCAATCTCTCAGTCCTGATCCTCAAAGGAAACTTACAAAACACTTCCCAGAGACGAGCCTATGAACTCCACTTCATCAACCTCCTGGATACTAAAAATAATGGACTAAATATAGACATTGGATTTATGACACATTATAACCTGCCTGACATCTGACTCCCCAGGTATCTGTCCACTTTCATCCCCCTTTTCTCTCCCCCCAGCCCCCGCCTGTCTCTCACCCATTGACTCCTCAATCTACATTTTCACTGACTACCTGTCTTGCACACATACGAGCCCAGCCGCTGGCTTCTTTACTTTTCATTCCATCCAGGAAGAGCACACACCAGCTGCTGAAACTTCCTTAGCCTGACGAAGGGTTTTTGAACTCGAAAGCTTGCTTAATAACTATTCTCCAACTATTTGGGTTGGTCTAATAAAAGATATCAGATTCACCCAAGGAACCTTGTCTGCCTTGTGTTACCCCCACACATTTCTGGCATATCAGAGCACTATGCGTTGCAGTTTCCAGATACTGATTTCACACGCTTAATCAGAGAAAGCAAATACAAACTGCACTGAACCTGAGACTCTTTAAATAAGTGAGATGTGAAATCATCTAAACTATGAAGGCATCTCTTCCATTTCTCCAACAGATGGGTGAAATGCTCGTATAAGGGGAGGATTTTCCCACCCCCAAAGACAGGTGGAGGTTAATTATAAAAAAGTAAATGATAAAGCTATATGCATAATCACTGGGTATATGGCCTCCATACCACTTGTAATGTAGTTATATTTTACACATCACAAAATGTATTTCTTAACAGACACTAATTTAGTATGTATAGCTTCTGAAATGTAATAACCACTGTCTTCAGAAGCAGACATTCTTTGTACTTATCTGTTGTAAATTCTGATGTAGAGAGTCAGTGTTAACAGAGGTGCTGAAAAGCTCTTGAGCAGACAAATAAAAGGTTGTCCAGGTGTGTGTAGTCTTCAGTGCAAATCGGAGTTTGTTTATTGTAAGATTACATCCATCAAAGCAGCTGCTCACAGTACCTTGTTGTTCTAGTTGCACAAGATTTTTGAAAGCAAATCTGGCGACCATGCCATTTGTTGCTAGAATTCCTAGTTCAGCCAGGAGCCTTGTATCTCTGCAGCCAAGCTCCTTGTTCTTTAAAAAGAATTATTCTCTCTCTCCCTTTTGCCTATGGGATTAGATATACATCTAGATCCTCTCAATTGAGTGTTTTTCTAAATTTTGTTTCAATTTCTGTTTTCTTTTTAAACTGGGAAGAATAGTGGTGAGGGGGGCAGGGAAGTTTATTATCCGGTAGGCTTTATAGTACATGTTTATCTATAATCATTCTTACACACCCCTACATCTCTCTCCTTTTATTACCAGCCCTCCATGAGATGTAGAGATTAGCACTAGTCATGCGGAAGTGTTTAAAAATTCAAGCCGTGACAATAGGAAGTGTCAGACAGTAATGGAATAAGTACTGCAAAATTACAAAGACAGCAGCTATTCATTAATAAATTAGAACCTTGTGGATTTTTTTTAACTGAAGGTTCTAACTTGCAAATGATACTGTTCGGAAAGTAACTTTATCATTTTCCTTTTACCCCTTCCCCACCACGGAAAAAAAATCCCCTTCTAATGACAGACTCGAGTCATGCACTAATACTTTTTCTATTCAGGAGTACATTTAATACATGGAATTAGAGGTGCGCTAGCCTACAAGTGACAGGTGCAGAATTGTGAGGTGTAACTATGGTCATTGTGCTTTAACAACAGACCAGAAAGCCAGATGAAATGCGTATTTCAAGTCCTGGCATTGTGATGCTATGGCATTTCTCTCATTCACTTCTTCCTGAATTCGAGAACATCTTTTGTCAGCTAGCACTAATTACACCATCTAAGCAGCCCAGCCAAAGAGACCATGCAGTGAGGTGATGCTCACACTGTTACAGGGATCTATAGGGCACAGTTTCCTTTGTAGCTTTTATTTTATGATTATCATGAGCATGTGTACCAGAGTATACAGGCATAAGTTACTCTAATATAATTAACATTGCCCAGAATTCCCTAACATCAGGTATGTGACTCAGAGCACTTGGCTGAGCATGAACCCTGCCTCCCCTTCTTCTTAATCTTTCTGTTGTGTTCAGAGTCCCACCCCAGATCTCAGCAGTCATGTTTTCAATTTAAAACTGTTCAAGCCTGCTGAAATGAAGGGCCACCCAGTGCTTTGGATGAGCAGCTGCATTAGTAGGCCTCTTATGGTCAGAGCAGTGCGTGTTCTCACTTATCTGCATTAAACATGGGTGGCCGCAGATCCTTTGGGATAATGCAATTTCTCACTGTCTGGAGGTGGCAACTATTGTCTCTTATTCCAGCTTTGCTTTTTTTGAAACAGTTTTGTTCTGCTTCCTCATTCTCCTGAGTTGCACGCATTTGGTTAATGGTCTTGAAACAGCACATGGGATAAAACCTTTAGAATCTGCAGTTCTGCTACAGAGGGACTAGCTTAATGAGAAACATTTCTGCAAAAGCTCTTGGTCCCTCCTTATTTCCAGGTTCTCTCTTCTATCTTTTTCCTTCCCAATTTGCAGGAGGGGTATGCAGGTTCTTCTGGCATTAGTGTATTTTCTGATCAGCAAGCTGAAAGCTAGTGTACCTGTTTTCCAGCATAGAAATGCAATTTCTGATTATTTTTTATGAACCGGTCTTATTAACCTACCTTTTGTTTCATGTAAACTGTAGTTAAAAAATATGAAGAACTTGACTTATAGCATGCACTTCTGGGTTTATTGCTGAGTCTGTCTTAGCAGCCTATGTGGTACTACCTGATTTTCAAGGGAGACTCAGAGTCTTTCAAAGGGGCAAATAGTCTTTGAATGAAGAATCTTTCTGCAAGTGTTATGCCAGTGTAGAGCGCAGCCTGGAAATGCGGAGAGTAAGTTCAGCTTTCAGTCTGTTTTAACAAAGTCAGCAAATTCCAAGTCCTGGTACTGTAGTTTCAATAGGGCACTTGGATTTCTTTCTCTGCTTTGGAGAAGAGAGTATTACTGGACATTACTAGAAGAACTGTTAGAGTAGATAGCAAAATATTTTGTGGATGGAGGTGGTTTAACAAATACAGACAAAAGTAGATCCTAGATGTAGCAAGAGTTAGTAGTTCCAAAGAACTGAAGTAGTGTGGAATAAAGCAGATGCCCATTTATTACACTTTTGTGCCAGAGTTGTACTCTTCAGTTTTGACATTTTCCTCCATATTTTGAACATGCTTTCTTGGCTCTCTTAAGTCAGCATGGATCCTGCAATGCATATGTGTGCTTTTCTCCACATTTGTGCTGAAGCCATATTGTGCCCTCATGTCTCCTGTTAACTTCAGTGGGAATACTGCATGCATGTAAGGCTAGCACTACAAAGAATTTTGTGCTATAAAGGACTCTGCCACATGGTGCAGGCCATGTGTCAGGATTTTGCATACATTAAAAGAGATGACGTCCTCACTCCTTTTCACCAATGCTCTCTCTCTCTCATTTCTCTGATGTGGTAGAATTATGAACATTCATTAGCAGGCATGGAAATAAAATAAGCTGTAACATGAAATGCCCTTTAAGGAAAATGTGCTTCTCTCTAACTGCTCAGCTTTGTCATTTCTCATGTATCTTTCCTAACTCTCTCAATATTTGTTTCTTTTAAAACTCATGGAATCCTGTGATTAGCATGGATCTCAGCTTCCATTTTAAAAAATGTTACTTAATCCTAGCTGTTATTTTCGGGGGAGAAAAGCTTGCCAATATGACCCCAGGGTGTCATTGAGGTTCAGACCAGAGAGAGAACAAGTAAAAAGAAGATGACATTTTTTTAAAACAAAATTCCATGATTCATGAGAAAATTTCATAATTTTTCCATTTCTAGAACTGGCAATACTGACTAGCGATAGCCAAAGACGTGGTTTCTAAAATCTTAGTCGAGTGGTTCTGAGAGTTTATTGTGACTCTTGGGCTGATTAACTTCAGAACAGTCTTCCCCTTCACTGCTCTTACATTGCCAGGAATCTACGTTTCACAGTCCAGGATTCATCTGTCGAATGACTAGGCCTTGTATAGAGACAGATATTTGTCTTTTCCTGTAAGTTTTAAAGTGAGGACTCTTCCTCGTGTCTTTCTAATGGGTTGAAAGTGATGCCAACTGGTAAGTCTTGATGTGCAGGCAATATATTTAAATGTCTTTTCGCAAAAATATGGACGGACTCAAACCCTACCAGTCAATACCAGGAACAATGTAATTTAGTCATTCCTTTTTTTTAAGTTGGATTTCTATTTCCTCCCCTCTTCTATGATGTTTTGTTCTTTATTCTCCTTCCTTTCTTGCTGCCTTCACACATTATCACTCTGATGTTGCTGCTACTTACAGTGCTTCCCTACACTGAGGACTGAAAGTGGTACTATTGGGATGGTTGAGACTAGAAAGAGAACAGAACAGTTAGTCTCTTCCTCCTGTGCAGCATGGCTATCCCTGCCATGCCTTCATGAAAACAGCCCTACCAACAGTAGTATTGAAACTGTCAGACTTTATCTGTTTCAGTCATCTCTGATCACGAAACTGTAGGCATGGCAGTAGCAGAGACTCTGGCCACTATTTCCTCAAGTACAGTTTACTCATGATGGAATTTCAGAATTGCAGAGGAGCTGAAATAGGTGAAGACTGGCAATTATGGGAATCATGTAGAATATAAACCTCTGCTACTAAACTATTGTCTTGCCATTGACTGATTCAAGTGAATAGCGTTTAAGTTGTGTCACATCATACATGACTATATCCTGAGATGCATCACACCATGAAGCACTGCAAAGGTAAAAGAAGAAAAATCAATCACTTTTCCTGTTGTAGGTAGAAAAAAAAAAAGACCATTTCATGATGCCCATCTTTCTGACACAATGAAGCACAGCTTCTGATGTTTTGTATTATTTTATTATTTTATCATTTTAGTAAACTCATGTCTTCACAGTCAAGTTGCTTCCACTGGGTGATCTAATGAATCAATCAGTACAGTTCATCCCAATAAACCTCTCCTTTCCCCAGACGGTGGTTTGGAGATGAGTTCTCATTTTAAAACAATGTAATGCTCTTCCTTTTGATACTATTGCTCTTACTTCCCCTCTGCTGGGTAAGCCAAGTTCATTACAGATGCAGTGTAACCTGACAGTTTGTTGGCTGTGGACGAATAACATGATTTTCGAGCCAATTCAGGTGATACAGGGTGAATTGGAAAGGGCTTCATAATAGTGTTCCCCTTTCCCTAAGGTATGAAAAGTCACCTCATGAACACACACCCATGCTTCACTTATTTTGGAGCCATTTTTTAAATGCTGTTTTTGCTTTCCTATGAATACAGTACTGCACTAGCAAAATATTTAAACCATAATAGGTTGAGTGCATTGGTTTATTTTAGGGAAAAGAGTGCTATTTCTGGAAAGTCTGTGTGGTTTGTTTGTTTTTTCCCAAAGTGGGAAAGTTTCTGTGGGGCTTTGGCACAATCTTTTCTACAGTCTGGGAAAGGACTACACACCCACCCTCGCACCTAATATCTGAAAGTTTACAAAGCATCGTATTTCATGTTATAATGTTTTAATTCTTGGCAGGGTTCAGACAGTAATCTCAGACTTCTTTTTCCTTTCTTTTATAATTTAACCATATTCTTCTCCCTTTTTAGTAGTGGCAGCCTGAATTAATTGTAAATTATTATTATTCACCCATTACTAGCAGTAAGGTGGGGAAAGGCCATCGCGTGTCTTTTGTACAGTAGCATTTGCTAAACTGCTAGCTTAAGTTTAATTTAAGAATGCTTAAAGGAAGTTGAGAGAGGTAACACATTAGCAGCGGATGATGGTATCATTGGAGATACTTTATTGCCTTTGCATAACGTGTGGTTCATCAGACCATGTTACTCAATTCAATGCATGGAGTTTGTGCAGTTAAGATTCTGCTTTTCAGAGCTGTTATACTTTTTCAGAGAGAGATGTTTGCTGGTTGCATAGTTGAGGATGCTGCTCTGCTCCAGATGCTTATCAGCAGTAGGCATTACATTTGGTACCTAACATGTTAAGTAAAAAAAAGTTCATAAATGTATTCCATATGACATTACACTACCTGAAATTACTATTTAAGGAAAAAATTCAGGGAATTGATAATCTTTTCACTGAGGTATACAAAAACTTGCAAAAACAAGCAACTTTTTCACAAGCTGTCGTGTGCAAAACTTGATAAGCCCAGCAACACTTTCCCCCCCATCCTCGTGTTCCCCTGGGAGCAGTCGCATAGGGTCTAGCTGCATTTCCTCTTCACCTTCTTAGCAGCGCTCTCTTCCTTGTGTCTACATGCAGAGCAAAGGACTGAATGCTGCTGCATCATGATGCTCAGTGCTCTTGCGTCGCAGAGACGGGATTGGGCACAAGGGCTACGTACAGACATTCAAAAAGCTGGAGGCAGAATTGATCTAAATTATGCGGTTTTCTGTAAGCGGTGTAGTTTAGATCACACATTTGCCTTCAGCGGGTCAAATCTTAGACTGGGTTCCGCCATTTTTATACCACTTTGTGGGCTGAACTTCTGTTCTGTATATGAGTATAGACTGGTTTCTGATCACTTATACCAGTAAAAGCGCAATGTCTATATCTGGCCAAGGCTGTACACAGGAAATGTTTGAACCATAAGAAGTGGATTTTGTGCTGTTTGTGCTGTTTAAGATGCAATTATATGTGGGACTCCACATTTGCTGAAAATCTAAAAACATGGAATTTAATCTACACTATTCAACTCAATTAATGAAAATAGAAATAAAAATACAATGCAACAATAGCCACTGAACTTACATATTTATCCAAAAGTTTTGGAGCATTTCGCTTCCAAAGTTTAGAATTTAAAAAAGGTTGTTTTATAGAAACAGGGTTGCTCTCATAGTGAGTATACTTCAGTGCTGTTTTTATTAGGCTTTGGAAACAGGTCAGGAATTAAAGCTCTCTGCTCTGTGGTTCTCAGTAAAACTGTTTAAGAAATGGCTTTGGACAGAAGCTGCTAAAGGGGATCACTGTGTTCTGCTCGACTATATACAGTGGTTTGTGCTCTCTCATTCGTGTGTGTGTGTGTGTGTGTGTGCGTGTGTGCGCGCGTGCGCATGCATACACGCACATTCTTAATAACCCTTTACTTCCATCACTGATTCCCCTGGAAAAATTGCCTCTCATTTCTCTAGGAAGAACTGGTTATTTGTTGGGGGAGTGAGTAGAGATGGAGAACACTGAGAAGTGCCCTGCAGTTATAGCTATAGGGATCTATGGTAATGGGAACTCTTTCTGTGCTCTCTTAAGTTCAGCTCTATTGTTTCTCATACCTCTGCTAAAAAACTATGCAGTTCCTCCACTGACTGTGTAGTTGTATTACCATGGAAACCTCCATGCAACAAACCTGATTCACACATCACGCCTGGCTAAGTACAGACAGAGGTCACATGCTGGCATTTGCCCCATCTTGCCCTCTTGTATTTTACAAGGACTCCTAAGATTGGTGTAAGGACAAATGAATGGCAAGTTGTAGGAAAGAGAAGGGCTTGGAGAGGGGGACAGATTTGGGGGAGAAAATGGCCTGTTAAGCAGTTGAAAGAAAATAGTATGATTTGAATGTGTCATAAAAGGAAAAGCTGGTGCTGTGTTTTTTCTGGAATGTCTATGAATGTCACTTAGTAGATCCGAGAATAATCTGAGAAATGAGTGTAACAGATATGGGCCATGTTAGCTGCCTTTCATTATTTTTCAGTGAGTTCATTTAAGGAACTTTGAGTGAATAAACCCATAAATAAGGAATGGAACAACTCTAAATGTTAGATATGTAAGCTCTTTGCTATGGAAAATAAACCTCTCTGATGTTTTCTTCTGATATTTTATTAGGGATATTTTTAAACAGAGCAATATGCCTAAGGCTTTTTATTTATTGATTGATTTATTTTCAATTTATCTTGGCTGTGCAAGAGATTGTGCTGTTCTAATTCCACCCTTTCTCTTTGTCTCCTTATCTTGCTGGATTTCCTCTTCCCAAGTATTTATCTATACGGGGGAAATGGAATCAAAGGGGAGATTTTTTTTTTTCCCTCCCAGAACACATTTTTATTCCTTCCTTTGTAAGAAGCATCTTCTTCCAGATCACCTCAAGCCCCTTACTTATTAGACCTGCGTGTAGTCCTTAGGCAACTTCACAACAGTGTGGTCTGCCTTTAGCTATCCTAAAACATTAATTTTCAGGCATGCTGTGTACCTGGACACCTTTGCAATGTATACAATTATTCACTTCTTGTGAGCAGGTAACAGTGAGGGAACTTGCCCTCTCTTCCAACACACCCACCCACACACACACACCCACACCCACCCACAGCTCTCACTGTGTGACATATGCTTTTGTACGATGCTTTCAGAATAAAAGAGAAAAATCATGTAGAACAGCTATAAAGATGACTGGTTTCTTTTTTGTGAATGTTGTTAATTTTGTTTTGTTGCCATAAGTATGTGTAGCTAAAGGGCTAGAAATCTAAATAAGAGATGAAAGCACTAGTAATATGCCAAATTAGTGCATTTTGTTTCACTGTCTTAGGCTAGGGGCAGACATTACACATAAACTGGTTTAAGTGAACAGAAACTGGTTTAAACCTGTAATAGAACAGATGTTCAGTGCACATAAACCAGTTTGAAAATAGCTGAAACCAGTTTAAAATAAACCTGGTTGAATGTAGTATCAGACTTAACTGATTTGGCTCAAAATGGTTTATGCAATGTCTGCCCCAGACCCCTTGCTGGTTTAAGCTAAACCAGACTCCCGCAGCATCTCAGCATGCTCTCTGGGCTGGGCATGGCTCTGCTCCACAGCAGGGCGGGCCCCTTCCCTCTGCTCCCTGGTCAGAGCTCCAGCAGAGACTTACAGACACAGCAGGGTCTGCTGGCTTCCCTGTGCCCCCCCCCCCTTGATGTTTAAGCAGGGATTTCTTCCTCCTTCCTCCCACAGCACAGATTGTAGCCAGCATGTGGTATGCTAGCTAATGCTGTGTAAAGCATATAGGACAGTGTCCAGCTAGGGCTTTTTGGAGGTGATCAACAGCTCAAATGGTAATGGCCTTACATTCCTTCCTTCAAAAAAACCTGGTTAAGAAGAACTTGTACTGAGCGAGGCTTTGTTTTCTGATGGGCTGTTAAATGCTGATAACAGAGTTGATAAATGCTCTGTTATCAAAGCGGGGGGGGAGGGGGAAGAGGAGACCGGTCCCTAATCATAGTGTCTTGCCAGGGCCTGGCCACCCCCCCCTCAGCTCAGCTCTGTCCAAGCCAAGGGAGGGCTGCTCTAGTGCCCTCAGCTTCTAGCTTGAGCCACTGCAGGCATGTGCCCGCATTTCTGGGATGTCTGTTTGGTTAAAAAAACTGATTTAGCCTAGCCAGGTTAGACTAACTGGCAAAAATTAAATCAATTCAGGCTCAGACTTTTTGAATTCCTGTCCCTAGCCTTATTCTGTTGCTTCTGCTCAATCTGGTTATCTTCCTTTGGATTTTTGAGGTTGGTTAATAAAGGGACTCATGCTACAGCCTAAAACCCAAGGTAGGTGGGGCAGTATGTACCAGCAAATACTCTATCAGATATCTGCCCAGCTTCATTTCACTGGCCTATGGGAGCCATGGCTAATATGCCACAATCTCAAAATAGTTCAAAATTTGAGCAGCTTCTTAGTAAGTTAGTATTTATATAATGCAGTGTATGTAGATTTATATAATCCAAATGGACATTTTAAGATTCATTTAATTTTGTTTAACTGTTTTGACACATGGTAACTGGACCTGTGTTTAAGAAATATGAGATACTACTAGAACTGGCATCTGAGATAAGTTCATTTTTGTCATACATATTTATTTTCTTAAAATTTGCTTTGGGAATTTAATGCTTGTGAAAAAGGCCAGAGACTGAAACCCTCAATCCACACAAGAGCGGACTCCTACTGCTGCCCCACACTGTAAGTTTAGTCATGAGTACCCACCTTTTGGGTGGCCACATGAAGGATAAAAGTGGCTGAAATAAGCTAACGTGGGAAAACTCTTGGTATGCTGTTGCTTGCATTGTACCTCTTCTATGAAGCATGTCGGCAAACTCTTAGCCAACATAAAATGCCCATTTTGAAATAAGGCAGGTAACACTCATGGTTCTTGAAGGCCTGATCTTGAAATGTTTGCTTGTCTGAGGAATTCCCTGCTGACAATAAGTATCCTCATTGGTCTCACTGACCATCAGCAGCACTGCCCATTCAAGACAGGGTCTTACTAAGTTTCAAAGCATGCCATTTTGTTCATCTTGCTTAGTCCCTTGTATTTCTTTCACCTCCATCTTGTGAGTTAGCATTGGTAACATTACAGTTTGACGACAATTTTACAAGAACCCTTATTCATGAAGATATGCCTCTATAGACCGCAATTATATTATTGTCATGTGATTTTATTTAGCAGGGTGAAGCCTCTGAGTTATGATTCTGTGTGGGCCCACTGAAAACATTTTAATTGTACTGTATAATAATGATACACTTACAAGCTCATTGCCAAGTAGGTATGTAAAATTATTATTTGTATTTTGACATGGTGGTGCCTAGGAAGAGTCCCCATCATTTTTCTTTGTGATTAGTGTCCTCTTAATTAATTAAAAAGAATCCCTCAAGTTTCCCTTGAGGGCCTTTTCTTCCTTTTGTTTTGTTTCTGGATTTTTCCCCTCTAATATCCATCTATTTTTGTATATAGAGCTGGAAAAGCACAGGTTGACAGAGATTTCAGGGTCTCTATCTAAAGGTGAGAGTGACAGCATTCACTTTTTAAATATGTTCTTTTAAAGTGAAAGGCTATTTTATTTCCTAGTCTTTTGTTATACCGTTAAAATGCCACTGCCAATAGAACTGGGCAAAGAGGTATGTGAAGCCTTTGGAAATGTAAAGGGGAAGCTCTGCTTTCCTTGAGGAAAAAAAAAATGAAAGATTTTCTAACCTTTTTCTTTAGGAAGGTAAAATAGCTTTGAAAATATAAGCCAACAGAAATCAGTTAAATTTAATTATTAAAGTAAAAAGAAAGAAGCATCTGGACTCCTATACAATATACTATTGGGGCTTACAAGGTGACCCAGCCATACTTGTTTTCAGTGTAAAATGAATCAACTAAATTTGAGACTGACTGCAAAGAATTCTTTCACCAGCCCTCCCCAGAATCATTATGTCAACCCTGACCATAATGGCCTAGTTATGGTGAACAAAAATAATTTGTCATAATACAAATAATGATATTATCGCCAAACTCAAGTCAGTAGTATTGGTTTAAAAAATTAAGACATTTTCACAGAAGCATTTCATTCCAGGATAGCTGAGGCTAGAACAGTGAGGGGCCAACCTTTGGACAGGTATATTACAAATTGAGCCCCCTTCTCTTCCCCAAGTGCCACTCCTCTCCCCCATCTGCTGCTCTGCTTTATGCTCCCTGCCCTATGCTCCCTGCCCAATCTTCTGCTCAGCTGTCTCCTCCCTGCCCTATCTGCCACTATTCTGCTTGTCCCTTCCCTGATCTGTAATATGTCACACATAGAGACTGTATGTGCCACTTGAGGCATGCATGCTGCTAGGACATGATGAGACTTGGAATAAAATTGAGAGCTGACAACATTGTAAAATTCATCTCATAGAGGTGTGCAAATTTAATTCAATTTAAACCTGTTTGCAAATGCTAATGCTGGTTCAAATGGCTGTTGTCTTTAGAACCAGACATTTGACCCTGGTAGTTGCATGCACCTGGTTGAACCTGAGTACATGGTCATATGAATGTAAGCCACTAGTGTCCATCTGAGAGATGCTAACTTCTAAAATGGCCCAAGAAATAACCTGTGGTCCAGATGTGACCACTTCCTTGGAATCAAGGAAGCAAAATAGTCTTCCTTTGAGGGCATATTTTCCTAATAAGCTGGGTGTGCCAGAGTCCTTATAAAAGGTGCAAAGGAAGAGAAAAGCCAGCTGTTTCCAAGTATGTAAGGAAACTATTCCCTGGGGTAAGATATGTAGCATGCAAAATTTTAAGAATAAGTATGCTTTTGAATGGTGACAGGGAGTGTTGAAAATTGGGCTTGGAATCCAGAGCTAGTTTCAACATGAACTCTGGAGCAATAACTACCACTCCACAATGAACTACTTCCCAGCTGCCTCATCCTTTTGCATTGCTCTCAAGCTTGATGTTTTTGTACTTTTTTGTTACTGTTTTAAACTAATCATTGATAATTGTTTTGTATTAATTGGAAATAGATGTCTGAAAACACAAAACTTTCCACAGTAAGCTGAAGAAAGCAAAATAAACTTTTGGTGTTAAATAACTGCAGTTGTTATGTGGGAGTGTTGTGGTGATGTCTAATTTTGGTTGAAGGTATAGGTTTAAAGTAAGCCATTCTGATTAGTTGTGCCGGATGCAGCTTTTTTGCTTTGAAAAAAAGAATTTGTTCACAGAGAAACAAGCAAATGTAAAGGAAGAAGCTGAGGTTTAAGAGAGAAGGGTCATCATTAATGTCCTTGTGGTTTGGGTAAATTGAAAGTCAGGAAGGTTGGGTGGTTTTAGGCTGAGAAAACCGCAAGCATTCAGATTTGGTTTAAGTTCAGTTTCTCTATATTTGCTTCTCAGTCTGAAAGCAGAAATCTAAATGTTGTGGTGTTAAAAAAGCAGAACCTCTACACATTGTGAGATGTCATTTATGGGATTCTGTCTGAGGGCCAAAGAGCCAGAAAACCACATCTCTTTTCTGCAGTGGAAAACAGTACCACAAAACATCAAGCAAACAAGGAACATTATTTCCTGTTTTGAATAAGGTGGTACCAACAAGTAGTTTCAGCCCTAAATTTTAACTAATTTAAAATAGCTATTATTTTTTTTTAACTGTCCATTAAAAACTTAACTACTTCTCAAAAAAGACAAAATACAGTTTCAGTTATTTTAACTTCTTCATGTTTCTCATGTGAGCTGTGATTTCCTCCATGTATTTTCTATAGACAAAACACCACTTACTGTAAACAATGTTAGGGTTATCATTCTAACTGTTTTAATAAGGAAACACAATGCATATATATTGCACTGTTTATGTTTGGGACCTTCTAAGCTACAGTTTGACAGATTTAAGCTGAGCTTTTTCAATGGGAACATTTTGAAAATTAGTCCTTTAGACAGGTTTTAAACACTGGTTTACATTTTGATCCTACCGAAGTAAATGGGACTAAGATTGGACACTCAGCTCTTCAGTGTAACTATAGGGTGCTGACAGATGTTCAGGCCCCTCTCTAACTCATGGCACTTTACATAAAGTGCTATGAGTTAAAGCGCTCCCTCCCCCACCCTGACTGGGCAGGGGGGAATTGAGCCTACCAAGCTCAACCTAGCAAGCTGAGGAGCTGCTCCTCTCCCCAGCCAAAGGTGTGCCCCTCCCCTCCTGTCAGCAGGGAGATAGGGGCAAGCTAGCAGCTGCAAGCTGCTACTTTCATGATCTGCCAGATTGC
Source organism: Alligator mississippiensis (assembly GCF_030867095.1). Classification (NCBI taxonomy): domain Eukaryota; kingdom Metazoa; phylum Chordata; order Crocodylia; family Alligatoridae; genus Alligator; species Alligator mississippiensis. Next base: position 116,162,659 of record NC_081826.1, on the reverse strand, counting down.
CTAGACTCTGATACCCCCTCCATTTAGCTCAGGCTGGGAAGCCAGCAGCTTATGAAAGGGGCAAGTGAGCTCACTGCTGCTTGAGGGGCAAGCCAGTTCGTGAGGGGCAAGTCAGCTTACTGCTTCTGGCTTGCCCTTCACCGCTCCTTCCTTGATGACAGTCCTGAGGGTAGGGCTGGGCTCCAGAAGTTCAGCCCCAATTGTGTGAAAAATTAACCGTAGGAAACACAGATTTCCTAAAGTGCTCTAAAGCAGAGGATCTTCATCTAATACCTCATTTGTGCTATCAGCCATTTTAAAAGCACTCTGCAGCCATGCACGTGTGTCATTGGCATGGCTGTAGAGTGCTTTCAGGGGCCCGACCGCACAAAAAATGTAACTTCTGTCTGCACTCATAAAGTAGCTTGAAAAAATAATTAGACACAATATACACCCAAGTTTTGGATCATATTATAATTTCTGTGTCATGACACAAAAGATGCAACGTGGGATAACAGTAGAACATAAATTATTAGTGAATTTCTACTTCGTATGGGTGAACTGTCATATATCTATCAAGGACTAAACAGGGACTGTCCTGACTTTCTAGGCTAGGTACTGACAACCAAAAAGCCTGAGGCAGAATCAATCGTAGTTATGTGTAGGGACCTACCAAATTCACTGCGAGAGTGGGGTGCACAGTGGCTCCTTTTATATTGCAGATCCCCCCCCCCCATGTGCCCCACTGCCCCACCTGGCTCACTGCTCACTTTTGATCAGAGGGGAGGTGAAAACCATGGTTTTAAATTTGGTGCTGTTTTTGCCTCCTGGCCAGTCAGCAACAAGACAGCGTGGCTGTGAGGGCCCCTTGACCAATCTGCGATGAGTGGCAAAAATGGTACCATATTTAAACTGTGGTTTTTGCCTCCCTGACGATCAGGAGCAAGAGGTGAGTGGCGGGACCCCTCTGCCAGTCACAGGGGGGTGGGGGGAGTGCACAGGGAATCTTAAGATTAAAGGAGCTGCCATGCACCCCACTCCCACCATGAATTTGGTAGATCCCTAGTTATGTGGTTTTCTGTAAGCAATGTAGGTTAGATTGGTAGTAAACAGAACCCACATTTGCCCGTTGTGGGAGGAGGGCAAATCTTAGACTGGGTTCAAAATTCTGAAACCCATCTATGCATGCCAAACTTCTGTTCTGTGCACGGGTATAGACTGGTTTCCAATCACTTACACTGGTAAAAGTATAATGTCTGTATCTGGCCCTAAAGGAGGTTGGTATGACAGTGGTACATACAGGGCCCAACTGAAACTTGGGTCCCTAGTTTAATAGGCATTGTTCATATCCATGATATGACATGATCCTTGCCTGGAGAAACTTACCGTATAAATAAAGTGATGGATGAAATAGTGAAAGATCTAATGATGATGATGATGATAACAATTAAACCTCTTTTTGTCTTTCAAAAAATGAATAAAGCTTTAATGGTGATGTTTTCATTTTGGGTGTTTATAGAAGACTTATTTTTAAGTTGGCAGAGTGAAATAACTCAGGAGCCCTGAAATATTTCTACATACTTTTCTAAAGGGTGATAATCCAGCACTATAACAAGAGAAGAATTGTGCTCAGTCGTGGACTAGAAAAATCCAACTTTATTTTCACATACAACACTGAAATCTTTATTTATCATCACTATGAGCCGGTATTTTCTAAACAAACTCCTAAATTGTTGCCTACAGTATAACATTTATGTGCTCAAAATGGATAATGAAATAGTTAGGACTGAATTTATATCTGGTGTAAGAGAGTACAATTTCTTTGAAGTCAAACAATTTGCACATGCTTGCACCCTGTTTGAATTTGATCTTTTAGTTTTTCAAAAGACATATGTTGCTGGAGATATTTAGGTGCCTGTCTTGGAAATGTTGGTCTCCATTCACATCCTTCCTTTTCCACTCAGGACACTGCTTTGATCAAATTTTCACCCACTTGACCGCCAACAAATCTGCCTTTTTAAAACCTTGACTTGCTCAGTTACTTATTGAAGCCACACGTCCTCCATATAAGTAGTAACAAAGTCATAGTAAAATGATGATTCCAAATCCATCCAACCCCAAAAGATGAAAGACCAATAAAGAAACAATCAGGATGCCTGTATTTTTCTTGTTTTATTATAAGAATATTCATAGTGCTAGAATATTCTTACTAGAGACCACACTTGCAATTGTCAAATGCCTCAGCTTTGCTTCAGTGTTTAACCAGTTGTAAAAGACATTTTATTGCCTTATACATTCTTCCATCATAAACCTTATCACTTAAGTAAATCATTTTAGTATTAGTTTATAGATGACTTAGAAAAAAACCTTTCTTTTTAAATGTATTTTGATTAATAGCCAGGTACCTATATAAACCAGTACTTTCAGAACAAGCAGCAACTTGTACAGTAGGATTTTTTCCAAATGCATAATGTAACATAATATGAATAATATAGTATACCACAAAATAGCAGCTTTTTGTTGTATGTTTAAAAGCTATCTGCCAGCAGGCATGGCCTTTCATGAATCTAGATGTGGGACGGATGTTCCTTGCAGTCGACTATCAATTTGACTCTGAAAAAAGCGATGCTTTTCATCCTTACCTTTTTATCTACTTGTTTAGTGCTTTTACTTACCTTCTTAAAATCTTTTAGAGTTAAGCACTTGCTTAAGTGATTAATTTAATTGAAATATAGGTTCAAGTACTTGAAGATTAGCAGGTAAATACTTTGCTGAATCAGGGATCTCAGTTATCTTAACATACAGACATCTGCAACTTTCCAAGCTGAATGTAACCTGTGATTTAAAATCAACACCAAAAAATCATATAATTGTTGAACATTCGATATAGTCTCCTAAACTGTACAGTCACAGATTACCATTAATATTAGGCTAATCAAAGAACTTTTAGTATTTTATATAGATGTAGGTGTTTTCTGCTGACTGCCACTGTATCTAAACAGTGAAATACTTGCTTAGGAACTAATTAGGAAGGGGGCAATGTAGAAGAAAAAGTAGTGCTTATAAAACAACTTTTTGACCATAACGTATGCCTTATAGACTGTATAAGATTGTAGTTTGCTCAATCTAGTCCCATTATAAATGCACAGCTGGATATTTAAAAGAGCCAAATGCCAAGATGTTAATGTTAATATTTTTATTCAACAACTTATGCAGTTTTCCTGTGTTTGTTTGGTTTTCATTCAAATCAGGCTGAAACAAATACTGTTTTTACATTCTTGTGAATGTAAAATTATTTTAAAATATCAAAAAACAAAACTGGTTTTGAAAACGCAGAACTGTGGTGTTTCTGAAACACAGTATGTTCCCCAGGACTCAACAGCTGCTAAGTGCAACTGACATTATCTATTTCATCACCAGGGATCCTGGTTTTCTCTGATTTAAAAAAAAAACCCAATTTTTTTATATAAAAAAACCCCAAATCCATAGTTTTCCATGATTAAAATAAATCACCTCTCTCTCTGTATATATGTGTGTGTGTGTGTGTATATATATATATATATACATTTAATTTTAATCATGGAAAAATGTGGATTTTGGGTTATATTTTTATATAAAAAATTGGGATTTTTTTTTTATCAGAGAAAACCAGAATCCCTGTCATCACTGTGACAGCTGCTGCCAGGACTCTCAGGGTCTGCTGCTTTATAGTAGCACCCTCATATAGGCTGCCTCAGGCTAGAAAGCCTAGGGCTTTTTTGCAGATGCCCTGTGATTTTGGAAGCTCTGGAGTCCCTGGTTCAGAGCAGTCCAAGGGGCAAGTTGGTCCTGGAGCCACAAATCTAGACGTCGAGTCCCTGTTCCATGGCAGACAACCTGGGAAGCGGTGGAGTTTCCAGCTGTTTTAGTCTGCTTGCTGCAGAGCTGGGGACTTTGCTCCAATTGGAATGGAGGCTCTGTGCCTTCAAACTTCTGATACTTTAGCAGCCAGCCTGGGTGCTCTTATATAACCGACTACAGCAGAGCCATGGACCAAAAGAAGGAATGCCGCTCCAGGCACCCCACACTCAAGAAGCATTGTGGTTCTTAGCAGCCCATTACAAATCCAGGCAGGGTTCCTTAAGAACTGCTTTTAGGGACATCTGGATCAGAAAGCACCTGAAATTTTGACACAGAACTGGATTTTCCCAATGACCAGACTAACCACAGACTGAGCTTTCCCAAAGATTGTACCTGGATCAAGACTGCTGGCAAGAGCCTATCTTTAAAGTATTTTGCTTGTGAAATTGAGCTGTATGTAATGAGGCTGTAAATGCTTATAGTCTGTAAAGTCACAAACTATGCTTATGTGTAAAACATAAATAACACCTTTTTTTAAGCCAATGTGTAAATGAAAGATATTGTCTGAGTGTTTATTAACTGTGCATGTTAGTAGGAGGGAATTGAGTTTCAAATGTTACATACAGAGTGTTTGCACCAGGCAGCGGTGCATACCTATTTTTGGTCCCTGAATAAGCAAGCAAATAGACTGAGGGGAAAAACATAAGCTGTTTGTGAAAACCATTTGCATCTTTAAATAATTACTAATGATAATTCCCATGCATGTAACAGCAATGACGTATATCAGTATTACTAATACGCCACCCCATCTGTTTTCTGCTTTTGGAGTGGGATATCTTCTATAAATAGATAAAGGCTAAAAATAAAAACAATTTGAAGCACATGCAAGATTTTTTTTCAGTAGAATAGTGTGCAATAGCCTAATCTTAGGAAATGTGTTGCATTTCTGATTAGAAAGGAATCAAGTTCTGTTCCCACGGTATATGATGTCATCAGGATCTGTTAGGAGTGCACACAGTCTTTTTATTTATTATGCTTTGCATCCAGTACCCCTTCAGTCTTAGCTCCACATGTAGAGGTGACTCATCTTCAGTACCTTCTACTGTGCCATGCTGAGTGACCACAGGGCAGAAACATTGCTCTTCGTTCCCTGTAGTTAAAGCTCCTGCTCCTGGAGGTTCCTTCAGATAAACCATATTTCCAGTTATAAAACAGTCATTTTCTGTCTGTTAACTTCTCCCCTTGGGATAAGTGGCCTTCTAATCAGTTAGAAAATGCCACCTGATGCTGCTTTAGATTAAATTGAGGCATTTACTTCCATTGCCTGTTGTCTGAGACTTGAAGAAGAGAGTAGGGCACAGACTCCAGTGGAGCAGAAGGTATGATTTGAGGGGTGTTAAATGATCGTGTTTTAATTTTTTATAGGTAATGTCTTCATTCTGCTATCAAACGTCATTAAGGGCAACGGTAACATCATCTGTCTCAGCAGCAGCATTAGGTTAACACAGTGATTGGCAACCTACAAATGCCAGGCACTTGGAAGCAGCACACCACATCTTAAGTTTACATCTTTTCCATACTCTGCTCTGTAAGTACAGTGTGTCACTATTGTGTCTGCCAGTTGGAGTTTCCAAAATGCTTAATTAGTTGTTATGCATTACGGTAGTCCGCTTTACATGTTTAAATGACTTAGCAAGCCTAGAAAGCGTATAGGACCATTTGATCCAACATCAGATAGTTTCTAGTTGTGTAAAACATTGTGCTTGTTAAGATAAGCAGGAAAGATACTTTTACATGTTTTGATTTGTTAGTCCACACAATTACATTATATGGAATGTAGCAGAATTTTCCATGATCATTTGGGAAATTAGTAGTTTTCCTGCAGTAAATCACTGGTATACTGTAAACAACACAAGGCTGTAATTGACAGGTAGCAGATAATAAACAGAATTCATTATTAAAAAACAAAATTCATTATTTTGCTTGTGACTTGCAAAAAAGTTAGCATGAGGCTTATGTGCTTTGCAAATGTATTCCGAAGGTCCTGTAATGTATCTCAATGTGTCTCTGAATGTTAAAGCTGTTTTAAACCACTTGTATATGCAAGGATAGGGTTTGCAGATACTGGAACAACTTATCTGTGACCTAATTGCATTTACTTTTGCTGCGTTAAACATTTCTTGGGAAGTATTTAGCTGAACAGCTATTTCTGGTTTGGCAATGGGGAAAGTGAATGAGTGGCTGTCATTAACCTGATGCTGATTACTGGAATTGAATAGCTTAATGGCAATTTGCTAACCTTGTTTACAAAACAGAGCTGGCTTCCCAAGCCTGACTATGATTTAGAAAGGGAGGGTCCTAGGCCACTACATCAGTAAGTTCTAATATGTCAAACACTATCGCTAGGAACAGACATTCAAAAACCCTGAGCCTGAATTGATTCAGTCTTTGCAGGTTAGTCTAACCTGGCTAGGCTACAACAGTTTATAACCAGACAGACATCCCAGTAATGCAGGCACATACCTGCAGTGGCTCAGGCTAGAAGCTGAGGGGCACTAGAGCAGCCCTCCCCCCCTCCCCTTCCCTTCCCTTCCCTTCCCTTCCCTTCCACAGAGCTGAGCTGAGGGGGGGTGTGGCCAGGCCCCAGCAGGATGCTATGATTAGGGAGGGGTTCCCCCCTACCTCCTGGAGCAGCCCAGCAGGGAATTTGTATCACCCCTAACTCAGTGTTTATCAGCTCATTAAGAAAACAACAGAGGGACATTACCAGCTATCTGTTAATTCTGCCTTTGTTCTGTGTGCCACAGCTCAGAGGTAGCCAGCACATGGTCTGCTAGCTAATGCTGAGGTGTCTGTGAGGGATGGGGGAATGCCTGCCTAGCAGAGAGTGGAGAGAGGAGCGGGGGGGAGCAGAATCCAGGCAGATGCCTGCAGAGACTGCCAGAGCTGCAGCCAGGGAGCAGAGGGGAGGGGCCAGCCCTGCTGTGGAGTTGAGAGCCCCACCCAGCCCAGACAGCATGCTGGGATCCTGGGGGAGTCTGATTTAATTTAAACCAGCAAGGGGGTCTCGGACAGACATTGCACAAACTGGTTTGAGCCAAATCAGTTAAGTCTGATACTACATTCAACCAGGTTTATCTCACCGATTTCAGCCATTTTCAAACTGGTTTATGGGCACTGAACAGCTGTTCTTTTACAGGTTTAAACCAGTTTCTGATCACTTAAACTGGTTTATGTGTAATGTCTGTCCCTAGCCTACATGATTTACATTGGGGCGGGCAATTATTTCAGGCTGATGGCTGCTGACCAAGTTTTGGCAAGCTACTATGGGCTGCATGGGTAGCTCCGTCCCTTGACAGGTGCCCTGCCCACTGATCGCTATCTTGGGGCTGGAAGTCCCGTCCCCTAATCCCTGACCTTTGCCACCAGAAGTCGCTTCCTTTGTCCCCGGAAATACTTCTTTCAGCAAGGGGTTTTGCCATCTCAGAATCAGAAAAATACCACATTATATTCTAAAAAGTGAACATCTACAACGTTCATTAATTTGTTTTCAAAAATATTTTTGTCCTGGTTCATATGTGTTTGTGTAGTATTCATAGAGGTGATTGTAAATAACAGCTTAAATGCAGTCTTACTCTTGTATATAGTGGCGGGGTAGGTTTGGGTTTGTGAGGGGCTGTGTGTGTGTGGGTATGTTGGGTGTGAGGGTGGGTAGGTGTGGGTGTGGGGTGAGGGAGCATGCAGGTAAATGTGAATATGTGGGGTGTGAGTGGGTATGGGGTTTGTGGGGGACTGTGTGGGGGGAGGGTGGCTGGAGTGTCTGAAGGGGTGTGGGTATGGGGGTCTGTGGGTATGGCTGTGCAAGGGGGTGTATGGTGGGTTGTATGTGTGGGACTTACCCTATGAACACACACACACACACACACACACACACACACACACACACACACACACACACTCCTTCCCTACACTTTTTCACACACACAGACCAGGGTACCAGTGCAGCCCCATGCTCTCAGTCTGGCAATGCAGCTGGGAGCCACATGGTGCTGGAGCAGTGTGGGGGCAGGAAGGCAGGGAAATGGCTGGGGGTGGGGTGGAGCTGGGCTGGGGTCCTGCCTCCTGTCTCCTGCTGATGGCTCCCCCTGGGTTGTACTGCCCCTGGCTCCTGTTGTGTTTGACAGGCAGTCGGGAGCAGATAAATATTTTCTAAATTTCTTAGGGATTCTGTGGGCTGGATAGAATGGCCTGGCAGGCCAGATCTGACCCACGGGCTGTACCTTTCCAACCCCTGTTTTACATGATGTTTTGATTCAGGGAGAATGATTCAGAGAGACTATCTTCCATACTTTTCCCAAGCCAGAGAAATTTGCTTGCAGAGGGAAACATCATTTTTGGCACTTGGTCCAGAAAAAAAAAAAAATCTTTTATTGAAACTTGTGGGAACTGATCTTAATATACCTGAGGTGGTTGGGTTATTATCCAGTTCAACCCCAGGATACGAAAAATGTTTCAGCAGCTGGAATTAACAGCCATCTTCACTAGGAGCTCTTTAATGATGTGCTGGTACACTATCACAAAAACTAAACTAGGACGTTATCTGCTGAAAGAAGGGGCTAAAGGTGTCTTAAAACTGGTAATTTTTTTTTTAAGTCAGGGATGGACATGATGGTGGGAGACCCATCATGTGTATTAGTTTGTTCTCAGTTAGAAAGGTCCTGACTAGACTTAGAGTCCTACTTGACCTCTGATCCTGCCTAATGGAAAGTTTTGATCTGTCAGAACTACTGCTCTCTAGATATTAGCCTGGATTTGTTTTTTCATATGGGGAAAAAATTAAAGTGCCAGCTGCAATGTCTCTATTTCCACGAAGACAGCTCAGAGTATTAAATGGGGAAAATGATCAAGATTGTCACAAAAGAATCAAACTGTGCAGGCCTTTTCAACCACCAAAAATAAAATCCTTTGCCCTAGACAGAAAAAGAGAATACATAAAATGTGTACAGTACAGTGTAGTTTGTGTGCAGTACAGTGTAGTTTGTGCACTGTACTGTGCACATAAAGTTTGCATATAAATAAGTTTTTGCACATATATATGTCAGCTATAATACACATACAAGGCCCAGTCATTTTAAGCGTGTGCTCTCTCCCACACATACTCACACTTTGTTTCATACACACAGCATCCTTCATTTCTCTATCTGCTGCATGAATTCCCTCTGCCCTCTCCTGGGCTGCTCTAGATTACTCTCATAATTCCCAGGACAGCTTTTCCCTCACTCTTTTATCCTCTCTCTCTCTGTTGCTCCAGGATTGTTCCTTGCACTGGAATACCCTCCTAACTTTCCTCCTGCATTTTTGGTTCCAGCTTTGATGTTTCCTATCTGGGCCATCGTTTCAATTTTTCTGGGCTTCCCTGGTATACACAAGCTGCTGTGGGCATTCTTCTTTTGGTGACCTCGGTCTCTTCTGTATCTCAACTTCTCTGGCCCCTCTGGGCTTCTTTTAAAATTAATCTATGTTCATTTGATTGATTGTTTCAAGTTTCCCTGCTGTTCAGCTTCTCACAGCTGCTTGGTGTCATCATGTCTTTCTTTTTGTCCTTACCACATCTTTAGCTTTTGGGTGGTCATCAATAATGTTCCCTCCAGTTATAATGAATTTGCCAGTAACTTTTTTTTAATTCTCTCCCTCTCGCCAGCACAGTCCTAGAGATTTGTTGCTGGCAAATAGTTGTAATGATAGAAAGGCAAACCCAGTTTGATGCTATAGCCAGACTGCCTGGCTGCAACCTTATCTGGTCTTTTCCCCTAACCCTGTTTTTCAGTTTGATTATCCCAGATGCTGCCAGTATCTTTGTCCATTTTCCTTTCCTAGTCCTTTAACTCTCTCTCTTTCCATGCCTCTTATCCCCTTCCAATTATTGAACTGGCATCAATTTTTGAACTGTCAAAATAGCTTATATCTGCTTATAATTTTGTTTTGCTTACACACAGCATTGGAAACTGCCCAGTGATTCCTTTGTATCCTCTCCCTTCCTTTGACTTTTGGTCTTAAAAATAATGGGTAGGCTTGAGGGAGGAGGGGGAGTCAGGAAAGGAAGGGGTCAGTCTAGACTTCCAAAGCAATTTCCCTTTCCCAAAAGGGCAGAGCCCATTTCCTTCCCAAGCATTATGGCTGGGAAGTCTCAGGTTTCTTGTCAGTGCTGATTTTTCTGTTTTTCTTGTCCCTGAAAGTTGTTGAGTCAAAACGTGACTATCAAGAGGGAACCAGAGGTTGGACATGATGATGTTTTTCTCTTCCTCTGATTTGAAGACTAAAAGGACAAGCTGCTATCACTATGGAAAAGAGCAAGAGATGTAGGTCAATATTGTGAAGTAGTCACAGTAAAATGATGGAAAGTAAATGTTTCTGTCCTCCACAGAGAGATCAGCACTGAGGTGCTTTACAGATATATGTTCTTACCGAGTGGTATAAATATGTGCAAGGAGGGGCATAAAGGAAACTGAAGAAGCAGAGGCTGGTAATTAGTTTGGAGGCAGTGCTGATTAGTTGCAAAGAATTTTCTTTCACAAAAACAAGTTAATTTGTGGTTTTTATTTTAACTCCTGTTAACTCACCCAAGGATCAGAATTTTTTTTCTTATTGTTTCTTTAAATGCAAATGAATTTTCTAACTGACCTATGAAAAGTATTGTTAGGGCACTATTTATGAATATTTCTGCACCCACTGTTACCCAGCTTTTCTCCATTTTTTTAAATCAAAGGTACTAATGTAACTTTTGCCATTGAAAATAAATCGAGAACTAATAACAAAGATGCCACTAAGTGTTTCTCTTCACATATTTTAGAGAGTCTCTCTGCTTGGGGCTTTCATTTGTGTTAATCTGAGTGGAAAAGAGAGGGTTAAAAAAAAAGAAAATGTGGTTTTGAGATCACATGCTACCTACCTGTCTGGTCTATCTAATTTGTCTACTTATATTGCCTGCTCTTCTGTGCTAAGGTTTCTGAATTAGCTGAAACACTGGAAGACTATTAAAGGAGGTGAGCTGGAGTGAGAGATTGGATGCTGGATAAAGATAACTGTCTAATTCGTAGATTCATCATTTGTTTTCAAGTGAAAAAATAAGGTTATCCGAGTCTGTTGACATGACACCGATAATTACAGTGCAGAAGTTGAAGAAGTTATTACTGTATCTCGGTCTGAAGAAGCCAGCTTCTGACTGCATGCTTTAAATGTCAAAAGGTGCACAATGAAAATACCACAGCACCTGTATATGACTAACAGAGATTTCTGAATACACAGGAACTTTTTATCTGATGCAGGGATTCAAGGTGTTTTACAGCTACTAGGCCCACAACAACTGCTGAATTAGGTGGAGGTTATCTCCATTTGATAGAAGGATAAAGAAAAGGTCAGACTTTTCGCTTCATTCCGTGAGCAGAAACTTACCAGTCACAAAGGAAGAGAGGTCCTAGGGCTCTTCGGCTTTCCAGACCCCTTGACTAGTTTTTCAAACTACAGAAAACTGCCACAGTATGAACATATGGCACAACACAAACCACCTGTTCCTGTTTCCTGTATCTGCTCCCCTCATTTCCAAGAGTGCCATTTTCTTTGTAAGAAAAAGGCAACAGGAGCAGGCAGGGATATTTGTGTTGGTGGTGGATGGTCACTCCTATCACTCCATCAATGGCAACAGCAAGCCATTGGAGCCCAGAAATATGGGTGTTGCTAAGTTTTGATGAGGGTGTGTTGATATACTGCATTCTCCTAGCAGTCTCTTTTAATAGTACTTCTGCTTCTGAGACTAATCGCAGTGTCCTTCTCTGGTGGACCACTGAAAGATAGGTAGGTATTGATAGTGTTGCCTTTATGCTACTTCAGCAGGAGTCATGGACTGACCACTGAAGAACAGTTGCACACAGATGCTGTAGTTTCACAAAAGGAAGGTAACAAGCCCATGTTTAGAAAAGTAACTGTGGGCTAGTGGTAAGTACATGGGATGCCTCCTTGCTTGTTTTCAGGAAGGTATAGGTTCTCACCATGTTCGAGGCAATTATTGATGCATCAAAGTGATATTAATGCACTGAGACAGGCTAGTAACTGAAGGAGTGGGTAACTCTTAGTCACCACTATGGCTACGATACAATGCGAAAATAGGTTGGCATTCTCAAGGGGGTCACTGTTGTTCATTCCTATTTTGCTGACAGTGCATTATAATGTTATAATACAAAAGAACATGGGGAGTTTTTTGACACACATTATAACTGCAATATTTTTTGTACCCAGTTGTAGGATCTTTCAGGAGTCAGGACGGACCCACCAAAAATCCAGACAGGATGGCAAACAATGCTCCAATGGATTTCTGCTTTACTGTTCTGTTCAGTATATCAGTATCAGTAGATATTGGATTAATGAGGAGGATCCAAATAAATGGAAACATCCAAGCAATCTTTATGTAATTAATACATTATTTTTAATTATGCATCTTTTTGTAAATATTTTGCTACCACCCATTGGCTGCAACACTGCACTCAGAGTCAAGAGCCCTAGGCTCTGTTTTTAGCTTCACCAATGACACATTGTGTGTCTTTGAGCAGCTTGTTCACAGTTTCATTTTCCCAGCTGCAAAGTGATGATGCTAGTTTTGTGTAAACCACTTTGAGGGCCATAAATGAAAAGTGCCATATGCCATTTATTATCATTCATAGGTTGGAAGGGGCTGGAAGGGACCTTGCTAGATCACTGGGTCCAGCCCCCCGGGCACTCGTCAGGAAAGACAACTGGGGTCGGGTGACTCCAGCAAGGTGACTGTCCAGTCTCCTCTTGAAGATTTCCAGGGTAGCTGATTACCCCTGGAGGGAGTTTATTCCAGAGTCTGAACACCCTAACCGTGAAAAAGTTTTTCCTAGCATTAAGTCTGTAACGGTCTTCCAGGAGTTTGTGGCCATTACTCCTGGTTTTCCCCAAGGGTGCCCTGGTAAACAGGTGTTCACCGAGCCCTTGATGTATTCCTCTGATATAGTGGTAAGCTGCTACCAAGTCCCATCTCAGCCTTCCCTGTTTTAGGCTGAAGAGACCCAAGTCCCTCAGCCTTTCCTCATATGGCTTGCCTTGCAAGTCTCTGATCATACAGGCGGCTTTTCTCTGGAGTCTCAAGCTTTTCCAGGTCCTTGGTGAAGTGTGACACCCAGAACCGGATGCAGTACTTCAGCTGCAGTCTCACCAATGCAAAATAATTTTACACCAATGCACCATTGTTGAATAACGGTGTTGCATTATGTCGTTGCATAATAATTAGTATTGCTGTTACTATTGCCTTATTTACCCCAAACCAAGATGACCTTGAATCTAGGACAACCCGCCCCCACCTGCCCCCCTCCCGTAATTAGTATCCATACATGGAAAATTTATAAATTTGTTATAATTGTCCATGTATAGAATCTAATTATTGGATTCATGTTCATGGACAATCTGAGACATGCAAAAATATTTTTCGAATCAGTTCACTCTATAAAGTTCAGCCCAGATTCAGAGTCATGTTTGAAATTGTAGATGTCTTTGCTTTGCAACTGACATTTAAAATCGTGATTACATTTAATATTTCCTCTCCCATGTGCACTCTTTTATTCTTGTATTTCTTTCCAAATGTATTGGTTTCTAGCAGCTGCATCTTTTGAAGACAAGGTATTTCACCAGAAATTAAGGGTAATGATTTTCCAGTAACACCTGACATAAAAAAATTATTAGAAAAGTAAGCTCTAGCGTTTACTGTTTCTTTTTGAAGTTTTGTCATGCTTTGCAAACAAGACATAACAACTAAGATCATTGTTATATCATCTGAAGATTAGTACATTTTACACCTAACTGAAGTCAACTTGAGAACATGAATGGGAAGAGTTATAGTTATATTTGTTAAGTTAACAACTGCATTTATAATAACCAGAAATGAACTTGACTCATCAGCCTTCCCAAGTATTTATTAGCAGCCCCTAATCATCAAGTGAAAGTTTAGTAATTCAGCTTCTGCAGGGTAGATTAATATGGTAGATTCTATACAACAAAATGTTTAATCGGGTCAAGATATACAGAAAAGGGTTTGGAAGCCAAATTGTTTGGTGCCCAACTGGAGGCTATTGCCTTACTTACAAAAATTCTGAATGATAATACTCAGTTCTCATATGGCACTTTTCATTTGTGGCCCTCAAAGTGGTTTTTACAAAACTAGCATCATCACTTTGCAGCTGGGAAAATGAAACTGTGAAGAAGTTGCCCAAAGACCCACAATATGTCATTGGCAAAGCTAAAAACAGAGCCCAGGGCTTTTGACTCCAAGTGCAGTGTTGCAGCCAATGGGTAGTAGCAAAAATATTTACAAAAAGATGCATTATTAAAAAAACAATGTATTAATTACAAAAAGATTGCTTGGATGTTTCCATTTATTTGGATCCTCCTCATTAATCTAATATCTATTGATACTGATATACTGAACAGAGCAGTAAGCAGAAATCCATTCTAGCATTGTCTCCCATCCTGACTGGATTTTTGGTGGGTCCGTCCTGACTCCTGCAAGATCCTACAACTGGGTACAAAGAATTTGCAGATATAATGTATGTCAATTTTCTTCCCTTTACCTTTTGGGATGTAAGGGAGAATGCAATGAGTAATTGAGGTATATCTTGGATCAAGGCATCAGTGGGCATATCTGCACATGCAAATAATGTGGGATCAGTTTTCTCTAAAGTAAATTATTCTAGAGTAAACTGACTTGGGCAGGGGTCTGCATATGCAGGGTCTCAGGCAGCTCATGGCAGCCAGGGGTCTCATACTGCTTATGGCAGCAATCTGCTTTTTCCCCCACTTGCCCTGCACAGGCCTCCTGCAGCATCCAGGTACTAGCCTAGGGGCTGGTGGGGAGCACTGGGCTAGGAGACAGCTGTCTTCTGGCGGGGGCTGAGACATTGCTCCCTGCCCCTGGGGTCTGCCACCAGAGATAAGGATTTCTGAGCCCAGCTCCCACCACTGTGGAGCTTGGGCTAGAAGATAAGGATCACTCAGCCTCAGCCCCATGATTGTGGAGTGGGGGCTGGGAGCTTCCTGCTGCCGGGGCAGGGAGACATTTCCCTGCACTCCAGCAGCAGGCAGCTCCTGAGGGCAGGAAGCAGTCTCCCACCTTGTGCTGCCCTGGTAACTGGGAGTGCATTTGCTCCCCGTCAGGGGTGTACATGTGCGCTACTGCATGTTGGCACTGGGTTTATGACCCAGCTGCTGTGTTCTGAGGGAACTCAAAGCCTCAGACTGACCACAACCTTTCCATTCGATAATAGGCAAATTTATTGATACACTGATAAGAGAAAAGAATAATACAAGCAATTCTATAACTACCAATCCTATGGCTGTCATCAGCTAAGATGCATCTGGCCAGGATGCGAGCTTCACTCTGAGGTTCTCTCTTGAATGTCAGATATTAGTAACCTGGAGGTTGGAGGCCAAGGCACTCCCCCTTCTCCACCCCTCCTCCCTCTGTGGGGTAGATGAGATGGGATGGTGGTATGTCCATGGTGCCTCTGGTTCCCCTCTTGCAGACTCTTTTGAGGGACCCCTCTCAGTCAGGGGAGCCTTTGCTGTTCTGAAGTCTCTGCTTTTGTATTCTTTTTCCCTCCTAATTACTTTCCATCTCTGGCTATTGCTGATTGGCCTTTCTGTGGTTATCATACTGTCCGTGTTCTGCCCTGTCAGCATATTCCTTTGTTTCTCAAACCCATCACATGCACACATCCTAATTTGGGCTTTCTGGGCCTTCTCCTAATTTGGTCTGTTCCTCCAAAACCGGAATTCTCAGGCCCCCCACACTTGGGCCTTGTGAACTGGTGCCACCTTATCTCATGGAACAGTGTGATACATGACCACAATTTCCCAGGCTATGTGTATATCTGTTGGCCTTTTTGTGTTAGACACCCTGTCTGCCTTAAGGGCTGTGAGGACTGTGACCCCAGGCCTTTAGAAATCAATTAACCCTTGCTGCCACCCTGGACTATTGTTCTAATGCATATATATATAAATTTACTCATGATTAGAGCCAATTACTGTGCAGTAAGTGTCTACACGTATAGACACAGTTGCTTACTGAGCCATAATTAGTTCTACTGCACAGTAAAGCGTCTTATGTAGATGAACTCAGTGAGTTTAGAATGTTATTACCCCCCTGTAACAGGCTGTAGTCTGGCAGCCTGGAGCTATTAGTCAGCTGGTAACAGGCCACCTGCCTAAGGGGCTGCAGCTGGCTTAGTTAATTGGTAATGAGGGGAAGTTGATTGGCTGATCGTAAGTAAGGGGAGACAGAAAGAGGAAGTGGGGAGGAGGATCTAGAGGGTAGAATGTTTGTATGGAGAGGGAGGACCCCTCAAAGGAGAAGGTGGCTAACCCTGGCTGGGAGTGTTTATTTTGGATTTTTTTTTGTATTGGCAACTATGCCCTGAGGTCCAAATTAACCTGAGGCTTTGAAGCTTGTGTTTGGAGGTAGATGCTTCAGGTGTGTTCATGTGGATTGTTTGCTTTTGTCTGAGTCCTGGGAAGTAGAGGAACACAGGGCATTACAGTTTGTTGCCCAGCCTAGAGAGAGACTGTTGCTGGGACGCTAAAAGGCTCCAGGACTGATTTGGGCCAAACCAGTTGGCAACCCACTATACTCCTCCAGTTTTTCAGAAGTGCCCATCACTTTTGCTTTCCAAAATGTTTGGTCTTATAATAGAACTCACTTCCAATTTTCATTTCCAGCAGGGTTATTGGGATATGCCTTTATGAGCCCAATGTTTCACAAATCATTAGTATTATGTTTATGCTTTCACACCCGAGATTTTTTTTTTTTTTTGGTCTGCCTTAAGTGACCATATTTACCAGTCTCTTTTTCACTTTCTAGTGACATTCTCATCAAAGGGAGAAGTCCATAATGAAGTGCTCTCCTTCCTCTTCTTTTTGTTACTGTGTCTGGTCTTTTGCATGAACAGCAGTGATTTGAAAAAGTCTTATTCCCTCATCTTTTCTAGGTGATGTTGTTAACAATTCCTTGTACTTGTAATCCATACTGCTGGCAAAGCACCAGTAGAAAGTCTTGCCAACTTTGCCATCTCCTACTCATTTATACTTATTTTCAATCAATTTGGTACATCCACTTTTGACAGAACTGATGTTCTCCGGGGCCCTACTTGCTGGACTTTCCTACCATCTATCTATCTTTGCTTTAGCATTACTTGCACAAATAGCCTGATCTTCTATAGCTGTAATTAAGTTCTCTGTGGGTGTGACTACACATGACGCTACGTTGCTGTAGCAATGTGCTATGGTGATGTAGCGTCAGTAGGCAAAAACCATGACACCAGAGCTACGTCACTGTAATGACATATTCCCCTGGAAAAATAACTGCACCGCATGGATGGCACAGCATGGGCTGTTAAATGACGGTGCAGTAGTAGCTCCAAAAGGAAGGTACTACAGAAGAAATAATGATGCACTAACCACGGCGCCGTAGGGGCATGTTTTCTCTTTTCAGCCTTTCTTTGACAAATTCCTCATGATTTTCACCATCTTTGTTACATTTCCTCTCAATATGATGCCTGACCACCTGTGAGTCCATGTTCATCACTTCAATATAGAGCTACTTTTTCCTAGTCTGCTTGTCTATCTCCTTTAGGTCAGCTTTCACCTGCAAGCTACTTATCAATGAAGCGGTGGGATTCTGTACTGCCTTAGGGAAGCCTGAAGTTACTTTTGTATCCTCTGACAGGTCTGCTGTAGTTCTACCACATAGGGCCATTGCATGTAGCATTCTTATGTTACCAGCTTGCTTTTTTGTGTGATTTGTGGTCCAGGAATGTTAGAACGTGATACACTGAGCTTAGACAATGACTATCCTTGTGCAGTTTGGATATGTTCCTGGATTTGGTATTATCCATCTCTGTTCCAGTTACACCTCTGTTTCCTTCAGGCTTCCTTTTCACAATTACTTAAGCAAAGTTTCAGGTCATTACTAGCAGTTTATAAATTTCAGAGCCGCTGGTAGACTCCTATCCAAGAAGGACTGCTCATACAGCTAACAGCCCTTCTTCACAACTTTATTCTCCAGAACTGGCTGATGTTTTTACTTACCTTCTACCAGTTTTGTAACTTTATTTAAAGGAACCATATTGAATTGGCTGACTGCAGAGCTGAATACATCGTGGACAGAGATAAGATGTGGGTTATTTGTTTGTTAATATTATTTTGGAGCAGCAATTCTTCTTTAAATGTGAATAATTTGCCCTCAAAACTGAGTCAGATCAGATGCAGTATGGTGAGGATAGCATGTATGTATAACATGGTGAGAATAACATGCAGCATGGTGAGGAGAAAGTATTTTCAGAGTGAAAGGAGGTTCTGATTTTTGTTTTAAGTTGAGCAAGAGGATGCTTTTTCTTTCTGATGTTCTAGAATGCCTTCCAAAAAGTATTTCTAAAGAAATTTTAAATCTCATCTGCTGGAAGTGTTTTAGGTGAACTTGCTGACATGTTTACTGGTCCTGGAAAAGGGAATCCTGAAGATACTTTTCTAAATAGCATCATAATACTCAACTGCTGAGCACTATATTGCCTATTATTGCAAGGTACCTAAACTAAGTCTAGTAACATCAGAACTTGGGAAGCTTTGTAGGCATTGGTCTGTCTGTTTTCTAGGTGTTTTCCCACAGCTCCACCCAGAACTAATACATACTTTCCAAGGGAGTAGGGTTATAGGGCTGTTTTTTGAAAGCCTGGATTAAATAGCTTGGTTGAGGTAATAATGTTTTGACTAAACCATTGGCTGTAAGAGATACTAACAAGTACTGTTTAAAAAAAAAAAAAAAAAAAAGGCCAATCTCATCCCTAGTGCAACTGCTTTCAAGTCGGTGGAGCTTGACCAGGAATGGAACTAGCATGGTCGTTTTCATGCTTGCAGCGTTCTTGTCTATGATTTATTTGCTGCACTAGTCGGAGAGATGCTTCCTTCTTTTTTCACTTCCTGACTTTTAAGGTCATGTATATTTATATCTGTCTGTTTGTCTGTGTGGGTGGGTATGTGAGAGTCTCGGTCTTCTCCTTATGTAATGTCAGGTGGAAGTTTAGAGCAGTGCTCTGCAAAGAGCCAACCCACATCCTTCACCCACACAGCCTGCAAAGCAGTTACACCGACATCAATCAGGGAAAACCCTCAAACTAAGCGCGCCGTTGGAGCAGGTGCATGAGGGTTCATGGCTTCATCATGTGACTGTCTTACTACAATGCATGAGCTACTAGCATCTGTTACATTATCTATACACAGCAGGCCTGGCCACCATAACAAATGCCATCCTTGATATCAAACATGCAGCTCAAACAAATTTTATTATCCCTTTCCTCACTTATGGGTTGAGCAAAGGTAAGGGAAATGAGAAGAATATTCCTGTATTATCTTTGAGTAGAAACTTCACAGAAATAGCTGCCACGTACTGAGCAGTGTAACCAATTTGTAAGTTTTGCAGCCAACTAAAGCAAACCATAATGTATTTAAAGAAGCCAGAATGCAAAAATCAATGCTGAATAGGTCACAATAGGCAAAGCAGGGCCATGTGCAACACTGAGCGAGTTGAAGAGTCAGAGTGATGCAGAGAACAGAAATTTCACTCGGCGGAAAGATCTTGTCAAATGTGTAACGTCATTGATGACAAAACATGAGCCACAGTCTCTGGAATAATCC
This sequence comes from Alligator mississippiensis, assembly GCF_030867095.1. Classification (NCBI taxonomy): domain Eukaryota; kingdom Metazoa; phylum Chordata; order Crocodylia; family Alligatoridae; genus Alligator; species Alligator mississippiensis. The sequence goes on along the minus strand of NC_081826.1, from coordinate 116,143,090 downwards.
TTGGGTTCTGAATTTAACTCTTTGTGCTTGAACTGCTATAACTTGGTATGAATGTATTTTGTTTTTACTGAATATAATATAGACTGACTGCTGCTGCTTTAGGTTAAATTCCAGCTTTTTTGGCTCTTTTTTAAGGCTGATAATATTATCTCTTCTCTCTCCTTTTTGGTGGCCAAAATAAATTACTGCCATGAGCATTAGAGCTGATCACCCAGTGGGAGAAAATATTTGCAGAACAAAGTTTCTAAAACAATCTTTGAATTAATGTGCAAGCAGTGACACATTCCCAAAACTATGTTTAGAGATTTCCTTCTGTGAATTGGACTGAAAAGAGGCAAGCAATAATTTAAAAATCTCTGAGTAAGATGATCCCAGGGGGGGAAAAAAAAATAATGTTTTTTTATGATTTGGAATTTGTGACACATCAGTACTACATTGAAAGCAAATTTAATTGATGAGACAAAAATACTTTGTACCTCACAGAAATAAGTGACTGGCTTCTGCCAGTTATGATGGCTCTGAAGTGTCATCCTCTGAGGATTGAACGCCAAACTCGGCCTAACTCATTTACCACAAATAATTTTGTTGACTTGGTTTGGGTCCATAGCAGCCAGTGGATTTCCTCTGAACTTGCAATAGTGTATGTGAGAGAAGAATTTGGTTTCTTTGTTTCTGACCTTTCATATGGAATATCAATACATTTTTCACTTTCCAAGCAAATGAGAACAATGATAAAATAGATGTCTTACTGGTCAGCAGGGAATAAATTGTGCCTGGCACCTGTATAGGCGTGCAGGAAGCCACAGAGACATGAGGTTCTTTGTGTTTAAGGTGTTGCTAGTGATACTTAAGTAGATCTTTGCCAGAGTCACTGCTTTATCACTTTTATATGGCCCAGCTAGGCTTGGAGGGGAACCCATGCTACACCCTCCTTATTAGCTGGAGGAAGACCCACCCCCCATCTTCCCACCTCCCATGTTTTGGGCTGGGATGCATCTGCCCTGCCTTAAGATACAAATGTAGGGGGGTTTGTTCATTGCAGTGAGCCTTTTTCCTTTGACCAGCACCTATAGATTTGTTCCTGCTTTGTAAAAAGCTGCCCAAAGAGAAAAAAGAAATAAGAGAACTTTAAATTCCTGTGTTTGTTATCCAGGTATTCATCCTCGTACTGAAACTTGAGGATGCAAGCTATAAAACAGAGTGGTCAGGTTATAATAACTGCGGCATAATCTTTGACTAGAAGAAACAACACGCGTACTATTACATTTAAAGTAGATAGCTAAATGTAATTCATGTGTAATCCGACATGCAAATAACTACAGAATAAGCTAAATAAGGGAGTTGAGAATCAGTTCCCCTTCATTAACCCACTAAGATATTTATCATTCTCTGTTTTGCTTGCTACAGGTGATAAAGTGATGTGTGTCTAATCCAGGCTGAGAAGGCAAATTCTGGCCTGCTCTTTCATATTGCTTGCAATATGTTTCTAACTACAGTAAAAGCAGAGCCATGAGAGGTGCCACCAGCTAGAAAATGTCAACATTTAATGGATTTCATTTTTAAGGCCATGTATGCTATTTGCTCTATTAATGATCAGGTGGTTTAAATATGCATTTGTGTCTATTGTAAATAAAACCGACAATTCTCTTTTAAAATGGGTGTGACAAAATGCATAAGGATATTTATGTACAGCATGACGTTGGTATTCTTGTACGTAGATGCCTAAATACAGGTGTTTCAGAACATATGTAATTGCTATGAGTCTTTGTTCATCTAGGTCAGTGATATGGCCCACAGATATCATTTGGCCTGCAGTGCTGCCTGTGGGTCTTAGACTGGCTCTGCATGCATAGAGCTAGGCAGGGGCACATGCAGTGGGTGGCACATAGGGTCCGGTCAGCCCTATATGCTGATTAGAATTATTTAAAAAAAATACTTTAGAAGGGTTATATATTTTCATGCTTCAAAGCATAAACTAGCCATCAAGGAGGAGACTGGGGGAGGACTTACCCTACTAGTGGGCTTCTTGTATTTTTTATGAAGTGCTGGACATTGTTGAAGACAGACTATTAGGCTAGTTGACCAGCCTGATTGAATAAGGCCGTTTCTGTGTCTCTGTTTTTGTGTGCACCTTGATGCCTTCGACTATTACATGTTAAAACTATATCTGTAGTGGCAGTCATGGTGACAGGACATAAGTTGCAGTGGGTTGCATTCCAAATGCTTTGATAACTCTGCAGAAATGCTGTTTTTTAGGCTCAAACAAGGCTCATCATAGGAGAATAAATATGATATGATCACAGAGTCACAATGCGATTGACTTATCTTGCTACTTTATCCTGTAACCTAGCGCTCGCTCTCTCTTAATAAGGTTTTCCATGCGATAAGGATGGAACCAGCAGGTACAGATGGCAATAGAAATGAAAATGGAGAAGAAAAATATTTGTCAGCCTTGATGGTGTTAATGAGAACATGAAAGAAGGAAAACAGTGTTTGGAGAGGAAAGAGTGACCTGACAAATGTGACCCCTGTCTTTCCTGTGGGCTTCTGACTTTGAAACCAAAGCTAGCTTTAATGTTCACCAGGTGTCATCAGGGTGTTTTGATTCCCTTCAAGGAAGGGAATTTGCTTTACAGTTTTAGCATCTGCACATCTGTGAACCTCAGTGACAGGGTGGATTCTTGTTCAGATCATAACCCAGGAGGTCCAAAGGGCATGAGCAGCTTAATAATTGATCCTGGTAGTTGCAGAGAAGATGGGTGAGCGCAGAATTGTGCTTTCCAAAGGTTGTGGTATGTTCATTTTTTCCTTCACCTTTACAGTATCTTTCCTTTTTATTAACATGATTAATCTCCAATAACTTTCAAAGGAGCCAGTCAGAATAGCAGGAAAGCCAGGAAGATCCCAGAAAAAATCCTGTCAATACCTCTAATATTAAAATAATGTGCTTAAAACCAAATGATAAAGCAGAGTATTTTGTCAAGTTAGATTACAGCTGAATCTTATGGAAGAGGAAGGTAACACTCTACTTCAGATGCATGGTTTTTATATCCTTATGTTGATCTACACTATCTTATTTATCACCATGTTTCTGATCTTCCCCCTTCTGCTTGAAATTGGGAAGAAATGTGACAAGGTGGCTTTGACATTATCTAGAGATCTCCAATTTCCTTGGTTCTTCTCACACTTGTTTTTCAGCTTGCAGATGTGACATGGAGACATCGATAGTCATGTTGGTGGTTGATCTCATCCTGTAGAGAGATCAGGTGTCCAAGCTGATGATTTGGATGTTGACAACTAGAGGCATTTTTGAACTTTTTTATGTACCAGTTCTCCCTTTTTTTTTTTTTTCCTCTTCTGAGAGATCCCAGAAAAACCCTTAGCAGTGGCTATCCTACTTCAAAGGATCCTCTGTGTGCAGTTTCGCCTGGCTTTGTTTTTTTCACCTACTTGTTCATCACGTGGGGGGAAATCAGTGGGATGTATTAGCAAGGTCATTATGCAAGAAGAGAACTTTTCTGTTACCTCATACTGTCTGGCATCTTTCTTTTCATATTTTTGGTTCAAGTCATAGGTGAGACCAAGTCAGTTGAAGGTCCTGAGCAGGCAAGTTATAGGTCGGGGGTGAGCAAAATGCATCCCACGGGCCAGATGTGGCCCTCCAAGCCATTCTGTCCAGCCCACGGGGCCCCTAAAAAATTTAGAAAATGAATATTTATCTACCCCTGGCTGCCTGTCATGTGGCCCTCAATGGCTTGCCAAAACTCGGTAAGAGGCCCTTCGCCCAAAATAATTGCCCGCCCCTGTTATAGGTGCTATGCTTAGCTTCAAGGAAAGCTAGTGAAAGTATAGAGGGTGGCAATTCTGAAAAGCACAAATCTATGAGTGCATTGCACCTTTTAAAGGGACATAGAACATGATTGAGGGGACAAATGAAAAGGGATCAGGTGTCTGAATAAATATACAAACATGAAGGAGCTGGAGCTTACCATAGGAGAAACCATCACTGGAGAAGGTCTTAGACTGAAGCTTTAGTCCTAGCATTGATCAGACAGGAGGACTGGTACATAGCTAGGAAAGGGCTTGGCAGAGTTGAGAAATACCCAACATGGGAAAGTCTGCAGAAAAACCTAGAATGGGAAAGGTCATGGAAGAAGGCGTTACAACCGTATCAGGTGCAGTGGACAGCAACTATGTATTGAACCCTTGCACTGATGGAAAAAGATGTATTGTACCCTAAAAAGGGAACTGAGGAGTTGGAGAGCCTGGAGAGAGAATGTCTAGAGCTCAAAGAGGAAGAATTATGCAGGAAGAAGGCTGGGAGGAAGGTTGTTCAGTTATTTTTCCCACTGGACCTTTTCTTGATTTCCTGCAAGGATCAACATAAAGCTTGTGAGGCTTCTGGTAGAGCTGCACTCAGAATCATAATGCTATAAGTTATGTGAATGGCAGGGAAAGAATGGTGGCTTGTTAGAAAACAGCTTTATGAGAGAGCAAGCAGGAGCATGGTGGCATTCCATGCTGTGGAAAGACACAATAGTGGGACAGCCACATTGCTTGCCCATTGTTTATAAAAGAGATTTTTTTTAATTGGGAGTTCAATGATCAGTGCCATTTTTCCCCCTATCTGCAATATGTCAGTACATTGATTCACTATAAACTCTTCTGTCAGGCATTGATCACTGTTTTCTGACTTCTGCCCTGGAATACTCGTGTGGTGTGTCCTGAAAGATGCTATGGAGGTTTCAGTAGGTCAAAGTGTCCAGAAAAATGTGGCTGTACAAAACATGGCTGTCTATGTGGCTGGTTGGGGTAACTGGAGTGAGAACACTGCCAGTTTTCTCAGACTAGACAGCTTAATATAGTAGTGAACAGGTGTTTTAGGAATGGTATGGAACTGACAACTGCAGTGGCTTTTATTTTGTTTCTGGATGCCATTCAGTGCATAGGTCCTAGGTCTCAGAAGGATCACTTCTCTCCCACAATGTCAACATAAAGTGCCAACATATGTAATTTATTATCGCATTCTGTAATTTAAACATATGCAGCCAGAATAATTTCAGTACGTGGAACTTAGCTTCCAAGAGATCCAGTAGAGATCATTGAGCTAAGTCTTATTGCTATTTATTAAGGCTTCCTAGTATGGTGCAAAACCCAGTTCATCTTTACCTGTGTGAGGATCAGCAAAAAGTATAACCATAAGACTTTATTTTTCTCAATTTAACTTGTAAATAGACATGGCTTACAGGAGCTGTAACAGCATTGCAGAATTGTCACGAACTTACTAAATTAGTCACAAAATCTATTTACCTACCGTTCTCCCTCATAAACACGATAGGAGTAGGGGGGAATTTTATAGTGCATGAGTGGAGATGGGGGATCTGGCAAGGTTATAGGAAGGTTTACAGTGACTATGGATTCTGTGGCTGATTATATCTAGTCATTATGGATGTTGATTGATGATTGAAAAACAGAATCTCAACAAGCCTTTCGAATGAGCTGTTAAAGCCTAAGTAGACTTCAGGATTGAGGGATTTCAATTCATTCAAGCTTTTACTAGTGGAAAAACTAGGTCCACACTGAGAGATTGCAGGCCTCTCATCATATTTCATGTAATGCAATCATTAATTGTGGGGGCAGGGATGCTTTGAAACTGAGCCTGTTTTATGGTAAAGCTCATGTTGTCTTGTATAATTTTGCTAGCCAGCCTTCAGAATGAATTTAGAATCCTTCTAAATCCTCTGTAGAGTCCTTGTTTGAATAAATAGACTTCAATCTCTTTGTAAATGTGGGTTTTGTTTCTTGAACTGAATTATTTCAAAAGTTCCTACAATTGTTAGAAGTAGTTTGGTAGATTTGATAATAAAGCCTGGAGGAGCATGTAACCAAATTTGTTTGAATGGATAAGAACAGCTGGTCCCTCTTGCAAATATTACTGGCATGAATTTTTCATTTAAGTCACTCTTCATGTATTTAGTAAACAGTAAGTAATATCCTCATATTACTAAAAGCCTCCCCAGGCTGTCTTTAGCAGCAGTTTTTGAAAAGTTCATGGGCACTTGCAGGGATAATGGAAGAGAAGTAACTTTGAAGAAGGATGTTTCAATATCCAAGGCTAAAAGGCCCTTCTGCTGCATTACCATTTCCTATTTTTAACCTTCAGCTTTGTTTCTCAATAACATACTGTTCTGAATGCTTCATTTGATGAACAGCATCTATGCTTTTTCCCTTGACTATGTGAAGAAGAAAGTTTCACTATCTGCACTAGAAAGGGAAAAAAATATTCTCAGACACACTCCAGGCAAAGGGAAACATCTGTTTTCCCACTAAAGTAAAATATGGAAGAAACAATTGTACATAATATCATGGGACAAAATGTATCATTGCTTGTATTATTTTTAAAAGGCAGATAATTAAATATACACTTAAAAGAGAGATCTTCTGAAATCTCACCTGGTGACTGCAGCAATCATATGCACTGACTGATGAGTAACCAGTGAATATTCTGTGCATGTTTGAGCCAATACAGGTGTGCTTATCCTTAGAGGTGCCAGAATTGGTATTCCAAGTAAACTTTGCCCCATTATTTATTATTATTTTCTTTTCCTGAAAATCACAGTCTAGTTACAAACCAACCAGAGTGGCCTGAGTATACAAGTGTCAAAAAATGGCTATATCTGCATGATTTATCTTTCTGTGTACTTGGGTTTTGTATATACACGTGTGTAAACATAGCTCAAATACACAGAATAATAGAGCATACAACTGTATTTATATACAAATAGGCATATACATATAGTGTGTGTATAGACAGAGCAAATATAACCCTTATATATTGGACATTAGATAGACAGACAATGAATATATATACAGATCACAAGATTTTATATATCTATATATATGTACCCTGGCCCCTGCTTCCCCGCAGAGCCCTGGGACCTGTGCAGCAGGAGGCTAAGAAGACAGCCGGCTCCAGCTCAGGGCTTTCCCTGGTGCCCTGTGAGTGTGTGACCTGTATGCATGCCACACGGAGCCCCTACAATAGAGGTAGGCTGGGCAGGCTGTGCTTCTTGCCCCCATGTACAGTGCTGGCCAGAGCTTCACACCGCTGGGCACCACTGCCTGCACAGGCATGAGCATCCTGAGAGTCCCTGCCTGCCAGCAGTAGGGGCAGTGTGCCATGTGGGGGGAGTATGTATGGGAGGGTCTGTATACCCTCCTCACATACTCACACCCTGCTCCCACACCTCCTTTTATATAAATACCCCCAACATATCGTATCCCTGCCCGACACACAGCCACTCCCCCACATACAATATACAAGAACAAGACTTTATTTTTTACTTATTATGCAGTGCCTTCTATTTACATTATGTAAACACAAATCCCTACAAAAATATTTTGTAATAAAATTAAAATATGTTATAGTAGGTGTTTTGACTTTATGTATGATTTGTTTTTTTTCTGGTTATAAGATGGCAACCCTCCCAAAAGGAGTATTTCTGTGGGTGGGGGGTGGGGGAGAAGAGGGGAGGGACTTCTGGTGGCAAAGGTCAGGGTTTAGGGGGCAGGATTTACTGTCCCAACATGGTGACTGGGGACAAGGCAACTGTCAAAGAGTGGGGCTACTCATGTGGCCCAGCCCTCAACAACTCATTAAGCAGTCCTCCATTTGAAATAATTGCCTGCTTCACTCTATCCACACATAGAGTGTGTATGTGTGTCTATTATAATTTTCCATGCATATTTCAAACTGCTGTACATAAAAGGAACAATGAAAAATTCTTTCTCTTTATCCCAGTATCCCCAAATGAAATAAAGTGTGGGATTTCTTACTATTTTTATAAATTTAAGATATTAATATAGTGGTCGTTAAATATTGATTCACATCATAACCCACAAGTCCCAAGAATCTGTTTGATTGAATGCCAGTATCATTTACAATCTTATATATGAAAAAGAAAACACTGGAGTGCATTGTAATCAAATTCTTCTAGCCAGAACATTTTTTTGCTCCAGGAACCATTTCCTATGAAAATTGCTTTTCAAACCAGTAGAGTTAGAAGTGGGTGCCTGTAGATGTGCGGGGAGGCTGCTCCGACATGTTGTAATTACAGCACATTGGAGCAGACTCGATTAATTAAGTCTACTGAAACGTGCTAATTAGCACACTCCAGCAGCCTCCGCATCTTGTGTATCGGCATCCCTGTGCTTCACAATGCTGGTGGGAGCACTTTAACTAAAGCTTGTTCAACAAGCTTTATTTAAAGCATCCCTACCACCATTCTGAAGTGCAGGGACACCGACGCACAAGACACTGTGGGTCCTTTAATTAGAGTGACTCTCAGAGCTGCTCTGATTAAAAGCACCCCCTCCCCTCCCACTCCTGTAGCCCATGCAAAAACACCCAGTGAGATCAGGATGGACTTGGTGAACTTGCTCACAAGTCTGGTTTAGCACTCAGCATTGAATTGGTTAATGCACAAATAACCAATGCTGTAGACAGCAAAAAGAGATCTCTAGGCCAGAATTGATATGTTTAATGAAGTGATGCTCAACCTTCAGAGCCTGCAGCCTGGATGAATGGGAAAGGCCAGCCCAACCCTGTGTGCCAGAGCATTTCCGCTTACCAGTGCAATTCAGCACACAGTGCTGTATCCACCAGCTCACAAAGCTCCCCCACAGGTTCAGAAATTTGGTGGCAGGGGAGCTGCAGCAATTAGTGCTGTCACTTTTCCCCCACTATCAAATTTCTGGATTCCTGGGGAACCCTGTGAGCCAGATGGCATGGCCCCATTTGGTCTGTGCGCCAGAGGTTGAGCACCACTGTGTTCATTGTATAACCATTTTTAAAATGTTTGAAGTTACTTTTGAACCATACCTTAACACTTGAAGGTTCAGTTCAGAGTGGGGGTTGGGTGGGGGTTAACAATTAAATCCTATGCTATATGTGTTCTTTCAGTAGGAGTATGATTCATTATTGAGATATTGGCATACCAGGGCCGTAGCAGGCTAACGGGCACAGCACTAATAATGTTGTAATACGTCGCTTGAAAAAAAGGAGGGAGAGGAGATGGGTGCATCTGTTGACATTCTTTCTTTTTAATTTGAAGCCACCTGAAGGCACTAACTAGCTGAATAATAACCCGATACCCATATGGTTTCCGTTCCTTCAGAGCAATAGCATGCAGAAAAAGTCTACTTTTAGCTCTGGCTTCTGTTTGCCTCTTTGTGAGTCTGAGAACGTTTCCTGTCTGCTTGGTGATAGGAAACGTAACCAAAACAGACTTAGATGAGTGACATTTCTCATGCCTGGCTTTCCACTTTGGTAATTTGTGTAAGGTGGTACAGCAAACCCATTTTTGCAAGCTGCTGTGTACATACAGAGAAAGCAAGAGACAGAGGGAGATGAGGATCTCAGGGTGATCTACAACTTATTTCTAACTGTAATTTTTGTTCTTTTAGTGGTTCACCATCTGTACAGGACACAGCATATTGGATATTTTTTCCTATGTATAAGTTCTCTAACTTAATCTGTCAAAGAACAATTCTGTATTCTTGTTTTCTGAATTGAATATAATTCCATAACTAAAAGGCATAACTGTAAATTAAAAAAAAAAGCTGAATTTGCTTTGTTCAGAAAATTGTGTGGAAAGTGTCTTTTCACCTTGGCTTCAGCATTTTAGTTTTTTTCACATCCCTTTGCATATATCTCCAATTTCCTTCCTGCTCATATTTCCTCATTTTCTCAGTTTCCTGTCCATTTTATCAATTCTAGATGGGGCTATTTCAGGCCTGGCTTTAGCCCTGTTTAGAAAAATGGATGCATGTTAGACACCTTAGGTATGATCAAGATAAGGAGGCTGCCAAAGATTAGAACATAATGCATAGAAGTTTTAAGAGTCATGAGCAATACCCCCTTCAACTTCCCCCTCAAATCTACAGTTACAAGACTGGTGATAGTGGGAGAACTTTTAGCTCTGGAGTTGACCTGGGAGGAATAGCCCTGTTTTAGCCTTACAGTTTTAGCCTTTGCCCTACTTCCAGCCATGTAGGATTAGAAATTTTTTCCTTCTTTAAAACTGGGAAGGTATTGGATGTAAGAATCAGGCTGTAAGAGAAAAAAGTAAATATGATTACATTGTTTTTTAATCACATTAATACATATAAAATAGTATATTTTCATCCTTGCCCCTTGGAACTCCAGATTTACATGCAAATATGGAGCTGTGTGGCTCTACTGAAAGATTTTTAAACCCTGTTCTATGGACCGATGAGATGTGAAAGAGACAGGCAACTTGCACCTGTCATATTTTCATATTTCTGTGTCAGGATATAAGTATCAAGCTATCAAGGGATTCCAAAACAGATTCACACATACTCAGCAATAGAGTTGGCTTTGGGTTTCAAATTATACTACATCATTTCAGTTAGGAAGGCTAGGGACAGAAATTATACATAAACTGGTTTAAGTGATCAGAAACCTGGTTTAAATGTGTAACAGAATAAATTCAGTACACATAAACAGCTTTCAAAATGACCGAAACTGGTTTAAGATAAACCTGGTGGAATGTAGTACTTAACTGATTTAGGTCAAACAGGTTTATGGAACTTCTGTCCCAGACTTCATCCTGATTTAAATTAACTCACAGTCCTCCAGCATCCCAGGATGCTTTGCAGCCCTGGGCTGGGCTGGGCGAGCAGGGTTGGCCCCACCCCTATCCTTTGTAGCCAGAACACTGTCACTGTTCTGGTTGGCGGAGAAGGGAGTGGGGGTGGGATGAGCAGTGGGTGGTGCGGTTATGGCCAGACATGGGCCCAGGCCTGAGTCAAAGAGGTGTTGTCATGGCCAGAAGCAGAAAGGAGGTGGGCAGGGGGAGATATGCCCCTGGAGGGATTCTGGTGGCTGCCTGATCTATGAAACAACAATGGGGAGAATGCAGGGCATTCAGAAGCAGGTGCCAGACCTGGGTGCACCTGCCAAGTGGCTTCTTCTCCTGCCAGGGCCCAGGCCTGGTGGAGGGTGGGTGTCCCTGGGGGAGGGGGAAGCAGTGGCACCAATCAGGAGATAAGCAGGCATCTCCCAACCCCTGCAGCTGACTCATCCACCTCTGGGGAGCCGTGGCCACTGCTAGGGAAGTTGCTGGCACTAGTCTACAGAGTTATTGGGCTCTGAAGCTGCCTGATCACAGCCTGCTCTTTCTGACCACCGCAGCTGGGAGCAGCAGCAGTGGCAGGTTCCTCGGGAGAAGTCAGCTGGCCCCTGTGGCACTTGGGCCAGCCTGCCACCTAGCTGCCTGGTAGCTCTGCTGTTGCCGTGGGGGTGCCGCAGCCAAGCAGCATGCCTGGGCACAATGCTTAGAGCAGCCACACAGGGCCCAGGGGCAGCAGCCAAGGCATTGCAAGCAGGGAAGTGGCCCTGGTGTCTCCCTGGGCCCGCCTTGGCTGGGGCTGCTTCCCTGCTTGTAATGCCCTGGCTGCTGCCCCTGGGCCTTGTGTGGCTGCTCCAGGCAATGTGCCTGGGTGTGCTGCTTGGCTGGGGCAGCCCTGCAGCAATGGCGAAGCTTCCAGGCAGCCAGGTGGCAGGCTGGTTCAGGTGCCATGGGGTCCAGGTGCCCCGGGGGACCAGCCTGGCTGCCGGGCCACCCAGGTCAGGTCATCCGAAAGAGGAGGCTGCGATCAGGTAGCTGCAGTGCCCGGTAACTCTGTGGGCAAGTGTCAGCAACTTCCCCAGCAGCAGCTACTGCTCCCTGGAGGTGGGTGAGAGTGACTCAGGCAATGTCAACAGTGGGGGTTGGGGAGGGGGATCTCCGCTTGTCTCTAGACACCCCACATTCTCCTCATTGTTGCATCACAGAGATCGGGCAGCTGCCACCCCCACGCCAGGCACCCTCCGAGACAGCGGTCTGGTGGCCAGGAGTCCTTGCCTTCTCCCTGCATGTCCAGAGTGTGGGTTGGGACCCTCTTGCTTCCTCTGGCCCCTTTAAAATGCACATCAGTGGGGTGGGGGGGGAAGCTAAGGGAAAGGGCCCCGACCCCTGCTTGTGGCTGCTGGAAGTCCACAGGTAAGGGAAGGTAGACAGCAGGGGCTGTGCAGCACCAGGCCCTGCTTCACTTTGTGGGTTGCATGTGCATATGAGACCCTCGGCTTCATGCCTGGCAGAGAAACGGGCTCCGGGCCTTCCCCCTCTTCTTTCTTCAGTGGAATGGAGTCTGAAAGGCTCCTGGAGGGACAGCGCGGGGGCTCCTCTCTGGGTCAGGTCATGGAATCCTAGAGAAGTGGGGATGGGAGGGACCTGCAGGGCTGCATCTAGCCCAGGTGCTGCCTGAGGCAGGATCAGCCTGGTCCAGGCCACCCTGTACACACCCATACTTTAAACTCTACATAAGATGACTGACAGCCCTGACACGAGGCTCCCCCACCTCCAGCTACTTGAGCAGTGAGCTGGGCAGGGAGAAGCTAGGCAGACTCTGGCTGGGGACCCTGCAGGCCAGGGTGGGGGTTTAAACCACTCCCCAATAATACTCAGCGGCCTGTCGGGGCCTGGCCATGTGTTTCCTCCCTGCCCCCTAGGTCAGCTTCCCTCCAGCCTTGCAGCTGCTGCAGAAGGGAAGGGAGGGCTCTCTCTAGCGCCCCCCCAGCTTCTAGCCTGGGCCACTGCAGGTATGTGCCTGCATCTCTAGAATCAAAAGTGAATGTCTGTTCACTTGCTTCCCAGTTCAATCTACATAGGTTAGACTAACCTGCAAAGATTGAATTTTTTTGGGCTCGGACTTTTTGAATGTCTGTACTTAGCCAAAAAGTTTAAATCTTGGAACCTTGGAATAAGTGGACATGGTTCTGCATTATATCATTTATATGATAAGTATAAAAACATGAAAAAAACAATTATTTCTTGACTACTCCTTGGGATGATGCACTTTAGTGTGGAAGTGTGATTCTTTGTGCTATCTTGCTTAATAAAGCATGAGAAGACATACTGGATCATTATAATTCCAGCTTCTCCTGGTCAGTATATCATCAGTGAAAATGCATAGCATGATTGAATGGGTTCAAGAAACCTGAATCTATCACATGCACTACACAGAACTCAACCATATAAATACTTGCTTGGGGCCTTCAAATAATATACCCTAAAACATTAACTGTATGACTCCACAGTTTAACGATCTGTTTCTGGATAGGCTCAGGTGACAGCAGTTTGGAAGCTCTATACGTGTATATATAATAAGCTTTTATTTGTAGGTATGTGCATGCCTTTCCCTAATCACTCTGAAATGTGAAGGTCTTTTTTAGGCTTTTTTTTTTATTTTATTTTTACCTCTTTGTATTCTTCCTTCTCTTTACCTCTGGCTGTCACATTTAATCTTGAGCTGGGAATGCGTCAGATTTAGTTCTTTGTTTTTAATATATTGTACCACCAAGTTGTGCCTGCCTGGTAGGACAATAAGATATACAAGTGACCCTCACCATTCACTGGGGATACGTTCTCTTATCCCCCACAAATGGTGAAATCTGTGAATAAGGCACTGCGTTCATGAACACTGTCTGCGTTCGTGAAGTGAGTGCCCCCCATGGGGAGGTGGTGAGGGGACATGGCTGTGCTGGTGATGGCGGGAGCCTGGCAGCAGCAAGCACAGCTCCCAAGGAGCTCCTTTAAGTGCATTTAAGAAGTGGGTTCGGCATTGGCGAATATTTGAAACAACGAATGCTGACCCCACGAGCATTGAAGGTTTCCTGCAGTTGAGACATAGTTTAATTATTTTACTGAGTGCCTCACTGCTCTCTGCACCATATAGAGACACTGATATCATGGAAGCTATCCCATAGCAAACCTTGTATTAGAGGCTTTCAATATGATAGCGGAAAGAGAGGTGACTTGTTCATATCTTTGAGTGAGTTTTAGTAAAGATAAAAGCACAAGGTAATTTAAGTTAATTTTATCAACAGATCAGCACATCTGATTTGTCATACATTCTTTGTAATTGGAACATTTTATCTTAATTTTGTGGAGGTCACTACTTGAGATTTTGCATTGTAACTGAGGGATGTATTATTTTTGGTTATTTGTTGGAGATGGAAGCAAAAGCATTATAGAACATTTGCATTCTGCCAGCTGTCACAGGCAACATGAAGGTAAAAAAGAATACATTTGTCTTTACTTATTTTCTGCTTTTCAGATTTTGAGTGCAACCACAATAATTTCTATCAAAGTATAGTGTGTGTTTTGATATATGTGGCCACATGCATTTCACCCATTTGTAGAGGAAGGTCCATAGAATTTGTATGATTCTTGTTGGGTGGATAGTATTAAATGATAGTGACGGGTCATGTGGGTTCTGAGGGTTTGACACAGCAGAAGGCAGCACACATATACCTTCAGTATTAACACGATTGACATCAGTTCAGCAGAAGGGTGACCAGGCCTTTCCCTAGGAAACATATGCCAAAACTATTATCAAAGCCTACGTCATGGCCTGCAGCAAACTGGACAGGATGCTAATGAGGAGGGAATTGTGCAAAAAAGAATCGGAGAGCATCCTGCATTATCAAAACAGAATGCTGAATAAACAGATTATTTCCATTACCCATGCAGTATCTGCTCTGTCAGCAAAACCAGCATTTTGATCTTTATCGGGTTTATGCTGTTTTATTTTTCATTTACATGGCTGCTGTTGTTTTTTTAAGTGCAAATATAAATAAATAAATAAAGGCAAACATCTGAGACGCTGTAAAAAGGACTGTGGACCCAGGACAGCTCATTATTTCTCCTTGAGGAAGAAATGGCTGGTGCATCCTATGATGCCTGTGACAATGTGTAATGAAGCACTGCGCTATGTCAAACCCCAAGTCATAATTCTGTCTTATCTGCTATGATGAGACATTTTGAACTACTGAACTTAACAGAGGTTATAGGTGTAAAAAAAACCCCAAAAAAACGCTTGTGTTTTACCACCTATTTAAGATGCTCAGAGTCAGACTGGGTGATTCAAATCGGTTTAACAGGGTGTACTAGAATCATATCTTGCAAATCAGACTTAGAAATCAGATTGTATGGATGGTGCCAAAGTTGCCTAATAGTCTTTTGCAATGTTTTGCATATAGTTGGAATTTGTCTCTTATTGCCAGTCTTGCCTTTGTGTGTGCTTCCCCCACCCCACCACCACCACCACTGGCTTTCCTGGTTAGCAAGAATAAGCTCAGAAATCAAGCAAGTTTTGCTAAATGAGAACTCCACTCAGTAACTGCCCATATGATCTCACTTGTGGCCAGCAGAAATAACCTGTAACTCTTATTGATACAGCAGGTAGTACTGAAGCAGGGACCGAATTATGTTCCAGTGGGTGTGTCGACACATGCAAATGCTGCGGGGTGGGTTTACTGTACAGTAAATTACTCTACAGTAGACCCATCCCAGATAGGTGTTTATGTGTGCGGGGATGCGGGAGCAGATTTGTTCCTGGCAGCAGTCTGCTCCTGCACTGGCCACCTGCAGCAGCAGAAGCCAGGGGGAGCTCTAGGCTTCCCCTGACTGCTTGCCCAGTGGCAGGCAGGGAGCATGGGGCCAACAGACGGCTGTTTCCTGGCGGGGGCTGGGAGCTTGCTCCCTGACCCTGGGAGCTGTCTGCTGCCGGGGCGGGCTCCACCACTGGAGCCCAATGTCTACCTGGCCCAGCGCCAGGGAGCTCCCAGCTGTCACTCTGTGATCACAATGGCAGAGCAGGGGCTGAGAGCTCCCTGCATGGGGAAGAGTTCCCCACCCAGCTTGGAGTTCACTGGGACAGTTCCTGGCCAGCCCTGGGCTGTGCAGGGAAGTCTGCACACATAGCCTGGAGGTAGCTGGGGACTGTCCCATTTCGGGCAGTCCCCAGCAGGGAGATCTTGGCCTCAGCTCCCTGATCTGGGGTGGGGGATTCGGAAAGAGCTGTAGGGGGAGGGGGAGGTCCCAGCCGCCTGCCTCAGTTCATCAGTGGGGCAGCTAGCAGTGAGTTCCACCCAGCCTGGGGCTTGCTGCTAGCTGCCCCACTGATGGATTGGAGCCAGGGGGCTGGGACCCGACCCTCCCCTGCAGCTCTTTCCAAACGCCCGATGGGGGGCATGGGCCTAGGACCTGCTCTTACTCGGGTAGTTCCCAGCCAGCCCTGGGCTGTGCAGGGAAGTCGGTATGTGCAGCCCAGAGATGGCTGGGGACTGCCTGAAATGGGACAGTCCCCAGCTACTTCCAGGCTACGTGTGCAGACTTCCCTGCACAGCCCAGGTCTGGCTGGGAACTGTCCCAGTGAGCTCCAAGCTGGGTGGGGAACTCTTCCCCATGCAGGGAGCATTCAGCCCCTGCTCTGCCATTGTGATCACAGAGTGACAGCTGGGAGCTCCCTGTTGCTGGGGCAGGGCGACATTGTTCCTGCCTGAACTCTGGTAGCAGAGCCTGCCCCAACAGGAGGCAAACTCCTGCCCCCTGCTGCCCAGTTGACCGTGAGTAATTGCTCCCAGTTGACTGTCTACACACTCTGTACTGCCCAGTAATTACTCAGCAGTTAATTTGCTACTTTCACTTGCAGGTAGCAAATTAACTGCTGAGTAGGGGAAATTACCACGCAATAAGGTCAGCACATGCAGACAGTGATGCTTACTATGCAGTAGGTGCATCTCACCAGATGCTGTGTCACTGTAGCTTGTCACTACAGCAATGTAACTTCAGTGAGCACAAATCATGACACTGACACTACTGTGCAGTAAGGTTGGAAATGACCCATGTGTCACTGGGTACTTGGTGTGCTGTCATTTAGGCTAGGGACAGACATTCAAAAAGCTCGAGCCTGAATTGATTCAGTCTTTGCAGCTTAGTCTAACCTGCAGGCAGTGAACCAATTTACAGGTGGATAGACATTTAGCACATGCCTGCAGTGGCTCAAGCCAGAAGCCCAGGGATGCTAGAGCAGCCCTCCTTTCCCTTCCACAGGGAAGCTGAGTTGAGGAGGGAGCATGGCCAGGCTTCAGCAGCTCCCTGACAGTCCAGAGCAATCCAGACACCAGGGCTGCCTGGCCCAAGAGGGGAACTCTTCCCATTCCGCCCACTGCCACAGGGCCAGGAGGAGGGGCCCTGTTCAGTGCTGGGTGTGTACTTCTCCCTCCTACTCCTCTGCCGGCACTGTGGGGTGGGGTGGGGAGTGGGGCTCTGTGAGGCTGCCCAGCCTCAGAGGGGGACTCTTTCCCCCACTCCTTCCCCCCATGGCAGGTGGAGGCTCTGTTCCATGCTGGGGGGAACTCTTCCCTCTCCTCCTCCTCCTCCTTCTCCCCTGGAGGAGTCGTGGGAGCATGGAGCTTAGCTGGGCAGGGTCGGGGTGTGCAGTTGGGGGGTGTAGGGACCCCTGCACACTCCCCCCCTAATGGCTGCACACAT
Organism: Alligator mississippiensis; assembly: GCF_030867095.1. Lineage (NCBI taxonomy): Eukaryota > Metazoa > Chordata > Crocodylia > Alligatoridae > Alligator > Alligator mississippiensis. The sequence goes on along the minus strand of NC_081826.1, from coordinate 116,125,688 downwards.
TCCCCCCCATGGCTGTGGCCCCAAGTGCAGAGCTCCACTGGGCAGAGAGGGATTAGGTGGTGTAGGGAATTCCCCTCATGGCTACACACACTCCCCCCCACCCCCCAATTGCTGCAGCCCCAAGCACAGAGCTCAGCTAGGCACAATGGGGGTGCGGGGTGTAGGGGACTCCCACCATGGCTGCACACACTCCCTCATGGCTGCAGCCCCTGCTGCCTGGCAGCAGTAGCAAGCGGGGAGGTTAGGGTGCCTGGTGCAGGTTCGACTCCGGCTAGTGCTGCACTGGGGGATAGAGCAGAGCCTACTTTATTCCCCACCAGGGCTCTGAGCTCAGGCTCAGAGCCCCAGCGGGGGATAAGGCAGGCTCCGTTCTCTCCCCCAGTGCAGCGCTGGCCAGAACTACACCTGCACTGGGCATGAGTGCCCTGACCTCCCCACTTGCTGCTGCAGCCATGGAGGAGTATGTGCAGCCCTGGGGGGAGTCCCCTACCCCTCCCACTTCCAGCCTGCCCATCTGAGCTCTGTGCTTGGGGCCGCAGCCATGGAGACAATGTGTAGGGGACTCCTCCCATGAATTCACACACTCCCCTCATGGCTGCAGCCCCAAGCATGGAGCTCAGCTGGGCAGGGTGGAGGTGAGGGGTGTAGGGGACTCCCCGCCCCCCCCCAGGACTGCACACCCTCCACCCCCACCCTGCCCAGCTGAGCTCCATGCTTGGGGCTGCAGCCATGAGGAGAGTATGTGCAGCCATAGGTGGGAGTTCCCTACACCCCCCCACCCAGCCCAGCTGACCTTGGAGCTGCTCTTCTGGGAGGAGGAGGACCCAATCATGGAACAGAGCCTCCCCCTGTCCCTTCCCAACCCTGTGGCAGCAGTAGGGGGGGAGGAAGGGGAGGAGGAAGAAGAATCCCCATGCAGCACCTCACAGAGTCCCTCTCCCCACCCTGGGAGGAGGAAGGGGAAGAGTCCCCACCCCAGCATGGAACAGAGACCCTCTCCCAACCTTGCAAGACAACCTACTCAGCAGGGTCCCATTAAAGTGAAGGGGGCAGGGTTAATTCCTCCCTTCCCTACAGCTGGGGCCTGCCAGCTTCAGGGACCACTGCTGCAGCCTCCGCCCCTCTGCTCCTAGGCAGACGGGCTGACCCTGGCTGCAGCGGGGAAGAGGGGAAGGAGAGAAGAATTAACCCCTTCCTGCTCACTTTGCTTTAACGGAGCCATGCTGGCCAGTGTCTCTGCTAGGTCCAGTCTCTGCTCTGGCTAGAGACCAGAGAGACGTGGGGTCAGCCCTGCTCAAACTGGTTTGAGCCAAAACAGTTAAGTCTGATACTACACTGAACCAGGTTTATCTCAAACTGGTTTTGGCCATTTTGAAACTTGTTTATTTGCAGTGAATGTCTATTCTGTTACAGTTTTAAATCAGTTTCTGATCACTTAAACCGGTTTATGTGTAATGTCTATCCCTAGTCTTAGTGCTTACTGCACAGTAGGGCCATGCAAATCTTTGGTTGCTGATTCAATCTGGTGGAGATTTGGTCAGCGGGCCCACTTCACATACTCCTACTACGCAGTTATTTAGTAATGTTGCGCAGTCAGGCACACGTGTAGATGTGCTCAGTTATGCCTTTCTCTCTGAGTGTGAAGAATGCAGATGAAAAACCAATGTTTCCAAACTAATTTCAAATGATTCTGTGCATCTGTAATGCAAGAAACTAGCGTTTCCTTTCAATTTATTTGCAGTTGTATTTCTGTGTTCATTTTTTTTTGTTTCTCCTGTTTTTCCTGATAGCTGGCTGAAAGAATGATAGCATCTGAATTCCACTGAATACAGGGATTAAAGAGAGGAAAATTTTGGTTACAATTCATTATATCATATTATCTGATTAAGATTACCAGGTTTAGGACTCCTCCTGGGGTTTGAAAAACATGTGATTATATTGGGGGCAGAAATAAATGAATAATTATACCACTTTGAAGGGAGCGGGGAGACATGCCTTGTGAGCGTGCTTCATCTGATCCATGATATTTGTTTTATCTGTCTGCTCCTATTCCACAGTAAGTAAAACAGTACGTGAAACTAATGTACAACAGTAAGTGAAATAAAAGTACAGTAATTTCAGTTTTGTTTCATTCAGGTATAAACTGCCCCAATTTAACTTTCATTTACTGTGGAATAGGAATGGATAGATGAGCTAGTTGCATGGGATTCAACTGAACCAAGGTAAATTCCCCTCACCTCCTTAAAACAGCCCACTGATTCATCTGTCTACATCAGTGATTCTCAAACAGGGTGCCATGTTATCCTGGGGCGCCTTGAGATCATTTCAAGGATGCCCTGCCACATTAACACTTTTAGGTGTGCACACAGGATTCATATGGTAACCCCAGATATTTTAAATAGGAATCTGTAGTGTGAAAAACATTCTGCCCTTTTGTGGTTTTCCTGAGTTTTTTGCAAATAATAATAATTGCTCTATTGAGTCTAAAAAAGTTGTTAACCATTGGTCTATATCCTAGAATGGCATTGCCCAAAATCTGGGTGCCAGAAAAATTGGGGCCAAAACCATGATGGTGTAAAACCAAATTAAAATGATGTTTTAATGTCTGTTTTATACCCAGAAATCATGGTTGTACAACTGTTATGTTGTGCCAGACCCCTTGAAGAATGTAACTTGCAGTAAATATAGTGGATTCAAATTCCTTAATCAGAGTAACACATAAGCATCTAGGAGGAATGTAATTTTATGAGTCTGGGGAAAAAAAGCATATATAGATTTGAATTCTTGGTGTATTATCATAAGTCAGGATTCAGAACCTGAGACAGTCCAAATTGGTACCATTGCTTCAAGCTAAAAAAATCAAGGCCTGTCAGGTGTTATCGTATCCACCCCCCTTTCTGCTTTATTAGACCTGGGAGGAAATTCTTTTAAATGTTTGCTAACCTTTACAAAGCAAGAATACTAACTTAATAAACATGACTTTTCTTTAGTGAATTTTACTGCGTGGTTTGGGTTGTAGTGAGTTTTTTAAGGAAGAAAACTGTAGCTCTTCCTCCTTGATGGGACAAAACTGTCTCAAGGAGACAAGTTGCAATGGAGTTCTCCTGGGAGAAAAATCTCATAATCAGTCTAACTAGTGGTGGTTAAACGGGGCACCACCTTGGCATCAATTTTAGAGGGGTGCCAGCTGTGCCCCCCATCTCCATGAAATCCATACCTTGGCAGCAAAAGCAGCCCTGTGGCATTGCTTTTGTAGCAGCATCCAGGTGCACCAGCACCACATTGCTACTGTAAGAGAAATGGGCAGGGTGGGTAGATGTGCTGGAGTTGCAATAGCTGCAGCAGCGCCTGCTAGAGACTGTTTTTGAATCCTGGTATAGGTAATACTCCTGCACCCCACACCCCACAGAAGCCTGTGTGTGCTCAGTGCCACCTCCCTGCCCCTCCCCCTGCTCTCCAGCAGGGTTTGTTTAGGGTGCAAACCCTGCTCCTGGCACCTCGACTCATAATCTTTACTAGTTAGAACCTTAATGAAAAATTGGACAATAGGCCCTTCATAGATCAACGAAAGATATTTTTACTCTGAGGAAACTGGAACTCTCAGAAACTTTAAAAATACTTTACTATTCAGAAAGAATGAATGATGAAGAACTACTGCATACCATTCCCACCTGATTTTTTTTCCTTCACTACATTCCACTGGTAAACTTGCACTGACTGGAGCTCATGTTTTATAAAATGAACAACTGCATGAATGAACAAATATCACTTTCATAAAGGAAGATGACTTACTACTTTTGTCCAATTTTAAATGCGGTCTGAAGCATATTCTATGCAATTGCTTCCATCCAGGTAATAAGGGACCTAAATAATAAGAACTGAAGATTATATTAGAATATATATTTGGCTCATATTTCTGTCACTTACCCTCTCCTCTTGCTTTCCCCAAAGTGAAATCCCGCTCAATTACAGATTGAATATGTGTCAGATTCCATTGATTTTCTTCTCTTTGTCTATACCCATCAGCCATTGTAAGCCCCATTTTAAAATAATAAATATGACCTACCATTCCTAGAATGCCAATTTCATTTCTTCTTCCTAACCTCTGAACGTGAAGGATTGTTTGTGCTTGTTTGTTTGCTGTGTCAGAGCTAAAGAACATGTTAGTTTCTCTTTGCCAACTTGCCTGCTGCACAAAAGTTCTTTTCTTTATAGAGAGGTCTTCTATTTCTTAATTGGCCTACCACTGCTAGAGTTGCTATAAATAAACCTCTCACTCCAAGTGTATATGCTGGAAAACTATGAGAGTAAAGAATGAGTGCAACTGATGGCTTTATTTAATAGACTTGTAGGCTCTAAGTAAATAAATACAGCTGCATTAATAAGAATGGTGAAAATCCAATAGAAGTCTGAAGACATATTGGACTGGCTGCTAGTGAGAGTTTTTGTGTTTTTAAAGTCACTGCTGTGTTGTTAAAATTTCTTGGTAAAATAACAATGAATCTTCCTTTTCACTTGATGGCTTACTGTATGTTAATACTCTACAGTGAATAACAATAATGAATGCAAAGCCATTATTTGCCAAATCATTTTAATACAAGTTTTCTGCCATACTTCAATTGAACCCTACTGCGCATTATTGTATTCATGCTACATCTTTATGTTCATAATGTTCAATTATCACATAAGCAGCACTCATTCTTGTATTTTTATTGGATAGGATAGTTATGGAACATGGGTCCTTATTACACAAATAAAGTCTCAGTAGTATTCTAACTGCCAAAAAAGGAAATATTATAGTTATTAAACTACAGCATTTTTTCTATTCCTGTGCATAATTTCCTTGAAATCTTCTTACAAAGAACTTATTTCATTCAGCTGGGCCTTAAAGATGATTATACTTACTATGTAAAGGAAAAAAACAATTGAACTAAATAAGTGCAGTGAAAAAGTCACTGGTATATAAGTGAGATTGATGTCACATGGGGTATTACCAGTAATTTTGAAATTAATTTAAAAACACCTATTTTTCAAGATCTATAATTGGATAACTAAGTTTAGAATTTGAGAGGCTATATTTGAAAAATGTGATTTAAATATAAAACGTCTATATGGATCTATGTTTTACTTCATTAGACTCCAACAAGCAAAATAAAGTGGGGCACTTTGCAAAGTATACCATGGCTAGGGACAGAAGTTGCACATAAACTGGTTTGAGGGATCAAAACTGGTTTAAACCTGTAACAGAACATAAATTCATTGCACATAAACCAGTTTCAAAATGGCCAAAACTGGATTAGGATATACCTGGTAGAATGTAGTATCAGACTTAACTGATTTGGGTCAAACTAGTTTATGCAACTTCTGTCCCAGACCCCTTCCTGGTTTAATTTAAACCAGAGTCCTCCAGCATCCCAGCATCCTCTCTGGGCTAAGCTGTGCCCTCTGCTCCAGAGAACAGGGTTGGCCCCACCCTTCTACTCTCTAGCCAGAGCAGGAGAGGGCACGTGGTGAGACACCAGCCAGAATGGACCCATTAAGGCAAAGTGGGTAGGGAGGGGGTTAATTCTTCTCTCCTCCTCCCCACCCCCACCATGGCAGCTGGGATGTGCCTGTGTGTGGGTGACCGACTGAGGCAGAGGGGGCTGTCCCCTCCTTTTCCTCCCCTGCCACAGAGGTCTGGCCATGCTCCCTCTTCCTCCACCCTCTGAGCCCTGTAGGCCAAGGTGGGGGTTTAAATCCCTCCTCAATCTTACTTGGACCTGCTGGGGCCTGGCCATGCTGTCCCTACCTTATTTCCTCCTGCCCCCCACCAGCTCAGCTTCTCTGTGTAAGGAAAGGGAGGGCTGGCTCTATCACACCCAGGCTTCTGGCCTGAGCCACTGTAGACATGTGCCTGCATTTCGGGAATGAAAAGGGAATGTCTATCCCCTTGCAAACCAGTTCAGTTTCTCCAGGTTAGACTAACCCACAAAGCTTGAATCAATTCAGGCTCAGGCTTTTTGAATGTCTGTCCCTAGCCCATGTAAGTAACAAAGATAAAATTAGAAATTTGTTTGAAAATGCATACACAGCCTAAAGACTGCTTGTAACTTCAATATACTTTTTTTTGTTTTCTGACAGAAAGCTGATTGAGGAAAAAATATAGCTGATATCTGCAAACAGGGGTTACACAAGGAAGAATTCCTTAAGCAGAATTCCTTCCGCATTTACATGTTACCTTCTTCAAAACCACTGCTTTAAACTGGCAGAATTAACACAATAGTTTTATAGAACCTCACAAAATCTCTCTGTAAATTCCTGTAGAAACCTGCTCACTTGCAAGCTCAGCTTGTCTCTAAATTGTTTTAGTACTGACATTTTATATCTTGTGGTGGGCATAAGGTACCTTCTTCTTCTTACAGCAAAATGTGGAAAAATAATCTTTGCATTAACCAACACTTCCTTTTTTTTTCTTTTTTCCTGCTTAAAATGTACTATGGCAAGTGACTTTAAATTTCAGTCTGTGGTATTTTGTACTTGTTTCTGGATGTGACTGGACAAGAGTTTACATCATTATTGTAAATCAAGTTAATAATTTATCTGAAAGTTAACAAACACCAAACTTGAGCATTCTGAATAAATTCTGAATAAATATATGCAAAGTGTCTAAGTGGACATTTACAAATAAGGTCGTTGATTTAAATTAAGTGGCAAATCAATTAAAAAAATAATTTGAATGATTCCAGGGCCAAAACTTTGGTCCAGACATACCTTCAATAGCCTTACCTAGACATGGTTTTAAAGGTGAAATGTTAGAAAGTATTAGCTAACAAGGTCTGACCAGCACATTTTAAAACTGGTGTATACAAGCCAGCATGTACTTTAACATGTGCTAAACCAATTGAGTTAAAGCCACCTTCCTGCCATGTTCTAATGTTGATCAGTTTAGCATGTGTTTGAAGCATACATTGCATTAGCCACACAAGACTTTTAAAATGTGTTACCATGTAGTAGTTAATGCAAGTTAACACATTTTAAAATCCTTGTCTAGACAAATCTTCTGACTCTTTCACATTTGCTCAATCTATAAATCAAATGATATATACTTTTTCTTAACTACCAGTCTTACATTAGCCTGGCATCTGAAAGTCACCTATGTTCAGTTTGGTTCATCCCTTAATGAACAATTTTGTTCGTGGCATGAAAACTGGAAAGGAATCAAGGTCCTTTTTATAGAGTGGTGTGGCTTTGTAGTTCAGGCAATAGTACAGGAGTGTAACAACTTATATTGGTATAATTAGCATGCATGACTGAATACCTTCACACGGAAGATCTGTTGAGCAAGAAGATACCACTTTTATGTAGTCAGAGAAGTTGGATTCTCTTGCCTTTTAAATCATATCATTTACACCTGGGCAGAGTGCATTTAAAATGGTCCAAATGTAGAACTGTAGTGAGTCACAACTGTTTTGCCCAGGTGTGAACAACTACGTAAATTGTAAGAAGGCTATGGAAATTGAAGCCTGTTGCAATTAAAACCACATGCAAGAGGATAAGAAGGATTTTGATAGGTAAAGATACATATTTCTTGAGGAAAAGTAAATGTATTGAACAACACTTAAAGTGAAAAACAATTTATCTACTCATGAAAAATAAATTTTCCCACAAAAATGTTCTGAGCCTATGGTACATTAGTAACTGTGTTATTCTTAGTATTCAATATATATTCATTCATTATACATTAATAGTCCTGCGAATTTATGCTTATTGTGTGCAGTATTGTATTAAAATATGTACTATGTACAGTCTATTCATTCCAACAAGACTTGACATAATAATAATATATGTAACATATTGTCCAATTATTTATGGCAAAATGTACTCGTATTTCTTTTTTGTGTGTGTGAAGGCAGTTAGCTCTCCCATTGAAAATTTACCCTTATTCGTGCAGGGTAGAAAATATATATTAAAAACCTCCAAGCAGACAAAGACATTGGTTCACACCAAGGACTAACTATCTGTGAGAGAGCTGGATCTTGGCAGTAAAATACCTTAAGCCTTGAGGGGATTTTTGTTGCTGCTGTTGATTTATATTGTTTGTTGTGTTGAAAGGAAAAAATTCAGGCCAGAAAATTGCATGAAATGGCTATAGGCCTATACAAATCAAAATAGATCAGATGTTAATTTCTAATACTTAGGATATTTAATGGCTGGTAGAGAAAAATGCAATAATCATTGCACAGCAGCAATAAAATAGCAAAAAAAAATCAGTCTTCCCACAAAACATGTATTAAAAATATAATTCCTGCTAAAGGAGCATTATTTACATGACATTTTAAAATGTAATAAACACTCCTTGCTCTATTCTTTTAAAAGATATACTTTTAATTACCTATTAATTACTCAATTAGATGTTGAACCAGGCAGGAGAACATGCAACTATTAGGGAATTTTGCTTTATGGAGGTGTGCAAATAGTTGCTTCTCAACTCTTTCTTCATCTGGAATTGATTGCTTGGTATTGAGAAAATTCATAACCATTTCAGATATGAGGGTAAAATGCTGATTGAAAGAAGCATTTACAGAAGTATGGTGGGGCTGATATTAAAATGACTGTGAAATATGTTTCTATTTTGGTCAGCAGTGATTGGAGTGTATTGAGGAAATGCTGAAGTGGGAGCAGTCAGGCCTGTTCTATAGAACAATACACTTAAAATCCTATAGGAACAAAAACAAAGGATATATGGGTCAGTGATAAAGCATATGGTTACCCATATGCTTGAGATACCCTCCTGACCCTGGATGAAATCCAGTAATTTGAGGAGAGGCCTGCTGAATAGCTCAAAACAACAAAGCATTTTAAAGTGTCTGGTTCCTGCTTTCAGAATACTAACACATGGAGGGGTGCACGTGTGTGTGTGCACGTGTATGTGTGCACATGCATTTGGAAGAGTATGGATACTTGGCAGTAGTGTAAATCAGTATGGATACTTACAAAATGGTTTACTCTTCAGATAAGCCTGGCATCAAACGTTCCACTATTACGCTTAGATCTTCTGCCAGCTGCAACCAGGACAAGACCCTGATTACTGTTAAATTGCACTTTCTGGATTGAAGATTAAATTTATTTTTAATTATCTTCACACATACTGTGAAATGGGACTATGACAAAACCAAGTAAAATATGGAACAAACAACGTTTGTACTTCACAAAAACCATAGAATCATTTTTTTATTTTCCCCACAAGTTTAAATGCACCTTGTGGACTTATTTCTTTTCTGGCTCAAGCTTCTGGATGGAAATCTTTGAGCAGCACAAGCTGTGAAAGACTGAAAGTGGTGGGGCTTAGGCAGGTCACCTTGTCCAACTCCAAAAGAAGCAGAATGAAAATCAGCTGTTTGACAGGGGATGGCTGGAAAGTGTATCCTGCTTCCTCTGTCAAACCCACAGTGGATCACTCAGCCTACTGTGGGAGTAGTCCTCCTTCAGAGCTGTTTGTGAAGACAGTAATTAATCTGGACCTGACCAAACAGCATTTATGTCTCAATGTACAAAAGCCCTTAATTCCTCATTGCTTAAGACTGCTTTCTGGTAGGAGGGAGCCTTTTTTTTTTATTGATCTTGTGTTCAGAGGAACTCCGCTTTCCATTACTGCAGTCTCGAAAGGAACTTTCCTTGCTTCCCTTCAACGGCACGTTTTGTTTCTTTTTGTTTTAAGTCAAGGTTTATATTGGGTTTCATGACCCTTTGATTCATCTCCCTGGATCAGCTCTGAAATGAAGCTAAGAGTCAAAGACAGCCTGGAGCCTTTGAATCACAGCCTCTTTTAAAATTGGCATCTGAGAAAGATAAGGTCCACCTCCCCTTGTGTTGGAGAATCCTTTCCTTACTGAGGTTCATTCCAAAATTATTCTTCTCATCCTAGAAAAGTTAAGATTCACTACAGCATGTGTTTGAGTGCTTTGTGGAATAAAGAATATGCTTAAACACATGTTTTAAAATGAAGCATGTGTTGACATATTTTGCTGGATGGGAACCTATGATTTGAAATGTTACATGTACCTTGTTTAAAAGCATGTTCTATTTGCTGTTTAGAGAAAATTGCTTGTAAAATATAAAACTGATACAAACAATTTAAATTACAGTGCTGCAGATACAGAGTGGGAGCTGTGTTACTTTTGAAGTTATTTTAAAGATGTTCATAGCTGAGAGGTAATTTTGATCAAAACGTGGAATGGCAATTAGAAGTACTCCCCTGTCCACTCCTTTCATGTGGGTTTGAACTGTGCTTCTTAGTAGTAAGGCTGCCCTGGGATGTTTAGGAAATCAGGTAGTCACAAGGCATGTGTTTCTATATTCTTATGGGTCCTAGCTGTAGCTGAAAAAGTGTCTTTTAAGAACCATTATAAGAGTTTAGATTTCCTTTGAAGGTGGAGGGAAACAAAAACCTGGTTATAGAGTATTATATGTACCTTCTAATCCTGAAAGAGACATTTTATGTATGGAGGGGTTTTTGATGAGTTTGGGTTTTTTTGGTGAAAGTATATGCATGTGTATGCATGCCGGGAAAAAGGGAGGGATAGAGAGAGCATATATGCGTATACATGCATGTGTACACATGTACTCTTATTCCAAATGTATAAAATAATATTGATAATTTTAGAGTTTGTAAAGGCTGTTGCTGTCCATATCAGAGTCTTTTGTTCTACATACTGACACTAAGTGATTCCTTCAGGGCCCCTCTAGGGCTAGGGACAGACATTAGACAGAAACCAATTTATGTGATCAGAAACTGGTTTAAACATGTAACAGAGCAGATGTTCAGTGCACATAAACCAGTTTGAAAATGGTTGAAACCAGTTTGAGAGAAACCTGGTTGAATGTAGTATCAGACGCAACTGATTTGGGTTGAACTGGTTTATGCAATGTCTGTCCCAGACCCCCTTCCTGGTTTAAGTTAAACCAGAGGTCCCCAGCATCCCAAATGCTTTGCAGCTCTGGGCTGGGCTGTCTGTTGGAGCAGAGCAGGATTGGCTCTGTCTCTCTCCTTCCTAGCCAGAGCACTATCAATGCTCTGGCTGGCTCAGAGACTGCTGCCAGACTTCCCCTTCCCCCTCTTCTCCTCCCTGTTAGCTGCTCAAGCAGGGATCCCCCCTCCTGCCCTCTCCCATGGCAGGGACCCCAGCACAGGGATGCAGCATCTGGCCATGCACCCCCATGTTAGCTAATGCTGAGAGGTGTCTGTGTGGGTTTCCATTTTCCCTGAAAAAAAGGCAGAAACAGCTAGTGGCTTGCAAATGCACCCTGCAGATTAATGAGAGATTTTTCTTTTGTAGGGCTTGATGGGCTGATAAACTTTGTTCTGACAAACAACTTGCTGGGTGCAATCCATCAGTCTTCAAGAGGGGACAGAGAATAGTGTTAGAAATGATTTGGTTTGCAGACAGTCTGAAGAAGCAGGGAGATGGAGATTGAAAAGCTCAGTATCAACTGATGCAGGGTCTGGCAACACTCCCACCCCTTGAGCTGCCAGTGGGGAAAAGCATGGGACTGCAGGCAGGATTGGGGGTTTCCACCCCTCCCTAATCAGAATGTCCTGCTGGGGCCTGGCTATGCCCCCCCCCCAGCTCAGCACTATGAAAGGGAAGGGAGGGCTGCTCTACCACCCTCTGGCTTCTAGTGTGAGCTGCTGCAGTCATGTGCCTTCATTTCTGGAATGAAAAGGAAATATCTGTCCACCTCCAAATTGGTTCAAGCTTTGCAGGTTAAACTAACCTGCAAAGATTGAATCAATTCAGGCTCAGGCTTTTTGAATGTCTGTCCCTATCCTAGATGTTCAGGTAAAGATTTGATAGCAGCTGGTGTGTGACCCACAGAATTGTGCCTCCTGCTGGTACCTTATGTGCGTGGCTGGAAGCATGATTGTGGGATGCAGAATCAAAACCTATCACACCTTATTGCTGGTACAGGGGGAGCCTGGGATTGTCATCCTGGCTCCCCCTGCACTGGCAAGTAACAAATTCTCACAGCTGTGAGTCCTGTAGCTGATGAGACTTGTAGCCATGCCAGCTCCTTGCAGCTGCTGGGACCATAAGGCACTGCCAAGTCTCAGTCACCTCAGTTGCACATGGTGCACCCCTGTGGCTGGGAGTCCTGTCAGTTGATGAGGCTCCCAGCCACAGGGGCAGACCCTGCTACACATGCAAGTTAAAGCTGAATAGTAACTAGCTATAAAGTTATTGCACATTTTCCAGCAATACCTTTATAGCTGGTTGGATCTTTTTATGGTGTGATCATTAATTTGCAACTGTAGCCAGTCCAAATTAATTTGCAATTAACCAGGTAATTGAATGATACATGTAACATGTACAGGGGCCCCAGTTCCATTTTCTGAGGGCTCTTTCAGATCTTCCTTATATATCAGGGGTGGGCAAAATACAGCCCGTGGGCCAAATCTGGCCTGCAGAGGGGTTTGTCTAGCCCGCGGCAAGTCCCTTGGTCCCACCTGGCCCAGGAATTATCCCACAGTGGTGTGTCCTGCTGTCCCCTGGGCACACAACAGGGCTAGGGCAGCTGCACATTGAACTGCCTTTCTAGGCAGCTGCTGGTCTTAGCCCCACGGTACTGGTGGGGACCCGCGTGCAGCTTAGTCGCTTACTCACACTTACTGACACTGAACAGCTGCAGCAACAGCAGTGCCACCAGGGCAGAAGTGTGCTTACTGGGGGAAAAGCAGCCCCTCCCCCTAAATGCTGCCTAGTGCTGCCTGCAGCAGCTGCGCAGAGCCCACACTGAGCTATCCTGCACTGTCACGGCTGCCTCTGGGCTGCTCCATGGGGCAGAGCAGAGAAGCCACAGGGCAGCCTAGCACAGGCTCCATGGGGCTGTTGCAGGAAGCGCTGGGTAACGCTGCGGGGGAGGGGCTGCTTTTCCCTCACACCAAACACACTTCTGACCCACCAGTGCTGCTGTTGCTGCAGCTGCTGTGCATGAGCAGGTGAGTCTGCAGCATGTGTGGGGTGGGTTGGGAGCTGCATGCAGGTCCCTGCCATTACCAGAGTTCTGGGGCCAGCAACTGCCTAGAAATGCAGTCCAGCGCAGAGCCGCCCCAGCCCCACAGTGTGTCCGGGGGCAGCAGGAAGCACCACTGTGGGATGATGCTTGGGCCAGGTGAGACTGCCGCAGGTGGGCAGTGCAGAGCAGGTGTGGGGGCCGGTTCATGGCTATGCACATGTCTGGCTGATCTGCTCCTGCTGGGGTCAGTTCAGAGCAGGCATGGGGTGCACTGGGGCTGTGTGCTTGACAGTGTTGAGGAGATGCCACAGGGCACACAGTGGAAAACACATTGTCCAAGTTTGTTGATGACACCAAGATGTGGGGAGAGGTAGGCACACTCGAAGGGAGAGGCTGCAGTTGGACTTAGACAGACTACAGAGGTGGGTGGATGGTAATAGGATGGGGGTCAATATAGATAAATGCAGGGTACTGCACCTGGGGAGAAGGAATCCACAGCATACATACAAGCTGGGGAGCTCCCCCCTTGTGAGCACAGGGGCGGAAAGGGATCTTGGAGTCATTATTGACTCCAAGATGAACATAAGCCGCCAATGCCAGACCACAGCCAACAAAGCTAACCACACCTTGTTGTGCATCCAAAGATGCATCTCAAGCCGGTCCAGAGAGATGATACTTCCCCTCTACGTGACATTGGTTCAGCCTCAACTGAAGTACTGCATCCAGTTCTGGGCACTGCACTTTAAAAAGGATGTGGCCTGCCTTGAGAGGGTTCAGAGGAGGGCCACCTGCTTGGTTGGAGTGCAAAAGGGCAGGACCTATGAGGAGAGGCTGAGGGACCTGAACCTGTTCAGCCTCAGCAAGCAGAGGCTGAGTGGGGATTTGGTGGCTGCCTACAAACTCATTAGGGAAGATCAGCAGCAAATAGGATGAGCCCTATTCTCCCCAGCACCACCTGGGGTGATGAGGAACAATGGCCAAAAGCTGCTGGAGAATAGGTTCAGGTTAGAGATTAGGAGGCACTGTTTCACTGTCAGGGTAGCTAGGATCTGTAACCAACTTCCTAGGGAAGTGGTCCTCGCTCCTACCTTGGGTAAATTCAAAAAGAGGTTGGATGAACATCTGTCTGGGATCATGTGATCCCAGCATGTGCTCCAACCAGTGGCGGGGGGTTAGACTAGATGATCTATTCAGGTCCCTTCTGACCCCTAACTACTATGAAACACACTCTCTTCCACAAACAATCACACCCCTCAGAAACACCGCACCTTCCCACACCCCTCCCCACAAGCACCCCCACACACACCAACCCATGGGTCTCTGGGGAGAGCCCTGCTCACTACTACCTGGACACACTTCACCACACACACGCACCCCCCACATGCACTAACACACATCCCCACAAACACCCCCCCACAAGCCTCCCATACCCCCCACACACTTCTGTTCCTCCCCTCTGCAATATACAAAAACAAGACTTCATTTCAAGCTATTATGCAATCACCTCTATGTACATGATGCAAATGCACCCATATCAGGACAAAAAATACTTTTAAAATAAGATTAAAATACGTTATTGTGGATGCTAGTTTTTTAGTATATAATTTGGATTTTTTCTGGTTCCAAGATGGCAAACCCCTTTCCCAAAAGGAGTACTTCTGGGGCAAGGGCAGGGACTTCTGGCGACAAAGGTCAGGGTTTAGGAGGTGGGACTTCTGGTACCAAGATCATGACAAAGGGGCGGGGCTTCCTGTGCGGCCCTCAACAGTTCACTGAAACTCATGAAGCGGCCCTCAAGCTGAACTAATTGCCTGCTCCTGTTACATATTAATTGAAGCTGCAGGTTGTTATCTGTTGGCAGGCTGGTAGCCCTGATAAAATCATATATAACATGGTGCTTAGAAAATTAAGAGCACAGTGCTTTTAGTCTTATCTAGCACTTGTCATGGACTCGATGCTTTTTTCTACCCTTCCAATAAATTAGGCCTTTTTGGATTTTGCAGTTATTTGCAAAAATAAGATGAAAAAAGTGGATGAGACACAATGTTACAGTAGTGTTTTTCAATATTGCACTTGCTCCTAATTTTCAGATACTAATCAAGGTAAAATTTTCAGAAGTGTAGTGGTTTCACTTGCACACTGGAAAATTTTACCCTGGATCTTAGTTTGAGTCTAAAAATGTAAGGTGATGGGCATAGTTCATCAGTCAACCATTCAGACTCTTTTAACATCATCTGTCTATTATGGAGAAACTTGTTTCATGGCTTTCTTGGAATTATAATCAAACCTAGATTTCATCAGTGAAATGGCAATAGGGGATGCAGTTCTGTTTACATGTACCCAGCCTCCTCTGAATTTTCATTCCTGTGAGTAAAACAAGCAGAATGATTCTAGTTTCCTGTTTATATAGATATAGCTTTGATGCAAATACAACAGGCTAACAAGCAGAAACAGAGTTCCTGTTTTAGCTATTTCTCATACAGATATGTAAAACTCTAATGACATGCGATGACAATAATGAAGAATAATAGGCCACAAAACAGAAACCTTTCATCAGCCCCAAACATTTGAAGACATACTTTCTGCTCAGTTAGCACTTTACTACATCCGGAACAAAAGCCGAGGGATCAGAATAAAAGTTTGGGAGGTAGGAAAGACCCAATTTATAAATTCATTGATTTTAAGGCTAGAAGGAATCATTTATCTAGTCTGACTTCTTATGCAGCATAAGCTACAAAATGTCACCTAATAATTCCTGCATTGAACCCAATAATTTCTGTCTGAACTAGAGGACATTTTAGGGTGTTCACTAGTGATTTAAAGATTCCAAATAATGAGGAATCTATTGTACAATTTGAAAAATTATTGCAATGATTAATTATCATTGATATTTAAAAAATTGAACCTTATTTTCAGTTTGAAGGAATATAGCTTCAGCTCTGACCAGTGAAACTTATTATGTTTTTGTCTGCTTGATCAAAGAGCTCTCTACTATCAGATGACTTTTCCTTATGTAGATAATTATAGATTCTGATCAAGTTACTTCTTAATCTTACTCCCCATATTGCTGATACTTTATTTGGCAGCCTGTATTTCTGTTCCATGGGAAGAATGCCACCCTTCCTTGTAAAATAGCCATTTTCTTTTAACGTCATCTTATGAAATGCCACACCTGTACCATGATCACTTGCACACTGCAGGACCCAGTCTCAAGTATTGACCCAGTCTCAACTGCTTTTTTGGTAGCTCATTTCATAGCAGCAAGTTTTGTGATCAGCGGAAAGTTTAATAAAGTAACTCCAATTTTATCTTTAAATGGTTCTATATTTTTAACTCCAAATAGCTGAATTCAGTGTCTTAAACCATCCTATGACATGCACTTTATAACAAGATAAGTGCTTTGGGTATTTTTACATGTGCTTTGGGAGTTGGGGGGGGGGGGACAGGGACAGCCGCTCTAATTAAAGTGCCCCAGCAGCTCGTGCATCAGCATCCTTGCACTTAAAAATGGTAGTGGGAGTGCTTGAACTAAAGTTTGTCAAATGAGCTTTAGTTCAAGCGCCCTGCTACCATTTTTAAGTGCGGGGATGCTGATGCATAAGATGCAGGAGGCTGCTGGAGCACAGTCATTACCATGCTCCAGCAGACTCAATTATTCAAGTTTGTTCCAATGTGCTGTAATTACAGTGTGTTGGAGCAGTCTCCAAGCTCAAGTACAGGCACCATTTTAATTCCAAATAAACTTGTGATGTGCTTTACAAGGGTGACCAGCAAGGGCAGTCTCACACCAGTTTCTTCCTTGGCTGTTTCAGATTTCTCTTGGAACAGCAGTTCAGACAATGTATTCCACACTCATTTTCTATTGGGTTACTTCCTAAAACAATTATCAATAGTGTGTGTGTCACACACACACACACACACACACACCTGTCCAGGATAACCCTGAAAAACCTCAATCCTTTTCCCTAGCAACTATCTCTGTAACAAATCACAGAACAATACAAGGTGCTTGGGATACTGTTTCCTTTCTGCACTCTGAGCCAAATTAATATTATTCCCTGAAGATTTGTTGCTCTCTAATTTTAATATATTTTATATGTGAATTCATTGCATGGAATATCTTTATGAATAGTTTGCATGTCACACCTCCTCATTTATTTATTTTTTTCTGTTTTATCTTTTGTGAGGAAATGTGTGTCTGCATTATATAAATACAGTACATCTAATTCCAAGCTAATGACAGTGGCTATGTTACCAGTAACAAACATGTTTCTTGCATTGAATAATTGCTCCCCTAACCTTGTATATTTGAAATATGGAAAATCAATTGAGTTTCATTTCACTCTGATTTCATCCCACTTATATTGTTTTTTTCTATTCCATTCCACTATTTAATATAAGAAACTATACATAGGTTTGTATTTATGTATGTGTTTAATTAATGAAAACATTTAGGAAATTAGGAATAGTCTTCTGTTCAAAGGCTGTGATACCTGTTAGAATGGAAAAGATTTAAATGTTGAATATGCGAGCTGAATGAGATCCATTTGGACCCAATTCTTCATAAATGTATAGAAACATGAATTCATTAAACTTCATAAACACGCATGGGAATACTGAATTCAGGAGTGGGCCAAATTGCTCCCAAGTTAATTATGAACTTACTAGAATTGGAATGAAAGCAACTTATCAAACATAACTGCACTATCCTAAGTACAGAGCCACAACACTTTTTTGCATGAAGAACACCATGTAATCAAGGCAATTTGGATTTCTCTCTAACCCATGCCTCTAACATGAGATGAATTGGTCAGATTTAAAACCCACACTTAAAGAACAGTCACAGAACTTTACATTTCCAAGGTGCAGTTTAGACTGTTTATTGCATGTTCAGTTAGGCTAGGGAAAGACATTAAAAAAACCTGAGCCATGAATTGATTCAATCTTTGGAGGCTAGTCTAACCTGGCTAGGCTCAATCAGTTTGTAACTGTACAGACATCCCAGACATGCAGGCACATGTCTGCACTAGCTCAGGCAAGAAACTGGGGAGTGCTAGAGCAGCCCTTCCTTCCCTTCCTTAGTGTTGAGCAGAGCAGGGTGTGGCCAGGCCCCCACAGGATGGTCTGATTAGGGAGAGGTTTTCCCTCCCTTCCTGAGCAGCCCAACAGGGAATTGATAACACAGTGTTTATCACCCCCTCAGTGTTTATCAGCCCATTAAGAAAACAACAGACAGACATTACCAGCTACCTGTTGATTCTACCTTTGTCCTGTCTGCCATAGCCCAGACTGTAGCCAGCATGTGGTCTGCTAGCTAAAGGTGTGTGCCTGTAAGGCAGAGGGGCAGTGGAATCTCTGCTTAGTGGGGAGGGGGAGAGAAGAACCCAGGCAGACGCCTGCAGTCTCTGCCAGTGCTGCAGCCAGGGAGCAGAGAGCCCCTCCCAGCCCAGAGAACATGCTGGGATGCTGGGGGAGTCTGATTTAACTTAAACCAGCAAGGGGTCTGGGACAGATGTTAGATAAACTGGTTTGACCCAAATCAGTTAAGTTTAATATTACATTCAGCTAGATTTATCTCAAACCCGTTTCAGCCATTTTCAAACTGGTTTATATGCACTGGCCATCTGTTGTGTTACAGGTTTAAACCAGTTTCTGATCACGTAAATTGGTTTATGTCTAATGTCTGTCCCTAGCCCTGGAGAGTGGAGTTCACAATGAATAATTAGTTTGAAGTGATATGTCCATCAAAATAATCTATGTTGCCAATGTAATATTCATTATACCCAGAGACTCTTTGCCAACTTGTCAGACTTTTGTGCTTGACATGCTATTCTCTTCCAAGAGTTAAGAAAACTAATATTTGAGCCACTCAAAAGCCAATGTTAAAGTATGCATGCTTGATTTTTTTTTTCCATATAAGTATGGACCTTTAAATAGGATGGTGCATCTGTCATGTGTAGAGAATGTATACAGTATCTGTTGCACATGCAAGAGGTTGGAGTCCATGGGGATAAGCCACACATCTGGGCATTGTGCCTCCATGGGGATAAGATTTTTGAGCTGCATGGAGAGCAAAATAGAATTTAAATAGGAGGGTATTTCAGACATTAATGGAAAAATGGCTGCCCATGCTGTATGTCTGCTACAAAGTGGGAAACAACACAGCAGTGGGAAACACTGATAGCAACATTGTTGAATGCATCCATAATTTACGATTATGTAAAGAAGTAATGCTGTCCAGTAAATTATCATTTCTCAGGGCTCTAGTCTATCAAAAAGGCTACTTATAGATAGCTGCACAGTATGTGTGCTGAATGAGAAAAGACAATTAGTCCAAGGAATTTTGGATAAAGTTGTGTGATTACTAAGTGATTTTTCTTACCTTGATAAGTATAAGGGTAAGGGGAACAAAAAGGCATTTAGAAACCTGGCAAACATCTACTAGAATTATATTAAAGCTTTGTTTTTAGCTTTCTCTTCTGGAAGTAGTAAATGTATTTTTTTCCAATTGGAAGCCATAGCTGCTTATGAAAAAGAAAGGCCTCTCCTTGCTTACCTGACTTAATATTCTCACCTCCTTAGATGTAGAATGTACCTTTATTTTCAGTAGTGAGTCTTGCAAATAATCTGCCTTGGAACCACTGTTTGAAATCAGGCTAGATATTGTGCGGGCTGGGAGCAATCCGCGGCCCGTTTTGTGCACACGGGCTGTGGCCAGCAGCCCGGGCACGCGGGGTTGGAGAAAACTGGCGGCGAGCTAGAATTAGTTACGGACGTGTAATGGTTGATTCAAGTTTGTTTGCTTACACCAAAGGTGGTCGTGGTGTAGGCTGGACAGTTTCCAGGCACAGCTCCGCTTAAATCCTCGTTTGAGGATTACGACAAGCTCGATCTCCTACGGAGTTGTCGAAACTCCGTGGGTCCGTCTCTTTTTCCGCACAGGGAGGGATACGTCTAGGAATCTATCGGCGACAGGGAGAGGCCAGAGGCTGATCAGGCCCCTGTTGCCTTTTAAGAAATGCGTTGGGTCCGTGAGGATCCGCAGCACTTAGAGATCTTCACGCAAGGCGAAGGTTTTTCTCTCTCTCTTGAACTCCGAACTCCGACTTGGGTGGAAACCACCCAAGCTCTTTATACGGCTAGCAAGCCAATCGCTAGCCGCCACTTATGCATAATTTAATGTGAACCAATAATGTGGCTCGAATTTCAATACAAATGGCGGGAACTCTTTGCACCGAGCATTTCCTAGATGCAAAAAGAAATGCACCATGCAAAGAAAGCTACAAGTTGGCGGGAATTCTCCGTTGCACCGGGGTTCTCTTCTGCAGCAGAAAACTCCACCGTGCAAAGAAGCTGCAATTTAGCGGGAGAATAATTTAGCAGTGCTGAAGCACACACAAAACACAAAACCACAACTTTGGGTTGTGACATCCCCCCTTGCTGAAGGCATAGCTAAATTATGCTATACACTTATCATTGTAGTGATCTAGAGCTTTGTCGTGAGTCGTCAAACGAACAGATAAGCAAACAAACAAATAAAGAAACATAAAATGCGCTGTCCTGGGATTGGGTTACATAATAATCAACAAACAATAATCAACACAAACACATAATCCGATTTGTAATAAAACTACACGATCAGGGCTTCAGTGGGCGTTATGGCGAAGTCGTACGTCAGGCCCTCACTTCTTCCGATGATGTTATCCCTCTCAGGGCTTCTCTTCGCCACGCACTCTGAATTCCGGATCTGTAAACAAAACTCTCAAAAAAAAATAGATTAACTCATCTTCAACAAATTTACAAAATTTTCATGGAACTTTACTAGTTCTCTAAACCATCTTCTCTTTATATTCTCAATTGGATGAAATTGTTGAGGAGCCATCATCTGGTTCCTCTAAATAACGAAAACCTAACTCATAGGCCAATTGCCATTGGCCTGTGTCCCCTAAAATCCGAAGCTGCCACTTATTGAGTCCAGAACGCTGTAGGAGAAATCCAAAGATGTATCGCTCTTCTGGGGTTCTCGGTGGCAGTGATGGAAGATCGGATTCATGATATTTGGTGCCTTGAAGTTCGGTCACGGGGGCGACGGTCCCGATCAAAAGATAATCTTGGCTCCATCAGGATACGCAGTCGTGACAACTGACAAACGAGATTGCTTACAGGTTGGTTCACCATTGGGTTGAGCAGAATCCGGAGGACGATGATTTTTTTTGTCCATAAATCTCAAGGCAACTGTCTAAGCTGTGAACGGTTACTGGAACGGTTCCAGGATCTCGTAGATGACGGTGAGGCCATGGTCTTATTCGCTGGAGTGATGTCAGTCCCAGCGCACATGCTCTGGGGTTCCAGGCACAGTACGAGACTCCGATAATTGCTAGCATGAGATGCTCTGCGCCGGTATGTTCTGGCCATCCTTCATGCCATACGTGGGCTTTTTGACTAATCAGTCCTGCAACAAGCGCTGGCAGTGGAATAGGCCAGTGAACGTTGACCGCTATCATGTCCATGTCAGTCACATGTCCTCTACTCCACGAAGCTTGTCTAACTAGGAAGCTTGCTTCTTCCTGGTTCAGCAGGTCGGATCCAAGTTCCATGACCAAACGTCCCAACCATACAACTAGAGTCTCTTCAGGCTGTATTCTTGATGCTCTACATAAATCTTGTAACTCAGTTCTTGTACAAGCATAGTAAGCAGTGGTACCTCAACCAGTTGTTGTTGTAGGGAAAGCTGCTCTTTCGGGAGTTGATGTTGTTACAGGCTGAACTGCTGCCGCGGGAGTTACTGCTGCTGTTGCTGCTTCAGGCAGGAGGGACGGATGCACTCCTCTGCTTGACTCTCTCCTTCGTCAGCAGGAAGGCATGGTCGGTAGGGGCGTCGCTGCATCGCTAGGCGGAGTTGCCGGAGACGATGCTGCGTTGATGGGCGGAGTCGCTGACCGAACTCTCGCGGGTTCCTCCGAAGCTCCACCCTTCTTTTCCGGTTCTTCCACGCGGTCTCCTTCTTGCTCGGCACCATCTTGGGCTGGCGTTTCAGGCTCCTTTCTCTCAGCCGCTTCTTTGACCGCTTGAATAGCCATCTGCAGCTGGGTTTTTAAACTTAAATTCTGGTGCATTAAATTAGTGATCGTATGAAAAGTTGCACTTAACTCTCCCCCCTTGTCGTACTGCGGGGCCACCCTCTCATCTGCAGCGTGTTCCTCCGTCTCCAGATCTTCGCGGAGCTTGGATGGAAGCTTGCGACCCCGTAATCTAGACGCCACCATGAAAGGGGAGAACCGGCCGATTGGCACCGGTTCTTCACTCTCCTGAGCATATCGTAGGCATCGGGCACACTCCCGGGTGAGGGTCGGGTTCACTTCGCCCGCCGGGTTGATTCTGGCGAGGGACACAGTATCGAGGGGCCTGAACAGGACCCG
This sequence comes from Alligator mississippiensis, assembly GCF_030867095.1. Lineage (NCBI taxonomy): Eukaryota > Metazoa > Chordata > Crocodylia > Alligatoridae > Alligator > Alligator mississippiensis. Next base: position 116,103,273 of record NC_081826.1, on the reverse strand, counting down.
CTCATCCCTCATTATACACCCGAACGCCGCGGGGAACAAATACACTTCCCTCTCTCTCGGGGCTCCGTCTTCGGAGACTCCCTCTTCTCCCTTCAGCAACAGGCGTCCGCTGACAAATCTCTCACCCGTTCCTCCCGCCTGGTGGTAAGCAATATGCCCCTCCAGTTCTTCAAAGCTTTTCACTTGGCGTTGGTTATTGTGCCAAGGGCAGTTCTTAACCAATTCTAGCTCTAACGTGTCTTTTCCTGATCCCATCCTTGTCGCCATGTGCGGGCCGGGAGCGATCCGGGCCCGTCTTTGCTCACGCGGGCTGTGGCCAGCAGCCCGGGCACGCGGGGTCGGAGAAGACCGGGGCGAGCTAGAATTAGTCACGGACGCATAGTGGTTGATTTAAAGATTGTTTACTTACACCAAAGATGGTCGTGGTGTAGGCTGGACAGTTTCCAGGCACAGCTCTGCTTAAATCCTCGTTAGAGGACTATGACAAGTTCGTTCTTTCCCACGGAGTTGTTGAAGCTCCGTGGGTTTGGTAGTTTCTCGTGCAGGAAGGGATACGTCTAGGAATCTATCGGCAACAGGGAGAGGCTAGAGGCTGGTCAGGCCTCCGTTGCCTTTTAAGAAATGCGTTGGGTCCGTGAGGATCCGCAGCGCTTAGAAATCTTCACACAGCATGAAGTCTCCTCCTCCTGATGTTCGTGGAGTCCTCCAATTTCTCTCCAACTTGGGCGGAAACCACCCAAGCTCTTTATATGGCTACCAAGCCAATCGCTAGCCGCCACGTGTGCATTAATGTGAACCAGTAATGTGGCTCGAATCTGAGTACAAATGGCGGGAACTCTTTGCACCGAGCATTTCTTAGATGCAAAAAGAAATGCACCATGCAAAGAAAGCTTCAAATTGGCGGGAAGTTCTCCGCTGCACCGGGGTTCTCTTCTGCAGCAGAAAACTCCACCGTGCAAAGAAGCTGCAATTTAGTGGGAAAATAATTTAGCAGTGCCGAAGCACACACAAAACACAAAATCACAAATTTGGGTTGTGACAGATATCAGGAGGCACTACTGCACAGTCCAGGTGGCTAGGATCTGGAACCAACTTCCAAGGGAAGTAGTGCTTGCTCCTACCCTGGGGGCCTTCAAAAGGAGGCTAGATAGACACCTCACCGGGGTTGTTTGACCACAGCATTCTTTCCTGCCATGGCAGGGGGTTGGACTTGATGATCTGCTCAGGTCTCTTCCGACCCTACCAATTATGAAACAGGTGCCATTATTATGACAGCACCTAACACATTCACTGAGCACCAGCTGGCTGCTTTTAAATGTCACGGAAATATCACTAGCCTATACTAGTAAGACAGTACAGTATGTCAACAATGGACTGAATCAAGACCTTACCTACGACCAGCATTGGCAGCCTATGGCCTTTGGGCTGGATCTGGCCCAGGAAGGAAAGAGGGGTTTGCCTCAAGCACAAGCAGCTTGAGATCTTGAGGGGTGGTAAGCAGGATGGTGAGCACCTTTTAAAAAATAGGCATGAAGTTGGGAACTGGGTGCCTGTGGAAATGGCAGTGGGGAACAGGGAGCTCTCCACTCCCCAGCTGCTATTTCTATGTGTGAGGAGCAGGGAAGGAGGGGAGGAAGGGAAAGGTTTTGTGGTCTCTAGCTTCCAGCACCCAGGGAGCTTTAAAGAACATGGCAAGCTACCTCAGCATGCTTTTTAAAGATTCATGGGTGCCAGGAGCCAGAGACTGGGCCTAAGCACCTGAGTTAGTTTAAAAACATAGCTACAACCACATTTTTTAAGCGTTCCTGTGCTCCACACTGAAGCAGTGCCAGCAGCTGGGGAGGGGGGAACTCCCCAGCTGCTGCTTCCATGGGTGCCCTAAGTACTTAAATGAGTGCTCAGCTTGGGCTTCCAGATGCATAGAAGCTTTTTAAAGGCCCAGGGTGAAGTGAGCCCAAGAGCAGGGAGACGTTTCTTGATGTTGGGCTCATGAACACTTTGTCCTAGACCCTGGGGCTGCTCCAGGCCAGATCCAACATTCAGCTTAGCATCTGGATCTGTCTTGGGTCATATGTATCATTAAGACGTAATATGGGACAAAATATGTTATACGTTATATTTGGAACATTTTTGCAGCTCACTTCCTGTATTATCGCACTATAAATTGGCTTTAACATGTGGCAGGGTTACTGTTTATGTTGTGAGTAACACCTTAATCGCACCATAAATGTGATGTTATCAAACTTTTTTGAAAATCCCATTATTGCCTGTGCATGGAGAGTACTCTATGGCTTAATACATACTCTTCTTTTAGGTAGCACCCATCAAGTTTGGTGGATGAACAATGGAAACATTGTTCTCCTATGGAATTTGACCCCACAATCTGTTTGGTATGGACTGTGGGGGGTTTTGCCTATAGCAGGTGGCACAGCCACTTTCCTTGGATCTCTTCTTCATTTTAACAGTGCTTGCAGTAGTTGGACACTGATAGCTCTTATCTCCCTCCTTTACCTGTGATAGGTGTGGCTGCTCTACACTTTTTATGGTAATATTCCTTGTAGTTGAGTGGCAGGGTTGAGTCTGTTGTTTTAGGAACAGGTTAGACAAGGACTTGTATGAGATGTTTTGGATAGGGATGTTCCCGCCTCTAGCATGGGATTGGACTACAAGACCACCTGAGGTCTCCTCTTCCAACCTGCTTTGCTATGAATATAATGCTTGCAGCAGACATTATGATTGGGTGTTGCCTGCACAGTACAAGTATGTGCTTGGAAGCTTAATAAATACACCATTGCTCAGGAGTCCATATTCCCCCTTATTTATCCTGAGTTAATCAGTGTATCCTCCACAGGCCTCCAGTCTTTTATCCCCTGTACCCATCCTTGCATTCCTATTCTTTCTTTGAAGTATTAACCGCTTCTAAAGCAAAATCCTTTCAAAGACAACTGCTTTATATCCTGTGTCTTGAAACTGTTGAATTTGAATCAGCCAAGAATGTAGGCTTGCCAAACTGGGCCTGTGCCAAGAGTTATTTGGCACATGTTCAGGACACAACTGTTACAGAGGCAGCATCAACAGAGAGAGTAGCTGACATGGTAAATTTGCAGCCCTTCCTTTATTTACCCAGTTAGTGTGTGTGTTGAGTTCATGCATGATCTGCTTTTCTCCAGTATATGCCCCACTGCACACTGGAATTTCTTTTGCAGAACTTGTGGCATTTTTTTTGACCTTGCATGAAGACCAACATGGCTGCAACCAACATGCCCCAAAATATAGGTATACACATTTTTTCTCTTTGAGCTATAATTGGGAATATCATTGTAATCACCAAATGGGGCAGAAATTTGGGAAACTCAGAAAAGTTCAAGCATGAGCTGGCATGTGGTATGCTCATTTTCACTAAATGGCAAAGTAATGTCTGCCCCACGTTCTTCCTGTGCTCTGAAGCTCAGATTCTCTCAATATGGGTTCCTTTCTAGATGGGCCATACCAGGAAGCAAGTGGCCCTTGTCTCCCCTGTGTGCTATGATGCTTATGTTACAATGTGTTGCCATATAGTGGACATGCACTTCCACTGAACTGAAGTCATAACCATCCAACTCTGATTCTTTGCCTACTCCCCATCTTGTAGTCATGCAAAGGTCACTAGTCTTTGTGTCTCCTTACAGTCTGCATGAAACTACTTAAAGAGAATGAGAGACTATCCAGACTTGGGAGTTAGCATCATGTGCATGGCACTCGGTTGAATCAGTCTCCGGTGACTCAGCCTCTGCCTGTCCCAGAATGACCAGTTGCTGGGATAAATCAAGGTGAATGGCTTATTGGCTTAAATTGGATCCAGGAAAGGGCAGACTCAAAGATGATAGATGGTCTGAGACATTTGCCAATATGTTAAAACTATCAGGATTCAAGGGCACGAGAATGCAGATCATCACCATTGAGGCCTTACTCAATACCTAATCACTGCTGAATATACAGATTGCCACAATAGCAACAAACGCTTGCTTCTATCTTTCCCTTATCATCCTCACCTTTGCTCAGATGAGGACTGACCCATGGGGATCCTCATTTCCACTGCTTTGGTATTGAATGTTGCAACTCATTGTTTCCGAGGCAACTGCTACAAAAGGGTTAATAAGATGTAATATTGTCTCTTCACAAATTCTCCTGGCTTCCCATTCATTCGAAGCATAGTTTAAAGCCCTGGATCTAACTTACAGCCACTTAATAAACTGGAGACAGCTGCATCACAGATTGTCTCACCTTCCAGTAGCTCTCAAGACAACTGTATACTTCAGATATAATGTAACTGGACAGGCTCAGGTTTAGGTCCCATGAATGGATCGCTGTCAGCAGTAAACCTGAACTTAGCTATGTAGCCTCTGCCAGAAAAAAGTTGTGCTTTAGTGGGAAAGTATTTGGGTTTCCTTTTCTATAGAGCATTCCTGAAAACAGAAGTTCATATATTAAAAGGTAATGAAGATAAAGAAATGAATACATGAACACACACAACTCAAACTACTCTAATACAGAAGAAAAGAGTGAGAAAAACACTATTTTCTTTTCTGGAAATTTGTGATCTCTAGTTTTGTGCAGAGCTTCATATGGCTATGACTTGCTTCATATAAAAACTGCAGCTAGACAGATGAACACACCAGTTCTGACAGGTTTGGCTTCCTATCAGAACTGTCTATTCGGCTATAAAATGATGTATTTCACATACTCTACTAATAACGGGGAAATCCAAGTTAACTCTGTTGGTTATACTCGGCATTACCATAGACTACAGGTCTGAGTGAGTGCCAGATGTACCACACTGTCCTGTATGTTAACAAAATAAAACAAAAAACACACTGTAGTTAACACTGAATTTACAAAACAAGAAAATGGTTACTAATTGATTGTCTCAACTGCTTAAAACAGGGCTTTTCAGTCATGGTACATTAGGCAATTGTGACTACTATGCTTAGGGTGACCATATTTCCATGGTCACAAACAGGATTTTCCTACTAGCCCCTTTGCCTCTCCAGCATGCTCATTTGCCTCTAAGTACTCCAATAACTGAGCTCACCAGAGAGCAGGAGCAGTAGTCTCAGGTGAGTGGGTGGGGAGAAAGCACTGGAGAACAGGGAACAGTCCCATTTTTATTGGGACAGTGGCTATCCGAGGACAAAAGCATTGATTTGAAGGCACCAATTGGATGCCTGGATAGGTGTTTAAAACAAGATTGTTGTGTGAAAATGGGATCTGTGGTCCCCCTAACTATACTAGGCAAGATTAATTAAACCTACACAAATAAGTTGTTACCAGCAGGAGTGTAACCTGGGGGCTGGGACACCACCCTGGGCCCTGATTCAGAGCAGGGCCAGAATGGAAGCCACTAAGGGATCCCATGCTGCCGCTGCCATGACAGTAGCCCACGTTCAAAGAACTTATAGTGAGGTAGGAGCCCCTTCGTAAGGAGATAAATGCTCATTTCCCCACCCTCCCAACCCATGCTGCCCAGGGCATCAAAATTTTAAGTTGAGCCTCTGGCTATCAGATGAAGAGAGAGCAGATTTAAACTCTAAAATAGTAACCTTAAAAGAGGAAAAGAATGCCTTCTTTTGCAGTTTTCCTTTTTTACATATCAGTAACTGTTCCCTTAGGCTTAAAGTGACCCTTGCCTTGAAGACTAGCTTAGATTCTCATTTCTACTAAAAGTTGCCTTCAGACACGAGCTTAAGTGTCTTCTTTGGCACAGAGAACAAGCGGCCCAAATACTTGTTAAAATTTTATCCATACTCTTTTATACATCCCAAGTATTTCAAGTAGTTAAAGTCTAAGGCATTCTAGTTGCAATTGTATAAAAATGCATTTTACTAATTTGGGCGGTACAAAAAGTTATGGATACAATTTTTTCCTATATACATGATTAAGTAAGATTAAAGTTAGTACTGACTAAGATGACAAGCAGCGTTGTTGGTTTTAACATGGGTCAAATGAAAGAACTTGGCCTTGTTTGTTGACCATTTTTAGAATATGTCAAAACATCTTATTGTACATGTCCACCAGATGCTCAAATAAAAACTCTTAGGTTTTTTTTCTGTCTTTATCTAAATGGAAGGCCTTGGAACTAGTGGCATTCAGTCAATAAGATGTATTTTCTTTGGTCAAGGTAATTCTAACAAATCAGAGCCCAGAAGTGTGTAGAACACAAATGGTGCTGTGGCTTGAATAGGCTATGATATTCCCTTGATAATGCCACATGTCACTGCCTTGATTAATATTATTACTCTAAAGAAATATAATAAAAATTTCCAGCAGAGCAAGAAAATGATTGTTACAATAAAGACCATTGAAATGAACATGCTTATTAACATGCTTTCCCTAACTGCACAAAGGCTGGCAGATAGAAAAGGGTATTCTTTTTTCCCCCAAGTTGCTCTGCATAGTCTGTCATGTTGCAGAGTTGTCACGACTGCTGTGTCTCCTGGTTATCATTTGAAATCTCAGATGATGATTAATACTATTGGCTCAGACAATTCTAAAAGGCCTTTGCTCTAGCTGCATACATTTTCACTAATTTAAATGACATGTCATGGAGTTGGGTGGATTATGATGGACACGGAAGAAAAGGGAAGTAGTATGTCAGGACAAAAATTTTGCATATATTCTTCATTCATTGGATCAGTGATCAGAAAAGTTCAAATACAGAACATGTTATAGTAGTATCTTGTATTGATAAAACACCTTTCATCCAGAACCGTCCCCAAGGAATTTTGTATTTGGGCAAGGACCTCCAAAACTTCTGGCTAATCCTTTTATAAGATACTGAATTCTCCACCTGAGAAGGAAGCATACATAAGATACTGAATTTCACGTGGCTTTAGGCTGGAACAGCTACACCTGCTGAAGAGAGAATGTGAAAGTGTCTTTCAGCTGTAGCACTGAAAGACTTAGCTGCGAAGGGAACAAGCTAGGGGAGGATGCAGGCTGGCAATGTGAGAGTTGCATGTGCTGGGAAGTGAAAGAGAAGTTCATTTATGCCCAGGCATGGAATGGTTCTACCTTGTAGGATGTGAATGAGAAGGCCAGGCAAATGGTATATGGTTTCTTTCACCCCTTGTAACTTCTGAGGTCTTCCCTTACCTCCCAGCCCTTCCATTCCCCATTGCACTCTCTATCTTTATACCTTTGCACTCTGTGTTCCCTTCCAGTTTTCTTGATGTACTGTGACACTTTACCTATGCTCCTTCACACATTCTTTTCTCTTCCCCCAGTGCCTGTCAAGGATCCCTGGCAAGCTAAGCCTCTATCTTAAGTGAAAACTAAACCCAATGGCTTGTGCTGAAGTCCAGTGAAGTACTCTGACATTGTCTTCTTCCTTGGACCTCCAAGGGTAGTAAGATTTTTCATATTTTTTTTCAGACCTTTATAAGTACCTTTTATCATGAAAAACTTTTGCTGTTTTTTCCACTCTCCTCCCGTTTCTTTTTCCCTAAAAAGTATCCAGAACACATGCCATCATGTGCAGTGATGTATTAAGATTTATTGGGGCCCTGCTGCCAAGGGTGGGGCAGGCGTCTGTACCCTGTGGGCAGAGATGGCAATAGGGGAGATCTAGGTGGGCTATAGCCACCCCAAAATTTGCCTTAGCCTCCCCCCAGTAGCCACTCCTCCCAGTGCTCCTGCTGCCCACCCACCCTACACAGCTGAGCCCACAAAGGTGTGATGCTCCCGGCATAGGTGGCACCAGCCTCTTCCCACTGGGGAGGGGGGGGGATGGGCCAGGGCTGGGGTAAGAGTAGGTGGGAGTGGGGCAGACTCAGCTGCATGGGGCAGGTGGGTGGCAGCAGCAGCACTGGGATGGGTGACTATGGGGGGGTTAAGGTGAATTTTGGGGTGGCTACAACCCCCCAAGCCTCCAGCCCAGCCTCCCACCAGGAAGAGACTGGTGCTGCCCCTGCCCTCAGTAGAGGCTGGATGGTGGGCTGGGGGTGGGGTGGCACATGCCTGCCTCTCCTCCCTGCTTCCTGCTCCACCCCGCATGGCCAGAGTGGAGCCAAGTGGGGTGAAGGGTGGGCTTGGGGCTCTCTGCCTTGCTGCCTTTGTCCCAGGGGCCATGCACCCCTTGCCTGCCTGGCAGTGGAAGGAACAGCTCACCATCTCCATGGCTACCAGGCAAGCAGGGGGTGCATGGTTGGCACAGGGCCCCCAAGGCAAAGGCAGCAGGACAGACAGCCCCATGCCTGCAGCAAGCAGCCCTCATCCACCCCATGCATGCACAAATATGGGAGGGGCATATACCCCCCCCATGCCTCTTCTCAAGGGTGTGCACAGTGGCGAGGAGCTGCTCCCCGCATGGCCCCTGGACGAGTTGTCCATTGCTCCATCCCGCTCCTGGCCCCAGGTCCCATGCACTGCCTTGGCTGGGCAGTGTCCCCTGCCCCTGTCCCTGCCCCACTCCCTCCCTCACTGTGGGGGCCTCAATCTACACACCCACACCCTTTCCTCCATGCACCTACCTGCAGGGAGCAGCTCTCCATATTGCCCAGCTGTATTCTGGGACATGTGCACGCGTGTGGCCGCACACAGGCATGCAGTGAATGCACATAGGCACACGGCACCCCCTGTGTCTTGCTCCCAGCAGCCCCATGCAGGCTACAATGCTGCCCACCTGCAAGGGGAAACCTGCCATTTCCCATGGGAACCCAGGCACCCCGGGTGGGGGGAGTGGGGCCTTGATTGGCAGAGGCCCCTGGGCCCCCATGCATTAATCCGCTTATGACCATGTGTTCCCCAAAGGTGCTGAAGATTCCACAGGTGCAAAGTGCATGGGGGAATGAAGGAAGAACAGACAAACGCATGTGAAGATTTTACAAGCACCTCTACCTTAGTTTTCCCCAAGGGGTAGTGGGTAAGATTCTCCTGCTGCAGGAAAGTGCATCATTTGCATTTCTTCAGGGAGGAGAGAGGCAGGAAGTAATAGTGGCTCAAGGACTTGAAGGACTGTTACCAGCAGCAATGGTGAAGAAACTGCTAAAAAGAATGTTCTAACAAAACCACATGACATGTATACACACATGTGTGCGCAAACATGCACACAAATTTGTTTGTGGTTTGTTGGGGTTTTTATAGTGGACTTTCAAGATTATAATGTGTGTATCTAATAATGCATAAACATGTCCTTTCCTATATTGTAGTCTACTCATGAGTCACTGGCTATATATGAAACCTAGACTGAACACTTAAATTATTAGATTTTTTGGGTTTGTTGGCAGAACCAACAAACTGAAGTGAAATCATTTTAGAGCAGCAAGAAAAGAAAACTTTTCAGGCATTTTTTGTGAACTGAAGGAACCAAGTTTTTATTTCAGGTCAAGATGGACCCAAAATAGTTCCTTTAAATCAACTTTGAAATTAAAATGTAAAAATGAAATCTCTCCGCATTACTGAATTTTTTGGTTATTTTTGCCGCCTTTTTTTTGCCAAGGTTCACTCAAATATTACAAAAGGTAATAGTCTACCAAAATCATGCTTTTTGGTGAGTATACTATATGCCAAAAAATGTCACCCAGCTGAACACACACGTTCTTAATCCATGGCAAATTTATAAGGTGTGCCTAAAATGCAAAGATTCTACCACTACCTGTTCTGTCCTGTTGACTATGAGCATCATAGTAAATAGGAGCTTTGGACTGTAGCCAGCAGTTAGGTCAACTTGATGTTGGACCATGAACAGCCAGTGATTTTTTTGGAAAAAGTCACCATAATGAATTTAAAAGTGAAATGATTACTTTTCATTTCCGAGGTTATTTTTTACACCGAAATACTTATTAAATGCAGTGTATGTAATTTGCATATGTGTGGATGTGAAGAGAGAGGACATGCACTATTTGTATCTTGAAGCATACATGAAAAAAATTCAGAAAACTTGGTTAGCAATGATGACTCAAGTGCTAACTACAAAAATAAGCTCATAAGAATTCTGCTCTGACCTCACAGTCTATTCAGATGGATTGCACAAGAATTTTAAATTAAGTGCTAAGTTGTCTTAAAACTACTCGAGAACACTGGTTCTCACCAAGAACAAATGAATATAATAAATTGGAAAATTGAGATCATAGTAACTGAGTCAATAATGTTGTCTGTGTGTGTGTGCATGATAGAGGCATTAACAGATAATATCATGAGTCAGATTTGTTTCTGATTGAGTCTAAACTTTTGCGCGCATACTATGGTACATCGAGTTTGTACAAAAGCTCACATGTACTTTTGAAAATGAGGCCATTATACAGGCCATACTGTACCATATATTACGTGTACATGATCACAAGGTGTTGGTATTTGTTATGTAAATGTCTTGGAAAATAGTGTCACGCTATTTGGATGTGGACGTTGACAGAGTTTGCTATTTGTGAACAATACTCGTATGTATTGTACATTTACCCTTTTGTCATGGAGGATGTTTGCACAATTTTTAGTATTGTTTTTGTTTTGGCAAAGACAGAATGCTCAGACCAGGAAGTGACTGCACCCTGATGTGTGTCATTTCCCTTTCACGCAACTCCTGTTTACTGCCAGCCGTTTTGTTACAGACACATTACAGCCTTTGATATGGCTGGACCATAGCTGACTCATATCTAGTAAACTCTGTGGCTGTCTGTTTTTCACAAATGATAAGGTCAATCTCAAAAAGAACTTCATGGGATCTTTCACAATCTTCCATTCATGGTACTGTTCCCACTGAGTCAATAAAAGGGAAAAAATTGCGGCGTGGGGAAAATTTTCTGGTAGACTGAAAGTAGCCAGTTCTGTGCTTCTTTAGTATGATGCATAGCAGATCCTGTCTGGCAGATGCACTGTTTGCTTCCACGTTTTCTGTGTGCTCTTTCATCAGTTTGAAATGTTTTCCTCTAAAAGCTTTCAATATGTTTCGTCATTTGATAACCGAGAATTTGTTTTAATGCAAGGGGACCCTCACATATGCCTAGTAGCCTCCCACCTCATTTTATAGAGCTCCTCTGTGTTTGAAAGTCAATTGAACTGTCTGAAAGATTGGACAGTTAAGTGAGAGAAGGATAGTTCAATCCAAATTACTGTAACTCGCTTAAAAATTAAGTAAAATGTTTTAAGGGAAGTGATCTGATAAATACTGGCTTAAACTAATTGGATTTTCAATAGACAAATTACAGCATTTTTCTCATTACCTAACTTTCTGTGAGGCTATCATGTTGAAATGGAGAGTATACTCTTGTAACACACTGCCTTTAGAAGCCACGTTGAAGTTATTTACTATTTTTGAGCTTTAACCGTCAGTGAATATTTGAAACTCTCAAATGAAAATTACTATAGAATTGCAAAGTCGTTACATTTTTTATTGGAGGGATTTTTTTTCAAATTGTTCACACAGACTTTCCACTCCTTTACCCTTATTGCGCTGGTGAAGCTTATTACCTCTCATTTCTCCCTGAAACAGTGGTTCTCAACCTTTTTAGAATAAAGGCATCCCTCAGAAAATGACAGCTCTTAGCTTTCACTCTTACTACAAAAAATAATAGAACAATTCTTTTGTTGCAAAGATCTCAGACCACAGCAGGCCAGAACATTTTTGATGGTATGGATTCCAATTTGAAATTTCTAGTTTTACATGTGTTGGTATTTGTGCACCTAGCAGTGCTAATATTACACAACACTCTTAAAAGGATCTTGCAGCACCCTGGTTGAGAGTCACTGCTCTTAAAGAAGCCACTCCACCACTTAAAAAAATCAGGCATAGAAGAAAGCCTCATATGCAGGGGAGATTTCCAATTAGAGGAACAAATCAAAGCGAATAATACATGTCCTTTCAAAACTAGCTTCTATATTTGGACTATGTAGTGATTATAGCTAAATTGAAACAAAAGAAATATAGAAGTTTTCATTGTACAATAAATTGTTCTTGTTGTTGTTGTCTATAATAAGAAGGAGCATTAAGTGGTCTGTTTAGGATTCCCTAAAATCGTTTCTTGTCATGTTGGTAGCACTTTCTTTTCAATTCATTATGAGACATTTCTTCTAGTAAGAATTTGCATGTGTTTGGTATGTTCCCAACCCAGGTTTAAGAAACTGCCATTCACAATTACCAATGCTATGCATGCAGTTGAGAGAGAAGTTCCTCCCCAAAAATGTATTCATTAAGGTACAAGACCATGTGGGCCTGAGGGGTGGCAGAAATGCTGAACAGCTTCTTGTTCATTAATGCTGAAATATTTATATGAGCTTCAATAATAACAGCATATTTTAGCATCTATGTGGTATGAAATTGAATGTTGATGCAATTAGATAATATTGACAGTCACAATTGTAATTATGTAAATAACACCGAGACATTCTTTCCTCTAACTTCCTGCATGTAAAGAAAGAGAGAGAAAATTGTGTGTGCCGGTAAAGACTTACTGAACTACTTAATTTCTTTAAAGAGAATATCCCGAAGCAAAGATATATCCTCTGGATTATTTGTTCATCTAATTTAGGTGGGTTCTCTAGGTTATATAACTGAGGCATGTGGGGGCAAATTATTTTTAAGGGGAGATTGTATATCTGTAATAGATATGTAAGTCTGCCCACTCCAAGTCCAGAACCCTAACTCTGAACAGTTTCAGTCAATGCATTGTATTTTCATTTTTATTCTGCTGATGCTTTTTTGTTACCTTTTTGAATAGATAATTTAAAATTGCTCTCTGTAGGGATGTTCTCTGTGTCTCTCTGCCTATCAATCTTTCTATCTGAACACAGAAGTATTTGATTAGTGTATTTAAAGTAATAAAGATGTCAACAGTAGTGTCATGTTGATTGATGCTAATTATAAGTCTTTAATGGCTCCTCCAGTTTGGGCCACTCTCCTTGTAGATTGTGATTTTATGGTTAAAATAATGCCCTGCTGTCCACAGACTCGGTCATAAATTTTGGTCTATCTTTCTTTAATGACTCTGCATGCAGTGGTATAATCCCAATAACATACATTATCTTTTGCTAAAAGAAGGCAGTGACTTTCATAGAGGTGATGAATGGATTTATAAGGACTAGCTAAAAGACTGTCTGGGATCACACCAGAGGTTATCTCAGTTGTGCTTCTTATGCATTGCAATAAGCAGAAACATTAGGCAGGCAGTCATAGATAACTGATGATTTTCATTCAGTCCCTCTTTTGCACAGCCATGCCATAAATAAGAACTGATGAAAATTGTGGGAATCTCTGCTATCGTAAACGGTTAAGAATTTGGCCAAATTCAGGGGACCCTTCAGTATGTGGTTGTCAGACTTATGAAACCAGAAGCAAGTTAAATTTTATGGGGAATCATTTTTAAAGAAGAGAAATAATATTGTTATTTTAAAGTATGTGTTGATGGATGTATGTTGTCCACATGGGGTTTTATTGCTAGTTCAGCCTGCTAATGCTTGCTGGTGTTCATCTGTGTTTACTTTGCTAACATATCTTGCTCTTGATTGAAAATGCACAGATAAGAGTTGGCTCTTACTGTTTCTGAAGAGTATTTAATCTTTCATAGATGTCCAAAAATGGAATTTCATGGACATTTAAAGCAGACACACACATACGTACATGTATTAAACTGTGCGTACTTATAGGAATGCTTAAAATTATGTCCAAAACACTTCTCTGTTAAGACTATATTGTTGTTTTTGTTATTGCTGTTTATCAAATTTGTAAGCAACCCCTGGGGTCAGATGGAAGGATCAGGACTCCGGTGAGCTATATACATACCCATTGTAAGGATGGTCTCGGCCCCAAAGAATTAGCAGTAGCTTCATTCCTTTTAGCAGAGAAGTTCATGTGTGAAATGAATTCTTCACTGATACCAGTCAGTTATTCCTGTTAAGATACAAGTATGCAAAATAATTTTATTGGCCCCAGGCATGATGTTGACCTGCATAACTCTGTATCTTTATTTAGCTGTATTTATGCACATGTAGCCTTACCTCTGACTTTACTGTCAAAGGAAGTTGCTCTGTTCCTTTCAGTGTGAGCTGGGTAGGACTTATGGAGACTTCTGAATGGAACTATAGTGCAGACAGCGGTAAGGGATGTCATTAATGTTGGGAACATTTTACACTCTGCTGTAAACATCCAAGTCTTGTATCACATCCTGCTAGTAGACGAGCATTGCCCAGTGACTACTGCTGTCCCTGATTAGGTGATGTCTGGGAAAATCTGATTAATAACCTGATTAATGTTTAATTACCTAAAACAAAAATGGCATGCCAACATTTCATAGTACAAAAATAAATAAAAAAACAAAACAGGTTTTATAGTTAAAATAAAGAAACAAACCAACCAGCTAGCCACTGGCTAACCTAATTGTACCTGAATTGTTCTGTTCAGACAAAGGAGCAGCACTCATAAGCTGTGCTGTGAAGTAGGTAGTTAGGCAGCATCTGGTTCCATGATGAGCCCCTGAGGCAGTTGTGTTAGGAGATTGGGGGTTACCACTTGAGGTTCCCTCTGCTTTGTCATGATTAGATGCTGTTCATGGGGTACTTGGACTGCTTGGTCCTCTTGAAGGTGGTGATGACTTTTTTTTTTTAATTCAGTGGATTCTCCCCCTTCTATTTATTTTTTTTTAATTCTGAAATATATCCATGGTGAAGTTTTCATGCAGTTTTAAACTTTGTCATACAAAAGTTTCTTTTGTTTCAGCTGTTTATGCTTGCTTATCTTGCCAGTATCCAATGTGTGGCGCATTTACTTTACTGAGGATTCTTTATGAATTAAGACTGAAATATGTTGTTCACACAATCAGTACATGTACATACTCCCACCCATATGGATAGAAGACCCTTAGAGTCATGTTGCTTATATTCTTTGCATGCATGCTTGCAGTAGCATAAGAAGGGGTACCTGAGAGGGGCATCTGCTGGGCATCAAGTTAGGAGGACGCTAGAATCATCCCCTACCCCTGTGGCGATCATACTCTGGCACGTAGAGCAGCCCCATGGCTTACCTATACCATGTACCCAAAAAAGGTTCCCCGTTGCTGGTGCTGCTTTAAGAGCAGCAGCGAGAACAGGCAGAATATGCAGTAGCATCAGCTGCTGCTCACCCAGGGACTCTTTTTATAAGTTCCTGACATGGGTAAGAGTGCTGTGCACCCCCACGTCCCCCTGCACTCAAAACTGTGCAGCCCTCTGTCTCAGAACCCATGCATGTCCTCCCTGCACTATTGGACTGTGCCCCCCACCCTGGGTTTGCCTAGGGCACCAACTGTGCTTGTTATGTCTCTGCATGCCTATATATGCATGTGCATCTACATCTGCCAACAGAAATGCATACAGCATGACCAGAGAAGATGACAGTGGTGTTTGTGCTGTCACAATTTGATTATTTTTCTTTGTTGTTTTTGATAAATTAACGTAGGCTCACGTGTTCTACATGGAATTAAAAGAAGAAGCCCAAGGCTTCTGTTTAAAAATGCAGGTTGATCCTCAGAGACGTTCGGCAGCATTTCCGTAGCATGCTACTAATTAAGATAAGGTTATCATTTTAAGTTATACCAGGAATGCAATTAGAGCTTCTACTAAGAACTGTACCAATCAATTTTATACAAATTATTCAGGCCCAGTAAGGTAGAATGCTGTTTTAATAGGACAAGAGATCTAACTGTGGTTTTATTAAGTATAATGTATATTCAAATTACAACTGCATGTAGAATCTACAACCTATCATGTAGCAGAAGCCCACATATCTGTTTGCAAAGCTTTTCCTTAGATAGGATTAATTAAAGCATCTTCTGTTTGTGTCTTCCTTGGTTAACAACAGTTACTGCATTTTATTTTGCAAAAGAGGTACCTTTTGTTAGTTGAAATTGATGTATTATAAATTGAAAATGGGTCCTCAGGACAAACAGCACACAGTCTGTATAAAGATTTCATTTATATGTAGGTATGAGTTGATGTAAAATGACAGGTTTTGGGATGTATGCACTCGTGTATTTTTATTTTCTCTAGTGTAAGCAGGTTGAACCAAATTAAAGTCAGTAAAGTTGCATCTACTTGTATCAGGACTTTATTTGGTACAGCATGTGCAACAATTAAGATTATTTAATTATTTTTGAAATCTTGGGTGCCCCTCATAAAGAGGCTCATTTGTTGGGGAAGGACCTAATGTTTTTCTTGTAACAGCCCTCAGGCTTGTTGCTTTATGTTTTATTGAGAGTTACCAATTTTCCAGGAATTTAGCAATTATACAAAATACAAATAAATGAAACTGTGGAACACTTCAGACAGTCTAGTATATACAGGGCTGTGTACCTATCTCTACACTGTGCCCTTCTGATTTTAGCTTACAGGCAAAGAACATTTGTCCTTTATTATGTTCCTGGAACAGTTTGCTTCTTTATAATCACTTTTGGTTGATCGTGTGTAGGTAGCTCCTCTACTTTAGAGCCTTATCGTTAATTTTATTTCCTGCATTGTACTAGGACTTTTAATGTGCCCGGTTCTAATTCTTAGGTACAAAACAATGTTCACCTGAAGTGAAGGTTGAATACATACTAAGAATTCAAGGGTAAAAGTATTACAAGGCTGTTGTGATTATTGGCTAAGCAAGAAAGGCCAAACAAGGTTTGGGAAAATACACAACCAAGACACCCCAACCACCTTAACTCTTGGCTAATGTGTTCATGATTAGTAATACTTCTTGTAGTCCCAGTTTAAATGAAATTTACTTATAGAGATGCTTTCAGTATTTTCATTTTTCTTTTCCATGGGACAGACTTTAGATTCCTCTCCATCTTTTCAGTTCAAATTTCAGTTTATCTGTTAATAATTTTCAGTGGGACTTGTAGAGTAAGTCACTAAGGCTAGGGACAGACATTATACACAAACTGGTTTAAGCGATCAGAACATAAACCAGTTTCAGCCATTTGGAAACTGAAGTTAAGATGAAGCTGGTTGAATGTAGTATCAGCCTTAACTGATTTGGATCCAACTGGCTTATGCAATGTCTGTCCCAGACCCCTTCCTGGTTCATAGATTTCATAGACATTAGGGCTGGAAGGGACCTCGGAAGATCATCGAGTCCAGCCCCCCGCCCAAAGGGCAGGAAGTCAGCTGGGGTCATAGGATCCCAGCAAGATAAGCATCCAGTTTCATCTTGAAGGTGTTCAATGAAGGCGCTTGAACCACCTCCGGTGGCAGGCTGTTCCAGACCTTGGGGGCTCGGACAGTAAAGAAATTCTTCCTTATGTCCAGCCTGAAACGATCTTGTAGTAGTTTGTGACCATTCGACCTTGTCATCCCTTGGGGCGCTCTGGTGAACAAACGTTCCCCCAGATACTGGTGGTCACCCCTGATAAACTTGTAGGTGGCCATCAGATCACCCCTGAGCCTGCGCTTTTCCAGGCTAAAGAGCCCCAGGGCTCTCAGCCTGTCATCGTAGGGTCTGCTTTCCTGACCTCTGATCATGCGCATGGCTCTTCTCTGGACTCTCTCAAGCTTCTCCACATCCTTTTTGAATTGTGGAGCCCAAAACTGGACACAGTACTCCAGCTGCGGCTTCACTAAGGCCGAGTACAGGGGGAGAATGACGTCCCGGGATTTGCTTGAGAAGCATCTATGGATGCAAGCCAGCGTTTTGGTCGCTTTACTAGCCGCAGCATCGCATTGCAGGCTCATGTTTATCTTGTGGTCAATGATGACCCCCAAGTCTCTTTCTTCCATAGTGCTAGCCAACATAGCACTGCCGAGCCTATAAGGATGCTGTGGGTTTTTCTTCCCAAGGTGGAGAACCTTGCATTTATCGGCATTGAACACCATCAGATTCTCGTCCGCCCACTTGCTGAGCCTGTCCAGGTCAGCCTGGATCATCTGCCTGTCTTCTGGTGTGGATGCTTTGCCCCAAAGTTTGGTGTCATCTGCGAACTTGGCCAGTCCACTTCTGACTCCAGTGTCCACATCATTAATGAAGATGTTGAACAGTATGGGTCCAAGGACAGAGCCCTGGGGGGCCCCACTGGTCACAGGACACCACGATGAGTGACTTCCATCAATTACTACCGTTTGGGTCTGACCCCGGAGCCAATTTTCCAGCCAGTGGATCGTGGAGGACCCAAGGCGACAATTGGCCAGTTTCTCCAAGAGACGATCATGGGACACCAGATCGAAGGCTTTTTTGAAGTCAAGATATATGACATCAATCTCATCTCCCTTGTCCAGGTAATAGGTCATCTGGTCATAGAAGGAAATGAGATTGGTCAAGCAAGACCTACCCGCAACAAACCCGTGCTGGCTATCCCTTAAGATGTTGGCGTTGGCCAGTCCATTAAGGATGGCCTCCTTAATAAACTTTTCTAAGATCTTCCCCGGGATAGAAGTCAGGCTAATGGGCCTATAGTTAGCCGGATCCACTTTCCTCCCTTTCTTGAAAATAGGCACCACATTGGCCTTCTTCCAGTCTTCGGGCACTATACCAGAGCACCAAGAGTTTTCAAAGATCCGCGCTAGAGGCTAGGCTATGATGCTCGCCAGCTCCTGGAGTACCCTGGGGTGAAGATTGTCAGGGCCGGCTGACTTGAAGGTATCCAGCTTTTCAAGGTGTTCCTTCAGAAAGTCAGCATTAATGGAGGGCAGGGGATCACCCTCACCCGGACTTCCCGGCCCTGTAGTGGGCATGGGCGTCCCATGGGGCTGATGAAAGACTGACGCAAAGTACCTATTTAATAGGTTGGCTTTTTCCTGGGTGTCAGTTGTCAGTTGTCCCATCTGGTTCAGCAGGGGTCCAACGTTGCCCCTGCTTTTCCTCCGGCTCCCCACATATCTGAAAAAGGACTTTTTATTGTCCTTGATGCTCAAAGCTAGCTGGAGTTCAGTTGCAGCCTTGGCTTTCCTGGTCTGCTCCCTACAGGACCGGACCAGTGCAGAATAATCCTCCTTGGAGGTGACTGCCATCCTCCATCCTTTGTAGGCCTTTCTTTTTAGCCTCAGGAGGTCTGCTAGGTCCCTGGAGAGCCAGGGGGGCTGCTGTGCCCTCTTGCTGCCTTTCCTCCGAGATGGTATAGACTTAGTTTGTGCATTGAGGATCGCTCCCTTGAGGAGCAACCACTCTTCTTGAACTCCCCTCTCCCTGTGGTCACAGTCCCTTAGGGCTTCACTGACAAGCCTCCTGAGCTTGTCAAAGTCGGCTTTCCTCAAGTCAAGGACTTCCGTGTTGCTGACTGACTTGCCAGCTTTTCGGCGGATGGTGAAGGTGATCAGCTCGTGGTCGCTGTCACCCAGCTTCCCATCGATCACTAGGTCGCCGACTAGGTCATCCCCAGTAGCCAGTACCAGGTCGAGCAGCGCTTTGCCTCTCGTTGGCCCATAGACTTCTTGAGTCAGGTAAAGGTCATCCACGCACGAGAGGAAGCTCTGCGACCGCTCAGATTTTGCTGAGCGATCCTCCCACGAGATGTCTGGGTAATTGAAGTCACCCATGACAACCATGGTCCTGGAGCAAGCTGCCTCAGCCAGTTCCTAGGCAAACTCCGGTCAAGCTCAGGACTTTGGGTGGGAGGTCTGTAATAGACTCCCACCATTGTGTCCCCTGTGCCGTGTTCCCCACGGATTTTAACCCAGAGGGTCTCCAGCCATCCACCCTGGTTGCCAATATCGGCTTGCAGGGACGCGTAGCTTTCCTTAACAGAGAGAGCTACACCCCCGCCCCTTTTCTCTACACGATCCCTCCTGTACAGAGTATAGCCATCTATCCCCGTGGTCCAGTCATGGGTGGAGTCCCACCAGGTCTCCATTATCCCTATGACATCGTAATTGTTTGCACTGAGCAGGAGGATGAGCTCCTCCTGCTTATTCCCCAGGCTCCTGGCATTAGTGTACAGGCAGGCAAGTGCCCCCTTTTAAACCAGAGTCCCCCAGCATCCCAGATGCTTTGCAGCCCTGGGCTGTGCTTGGCTGTGCTCTCTGCTTCAGAGAATTGGGCTGGCCCTGCCCCTCTGCTCCCTAGCTGGAGCTCCAGTGGGTACTGCAGGCACAGCACGGTCTGCCTGGCTTCCCCCTGCCCTCCCCACTCGCTACTCAAGCAGGCATCCCCCACTCCCTCTATCCCATTTTCCACAGCACGGACCCTAGCCACATGGACCCTAGGCATGTTGTATGCTAGCTAATGCCGAGAGGTGTCTGTGTGTGTCTATATTTCCAATTTCACTGGGACAGGACAAAGGCAGACAGGACAGTGTTTGCTTAGGGCTTTTTTGAGCTAATCAACAGGTCAGCTGGTAATGTCCCTCTGTTCTTTCCTTGGGAAAATTTGTTTAAGAAGAGTTTGAACTAACGAGAGAGGTTTATGTGTTCTTGATGCACTGCTGAAGGCTGTGTTAACAGCTCCCTACTGGCTCCCTCACCTGTCAGGTTTGCAGACAGTATGAAGAAGCAGGGAGAGGGAGATTAAAAAGCTCAGTATCATCAACAAATGCATGCACTGCCCCCCACCTTTTTCTCAGAGACCTAGCCCGGGGCTGGGGCGTGGCAACACTCCTGCCCCTTGAGCAGTGAGTGGGTAAAAGCCTGGGACTATGCAGGCAGTGTTGGGGTTTAAACTCTTCCTTAATCAGAGTATCTTGCTGGGCACTGGCCACATCCCCTCCTCAGCTCAGCATTGTGGAAGGGGAAGGGGGGCTGCTCTAGTGCCCCCCAGCTTCTAGTCTGAGCCACTGCAGGCATATGCCTTGTGCGGGCTGGGCACGAGGCGCGGCCCATCTTTGCGCACGTGGGCTGTGGCCAGCAGCCCGGGCACGCGGGGTCGGAGAAGACCGGGGCGAGCTAGAATTAGTCACGGACGCGTAGTGGTTGATTTAAAGATTGTTTACTTACACCAAAGATGGTCGTGGTGTAGGCTGGACAGTTTTCCAGGCACAGCTCCGCTTAAATCCTCATTTGAGGATTACGACAAATTCGCTCTCTCCAACGGAGTTGTTGAAGCTCCGTGGGTTCGTTCTTTTTGTTCCAGGAAGGGATACGTCTAGGAATCTATCGGCGACGGGGAGAGGCCAGAGGCTGTTCAGGCCTCTGTTGCCTTTTAAGAAATACGTTGGGTCCGTAAGGATCCGCAGCGCTTGGAGATCTTCACACAAGGCAAAGGTTTTTCTCTCTCTAACTCCAATTTCTCTTCAGCTTGGGCGGAAACTACCCAAGCTCTTTATACGGCTAGCAAGCCAATCGCTAGCCGCCACGTATGCATAATTTAATGTGAACCAATAATGTGGTTCGAATTTGAATACAAATGGCGGGAACTCTTTGCACCGAGCATTTCTTAGATGCAAAAAGAAATGCACCACGCAAAGAAAGCTACAATTTGGCGGGAAATTCTCCGTTGCACCGGGGTTCTCTTCTGCAGCAGAAAACTCTACTGTGCAAAGAAGCTGCAATTTAGCGGGAAAATAATTTAGCAGTGCCAAAGCACACACAAAACAAAAATCACAACTTTGGGTTGTGACATCCCCCCTTGCTGAAGGCATAGCTAAATTATGCTATACACTTATCATTCTAGTGATCTAGAGCTTTGTCGTAAGTCATCAAACGAACAGATAAGCAAACAAACAAATAAACAAACATAAAATTCGCTGTCCTGGGATTGAGTTACATAATAATCAACAGATAATAATCAACATAAACACATCAGATTCATAACTAAACTACACGATCAGGGCTTCAGTGGGCGTCATGGTGAAGTCGTACGTCAGGCCCTCACTTCTTTCGGTGATGTCATCCTTCTCAGGGCTTCTCTTCGCCACGCACTCTGGATTCCGGATCTGTAAACAAAACTCTCAAAAAAAAATAGATTAACGCATCTTATTCAGTTTAAATAGTGGTTGTTACTCTAAACCATTTTCTCTTTATATTCTCAATTGGATGAAATCGTTGAGGAGCCATCATCTGGTTCCTCTAAATAACGGAAACCTAACTCATAGGCCAATTGCCATTGACCTGCGTCCCCTAAAATCCAAAGCTGCCGCTTATTGAGTCCAGAACGCTGTAAGAGAAATCGAAACATGTATCGCTCTTCTAGGGTTCTCGGTGGCAGTGGTGGAAGATTGGATTCACGATGTCTGGTGCCTTGAAGTCCAGTCGGGTGTCGACGGTCCTGATCAAGAGATAATCTTGGCTCCATCAGGATACGCAGTCGTGACAACTGACAAAGGAGATTATAGTTTGTCATGTTTAAACTCCATGGCCATGAGTTCTAGCCATGAGACTATAGCTTCGTCAGACTCCATTTCAGATTCTTTGTATAGCTGTTGTAACTGTCCAAGCACGAATGCGACTGGTGATGACATCTCACTCATCAGTTGCTTGGTTGACCGTGGCTGTAGGGCAAGCTGCTCTTTCAGGAGTTGATGTTGTTATAGGCTGAACTGCTGCCGCGGGAGTCACTGTTGCTGTTGCTGCTTCAGGCAGGAGGGGCGGATGCACTCCTCCACTTGACTCTCTCCTTCGTCGGCAGGAAGGCGTGGTTGGTAGGGGCGTCGCTACATCACTAGGCGGGGTTGCCGGAGACGACGCTGCGTCGATGGGCGGAGTCGCTGACCGAACTCTCGCCGGCTCCTCCGAAGCTCCACCCTTCTTTTCCGGTTCTTCCACACGGTCTCCCTCTTGCTCGGCGCCATCTTGGGCTGGCATTTCAGGCTCCCTTCTCTCAGCCGCTTCTTTGACCGCTTGAGTAGCCATCTGCAGCTGGGTTTTTAAATTTAAATTCTGGTGCATTAAATTAGTGATCGTACGAAAAGTTGCACTTAACTCTCCCCCCTTGTTGTACCGCGGGGCCACCCTCTCATCTGCGGCGTGTTCCTCCATCTCCAGATCTTCGTGGAGCTCGGATGGAAGCTCATGACCCCTTAATCTAGACACCATGAAGGGAGGGAACCGGCCGGTTGGCACCGGCTCTTCACTCTCCCGAGCATATCGTAGGCATCGGGCACACTCCCGGGTGAAGGTTGGGTTCGCTTCGCCCACCGGGTTGACTCCGGCGAGGGACACAGTATCGAGGGGCCTGAACAGGACCCGCTCATCTCTCATTATACACCCGAACGCCGCGGGGAGCAAATACACTTCCCTCTCTCTTGGGGCTCCGTCTTCGGAGACTCCCTCTTCTCCCTTCAGCGGCAGGCGTCCGCTGATAAATCTCTCACCCGTTCCGCCCGCCTGGTGGTAAGCAATATGCGCCTCCAGTTCTTCAAAGCTTTTCACTTGGCATTGGTTATTGCACCAAGGGCAGTTCTTAACCAATTCTAGCTCTAACGTGTCTTTTCCTGATCCCATCCTCGTCGCCATGTGTGCCAGCAGCCCGGGCACGCGGGGTCGGAGAAGACTGGGGCGAGCTAGAATTAGTCACGGACGCGTAGTGGTTGATTTAAAGATTGTTTACTTACACCAAAGATGGTCGTGGTGTAGGCTGGACAGTTTTTCAGGCACAGCTCCGCTTAAATCCTCATTTGAGGATTACGACAAATTCGCTCTCTCCAACGGAGTTGTTGAAGCTCCGTGGGTTCGTTCTTTTTGTTCCAGGAAGGGATACGTCTAGGAATCTATCGGCGATGGGGAGAGGCCAGAGGCTGTTCAGGCCTCTGTTGCCTTTTAAGAAATACGTTGGGTCCGTAAGGATCCGCAGCGCTTGGAGATCTTCACACAAGGCAAAGGTTTTTCTCTCTCTAACTCCAATTTCTCTTCAGCTTGGGCGGAAACTACCCAAGCTCTTTATACGGCTAGCAAGCCAATCGCTAGCCGCCACGTATGCATAATTTAATGTGAACCAATAATGTGGTTCGAATTTGAATACAAATGGCGGGAACTCTTTGCACCGAGCATTTCTTAGATGCAAAAAGAAATGCACCACGCAAAGAAAGCTACAAATTGGCGGGAAATTCTCCGTTGCACTGGGGTTCTCTTCTGCAGCAGAAAACTCTACTGTGCAAAGAAGCTGCAATTTAGCGGGAAAATAATTTAGCAGTGCCGAAGCACACACAAAACAAAAATCACAACTTTGGGTTGTGACATGCCTGAATTTCCTCAGTCCCGAGGGAATGTCTGTGGCTAGGGTGCAGACATTCAAAAAGCCGGAGCCTGCATTGATTCAGTCTTTTCAGGTTGGTCTAGCCTGGCTAGGCTAAACCAGTTTGTAATCAAACAGACATCCCAGAAATTCAGGCACATGCCTGCAGTGGCTCAGGCTAGAAGCTGGGGGGGTGCTAGAACAGCCCCCCATTCCCTTCTACAGTGCTGAGCTGAGGCAGGGTGTGGCCAGGCCCTGGCCGGATGTTCTGATTAGGGATGGGTCCCCTCCACGCCTCCCTGCTTTGATAACCGAGCAGTTATCAGCTCTGTTATCAGCATTTATCACCCCATAGCTACCTGTTGATTAGTTCCAAAAAGCCCTAAGTGGACACAGTCCTGTCTCCCATAGCACGGACCATAGCTAGTATATCACATGCTGGCTAATGCTGAGAGGTGTCTGTGTAAGGCAGAGGGGTGGGGGGAATCCCTGTTTAACAGGGAATGGTGAGAGATGGGGGGGAGCCTGGAGGAAGCCAGGCAGATGCCTGTAGTCTCTGCTGGAGTTGCAGCCAGGGAGCAGAGGGGAGGGACCAGCTCTGCTGTGGAGCAGATAGCCCAGCCCAGAGAGCATGCCGGGGTGCTGGGGGAGTCTGGTTTAACTTAAACCAGAAAGGGGTTTGGGACATACATTTCATAAACTGGTTTGACCTAAATCAGTTAAGTCTGATACTACATTCAACCAGGTTTATCTTAAACCAGTTTCAGCCATTTTCAGACTGGTTTACGTGCACAGAGCATCTGTTTTGTTACAGGTTTACACCAGTTTCTGATCACTTGAATTGGTTTGTGTGTAATGTCTGTCTCTAGCCAGGGTGGTTACTAACCAGTTCAACATAGGAAGGTTAGACTAACCTGCAAAGATTGACTCAATTCAGGCTCAGGCTTTTTGAACGTCTTTCCCTAGCCTTATTGTATGTACATACCACTCCCCTGCTGAGCCCAGGATCACAGCAAAGGAAATAAGCCCTGCCTACTTATTCCTGCTTAGCACATAACCATGCTGGAAAATTAGGCCATATCTATACATGGGTTTCTTCTGGGCCTACAACAGCTGCTGAGGAAATAGGCCTTGCCCACTTGCTGTGCAGTTGGCAGCTGTCCCAGGCTTTTGGCAGGGAGATGGTAAAGACACATACTCTTAGGCTTATTTGAAAATTCCACTCTGAGTGACCTAGTTCAAGGTCTCACAGGAAGTCTTTTGTGAAGTCAGACTTTCAAAGCATAGTTCCTGAGTTTTAGGGTATATATAATCAAAGCAGTAAGTTAAAAGGGGGTGGACACTTACCACAAAGCTCTAAAAGAAGCAGGGTTAAGTTGACCTGATTTAGTTTACACTTAATGCAAGGTAAGAGCAGGCAGATGGACAGTTACTTTGGAGCTGTTAACTCGGGGTAAGTGCCCATTCTCTTTTAAACCCCTTCTTGTGTGTTTTTCTTCATATATATAAGATACAGGTAGTCCTCGGATTTATGACACAATCGGTTCCTGAAAACCGCGTCTTAAGTTGAAACACTGTAACTCAGAACCAATTTTCTCATAAGAAACAATGTTATAAATGGGGGATTGGTTCCTGAACCAAGGCCCAATACCCTATTTTCACCAAAAATATCTCAGAATTTTGTACTCGATCAATTATAGATGAGTAATATAGCTACATTAATATATTCATACTGTAAATAGCAATCGTATTGATTTGGAAGGACTTCTTTGAGGTGACTTTGCTGGACTTTTTGAAGTGCTCTTGGTTGGAGTCTTCTCAGGAGTCTTGGCTGCAGGTTTTTCTGGAGTCTTGTCTGCTCTCTTAAAGAAAGTGTCCAAGGAAGTTTGGACAGATGTTCTCCAGGGAGATGCGCGACGCAGTGAACTTGTTTGCTGGCATGGCATTGCATCAGATCAAGCGTTGTAAGTCGAAACTGGCATTGTAAAGTTGAAACAGGGTGTCAATTTATAAACATTGTAAGTGCAAAATGTTGTAACTTGAAACGTTGCAAGTCGAGGACTGCCTGCATATCAATGCCATCTTCATCATTTGGACTGAAAACCTGCAATCTTTGATTGAGTTCCATCAGAAATTCAACAATCATCAGCCCTCTATCCAACTATCTCTTGAATATTCCAGCACCAACATCTCCTTTTTAGACATAATGATCAGTATCTAGAATGGTAAAATACAGACCATGTTATACAAGAAACCCACAGATCAACATACATAGCTTCACAGAACCTGCAATCACCCTAAACACAGCCAAGCCCTCAGATACCACTGAATTTGCACCAAGGAGAACACCTAGGATTGCCGCCTCAAAAATCTTAAAAAGGCTTTCACTCAACAAGGATAATCCTCTAGAGAGAGAGATGGCACGTTTGAAAGAGCCACCTGGATACCACGTGAAGAATTGCTGCAGTACAGAAGGAAGTCCCATGAATTGCACACTGCTGGTTATGACATATCACCCCTTCCTTGAACCTATATGGAAAATTCTCAAAAAATTGCACCCCATACTAGAAAGAGACCCAATTCTTAAAGAGATGTTCCCAGAACTACCCATTCTAGCCTTCAAACAAGCACCAAACCTCACTAACATCATCACTAGAAGAAAACATCCTATGGCCCATAACACACTGACTGGATCCAGACCATGCCATGACAAGAAATGCAAAACCTGCCAACATATCTCCACCACCCCCACAATTACTACACCCCACAACAGAACCATCAGCATTCCTGGATCTCTGGAAATGTAATATATCTCATCCAATGCATCAAATGCCCTGATAGAAAATATGTAGGAGAGACCAAACAGTATGGGGGCACAGTTCTCACAAGAAAACCAGTCTTTAATCTTCAAAGGGAATTTACAAAACATTTTTCACAGACAAGTCTATGTGAACTTCACTTCATCAACCTCCTAGATGCAAAAAATCATGGAATAAATATAGATATTGGATTTATGACACATTTATAACCTGCCTGACATCTGACTCCCCAGGTACCTCTCCATTATTTACCTGCTACATTCATCCACCTTACCTTCTCCCCACCCAGCCTGTCTCTCACTCATTGACTCCTCAATTTATATCTTCACTTATTGGCTTTCTTGCCTGTAGACCAAGCTCTGGCTTCTTTGCTATTCATTCCATCCAGGAAGAGCATACATACCAACTGCAGAGACTTCCTCAGCCTGACAAGGGTTTTTAAATCCGAAAGCTTGCTAAGAACATTTTTTCCAACTATTTACTTGGTCTAATAAAAGTTATCAGATTTACTCAAAGAACCGTCTGCCCATGTTTGTTCAGACATTTCAGTTATTTTTTTACAAGCCCATTTTTCACTTTTGAAAATAGTAAAATCATTAATTTTTGCTGGATAATTTACAGTATGTGATTTATCTTTTAGGGCAGGATAATTCTGCCTGGGCTCTCTCGTTTTTTCTTTTTTTTCCTTTTAAAATGTAGCTCTCATCTAGAGTGCGGGGGAAAGCCCAAACTTTTAATATTAAGTCAGGATCCTAGTTATTAGGTGATGGTACAGGATGCACTGCAGGATCTGTAATGACATAACTGCATATCTATGTGCAACTCCAGCTGAATTAATTCTTGGCTTATGATACCAAGATGGAAATATTGCATGTTTCTGTGGCCATAAGCCATTTTTTCCATCAGCAATAGAGGCTTGTGGCTGAGAATAGTTTACAATATTCCCACTGATCTCATGACAAATACCCTCTGCCTTCAGCGCATTAGCACAAGAAACTGAAAAATGTTGTAGTGATCTTTTGAAATGAAAGGCTCTTTGCTTACTTAATTTAAAAGCACTGAAGCAAAAGATGTAGACATCTGTGTAATCCAGATGTGATGATATAAGTACAATGTAATATTTAGTTTATTGGAATTCTCCTTTAGACTCAGTAACTGAAGCTGGCAAGCTGTAATTTGTTATTGTAACTAGAAAGAAAGGGTTTATTTGTTTAGCAGTGTCTGGCCGGCTGCATAGCCTACTGGTCTAGGATAGGTTCAAAACCTATTTAGCCACTGGCCTGCTAGGTGCCTTTGGACAAGTCTCATCACCTCTCTATGCCTTTTTCCCCACTACCTCCTTGTAAGGTGCTTACATGCCTTCCATTAAATAGGTCTGTATGAGAGAGACATTTGTTGCTAATTTTACTTGCATCACGTCTACCTCCTATGTCAACCAGCATGCTCTGCAAGAAGTTGAAGAGTCAAAAAATCTTCTTACCTAGTAATAAGCATGTGCCATTTTGTTTGGGTTATAGTAAAGGATCTGAGTGATTTATTTTCTAACATTAAAGATTTCAGTTAGTTCAGTAAAACAGCTGCTACACTATGCAGAGCCATTGCTGTCCTACACATGTTTAAAAACTTTTAGACCCAAGCCATGAAATTCTAACCCATTAAAATCATGGGACATTTTGTTACTGAATTGAATTTGGCAAAATTTCACCAAAGGTGGAAGTTGGCTTAATCAGGTTCTATTGAAATGTGCATATGTAAATGAAGCATGCTTCTTCTTTATGTAGTTGGAGATGAGGAATTAATGAAGAAGATTGTCAGGGTAAATCTATTGCCAGAAATGTGATTCCTCCTCTGTACGGTTGTTTCTTTAGGTGTGCAACAAGAAGGTGGATTAAATCATAGTTTTAAGAATTTGATTATCAATAGTTATTAATGTTGTGTAAAACTCAGGGATAAATGTGGATCTAGAATTGCCTGAAATGAAGCACTTCAGTGTCCCAGAATTTATTCTATATATTATATTCCCTTTATGTAATTTTATGTCTGTGATGTTGTGTTTAAAGAATGCTATCCAAGGAAAGAATTGATAAAAATTGTTCATCCTTTGATGTCCCTTTGTTGGGGGTGCCCAAATTAGTCCCATTTTGGATCAGTAGCTACCCTTGGATGAAGCCAGTCTGTCACATGCAGTGTTGGAAGTTTGAAAGCTTTCCCCCTTAGAATTGTTTCTATAGGTATTAAATCATTCTGCAAGGCATGTTCAGAGCTCAGCAAGAAAGAGTTCGCTGTCTAAGGTCAGTCTTCATTACCACCACTGTAAGTTTACAGATGAAGGTTATTTTGTCAAATACACAAATGCACAGTTACAGAGAATTGTGCTTGTGGAAGGAATTTCTATTTACTGACATCTGAGAGTCTGGGGTGTTTTTAGTGATAGCTTGCATGCAGTGCTAGCTCTGGTACGAGCATAATTTATTGACAGTAAATGGATAACTCAGTTAAATATCTCAGTAGCTACTTATGGGTTGATAAATATCTTTACAGAAGTAGGGACTTCAAATTTTGGGTTGAAATATATAACAGCCTTATGATCTTGGGTTGAATTTAAACTGAATTTCCTCAGTGCACTGCAGAAATACTGGACATATAATACTTTTCCATTAGAAGTCACTGGGTCAAGATTTCACCTGCAATGTTCGTGTAATACCAGTGTTATTTTTGTAAAATGGGAAACCAGTCTAACTCTGATGCTGAATCAGAGCACTGCATCTCGTTCAGATCTGGATGTCTGAGTGTAAGCTGTTCCTGAAAGGATTTTATTGTGTGCTATACCTATAAACAGCACACCTATATTTTATGTTATTATACAGTGTGTTATATACCACATAACTATGTCCCCTACTTGCTGAACCATGTGTGTCTCTCCCACCACTGCACGGTGCAGTCCCTGGCTCACCCTCAGCTCCTCTACCTGTGCCATGTTACACTGCCCATACAGCAATGGTAGGAGTGGCAGCCAGGCAGGAACCTGGGAGTTGCACCTTACCCCTTCATGAGCCACCAGTCCTGTCCTAGGGGAAATGCTTTCTTCTCTGGGCCAAAGAGCAAGATACCTTGTTGGTTCCTAGGACTGTTTATGTATTTTACATCAAACAGTCATTGGTTTTAAAAAAAAACCCACGCACACAAAAAATTCTGGCAGTAGGAGCCAGGACTCAGGACTCCTCTGTCCTAGGGGAATACAATATCCATTAGGTTACAGATGCATGGTCTTTCTGGTGTATCTCTTTCTGATCCCATGAGTCTTGTACTTTTGGTTGCCAAGTGACCTAGCTTCAACAGGACTGGTGAAGTCTCCTGCCCAGCCCAGCCCAACCTGGAAGTTAGAGTAGTCTCCTGGAAAGTAGGAGCTATAATTCTTGGGAGAGCCTGGAACCAAGTTCTCTGTCTTCCTAGACAAATGCTCCTACCACTAACCTATTGGGCAAAAAAGTCAGCTCTACCACTGGCTGTGTTCAAGAGTGAGTAGGAGTGATCTGCTTTATACTGAACTTAATGCGGCTAATGTCTAGTTCAAGCAGGCATTTCCCATTTGAGCTGCATGGATCCTGACCTGACAGAACAGCCTCCCTTGCAATCTTGAATCCAGTATCTAGACTCTGATGATCCTCGTTTTCTTTGTTTTAAAAATTGCAAATTCTATGATTGAAAAAAACACCAAATCCACGATTAAAATGAAATGTCATGCATGTGTACGTGTGTGTGTATCAATTGAACACAATTTTTTTTATTGATATATTTACAATTTTAAAGTAATTTGGAAGCCTACCAGTGCCTCAATCACTATAATAAAATTCTAAATACCTATATATTTTGGTCTTTGATTTGGGCTTTTTATCATGACAAATCAGAGCTCTCCCTGCCCCTTTCACTCACCAGATTGCAGGTCCAGGCCCCTCACTCCCCATCCACAGCACCCCAGGCCCTGCTGGAGGGGATCCTCAGCTGCCAGGGCTATGGGGTCAGGGACCTGGGTCTGCAGTCCCCTGCCCCCCACAGCAGTGCCTGAGTTCTGGCTGCTGCCTGCAGAAAGCGATGGCTGCTAAGGCAAAGTGGAGCATCCCCTGTGAGTGGCACAGCTAGAGCAGAGCCCATGGTGGGGGTGCAGTGGGCTGCCCACTGTGGGCTTGCTGCTCCCTGCCCTGCTGCCCTCCCTCTGGGGCTTCTGTGGCCCAGTGGGCAGGACCTGGCGCAACAAGGCAGAGCAGGTCTGGGTGGAGAAGGTCATGCTGCCTTGGCAAGGTGCCCCCTGCCTGTCTGTCTGACAGCAGCGAGGGGCACAACTCTGTTGCTACCCCTGCTGATTCCATGAAGTTATGGCATGGCAGCGCAGGGCTCCCAGTGGTGGCACTGGGGCTTACAGCAGCAAGGAACTTCCCTGACTGGGCCCATTCTGTCCTGCCATGCCAGGTCCTGCCTGCTAAGAAGGCCAAAGGAGGAAGGCAGCAGGGCAGGGAGCGTGAGCCTGCAGCAAGCAGCCTGCACCTGCCCCATGCACAGATCTAGGGGACACATGCACCCCCCCCTCCTTCCTAGGAGTGCATTCAGCAGTGGGGAGCCAGCTCGCCTGCTCCCTGCCCCCCAGACAAGCCGCCTGTGGGTGGATCAATCTCACTCCCTGCTGAGGCCCTGCAGCTGTGCATTCCGGCCCTGAACCACAAGTCCCAGTCCCAGCCCTGCCCAAGTCCCTCCCTCCTTCTGTACCTATAGGAGCCTCAATCCCCTCCCCCGCTCCAAACGTACCTGTGGGGAGCAGCTATGCAGGCTGTCTGGTGGCCACGTGCATGTATACCATGCACACATGCATATGGCACCCCCTACCTGACTGCCTTCCTCCCACTCCCCCAGCCCCTTGCAGGCTAGAACTCTGCCAGCTTGCAGAGAGCTCTGTGCAAAAGTAGAAAATCCATGTGTTTCTCCATTAACATGAGAAATCCATGTTT
Organism: Alligator mississippiensis; assembly: GCF_030867095.1. Lineage (NCBI taxonomy): Eukaryota > Metazoa > Chordata > Crocodylia > Alligatoridae > Alligator > Alligator mississippiensis. The sequence continues at coordinate 116,071,435 of NC_081826.1, read as the reverse complement.
TTCTTGCTTAATAATGGAAATCTGCTTTTTTTTCCCCCCTGGTTTTCCAGTAGGAAACCCGGATCCCTGCTGATGTGGAGAGATACTTCAAATGCCATGGGGCTAGGATTTCCTTCTGGCTAGTTGTTGGGGACCTACCTTTCAACTAGGCACTCTGGGAGGTGCCTAGGTTTCCACATTCATTGTAAAGGAAGCCTGGGTGCCTAATTCTATTCTGTGGCACTAAGTCTTGTACTTTGGTTTATGAAATGATGGGTTAAATTTTCACATCAAGCATCTCAATATGAAAATCTAAAGGCTTTTGTTTTGTGATTTTAAAATGCATTATAAATGTGCTTCCATGTTAATGGCAGTAAAATGCAGATGTGGGGAATCTATATCCGGTTGTGAATTTCAGATTTGGAGGAACTGAATTTCCTTGTAAGTGGCAATTAAAGGCAGAAAACAGCTGTAAATGACTTCTTGATGTTAGATGTGAGACCAGGAATTATTCATCCTGTTGGCCATAATTAGTCTTAGAGCTCCTTAATGTTCTTTATCATTTCCTTACAATTATACATACCTGTACTTTACAACTTGCTAAACCACAGCTTAACAATGTATGAGTTATGCAGTCATGCTGTTTTGCTCATATAACATCCATTCTGTGGCTATCTGTTGGCCCTTAATCCGGTTGTCATTCATTTCATGATTGGTACTTTGCTCAAGTCCTGTTGAACACAGTAGGACTTGGGTATTGGCTTTACTTTTAAGTGTTTGCTTAAGTACCAGAATCAGGGCTTGCAACATTTGTAGTTTTTTAAAATAGGTCAAGTGATGTGATTGTTATCAGTGCTGTGTGACGCTTCAGTAGCCGATTCGATTCGGTGGAAATTTGGCCCAATTTGGCGGCTGAATCTCTGAATCCAAATCAAATTGGGAGACCCATTAAAAGGTCTGAATCAAATCAGAAGCCTCCGAATCGATTCGGAAAGATTCGGAAGGCTTGCAGTTTTTTTTTATACAAGTTTTGCTTTCAACAATTTGAGGTGCATGTTCACAAAAACCCCTGCACCTGTCTCCTTCAAACTTGACTGGCTTCATGCCCTCAGAAGGGGCTACCGTCCCTGCAGTTTTCATCCACATCTGCAAAAAAAATGACAAAGTTATAGGTATTTTACTGATTCCCCATTATAGTCTGTAACCAGGCAAGGAATAGTCCTGTTCCTTTGTTGCTACAGAGTTGTGAGTGCAGGGGGGAAAGTCAGGTCAGGGACAGGGCAAGGATAATTACTTAATAGGCACAGTTGGGAGAGGGATCGTACCAGAGGGGAATTTTGCCTGATTAAGGGCCAGTGATTATTAAAGACCATGGCTGGGGGGCTATTCTTTGCCCCCTGGGGCACAGTATGAGAAGAATCTGCGGGGAAAGCCAGGAGCAGCAAACCCAGTGCTGTAGTAGATCACTGATCAGACCAGGTGAAGGTAACCACAGCGGCTGGCAAAATGAAGAGGTGAGAGAGGGGAGATACTTACCGGGTTGATCCTCAGTTGGAGAGAGGGTCCCACAGAGGAAGAATCTGCTGATACCTACAAATAGGGCCATCCTTGGAGGGGGGGGGGGATCCTAGGCCCCTTGGGGGGCCTTGTGGATAGTGCCATACAGGCCCCACCATGGCCACCATGCACCACCAGCTCCGCATAGTTACGACTCTGCCTACAAGGGAAAGAGAGAGAGAGAGACTGGAGATGAGCCAACAGGCTCAGGGGAATGTGTTGCACTGTGGTGAGGGGAGAAGGAAGACTGTGTGCTGTGATAATGGCCAGGGTTACCTGGACCCTGCTGGGAATTCACTAATAAACCAATTTACTTTTATCCTGCTTCTGGGGTGAGTGACTACACCCACTCTCGCTCAGGAATTAACTTCTTATTCTTCCATTACATCAAGGTGTAGCAGGTGAGTCCCAGGGAGTGAGATTTCGTTAGTCAACCCCACCTGGCTACGTGTCTATGGCCGAATCTCCGAATCGGCACTGAATCTCCAAATCCAAATTGGTTGAATCGAATCGGGACCATGATTCGAATCACCAAATCGAATCACTGCCCCTTCGAATCGGCCGAATCTGAAGCGACTACTTGCTGTTTTGCACAGGCCTAATTAGTATTGCTTTGATTAGTACAGTAGCTGATCAGATACACCACATCTCTAGGAAAACACTTGTGGTCTGCTAAAGTGTTAGGAGTGACAGTGTATTCAATGAAAATGCATCGGCCCTATTACTTTTGGGGGCAGAGATGATCACTTGAAATGCATGCACGTGTGTGTGCGCGCTCTCTCTGTATGTGTGTAAATATATAAATACCCATATGAAGCTGTGTTAATAGAACATTATACATATGTACAAACTCAACCATGCAAAAGTTAGGAAATGCCAGTATAAAAGTGACCCTTTCATACGAATCTAGTCTTTAATTACATGATCACATGCTAATTTTTTTTTCAAAGGGACCTCTGTTTCATTCAGTGCCTAGGATGGAGCTATTGAGTTAGCAAGCCCTTATTAATTAATTTTCTTTTTTCTTCATTGTTCAGTGTGTAGCACTGTGCCTTATTTATAGTGTGGGCAGATCTAAGCTTTGAAGGCAAATTTATTATTTTTCTCAACAGCTTTTTAAAGGTGCTATAACTTCAGTATTTAACTGTTTGCAAAGATTAATAAAACTTCATAACACCCCTTAGATAAGGGAAGGGTATTATGCTCCATTTGGAGATTGGCAGTGAAGGCAAAGAAAGATCAGTGTCAAGAGATTCCACTAATATTGTGTACCCAATGCGACTAGAGCTACCAGCTATTTGAAAGACAACAAAGATTTCTTAAAGAGACTGTCCTCCATTGATAAACTTCCAGCTAACATCGTATTAGCTACCATGGTTGCCATATCTCTATCCTCCATAAAGATAGATTACAAGGCATAAGGAACATTATCCCTGAAAAAAAAACCAGGCATCTGTTTCCATTATAGTCCTGCTTTGTCCTCATGCACAGCTGCCTTTATGTTACCAGCTTTTCACCCTAAGCACACCACTAGATCCACTGTCTATAGTCAAGCTGTATATTAAAACCATATCTGCTCTGATCCCCTCAACAAGGATGCACACCTTAAGGATCTGGCCAGGGATTCCTATAATTACAATACAATCCCTAAACTGTAGGCACTCCAATAAAAAAACTTAGACTCAGACCTTGCTCTCACCTGCTATAATACTAACTTTGGGAGGAGGACAACAGAGTCCCTCTGATTGTAACCTACAGCTGCCAGCTTGAACACCTTAGATACATCATTAATGACCTCCAACCCCTCCTGGAAAAGAATGACTGTTTCAAGGTAGTTATGGGACATACCATTTCTGGCTTACAGGCAACTTTCCAAACCTCAAATGGAATCTCTCAAGCAGTGGGCTAACTCCCAGTCTTACTGAGGTATCAAGCCTTGCAGTGGACCCAGATGACTTCTGCATTCCAACATTAATACAGACCACATCATCACTGGACCGAATAACATGGATTATAACTTCCAAGGTTCATTCACTTGCAGTTCCGCCAATCCCATATATGCTATCACCTGCTCACAGTGCCCCTCTTCTGTGCATATTGGGTAGATGGGGTAATCCCTACATGAAGGAATGAGTGAACACCACTCTGACATCAGCTGCAGAAAGGCACACAGGTCTGTGACAGAGCACTTCAATGTCCCTAGACATTCCATCACTGACCTGAGGGTGGCTGTTCTTAGGCAGCAAGCTTTTAAAAACCAATTTTAATAGGATATTGTAGAACAAGAAATCATCCACAGATGGGACTGTAGTTCAAACCAGGACTATGGATTCTTATGCCATTACCAGGATTAGCTTTCTTGAACCTTTGTTTCTATGAATTTATTGCTTGCTTGTTTGCCTCTCCCAGTACTGCCCCCCTCATCCCTCTCTCTCTCTTCCCCATTCCATTGTCCTTTGTATTCAAATTTTTCTCTCGTTCTTATACTGCTTTGTGTACACCCTTTCACAGCATCTCAATTCAGCCCATGAAAGCTTGCTCACTTGCTAGCTCTCTCTATTAGGGTTATGTGAAATTTTGGCAGCTGTTTCATTTTGGAGGTGTTTTGGTCTGTTTTGGTGCCTGAAACACCAAATCCAAAATGAAATGGAATGCTTTGAAACATCTCTGAAACAAAATGAAACCATCCAAAATGTTTCAGAATGTTTTGGAGGTGACCCTGGAATAGTCCGGCACAGCCCTCCTTTTAAAGTGCTGGGAGGCTGGGGCCAGGTGGGGAATGGGGCCAGGTAGGGCAGCCATGGGGGCTTGTCCCATGGTTCCCCCTGCTGGGGCAGAGGCAGGTGCTGCTAGAGGAGCCACCGGAGAAGCCCCCATGGCTGCCCTGTCCAGCCCCATCCCCCACTGGCACTGCAAAAAAAAAAAAAAAAAGCCCTGCACTCACTGGATGCAGCAGCAGCAATCAGGGCCTCTAAGGGCTCATGGCAGAGCCCTGCTGTGCAACACAGGGCAGTGGGGGGCAGCAGGAATCACCCCCCTGCCTGCACCCACATGGCAGCTGCCCCATGATGTGGGTGCTGCACTCTGTCTGGGAGCTGGGGCTGCAGCCACCCAGCTGTGCCTGCCTCTCTCTGGCTGATCCGAATCTCCAAATTGGCACTGAAACTCTGAAACTGATTCGGCTGAATCGAAACAGAACAGTGATCCAAAACACTGAAACAAATCACTGTCCTCTGAAATGGACGAATCCAAAACCAAAATGAAACATAGCCATTTTGCACAATCTATCTATCTATCTATCTATCTATCTATCTATCTATCTATCTATCTATCTATCTATCTATCTATCTATCTATCTATCTATCTATCTATCTATGTTTTTAAGGTGCAAATATGTACCCTGACTTCTAATTTCAGACTAACATGGCTAACTATGTTTCTCTTAAATGACTTGCCCAGCATTAGATAAGAACTCTGTGGCAGAGAAGGGATAAAATCCAATTCTGTGGAGCAGTATTCAGCATTCAACCTTGAAAATGTTTATTGCTTTCCTGTAGTTCCCTGCCTCATTTCCTACACACCCTCTAACTTCTGCAGCAAATAGAGATGTACATTTTGCAGGGAACCTTCCCTTCATTACACAACCCTGATTTATCCCTGATTCATCCCTAGAATCTATCCTGCCCAATGAATGACATTTGGGGGAAGGGGAGGGGGCATGGAATAGAATAACACCAAGTATTTAAATCACTGGATGCTGTATGTTAACAAAGGAGCTGAGCTAAGGTTTCACTGGCAGCCTTAATTTTTGTGTGTTCTAACTGATAATGTCCAACTACAATAATGTTCTTTAGACATGTTTTTGTATGCCATATCCTAGGTCTTGAAAACAAACTGGAAAAAAAAAATCCATCACATTTCTTTATATTGCCACCTACATGATTCATTAGCAGAGTGCAAAACTTTAAGTTCACTATACAGACCCTTGCCTTTTAATCAAATACAGTAATTGAGGGCAGTAATTGGTTACTGCCCTCTCTGCAGACCAGGAAGAAAGGGATGAGATATTTTGCCAGAAGATTTCATAGATATTTGTTGATGGCAGAGGACTAGATGAGACTGGAATCTTTGGGCACTTATATCGCATACCTTTTTGTCCCACGACATGCCGGAGATCTGCTGCTTCAGAGGAGGCTCAGTTATATGAGTCTGCTCCGCACGTGAGCAGATGTGAACTGTGCTGCGCCATGTGCAGTTGTTTAAGCAGCAAAATGCACGTCAGCATGCAGAAAATGGTAGCAGTGTGCTTTTGAATTAAAACACCTTCTATGTGTTTTAGTTCAAAAGTGTGCCGCCGCCATTTTCTCAGCACTGACACACATTTCACCACTTACACAACTGCAAGTGACGCCATGCTAGGTGCTTTTCAAAGCTCCTGGCGCTGTGGCTCTTGCATGTTTAAAAATGCCCTTTGGTTCTAGTCCAACCTCTGGAAAGGCTTATGTTGTAATGCGCACAGATGACTCCTTTAACCTTAACTACATCTGTCAGGGAAGGACAAGGAAGGATCCTAATTTTGCCTCTTTCTCATCCCTGACCCTTTGACTCACTCCCAATCTCTACTCCTCATGCTTTTCTTTTTTGCCCAGCCAGGTTCTAAATGTCTCTCTCGCCAGCTCATTGTCTGGACTTGCACTAGGTCTCCTTTCTGCCCCCTCTCTAGCTTCTTGTTTTGGTCTTTTTGCCAGGCTTAGTGCTTTACTTTATGCCCTAGTTCTTAATTCAACCTATCCCATGTTCCCACATTCCCTCTCAACTGGTTTTCAGTCCCAGTCTTCCAGTCTCTCCAAGATTCTTGGCTAATCTCAGCCAATATATTTTTAATGAAGTTTTACCGAAAAACAGCCTGTGTCTGACAACCAGGTTGGAACTTTTCAGACCAAATAGTTAATGGTTGATGAAGTTGTATGTACTGAGAAACAGGGTCTTATAATGGTGAATGTTGGGCAACCATAATGACAAGTTAACTCTTATATGCTGGCTCTGATATATTTATATGAATAGGTATAACAAGCAGGGTTCAGTGCTCTGGTGGCTCTCAGCTGAATTTTTGTCTTCAGTTTCTGGAAACAGTTTTCGTCTTTCTCTCAGTTTTGTCTTTGACCTTCGGTAACTTTTGGACGTTTGCCACAGTCTTTGTTTACAGTAACAAGCATAAAAACATTACTTCCTGACAGTAATGCTGAAGTCTAGGTTGAAACCACTCACAGGTGAAAAAACATAGTTGTTCCACTTTGAACTTGTAATGTGTTCCCTGTACAATACCAGTCTAAAACTGGATAACTAACAAAAGGAAATCAGTCTTTTGCCCAGGACTGCTTTGTCAGCAGTTTCATTAACTGTAGTGTACTTCACATAGTGTGCTTCAGTACATTTTTCACCAGTACAATTATATGTAATTAATTGTACTATAATTATATGTACATGTATAATTTATCATCCAGAAGCATATGTCAATCTGCTATTTAATTTCTATACAGGTTACCTAATTTCTGTACAGCAACCAAAGACTTGGTAGATCCTCTTCATGAACTCCTAGCTATCATACACATAGGCCTGCTATCTCCAGGGCCTCTCCTTCACAATCCTTTCTTCCACATTAGTAAAACAGGTATTAGAATCTGTGAATTTTTTTATTTAAGCAATTGATGCATCATTTTATTTAAGCAATTGAGGCAACTCTGTACCTTCCATAGCATTCAGTGTTAGGAAACGCATTGTGATATGGGAATGAAACCCCACAGAACTTTAAAATAAAAAATAATATTTATAGTGGGTCTTAAATCTCATGCATTCAGGCTAGATTCTTCTTGAGGGTTGTTTCCCTGCAAGTATTAGTCAAGGCTTAGACCCCAATTCTGTCCTTTGGTTTAATCCTTTTTGATTTCAGCAGCATGTCAGAAAGCCTTTGACAAGTATGAATGAATCTAAAGTCAGCAGGGTATGATAAAATTCACCTTGGGCTGCTGAAGGAACTCAAGGAAGAAATCTTAAACTGACAATATTTATAAATTCGTGGATGGTATCTGAAGTCCAGAGGCCTGGAGATGGCATAACATGGCACCCACATCTAAAAAGAGGGAAAATGAGGACCTAGGGGATTTTAGACCTGTCATCCCACTTTTATTACTTGGCAAATTAATAGAGCCAAATGCCCTGATCTATAAACATCTATGGCCAGGTTGTTTCCACCTATTTCACATGTAAGTGAACCTAAGTGTGATTCTATTTCACCCTGCTCAAGACCCTGAAAATCAGTTCATTGAAAAGGTGAGTGAATCCTCCCCTTCTGCTTTTGTATGACAGCCTTAAGAGTAAAATGACAGCATGTTATTGAAGTAGATGAATTGATGTATTTGCAAGACTTGCAATAGAACAAACTAGAACAATAGAATAAAATAGAACAGAGTGCAGTCGAATTGGACTTAGGCACGTGAGTCCACTTGCATGCCTAACGGGTGGAATAGGATCTGGCCCTTACAGAGAGAGGCCTGATCATGAGCAACCAATGTGGATTTGTAAGAACAAATCATGCCAAATCAACATGATTTCCCTTTTTTACAGCATAGCTAGTTCGGTGGATGAAAGGAATATATTGGAAATAATATACTTGTGCTTTAGTAAGGCTTTTCATGCAATGCCACATGGCATTAGAGAAATGTAGTCTAGATAAAATCATTGTTAGGTGGATACATAAATGGTTAAGTAACTGCAAACAGAGTAACTACAAACGGATAAATGGATCAATGTCAGAATAGCAGAAGGGTTCAAGATGGGTTCCAAAGAAGTCTGTTCTGCATCTGGTATAGTTTAATATTTTAATTAATTATTTATATGCAGGAATTGAGAGCTTCCTGATCAAGTCTGCAGATGACACAAAACTGCTAGGATTTGCAGACACTTCAGGTGATAGGGTTAAAATTCAAAAGAATCTGGATAAACTAGAAAGCTCTGGCATATAGGCAATACAATGAAATTCAATAAGGCAAAGGTAAGGTGTTGTATTTGGGAAGTACCCTAGGTACTTTGGAGAAAATTGAAGTTACCTGGGAAGAAAACCCAAAGCACAAATCAAGGGTGGAAGAAGGTTGGCTAGATGGTGGTGCTCCTGAAAAGGATCTGGGAGTTATTGTGGATCTCAGACTTCATATGAATCCACAGTATGATAGCATCAAGTAAAAGGGAACTTTGTGCTTTACTAGCAGAAGTATTGTTTGTAAAACACTGGAAGTGGTGGTACTCTAATGCTGTTAGGCCATAGCTGGAGTATTGTTTACAGGGCCTTGCATTTACAAAGGATGTTAGAGAAACTGAAGAGGATCCAGAACCAATCAGAAGAGGTGGTGAAGAACTTGGCATGCAAACTGGAAGAGGAAAGATTGAGAGAACTAGATGCATTTAATTTGGAGAAAAGGAGATTAAGGGAGGGGAGCATGATAGCAGTTCTCAAATATTTGAAAGGCTGCCATAAAGAGAGAGAACAACTAGGGCAGGACATGAAGCAAGGGGTTTAAACTGCAGCAAAGCAGATTTAGATCTAGATTTAATCTCAGGGAAAAAAAACCAACCCTGAATGTCAAAACAGCAAGACAATGGAATAATTTGCCCAGGAGAAGTTGTGGAATCTCCTTCATTAAATGTCTTTGAGAAGAGGCTGAATAAGCCTTTGACTGAAATGGTTTTGGAATTGTCAGTAGGGTAAATTCGTCTGGCCAGAGCTTTGTGCTGCCTAAACCAGACTGCTTCTAGTATCTGAACTAGCTAGTGTACTCATATATATATATATATAGATACGACTTGTTACACTAATTTTAGATGGCTTTCGGAGTTCTTAACCACTGGATTGTCCATGCATTAACACCTGAAATTAGTTTTACATACACTTTAGATGGCTTAAAGTTATGCTGCTCAAAGGCAGATTTATTTCTGGTCCATGTTACCCAGCTCATGTTCAGTTAATGTGTGGCTACTCTCCACAGATGAGCCACCAAAATTGCAGTCCTTCAGAAGCCCAGGATGCAATGTCCCCTCCCCATTCTCCTTTTCTGTATGGACAAACTTTCCAATCCCTGAACTCTGCTTCCCAGGGGGTGGGTTTGGCACCAAGCCAGCTCCCCCTTTTGCCCCCAGGGGTATGACATTCCCACCCCCAGGGATGCCACCCCATGCAAACAGCCTACAGAGCACATGCCAGCTAGCCAGGTCGCAGGGCACAGATGGGTCCAGGAGTGGGGTCTAGGGGGTTGGCGGGAAACAAGGTAGAGGACCAGATTGGGTGCATCAGCTGCAATCTCCCAGATGTGGGGGTGCATGGAGCACCCCTGAAGCTGGGACACCATGTCAGTCGCAGCCTCCTTGCCATGGGGGCCCCTGAGGTGCCTCCACAGCTGGGAGCCCAGGTCAGCTGATGGGGCTCCCAGCCACATCAGCCCATAATGAGCCCCCCTATGGCTGTGGGAGCTCCATCACCTGAAGGAGCTTCTAGCTGTGGGACTTTGCTTCCCAAGCAAAGGTGGCATGATGGGATCTGATTCGTGATCCCACAGTCAAATCTCCTGTCATACACATGTGGCAAAGCAAGGAGTGTGATTGTGTGGATTGCACATCAGATTCCACTGCACCTATATTTGCACATGTAGAGGGGCCCTGAGTTGTACTTTAAGGCTTCGGGTTCAGTAAAACATCAAGTTTCATCTGGTTTTTGGTTGAAACCTCAGACATAACAATAATTCTCTCTTTACAACCTGAGTACAGGAGTGTACACTGAAAAAATATATATATTTACTGAAATTTGTGAACCACACAAGAGAACCCATACTGAGTCTTCAGTGAACCGTCCTTCACAGACAGGAGATAAGGCTTAGAAATCTGGGCTGCATTTTGGGTTTCTACAAAGCCTAGCTACTTGAAAACTCCCTTTATTTTCACATGTCTGTTACTGGTATTCTGCTTCCATAAGGAATTTAGAACTTCTCCAGTAGTGATGAGAAATGTACTCTTCAGTTTCTGCCACAACAGAGTGGGTCTGAAGTGTTAACTATTCACCTGAGAAGTGGCGATATTCTATTAGTTAACACAGTGATTCCTGTATTTATGGGGGGTGTGTGTGTGTGTGTACTTTGTGCTAAAACATGCTGTACATTGTAGGAAGAATAAATTAGGGAGAAAAGTTTAAGCATAGCAGTGATGAAAAAATGCTGGAAACTAGAGGTGTACCCATACATCAGTCCGATATCGAATTGGCACCAATACAAAGATAATTGACTGAATCAGAAATCGGCCTGATGAGGTTGATAAATGCCCATGCAAGCATGCAGCCACAGTGCAGCACTTAGGTGGTGAGGAATGCAGCCCAGCAGCTTGGAGAGCTGCATGCAGCTGGTATATCTGTTGTGGTGGAAGGGGAGGGAAGGGGTGTGGAGGGGCAGACCAAGGCCCCTGTGGTGCGGGGGGGAGTGCAGCTGAGGTGAGGCAGTGGTGGGGGCTGGGGCAGGCACGAGGGCACAGGAGGGGGGGGCATGTCCCCCCTTGATGTGCATGGGCAGGGTGGGCTGCTACTGTGGGCTGGGGCTGTGCCGGGCTCTTCCCAGCACATGGTGGGATGGGATTGGGATGGAGCTGCGCTTCAGTGGTAGTGCTGGGATGGGGGGCTATGGCGGGGATACAGTGAATTTTGGGATGGCTGAAGCCCCCCCTGCCCCCAGTAGCCCCTGTCCTAGAGCTGCTGCTGCTGCCCAGCCCAAGTGCATCCTGGCCCAGCCCCTGCCAGGAAGAGATTGATGTGGCCGTGGCCCCAGTCCAGCCCGCTCCACACAGATCCGGTGGGCACACCCCGCCCCTTTGCCCTCCCAGGGTGCAAGCAGCAGTGGGATTTGCCCCCTGGATGAGCCGCAGCTCTGTCCAGTGCCTGCCCTGCCCCGGCTGGGCAGCGGTTGCCCATGCCCCAGCCCCTCTCCTCCCTCACTGCAGAGGCCATGATCTGCACCTGCCTTTCCTTCCCCGCTTGCCTTCCACCACAACATTAAATAAAGACATACCAGCTCTTTAAGCTGTAGGGCTGTGTATTCGAAAATGGATTGGTATTGGCTGATATGCCTCCTTAAAAATCATCTATCAGTATTGGCCCCTAGAATCTCTATCAGTGCACCCCTACTGGAAACTATTAGCTTAGTTAAAAAGCCCTTAGTAAAACTTCAGCACACTTAAGCAAAAGTAATTAGATGAACACAAATTTAGAGTATACACCCAGGTGCACATTTTTTAGGTAGTGTTCCATGCAGTGTTACAATGGCAGTCTCATTTTCAAAAGTGACTTAGGTACTTAGCTTAGCTTAGTAGCCTAAGACACGTTGGAAGTCTGTGGAATTTCTTGGTCAGTTATGCATTGCAGTGCTGAACAGAGCAAAGCTTACATTATTTTAAGAATCATGCCCATAATCCAAATGCTTAGGTTAGATTTAAATGAAGAAAGTAACTTTAATGCAAGCAGTGTTAGATACATCTTTGGGAATGGCTTCCAAAAGCAGACAACATTAGTAAATTGTGCCAGTCGTTAAGTAGTAGCATCATCATGACCAAGGTTTAGCAGTGGAAGTGACAGAACAAGAGGCAGGACAATACCCAAGCCAATTGTCCTGCACTAAGTTGATTTAACATTTTGTGTATTGCATTGGCCTGCTTACAGAATAGCTCTCTGGGATTGTGTAGTTGCAACAGCTTTGATGAAGGGATTTAAATAAATGCCTACTTTCACACTAGTTTTGCATTGCATTGTAAGTACTTCTATATTTCCTCTTGTGATGTTTTGTAATCTCCTAACATAGTGTTCCCCAATGACACACCTTAGATCTCTTCTAATTCTTACAGTACCAGTGTACATGGTATTCTTCCCTTTTCTCTTTATTTATTAATAAACTATAACAATATAACAAAATACTAATTTTTATGTTAAAAAACTTTGACTCATCTACACTGGTCCGTATTTTGATCCGTGTTACATTGATTTAAATCGAGACTAATATCATTAAAATCAGGGGGATGTGCAGCTGTGTAAACTCAATGTGAAATATGGTTCCAAAGTAAGATGATACAGTTAATGTACAGATCTCAAAGGGGAACTTTAGCACACAATGTTGCCCATATAAACAACAACATCAATATCCAGATCTTATGAAGCCACTGAGGAGCACTGCCTGTAGCTCACAACATGGTTTCATTTAAGTTGTCTTTGCCCTTTTTTGTGAACTGGGGTTTTTTGGATGTTGAGCCTATCTTTGGCATTAAATAAGAGTAACCTGAAGGGTCCAATCCAATGAAAGTTCTCTTATAGCAGAAATAAACTTCCTGCAGCCAGTTCCATTAGCTTTAAAGCAGAAGTTTGTGTTACTGTAGCAGTACATATCCTCCCCAACACAGAGTAGAATTTAGGATCAAGTATTAGATGGCTACGTCTTCAGATATTGTTCATAGATTCATAGATGCTAGGGTCAGAAGGGACCTCAACAGATCATCGAGTCTGATCCCCTGCCTAGGCAGGAAAGAGTGCTGGGGCCAGATGTTATTAATTTGTGACTGGTAAATATTTATTAGTAATGTATGTATGAGAACATCCAAAATGTATTGATTGTGTTCCATGCCCTGTGTATTCTGACAGCCTACATTTGAACACAAGAAGTAATTATGTCATTCAGAAATACTCATTTGCATCCTAAATCACTAGTATTTTGAGCATAACTGCCTATTTGTGTACTCAGGCCAGGTACAGACATTACACTTTTACCAGTATAAGCGATTGGAAACTGGTATAGAAGTTTGGTGCACATACTGGTTTAAAAATGGCAGAACCTGGTCTAAGATGCCCCCCTCCCATCCACCCCACCAAAGGTTAAATGTGCATTCTATTCACAACTGATCTAAACTACATTGCTTGTAGGAAACCACATAACTTAGATTGATTCTGCTGTGGGCTTTTTGAATGTCTGAACCTAGACTCAACGAATGGATTTTTAAATGCTGTAAAGTGCAACTTAGTTGAAGATCTACACATGGAAATTTAGACAGGTGGTTTCAGAATCCAAATCTGAATTGGCTCAGGAGTTATTAATGTAGAATGGATTAAATCCAAAAGTAGTATGAATCATTCCAATCAGAGGCTCGGGAGCAAGGGCCATAATTGTTCCTCCCTCTCTTTAGCAAGGAGCTTGGACAGATGAAACAGTTGCACTATTTTAAAGGGGAGGGGCGCATTCCATGATGCAGTTGAATTCTGTAAAACTTTCATCTGTCTGATCCTAATCCATAATTTTTTACCCCTCTTTAAAAATCCAGGGGTAAATGACTGCAATTCAGCTTCATTTATTGTGAATTAGAGACAAACAAATTAACAGTTGCATGAAATCAACTGATATGTGGTAAGGGTAAGTCTCTCCTCTGACCCTTAAGCCCATTTCTCCATGCCTGAGGTTCACCAATGGAAATGATACTTAAGAAAGGAGATAGAGCTTTAAGATTGGGGACCTAGATTTATACCTCTTAAGTACTCTTCCAAGTTGTATGCTTTACATTTATGAAGAAATAACTATAGGGGTTTTCTTCACAGTATTTTCATCTAAGTATAGTGAAAAGGCCCCTAAAATTTCATCCATGTATACTATAGGTAGGGCTGTGCGAAGCTTCGAGTGCTGATTTGATTTGGAGGAGATTCGGCCCTATTCGGTGGCCAAATCTCTGAATCCTAATCAAATTGGGAGACCAATAAAAAGGTCCAAATTGATTGGAAGCTCTCTGAATCAATTTGGAAAAGATCTCATCCCCTGCCTGCTCCCATAGCCCCCCTGAATGCCCCTGACCCCTGCCTGCTCTCCCAGCCGCATCAATGGCTGCCTCGCCTGGCCCCAGCATCCTGGCTTTAAATAGAAAAACAAACAAACCCTGCACTCACTGGCTGCTGCAGCAGCCATTGAGGCTTCTGAGGGCTTGTGGCAGACCCCCATGCAGTGTGGGGGGGGAAGGGGGAGGGGGGAGGGCAGCGGGGATTGGCAGGGCTTTTTTTTTTTTTTTTTAAGAGCCAGGATGCTGGGACCAGGTGGGGCAGCCATTGACGGGGCTGGGAGAGCAGGCAGGGGATGGGGCCTTTTTGATTCAGAGTTTCGGCCGATTTGGCAGTGGCCAAATCTCCAAATCAATTTCAGCCAAATCTCCAAATCAAATTCAGCCAAATCAATTTGGGATAGTGATTCGAGTCACTGAATCGAATCACTGTCCCACACATCGGCCGAATCTGAATCCGAAGTACACCGGCCTAACTATAGGCACATTTTTCCGTGCTTAAAAACCTCATTTTTACCTGGTGCTGGGTTTTTGGTTGTAGCCACGTTGGTCTAAGGACATAGGCAGGCAAGGTTCTTTGAGTAGATGTGATATTTTTTTATTAGATTATTATTACTCAGTTGGTCTAGTAAAAGATATTGCATCTACTCAAAGAAACTTGCCTGCTTCTTTTTTACATATGAACTATGTTATTGGATATATAGACAAATGCTTAGTTACTTACCCTAATTTGCTTGCACAAACTTTATGTTCTTTACCAGTCTCTGGATGAATCTGCCAATATTTTGGGGCATGTTTTCCAAGTAGTTCAGTCTTTGTGCTCATCCAGTCCTTGTTTTTTTCTCCTGAAATGATTATCAAATCTGACATATTTAACCGTAGTTTGTCAGGAAGGAGACTGGGCACTGAACTTAAAGATTCTGGCTATTTAATGTAGATGTTGGAATGTCCTCAGATGGTGAAAAGACACTACTGAATAAGCTGGATTTTTTTTGACCAAGAGGCAAAAATTTTCACGTTCTTTGAACAGGTCACTCCACCTCTTCATTGTTATTCCATCTGCTAACTGAAGATTCTCTTAGATCTAAGCACGTACGTTAGACAGAGTAGTCCTTAATGGCGATGCCAAGAGCTATGCATGTACACAGAAAAATATGAATGTGCTTGGTCAGAATAAGTATGTCTTCCATCCCCTTTGACCTACTGGATTAATGTGGAGAAAGTTATCAGATCACAGTCAAGGATTGGTATAATTGTATCTTAGATCCAAATGGATCCACTAATCTCTCTCAAGCTGCAGTAGTTCTGTTAGTTGAACACAAATGGGACTTAGGCTGTTCATGCAAGGTAGCTGCCTTAGCTTTGTAAGCAAAAATTCTGTAGACATCCTGATTGTGTCTTTTCTTGCTGTTTCCCACTCCTATGCCTATCATTCGGGCTTACCATTTCAGTTATGAAAGGATCATTTTGAGGTTTGCCCATGAAGCTTTGTAGATTTTAAAACTGAACACAAGTGCCTAATTTGAATTATTCACTACCCACAGGGCTAAATTTGTTTTATATGTGCCAACATCCGATTATGTCCAATGCAGTTTTGAAATGGATCTAAATATAACTGGGCACTCTGCATTTTAAAACTTGTTTTGACACCTGTGATGTTCTTATGATCTCTGCATACATGATTATAGTTCTGGAGCCCTCTGCATAGATTTCCCTCACATTTAGGTGCTGCTACATCTGGATTTTATGTGGAACTTGGCACCTCTTAGGTGCAGCCCATTGAAAAGCCCCTTTCTGCTAGGAGCCAATGAGAACAGGCTTTAACTGCCTTGTGCAAATTCTTGCAATCTGTTATTGCATGAGCAGTTGGGAAGGTTGAAAACAACACAAAAGAGCACTCTCTTCTGCTCGTGCTCCCTTTTCCCACTTGCATACTATACATATCTTTCTTCTGGGGAAGTCTGTGCTTGATCTCCATTACATAAACCTTGCAGCTTGCAGCAAGATCCTATGGACAACAGCTGTGTGGGTTCACGACAGCTATCTTTTTACGTTTTCCTGACACCGTTTACAGTTTCAGTGCAAAGAGCCAGGGAGCGCAGCGTTGCGTGGTGGTGCAGACAAAGGGGATGGAAGACTCTGTGCCACCTGCTCTGTCATTTGCACAAATGCTAGGGTAAAACAAGCTACAAACTGTTAACTCTGTTTGTTGGATGATAACTTTATGCAGCAACGATTCCATCAGTCATCAAGGTCAGCTGCTTTTCTTCCTTTTTATTTTTATTGTCAGCCAACCACTCCCTTAGTTCCATGCCCCAGGCATGCAAATAAAACAAGCAAGGATGTTAACCTTTTGGAGCAAACACTGTTCTGGAGTCCCAGGGCCATAGCTGGGGCTAGGAGGGGTTGTGGAGAGGCGAAGAAGTTGAACACCATGGCACAGCACCTCTGCAGGAACTAATGATTGCTGCTTCTCTCACTACCGAGAAATGTCACAAGATCTGGAGCTTTCATCATGGCAATGTTAAAATATTTCCCCTATTTGAAACCGTCATATGCCAAGCTGCCAGACCCAGAGCCCTGTTGTATTCAGTAAAGCAGGAGCAACCTTTTGCTTGTTTTTCCAGCTTGTCTGTAGGACAGGTTGCTCTAGTAAAATCACCAATTATAAAAATGATGAATGCCCCCTCTGTTTGTACATTGCACTGGGACCAGCATTCCCCACTTGAGCATGTCTAGCCTTTGCTGCTAGATAGGGGATAGGAGTGGTCTCTGCAAATGTTTTATTAGTCTAAAATAAATTATTCAGAATGCAGGTTCAGCTACAGATTGCAGGGAAAGATAATGGAATTGGATTTCTGAGCCTGTTCGCCCTATAAAGACATGGAGTATGCTTTTCAGGAATTCACTTAAGTGGAATCAGCTTTGAATAATGTAACCTAGAAGTAATATTGCTGCCATCCAGCTAGTGTATGTGGAACAGCATCCTCTCATCTCTTGAAGTATTGGTGGTTTACAGATAGATATCTAATATTTTTTGGGAGGGGGTATAGTTAAAAGAAAAAAATAATTTTAACTACTAGAGAGGGGCATGCTTCGTACAAGATCCCCCCTCCACCCCCCAGTAAATAGTTGACCACATCAGCATCTGATTCGGGTGCGTCATGTGGTTTCTCATGTGACGCTGGGCTTTGCTGCGCTTTGGAGAGTGAGCCTTTGTGACTCGGCACTCCTGGACAGTAACATTCAGCAACACAAGAGACTTTGGGGGGCGGGGGAAAAGAGAGCCAAAAAAAAAAAGCCCAGAGAAATAGAAATAAAGTTGAAACCATTTATAACAATAATAGGAATTATGATTATTCTTTATCCTTAACTCTTTGATTTTTATTTTTAATTTTGGGTCTTCCCGTTCCTCCGTTCCTGCAGGCTTAGAGCTGCGCTGTTCGGAAGAAGTGAGATTGTCTTCCCTTACAGCTACGATGCTGCATCGCTCTCGGCGTATCCTGCTTTTTCCCCATTTACCTGGGCGGCTGCTGCTGCTGTTTCTGCTGCTGCTACTGGGGCTGCTGCAGTCTCACTGCCTGTGCTTCACCCTGGCATGTCTGATTTGAGACTCACTCGTCTGCACACTGCTAAGGAAGAGCAGCGATGGAACTCTGTGCGCATTTTTTTCCTATTGCTGCTGGAAAAGAAGGGTTGCAATGTAGGACATTTTTCTGGGGGTTGAGGTGGGCTGTTAATCTAAGGTGGGATGGGAGAAAGTTTAAGGAAATATGACGCAAAGTAATTCAGTACACAACAAGGGCATCAGCAGCAAGAATCCAGCCTCTGTGGCTCAAAAGGATTAACATGGGAGAAGTCACAGTGATGCAGTAGTGCTTCACCTCAGCATTGTGCTGGAGATGGATAAATAAAGGTATCCGTTGTATCCGCCTGTGAGGGTAAAGCCTTGGAAAGAAGCGAGCCAGCCAGCGAGAGAGCAAGTGAACAGAAAGAGGAAATGCTGTATGCTGTTTGTCTGATTCTGTGCATTCTCATTCTAGGGATGATGGCATAATTTGCAAAATAATATATGGATGGAGGGACTGTAAATTGTAGCCTGAACACTCCCGATGCTGTCAAGGAGAGGACTGATGAGCTAGGTGACTGTACCGATGTCCCCAGGGAAAAGAGCGGCCATGCAGTATATATTTATATATATAAATGTGTGTGTGTGTGTGTGTGTGTGTGTGTGTGTGTGTCTATGTGAGTGTGTGCATATGTAGTCATGAAAAAAGACATTTCTGACCAATTTACACAGGAAGTTTGTCACTTTGCTGGATCAGACTTGATTGCAGCTTATATTTTCAGCTACAGCTCTCCACCCATTTCCTGAATAAGAAGGCACTTTGTGAAAACAGATGTATGCAGAATTCTTTGTAAGAAATGTGAAAGCAGCTCCTTTCAATTTAACACCTTGAAGCACTGCATCTTCTGCATTGTGGCAAGAGGAACTGTGGGGTTTTTGTTTTCTTCATCTTAAAATCTTTATAAACACAGCTGTATTCAGTATGGTGAAAAATTCTATACTGTAAATAGAAATGTGATCAATCTAATCAAAATAAATGTATCCCAGATGACTTCTGGACCAGCTGGCTACCACAGACTTCAGATGGCTAAATGCTCAACTGAGATGAATTCAGCATTATATTTACATTTTTTTAGAATTTCAAAATCAGCCTATAATTACAAAAAGAGATTCTTGGTCTAGTGAAAAGAGGCAATGCTCACAGTTTGGCAGTGAATCACTCTGAAATGCATGCTGATATTTTTCATTTCTGGATGGACATTTGAGAGATTGTGTTTTTAGAACAGATGGACTTGTCATAATACAGACAGACTTAGTATGGTAAAAACCAGTAGACAGCTCAGGTTGGCCATATCTGAATAATGTGCAAAATGAAGTTAAGGGAAACAAATGCTGCTCTCAGCTAGTGAGGACTTGGGATGATTTTTAGCAGCTGCCTACTATGAGAAGGAGTTATTTTGCTTTTGTTTTTTGTTTGCTTTTTCTTTTTATACATTAATCCAGACCATGAAGTCATCCTCAAATATGTATGAGGGAATTTTCCAATAGTCATGGTGAGCTACCCTGCAAGACGCCTGTCTGGCCCTTCCACTATTTGTTACCAGTTCTACAAAGGCAGCCCTGTGTGTTGGATTATATTCAGCTGGCTGTTGGATAACATTCCTGTGCAGGGGTACAGGAGTCTTATTACTCCCAAACTGTAGTTTTGTTTCTTTAAAGAAAAATAGCCTTGGAAAATGCATTGAGTTCTGCAAAGGAGTTGCACCTTGCCTCTCCATTTCTTGAATGCTGTGTTTCCAGCTCAGACACTTTATAGCAAACAAGGAGGAAGATGAGAGAGACTCTAGCTCATAGCTTCAAAGCTGCAGAGACAAGCAAAATGTCAGCAGCTTGTAATTAGCAGTTCATGGTTACGTCAGCGACTGTATCTCTCCAAGAATAACTATGTGATGTGTGCCACAAAATAAGGAGATAGTCATAACCTAGTTATCGAGCCTGGTTCAAACGAGAGCAAACGGATTAATGAATCTTCTGTGTTCATAAATCAAACATGGATGGATTACATGCAAAAGACTTGCTGAATTCTGCATAATTGAAGGGTAAATTATCAACTTGTCAGAGGGCACATAGTCACTAAGCGAAAGTGTGAACCCTTTTAAAAATGCAGATGAACTATCCAAGAAAATGCCTTTCATGGCTCCCTCTAGTATGAGCAGCTAGCAGTATGACTCTGAAGCATGCTGGAAAGGGCAAAAAATGGCAAGAGACAGTGAGGTGTTTAAAAGGAAGGAAAATGCAAAGGAAAGTATGGTGAAATTCTGTGTTGGCATTAATGATGTGATTCTCAAATACCACTCAAAAAGGATTAGGGTGGCCTGATGTGGTTTACATTCAGCCGCTGTGTAAGAGGGCAAAAAAAAGCAACGACCTTTGTGAGACTCAGTGCAAAATCTTGAAGCCAAACATGAATGGCTCTTTGGGAATACTATAGAGTACCAGGGATGCTTGCTCTTAAAGGGACATGCCCTAGCCATTTTAGGATATTTTTGTACTCTGTGCTCATTTTAGATCTCCACTGCTAACCCAGCAGCATTTAAACAATGATTGTGGGGGTACTTAATCTGTTCTGATTGACCTTTTTCCACATTCTTGCTGTAAAATGTTTACATGGCTTTTATCAATGCCCTTTTGCAATATTCAGTTTGCATTTCTGCTTCCGTTCAGGTTGTTCACTTAGTTTCCATTTCCCCAGCAGAAGTCAGTCTCAGTTCAGCTCTGTTTGTTTACCTCCTGAAGACACTGAGGCAGCTAGATTTTGTATTGCACAAACACGGGTTTTTTTGATCGTGAACACAAATTTGGAGGAGGAGATGACTGTATATTAAACCAATAGCTCTTTGAATTGCATGTAATATAATTTAAACATGCGTACTTTAATTAATAGAAGGTCACAAAAGCTGGCATTGTCTGAGCCCATTTTAATGTACATCTTAGACTTAGTCAATGAGCATAACCTGCCTGGTCAGAATAGTGTATTCTGTACACTCAACAGGGTGGAAGACATTATTTTGTTTGTGTTAGTTCAAACAGCTGGTCATTAATGCAGGACCCATCTCCAGAGTGAAGTGCTAGTGGACATGAATGGCTGCCTGATTAATGCTGCCCCTCGAAGGGTCCTTCATCCAGCAGTGATGCTTGCAGCAGAATAATGCAGCATGATTTGATTGCGCTCTAACAGGGTAGTATGTCATTGTGTCACCAAGCAATTGAGGTTATTATGGGGCAGGGCAGACAGACGGGACAGTGGGGTTACTAGACCGTGGCATTTTTAGAAATACAGGCCTGACCTACTTAAGAGTTATTCTTGCTGGCTGGCAGCTGGTGCATGGAGTGTCCTGATAGGCTGAGGCTGTTGCTAGGGGGAATTAGCATGAATTTTTCCACATACAGACTTGGTGATTGAATGATAAAAGCTGACTGGAATTAGAGATTCAGTTCAGTATTATGCAGATTTATCTCCCTTATTTTTTTCCACTCCAAGTGCAGCAAAAGGACCAAAAGATAGTTTGTTTCTGTTTATTCTTTGACCCATTTTTTTCCAAGGGAGGGCAGAAGTGTTATAAAATTTTGATCATCATTTGCTATTTTAATTACTGAAATGATGCTGCAAGGGGTATTTTGAGACATACATCTTTAATATTCTGTATATTTAAACCCAGTCCTCTTTAGAAAAGAGCAGTCCGTTTATATAACCGGTGTTGCATCCACACTACTGCCTTGGTTCAAACAAACTGCCAAGTATTCCCAGACTGGAAGCAGGGAAATATACCAGGTTTTATTGTGTAACATTATTCGTGACTATTTTTGGCTGCACATGCTTCACAAAATTAGGGTGATGTTTATTTGTGGATGAAATTCATTTCCCCACTCTCTGTCTCCCATATGTACAGAAACATGCCCTGGGTTTCTTTTTACAGAGGAGTGTGTTGTGTGCAGTGCTTATCTGGAAAACTGACTGATTCTGACATCTCTGTATATCATATTCAGTGTATAGGTTATGTCTAGCCTGTGATTAGGTTGATAAGATAACTGCTTCTGGATTTCCATGTGTTTTTTCCATATTCAGTGTGGAACTGGATTTGCTCAGTAGTTCCCTCTTCCTTTATTTTTTTTTCTTCATTTTTTTTTTTTAATCCCCATCCTCTTAAATCAGTACTGTGTTATTAGAGAACTCTACACTCCCTTGGGAGGCAAATAAAAACAATGCTCAAACAAGAATTCTTTGATGTCATTATGAATATTTCCTTTGTTATTATCACTAATTACAGAAGATCTTTGTTTAAACCACAATTTTCCTTTCATGTGATTTGCTTTCCATGCAAAGAAGTTACAGTTTTGTGCTTGTAATTGTAAATGGATTTTCATGGCAATGCATTATGATGTCACAAGAAAAGAATTATGACTTATCTGAATGGGAGGGGAGTGTGACTCAAAAATGTTTGTTTTTTTAATTTGCAAAATAAAAATATGACTACACGGTGAAAAGCAAGTTGATTTGTGTTTGAAACTGCAAATTCTTTCTTTCTTTCTTTCTTTCTTTCTTTCTTTCTTTCTTTCTTTCTTTTTGTGTGTGTGAGATACTTTTTAGAGTGATGTCAGCAACATTCATAGCTGTCTAGACATCCAAAATTTTCAGTCAATACAAAACTTTCTGGTTCTCTTCTCTCTCAGCCTCAACCTCAGGCTTTCAGATGGGTATGAAGATGAGGCAATGAAGACATGTTCTTGTGGTTAAAGAAATGCATTCAAGTATTCATATAAATATTTATATTGCTCCCATCTCTTCCCTACTTTTGACTTTCCCCTTCTTTCTTTGTTCTCCCCATTCCCATTGCTTGGGAGTGTGTGGGTTTTTTCCTTCCCAAATTTACACCATCTGATGAAAGCTTATTCTTTGATCTTCCCTCTTGCTTTCTCCAGATTTAAACCCAAACTGCTACTGATGTCTTTGTCTTACTGTCTTTCTGCACAATGTGTTCCTTTGACCCCCTCAGACTGTGATTTGAAAGCACCTCTGTGAATTTGCTGTGAAAGAATCTATATTCTATCCCTGCTAACAATGGTTGGCCACCATTGTTTCTCTCATGGATTCAGTGGTCCTCACAAATCTACCTCTACATTGTGATCTCTTTGTTGTTCACTCACAGACAAATCCATCTCCAATATCACTAGGTCAGCTAACAGTTCAATCTGCATGGCTTTCGGTGTTCAAGAAGCACGGGCTCACTGCTGCACCTTCTCAGGTGCAATCCCTTCCTTCTGCTGATGCATGCAGAAGAGGGCTGGGCCAAGGCTATGTTCAAACTAGTATGTTTTAAAGTGGCTTGTATTCTGGTGAGGCAACATTGTTCAGGTTCCATGATAAGGAAAGTGAAGTACCTTGTGGCCAGCCCCAGCTGTAGTAAAAAAACAAAACAAAATACTTTTGCCATCCTTCGAGCACAATTGTTCCTAGACCACAATGCAGCCTTTAATTAAAACTTGGAATCTGTGGAGATGCTTAAAAGAGAATGCAAATCAATAGTCATAGCCTCTGTCCTTTCACCTCCTTCAAAGGGTTTTTAATAGACCCTAAAAATGAAAACCTCACTTCACAGAACATCAGCTAACAAAAATGAGTGTGTGTATGTGTGTGTGTGTATACACACATGTGTGTGTATACAAGTAGGCTTCCTTCTAGGGGAAAAAAAAAAAACCATTAGGTGTCATTTGATTCTGGAACATTACAAATAGGAAAATGTATTTTAAAGGCAAGCAAGAAATAATATGAAAGTTTTCCCAGACAGTCTACCAATAAGTATACTGTTCTTGATGTTTGGGATTTCAATACAGCATAGTTCCTTACTTAAGAGAGAAAATAACCTCTTATCATAAACATTGTCTGATATTTTAGCAAATATTTAGTTACTAAATGGAGAAAATAGAATACCACATAGATTGTATTTGGACTTCTCTGATATTTTATTAAAACGAGTCCAAATACTAAATAACCCAGTTAGATTAATTTTGTAAAATCTTATGTTCTAAGGGATAATTAACCAATAAATTAAACTAGTGGAAGAGGGAAAAAGGCAGGTTCATCCAATAAGCTTGTTTATCCACTTTTTTTCCTACTATTGGTGAAAACCTTAAGTGGCAGAAATATGGGGTTAATTAATCTAAAAGGACCAAAAAAAAGGAGAGCATTTATATATCTCATCATACTAGGATATCACCAAAGGCTTTGAAAAATTTAGAAATATTGAAAGTTCTGTGCTTTCTCTTTAAACGATGTAACCTCTACTGATAACCTCTTCTGAGGCTCCAGTTAATGTAGCAGCCCCTACCTTCTAAATGTCATGTACCTGCAATGGCAATTGAGTATCAAGCTTAATGTTTGCATACTGCTGCTTTGCCTTGGATGGGATGTGGGTCCTGCTGTGCAGTATCTCATAAGTCCTGGTGCTGCTGCTGATTCACCAATAGCAAAAATGGACATTGATTTTGACAATAAAAGACACTGGATATGTACAGACATTCAAAAAGCTCTAGGTGGAATCAATCTAACCTATGTGAGTTTCTGTAAAAGAGGTAGGTAAGATTGGGAGTGAACAGAACACACACTTGCCCTTTGCAGGGAAGTGTGCAAACTGTCTGCACTGGCCGAGGCTAGCAGGATGGAGGCACTCCCGCATGCCTTCCACCATGCCCTGTGGGCTCTCTGGGCTGCCAGAGAATGCCAAACAGAACTGAGTGGCCAGGCAACCCCTGATTAGCTGCTTCATGGCAGCCAAACGCTGTCAACTCCTATCACCTTGGCCCTGCCCTGAGCATAGCTCTAGGGTTTTTGAAGAGCCCAAGAATGGGTGAATGGGAGGTGGCAGCAGCAGGCATGATTGCAAGAATCATAATCTCTGGAATTGTGGACCTTCTGCCTAACAAGTACTGGTGTTGCTAGGTGACTCCTGCTGCAGCCTGCTGTTCTCTGGAGCTCCAAGGGGCCTAATCCCACCACTGCCTAGGGTAAGGGTGGACAATTATTTGGGCCAGAGGGCCACATAGGGAGTTTTGAAGAGCTGTTGTTGTCAGCATCCTCCCCCCACTCCTCTGCTATCAACTCACCAAAACTATCTATGGGGCTTTGGGTGGGTGGGGAGCAGTGTTTGGGAGTGGGACAGGTGGGTGAGGCTGGGACCATGGGCCCAGGTTGCGGGGCAGTGACAGTTCAGGGCTGGAGCCCAGGCTGAGCCACAATCGGCTACCTGCATGCCCTGCACTGTGGGGGAGAGTAGAGGTTGTGTGTATGGGGGTGTAGTATGGTCTGCAGTTGCCCCGATGGCAGTCCACATGGGGCTGAGCCCCACCCACTCCTGCTGGGGGCAGCCCGTGATGTGCTGCAGCTCATGCCCACTGGCCCCAGCCCTGGCCAGTACACAACTTCTGGTGGGGCTGTTGCTGGTGCAGCTGCAGCTGCTGCTCTGTTCACCTCACCTCCAGCAGGAGCCACCCAGCTGAAACTTCCTGTCCACCTGTCTGGAGCAGTGTAGCTGGGGAAGGAGTGGGAGGAGGAGCTGTTACTGGAGGTGAAGGAAGCAGACCAGCACCCAGCTGGCTGCAGCTGCACTGTTAACATCCTGGCCAGGAGCTGCATACATTGGCTGGGGCCTGGGCTGGCGGGGCTGTTCTGCTTCCCTCACCTCCAATTGTGGCTTGTCCTCCCACTCCTGCCACTGCTGTGCCACTCTGCGTGGGTGAGGGGACTCTGGCTCCAGCTCCCGGCCACCTTCCATCCACTTTGCCTGCCCACAGGTGGCTGCTCATCATGCCAGGTGGTTGGAGCAAGTGGTACAGTCAGGAACTGGAACCAGAGCCCAGTACACTAAGACAGGAGCCACCCAGTTAGAGCTGCCTCCCCACCCAAAGTGGTGCATCATAGGGAGGAGCGGCAGGAGGAGCTGCAGCTGGAATTAAGGGGAGTAGAATAGCCCTGCCAGCCTGGGCTCTGGCTGGTGTACACAGCTGCTGGCAGGGCTGTTCCTAGTGTGGCTGCAGCCATCTGAGTATGGCTTTGCTCCCCTCGTCTCCAGTGATGGTTCCTCCTCCAGCTTGTGCCCCTGCTGTGCTGCTCCAGATGGCTGAGTGGGAAGCTTCAGCTGGATGCCTCCTGTTGGAAGTGTCGGAAGCAGAGCAGCACTAGGAACAGCTCTGCTGGAAGCTGTGTGTGCTGGTTGGAGCCTGGGCTTGGGGCATGGGCTGCTCCAGCAAGAACTGGTGGGGCTTGGTCCCATTCGGAGCACCATGGGGCCAGATCCAGTCAGTTGGTGGGCCAGATCTGGCCCATGGGCTGTATATTCCCCACCTCTGGTCTAAGGATATTGTATAAAGATCGAAAAATACTGAGCTACAGACACTCTCTTCTCTCCTCACATTCCCTGTCTGCAGCTGAAGGTTGACCACAGGCAGGATGCAGGCTTGGGGACAGAGGCTTTGCTGTCTCAGCTCAGAGATGGAGCATGCTGGGCGCTCAGCTGGAGTAGCTGAGTGCAGCCAAGTTCCAGTGTGCCTTCCTGGGAGGGCGGGCGGGGGTGGGGGGAGAACTATTAGGGGCCAGCAAAGAAGCCTGGGATGCTACTGGATAGCTACCTAACTTGATTTGATAGGGGATCTGGTACAGAAGTTTGATGCACTGAACTAAGCTTGATGCACTGAACTGATTTCACAGTCAGGGCAGCTAGGATGTGGAACCAACTTTCAAGGGTAATGGTGCTGGCTCCTACCTTGGGGGTCTTTAAGAGAAGGCTTGACGATTACCTAGCTGGGGTCATATGAGCCCAGTGTTCTCTTCTGCCCAGGGCAGGGGGTCAGACTTGATGATCTACTTAGGTCCCTTCCGACCCTACATCTATGAATCTATGATTAGATCCAGGACTACTTTAGACCAGGTTCAACAACTTTTAGTCCAGTCTATGTGCCCCAAATTTTTGTACGGTTACGGGCTTGGTTTGTTTTTATACCATGTAGTCCATATTATGTGTAAGGTCTGTATGTAGCCCCTGAGTCCTATCCTCCTCTTTCAGTTCTGCAGTGGCTGCGGTGACTGATTTAGTGTTAACTGTCAATCACTGTGTGGCTATGGATCTCTAATACCTTCTATGATGTAATCCCAAACTTCCAATTTGCTGAAAAATTGTACAGAATATTTTAGGGCAAATGTAGAACTCCATGAAGGGATTCCTGTAGGGAGGACTGAACTGCCTTCTGTGGTATGAGGGAGACAGAGACATATGCAGCCATAGTGTGGGTTGTAATCTGTCTCCCTCCAGGGACTGCCCAACATCCTGCTGGTGCATAAAAATCAACTCTTGAGCAGCAAATGTGGTTTGGTTCTAATTTCAAAGCTGCAGTGCAAGGAATTATATTATACTTTTTTAAAAGAGTAGCAGTTGGCACATTCCTTTTATTGTAGTTCAGTAGGGACTAATGAGTGTGTTACAAATTAAAAAATACTGTAAGAATTCTTTCCCCTAATCCTTGTATATTGGCAAAAATTCCTTTGCTCCAGTGCTCAATTGTACAGAAGAACCTATTGGATCCATGTGGCAAACTAATTTATTACCTTAAAGCATGAGGAAAGCTATCATGACTTCCACATGAATCAGATTCTTTTATACAAAGTTGTTTGTGTATATGTAACCCACTTGTACTGTAGAAGAGAACTTTTCAAAATACAACTTGAGCATGCCCAGTGTAGAGATGGGCAGATACTACATCTGTCTTGGGAAGGTCAGTGACACACTCTTGAGCATGCCTGGTGGGGAAGTGGTGATGACTGGTGGCCTTGTTGGGTCTACCACTGAGGTTGAGGAGAATAAATACAATACCAGGAAATAGGTTCAAGGGTTGTGTGGCAGATAGGACCTAGAGGGGAGAGTACCATGAGAACTCTCTGTGAAGTGGGATGGGGTCTGGCCAGTTGAAATGAACTATCCTCTTAAACAGTGGCAACATTTAGGGGATGCACGGGGGTACGTGTGCACTCCCTGAGAGTGCTGGTGCACGCCCTGACAGGCAGCATTTCCCACTTAGGCGATGGGCAGGCGGGGCAGGTGGGAGCACTGTTTGGGGAGTGGGGACACCAAAAGAAGTGCCACTGGCACTTCCAGATATGCCCCTGGCCCGGATGCACTGCTCGCACTTCTGGGTTGACCGCAGGGGACCCCCGCTCTCCCCCAGTCACTGACTGGCTGCTGTGGGGGCAAGTGCCCCCCCTGACTCAAGAGGCACCAGTCACCTGCACTTTTATAAAACATAACTCCAATTCGCATAAAGGGAACCCACTTTGCAATGTAACAAATAGGGATACATTCCAAGACCTCGACTACTGAACCCCAGACCCATTTCTACCACTTTTACAAGAAAATTTTGGTACTCACCAAGACAGAACACACAAGCACAGGGTGGTGGTGAATGTTACCATAATGGGGATGGTAACTACACATGTACATATGACATGTACATACGACATGTACACATGTACATACGACATGTACACATGTTGCAGACAATGAGCGAGGAGCGCAGATCCACACAGGAGACTCTTTCAGCACGTGTCACTTGCACAATGCACCTCACAGAGCAGCTGACTGTGGGCTTCCACCACACTGATCGCATAAGGGTGAATTTTCCTTGCTTATAATGAATTTTCGGTATAAAAAGGGTCATTGCATAAGCGTGAATTTGCACATACAGAACCTGCATAAAGCGAGGGAAACCTGTATATGTATGTGTATATAAGTGTGTGTGTGTGTGTGTGTGTGTGTGTAAGTCTGGGGGTTGTGCACTTTACTGTAGGATCCTTACATGCGCGTAGAAATACAATGCACATAACACACACACAGCATGCATATTCAGTATGTGATGTAAAACAACAGTCATTATCTGTCAGGATAAGATTGCAATTCATGGCTCCAAATATATGATTTCTGTTTACTTGTAATGGAGAGAGTACGTCATAAAACTTGCATAATTCTTAGGGGTGGCAAAGTAATCTTGTCATCTCATTTGTATGGCAGTAAAAATGCATCACATTTTTATAGCACAAGAAAAGAATGCCATGCTGAAGAGTATAGTGCAATGAGTGAGGTAGGTAAATAGAACTTCATAGCCATTCACACTATCATGTGTTCTTTCTAGTCTTGGTTTCTACAGTGATAACATAGTAGTTGTAATATATACCCCAGTGTTTGAGTCAGAAAGACATCTTTTCAAAACCCGTTTTTCCCAGCCTGCTACTTCTAAGCAAACCCACTCAAAAGTTAATATATATAGAATCCTTGGCAATAATTCCCCATTGAATTGAATGGAAGATTTGCATAGGACTTTAAGGGGGCCAGGATCTCATACCTGGTGTTTTCCCCACCTGTGCCTTCAGCTTAGTCTGTATCCCCTTTCAAAGATTTAGTGTTTCTATAAAACATGCGAGTCTGGAAATCAAGTCTCCATCCTTGGCAAAATCTTTGAAAAAATTATCAAGGCTCACATTTGCGAGAGCCCGGCAGGACAAATTATGCTGAGGGGAAACCAGCACGGGTTCGTAGCAGGCAGATCGTGCCTGACTAATCTAGTCTCTTTTTATGACCAGGTTATGAAACGCCTGGACACAGGAGGAGGGGTGGATGTCGTATACTTAGACTTCAGGAAGGCCTTCAATACAGTATCCCACCCCATACTGGTGAGCAAGTTAAGAGGCTGTGATGTGGATGACTACACAGTCCGGTGGGTGGCGAATTGGCTAGAGGGTCGCACCCAGAGAGTCATGGTGGATGGGTCGGTTTCGACCTGGAAGGGTGTGGGCAGTGGGGTCCCGCAGGGCTCGGTCCTTGGACCGATACTCTTTAATGTCTTCATCAGCGACTTGGACGAGGGAGTGAAGTGTACTCTGTCCAAGTTTGCAGATGACACAAAGCTATGGGGAGAAGTGGACACACTGGAGGGCAGGGAACAACTACAAGCAGACCTGGACAGGTTGGACATATGGGCAGAAAACAACAGAATGCAATTCAACGAGGGGAAATGCAAAGTGCTGCACCTAGGGAGGAAAAATGTCCGGCACACCTACAGCCTAGGGAATGACCTGCTGGGTGGCACGGAAGTGGAAAGGGATCCAAGATGAACATGAGTCGGCAGTGTGACGAAGCCATCAGAAAAGCCAATGGCACTTTATCGTGCATCAGCAGATGCATGATGAATAGATCCAAGGAGGTGATACTTCCCCTCTATCAGGCGCTGGTCAGACCGCAGTTGGAGTACTGTGTGCAATTCTGGGCGCCGCAATTCAAGAGGGATGCAGATAACCTGGAGAGAGTCCAGAGAAGGGCCACTCGTATGGTTAAGGGCTTGCAGACCAAGCCCTACAAGAAGAGACTAGAGAACCTGGACCTTTTCAGCCTCCGCAAGAGAAGGTTGAGAGGCGGCCTTGTGGCTGCCTATAAGTTCATCACGGGGGCACAGAAGGGAATTGGTGAGGTTTTATTCACCAAGGCGCCCCCGGGGGTTACAAGAAATAATGGCCACAAGCTAGCAGAGAGCAGATTTAGATTGGACATTAGGAAGAACTTCTTCACAGTTCGAGTGGCCAAGGTCTGGAACGGGCTCCCAAGGGAGGTGGTGCTCTCCCCTACAAAAGGAAGTTAGTTAAGCATCTAGCTGGGGTCATCTAGACCCAGCACTCTTTCCTGCCTATGCAGGGGGTCGGACTCGATGATCTATTGAGGTCCCTTCCGACCCTAACATCTATGAATCTATAGGCGGAGCACAGTGGCTCATTGTAAATTGATTGCAGAACCTGTGAGAGCAATATGGCTCCTCTCTGAACACACAAAGCAAAGCTCCAGAAATGTAAAGGTGTTGTGCACAATGAAGAATGCTTAGTGGAACTCCAGCTACATGTGCTATATCATAGTTATAGAGGTTGCAGTGAATGGATGGTTGCAGTGGATTGCTATATTTCATTCCTATTTTGGTATTTTGGGGTTTGCACAGAAAACGTTTGTGGCCACTTACAGCAAAGATGGTATATGGGTGCTACAGGCAGTGCGGCTTTCATGTTGGGTTCTCCATGTGCTTTTTTTATAGTTAGACTCTGAGTGCTTGCTTTTCTACAGGCCCATCATTATGAAGTAATGGGTGGGTAATGGTTATTTTGTAATTCACTTTAGTTTAGAAACCTCAGACTTTTGTGTTGGGAGCTTTTCTGTGATTTTTTAAAATAAATGGTTAATGAATTCTACCCTGACTTGGTGAGATGTTTTATGTTCTAGATTTGTAGTGTTCTTCTAGATCTTTAATCTAGGTGCATATTTGCAAATGTATGCAATAGCCATACATTCAGCATCTTTATTTCTCAGCTAAAAATAGCAGTGAACTGTATTTAGTGCTGCCGTTATTCACATTCTACATTTTGCTTTTCTGTAAATCTCAAATATATAGTTCTTTACATGTGAGGTCTGTAGGTCTCTTGCATGACTTATTCACTTGGTCAGAAGTGTCATTTCCATTAAAGACTATGGTTTTTTTTTTCTT
The DNA here is from genome assembly GCF_030867095.1 of Alligator mississippiensis. NCBI lineage: Eukaryota > Metazoa > Chordata > Crocodylia > Alligatoridae > Alligator > Alligator mississippiensis. The sequence continues at coordinate 116,039,823 of NC_081826.1, read as the reverse complement.
TTCTGAGGTTGGCAAGATTATGCCCCCTTCACTGTAGTGTTTTGCTGTGTCTGCTGCTGAACTTTATTATGATGAATTTTTATGGAAGCTTCCCTTTAATGCATGATTATGTTCTTCACTCACTGTCATAGCCAGCTGGTCTTATTTCCATTTCCAAGCTTTATTATTAATAAAATACCAAGTATTATACTTATGTCTGCAGATTTCATAGCCTTTGCATTAGTCCAGAAGTTCTCAGTCATTTTAGACTCAAGGCACCCCTTGGAAAATAACAGCTTGTAGCTTTAACTCATTTAATGACTACAGAATAATAAAGCAATTCTGCTGCAAATAATTCAGAAAAACCACAGGTCAGATCAGGTCAGAATGTTTTTGACAGTCTGGATTTCTATTTGAAAATTTTGGGTTTACCTTGTGAATCATGTGTAGGTGTTTGCACACCTAACAGCGTTGATATTGTGCAGAACACCTAAAAGGATCTTGTGGTACCCTAGGGTGAAAATTGCTGCATTAGACCCCTTGCTCACTGTTTTCAGTGGTGTCAAATGGATATTTAAAAAATAATTTAAATAGTCTGATGCTTGTTTTTGTAGTTTCAACTCTCCCTTGGACATTAGGTTATATGAAAATGGAAAAAAAGATATGATGATTAAATGAAGTTTTCCAAAGTATTTTTCTACCTGTTTTAATTGCAGTAATCTTACATATTACAGGAGTAGAAGGTGAATGGACCAGGGAGTTCAACTAGTCAAGAATAGTGTGTGATTTCATAGAATTGATTATTCTCCCAAAATCATAATGAGAAGCAGGGCAGGGAGCTAGTTGTGTAGTTCAAACTCATTTTTGTTTTCTCTGTGAGAAACTGAAGTTAATCATTTGCAATGAACATTACAGTAAGGAGTAGTACATTTGTATTAACTGAACTATTCTAGTGATCAGTCCAGACTCCAGTTTACAGTAGACTGGAGACGTTTCCAAAGGAAGTCTCCAGAGTTCTTCAAGTGCTGTCAACTCGGAACGATTGATTGGTCTCCTAGTTCTCCTTTATTTGCTCAATCAAACTCCTATTTGGCATCAGTAAGGAATTTGGGGTCCGCAAGGAATCAAGCTTGGGGTTTAGAGCAGCAGTATGTGGAGCCTCAGATTTCTACAAGGTCTTTTGAGCCACAGAGGCACTTAAATGTACAATAGCTGTTAGAAATTGAAGGTGGGAATGCTGCAATAAAATTTCTACCATACTCCAGTGCTACATAATGATGGGAGACCAATAAACTTTGTTATACTGTAGCACTGAAACAGTAACTTGTTTGCAAGACTGCAAATCACATCAAATGGAAAGAAAAAAAACAATCCAAGAGAACCAGCTTATTTTTTTAGAAGAAAAATGTCTCACAGAAACATTATTGTATGGATTTTATTTTCCCTGTGATTACTCAACTGGGGCGCATCCACACATGCAAGCATGTGAGCTTGCAGCAGCTCAAATAGAAGTGGTGCAAATTTGAGCCGGGGCTTTTTGCCTCAGCGCACGTACTTGGACATGTACTTTGTTGTGGAGCAAATTGTGCCACTTGGGGCAAAATAACCCTTCCTGGCTCCTCCCAGATCTGCAGGCAGGGGGAGCTAAAGCCTGGGGCCAGCACCTCTGCTGTCCCCAGCAGTATAAAAAGCTGCCCTGTTCTGACCACATCAGTACAAAAAGCTGCCTTCGCAAGTTGCTCAAGGCTACTCTCTCTCAGGAGTTTCTGGGGCCCAGCCAATTGGTACCTGGTGACACCACACCTTGTGCCAGCGGGACTGCTGCAGCAGCCCTGATCGTTCCCTGCACCCTCTACCCAATGTAGTAGTCTGGCAGTGGGGGCTGCTGCCTGGCTGTGACCTGCTGTGCACCTGCCAGACCCAGATGGGGACTGCACAGTCAGTAGAGGCACGTGCCCCTCTGGGCCAGCTGCCAATGGGCTGTGGCTGCAGAGTTGGCCTCTGTGTGGAACTACTGCCATGTGTGCCCCTGCCCAGCCATCTGGGCAGCTATTTCCTGGAAGATGTTCCTGGTATGGTGGCCTGCTTTGAACTGTCAAAGCATGTCCTCCTGGCTCCATTTGGCCAGGAGGTCAGCTACCTCCAGCTGGGTCCAAGGTACCAGCTCTGAGCAGGCAGGGTCCTGCCACTGGGCCTCCCTAGCAGGAATTCTGGTGTTCCTTATGGGAAAACTGAAAAATCCCTGATAAAAAAAATCCCAAAGTCACTCTGTAAAATACCCCAAAATCCAATTAAACCAAAAGACCACTATAAAGAGAGAGAGAGAGTGAAACAGAGAGACAGCGATCAGTTGTGCAATGTTTTATTGATCTATCTACAGTGTTACAGCGATTTGGAAGACTACCAGTGTCTCTATCATAATAATAAAATGAACTCTAAATACATGTTTCATGAATTCACAAATACATTAATATATATTTTGCTGCCTCCCAATAAGGGCTATGCCACCCCATGGGGCTACAGCTGCCCCACAGGGGCTACAGCCCCCACTCAGAGGCCAACTCCCCACAGGGCTAACAGCCCCCTAACAGGGGCCAAATGGCCCCCCCAGGGGCTACCACCCCGCCTGCAGGGCCCACATGCCCCACCCCAGCCCTCTGATGGCTGCCCCAACTAGCCACCCCCTGCTCCTCCAGACTCCCCAATGGCTGCCCCACCCTGCCCCATCCCCACTTGCACCCCCAGGTCCCCATGGCTGCCCCACCCCTCCAGGCACCGGCACTTAAAAAGCAAAAAGCAAAAAAAAAGCCTCTACTCAGCCTAGAAGCAGGGCCTGTGGGGGCTCCAGGGCCTCCTGGCAGAGCCCCCCTGGGCAGCAGAGGGCAGCTGGGGCTGTAACCCTGCCCTGCACTGTGCAGGCAGGGTCCCAGTGACCCAGACACCAGCTGGAACTGCCAATAAGTGCTGGGGGTGTTTTTGTTTTTTTGTTTGTTTTTTATTGTGGGGGTGCTGGGGTGACGGGGCAGGGATTGGGGGCCTTGGGGTGGGGGGGGAGGATGGGGCCGGGCAGGAAAGGGATTGGGGGCACTCAGGGAGCAGGCAGGGGTGAGGCCGGGTGAAGAAGGGATTGAGGGGGCTAAGGGAGTGGGTGGGGCCAATGGGGGTGTCCCCCATAGCCCCTCCCCCTCCTCCAGTCCCCCCAACCCCTTACTTACCGGCTCTTGAGCCCTGGTGCTGGCACGCTTCAGCACCAGGGCGAGGGCCAACCACAGAGACGATTTGGCAGCCAGCCTCCGATTGCCTCTGGTTGTCCAGGACCGTGGCCTGACCCGCTTTTTTTAGCTCCATTTTTGTTTGACCCCTGGATATCCAGGGGTCTAATTTTGCCCCTGTGCTGCAAACTTGTAGTGGGGGGAACCTTTTCTTGTTTCTGCACGTGCCTCTTATAGCATCTTAAAGGGGTTTGAGACAATGCAAGAGGCATGTGTGGGCTCACCTGGTGTCCAAAGCTTTCATGTAGTTTTATGATGGATGCAATGAGAACTTGGTGTGTATTTTTTTTGTCTTTATTTGAATGTTTTCAAATTGAGAATCTTTATTGGAGACCCTGAACTTCACTTTGGAATGGAAGTTACTCATCTTTGTAGGCTGGGAAGTGGATCTAGGGAGTCAGAATGCTGATCATATGGTATTTTCAGAAAAATATTTGTGTTGTATGACATAATGCTGGCATGTCTCCATTCTTCTTGCATTTTTTAAAGATTTTGGCAAAGCCCAGGAGCTTTAGAGAGAAGAGAAACAACATCTTTAGACATTTCTGTAAGGAGTACTGATATTTGGTGAGGAAAAATCATTCTAGTCTGAAATTTATGCATTTTTTCAGACTATATAATATAATATAATTGGAAAATTACTAATAACTGCCCCTCTTTAAAAGGGAACTGTTTGTCGTAGTAAAAGCATTTTTGTTTCTTTCTCAGAATAAAATTTTGTATTTATTTATGCCCAGAAAAGAAGCACTGTTAGCACCACTGTCCACTAGATAGTCCTTAGGGATTGTTAAAGCACAATTAACCCTTGAATAGAACATGAAATATGAATGAAGACAATTCGGTGTCCTAAAATCAAAGTTTCTCTTAAATGCAGATAACTCACTGTTTTAACATCCAACAACTTTGACAACTCAGTGTCCTAAAATCAAAATACAGATAACTCAGTGTCAGACAACTCAGTGTCTTAAAATCAAAGTCTAACTTCATTAGTACAACAAGTATTATCTTAGCAGTTTCTATATTCAGAGAGAGAAAAACATTCAGTACAGTAATCTCACCCAATCTCAGATGTTACTTTGTTCAACAGAAGAGACAGCCACTTAGTTCCTGGCAGCAAAGGGTACATTGTGGGCTGGGATGGTCCAGGCCAGTGTTCGAAGGCTGGATTTATAATGACGATGACAAACTTTCTTGCCCCTCCCTTCAACTTCGCTCCTTTAACTCTTCACTTTCAGATTGGTCTCTCTGCAGTACGCAAACTGTCCATCTTTTATCCCATCAGCATATTTTTGTCTAACAGACCTATTACAGGCACACCTCTGAATTTGGCCTTTTTCCGGTATCTTACTTTGGGCATTGTCCATTGGTCTCCCTTATCAGCTTTCATTAATAGATCCAATTCTTTCATCCCTCTGATTCAGCTGGTTAGTGCCAAGTTCAGTTAATTGGAGCCGGTTACAAGGCCATTGCTATGTTATGTTAAAAGAACTTCTCACAGTGATAAAAAAGAAAAGATATAACATAATGAGCACCTATAAACTGTACAAAAACAACTCAAAGCCAGCTAATAATAAAAAACAAAAGTTAATAAGGACAAAACTTAAGCAATGATTAAATAAGGATAAAATATAAACAATACTATAAGCAGGTGCAACTTCAAATCATTAAACATAACAAGCTACCCTAACAGCACCCTCCAGGACTGATTTCTGCTTGCAGCAGTATCGTTTTTAGTCATGCATCTAAGGGAGTCAGTTGATTTAGTGGCTCATTGTTCTTCATCCCACAGGTGTTAATGACCATCTGTTCTTTTTAATGGTCTTGGTGGTCTACCAATCAAGCTAACCTTCTTTTGGCAAATTTTCTGTCTACTACCAACTCTCAGTCTCTCTTCTCCTACTTCATAGTCCTATAGATTATTTTTAGTTCTTTTCAAAATCATAGATCCACCCATGGAGGCCTGTCTTCAGCCTCAGTGAGGGTTACAGTTTTGTTTGTGCAGGAAATTGAGTGAGCTGAAGATTAAGTTCTGTGCCTGCTCTATGCAGCCATAACTCTGGAATAATCTTTTTTTCTTCATTCTGCCTACCCAAAAACAAGGCTCATGCATTATTTGGGGCATGCTGTTTGTGACAAAATATGGTATTTTATATTGCTTCCCCTTTAACCCAAGTGGCTTGTCAAAATTTAGGATGTTTCAGGGGTCTTTCCAGTTGGATGAGGAGTCAGTAAGTAAAACCAGGTATATTTCTGAACATGAGTGAGACAAACATCAGACAGATTCTTTGCTCAGAAGTGTGCCAGCCTCATATACTTTGTGCTTAAGAAGATCTATCTAGCTTCTTCCTTTCTGGGTCATACTTATAATCCTTGCTTTTACTTTCTGTTGCCAGTGCATACAATTAGCCACTCTTGTCCCAAGTCCCTATGTTAGCAACCAGACAGCGCATCTACACATGCAATTAATGTGAAGGAATAAACTCCGGTGTTTATTGCTCCGGAGCTTATGGATCCCAGGCATGCTGTTTGAAGGTGCGCCCAGGACTGCAGCATGTTGACCCAAGTTGGAGCAGCCACAGCTGGTGGGGGGACACTGGGGCCAGCCTGCCACTCTGAGGCTGTTCTTTCCCCCTGCTCAATGTGCTACAGAGGGCCTGGCTGGGGCACAAGGGTACTCCAGTGTGGGGCTAGCTGGCAGGCAGATTTGGCATTGAAGTACCCTTATGCCCCAGCCAGCAGAGCAGTGTCTACATATGCACTGCTGCTAATAGGGGTGCTTGTGTGAACTAGTGGAAGTTTCCAGATCACAGGCCCTGGTTCTCATGGGGAACTTAAATCACCTTGACATCTGCCTGAAGGACAATGCAGCAGTGTATAGATAATCCAGGAAGTTTTTGGAGAGCATTGGAGACAACTTCTTGGTGCAAGTGCTGGAGTGACCAACTAGGGGCCTCTTTCCTTTTGACCACAAACAGGGAAGAATTGGTGGGGGTTGTAGAAGTGGCTGGCAACTTGGGCAGCAGTGATCATGAGATGATTCAGTTCAGGATCCTGACAAAACGAAGAAGGGAGAGCAGTACAGTACTGACCCTGGACTGCAGAAAAGCAGACTTTGACTCCCTCAGGGAACTGATGGGCAGGTTCCCCTGGGAGGCCAGTTTGAGGGGGAAAGGAGTCCTGGAGACCTGGTTGTATTTTAAAGAAACCTTACTGAGGGTGCAGGACCAAACCATCCTTATGTGCAGGAAGAATATCAAATGTGGCAAGCAACCAGATTGGCTTAGCCGAGAACTCTTTAGTGAGCTTAAACACAAAAACGAAGCTTCCAAGAAGCTTGGACAAACAACTTGGGAGGAGTATAAGCATATTGCTTGGGCATGCAGAGGTGAAGTCAGGAAAGCCAAAGCGCAACTGGAGTTAAAGCTAGCAAGGGACATGAAGGGTAACAAGAAGGGTTTCTACAACTATATTAACAACAAGAGGAAGGTCAGGGAAAAATGTGCGATCCTTACTGAATGGGGCAGGCAACCTAGTGACAGATGTTAAGGAAAAGGCTGAAGTACTTAATGCCTTTTTTACTTTGGTCTTCACAGGCAAAGTCAGCTCCCAGAGTACTGTACCAGGTGGCACAGTTTGGGGAGAAGATGAGCAGCCCTCAGTGGTGAAAGAACAGGTTAGGGACTATTTAGAAAAGCTGGAAATGTATAAGTCCACGGGGCTGGATGCAATGCATCTGAGGGTGTTGAGTGAGTTGGCTGATGTGACTGCAGAGCCACTGGCTCTTTCAAAGAGCCATCTTTGAAAACTCATGGCAATCAGGAGAGGTCCTGTACAATTGGAAAAGGCCAAATATAGTGCCTATCTTTAGGAAAGGTAAGAAGGAGGATCCAGGGATCTACAGACCAGTCAGCTGTACCTCAGTCTCAGAAAAAATCATGGAGCAGGTCTGCAAAGAATCCATTTCTAGCACTTGGAGAAGAAGAAAGTATCTCAAGCAAAACTAAGGGTGCCATCTCCCACTCTACTCGGCCTTGGTGAGGCCGCAGCTGGAACACTGCATCCAGTTCTGGGCGCCGCACTTCAAGAAGGATGTGGAGAAGCTTGAGAGAGTCCAAAGGAGGGCCACATGCATGATTAGAGGTCTGGAGAGCAGGTCATATGAGGAGAGACTGAAAGACTTGGGACTGTTCAGCTTGGAGAACAGAAGACTCAGATGGGACTTGGTGGCAGCCTTTAAGTATATCAGGGGCGAACATCATGGCCTGGGGGAGGATGTGTTCACCAAGGCCCCCAGGGGAAGACAAGAAACAATGGGTACAAACTGATTGAAGATCACTTCAGATTGGACATCAGGAAAAACTTCTTTACAATTTGAGCGCTGAGGGTCCGGAACGGACTCCCCCAGAGGTGGTACAGTCACCCACCCTGGAGAGCTTTAAAAAACGTCCTGATGTGCACCTTGCTGGGGTATTCTGACCCCAGCGGTCTTTCCTGTCCAAGCACAGGGGGGCTGGACCCAATGATCTCATGAGGTCCCTTCCAGCCCCTAACATCTATCTATGAAAGGTGATTAGGAACAGTTGGCATGGATTCACCAAGAGCAAGTCATGCCTGACCAACCTGATTACCTTCTGTGATGAGATAATTGGCTCTTTGGATGTGGGGAAAGCAGTGGACATAATATACCTTGACTTTCACAAGGCTTTTGATACTGTCTTCCATAGCTAAATGCCTGGTTGGCAGCCAATATCAAGCGGAGTGCCCCAGGGGTCAGTCCTGGGGTTGCTTTTGTTCAATATCTTCATTAACTGTCTGGAAGATGGGATGGATAGTACCCTCAGCAAGTTCCCAGATGATACCAGGTTGCAGGCTGTAGTATATACACAGGATGGTAGTATTCAGAGTGGCCTAGGCAAGTTGGAGGATTGGACCAAAAGAAATCTCATGGGGTTTATCAAGGCCAAATGCAAAGTCCTGCACCTAGGATAGAAGAATCCCATACACCACTACAGCTTGGGACAGACTGGCTAAAGAGCTGCTTTGCAGAAAAGGACCTGGAGGTTACAGTGGACAGTAAGATTGATATGAGTCAGAAGTGTGCCCTTGTTGCCAAGAAGGCTAACAGCATACTGGGCTGCACTAGTAGAAGTATTGTCAGCAGATGAGGGAAGTAATTATTCTGCTCTATTCTGCACTGGTGAGGCCACATCTTGAGTACCATGTCTACTTTTGGGCTCACCACTGTAGAAAGGATGTGGACAAGTTGCAGAGAGTCCAGTGGAGAGCAACGAAAATGGTTTGGAGACTGGGGCACATGATTTAGGAGAGGCTGAGGGAACCAAAGTTTGTTTAGTCTAGAGAAGAGAAGACAGAGGGGAGATTTGATAGCAGCCTTTAACTACCTGAGGGGTGGTTCCAAAGGGGATGGAGCTAGACTGTTCTCAGTGATGACAGAACAAGGAGCAACGGTCTCAAGTTGCAGCAAGGGAGGTTTAGGTTGGATATTAAGAAAACTTTCTCACTAGGAGGTTTGGTGAAACACTGGATGGTGGTGGAAGCACCAGAGAGGTAGTAGAGTTTCCACCTTCGGAGATTTTTAAGGGCTGGCTTGGATCCACCCATGATTTCCATTAAGATAACTGGACATACATTAAAAAAAATGAAATTTAAATACAACGAAGTGACCACTGTTTGGACTTACTCCCCGGTCAAGAGGCAAATGATAGGAAGCATGAAATGGACATCTGAGAGGGTATTTCACCCTCCTTTTTCTGGCTCCAAGAATGTCTCATTGAAATTTTTTTTTTTTTTAAAGAGGTGAAAAAGTAGAACTGTGGTTTTAAAACTGTGAACTTTACGCTGACTAAAGTAACTGGATCTACTCTTTTATTGTAGGTCTAGGTTGATGTAACATATGAAGGTGAAAAATATGGATGTCTTCCATTTTATTTTCTACTCATTTTATTTTCGTCTGGGAAGAAAAGCATGCCAAAAAAAATGGCCAAGTATACTGAGGCATGAAATTGAAGGAGTTGATCATTGCTATGATTCAGGCACCCAGCCATTTTATGGGGTTGGCATAAAAAGAAACACGTAGTAGAAAATACACAACTAAATAAGAAAAATACGTTGAAGCCAGGGTGTATTCGTGCAAAGTGAAGAAGAGTGCTGTAGCCTTGAAAGCATTAAACCTGATCCAGCAAAAATGTGAGGTGCCCCAGCCATTTAGATGTGAATCTCTTTATAATCCACACAAGTATTAGAAAAATCTGAAACAGGTGAAGGTTCAAAAGCTGTAAAACCATTAAATGATTTCTCATTCATTTCTCAGATATTGGAACCTTTTAGTGAACTAAACACTCCTTTCCTATTACACTATTAGCATATTGTGGTCACTTCACAATATACTGTTGCTTATAAAAAGGCTGAAAGTGATTTGTATCCAATCAGATCTATGTGACTCTATACGCTTGATATAAGCTAGACTGGGTGATGTACATCATTTCATTGTTTGCTGTTCGGGAGAGGAAGGATGAAAAGTTTTTATTTTGTGAAATAATTATGCTCCTTCAATCTCATTTTTACAGTAAATTTGTCTTTTGAAAAACTGTCTCTATTTAGATGATACTTCACAGTCCAAGTGCTGGTGAAAAGAAGCCACAAATGCTACAGCTTCACTGCTTAGCTCTGAAATCATGAGCGACTGGTGCCTCCTGAGCCACTTGCCACACCTTGACTGGACAGTCAGTGACCAGAAGGGGAGGGGGTCCCCCTGCAGCCAATCTTGCTGACCTGCAACAGGCAGCAGCGCACCACAGGCACTTCCAGGCATGCCATTGGCACTTATGGGTCAACGGGATTGGCCGTGGAAGGACTGCTTCTCCTGGTGCACACCCCAGCTGGTGCTGTCAGGGGGGCACCAGTGCTCTCGCCTGCTCCCACCTGGCCAGGAACACTGGCTGACTGGCAGTGCACCAACGCTCTCAGGGTGTGCATGTGCACCCCCGTGCATCCCCTACATGTTGCCACTGTCCGAAATACTCAGAAGCCATCCTTAACTTTAATAGGGAGGTAATTTCAGAGTGAGTTATAGGATGGCAGTTATAATCTATCAGTGTATTTCAGAATTTCCTATCAAAGAGATGGGAAACTTGGCATTGTGGTGGGATACTTGTGGCATTTCCAGGGGATTTGTAAGAGTATGTTATTGTTGGGCCTCCTGTCCCCAGTTTTTTTACCCTCTCCACAGTACCTGCTCTGAACTGCCCCCAGTGGTTAGTTACCTGTTTAGAGGAGGGACATAGCTAGAAGAACTGTCCCTCTAAACCAGGAGAGATGCACCTGATACAAAAAGGCTACAAGGCAATGGTGAGCTGGATCATATATATAAGTATGTGTACAAATATGGCCTTTTATTGGCTAGTTATTCTTTAGAAGGGCTACATGTGTGTTTCTATTGCTGGGAACTAAATGAAGCCCTCTCTTAGCTCATTTTGATGGGACCTGTGCATTTGCGTTTGAAGGATCAGCTTCATATGCACAGTTCATTGCATTGTGTGGCTTAATATAGCAACTATAAGAAGGAACCTCAAGGGTTATTTATTATCAAATGGTAACTGGAATTTCATTATTAAGTTCATTTTATAAGTCTTCAAAATGGCTGGTAACTTTTTACAAAATGTCTAAGCTTTTGCATCCTTCAGTCTACCCAGTAAAATGACATTGCACTATAGTTTTTGAAGTAAAAGCAGTTTTATGAACAGGAACAGTAAAGCGTTTACTAAAAATTATTATTTGAACATTAGACATACTTCTTCATTAATTAAATGAATGAAGGAAAGGAAACATGGTGACAAAGGTAATTTAATCGTTGATATCTGAACCAGTAAGGGCTGTTCTAGGGTCTAATAGAAACTTCTTCCCTTGATTCCCCACAAAAATGTCTCCTTCACTTAGGGTGATGTGGACACACACATTTTCATAGAGGACTAGAGTTTAACTGACTTGCCAAAAGCTGTGTAGGAAGTTTTGTCAAGGAGCTGGGACAAAACACTGATTTCCGAAGTGATAAAAATGACAAGTAAATTCTAGAACTAATTCTCAGAGCTGTATAACAGGTGAAGCTGATATGACAGAATAAAAGGAAAATGTCATCCAAGAACTATTTCAGACCTTTCTGAGGGTCTCTGCCAAGAACCAAAGGGTCTGGAGTTTGGATTTGAACATTAGATTACGATTAGCTGTGGAAGTTCTATCATTACATTCTTCTGCCAAGGCACAAATGGAGCAACAAAAAACCATTGATCCAAAAGGTCATTTTGAAGGGATGGTGCTTGAAAGTACTAAAGTTACCAAGATGAAAAGAGTACAAAAATAGTAACCCAAACATGAATGGAGTTCTGTATGTCAAGCATTAACCCTTCAGTTTTTTGCATTTGTGCATACAAGTGAAGCACATATCTGAAATTAATTTAATATGTAGCTAGAGACAGAAACAACATATGGGTACTCTGAATGACTCTCAGATGTTGATATGATGGATAATTATATGTGTTCCTTTAAATTAAATGGGTATTGTAGCATCTAAATGCCCAATATGGTATTTGGTTTTTCTTTTGATGCCATTTTTCTTCACATCAAGGGACAGTTACTGCTCTTCACTGTCACAAGATGACATCCAATGGCCATTACTCAAATATTATTTTGGCATAGAAGCCTTCACTCAATAGCAACAGCTGTTAAGGCAATGATACAAACACCTGTCACTATCATGGTTTGACTTGACTGAAGGATTCTTATTTTTTTTCTCTTAAATGACCAGAAAAAAATTCTCTGTGCATTTATCAGCTTTTCAGATGGTTTAAGGAGGTGGTATGGGGCCTCAGATCCACAACTCATCTTCTTCTCTTATTCTCAAAAAGATAACTAAAGGCCAAGAACTTTAGTAAAATGGCTATTAAAGTATTCTGATATACAGTGGCTCCAGTGTCAGTCATGGATTGCAATCTGGCATGTATATTTGTGTTGTGGGGGTAGGCACAACAAGAGAATTCCCTTTGAATGACAAGTGATCATCTCATAATGTCATATTACCATGAATAAAGAAAAAGACTCATTATGTGATATTTTAACTAGATGGAAGTTAACAAAGAAATACACTGTGTTGATGCTGAGAGGAAGGGTAGACTTGTGGTTAAGGCACTGGCCTGGAACTCAGGAGATGGGGGTTTAAATTTCTGGCTCTTCAAGAGACTTCTTGTGTGACCTAGGATGAGTCACATCCAGCTACATGTTCAAAACAGCTCACAGTAGGAACCAGATACTGAAAACAGAGAAATCCATGTTGAGGCACCAAAACACGTGCTGAGTCCTTTTGAAAATCTGGGCCCTACTGTAGGTGTTGAGCCTTTTGAGATGGATCCTGACCTCCTTTGTGAATCTGAGTCTGAGAGTCGAATCATATCTCACCTCCCTGCATGTAAATGTCATTTTCGCATTTACCTGGCTTTCAGATTCTGTTTCCACCTGTGGCAGAATAGGATTGGTGAGGTATGTGTGTATTTGCCAGAGAAGTGGGGAGAGCATTCCCACCTTTCAGCCTAGTTGCCTAGTGGCTAGCTAGAGCATTTGCCCAAGCAGCAGGAGGCCCTGGTTCAAACTCTCTGGGGGTTTGAACCTTTGTCTCCCACATCCTTGCAAACCACTTTATCAGTTCATGGGCTAGGTGTTAGCCAGTTTATTTTACAATTCTCTCTTTGAAACTGGTCTGCTCAGTAGCCAAAAGAGGAAGACATGGGACCAGGAGGAAGAGAGCAAGCCAGAGGTAATGTATAGCTCAGTGATGAGGACACTGGCTTTGCATTCTGGCCCTACTCCCAATTACTTTTCTGCACTTTTCATTTCATATTTATTGGGAAAATTGGCAAACAGCAGTGCAGTTGTACCTTCCCCAGTGTCAGGGCCCAGGGCAGTTCAGCAGCTGTAGGATCTTGATTCACACCCTTCTAGGAGGAAACCATCTCCAAACTGTTGGGTTTGAATCAGAACATCTAGGCTCAGAGGGTTCAGATACAAGATTTGGCTTGGGCTCACCTTTACCTAGAGTGAAATTAAAGTCTGTATTAAAGTGTTTTCAATTACATGCTTTAGAAAAATGATGCTTAAACTCATCTTGTCAGTCTGCTTCAAAGCAGGAGCTTTTTCTTTCTCTAAGGCCTTGAATAAATGCAGGATGTGTTGAGGCAAAACTGTTTCCAATTAGGCTGGTACATACTATACTTTAAGGATTTCAAGGCTAATTCAAAGAAATGTCCTGTAGCTGGATTTCAGAATGATGATGCATAGAAAGTTACCTGGAAAAGAAAATCACTTGTCTGAATTATTGTTACTGTGCACCAACAGATCTTCAATGGGCGCAAATTGACACATATCCATAGACTTCAATGGTGCTATGCTGAGTTGCACTACAGGAGGATTTTTTTAAAGTGTTTTTTAAATGATAAGAGAAAAAGTCTAATTTTTTTTTTAAAGCATGAGATCCATTTAATGCGCTTGCTGCCTTGGTAGCTAATGGAGACTCTTAAAGTATTTCTTGCTTTAGAGAAATAAAAGCAATTCCAGTGGGTTGTCCATTGCTTTTATCCAGTGTAAATCATTACAGTAATGAATGTGCAATATTCAGCAGAAGCAGCAGTTCTTGATTGTGTGTGTTTGTTTTTTGCTTTACTGAAGAATCATTGTCCATCACTAATACTTTTGTGGAGTACTGGCCTGAAAACTACTGTCATCCCAAAGATTAAAAAAGGATTAGGGGTAAGTGATGGATTCCTCTGGTAAATTTATGTACACACGCAGCACATTAATTGTTCAGATTCAATTCTCCTGCTCAAGACAAATACTTGCACATTTATGTCTGACACTCTTATTTGTCAATTCGTGAAGCTGCCGCTACAGTGAACCCTGAACAAAATAATCATAGCAATCCTTTATACTCTCTCCCACATGCATTCCCGCACTTCACTACGTGCTTTCATAGGTTCACTCACACTCACTACTACTCTCTTACTAAAACTCCACCAACGAAGTAACTCTATTGCTAAGTTTGACCTGCTCTATTAACTATGCTCTTAAAATCCCTGCTAATTTCTTTTGCCTGATGTAGGTGAGAACAGTAAGAAAAGTACATTCTATTTGGAAACAACAATATAAAAATAACCATTTCTTTTTCCATGATGTTAAAATAGTGTAAATATGCCTAACGAGAACAAGATGTTATCCCAGATAGGCTATTACCCTGCAGCCGGCTCTATGTAGGCAGACCCCCAAACTTTGTGTGGAAACCTATTGACTTCAGTGGGGTTCCACACAAATGCATACTTCTTTCCACATGGAGATTATTGTCTAGTATTTTTCCCCATATAGCAATGAAGAAAAGGGTAGGGTTTTTCTTTTTTTTAATTTTAAAAGTATCTTTCTGAATTTTCCAAAACAAGGTGTGTGGTGAAAGACGAGTTGTTCAATCAATCCTCTAAAGGTTGTCTTGCTAGTTTAAAGGGTTAGTATCACTTAGTGCTAGCCTAGGCATTCTTAGGTTGCCATCCAGAGAGATCTAGGTATCTTCATAAATTACAGCAGGGCTTTGATAAAGATTAGAGTTCCACTATTCCTTCTGCCTCTGGAGGGATTTGCTTTAAAGGAATCGTATCCTGGGGGCCCTGAACAGTCTTCTCACCAATAATCTTATCTATTCAGCTGTACTATTTATGCGCTTTGTGTAAGGGAAGAAGTGGTGAGGACCTTGTAAGAAGCAGCAAGCTTGCATTTAAGCCTGCTTCTGGGTCTTTTGTGTTAATTACTTGAGTTAGGTCATTTAGACATATGAGCACCTAACAGTGTCCTCAAATTGGCCTAGATTATTGATGCAATTATTTGAGCTAGCCCTCAAAATTTCCAAGTGCAAAATGACTTCAAAATCCTGTTCCTAGGAGCTGCAGCAAAAGAATGCTGTAAGAAGACATGCAATAAAATAAGTAAAGGACACTGTTTTGAATTATACTGTGACTTTATTTGTGGATTTGGTAAAGATTCAGGTCATGACCTTCTTTCACCTAAATAGGGCTTCTCATTCTTAATTGTGAGCTGCGTTGAATAATCCTCTTGGACACAGAAGCTGTTAGAGTTTTGACATATTTTGACATAATGCACCACAGAATAATTGTTACTCCATTTTAGCAAGCATGGTATTTCTGTTGTCCGATTTATAATATCAGGAATCTGTTCTCTTCATGAGCTCATATACCTTCTATTAATTTAAATGGGAGATATTCAGAGGAAACTGTAGAGTGATATTGTCCCCTCATCTTGGATTCTCTTAGTAAACATTTATTTTGCTCTGGAAAACAGTGAGCTTCCGTGGAGATTTAGATAAAAATCTCAAGACTTGGGCAGAAATGACTTTCTTCATAGCAGGCTATATATTTTACATTTAGTCACCTACGATGACCAATGACCTCAAATTTAGTGTTGGGTAAGGTAGCGATGGGGATGAGTGGTGCCGTTGTTCATCTTTTGGGTTCTGGAGCTGTGGCAATGTGGCAGCTTCAGCCACAAGCCCCATAGGCTGCAATTTAACCACTGGGCGTATTGGCAAACATATTCTACATTGAACTATATCTTCACTTCCCCTTTGCATTAATTATTGGCTGTGATTCCTGTCCACTCTGTGATCTATAGCAGAAAAAAAATCCTATTTGAATAGTTTGAAAAAAGATATTAACATTACTTTCTTTGAAAAGTTGCAGCCCTTAGTTCAGGCTGCCTAAGCACCAGAACTCAGGGATTGAACAGTTGTGCCACCTACTTCCATCACTACCTTGCTTATTGCTGAATTTGAGGTCTTCGGTGACTGTTGGTGACTAAGGGTGCCTGTAGATGTGCAGGGAGGCTGCTCTGATGCGCTGTAATTACACTGCATGGAAGCAGACTTGATTAGTCAAGTCTGCTGGAGGGGGCTAATTAGCGTGCTCCAGCAGCCTCCATGTCTCATGTATCAGTCTCCCAACTCCCCACATTTCAAAAATATCAGTGGGGATGCATTAACTAAAGATTGTCAAATGAGCTTTAGTTAAAATGCTCTCACTGCCATTTTGAAGCATGGAGATGCTATACACAAGAAGCTGCAGGCTCTTTAATTAGAGTGGCTCTTGGAGCCGCTCTAATTAAAACACCCTCCCCTTTCCCTAGAGCACTTGCAAAAACATCCTAAAATTGTTGGCAGGGGAAAAAGGTTGGGGGGGAGGGCAGTGGTGTTCACCCCTTCAGTTGGTTCCAGCAGCTACATGGCTGCCCTGCTACCAAAGGGTGGGTTGTTCATCTTGTGAGAATCCCTTTGGGATGGATCCAATCCATGGACCCAAATGAGTTTGACCCCCCTGGTTAGATCAACCTCTTTTCCTCACAACACTGGGAAATCACCAAAGAGAAAGCACAGCTTCTGATGCGCAAATAACCCCTGTGTCTATATGAGCTGTAATGTGACTAAGTCCTACCTCAGTGACTTGCATCCTGAGAAGTACATTTGTGACATTTACATTCACTTAAGTGAAGATTGCGGATAACTTACTTATAGGGAAGCAAAGTGATCCCAAACAGTGTGAAATGGTAAGCGGTATTGAAACATGTTTAGGAGAGGCAGTTTAAATATTAGAGGTGGCTTTCAAGCTCTAAATAAAAAGTGCATATAAATAAGGAATAAGGATGAGAGATGCAAAGAAAGATTTTACCAAGTTCTTGTCTTTAAATAAGACTGTTTGCCAAAGGTAATGATTCTCAATGTACTGAAAAAAAAATTATTGTAAAAAATTATAGGACAGGGAAACTGCTTGGTTTAGGACAGGGGTTATCACCTGGGGGTACTTGGACCAGTCCTAGGGGTTATGCACAGGTGGGTGGGGGCGGACTGCTGCCACCTCACAGAAGCAGGGCCGGAGAGGGGCGAGGGCAGTGGCGCTCCTCTGCGGGGTGAGGAAGCTCTCACACAGTGGCCACCACTGCCACACATCAGCCCAGTGAGCTTCCTTGCCCTGCAGAGGGGCACTGCTGCCCTCACCCCAGCCTGGTGAGGTTCCCTGCCCGCTCTGGCCCTGGTCCTGGGAGGCGGTGGTGCTCTGTCTCTGCTTGCTTGCATGCTGTCCTCGCCTCCATCCTCCACGTCCAGCTGCATGCTACTACTCCCCCCTTCCCCCCGCTCAACATCTGGCCACACACTACCCCCTTCCTCCCCCCACTCAGTGTCTGGCTGCCAGGGGTACTTAGACTAAAAAAGGTTGAAACCTCCTGGTTAAGGAGACTGGGAGCGTATCTACATGAGATATTATGTCACTGTACTGATGAGCTATGGTGATGTAGCATTGGCAGGCATGAGCTATGATGCCGATGCTATTGCAGAGTAGGGCTGGAGATGACCTGTGCGCCACTGGGACTGCACAGTAACAACTTTAGCAAGTACTAAATGACTGCACAGTAACAACTGCACAGTCAGGTGCACATGTAGATGTGCCCTGGATCAACTCTTGTCATTAGGCTCTCATTTTGAACCCACCCCAGTTCAATAGCTCAAAGCTAATTACCCAGCTAGTGATAGGTAGCTGTTAGATTCACTTAGGTTTGATTTGCACGCCAGTTTCTAGAGGAAGAGTGTCCATGTTACAAAACCACAAGCACAGCTGATGTTGACTAGCCACTTCGTTAACAATCTTGAGACTGGAGCAAAGGCTGAATACACTGCCTGGTCATTAAGGCCTTCATCTGGAAAAATGCTTAAGTATGGGTGTAATTAAGTTTCTTAAAGTTATGCTTCATTATTTTGTTGGACCAGATGTTAAATTAACCCCTCATTATTAGATGACTATTAAGGCCTGGCTTGACAAAGCCCTGACTTGAATGATCTAGTCAGGGGTGGTCCTACTTTGAGCAAGAGGTTGGATTAGATGACTTCCTGAGGTCCCTTCCAACCCTAATTTCCTATGATTCTGTGATTTACCTTGACTCAGTAGTATAACTTAAGGCAGTGGAGAAGGGAGGGGGCGGGCAGCAGTCGGGCATCAGCCCTGCGTTCCAGTTCAGAGGAGGTGTCATAATGGCAGCCCTGCAGGGAACCTGTGCTGCTGCTGCAGCCCCTCTTCAGGAGCTTGTACTGAGGTGGCAGCAGTTTGTGCTGCTGCCACAACTGCAATAGTCCCTGTGCAGGGAAGGAGCCCTTTTCTCCCCTTTCTTCTATGATGCTGCCCAGGGCACCCCTCTACCTTCACTCAGGGAGCATTGGATTAGGCTGGAACTTAGGGCTGAGGAATAATGGTTTGGATATATTAACATGGCACTGCCAATCCCCATGCTAGGGTTAGGGACAGATATTAGTAGTTACTGAATATTTTGCATGTTCTGTAAAAAAATTTTAAAAAAAAGAACAACAACTCATAGTATTAGGATTTTGATAAATTACTGTTATAGTGATTCAGCGTGTTCATCTTTTGGCTGATGTAAGGTCTGACCCCATTGCAGTTACAGGAAAGGCACATGTGGATTCCAGCAGGCTTTTATGCAGGCCTTTATGTGCTTTGGACAAGTTCAGTTAATGGGTGGCTTTACATGGTATTGGGAAAAGAAAACAGCAAAATCCTCATGGTGTACCCTGGGGCAGACCTTTTCACTGTCAGCTGTCCCACATTATAAGGAAAGATGGTTTAGAAAGTAGATGAACATCAGCGGGACAAAACCCTGAGTGATAGCAACCTCCTTTTAAGAAATAATACAAAATTGGCAAAACATCCAAACCTGCTTCTGAATTTTGTGGATTTGAATGAAGGAAAGGTGGTTTAGTTTGGTTTCTGTTATCAAGCTATTTCAGTTGGGAGTTCTGAGGTTTTATACATTGTTTTAATGTTTACTTCTCCCAAAAAGACATATATTGGTATATACACTTGTGTTTTCAGGCCAAATATTGTTGTTTTTAATTAAATCCAGGTCCCATTGAGTAAATCAGTGATTCTCCACCAGGATGCTACACCATTCTGAGGTAGCTTGGGATCCTTTCAAGGGGTCCGTGGAAGGCCGTGCAATGTTAGCACTGTCAAATGTGCAAATATGATTCATGTGATAAACCCAGAGATTTCAACCAGGAATCTTTAGTGTTAAAATCATTCTGCCCTTTTGTGGTCTTTCTGAGTTTTTTGCAACACAGAAATTCTTTTATTATTTTTCTCTCATCAAAAAAATGGTGAACATTAAGAGGTGGCTTTTTCTGAGAGACACCTTGAGTCTATCCAGGAGTGCCTCATGTAAAAAAAAAAAGGATGCACCAGGTCAGTGAAATTACTGCCATCCTGAAAATTATGTTAGTGAACTGATAGATAAGTAAGAGTACATCCCTTCAAAATGTGTCATGAGCCCTCCTTTTACCGTTTATGAAGCTTCACCCTTTTTATAGTAACATTTTAGAGGCTCATGACAATTATTTAATTTAAAAGTAATTTGTTAAACACAATCAAACAAGTAAACAACTAATCAAAAAACTACATGTAAATTCCTCTTCAGGTTATACAGTGATTTCTGTCTCTCTGCCTATTAGAGTGAAAGCTTTTTGTTGCAGGTGCTACATTTATTTTTGTTCCTGGTATAATGCCAAATAAAGGAGCACTATGATCCTTATTCTTTCAACCCTTGCCCAGGGATCACTCTCATTTTCTTTCTCTGCCCCCAAAAGATGTAAGTAATAATTCATACCCTCTTGTTCCTATCCCAGTCCTCCTTGAGTCACCACAGTCTTAAGGATCCTTCAATACAGTTTTTGAGATGGATCATTAATAGTTCCCAAAACAGTTTTGATTTCTTGTCATGACATATTATTTAGGCAGGACGAAACTATCAGTGCAAATTACTGATACCAAAATTATATAAAAGTTCAAAACCTGAAAACAGTACTTTAAATCAGTTATAACTAGTTGCTATAGAGAAACCAAGGAAGAGTTTTCAAATGCAAACATAGCAGTTAGACTCTCTCTCTAAAATCTTGATTTAACTAGTACAAGTAGATCTAAAGTTTTTATTGAAAAAGCTATACATTCCTTCAATGTTTGCGTAGAGGTTTAGGTGCAAATGTTGGAAAAAGGCCTATGGGATCAAACCCTGCCACAATGCAGAGCTCTTTTGACTTCATTCTTTTGGCTTTGTATGGTCCCAGGGGTCCATTTGCACAGTTTCAGCTGCAAGATAAAGGATTTAATGATTAAGGAGAGGTTTAAATATTGAGCTGGTGGGTAGGGCCAAACAAGGCAACAAAAGATCCAACCTCAAATGAGAGAAGACCCACAGACTCCAGAATTTCACTGATTATGGGGGACAAAGAAAGAAAACATAGGATGACCCTGTGAAGGTCACAGGGTCAAAATGAGGGATCCAGAGGGGAATACTGAGGAGAAAACCATTTACAGCACACCCTGCCCCATGAAAGAGTCCAAATAATGCCTGCCTGGAGGTGAAATTTTCTGCTTATCCAGTACAGCCAGAAAAGTGTTGGTGAATTTTGAAAAATTGTTGTGCCGAATATAGAAAAACCTAGCTTATTTTACTTGTGGTTAGTTGGATATAATATTTTGTGCATGGTTAAATGATTTCTCTGATTAGGATAATTGGGCAATTACCTCAAGTTTTCAGAAAAAGAATAAAAATAACACATGTTGCTCAGGTTTTTGAGTTCTGAGAGAGCATATCTGGTTTCAGATATCACTCTGACCTCTCAGCTTCATTCAGCACCCATATCAAGGATGGCATATCCCTGACAGAGAAGTAGTGCTGGGTAGGGGGGAGAGAGAGAGAGAATGAACTTTAATAACCTGAATCAGTTTAAAGAACTTAATAAAGGAGAAAAAATTGCATCTAGTTGTAATATATTAGATGAAACAATCCATGACCATGATCAAAAATAAACCAAAACCACTAAAAAATATGTATATTTTAATTGTTTTAAATTAAGGAGTATGGGGCAGAGGCATTATTTCTATGAGAAGCAAGTCTCATTTGTGCCAGTGCAGCAAGTTGTCCAACTGCATCTCTGGTAAAGGATTGACTAAAGCAGGAAGAGGAGGAGGAAAAGAGAACTTTCCCTTCCAAAAACTGAAATGTAACATTTTCCTCCTTTAGATAGTCCTGAATTTAATCTTTTGTTGGGGGAGACTATTTTTGCTCAGGAACATGTACTACAATTATTGGTTTTGATTCTTAATAAGTATAAAAGCATGTATACTGAACCCATCACTATGCCTGCAGTATAAAAGCCTGCATTCTGTATTCTCTCCATGCACAGGTCATGGATGTTTCATCTAATATATTACTTACAACTAGCTGCATTGATTAGACAGAAATAGCAGCCCCAGCATCTCCTCCCACTATGCAGCATTATATGAAGCAACAAGACCTATTTGCCACAGGCCCAGTATTGGAAGAGTTTGTACCCATCACCTTTTATCTCCTCTACTATTATTTGTGCCTCGTCTTGCAGTGAGCTGTGTCACTGACTAAAAGTACAACAAAAGCTCTGAAAAGGACAACAGGGGGAGAGTTGCTGCACTGAAATATTTTGATCTTTTCTATGAAAATAAAAGATGATTTTTGCAGTCAAAAACCTGTTTTCTTCAGGAAAAAAGGTGAAAATCTCGCCTCCAAGCAAACAGATGATGCTAGGCAGATTTGTTTCCTTGTGAAATTTTATGCCACACAAATGTGCCTGCCAGCAGAAATGGCCAAATTTTCCCCTTGTCTGTATATGTGAATCCTTTTAAAAACCCAGAGACATTGGGAGCTTTTGGAGACCAGGCTTCACATCCCTGAGGTTGCTGACAGACATTCATTTAAAGGTGAGATGTGATCTGATCCCTCATCCCAACAATTGTGTCTCCTGCCATGCAACATGCGTATGGCAGAACATGTGATTTTGGGATCAGATCCTTATCATGTCCTACTTGCCAGTGCTGGGGGAGTCTGGGATTATGATCCTGGGTAACCTCTGCACTAGCAAGTTGAAAGTCAAGTTCTTGAAAATCAGCTGATTGTTAGCTGGTTCTGGGATTGCACCGGGACTTGAAGCGGCGTTGGTGTAGTTCCTACAGCTGGCCAATGAACATGGGCTGAATCAGACTGAATGTCAGCAAGTGGGGACCATATCAGGTCTGGATGGCAACAGCAGTGCAATCCTAAACCTGACATGCATTCAAATTAAGGTGTGATTAAAACCAGTCACCAAAGTATTTTGTGTAATATTTTTGTGGCTTGTTTCCCTTTTTGTGGCACCATTATTTCCTTGAAACTAATGTTAGGGGCCTAATGTTACTAGAAATGGAGGCAAAATAATGTTTAACATGTTGGTCAAATTGGGGGCCTGGTACAACTTCCATTTCCTAGTCCCGCTGGGACACCTACTCTGTGGGCGCATCTACATGAGACGCTAAGTGCGCAAAAGCCTAATTCTACTGTGCAGTAGCATGCAGGGCAAAAACCATGCTAATACACTGCTGTGCAGTAGTATTAAGCTACGGCTCAGTTAGCATCACTAAAAAGCCATGTGCTGGTGCTACTGTGCAGTAACACCCATTACTGCGCATTGATTTAGTACTTGGTTATGCAAGTACTAAACATGATGCGCTGTAACTACAGTGGTTTAATGAACATGTTGACGCTCCTTATTTCTAATAAACTCATATCGGCCCATGATTGTTTAATTTACCATTCTCTGCATGCTCTCCGCATTAGCAAAAGTTATTGCTGTTAAAGTTTTGGTAGTAGGTAAAAATACTCATTCTCACACTTTTGTTGCTTCCAGCTATGTCTCTTCCTCTGTTTATCTATTGCATGAACCTCCTTATTCTCTAACTCTTCCCCTTCTTTTAATCCCCGACAACCTCTACAGGCATGGCCATCCAGGCTCCCATATCCAGACTTAAAGCTGCCAAAATTATCTTCCTCTCTCACTGTTCTGACTCTGCTACTCCTTGAAACCTTTCTGTTTTACCTGTTTTGTTTGCTATTTGTTTGCTAACCATAATTCAGATTCTTGCTTCATCTAACTTCCTCCAGCTCCCCATTCATTGCATATGTGTTTCGCATCAAAACTCTCCTTTTACATCTTCCACTTGCTGTCATCATGGTGCCTTCTTTAATATGACTCTTAATGCTCCCTTTCTGTAGGACAACCTCCCTTTCTGTAGCAAGCAACCTCTTACTTTTTTAGTGAAGTCCCTCTATATGACACATTCTTGTGAATTTCCCTCAACAAGCATCCACTAAAAAATTCTCATTCACTGTTAATTTAATCCTGTGGTTGGGGTATTATAGATCTGCTCTGTATCATTGAAGTCTGATTTAGAGTGTAAATCAACAGGGCATTAGCAATGTCTTCCTTCACTTGTGCAGAACCAAGAGTATCTTAGCATCAAGCACAAGAAGAAACTGGGTTCTAGGTCTGGTCTTGCATGACTGCAAGGTAGAATATGTTCTTAGAGTTTCACCTTGGTCTGCTCCAATTCCTTTCTTGTGTATCACTTTTTGTTTTTTAGGGTCAGGCTGTGGTAGGAATTTGTGTAGCCTGAGGTTTACAATTTTGCTTTTGTCAAATGTAGTGATTTATCCTAAGTGATGAGATGGACCCTACAGATTTGGTCACAAGAAAAATGGTTAGATGGAAGATGAACTTGGAATTCTGCAATATATATTGATTGAATGTGTGGCTATAATACAAAGTGAGGAGCCTAAGGGCAAGGTCTTAAAATAGGACTGTCCAACTGGCAACCCATGGGTGGCGTGTGGCCCACAAGGGAATAATGAGGCCCCCAGAATCCCACCCAGCCATTGCTGCCCCCACTGCTCTGACTGCAACAGAAGCTGGGGTCTTTGGGCAACCCCTCCCTCCTTCGGTTTCCACATCTTGCCCTGCCCCAGGGGGAAGGTTGGTATGACACAGCCCTTGATGCCAAGAGAGCTGACAGCCTGGAGTACCTGTGCAGTACAATGCAATGGGAGAGTCCATGGCCAGGGAAATGAAGGTGAGGCCAGGATGCACATGTGCAGTGCAGTGGAGGGAGGAAGGAGAGCATTCACCCTTCCAGGCAAGCAGTGTAGTGTGGAGCTAGGGTTGGGGAGGAGGTGGTCATTCATGAGGCATGCAGCTTGGGGTGCCTGTTGCTTTCCCTGGTGCAGCCCATGGGGTATGTGGCATCTAGACACTTAGAAGTTAGACAGCCCCATATGAAAAGAATAGTGTTAGGATATCATTCATCAGGGACTTGGAACAGGGTGTATGCCTTACCAAATATACAAAAGGCAACAAAACATTGCACCAACCAGAGCTGATGTTAGACTGCAGGGGAAAAAAAGAGGGTTGAAGAACCTCTGTTTATTGGGAATACACAAAATAAATGAATTCTAGATCTTAATCTTAACTAAACATTAATTAGTAAATGTTTGTACAACACTTGGAACATGTACAGTCTATGTAAATGCAATAATTATGAATAATCATGTTATTTTGGTGGGTGACTGATAGCATCATTGGAATGGATGCGTCTTTTTGAGCCTTTCATGTTGATGTCAGCTGGTGAAAATGCTTCATTCACGGAATGAATTAGGTGGTTGTTGCTGAGAATAAATGCACTACACTGTCCTAGGATGTGTGTGGAAGACTGACAACTTTGTATCCCAAGGTGAGAAAACCAATGCTTCTCCTGACTCTGTAAAGGGGAAAACATTTTTGGAAACTGGAAGTCAATAATAAAATCTGATGTTGAAATTTGCTTTCTAAGTGGTAGTCTGATAAAGAACCAATGGTGTTTTGGGGGCAGGTATTACTGGTGGCTGTGTATTTCTCTTGGAAGTATTGGACTATCCAGTACCACAGTAAAGGAGGGATGAGCAGGGCCACCACTCCGGCCACCGAAGCAAAGGGGCATCAACAGGCGAGTTACAAGTCGATATTTTGTTATAAATATTTTGAAACATTTTGGCTGATGTGGCTGATAATGTCACTGATAAATGCCACGTGTATGCACGCAGCTGCAGCATGCATGTGGCCAGCCCAGCAGCTTGGAGAGCAGCATCTGGCTGATGAGTGTGTTGGGGGGAAGGGGCGGGGGGAGAGAAGGGGCATGTGGGGGAGAGATTGAGGCCCCATGGTGAGGAGGGGGCTGGGACTGGGGCAGGTGCTGCTCAGCTGGGGGAGGGTGTGGGACAGAGCCACGACTGGATCATCTGGGGGGCGCAGGAAGGGGGGCAGCTTCCACCACTGTGTGTACCCCGGGCATGCATGGAGGGGCCTATGCCCCCCAATCTGTGCATGGGGGGAGGGTGGGTTACTGCTGTGGGCTTACTCCAGGCACCGAACTTCCTTGCTACGGCACTGGTACTATCTTTGACACTCAGTGCCCCTTGCCAGGGTGCACTGTCAATGTATCTGGTTCAATAGCCAGCCTGCTAGCATCCCCTGTTCTGGGCAAGGCCCAAACAGCAGATAGGAAGGACATGCTAATTAGGGAAGAGCCCAACTGGGAGGTTCTAAAATGCTTTCAAGGGGGAAAGAAGAAGCAGTAGAGTCTATGATGCTGGTAGGGGATTGGGCGATGCTGATTTAAGGACTCCCTTGTGAGGTTAGGAAGGCAAGGCCACTTGCTTATGGGCTTGTTTTTATGTTTTGAGAATAAAATTACTCAGGGACACATCTACACGTGCAATTAATGTGCAGAAAATGCAGTAAGCTTTCCCTGAGAGCATGCTTACACATGCACCAATCAGGAGCAGCTCAGGGCATTCCTGCCCTGCTCTGCTACCATATGGCATCTAGGGTGAGTTCTAGGCTCTCCTGGGTGCGAGCCCTGGGCTGGCAGGGGGCACTAGGGTCAGGCGTGAGCTCTGGGGGGTTGGGAGAAGCGGGGAGCTGTCCTGCCTGCAGGGCAGATGCCTGCCACCCTGTGCCCCTGCCCTAGGCAACTACCTGCTGCCCAACACTGGCTCTGATCTCAGAGCAGGGACTGCGACAGTGTCCCCTGCCCCCGCAGCAGGCAGCTCATGGGCTCTGGCTCTGAGATCAGTTGGGGGAGGGGGTTACAGTTTTCCTGTCCCCTCCTGCCTGAGCTGACTGGAAGCAGATTGCTCCTGGTCATTTATATAACCGTGAGTGCATTAGCTAATGCACAGTAAATCTAGTACCTATATGGTAGTAGAAAACCATGCATTAGCTTATTTTAATGTACAGTAGCTGCTGTGCACAGTTACATGGTGACACTTTACTGTGCAGTAGATTAGTTTACTGTGCAGTTAAGCATCTTGGGTAGACACACCCAGGGATGCTGTAAAATGGTTGTCTTTTCCCTGACTGGGAAACTAGAACTCAGTTTAAATCTAGAATAAATAGTTTCCATTTTCAATAATGATTGCATTTCTCTTAACATTGAATTTGTTGCCCTTCCTAGTATTAGCACTGTTGTGCAATGACACCCTTTGCATAGTCTAGATCAAGAGAGAGCTTCCAAAGATATTTGTTTATACTTGAATCAGATATGGAGAAGGTTGGGAAGGGGTATATCCTAGGGAATAACATGACTAATTTCTACATTTTCATCCATTCCTAAATTGAATTTTGTTTTGCTTGACCTCAGCTTCGCGTTATACCTCTTTGCAGACTCTGTGGTATACTATTTATGTATGGTACATTATCAGCTCTCATTAATTAAGAGTGGCCCAACAGCAACCTTTTGCATGATAATATTTTCCTAATAGGTTTTGGAGGTAAAGAACAGCTCTGAGCAATGAAGTTTTGTTGTGGAAAGCTTATGTTATATATAATCCAATGCTGCTTAGTAAATGAAGCAGTATCTAATGAAGCCCATGCTCAACTTAGCAAAATTATATCTGTTACTGTATATATTGTTTCCTGGCAGTAATAGCTAGGAGTAGTGACAGGGCTGAGATAAAAACCTAGATCACACCACCGCTGAATTCTGTGGAGGGGAAATATTTCAACATTCATATTTGAATGTTGCTGTTCAGATTAATTTTGAATGAGGATAATATTTATAGTAACAGCTAAACAAGAGTCCTGATATGAAACAATCTCATTCCTTGTGAATCTAACAGAAAATCAATTCTCTTGCCTTTGCCTTCTCTAAATATCTCTTGGTTTCTTGCTAGCTCTTCTGCTTGGTCTTTTAATCGCCTCATGATATGCAGAGCTGGATGTGGGTAGGGGTCTAGAAAAAAATCCCCCTTCCTCAAAGGCATCTTTCACAGTGCAGCTGCTGATCATGTGAACATATTCATATTTCCTTCCCAGCTGACATTCTTTCCCTGCAAATGTATGGCGTGATTGGAGATGGTAAATGAGTGTTCAGAGGGAAAGAAGCTAGGGAATTACAGGTAAGAATAAGAATTTCTCCAGTTGCATTGAGATAAGCAGCATATGAAATGCAGGGCAGTCACTGGATAACACAAAGAGCACTGTACTGGGATGATGCATTACATGAGCCAAGGACATTCCTCGAAAGCAAAGGTTTCAGAGCAGAACAGTTCCATTCTGTTTTCTAAGCTTTCCCTGGATTTGAATTTTTCTCTCCTATTTACCTTTTTGTGCATTTTAATTTTGTTTTATTAAATTTAAATTCACACTTAAGCGTGCATGTAGAATTTAAAATGTTTTCCCTAAAGCCTGTATAGACTTTAAAAAAGAAGCAGGCCCTTTAACTAATAAAAATTAGAGGGCTTGTTGAGGCAGGATATTTTTAAATTTATGTGAATGATTACAAAAAAATGCAGCTTAAACATAGGTCATCAGAGTTTCAAACTGAACGTTGAACAGGTTTATTTTTTTAAACATTTTTTTTTAAATGTTTAATTTAAAGGGGTTCCTGAATTTAACTTAAATAAAAATCACTGATTATTAACTAGCCTGTGCTCTATGCTGCCCTCTTTCCCACTTATCTTTTTTGTCTTCCTACTCCATAGTGAGATGCTCCCTGGCTTGCCACCGACATCTGATCCCTCTGTTCATATTCACAGACTGTGGAGCATTTCTGGCAGAAATCCCACAGCCAGGCTGACTTCTTCCCACTACAAATTTGTTCTCTTGTCTTTTGGTCCTGCCATTTTCCTAGCTAAATAACTCTACTTTTCAGCCTAATCGAAGCTAATAACTTCAGTCCCAGCCACTCAGCTCTTCGAACCCTGCCCCCTTCCTGGCTTCATGTCTCTCTGCACAAAATCTCACAGATTTCTTTCCTGAGAAAACTGACAAATACGATGCAGATGTCTTCCTCCTGTTGCTTCTCTTCATGCCCCTCCTCCTTCAGTTTTTTTTCCTTTTTCTCCTTGGTGACAGATTCAGGAGTTTCTAGACTGTTCTCATTCCCTAATCCCTCCATTTATCCCAGTGACAGTATCAAATCCCATTTAATGATCTCCTGTGAGCCCATTCTCATCACCTCCCTTACTTTTCTCCTTAACCTCTTTTCTCACTTTCTTCTCACAATACAATCGTGCTTTAGTTGACCCCATCTTAAAACAATTGACTCTACTTGCCTCTGTGGCTACCCTTTTATCTCCCTTCTCCATTTTCTTTCTAAGCTTATTGAATATATGGTTTATTCAATAAACCTCCTCTGCAGTTCCATCCCAGACCCTCTCCTCTACACCTTCTGTCTCTTATGCTCAACTGAAACCGTTCCTGCCCTGGTCTCTAATTACCTACCTATAGTGTCTGAGGAGATCAATACTTCAGTCTCATTCTCCTTTAGCTGTCAGTTGCCTTTGATATAGTCAACTATGTCCTTCTTGAAAGCTTGGGCCCCTTTTGCCTTTTGTGGCTGCGTCCAGATGTGCGTGGACATATGGTTCCCTGTAGACAACTAGCAGTAGCACACCTTGTGCCACTACCAGTTGTCTCTGGGGAACTCCTGTGCCATGCACACTGGTGCATGGCAAGTTACCCTGGGTGGGGTAGGGGAGGCTGGGGCCAGCACTGGGCTGGCCCCAGAAGCCTTACCTGGGGTCCTGGGGGCCTCCCAGGGCTGCAGCAGCAGCGACCCTGCAGCTGGAAGCCTGGTCAGCAGTAGAATGTAGCTCCAGCTGGCCAGGCTCTGGCTTCAGGCGCCGCTTGCTGCTGCCATGTGTGCCACTCCACTTTTTTTAACCCCTGAATATCCAGGGGTTAAAAAAATAACCCTCTGTGCTGCTCCCTTGCAGTGCAAAGAACAATTGAACATGCAGTATGTGGTGCCACATGCAGTGCCATATACCGCGTGGCTGTGGGCATCTGGATGCAGCCTGTGAATCCATCCTCTTCTGGTTCTCCTCCTAACCTTTTGATTATTCTTTAGTGATCTTGCCCATTCTGTTCCAACTTTCTGTGAATTCCACAGAACTCCTTCCTTGGTCCCCCTTCTCTTCCCCAGAAATTAATCTCATTTTTGGTTATTATTATTATTATTGTTATTAACCTCAATTTCATTCCCAAATTGAATTGCCACCACTGTATTGATGACTCTCAGATGTACCACTCTTCTCTAGATCTAGGATGAAGTAGGGCAACACTGTGCCCAGGGCCATTGAGGCACATGGGGAATGCCAGCTTCTGCCATGCTGATTGCAGTGGCACAGTCAGCCTCTACTATAGCAAAAGCAGCTTTTGCAGCCCCTGTCCAAGGGCAGCACCTGGGGCTGCTGTACCAGTTGTCTCCCACTCAGTTATGCTCCTACTCTAGATAAATCTCCTTTTGTCCAGACTCATCTCAAACTTTCTACTTAAGCTCCCCCTAATGTCCAGCTCTCAGCCCAATCACATCACAGTGAAGTCAGTTTGCTGTGCATCACCTCCTTTCTCCTCATGTGCTCTACATCACTTCCTTTATCAATTGCTGTGGACAAGGCTACCATTCTTCTTGTCACTTGGGTCCATAGCCTAAGCATCATCTTTGAATTGGATTCTCTCTGTGCCGAGACATGCTGACTATGTCCACATCTTATAGATATTATTTGGACAACATCTCTTCAATATTGCCCTTTCTAGCCATCCACATGGCTGGAACTCTTATTCAGGCTCTTATAATTTCTCATATCAATTATAGCAGGGATGTCAAATTCACCTTGTGCCCTGGGTCAGATCTGGACCATGGAGCTCCTTGTGGACCAGAGCCAGCCTAGGGCATGAGGAAGCAGTGGCAGCTCCAGCTCTGACCCGGAGTATGTGGTAGGAGCAGCTCTGGCCCCAACCCTGCCCCAGAGCACATGGTGGTGGCAGCTTCAACCCATGCAGCATGTGGCTCCAGACTTCACTATGAGCTGTATGCTGAAGCTGGAGCCACCACTGCTGTATGCCCAATGCTGCTGTAGCAGCTCCAGCTCTGACACTGGCTCCAGCATAGGACATGTGACAGAGGCAAGTGTCTGGGGCAGTAGGGCCGTGGCAGTGCAGATGAGCGAAGCAGCCAGAGGGCAACTGGGGCTGTGCCAGCTATCACTTGCCTTCCTGCTGCTGACCATCATATCTGTCAGGGCTTGAGGGCTCCAGATTCTGAGGCAGGCCACTCCCCACAGCCACACTGGTAGTCTGGCAGGCCACATAGATTGGCTCCATGGGCTGGATCCAACCTGCAGGCCATATCTTTGACACCCCTGAATTACAGCAACATTCTGTTCTCTGACCTTGATGAATATAGTCTTGCTTTGCTTTGTATCTATTCCAAATGCTGCTGCAAAGATCGTTTTCCTGATCTATTACTTTCATCATGTCAGCCTTCTTTTTGAAACCCATTACTGACGTGCCCTTTCCTCTCTCTCTTGCAACTGACATCAGCTGCTTGTCTTCACTTTCAAGACCCTGCACAGTCTACTCTCAGTCTACTTACCTTGTCTCGTTCAGAAACGTGAGATCAACTCCCACGTCTAATCAGCCCATCACTCACTTGCTAAACTTTCAACTGAGCACCTTTGTTTTGGGGAAGCTCCCCATAGACCTCCAGAAAGCCTTTTCATTCTCAAACCTCTCCTTAAAATTATCTTTTTCCATGATACCTGCAAAAATCTTGGCAGCCATCAGGTTCCTGCTGTACTGAGGCCATCGCTTCTCCTGCTGACCAATATTGTCTCTTGATTCTTTGTACTTCCACATCTGTCTGTATCCATCTGCTATTTTTGTCATATATTTAGGTTATTATCTTTTATAATCTCCCTGGATTAGGGGCCATTTTTTTGGTTCTGTGTTTGCATAGCACCTAGTTCAATGAGATTCTGGTCTATGCCTCGGGCTCCTCAGTGCTATGGTAATATGATAGTAATAATTTTTTACTTTTCAGGTGAAACTCACACTCTTTTATTCTGTTTAGATTCATATGCGGTGCATATCACAGTGCTATCTAATAAACTCACATCAGGTGAACAGAATTAAATGACATTACAGTAAATCCAGCAAATCTCATAGAAGTGCAATTATAATTTTGAAAAGAGCCTAAAATGTTTAAAGAATCTTTAAAGCATGAATTTCTGTCAATGCTTGCCTCTTCAGTAAAGCATAGCTCATGCCTCTATACAAGGCTGAATAATCCAGTCAACTAATTAACTATACATGCTGTCATTTTTTTTCAACCCTTTTATTTGGAAGTGCATGATGGTTTCCCTCTGTAACCTAGTGAACCTAATATAAGGCAGTGAATTGTCATTTGAGCTAATCTTACCATACTCTTTTCTCTATTTAAGGAAATAATAAGGCTACGAGGATGCATTTATTACATATCAAATTATTCAGGTCTTTTGTGTTTCATGAAGCTCATTTAAACAAAAATCTGATAAAGGAATAAATATGTAATCATGGGTAAAAAAGCATATTGGATTTAGATGACATATCAAATTCTAATGTTAATGGACTTAGCACCAGTTGACAGACATTTATGCCTCTGTAGCCACCATTGCATAAATCACTTGATTATTTTAGTCTCATATGCCAGCAAAGTGCATAGCTCTGCCATTAACCCTTAAAAGACTAATATTTATCTGTATATCCTTCCCTTCTTTCCATTGACTTAACTCTCCCCGAACTGCTGATACGTTCCTTTTCTTTCCCATAACAAATGATACAGTACACAGTTGCCTCACACCAGTCCACAATCTTTCTGAAACCCATCCTTCCTGATACCACAAATGCCAGTTCTCTCCAGCTCCCCTTAACACCAAGCAATGGGGCAGTCACCTGACTGACCTCTCTGACTAATGGAGATCTGTCTTCATTCGAACTACCTCATTACTGAACTCTAAGCTTTTCAAGCTAGGTTATCAGCAACATCGTGTCTGGAGGACAAGGGAGGTTTTCTGAGTCATGTGAGTAGTTAGATGACATCTCCCTTTACTCTCCCTCTCCTCCCTGTCCTTAGGACTTCCCGCCTGGGAAATTCTCCCAGTCCCTTGAGTAACAATCATAATTTCCCAAATCCTAACTTCAACCAGTTTTCAGATGTTGTACAGCTACAAATAGGTCAGTTTTCTAAGAGTTCATGTGATAAACATTAAACCATTAAAAAAAATCTTTATTAATGGGGAAAAGATCATAATAATGACCAAAAATATTTTTCCTGAGTATGTATGAAAATTATAAAAGCAAAAGATTTTTTTCCCCTCCCTCAAAACCTCCTATGATATTTTTCATTCCTTTCTTGAGATTTATGGGCACTCAGTGTTTGAATGAAATCTTGTCTCATTTTCTCACGTGAAAGCTCTTGAAAAACAAGCTTAATTCATTTTCGTAAGTCATTATGGAATTTGAAGATACATTTTCTTTCCACTAAAGAAAGAAAAGTTTGCAAAAGTAATGTGGTACTCGTTCATTTTTTTTACATAGATATTTTTATTGGCTTCTTCTAAAGTTCCCCAAATTTAAATTGTTTATGTTAAAAGAAAAAAATCTAAATGATGTCAATGTCTTGGGAACTGATCTTACTCTTATTGCTTGGTATAACATTTTGTATCTAACTACTCAAGGTAGTAACTGTTTTCAGCTTTTGCCTTTCCATACTTTTATTTGTGAAGTAGCTAATTACCTTTATAAACATATTTAGAAGAGCACATCCTGTTCATATAAATCCTCATTTTTTAAAAAAGTTTTATCTTTCTTGAGGAATCTCAAGTGAAGGAGAGAGCAACGTTCATAACTGAGGTTTTTGCAGGTTTGGGTACAATATTAACAAATAACCATTTTGACAAAATAAATGCAAGGGAAAAGACAAAAATAAAGTCTACATTAAAAATAACCTGTCATCAGCACAATGCTGAATAACTACTCGACACAGTGTATGAGTCAGGGAAGACAGCTGTGACTCTGCTGGCAGACAGGAAGGTACTGGTTTTGTGCTGCATTTTTGGATCCGAACACTCATTTGACAATTTTATGCACAAGAAAATTAGCTGTTTTTTGCCTATGGTTATGCTAGCACAATAATTTAATGCTCTTTTTAAAACAAGATTATTTGTGATTATTTCCCCACTTCTCCACCCTTCATATTAGTAAGAAATGTTTTTTTTTTTCAAAAGGGTACAGGCTAATTAGGGAGATGGCTCTATATTTTTTCAGTGGGGGGTCTTTTAATGCTCACAATAACAAGACCTCAAGGCATGGGCTTCTGTGTGAGATAAACCACATTTTGCATCATTGTCTTCACCTTCACATCTTGGGCCTCTGTCCTCACCTCTCTGTTGCTGGCCCTGAGGCAAGTGTTATATCCCATCAACATGCATTCTGTTATGTCGCATTCCTTGTATGAATACACACCTTGTTTAGCAGATGGGGAAATGAAAGGTCAGATTAGACCCTGTGGATATGTTTGGAGGAGCCCCTTCTGTGTCCTCCTTCCCATTTGCTGATAGTGGTGCTGCGGAAAAGACATATTGAAGATTCCCTTTTCCATTGTTGAAACCCTAGAGGACTCTGTGCAAGACTATACCTCTAAATGCTGCACCTAGTTGGGTGGGTCCTGATTCAACAAAGAACGTAAATATGTGCTTAACTTTAAGCAAATGAGTAATCTGTTTGAAAAACTTAAATGCTTTAGTGGATTTGAGATTAGAGGAAGGGGAAAGGATAATGCAATGCAAGCAGTCTCTGGGGCGTGGTGAGGGGTTGTTTCCAGGAGGACTACGTAGCATCTGTGTGGATCAGTACAACATAAGACTTCAATAAATCATAATTTTAGCCTCTCTGAGCCTTTATTTGTGATGAGGGAGGGAAGGTTCCATGTATAGGTCCATGTATAGTTCAGAAGGGAGTAACAGAGCAACTTAAGGGAGCCTGGATTGCTTTGTGACTCCAGTGGAATACTTCAAGGCCTTTCTCCTATCAATACAAAGTATTAAGACAAAATACAGTGTTTAGTTTGATAACTTCCTTGTTCTCCTTTGGTAGAGGTGGTGGAAAGACTCTTATCCTCTGTGGAAGAATTTGGGGGTAATTTAAGGAAGGAATTTCTTGCATGGCTTTTCCTTGGCCCATGAAAGAACATGGTCCAAGCCCTAATGTTTATCTTGTCTACTGAAGTGAGCTTACTTTAATATGTTTATCTTCATTGTCATTATGAAGACATTTCTGTCGCAGGCACTGAAGTCTCATGAGTTCATGTGTTGGATTAGGAATCCACATAAATATCCAGGGGCTGTAATATAGTAAGATTATGGCCAGGAGATGTGTTCTTTCATGTTGAACCCTGAACCCATTGGGTGATATTTATTCTAGTGGAAAGGGCCCATGAATGACCTACCCATCACCTAAACCCAAGCTAAGTTTATAAGACTTAATTCTAATACTACCTAAACCTTTATACCTACATTTACTTTTAATGGACACGTTTCCATACAACTCTTCTACACCTACAATGTAGAATGTTAGCAATGTTTATTCTTTTGCCATAAATCTTACAGAAAGCTAATGAAAGTGTCTTAACAGCCAGAAGATGTTGTACTAGATGAACAAGGATGATCGTATTGATGTATAGTTTTGGGAGTCAGTACTGAGTATGAGCCCAACATTGGAACTGAATGTTAACAACTTTGCAAAATATACACAGGGGCTAGGGACAGAAGTTACACGTACAGCAGTTTATGTGATCAGAAACTGGTTTAAACCTGTAACAGAAAAGAAGCTCAGTGCACATAAACCAGTTTCAAAATGGCTGAAACTGGTTTAAGACAGACCTGGTTGAATGTAGTATCAGACTTACTGATTTGGGTCAAACCTGTTTATGAAACTTCTGTCACAGTCCCCTTCCTGGTTCAAATTAAATCACAACCCCGCAGCATCCCAGCATGCTTTCCAGCCTTGGCCTTGGCTGTGCTGTCTGCTCCAGCGAGCAGGGCTAGCCCCGCCCCCCTGCTGCTGTAATTTCTGCACTGTAAATCTCAGAGTCCTTGGGAGCAGCAGGAAGAGGATGTGATCACACAGCCAGAGAGCTGTGCTCTAGTGCCCCCTGGCTTCTGGCATGAGCCACTGCAGGCATGTGGCTGCATTTCCCGAATCAAAGGTATATGTCTGTTCACTTCTGTTTCAATTTAATCTGTGCAGTTTAGACTAACCTGCAAAGACTGAACTGATTCAGCCTTGGGTTTTTTGACTATCTGTACCTAGATATTGGATTTAACTGTGGCTTTAATGTTCAAAGGAAATTGACTGAGTTATCTTTCCTATGTTGTCTTTCCCATTACTGGAGTCGCCTTATAACCTCTTATTCTTTTGTTCTGGAACTAGAACCAAATTTCAGCCAATAATAGCCATGTTTTTAGATCTGTTGTTATCACTTACTTATGGAGTTGCTCCTTGACAATTAGACATTGAAACCAATGAAACTAATAATTCAACCTATATTCACATGAGTAGTCCTATTCAAGTCAATAGAAATATTCACAGAACTAAATGATGAAGGACCAGGTCTTTAATTCCTATAATAATCTTTAATTAAACCAAGATATTATTCTGTATTTGGATCAGATTCAGTTGCAGAAGACAGATTATTGCTTGGTTTTTGAATTCCATTCACATGACTAACTTTTCATAACCCATATATTATAGGACTATGTCGTGTGAAAAATAATATTTAAATAGGAAAATATCTGACAAAAAGAATGCAGTTCTCTCTGTCTTTCTCAGTTAAGTCCAAGAGTGGACCTCCCCCAATGCGCTCATATCTTTTCCTTTGTATTTGTTCTGATTCAGTAAGTACAATTACAGCTCTTTGGCTTGCGCCCTATGTCAAATGGGAATAAGAACCATCTACATGGAAGTTGGACTTCAAACATGAAAGGATAAAATCTTCAACATCTAATACTTTTCATATTCAATACATGGATTTGAGATGGCAGAACATGCATTTGTATGCAGAAGGAATTGAATGGATATACTGTGAATTAATTCATAGAGTGGATCAGTTTAATGCACCACTCAGACCCATAAGATGACCTTCTAGATATCCAATTCAGCATATGTCCTAAGAGTCCCAGTGTGGTTGCATGGGTAGAACTTTGAAGAAAGGATGCTTCATCCATGCTAGGTTGGTCAGGGACTGAGTTGGCAGTGAAGGGGATGAAATCCCAGGAATCTTATTTGCAAGTACACCTGAGAATGCTGAGATTTCCCCCTGCTTGAGAGCTATATAGACAGTAGGGGCAACAAGAAAACTTCAAGTCTTTGCTCTAAAACTTAGTATCACTAGCATATCATACAGCAGAAGGTGTAAATGTGAGAAAAAACGAAATAATGAAAAAATGTGAGTTAGTCTGGCATTTTCAGCAGTGTGAGGCTTTATAAATATACAGTGTGTGCCAAATCTCCAAGGACAGCAGGGCTACCAAAAATGGAAGGGTTCCTTGGATAGGAATCATACAACCAAATGTTGAAAATCAACAAAACCAACCCAGGTAAAGAGGACACTCGGCCTCAAAAATTATTTCACAAGGTTAGGAAATGGCTCCTTGATTTTAGAATCGAGAGAAATTTCGACTCCTGCCAGACACCAGGTCATTCAGGGTTTTGCTTTCAGCAATGCTGAATATTTATTTTTAGGAAGACTTAGTATTTTATGTTGTTCAAAGTAAGGGTTACATGTGTTTTTTCCATTCTTTTTGTAACTTCTAGTCTTATCCTCTGAATGCTACTTTCCTACTTCTGATTCTCTTGCATTTCCATGTTTGTTGACAATGCGCATGGTTAAAATGGTGTTTTCATATTTCAGTGCAGTTGAGGCCCCTTAAAGCAGAGGGTTGCAAGTGTGAAAAAGAGATATGTTGTTCCCTAATGGCTTATTACCATCACATTTGCAATTCAGATCAGTTCTAAATTGACTGAAATTTTTAAACACATAGCAGGCAGTTTAAACTAATGATTGTCTGGAGGTTCACATCTGACATGAACTAAGCTTCTGTTCAAAACAAATTGCAAATAATTCCTCCCTTAGAGTCAAAATGTCACTTTTTAAACTGTGCGTTGTTGCCAGATTTTGTCAGTTACATTAAAAAAAATCTTCTATACAGCAAATGTTCTACATTTGAAAGTACTGACTGACATGGTTTTTCCTTATTTAAAATAATGTATATTCACATCTCAATAGTCTTACTAAAAATCCTTCCCTTCCACCCCCCTCAAAAATCCTAATTGTAAAGTAAAAGGCCCTTGGGGCAGTGGTAGGCCCAAGTTGCCTAGCAACTCTCAGCAGGTAGTAGAGATTCAGCTGCAGCTGTCCTGATTCTTTCCTAAGAACCTCCTTATTACTGTTTGTGTTAATCTTTAACCAGGCTTTTAAACTGTGGTCTTTTTCTTTGGTCCCTTGTTGTTATATTGCAGAGGCCTACTCAAATGTTGTCCCAAAGGTAATAGTATTTAGGGTGACTATTGAATGTTTGAAGAATGGTAAGCACTGGAAGGATTCAAATTGCATGTTCTAACTAACCTTATTTTACATGCCATACTAAATATCATGAAAATTGGACTCTAATAGGAACAACCGTTGGTGTTGACACATAGTACTAAACCTGATTTTACTTCCAGCCATTATTAAATACAGTAAGATTGCCTCCGCGTAATTGTTTCCTTTAACAGCAGCATGTGCTCCTCCAATAATCACTTGAGGAAGCAATTTTGAATTTGGATGCAGCTTTAGAAGGAATTTGAAGTCCTTTGTTTTAATTATTGTAGAAGCAAAGAAAAAAAAATCACTGAAAATAGTCAAACGGGTTTGTGAGAATAGTCTTTCTTGAAAGAAATACTCTTGCTGAATACTTAGTGGAGGATCTTAACAAGCCTATTGCATGCTAGTTGTCAATGGGAAGGTTGTCGCTAATTTATAAAGGAAGTAACTTAATGTAGAGAGACATTTCAGGCAAGTTACCTCTGAGGTAGCCCTCTTTTTTGCTTCTGCTTTCCTGCCATTAAGATCCATAGCCTGGCACTGCTAGCTTCCCTTGTTTCATCTTCAGTGTTAGGGGAGCAAATATTTGCAGACACAATTGATGTTGTTTAGACGTCTCTGTCACTTAATTGCCCACACAGCTATTTGAGAGCACAAAAAAAGACCACTGGCTTTTAAAAGCGAAGCTAAAGAGCTGATGTCATCCAACTCCTCCCAGAAATGTTATTTAATTTTCTTTTCAAGCTTTTTGTTCAGCTGTTGTTTACATTTTAATTTAATTTGTAGAGTGATATGATCAGTATCACATTTCCTATTTAAAACAACATACATTATGCATCACAATATGGTTACCCAGATAGCTGACACTGGTGGTTAGGCAAGGGCACAGAAGCAGGCAGACAGGCTAATATATTGAGAGAGGACCACAAGAATGAGACACTCCTGTTCTGAAACCATTTGAAGTCACTCGAATGGGCTGTTATTTTTGCCGTCCTCTTTCCCAAATGCTTCACAAACTGCTTTCCAAATGGTAGGGCAGTATGGAATTTTGCATGAGGACGATGTTAGTACCGACTGGGGAAAAATTGTTTTGCTGACGAAAAACAAACCAAAACAAAAAAATTCCCAGTAGTTAGAGTCAAATTAACATTTGGAAATAACTAAAAAATGTCATTTCATGTTGATGTAAAATGCATTGGGGATTTTCAAAAGCAAAATGACCTTTTCTCACAAGAGAAACTTTTCTCACGTGTTTCAATCCATACCAGTCATTTGCAGGGTTTGAGTACAGTTTGGGAGTTCTAATTTTTCATTGAAAAGAAACAGATATTTTCAATGAAAACAGTATTAAAAAGAACCCCCAAATCTTCATATCCTGAAGGATTTTTTGCTGAACAGATCCACCCTTCTGCAACTATCTCAGTTTTAAGACACATGTGTTGTCTTTGTTTTCCTTGTTCCTGGGGCTCAGCTGAATGGGAAACATTCTCTCCCTGTTTCAGAAAATGCTTAGTTCACAGTGCATGTTTAATAAAAAATGAGTTCATTTTGTTTGCTTCATCATATGTGCAATCATATGTAAGGGCCCATCTACATTATGAAGATCTGTGGGTGCATCTACACATGCACTGTACTGCAAGTTGACTAATTAGCTCTGAA
Organism: Alligator mississippiensis; assembly: GCF_030867095.1. Classification (NCBI taxonomy): domain Eukaryota; kingdom Metazoa; phylum Chordata; order Crocodylia; family Alligatoridae; genus Alligator; species Alligator mississippiensis. Next base: position 115,999,955 of record NC_081826.1, on the reverse strand, counting down.
TTGAAGTATCACCATCTACATGAGCACCAGTATTAGGGTGCAGTAAATTAATTAACTCTGCCGTAAGATAGTACTGTCCCGGACTGTGCTATTTTACAGCTGAGTCATTTACTGTGCTGCAGTGCATGTGTGGATGGTGACTGGGACAGAAGTGATTTGAGCCAGGTCAGAGCAGCCCCAGGTTGACAGCAGATTTGGGGTGTCAGTCACGAGGCTTCACAGTTTCAGCACTCTTGTGTCCTAGCTAGGCCCCCTGCTGCCCTCTGCCTCCACCCAGAACCCAGGGCTGACCCCCTGTCCCCTCCCCTCCCCCTGCCCAAGCCTGCTGCTCCACTCTGACTCAAAGTGTTGCTGTCTTGGGTGCATGTGTAGATGCTGTGCCTAGGAACCGTTAACTCCAGTGTGAACTGCACCAGAGTTTATCACATTGTGTTAGTTGCATGTGTAGTAGATGCACCCTGTCATGTTATAGGTTTTGCTTTCAATACAATAAGTGCCTGACAATTAAGTATTTTGGAGGTAATAGTACATAGACAAGAATGCACCCAGTCATGTATCCTGCTCCAGCCTCGGGCTCTGCAGAGCTGTGGTACAGTTTAGAAGCACAGTTCTCTCTCACCACCATTACAAATTGTAGTTTAAATTTGTTACAACTTCCAAGTTGTAACAGGGTCTAGCAATAGATTATAACTGTCAATGAGGCCTCAAAAACAATTGCATGAGTACTACAAATAAAAACAAATGGGTAAGCTTTTGCCCTTAATTTTATATGCTCCATTGGAAAAAGGGCATATACATACACTGAAAATCCCTTCTATCTTATTACACCCTGCATGTGCTGTGGGGGAGGGTTGCATTAGTAATTAGAGAGAAGAGCAGATGGTCCAAGCTTAGTTTTTAGTGATGCGTCCATGAAAATAACTTGCCAAGTGAATATTCACAGAATCTGAGTTTTCCTTTATTTAAAATGCTTTTGATTTGAATAGTCTGGACTCCCTTTAAGAAGAAGCTATAGCAGCAATATAGCACACAGAGGAAAGACGCTACCTCCCTCTAAATACTGAAGAGTACTTCTCAGTATTTCTTTAGTGGATGCAAAATACAGACTTACTGTTTTCAGTGCTAGAGCTTCAGAGACAGTGAGATAGGTAGTCTCTATTTTTCATCGTTTTGCCCCGTGCTGAACTCAGAAGACAGTATATGGTTTGACTTCTTTATTTCAAATGGAATACAAAAGAGCAAGGTGACAGTGCATCCTGTGCTGTACGCTTTTGAAGCAGTGTGTATTTAGTGTTTACTGTCTCATTCCTAGTCTGACTCCTTTGCTTCTGTTGGCCCTCATCAGACGTATGCCACTCATAGACAGTGTTTCATACATCATTTGGTCAAGTTAATATCAACAATCACAATCCTTTATTTAGGGAAGAGGTATCAGATACATAATACTGGGGCAATGAACATACTATAATTAGACAGAAGTTAGATAGAGGCTGAAGGATTTTGACAGTACCCTTCACTTTTCACTTTCTTCTGAGGAGATGGTGTGTTGCCCTACCAAGAAACAGTAGGGAATGCTCCCTTTTGTCATTACCCAATGATTGTGTGTGTGCTTCGGCACTGCAGAATTATTTCCTGCCACATGGAGCTTTCTTTGCACGGTGCAATTCTCAGCTGCAGAGAGAAAACCCCGGTGCAAAGGAGTTCCCGCCGCTCGCATGCAAATTTGTGTCCCATTATTGGCTGTTTCTAAATTATTCCCACGTGGCGGCTAGCGATTGGCTTGCTAGCCATATAAGAGGCTTGAGCAGTTTCCGCCCAAGTCGGAGATCTCCGGGGAGGACCTCATTTAGGAGGGCTCCGCATCCATCTCGTGGAGAACTCTGGGCCACGTGGTAGAGCCTAGCAAACTCTGTGCGTGTCTCGGAGCCGACCGGTGGTTTGATCACCCATCAAGAATCTCTCCCCGTCACCAGACAATCCTTGATGTACCCCTGCCCTGCGCGCTCGTTGAGAGTCACAGCTTGGACTCTCATATTGGTTCAGAGAGCTCTCATCGTGTTTGTTTTGCAGAGCCTAGCAAACTCTGCTCGTGTGTCTTCAGTGGAGCCTAGCAAACTCCACTTGTGTTTGTCTGTAACTGCAACTCAAGCAAGTTTTCCTGCCTGCACCGCAGCCATCTACGGTGTAAGTAAAATAATTAATCAACCTCCACACGTCAGTGCCTAATTCTAGTTCGCCGTGCCGACTTCCCCGGCCCATGTGCCCGGGCTGCTGGCCACAGCCCCTCGGCCCCGACACCTTTGACTTTTCATTGGCACGAACTAGTCTTTGTCCCAGACTCAAAAGTATTATCTTCAGGATAATGCTTAAAATATCCGTTAGAGTTATTTTTGTTTAGAATTTTCTTTATATCGCACGTTCACCTGTATCGTACTTTCAGTTAGCTGGATTCTTTTCTGAAAATACAAATGAATAGATTTCTTCTTCCAAACTGTTTCTGAGGCTTTTGCCATCCATTTTTCATAGCACAAACCCTCAAAAGCTAATTTCTTCATAAACCCAGACTGTGAGTTTCACTTTCTGTTTTCATGTGGCCCCTGAGAGGTAGGGTGAGCTTTCTGATAACAGTAACAATATTTTCTAGTTTTCAGACTAGAAATCTGGAGCAAGATCTTGCTGTTTTTATTTAGTCACTTTGATGCAAGGGATGCGCCAGCAAGGGTTCACTGCACAGAACTGTTAATGCTGCTGAAAAGAATTACAAAGTTGCTTTGTTGCAGTAGCCTTGAAATATGAGAACAGGATTCCTGTTGCAATGCATTGGTTCTCCTGAGGCCTTATTCATGTAAATTGCCTCTTGGTATTTCTGAGACATTTTCACCAGTAGAAATCTTTCTGGAAGACAGAGCAGTACAGATGTTTAGCCTACAGCTGCCCCCTCTCTCCTGCTCCATGTGTCTTCAGCAGACTAGGGAGTGGAGTAGTGGGGAAAGCCTCCTTGTGCTTCTCCAGACTGGGGATAGATGAGGAGTTTTCCTCACTGCTGCCCATAGACCAGACCAGGAGGGGAGTAGAGCAGTGAGGCAATGGCCCTGGCTCGTTCCCTAAATTGGGGTGTCCCCCATCTGGAAAAGTGCAGAGAACATTGTCCTGTTGCTTCCCTCCCCTCCTGGACTGGACTGGACTGGGAGGGGAATAGAGCAGCAGGGCATCCTCCCCTGCACAATGTGTTTAAAGCCAATACTCACAGCCCCATGCACAGGACTGCAGGCATGTGACTGTGCAAGTATGGCACAGAGGGTCTTGAGAGGGGTTAATTGGCTCCCCATTGCACAGCCTCCTCAATCTGGGGAAGTGGCAGGTAGCAGGGTCAGCTGCAGCACTACCCTAGCAGCCCAGGCCAAGAGGAGAGTGGAGCAGTGTACAGGTATTCAGTCTTGTGAGAAAAACTCTTTCAGGGTGTTAATCCGGAAAATCTTTCTCCCAGGTCAGGTACAAACATTACATTTTTATTGGTATAAGTGATCAGAAACTGGTCTATACCTGTAACAGAACAGAAATTCGGCCCACATAGATGGTTTAAAAATGACAAAACCCGGTCTAAGATTTGTATCCCACCCCGAAAGGGCAAATATATGTTCTGTTTGCTACCTATCTAAACTACTCTGCTTACAGAATACCGCACAACTTAGATTGACTCCACCTTGGGCTTTTTGAATATCTGTACCTAGCTCCAAAAACAGCATGTTTCCTCTGGAAGAAATTGAATGAATGCTTGTATGCTTATGGTTTTTACCAGGGGAGTTGCAATTCTCCAGGCAGAAATGTAATGCCTGTATGTAGCCTTGGTCATATTAGACTGTAGTACATATGCTGTAGGTTCAGATGGAGTACTTCTGGAGGCTCAGTGGTTTAATTTAGCTTGTATAAGCATTTTAAAATGTTGATAATTATTTGTTCTCTATGAACCAGGGGCAGATCGGGGCGGGGGGGGGGGGGGGAGGAGGTGCACTGGTGCACTTGCCACCCCTCTTTGATACCTGGTCCACTCAAAGTTTAAAACCAACTCCCTGGCAGTGGCAGCAGCATTTCTAGTCAGGCAGTGCTGAGGGAGTCAACTGACTTCATGGTTCATAACAATCTACTGAATCCCTCTTAAATGCTTCATTCCGTGTGTGTTAACGACTCTTTCTTCTTTTTAATGGTCTTGATGTTCCACCAATCAAACTATCTTTTGTTTTGCAATTCTATTGTCTGTTAGCTGCTCCTGGTAATGAAGCTATTTTACAGCCCTGCAGATTATTTTTAATTCATTCCAATGAAGTTATGTTTGCTTTTTGCTTCAATCTTAAACTGAATAATAGCCCCAGGCACCTAGCATATTAGTAAAGCTTCTAGTTCATTTTTTACTGGAGAAAAATGTGTGGTGTGTTATATGCAATGATGCACTTCACCATGTGCACACCTCTTTTCAAAATTCTAGATCCACCCATGCTATGAATGATTTTAATCTGCAAAAATGGGGTAGAAATAAGTGGGAAGATTAGTAGTTATTTCTTTCTTGTTGCTAAGGAAAGAACCAGTGGAACCTGATTCTGCAAAATGTTCATGGTTCTTATCACCATGAAGTCAGTGGTGGTAAGCACAGTACTATATAATGCTGAAGGACAGTAATCACAAGAAAGGAGTTATAAGAAAATAAACTGTACTATAAATTATGCTTTACCAGCTATTTAAAATCACCTACTTGGACTGTTTTTTTGTTCTCTGCTTATACGGTGCTGAGAGCAACTTCATCCTGGTCCATAAACAGAGTTCTTAGCCATTAAAAGAAATAATACTTCCTAATATTCTGTAATAACTTCCTTCCGATAACTATTTAAAATGCAGTAACCAGGTGGGGTACACGAAAGTGGATATTGAAATATGTGTATTAGCAAATAGGAACATTTTATGAGTAGATGAGACATTTATCACTCAACCTAATTCATATTCATAGAATATAAATGTACATCAGGAATGTTATAGTCTACATTCTCCTGTGTAGACTGTGCAGTGTATATTATAAAGCTGAGTTTTAAAGATGCTTTGGTGTATTAGACTGAGTGATCTTAGCATTTTTGATGATTCACACTGTCATTCACGTACTCATGTGATTTAATAAATGATCTGAACTCTTCAGAGTAATGAACCGTATCATTTATCTAAAAACAGTGCTTATATGATTAGTGTGGGGATGTTTGACAGGAAAGGAGAGTTTTCAAGTAACTAATGTTACTAAATATTGCTAGTAAATACAATTCATGTTTATGCTGTACAGAAAAGCCTGCTGTAAAAACTGTTTTGACAAGATTTTAACTAACAAACAGATCATCATTTTCCATGTTAATGTGAATGTAGGGTAGTGATTATCAACTAGATTGTTGCCCTTAAAGGGTGCCACAGTACCCAGCCCCTATGCAACATTGTGAGTGTTCGCAGCCTTCCATCTGGCATCCTGTGCCTACTCAAGGTACCCCAGGGCACCTATACATGTGCAGAGAGGCTGCTCTGACATGCTGTAATTACAGCGCATTGGAGCAGACTCGATTAATCAAGTGTGTTGGACTGTAGTAATTACCATGCTCTAGCAGACTCCAGCGTCATGTGTATTAGTGTCCTCGTGCTGAAAAATGGCAGCAGGGATGTTTTAACTTAAGTTTGTGACCAGTTTTAACCAGGTAGAGCTTTAAATAGCTCGTGATACATGTGATGCTCTGGGCACTTTAATTAGAATGGCTCTCGGAGCTGCTCTAATTAAAGTGTCCCTCCCCCACATTCCCAGACCATGTGCATAAATGCCCCCAGTGGGAATCCCTTTCTCCTGTGCTCCCAGGGCTGGCAGGAGGGGTCAGATCACTCCAGTTGCCAGTACTTAAGATCCTGGAGGAGTTGCATTGGCAACAGATGCTGCGCTTGCCTTCCTCAGGTAGGGACTGAGAATATGAAGAAGATAGATGGTGGAAAGAGCAGGTCATGGCAAAGTGTTTTTCAACCTTTTTAGCTTCTAGGCACCCCTCCATAACTTTTTAAAATGTTGTCATTCTCAATCAGACTTCCACTGAATTCAGAAAAGTTATGGAGCGGGGTGCCTTGCATTTCAAATGTCTGAGAACCACTAATGTAGGGGTTTCCAGCAAAAGGGTTTGCCCATGATTTTGGTATCCAATATATGTGTGTGTGTGTGTGTGTGTGTGTATAGATGTAGATATGTATATATGTATATGGATGTATGGATGTATATATGTATATGTATCTGTATGTGTGGGGTGTGTGTGTGTGTGTGTGTGTGTATGTATAATGGTAACAGGACTAATAACCCTTCCTCCACAACAAACCAGTCATCTACATGTCCATATGCTACCTCTGTCTTCTGAATAGGTGAACAAGTGATTGCTTCACTGATCCTAAGAACATGTCAATCTTGTCATGGGTAATCTAATCTGTGTATGCTATGTCCTAAATGGATGCACTACGGCTGACCTTACTGAGGCCTTGGGCATGCACAAATAAGCATACCCAAGGCAGAGAGATGATGGTTAATTCCTAGTGCTGCTCTAAGGATAACTGCATTCAAGGTGGATTGGGCATGTGGATTGGGTAGTTATTTCAAATGTCAGCATGCTATCATTCACGCAATGATTTGCCCATTACTCAAGCAGGAAGGGAAAAATGTGAAAAAAAAATGAATTAGATAATGCAATTCTTCCTTAGCTGGCAGAAAGTGTGAAGTTGACATCATAACTTGATCTCCCTACCCAAGCACAAGCAGAGCAGGGGAACCTAAATATTCCTAGGTGAGCAGGAAAGAATGGATACAATCGCGCAAAAGTGAAGATGGGTGGCAGAGATACAAATGGGCAGTTGTGCACCCTAGGTGGTGGCAGTGGTGGTGTGTTGGTGGGGGAATATGGGTAGGGTGGCCATCATAGAGGACATTCCAGTTTTCTGCTACTCTGTCCTCTACTGATACGAAACTTGACGCCTTTATGTCCTCTGCCAGCTGAGGAAGAATTGCATTATCTAATTCATTTTTTTTTTTCACATTTTTCCCTTCCTGCTTGAACAGTGGGCAAATCATTGCATGAATGATAGCATGCTGACATAAAGGTGTTGCGTTTCATATCAGTAGAGGACAGAGGACATCTGAACTGTCCTCTATGATGGCCACCCTATATATGGGGCAGCAGCAATTGCTGGCCTGGCATCAGCCGCTGCTATTTTGGTTGCCCTCCTAAGTTAGCACCTGGGGCCAGAGTCAACCCAAGCAGGGTGCAGGACCTGGGGCAAATCAGCCTGTGTAGGGCCCCACCCCAGACATGACAAAACCGGCAGCGGATTCAGTTGGGGGGGAGGGGTGCAAAGTGGCCGGAGGCACCAGATTTAGGGGGGTGCTAAGCAGCTGGATGTGAAGCCAGTGGCAGCGCGGAGTGGCTGCAGCCACTGCCTGGCTCTGCAGGGCCCCCCAAAGTATGGGGCCTGGGGCAGTCACCCCGATTTCCTCCCCCCCCCAGGATGGCCCTGCCTGGGGCTGCTACCCCACTCACCCCCTCCCCCTTAGTTATGTTACTGGTAGGTGGCAGCAAAAAGCAACACTTCTCCATCAGGGAGGTATCAGGTCAGTGGAATAGATTGTGAAATTACCCATTGGTAGGTAGCCTGTGGTTTAAACTTTAAAATACCAATATGTTTCTTTTGTACTTTGTAGCCTTTGAGGATTTGTTTAATGCAGAACCAAAAAAGCAGGGCTGTAGGGAGGGGCAGGGGGGGGGGGGGGCAGCAGGAAATGTATGTGCAAAGGCACTCATCAGGCACCATTACACATTTTTTTTTCATTTCCTCTTCCCAGTTGAATAAATGAAAGGAAATGAAAAATCTGCTACCATGAAAATGTACATTCTTGGTATGTTCAATTATGAAGGCTGACTGTAAAAACAGGCCACAGCCCCAAAGAAGGAAGATATTGCTGAAATGTTGTTTGATACCTATTTAACTACTAGTTCAGAATTGCTTAAAAATATACATAAAAATACATGTGGGTCTACTGTTTTTATCTAGTATTTACTAGTGACTATATTTAGCTTGTTTCTTTATATTGTTTTAAATAAATACATGTATGAAAGTGCTATCTGTGGATACAGTTCTCACTGGGTTCACAATCTGAGATCTATTTGAAATATATTCATACCTGAATGCGGATTTGCAGAATGCCAGATCACGAAACTTAAGAAATTCTAAGCGCTTTAATTCTAGGTACTTTAGTATTTCAATAAAAAATCATTTGTGGATATTTAGTCTCAGGTTTCATTGCATCTCAAATGCCAACTGCAGTCATTTAAGATGCACCCACAAAAATATGCAAGCACAGTCTTTGATCCTTCAAACATTTCTGCATGTGAACAATTTAACAGACATGAGCTATCCCATTGAGTGCAGTGCCACTATGCATTTCCATAAAGCTATTCACATGCAGAGGTGTTTGAAGTCTGGGGCCTAATTATGTGCAAATGTACAGATGAGCATGAAATTGCACCATTTACATCTGGGAATTACTCCTTTTATTTGTCCTATGCCCTTTTTTCTTCTGTAGGAACTCATGTTTGAAAATATAACTCTAAATTATTGGAGAAAATTACATGTTTTTTAGAAGTGAACCTAGAATTTCTGAAAGTTGTGCTTGCCTCCAGCCTCAGTTTTTGTTACTAAAACTTGTGAGTCACATTTGGAACAATTTTTGAAAAGCTATTGTTACTATACTGAAGACTGGAATACAACTGGTTAAAGTCTCTTTCTTTCTAGGTGTAATTGAGAGCATCCAACAGTTGCTGGGAGCTTAATGTAAGAACTCAGAGAAAAGAGAGTGGAGGATGGCAGAGAGGTTACCACATCAGTAGCTAACAGTTGATTGTACTTGGCATTCACTCTCTGTAATAGCTTTTCCTTTTCATTGTTAAAGCTGGACCTGGTGAGTAATGTTACGTTAAATGCAAATCAAAATAGGCAGGTTAGATTTTTGCTCTTTTTACACATGCCACTGTGTTGCTCTCCACAGTGGAATGAACCAAGGATGAATCAGTGTTACTTCACACTGGCTTATCCTAAAGTCATGGCAATCTATAGGAGCTTTGTCACTGACTGGAAGGAAAACAGAATTGGGTCCATGTTGCTGGAAGCAGGCTCCTCATTTCCGTCGCTACTGTTACTGGATTCTGAGCCAGCTAAAACAAACGCAAAATGTAAATCAGCACAGATGAAAATGTATCCATGTTTAATACCAAGTCTCTGAACAGAGCCAGAAAAATAACCATTTCAAGAGCTGCAAATCAGGGGTAGCCGAAAGTTAAGAACAGGAAATAAAATTCTCATTAACTGATTTGTCATCTTTCTTTATAAAAGAAAGTGCATGGTATGCCATAACAGCCCCCTGTCAATACTATCTAATCTCTAAACTCGGTGTAGTAAAACTAATATTTTTGCACTTGTGTATACTGATAGTACTTTTCACCCAAAGTTTGCAGAACACTTCAGACAGGGGGGATAAGCAACATTGACTCTGTCTTATATATTGGGAGCCAACAGTATGTATTGCTCAGGAGACTTGCCCAAAGACAGACCCTGATGAGTCAGTGGAAGAGATGGAAGCAGAGCATGAAAGTTCCTAATTCCACTGCTGTGCTCTGCTCTATTATATAGATACTTATAAAATTAGGTAAAACTAGGAAAGGTTTATGCATTCTTTTTATACCAAGTTATATTGTACTTGCTGCAAGTTTTACAAACCCTTTAACAATACTGTTATAAGATAGTATTGTCCTTGTTGTATAGATAGGGAAAATGGGCCAAGATCCAGAACACCTCTCACGAGCAGCACTTAAAGACCTTGATTCATCTTAATAGGATTTAAAGATGCTCAGACTTTTTTTTTGGAAAAGTGGGCGGAGTGGGGGAGGGGAGGTGCATTGTAACCAGATCTGGTTGACGTACTGAGTCATCACAATTGTCATAGAGAGAGAAATTCAGAATCTGATAAACCAGACAAATTTCCAGTTGATAAAATCCTTTTTTTTTTGTGGTTTGTTCTTGAGCTTCTCTTTAAAATAAAAACAAACTAACAAAAAATTACCCTTCCTTCCAAAACTTCAGACCCATACTAAACTAAGTTACAATAAAGCAGACACATACATTTTTAAAACTATTGTTTTTGGGAAGTTTAAAGACTGCACTTCTAAAGCTATTAGCTTGTTCTATATATGGATTCATCACATCTATCTGAGTATTTAGTAGAGTGAGGAAGCTCATTATTGTAGATCTATTCATATAACAGTCTAGAATTATAAATGTTCATTCTTTGTAGTCTAATTTTTATTGAATTCTAATACCATGTGAGCCATTGTCTATACTAGTTTGGGTTTGGGTTTTAAGATAAATGACAAGTTAATTATTGTGAGGGTTGATCAGTACATGGATGGGAGATATTGAGGTGGTATTTTTGCAGACAGCTATATTCTTTACCCCTGAGCCAGTAACGCTTTCTTTCAGAGGAAATTTCAGGCTAATGCTAAGAATTTCTGATAATTTATTTTTAATTCTTTGGGCACTTTTAACAAGAGAAGAAGTTTTAGTTCTAGTAACTAAATGAAATTCTTGTTTGGGCATGTACATTCTACCTACTCAGTGTTACCTACTGCATTTACTTCTGGTCTTTATGTACTGTGGTATATAACTGTGGGCTGTTAAAAGGCTGTTGCATCCACTCCTGATTTTCTGTAAGTCCGGGGTGGCTAAAACGGTGCTTTTTATGGCAGCTGTAAACAGTGATTGCTTTAGAAGGAATTATGTTGCTCTACACTTCATTTGATCTATAGTATGGGGTTAATTCATACCTTCTACGAGAGAAGATTTAAAAATGATCTGAGCACATGAAGTTTAGGTAGGCAAGTATTGTTATAACCTTTTAATACAAACTATTACAATGAAATATGGAGGGATGGAGTGGCTTCTCTGGCAGACACTATAGTCTAATTCAGTGGTGCTGAACTTTTTTGGCCAGGAGGCCACATGGGAAGTGCTTCCACAGGTTGGATCCAGCTGGTGGACTCAAACTGGTGTCCAAGGTTAGGTGCGGTGCGGCCCCATCTAGCCACACTGAGTGGGGAGTGGGGCAGCCCAGCCCCATTCCACCTGTGCAGGAAAAGGGGACTTGGCCCAGTTCCAATCCACCCATGTGGAGGAAGGGGTATGTCCTGGGTCCAACCTTGCTGGGCAGAGGGAAGGGGACAGGACCCAGCCCTGTGGGGCGTTGGGGGAGAAGTGGGTGTGAGTTGGCCCTGAATCAGATGCCCAGGAGGAGAGCGTATTATCTGGTTCTGCAGTGAAAAGGGTGTGCAGCCTTTGGAAGGAAGGGGCCATGGCCTGGCCTTGATCTGACCGTGGGGTAGGAGGGTTGTGGTCCAGCACTGATCTGCTCCATAGAACTTGGGATTTTGGCAGTGGGGAGTGGTGGCAGTACTGCCACTGCTCCCCTGCCACCAGGTTTCCTGAACAGAGGGGAGCCCTGTGGGCTGGATTTCAGGACTCCATGGGCTGCATTCGTCCCATGGGTTGGAGGTTGAACACCCTTGGTTTAATCAAATAACTATGTTCCTATTAGCGAGGAGAGTAAATTTTAATCCTGCTACCTCAGATGTTTTGCTGTGTGGCCTGAAATCCAGATTTTCAAAAGTGCCTAATACTTTTGGATGATGCTTCAGTTACTGGGTTTTCAACTTAAGTGTCTCAAGCTGTGTGCCCAAAAATAGTAAGGCTCCCCAAATTAGCAAAGATAATTTGTCCCTTGTACTTCTTTCAGATTTTGTTTGCCTATTTATAAAATGCATTCTTGGATAGACTGGAGAAATGGTCCACAATCAATCAGAAAAGATTCAGCATAGACAAACTTAAGTCCTGTACTTGGGATGGAATAACGTCATACTCAGATACAGATGGGGAATGATTGGGTAGGCCTGAAGGCCAGAGAAGGATCTGGGTGGGATGGTATAATCAGGGATGATCCAGCCTTAAGCAGGGTGGCTGGACTAGATGCAGTCTCTTTCATCCCTACTTTTTTATGATTCACATGATTCCTATTTTAGAAAGGTTGTAAGTGTTGAGAGAGTAATGTTTGTGAAATAGGAGAAACAGAAGCAGTAGAATATTAATACTGCTGATAGTGGCCCTCTGTAATTTATTTTTAGGAATGGGGGGTAGGAAACATAGGGAGGGAGGGGAGAGGGAGCTCGAAGGCCCATATTGTACATCAGCAACTGGAGACAGAGGCAAGAAGGAAAAATTCCTGTGGCTGCCATTGCAGAAGAGGTAAGGAAAACCTGTCCAACTTCTGAGAGGTTGGGAGCTGCATGCTGTGTGGGACTTCTGAACTCCACAGACCCATAGACCATGGCATCCCTGGGCCTGTGGGCTGTGTTGCCCCCTCCTACCCCCTCTCCCCCTGGGGTGCTGAAGCTGGAGCAGGGAGCAAAACCAGAGATCCTGGTTGCAACAGCAGCAGGAGCAAGGAGGAGTACTGCTTGGGCCAGGACCTTTGGGCTGCAAGTTAACTGTTTGCAGGCCACACATAGCCCACAGACTGCCAGTTGTACAGCCCTGATGTAAGACAGAGCAGCCATTTGTCTGCATTGATACAACGCACATATTTATGCTCATTGGTTTTAATAATAATTTTATTTGTATTTGCATTATTTGGTTACCACTGAGATGCCGGTAGCTGAGATAGCTCAAATGTTTTCTTCCAGCACAGATAATTTGTTACAAGCTTTTAAACATGGAGATAAACAACATCTTTGGTTTTGGCCAGAAACTACATAAGCACAAACAAGAATTATGGATGTTCTTGATACAGTGAGATGCATTTTTCTATAAAGTTTGCAATGGAAAGTGGAAAAGCAACAAGAAGACCCCTCTGAATGATTTGGGGCCATTATTCCTGTGATGGATGGGCCCAGACAAATACTTAGCAGTTACTGTCATGGATAAGGCGACACTTCAGGAGCTTCAGGTAGTTGTCAATTTTATGGGAATCTCTTCGGAGGCAGTGCAGCAGGTTGTAAAAGGCAAAGAGGCGGGAGTCTTCATCAGCCAGTTGCAGGGATGGTAGCCCTGACCACCTTGAGTAGACTTCATTTCCTGTGTCACCAGGTTGAACCTAACCAAAAGGAAACAAAGTTATTATTCCATTGACAGCTCTATTAGATGTAAGCAGCAAAAATTAGCAAATCTGACTAAAATAGGACAGCACACTAAGAAACAAGAAATAGTGTTGTTGGCTGTGCTTTCTGATTATCTTACAATGGGCACCGTGGGCACTTACAGACTTGCAGGGAGGCTGCTCCAGTGTGCTGTAAATCCAGTGGGTCGGAGCATAAATTTCCATGCTCCAGCAGCCTCCAGCATCGTGTATCAGCATTGCTGCACTGAAAAATGACGGCAGAGCATTTTGAACTAAAGCTTTAGTTCAAAACATGCTGCCATTTTTTCAGTGCAGGGATGCTGATACATGTGACAATTGGCTGTTTTTAATTAGCATGGCTCACTAATAAAAGAGCCCCTGCCTCCTGGAGGTTGTCTATAAATGCCCCATGCTTGGTTTCTGTTATGGCTCCAAGAAACACCCTGGTAATGCTATGGACATTTAAATGATTCTGAGAGAATAATCTCTTTTCCCTAGAGTATATAAGGAGCTTACCTGTTCTAATAAATAAATTTTTTAGGCTCATAGAATCTGGCTTTGTGGAGAAGTCACTCTTTTCCATCATGTGCACACTCACCAGTGGGGGTTTTTCATGTATTTCTAAATCATGGCTGGATAGAACACCTGATCTTAGGATTTCTTGAGTGTGTCCTCCCATGTTGTCTCAACCCACCTCTCTGATAACATCTCTAATAGGAATAACCTTAGGAACAGATTAGAGACAGATGTCAAGTGCCCATCTAATTACAAGGGACCACTTCAACAAAGGGTTTCAATATGACATGAGGGGGAAAGTGTAAGTGATTCAGTGCAATCAGAGGTTAGAACTCATGAATAAAAACTCATGCAGTTAGTGAGTGTCTAAAATAAAGATTGACTTGACTCACTGCATTTGGATGAGACCTTCTTCCATTTTCTCATGTCAAGAAAAAGTACCCCTAGTAGGAAGAAGATAGTCTGCTCTTATCAGCATTTCTGAAGCTGATGTATCCCCCTCATGGTGTGCAAAAGCCAGTTGGGGAACTTCAAGCAACCAAGAAAGTCAACGCTCATCTTGATCAGGTCAAGCTACTGGTTAAACTGCAGTAGTTATGCTACACTCAAAAACTATGGCTTGACTTTCATCATCTTGCCAATCCTGTTTTCAGTCTCCTTTCCTAAATAATGCAGGTGAGAAGATAACTTCAGCAGCAATTTGACTTCTACTGGTATCTTGGATTCCTTTCTGCTAGACTTTTCACCTGCATATGGAATGGAAATCTCTCTGATTACACTGACAGATGCTGTTGGGAGACAGAGCATGGACAGAGTAAATAGATTCTAAAACTATGTTTGTGTGTGATTCATTGGAAAGTGGTGGAGACAGTCGTGTCACTCTTGAGGCTGTTCAACCATTCAGAGCTTAAGCAAAAGCCAGTCAAGTCAGAAACTCTTTCTAATGTCCAGATCAGTGACAGAATGATTTATAGGACCTGTCAGAGGCTCCATTAAACATAAACAAGCTAGAGCTGCTTTTACTCAGGAAAACTTTCAATCAGTTACTGATAACAAGGGGTGTTCTTATACAGGCCCTGTCAGACTACAGCATTTTTGGCTAACTTTCCCAAACTAGGGGTAACTGGGCTTGATAGACATCCCAACAGTTCTAGGGAACCAGAGGCAGGAAGGGGAAAGGGTCAACTCTGCTATGAAAGAGTCCATGATTATTATCGAAGAATTGGTGACTTCAGAGCAGCTTAGTGTTCAGAATAGAATCTGGCTTGGAAATCTATAAGGGCATGGGCCAATGTCCTTGGAACTGGTTCAAGATGGGTCGGGAGCAACTGCTGGAAGTGCACAGCTGCTGTTACATTCTAACAATGACGTGTGTAAACTGGGAGCGATGTAGATGTGGCAAAACTGCTCCAACTTTAATCCCATACGAAGCAGTGTTATGGTTGGAGCAGTTCTGTTTCACTCCCAGTTTATGCACGGGTCACTGTTTGAATGTAACAACTTATGTGCTGTCAGGAGGAACAGTCCATCCCTTCCCCTTTTGAAACTACTCCAATGTATGTTTGTCCATACCTTAAGAAATGCTATACAGGCTACACACATATATACACGTGCATGCACACATGCACACACATAGAGACACACAGAGGCTAGGGACAAGCATTCAGTTTCAGCACTGCAGATTTCCCCACAATCTGCAGAGCTGGATTATGTGGTGAGAGGGGGAGTATATAAGCATTCCAGTCCTCTTCCTGGAGACCAACAAATTTGCCTCCAAGATGTGAACCCTCTAGTCATGGGGTGATAGGAAGATTCTCCTTTGCTTCCCTCCATCCCGGTGGCTGTCTCTAGCTGTCTCCATCTGGTACCATGTGGGCATGAGCTGGAGGTAGCTAGGCTGCCTCTGCCTCGTGCCCCACACACAGCTCTTGGCCCATGAGACAGCACAGCAGGACCTATTCAAGTTCTGGATGGGTGCAGCAGTGGAAGAATGCAGCAGAGTTCTCGCAGGGCTCTCTCCCACCTCACTGCTGGGTAGGCTGTCAGGGAGTTATTATTCTCCTCCCCTCCCCCTTGTGGGGACAGAGGGAGAATGGAGCACTGGGATACTGGGGTTCTTCAGGAGTGTACAGC
Organism: Alligator mississippiensis; assembly: GCF_030867095.1. Classification (NCBI taxonomy): domain Eukaryota; kingdom Metazoa; phylum Chordata; order Crocodylia; family Alligatoridae; genus Alligator; species Alligator mississippiensis. The sequence goes on along the minus strand of NC_081826.1, from coordinate 115,984,042 downwards.
TAGTCAAACTTTCCTGAGAGAAGATGGATCTTCCTCAAGTCCTAATACTCACCCGTCCAACTATTTTTTCCATTCCTTCCAGAAGACGCTTGTTTTGCTCCTCAATCTCTGCTGCTTTCCAGAGGATGGTGTTTGGAGCTTCTTTGATTCTTTGCACTTCAGTTACCAGGTGGAGCAGAGGGTCATTCCAGGAGCGCAGTACTCCCAGCACTAAATTCAGTAGATCTTCATGCTACAGAGTAATATTAACAAGATTCCATTAAAGCAGGAAGGCTTACCTGCTGGCTATCTGAGAAGGCAGTGTTGTATACCAAGCTAGAGCAATAATTTGAAAGTTGGGGAACATGGATTTTGTTCTTGGTTCTTTCACTGATTTGTTGGCAGTTTGGCAAATCACTTATCTTCTCCCAGATAGCTCAGTGGCAGTCTCTTGCCACTGTTGGTTACTATTAGCAGCATATGTCAAGATAATTGGATGAATGGTGATAGAATATTATATGTGCAAAATACCACCCAAGTCTTCTCCACATTATAGGGCAGTGGGAGTGACTTTGTTTAGCTTCTCTAAATGGAAGTGTATTTAACTTGATGATTACCTAAGCGTAAGTGAGATGGTTTTAGAAGACTCCTGGGATTTGGGAAAAAAAAATCAGCCCTAATGGAAGGTTTACTTTGTGGGAGGCCACTTAATACCTTTTATTAAGGGTTTACACTCTCTACAAAACACATTAAACATGCCCTATCCTCTTCCTGATCCCTTTTGAATGGTTTTGCCTCCACAGAGAGTTCTGTTTTAAAACTTTCACTGAGTGTGGTCAAGTGAATGCTCAAAAAGTTTGGTTCTCTTAGGGACATCCCAAATATTTTCCCTAGCAGGACAACCACTAAAGCTGACATGGTGCAATTCATGTTATGTTCTGCATCTGTTTTTGTGCCAAATTAAAAATATCCTCCGCCACATCTGTCAGCAGAAAGACTACACAGTGGCCATGACTGTGTGAGCTTGTTACTCATTAGTACTGTGCAGTAACATCGCAGGACACAAACCGTGACATGACACAATTGCGCAATAGTAAAGAGCAACTGTACAGTCAGTGTCACCAGGAAGCTGTGCGAGGATGCTACTGTGCAGTAACACTAGGTACTGCACAGTCATTTAATACTTAGGTATGCAAGTACTAAATGACTGCACATTAACAACTGTGCAGTTAGCATCTTGTGTAGACATAGCCAGTATGTCAGACGGCTCATTGGGCCACCAAACTGAGATTATAACGCAATTGGTTAAATGTTGATCTCTGGTGTGATCACTTTGGTGGCTAACCTTGCATGTTCATCCTTTTGGAAAACCCTTTCCCAAGGATAAGAAAAATATTTGTGGATGTTTATATCCTGCACCAAGTCTATATCAATCCAAGTTTAAGGCTGCCATTATTAAATCAAAAAAACCTAAGTATAGCTGAAACTGTAGTTAATGTGGTAGTACCCAGCTTATTTCTCTTTATAAGCAGTATGCTTATTTCAGTATCTTGTGTTTATAGTCTATATCTGACTGATGATACAACCATGTCTAGGGGCTATTACATGGGTATCTATTTAGTACCTGTCAACAATTGCAGTAACTGCAGATGTCTACCTATATAGTGCCTGCTGTGTAATCAGTGCATTTCTGTCACTACTATTAATTATTGCTGTATTTACTCAATTAGAAGATGGGGTCCCCCATTTAACATGGGGGAGAGCCCTTTGTCTTGTAGTTGAGTATGAGGCAGCAGGTGTGGGAGGTGGGAGGCAGGCGGCTGCTGTAGCTCTGGCCCTGAATTTGGTTCTGGCTCCAGCCCCAACCCAAGCCAGAGCCACAGCTTCTGCTCCCCCTCCTCCCCCTCCCCCCGAACGGCCCTCTGCATGCTCTGCCACTCCTTCCCTGCAGTCCCCAGTGTATAGACCCCCCACACCACTTCTCCCTTTCTCTCCCCCTCTGCAGCACTCCTCCTTACCTTGCTTTGCCCTGGAAGGCTCTGACCCTGCTGTAGCTGGGGGCACAGAACATGGCTTCAGCCAGGCCCTCTAGGTACTGCACAGAGCTGGCATTGCGGTTCTATCCTGGCCCTGTAGCAGCAGTGTTACAGGGCCAGGCTGGAACAGCAGTGCTGGCTCCATGCTGCAGCTATGGGGCTAGGCTGGAGCCATGCTCCGTATCCTGGGCTGCAGCAGAGATGGAGCCTGCTGGTGTTGAGCAAAGGTAGGATTGGGGGGCTGGGGGGAAGGCAGAGGGGGAGAGACTATTGGGGGTGAGGGGAGATGGGAAGAAGCGGGGTGGGCACCTGAGATTGTGGGTGGCAGAAGTGGCATGGAGAGGAGAGGAGGGAATTGGGGCCACCTGAGGCTGTGGGGTGCGGGGGAGGGAAACTCCACACTGCCTGCCTCCTGCCCTCTGTCCCTCCCACTGCCCCCCCTACTACCTCTCCTATTGTCTTTCCTGCACTGTCTGCCCCATTACTTCCACCCTCATCACCTCTCCCTCCACCATCTGCAGTAGTGGGCAGGGGAATAAATTTAAGATGATCCTGCAGTACTTAGATTCCATACATGGAAAATTATCATAACTTTATAAAATTTCTGTGTGTGGAATCTAATTAATGGTGGGGAGGACATCTTACATTTAGGGCCATCTTGTATTTGAGTAAATACAGTATTTATTATTTGTGTTTAAGCCCTTGTGTGCCATGTGAACACTTAGAAAGTCTTGGCTTTTGCTCCAGAGAGGTTATATTATAATGCAGTGACTGCTGCAGGATTCAATGTAACATACTAAGGGAGGGAGGGAAGGAAGTAGGATAAGAGTAAAAGAATAGGATTTATTTTGGTATGTACTGTGTATTTCTGCACATCTGCAAGTATGTACATATTATTCATCAGTGTTTGTTCTTTTTTAATACTTTTCTCTTTCAGGCTAGTTGATTTTTTAATTAACTCTTTTTTTGCTAGTCACTGCTTACAGTCTAATCAACTCTATTCCTTATTGTTTTTTTCCCCTATTTCCCTTTACACATGCTGACAGACATTAGATATGAGGCTTACATGAATCTGCTGAGCTTGCTCCTTGTCCTCAGGAGTGGTTAGGGAAGCGGTGTGGCAGCCATTAACAGCCTTTGTAATAAACCCCCGGCCCTGAGCATAGCGTTCATCCTGTCAACCAACAAGGGCATGCATTATTGAAATAAATCAATACAAAGAGCTGCGGTTCAAGACCTTCTAAAATAAAATAAATAGTGGTTATATTTTTGGTTTCAGCACTGCATGTGCTGTGTTTGTCCAGCTGTTTTGGTTGAAACTTGCCAAAAAGAATTCAGCCAGAGGCAAATGCTACAGCATGGAAAACTTCACCCCATATGGTTAAAGTTTGACATAGTTATAGGCAATTGGAAACAGAGTAGGACATAATTAATAATAGGCACACTAACATTTTTGCCTTTAATAAGCACATTCTTTCACTATTGGGACTGTGGCCATATGTACAGTAGTCACATACATTTAGCCATTGAAGCATAGCATATCACTAATCTCTGCTTGTGCTGTTTTAAAAATGCATTGTATTGCAGCTTCTATAAAGTCTTACTCATAAGAAGTGAAGTACTTACAAATTCATTGAACATTTCTGATGAAAGGAAGTGGATGTAGTGTGAAAGTTTAACTGCACGGTCAAAAAGTTCCCCAAGGGATACCTGACAGTTGACAGAGCCACTGGGGCAGATGGGCAAAGAAGTCACACTTTTCTTTGTCAGGAACATATTCGATATCAGCAGAAACACCAGCAGCACACCTATCCATGTTAAAAACCAAGAAAATAAAAAATCCAAACCAAAACATGGAGATACATATAGTTAGAATGTGCTGTTATAGCAGATACTGTTCATATATTTCAAGACACCTCTGTTACAAGATATTGTATTCTGTACAGTCTCTTACCATGGTGCTTGACTTTATTACACAGTTATACATGGAAAAAGATGAACCTTCTCCGCTGTGCAAATATAGATACATAATTATATTTGCACAGATATATAGTTTGGAAAGTGGGCGCTCCCTTTTCTTTTCTTTTTTTTTCCCTTTTTTTTGTTTTTGCCTCCTCCCATGAGTGCTTTTCTTCTTTGCAAACATTTGGACTTTAAATTAATTTTGAGGGAGGGTGGTTAGGTCACTCTTTTAAGATTTTGATTGTCCTGGGAGTTCCCTCGGAAGATTTCCAGCAGCTGTGCATCTTAACTGTTTAGAGTTTAACCCTAAATTGCCTACCACTTAGAAAACACATACTGTACCTCTTTCAAACTTTCAGTGCCTATGTAGGGGACTCCTAAATGTCTTACAGACAAAACCAGAACAGTTAACGTTTAACATTAAGTTAAGAGAATCAGGATTTTTCCTCCCCAAATAAAATATGCAGGGAAATATGGTGAAACATAAACAAAACTAATACTTGTTAAATTAAAATATTAGTTCAAATACTGCTCTCCCAGGTACATTGAGGTAAAGTTCATTAGAGAGTTGACCTGATAAATACAGTAATTTACCAGATACTTTTGTTGTACATGTTAAACTCATATTTACTTCATAAATCCACAGAGCCATCTTAATGTTATTCATTAAGGGAATAATATGTACTGCCGTAGGTTATTTTTTGCCTCTTCACTCAAGAAAAGTCCACTTACTAACACTGGTATTTTAATCAGCCTGGGCCAGGTTAGTTAGTGTTTTGAGTCATGAGTGGATGAATAAAGAAAACAGACCTTGTGGCTTGGGAGAGTAGTTGGCAACCTTTTTAGGCTGTGGGTTACAGGTGTGGGCAGGGGAGGACATGGCCACTAGGATTCAGGTGCTGCCAACACTTTTATCTAAAGTGGCATGGGAAAAGTGCTCACTGCTTTTAATTTTCCCATAGTGATATGGGGAAAGCATCCGCCACTGCTACTTCTCCCCATGCTGGCATCACCACCAAAGCCCCACCATTGCTGAATGCCACTCAGGCCATACACCTGCATGCCAGATCAAATGGCTCCATGGGCTGGATCCAACCTATAAGCCATAGGTTGCCAACACCTAGCTTAGGAGACTAGGTATGGGTTATAGAGAAATTCACCTTTAAATCATTAGCTGGACTGTTTTGGTAATGACTGCAAGTCTTTGCCTTCTGACAACTAGTATCCAGTCTCTGTGGACCAGTTAGCTAGTCTGTGCAGTTATTATATCCCTTCAACCAATTACAGTCAATACAAATCATCTCTCTTGGTAGTCTAAACTACCAAGGACTGAGTAAGTATAAGGAACCAAACTGCCTTCTCATCCCTAGATACAGACTCTGTATCTTGGCATGGAGGAAGCTAGCACTGATACTGTTTCTGCTGCATTTGATCCATGCCTAAATAGACAACTTCCATCTCTGGATCATTCAGTTCAAGTGCAAAAGTATCAATAAGCTAATGGCAAGAGACTTACCTTTCAACGAAGCCCCTTTGTTGTTCATGGTAGTGATCATGTGTGGCATTCTGCTTTACTAGAGAGAAACCTGAAGTTCTTAGTCTCATCTTCTCTAGGTGCCTGCTTTATACATGCTCCAGGACCCATGCTGCATACATTCAACAGGTTTGCTCCTGCCCAATTGCATTTGCACAGATAATTACAAACATCAAATTGTCCTCTTTTCCCCATTCATATTCACCAAGACTGTATGTGACTGTTAATGGAAATGTGATTAACAAGTTTGCTTGGGAGGTTCTGTATATGATCGACTGACGGTCAGGCTGACAGAAGAGTCAACTCCTGCTCTTAGGTACAAAGTCCATTATTTCCAATAGGAATATAGTGTAGGGCCAGAGTACTCGAATCAGCAGGTATCTACACTGTCTTGTGGATATTCTCTTCTCCACAGCTGAAGGATACTTGCATTCTCATTGTTGGTTTCTCCTATCATCCACAGTTTTGTTCCAATTATAGATAGTTGTGAATAGAAAACAATAGCCCGCGAAGTTACATTAGCGTTTAAAAGAGATGATCGGATGCACTGAAGTTTGACAAGAGAAATGGAAACGGAGGCTTCTCCAAGAAGGTTCATCATCTGTGAAAGTGATATGTTGTGGGCTCAGCATTGTGAAAATACAGTTTTATCTAGGAAAGATGAAAGAATGGAGACCCTTTGAATCCAAAGTCTTTCATCAATAAACACACATTGCAATTTTGGGCCTGATTCTGAGAGGTGCTGAGACGTAAGGTTGCAATGATCTTATTTAGATATATTTCAGTAAAGAAACTGGGGCAGATGGGCAAAGAATTTTAAAGCCTACTGGGAAGAAGTTGCCATAATGTTTGCTGCTTACTAGTATCTATAAAACAAAAAAGTGGTAAAAATGAGGATTTTACTGTACATGAAAACTGTAATCTAAAAAATCAGCATGTCCACTGTATAAGATGGGTGCTGTTCTAATTAAAGGGATGTAAAGTATGTTTCCAGGTCTGCTGAATGTGTGATAATTGACAAGCTACTCTCCACAGGTCAGATGAAGTAGACCCTATGTTATTTGGTGAGACCCATCTGTATGAATATATTAGCAATTGCTTAATCTCTCATCTGTTCCTCAGATCCATGTGCCCATGACAAGACTTTCCAAATTAAATGAAAGTAATGAATAAAGAATACTTTTTAATGAATTTTCTTACCTTCAAACAATCTGTTCTGTACCCATGAAATAGGCACGTGTGGTGCCTTGAATCCTTCATTAGTTTGCAATAGTGGATGTAAAGCCTAAAACTATTAAACACAAGGGAGAGGAGAGTTATAGAGGGCAAACCATAGGGGACCTTCAGTGGGAAACAGCAGCTATCTAGAGAGGCTTTAACAATAGGCCAAAATAATTATCTGCTGATGCTTAGGGCTTGGCTGATTGCCATTGCCTGATATAGTGTCTGTGCATGCCCACACTTACAGTGAACGTAGGCTGAGCTTGGACCTGGCTTGAAGTTTGCCAGTGATATTGAAAAGTGGTGGATCTGACCAAGTAATCTTAGAATAGGTGTGAAAACAGGTGTAATGAGAGGTTAAGAGGCTTGCCCATGGTCACATAGAAAGTCTGGAATATAGCTGGGAAAGAACCAAGATCTCTAAATGCTTATGCTTTGTAGTAAAATGTGTATTTCTAATAGAACAGTACTGTTCTTGTCTGATCCTATCATAAAGCCAAAAGAAGAAGGGGAAAGAGAGAGAAGGAAAGAGGGGAAACAAAGAGTCAAATGAGTAATTTTATTTAAAATGATAGAAAACTATTACTATTAAAAGTTCTGAGAATAAACAATTATGTGTAGCTATGATACATTCATTGCAATAAAAAGGAAAAAAAACCCAAAACAAAAAAGGATATATTATTTGGCAATCAGGACTTCTGTTCACAATACAGTAATTCCAGTTTTTGCTTACTATCTCAGGCTGTCACATATCCATTGGTGCTAAAAAGTAGGATTTTTGTTTATTATAGCAATGGAAACATTATTGTGGTCATCTACTGGGGGTTATAGATTTCATAGATTTCATAGACATTAGGGGCTGGAAGGGACCTCATGAGATCATCGGGTTCAGCCCCCCCACCATAGGCAGGAAGTCAGCTGGGATCAAGTGACTCCAGCAAGAAATATGTTTCTTGACAGAGTGCAGAGTAGGTGCTTGCACCACCTCTGGGGGGAGTTTGTTTCAGACCCTGAACACACACACACACCATAAAAAACTGTTTTCTTATGTCTAGTCTAAATTGGCCTTCTTGGAGTTTATGGCTGTTAGACCTTGTTATTCCTTGGGGAGCTCTGGTGAACAGCTGTTCTTTGAGGTCCTGATGTACCCCTCTTATGTAATTGTAGGCTGCCACCAAGTCCCACCTGAGCCTTCTCTTCTCCAGACTGAAGAGTTCCAAGTCCCTCAGCTTCTCCTTGTACGGCCTTCCCTCCAGGCCTTGGATCATACGAGTGGCTCTCATCTGGACTCTCTCAAGCTTCTCCACATCCTTCCTGAAGTGTGTCACAACCCAAAGTTGTGGTTTTTGTTTGTGTGTGCTTTGGCACCGCTAAATTATTTTTCCCGCCAAATTATAGTTTCTTTGCATGGTGGAGTTCTCTGCTGTGGAGGGAAGCTCCGGGTGCAAAAGGCTTTCCCGCCGTTTTGTAGCTTCTTTGCAGGGTGCATTTCTTTGCTGCATACTAGTGATGCACATTGCAAAGGAGTTCCCGCCATTTGTATTTAGATTCGCACCACATTATTGGCCGGTTCTAAATGTAGGCACACGTGGCGGCTAGCTATTGGCTTGCTAGCCGTACAAAAGGCTTGAGTGGTTTCTGCCCAAGTTGGAGGACTCCACGAACATCAGGAGAGAGAGGAAAACGGGAGAGATACAGAACTCGCCAGGAGGAGGAGACTTCGCGCTGTGTGAAGATCTCTAAGCGATGTGGACCCTTGCGGACCCAACACGCCTCTCTTAAGCAGGCAATAGAGGCTTAATAACCGAACCCACGGAGCTTTAACAGTTCCCCACCTTAGCCATAAGGACATCATGGGGAACTAGGTCAAAGACCTTCTTGAAATCCAGATATATGATGTCCGCATCAGCTCCCTTGTCCAGGGCACATGTTACCTGGTCATAGAAGGTGATGAGATTGGTCAGGCAAGACCTGCCAGTCACAAAGCCATGTTGGCTGGCATTCAGAAGCTTGCCTTCCATTATTCTGAACTCTGTGTTGAACTCTTTTAGAAGATCATCTTTACCCAGATCCTGTTCCACCTAATGGGCACCTAGGAGGACTTAGTTACCTAAGTGTGATTCTGTTCCACCAGGATCAAGTCCTTCAAAAACAGTTAATGCAAAGGGTGGGTTCAGGTTGCTAACTGTCCATAAGTGTATGAAGGGGTCCATAAAAAAGGCTAAAAACTCTTGTCTATAATGTCCATAAAAATTGAGTTGACTATGAAACACTGCTTGATTGAAGATCTGTTGTTAGAATAAGGTTGGATCAAGTATTGATGGACAGACAGAACAGAACAGTACCAGCTTGTCTCTGAGGAGGAATGCAGCTTGGCACCCTGCAGGAAACTCTCCATCGGGGCTTTGTGGTCATAGCCCCCTCCCACCCCAGCCACATGCTTCCTCTGCATCTCATTGCCCAATCACATGCCTGTAACAACTGCTTGTCTCAAAGGTAGGCAGGGCCATGTGGCTCTGGTTAGTCTGAAGCACAGGTCAGGATTGGGGGAGGGTGGGGGGAAGCAAGATGGTGAAATTGGGATGGAGGTACAGGGCTGGGAAGAAGAGGTGGCAGGCAGAGGTTTGTGTTGGGACAGGTGAAGTGGGGATAGTGGGGTGGTTATGTTGTATAGGTTCAGCTATGGTTATGTTCTATTGTGGTAACTGTATTCCTTCTTTGCATGTCCTCACTAGTATGCAAAGTTAGAGGTTTGGGGGCTACTTATGCCTGTTTTACTATTTGTGGGCCTGAGTTTTAGTGTTTGGGCATCTCTTTTGGCTCAGGCAAGTAGTAGAGCCCTCAGACGGTAGTCCTGGCTAAATCTGTCTTCACAATGGACTGGATTAAGGTCAGTTTACTAGTGACCGAGACTATTAACTGTTTGAGTTTCAATTAATGTTTAATGATTAAGGTTTTTTCTAAGGTTGGGGTGTTTGGATAGCATCATTTGGTTTTTCCAAATTAGAAGCATGCTTATTTGACAATGATGAACATAGTTGCTACACAATTTGACACACAATTTTGGGCTTCATTTTTAAAAGGTAATTTCTGAAAGGAACCTGTGAAAATCTGGTTTATAGACAGCTATGTGTGCAAAATTCACAAATGTGCTTGTAGATAATCAAGTTACCCATACATTAACCACTTGTGTGCTCAGACACATACCTGTTTATTAGGTGTTTGTGTCTTGTTTCCCATGTAGTTTATGCACTTGCCTGGTCAGTTGCATTTACCAGCTAGCTTTGGAAGGAGACAAAGCAATTCCAACTGGATAAAGTACACCTCCTAAAGGAACTTCATACAACCTGTAGAAAATACAATTATAGAGCGAACCAGAGCATACAGAGTGTTTCTTTATCTAAAATGATTCCAGCTGTGATGTGCCTTCTTTTTTTATTCTGATTGCTCCCTGCAGTATCCAAGAGCTGGGACTTTTATATAAAATAAAAGTGGGAGCAATGTTCTGGAATTCTAAAAAGAAGTGGGCCTCCTTCCCCACTCTTCTCCCCACCCCCCCCCCATAAGGATGCTGACATTTAAAAAGTCTTCTTTCAAAATGTTTTTCACAGAAAGAACAAATACGTAGAAAAGAAATACTTCCACAGTGTGATCTCTATAAGCAAGGCTGGTGAAAAACAGATAAGAACATGAGGGAAAATGGTTCCATATAAAAAAAAAAGGTGGAAATCTTTGTGAGATTTTTTTGTTGACTTTTAATGTAAATTTAAATACCTCTGTGATTTCATGCCCTCTGTTCAAAGCAGACTTAAAAGTAATATGGCAAAACATGTTTCCAAAATAGTTAATCATCATTTGCACTGTGATGACACATACCCAAGTGCACCATGAAATATTAAGTGCAAATCCCAAGTAGCATTCCATCAAGCGAAAACAGGTGAACTTGCAAAGAGCAAAGTAAAGGCTAGCCGAAGTCTGCTGATGCTGGGATACTTCACATTGCCCTGAAAGTAAAAAAAAAATTAATAAGTGCCTGTTTTCCATATTACAGCTAAATGTTTGTGTGGATTCCATAGCTGAGTAACAGAGGCATTCAACAGTTGTGAGTAACTACCGCTTTGATGGCTAGGGACAGAAATTACACATAAACCAGTATAAATGATTGGAAATCGGTTCAAATCTGTAACGTAATGGAAGTTCAGTGCGCATAAGCTACTTCCAAAATGGCGGAAACCAATTTAAGATAAACCTGGATGGAGGTAGTATCAAACTTAACTGATTTAGGTTAAATCAGTTTATACAACTTCTATTCCAGATTCCCTCTAGATTCAAGTTAACTCACAGTCCTCTAGTTCCCCAGGATGCTTTGCATCTCCCCTGCAAACCCTCCTTGCAGTGTGGGCAGGCTAGCCTTGGCCCAAGCTGTCTGCTCCAGCCAACCAGGGAGGCATGGTCTAGTGCCACCAGCTTCTGGCCTGGGCCACCGCAGGCATGTGGCTGCATTTCTGGAATCAGAAGTGAACATCTGTTCACGTGCATATTGGTTTAATCTGTGTAGCTCAGACTAAACTGCAAAGCTTGAATTGATTCAGCCTTGGGCTTTTTGACTGTCTGTACTTAGCCAAAGGGTCCAATTCTGAAATCAGTTTCCACTAGTTCTAGTGGAACTGTGATATTAGCAGGTTCAACTGTGATCTTGACAGTTCACCTATTTATGGGTATAAAGATCTGTATGGAGGATTGCCCACATTGCCAGTCTCTTCATGGTCACAGGAGTAGCCACCAGTGGGCTTCCACTCACAATTTTGTGCAATTCCAGGGAGATGAGTTAGGAGAGAGTAGAACATGCATAGAGACTTTCTTTCCTTCTACCCCAGGGCTAGCTAACACAACTGAGCTGGAACATCAGGGAAAGCAGGGATTGAACTGTAGCTTATTCTTGCCCTGTTGTTGGGGTAGAGAAATTGTGAACTGCCTCACAGTTGGGTGCCATGCAGGATGCCATGGCACAGTCCAGTCCAAAGGAAGAACTAGTTTGCATGGTTAGACTTTGACAGTGGAGAAATACACTGTAAAAAAATCATCGCCGAACACTGTCCATTTGTTGTTGTAGCTACAGGAAGAAATGCTCTTGACTCTGAAGAATGTTGAATGGAACAGTTGTAGAAGAACAATAACTATGATTTAAACAGTATATACAATCTGCTTCTATTTTTCCATAAGTTTGCTTTTATGTCTTAACTCATTTTCCACAACCACTTTCTGCTACAATTTCATTTTCCATAAACTCTTGATTTAGCATGATTACTTTTCATTATGCTGCTAAGTAGAAATCTCCCAGAATTTACCTAGGCAGAGCATAATTGAAGTTACCAGTAAACAGGTGAAGATTAAACCGTTTATTAATGTAGTGACCTGTCAACTGAATAGATAATGAAGTGGCCTCATCCAGGCATAATTAAGAACTATTAATTAAGGACTGGGGAAACTAATGTGCCCTTCAAGAGTCATTTCAATTTTTGTTATATCTGAACCAAATAATAGGAATTTAAAAAAATAAAAGGGTAAACTTTACTACATAGGTTTCATTTTCTGCTAACGAGTAGCAAATAAAGGTGTCATCACATGAGGCAATTATTATAGAGTTAATTGTAATGGTTATGGGTATACTCTTCCTCCATCAGTTTTATCCCAGGGTAGCTCTTTAGTCAAACCAAACCAATTCCCTTTCTCATAAGGTACTGTAGTAACACCTGCTGCAGGCAGCCAACTTTATCAAGTCAGTTGCAAGTCCATTCCTTATTGTGGAATAAATTTACAATGGCATAAAATCCAGGCCAAATTCCTGCATAGTAATCATACTCATATCCTAAGTATATGCCTAATTTTAAACACATGTGAAAATGCATTGTTGGATAGAGATGTGCTTATCCAAATGTTTACATCCAATTATCTCTTTAGATGCTTTCTAGAATTGGGGCCCAGGATAAGAAGCTCATTTATCATTAAAATCTGGTAGAAAATGTTTTGACATCTCCATATGGATTTTCAGTAAACATCAAGAAATATATATTGTTTTGAACTTGTGTGAGGGAAATATAGTTTTGTTTCTGTATGCAGGTCTTTCTTTTGGAAGAAGAGAGCCATTAACAGATGGGGTCCAAAAATGTTTCATGAAGAAATCTGTGCCCCATATCTTAGGCTAGAAATGGACATGATCTTGAGGAAGTAGTATGGGCTGAGGCAGAGGTTGGAGTGAGGGTCACTGCTGTACCTATAAGAGGATCTCATCCTGGGTGCAAACATTGCAGGAAGAGGAATGCTGATTGTCTTCATTAAAATTGCTGGAGACCATCTCACAGTCAGTGGGAAACAGAAATTGCTAAAAACTATGCTAATATGAAATTGTTTAAAACAGCAGCATTCAAAGCCGAATGCTTTCCCTACCATTTGCAATGCCAAATGTGCTTTTACTGTCCCAGTTTTCCTGTTAACAGGACTCAAAGATATCCTGAACTAGAGGAAAGCTGGAAACTCCAATGACTTCTTTTATATACTTTTCCAATCTGTTGTTTTTATGTAGGCATTTTATTAGGATCATTGTAACAGTCAAAAACATGCTAGTGTTCTACAATAATATTTATTAAGAAAACACAGGAGCTTCCTTTATCAATATGCCTTATGGTATTTTTCCCTGTAAGCCTTCACTCTTTCCTGAAACAAACCAAATGACTAAGTGTAAAAAAAAAAAAGCTCTCTACTGTAAAAAAGCAACAGCTTGTTACATGGCTGGTCCTTCTGTACTGGTAAAAGAAATGTATGTTACCAAGTAAAAAGATGGTGGAAGGATTCATAGCAGAACCTAGCTCCATGTGACACACCGTACTGGAGTTTGTCAGATATCTCATGGCAGATATGTGAAAAGGGGAAAATATGTCAAAGATGAGTCTTCTTGTATAGCTATGGAAACTCTGCTCAGTTTGTAGCAGACACATAAATGAAAAATCTACTAGAAAGCTCAGTTTTGAAAGAAGGGGAAAGGAAATTCTGTGGTAAATTTGGGAGCATTTGTATCATTACTGGCTTGGAGCAGGGGTGTCAAACTTAACTAGCCCCTGGCTGGATCTGGACCACAGTGTTCCTCAAGTAGCAGTGGTGGTGGGATGGCAGAGGTAGCGTGGTGAACAGTGGGTGGTGAGCAATGCTGGTGATGGGGCAAGTGGTGTTAGGGAGCTGTAGGGATTAATGCAGCTGCTGCTCACCCCTGCTTGCCAAAATGCACCCCCAATTTCAACAGCAGGCCCTGTCCCCATTTGCCCTAACCCTGTATTTCCAGCTTCTTTAGGAGCCCTGCGGGCCCAATGACATGGCTCTATGAGACAAGTCAGGCCTGCAGGCTTTGTGTTTGCCAGTTCTGCCTTAGAGCAGTGCTATATTACTTAACTAAATCAGAATGGTTTTCCTCCAAACTCATAATATTTTAAGGTGTTGTCAGTGCATTTACCTATTCATTTTCTTTTTCAGTATCTGCCTCTGTGTCTTATATGATTAAGGGACTGGGTAGGATAAAGAAGGTGTGTCACCTTCCATAGGTCTGATGCAAAAGTCCTTTGACGTCAGTGGAAAGATTCCTGTTACTTCAGTAGGCTTTGAATCAGCCTTTTCATCCCTGTCCCAGCCTACTGATAGAGCAGTTGTTGGTGACTGAACCTTCACTTAAATGTGGATATAATGACAGTGAACTTCAATTGGGATCATTCCGGTGTGTAAAATTATGTACATATTTAAGTAGTTTCAGGATTGAGGCATTTTTTTCTGTCATAGAACCCTACAAAATTTGGGTTGGAAGAGACTCCAGGAGGTCATCTAGTCCAACTGCCTGCTCAAAGCAGGACCATCCCCACTTATATCATTCCAGCCAGGACTTTGTTGAGCTGTGCCTTAAAAACCTCCAAGGATGGAGATACTACTACCTTTCTAGGTAACCCTTTCCAGTGCTTTACCACCCTTCTAGTGAGAGAATTTTTCCTAATATTGAACCTAAACTTCCCTTGCTGCAACTTGAGACCACTGCTCCTTGTTCTGTCATTTGCCACCACTGAGAATACCACTGTCATTTTCCTTCTCCCCTGAAGGTTTGGAAGTTGGGTAAATTGATCATTGTCCTTTGTGTTTCTTTGATATCAATTCATTCAGTGCTCATAGAAACTCTGGGTGCATCTACATATGCTATTAATGCGCCTGAATACAGTCTGGCAGTTCACGCTGCAGTTTATTGCTTCAGGGCACTGCGTTTACACATGTGCTCAGGACCACTGCAAGTTGAGCCATGTCAGAGTAGCCCTGGCAGGCAGAGGCCCCAGGGGATCAGCCTGTCAGCCTGGGGTTAATTCAACCTTTGGCTCAATGTGCTGTGGCGGTGCTGGCTGGGGTGCAAGTATGCTTCAGTGCAGGGGCTAGCTGGCAGACAGCCCCCACATTGAAGCACCCACATGCCCCAGCCAGCCCCATCATGTCTACATGTGTGTTGCAGCAGAGTAAATAACACTGCCACAGGATAGTACTTGTGGTAACAAGTACTATCCTATGACAGCATTTATTAGTTTACAATGACCTAATAGGGCTGCACTTGTAGAGACGGAGACTTTACTTGTGTAGACGTGCCCTCTGGGATTAGCATCTGAGTAAAGAGACTGGCACTGAGTAGGTTAGTTGAAGGTTTGTGATGGCAATTCAAAAAGATTTGACAGCAAAAATTGCATATATATTATTAAATCTTTAGTTTAACGGTGAATATCTAAATAAACAAAATCAACAAGAAGAACAACAATAATATTAATATATGGTCCATAACTACAATAAAGGGGAGATAAATAAAATTGATATAAGTTCAAAACTTGAACTAAAAAAGAGAAAGGACTTATATATATATATATAAAAAGTCTTGTTAGGAAAGTCATAATCCCATTTCCAGCCTCTGTTTAAAAGGTCAATTGCATTCAAGTAGCACACCTGCAGCACATTTGTATGTTTAAAAATTCATTAAAAATGGAAGGTGTCTTTCTGTTGGTCTCTGCTCTAATGAATGTATTTGCATCTAATCAGAGCAGCTCACCTTTAGAGCTTCCTTACGCATTTCCTATGCCCTCAGCCTGTAACCTGATCATGTAGCTTTATGTAGAAAGAAAATGCCTTTGCCATGAGTTGTCCTATTGTGGTATGCCATTTTCCTATTATGCCATATAAAAGAAGAACCCCAAATCTCACAGTGTGACTTATTATATAATGAGTATAAGAAGTATTAATTTTATGTCCATTCTTTTTTTTAGTCAGTACTTTTATAAAGTTACTGTTCAGTTGCTTCAGATTGGATTTTTCCAAGGGTGTAGTACTCTTCACTCTGAGCCAAGTTTTTACCACTTCCCATGGGAAAACCTGTAGGAAGGAGCTAAGTGGAATACAATCTCCACAATAGTTTCCTCTCACTAGGTTTCCTCTCAAAATATGGTGTCAGGATTTTGGGGGATTCTGTTTCCTGTACAACCTGCATTGAGAAATATTTGATCAACCATCTGTGATGCAGATCTGTTTGTCTCAATTGCCTTGTATGACTGGAAATAATCCATATACCTCTCAGACAAATGAGCCTGCCAACTAGAAATGGTTGATTTTTTTAAAAATTCAAAATGAATTCAAAATTCTTTCTAAAAACTCTCTGAATTTTTTCCATGAAAGGGCTGGCTTGTTTTAACTTGGCTATTTAGCAGGGCTGAATTTTTTCAAAAGATCAGAAAAAATAACGTGCAAGAAGTTGGAACAAGTTTTCATGAAAAGTATTCTGCATTTTTGCCCAGGTATATTTTCCTGAAAAAGGCAAGAGTCATCTGAATCTTCCAAAAGTCAGCACCCAATGCAGAAGACTCTGTCACTGCATACGCAATTTCCCAGTCTTAGACAAAATGACTGAGAGAAATGTGACAACCAAGTTTGAGTGATATCACACATGCCTAAGTCCTGGACACATCTAACAGGTCTCCAGATGTGACATATCATGGCACTAGAGACCTGGTTGTAGAGGTCCCAGATGGATCTTCCACTTACAGTATTGTCAACCACAGACCACCTCTTTGTTCAAGGTAAAACATACCAACATTTCCACTGATTTATAAATAGTAGTCTGAAACAAAGACCAACTTTGTTTAGTAGCCCACTGTGAACTGGAGAATCCAATTAACTTCATCCATGCTTATGAAGCAAGCTAGAAACCACAGTCATCCATCATCCTCATATACCTGTTAAGACTAGAAACAAGCCAGATTAGCAACCACAATCCTGAGTCTTGTTGTTAAGCATATAACTAGTTTTCCATTATAACCCTTGCAAATTGATTACAGATGCTTGATTACCATAGTCCCCAGAGCATGTTAATATAAGTGCTACATTTTCATTTGTTATCAGTGATGCAGTCATAATGTTAGATGTTCCTGGTATTGTAACAATGGTCTAATATTTATAATATTGAAGTAGGCATATGGTGGATGGAAAAGCAGTATTAGAGTTAAGGCTGATGGAACACTAACTCTGTACTTTCTGATTTTCTTTTCTCTTTTATAAAAGTGTCTGGAACAAAGACAGTAGTGTATACTCCCTATTGTGTGCATTACTTCTTATGGGAAGAAATAATGCACATGATCATTGGCCATGTGGCAGGGAACAGCTCTTGAAATAAAAATGATGGTGATTTAGATGGTGAACCTGACACTACTTGGAGCTGATTGCAGGATCAGGGCTTCAAATAGTTAAAGAAGTATAATCAATCACTAAAAACTTGCTATTGAATTCACAGGATTTCCTCCCTCTAAATTAATCAACTAATTTAGTCTCCAAAGTCTTTTTCAGATATAAATAGCAAATTATCCTCTGTACACTCTCCATTTTATTCAGTTGGTTAAATGGTTGCCAGGAATTTATGGCAACCATTTACTGCCAATATTCAATGTCATTTTAAACAATCTGAGCAGAAAGGCATCCTCTTCGATGAAGATACTGAAGATAAGAGAAAGAACAAGAAAGGTACTGTAGCTGGCCATTCACTTTTTCTGGGCTTTGAATCTTCTCCCTACCATGCATGGACAAGTGTAGAAGTTCCATAACTATGCGAGCAGTAATAGAAACGGCAAGTATTTTGGCTTAATACAGACTTCATTAATCCCATAAAGCCTCAGTCTGAGGCAATGCTGCTGTTAACCATTCTTATTGACCTGAATGCGAAGATCCTTCAAAGCTTGTAAAATTGCCAGTAACAACTGACTATTCTTGCACATTGCCTCTAGCCACATTTCACTTCACAAAGGTTTTTAATTTAGACCCCTCACTTCAGTTAAAGGCTTTTCTTTTCTATTTTTTTTTCATTGGTCCCTTTTCTGAACATAGACTTAAGGAAAAAGAACCTTTGACATCTGGAGAGAATTTCAAATTGCCCTTCACCCTATGAAATGAAATCTGCAAGTTTATTTAAAAGACAAGTATAGGGATCAATCAGCAAGAGATACAATTAACTTTTATCTGACAAGCCCATGATAGTGTTCAGGACTCTCCACTCAAGGTTTTGTGGGGGCCTTTGATTAAGTTGAAAAGTTTTCTTAAGAACTTTAGGTCAGAAAGGCCTTGCTAATCTATGAATAAAAGCAGATGCAATTACTCTCATGTTGTCTGGTGCCACATTTGATGCACACCTGCATTAAAATGTAGAACCAAAAAAAAAAAGGGATGAAACTCATCTGAAGATTTTTTTGTAGCTGAGTCTGTTTATTTTGTTTTTCTTGGGGGGAGAGACTTCAGTCCCAATGTTTATGTTTGGAGATAAATCTAAAATGAGTATTCAATTGGTTTCAGAGGTTTGTGATAAAACCTACAGTGCATATGCTACTGTTTCTATAAGAACAGTGTAAATGCAGTTTTTATTTTCATATAGATGTATCTCTCCTGAAAATTGGGATATTTATATGTATATATATCCTTGTAGGTTGTTAACTTTTCTATATGCAAAACCACACCATGTGCATAAACTCTACATGTAAAACTCATTTCATACATGTCTTAAATCCTACAGAAAAAAACATAAATCACATACCCCTTTCTTTACTTATACTGTTTCTGTTTCCTCTCTCTTACAGATCTGAGGCTAAGTGCAGACATTCAGGGAGATTAGGGGGAGGTTAGATCATGTTGAAAATGGCTACCTGATATACAGGAAGTCAGGATGGAGGGGAGCTACTGGGACTGGGCTTGGGGATATAGGGAGGCTAGCAGGCTCAGTGGGGAGGACCAGGGTTCTGCAGGAGGGATGAGAGGGGCAGGTAGGGTCTGCAGGGTGATCAGAGGTGGGGGAAGGTAAGTAGCATCTATGGGAGGGATCAAAGGGATGGGGGGCAGGTGGAATCCATGGGGTGATTGGGGTGGGGGAGGCAGGCAGGATCCATGGCAGTGATGAGAGGGTTGGGGGGGAGGGCATGTGGGATCTGTGGGAGTGATCCAGGAGTTTGTGGGGGTTGCTGGAGTCTCAGTGGGTTTCATGGGATCAGGGTGGCTCATGGAATCTGCAGGGAGTCTTGGAGGAGACCTGGGTCTGTTTTTAGCCTTTCAACCTCTTCCATGAACCTACCCCACTATTCCTCCCCCCCCCCACCAATACTTAGTTCTTCAGCTCCCAGCATCAGTGAACTGGCACCTGGAGCAGTGTGGGATGGGGATTTGGTGGGGAGGGGGCACTGGCTCATCCACAGGGTGGAGTGCAAAGGACTAAGGTGCTAAAAATAGCCTAGTGCCAGGACAGCAGGTCCAAAAAGTGCAGCCCTGGGCCTGGGTCTGGCGGCTGAGCTTTCCCATTCCTGGGGCTGTGCACATAACAGTACTAAAGTTCAATGCACAGATCTAATCTATTCCCCTCTCCCCTTTGCCTTACACAGCCACCTCAGCATTAGCTAGTGGACCACATGCTGGCTACGGTCTGTGATGTGGGAGATGACCAAGGCAGACAGGCTTTTTGGAACTAATCAATAGGTAGCTTAATGTCCTTCCTTGGAAAAGCTGCTTAAGAAGAGCTGTTTGCTCCCCCCTCCCCTTCACCACTCCCTGCTGCACTGCGGAGAAGTGTCTGTGTATTAACTAGAAGACCACATGCTGACTATGGTCTGTGCTGAATCACCAGGTAGAAAGAATCAACAGGCAGAATCAACAGATAACTGGCAATGTCCCTCTGTTGTTTTCTTAATGGGTTGATAAACACTGAGTTGGGGGTGATAAACACTGTTATCAATTCCCTGCTGGGCTAATCAGAGTGTCCTGCTGGGGCCTGGCCATGCCCCCCCTCCTGCCCCCCGCCAGCTCAGTACTGTGCGAGAGAAGGGAGGGCTGCTCTAGCACCCCTGGCTTCTAGCCTGAGCCACTGCAGTCATGTGCCTGCATGTCTGGGATGTCTGTGCAGTTACAAAGTGATTTAACCTAGCCAGGTTAGACTAACCTGCAAAAATTGAATCAGTTCAGGCTCAGGCTTTTTGAATGTCTGTCTCTAGCCATGGTGTAGGCCTGTTTCATACACTTATTTTATATACTCAAAGCACAACCATTATACCTATTAGATTTTTGTACAAACATAGTTAGAAATACACACATACAGGCATGGAAAGCACAGTTCAGAGCCTCAGTTCATGTGCTTACTGTCATTTTGATTTAAAGGTGCAGGACTAATTAGAAGCCTATTCCTTGTTGATTTATAGTGTTTTTGACAGGGTAAGGGACTGCCCATGCAAAAATAATTAAATAATCCCCCAACCTTCCCCTTTCTTTCTGATTCCTGCTATTCTTTCTTTCTGGTTTCTTTTATGTTAGGCACTATGCCATTAGCTAATAAAAGGACAAAAAATACATGAGCTCTATAGACCTATTACCAAGTAAATGGAAATATTTATCCATTAGGCAATAATATAACATGATTAGAAAGCATGATCATAAGACTAGTGGTAAAATAATGAAATAATGTCATGGCATTTTCTAGAATTTAGAAATGACACTGCATCTGTCTACGCTGTGGGACTGGCTTTGGTATATTAAGGTACAACCCTCTAGACATTAAAAGAGAACCCACTTTCAGACTCTTACTTTGAAATGAAAATAAAAACCACTGTTTCAGACAACACTGATATGGCTTGGCAAAAGAAATTACAGAGGGAATTATTAGGAGTCAAGTACTTTCCTGACTGCTAGGTTTGTAAACTCACTGAGATGTCAACAAGAAGCCCCTGCGTGAATACTACAGTATTTTTTTGGAAATTCTTTTCCTGTTGTTTTGTTCCATTACTCTGGGGTCTGAAACAAATGTATGTTTGTTTTTAGGCTAATTTTCTAATTTATCTGCATTCAGGATTTTAATTTAGTCTTTAAACTACTGGAAATATTGACCTGTCTCTTTCTGTGGCTAAACCCTGACAAATGCAGCATAGGGAATAAACAAAATGGAGAGAAACTGACTGATCTGAATATATATAACAATAATACCTAGTTTTAAATTATTATTACTATATGTATTTATACAGTAGTATAGGAAGTAATTATTCCTCTCAGACAGATAGGAACAAGATTTTGTACTTTTCCCACACCCAAGTCTCTCATATATTTAAGTTGCTTTCTTGAGAGGGTCAGAATTACTTGGTCGATTTTCTTGAGCTTGGTATTATTGAGCAGGCTTGAAAGGAAGGTATCTTAAAGGCATCAAATCTTTGCCTGAGTCAGATCTCTGGCAATGAATTTCATATTCTTGGGATGGTTCAGTGCTACCAGAACTGTCTGTGCCAAGCTAGGCTCTATCAGGTCTGGTGTCCCTGTTAAATGCTTTTGCCACATTGTGGTATATATCAAGAAGTGGTTATTCAAATAGACAGGTCTCAGCCTGTTCAAAGGCTGTAAAGGTTCCCGAGTCCACTCCCGAGTGCAAAGGTTCCCGAGTCCAAAGGCCAGTAAAGGGCTTTAAACTAGGCTTGTCGGGGGGAGGGGAAGATGAGGGCGGGGGAAGCCATGGACCACCAAACCATGTGGCACCCACAAGGACAGTCCAGCCTGAAGAAGGAGAACATCGGGAACCTGCAATCCATGGGGTGGCCAGCAGTACACCACAGGTAAGCAATAAGGGGCCCTTTGGGCATCAGAGCTGGGGGGCAACAAAAGCACCAGTCACAGGGCTCAAGTACCTATACACTAATGCTAGGAGCAAGGGGAGCAAGCAGGATGAACTAGCACTCCTGCTTGCAGAAAACACCTACGACTTAGTAGGGCTAACAGAAACCTGGTAGGATTCTTCCCACGACTGGGCGGTACACATTGAGGGTTATAAACTGTACAGAAAGGATGGAGTGGGAAAGAGAAGGGGAGGGGTGGTGCTCTATGTCAATGAGCAATATACTTTGACTCTCATCAAAACAGAATCAGAGGAGGAGAAAGTAGAAGGATTGTGGGTTAGGTTACATGGAGGTCAAGGAGAAAGGGATTTGGTGGTAGGGGTCTGCTACAGACCCCCACACCAAGGGGAAGAACTAGATTTGGGGCTCCTGAGGCAGCTCTCGGAGATCATAAAAACTAGGGAGGTGGTAGTCATGGGGGACCTAAACTACCCAAACATCTGCTGGGAGACACAGACAGCAAAGTCCCACCGTTCACACAGGTTCCTATCCTGTGTACAGGACCTCCATCTGATGCAGGAGGTACATGGTCCCACTAGGGGGAATGCCTTACTGGACCTGGTATTGGCAACGGGGGATGACATGGTAGGAGACCTACAGATCGGTGGTCACCTGGGGGACAGTGATCACCAAATAATAAAATTCACCATAAGAGGTCGAGTGGGTAAGGTAACTAGTAGGGTGAAAGTGCTAGACTTTAGGAAAGCTGATTTCAATGAACTCAGGCATTTAGTGAAGGACGCACTGCAGAGTAAGAGTCTTAAAGAGATGGGAGCCCAGGAAGGGTGGCTGTGCCTTAAGGAAATGATCCTTCAGGCACAGAGGGAGACGATCCTGATGCGGGGAAAAAGGGGGAAAGGGGCCAAGAGGCTTCCTTGGCTGACCAGAGAAATCCAGAGCAGTCTACGGGCTAAAAGGGGGGCATATAAAAAGTGGAAATGGGGAGAGATTACTAAAGAGGAGTATACCTCTTCTGGTCGCGCTTGTAGGGAGGCAGTTAGACAGACCAAAGCTACCATGGAGCTGAGGATGGCATCCCAAGTTAAGGATAACAAAAAATTGTTTTTTAGATATATAGGAAGTAAAAGGAAGGCCCAGGGTTGAATAGGACCCCTACTAAATGGGCAGAAGCAATTGGTGACCGACAGTGGGGACAAGGCTGAACTCCTCAATGAGTTCTTTGCCTCCGTGTTCCTAAGCGAGGGGCAAGACAAGGCTCTCACTGGGATTGTAGAGAGGCAGCAGCAGGGCACCAGACTACTGTGCGTAGACCCTGAGATGGTGCAGAGGCACTTGGAGGAACTGGATGCGTTTAAGTCAGCAGGCCCGGATGAGCTCCATCCGAGGGTAC
Organism: Alligator mississippiensis; assembly: GCF_030867095.1. NCBI lineage: Eukaryota > Metazoa > Chordata > Crocodylia > Alligatoridae > Alligator > Alligator mississippiensis. The sequence goes on along the minus strand of NC_081826.1, from coordinate 115,960,726 downwards.
TGAAGGCACTGGCTGGCGTCATTGCGCAGCCACTGGCAGGAATATTTGAACACTCATGGTGAGCGGGTCAGGTACCGGTGGACTGGAAAAGAGCCAATGTGGTCCCCATTTTCAAGAAGGGGAGGAAGGAGGACCCAGGCAACTATAGGCCAGTCAGTCTCACCTCCATCCTTGGCAAAGTCTTTGAAAAAATTATCAAGGCTCACATTTGCGAGAGCCCGGCAGGACAAATTATGCTGAGGGGAAACCAGCACGGGTTCGTAGCAGGTAGATCATGCCTGACTAATCTAGTCTCTTTTTATGACCAGGTTACAAAATGCCTGGATGCAGGACTAGGGGTTGATGTCGTTTACTCAGACTTCAGGAAGGCCTTCGATACGGTATCCCACCCCATACTGGTGAACAAGTTAAGAGGCTGTGACTTGGATGACTACATGGTCTGGTGGGTGGCGAATTGGGTAGAGGGTCGTACTCAGAGAGTTGTAGTGGATGGGTCGGTATCGACCTGGAAGGGTGTGTGCAGTGGGGTCCTACAGGGCTCGGTCCTAGGACCGATACTCCTCAATGTCTTCATCAGTGACTTGGACGAGGGAGTGAAGTGTACTCTGTCCAAGTTTGTGGATGACACAAAAATGTGGGGAGAAGTGGACACACTGGAGGGCAGGGAACAACTACAAGCAGACCTGGACAGGTTGGACATGTGGGCAGAAAACAACAGAATGCAGTTCAACAAGGAGAAATGCAAAGTGCTGCACCTAGGGAGGAAAAATGTCTAGCATACCTACTGCCTAGGAAATGACCTGCTTGGAGGCACGGAAGCGGAAAGGGATCTTGGAGTCCTAGTGGACTCCAAGATGAACATGAGTTGGCAGTGTGACGAAGTCATCAGAAAAGCTAATGGCACTTTATCGTGCATCAGCAGATGCATGATGAACAGATCCAAGGAGGTGATACTTCCCCTCTATCGGGCGCTGGTCAGACTGCAGTTGGAGTACTGCGTGCAATTTTGGGCACCACACTTCAAGAGGGATGTGGATAACCTGGAGAGGGTCCAGAGAAGGGCCACACGTATGGTTAAGGGCTTGCAGGCCAAGCCCTGTGAGGAGAGACTAGGGCACCTGGACCTCTTCAGCCTCCGCAAGAGAAGGTTGAGAGGCGACCTTGTGGCTGCCTATAAGTTCATCACGGGGGCACAGAAGGGAATTGGTGAGGCTCTACTCACCAAGGCGCCCCCGAGGGTTACAAGAAATAATGGCCACAAGCTAGCAGAGAGTAGATTTAGACTGGACATTAGGAAGAACTTCTTCACAGTTAGAGTGGCTAAGGTCTGGAACGGGCTCCCAGGGGAGGTGGTGCTCTCCCCTACCCTGGGGGTCTTCAAGAGGAGGTTAGATAGGCATCTAGCTGGGGTCATCTAAACCCAGCACTCTTTTCTGCCTATGCAGGGGGTCGGACTCGATGATCTATTGAGGTCCCTTCCGACCCTAACATCTATGAATCTATAAGGTAGGGACAATACATTTTAAACCTACCCAGTCTTGGAAATATATGCAGTTCAGAGTACTTTTGTCATGTGCTCTGCAGAGTACCTCCCACCTGGTTTGTGGCCTTCTGTGTGTGTGTTGAACCATCTACATTTTTCAAATAGCTTGTAACTCACTCTAAGGTGGAACAATCTGAGACAGCAGCTCAACCATGGATCACTTCGTCCAAATTCAAATCTGAAAGATAATGGCAGTGACATCCGGTAAAAAAGAATGGCCTCTTTGCAACTGTGACCATCATACTGCAGGACTAAAGAAAATTAATTTGCAGCTGATCACTAGCTTGAGATCAGATCTTCCTTGAAGTTTTATGTGTTGCAAGTCAACATGGACTCATATTCCTTCACAGAGGCTGGGGTGGGGATGAGAACTGGAGACTGTTCAGCAACTTGATGGTTGTAGACAACAAATGGTCATACCATTTCAGTTGACTACCAGCTAGGAAGGTGACTGCTTATTGATCTCCAACAGGGAGTTGAAATCCTAATCCATATAAAGGTGACACAAAGGAACGACCCCCCTCTTAGGATCTAGAAAATGTAATCAGTAAATGAAGCAGGTTTAATAACCAGTTCCATGTGTACATGATGGGGTCTGTCTGGGTAACTGTGGTTGCAATTCTCAGATAGCGCCATGAATTCTACAGAGGAAGAGCTATTCATAAAAAGTTCAGGTCATAGCTTTGGAGGGCCTGCTTATGTGGCATAAAGTTATGCCAACATAAACTTGGTGAAATGCACAGGTGAATCAGGAGCTTACTATTTTATCTGAAATAAAATCTTGACTCCAAACCAAGGAAATTTCTTGCAGAGATTTTTAGCAGTGTGTGTGCGTATGTGTGACAGAGAGACAGAGAAAGAGAAATAAGGAGTTATCAGTTAAGAAGTTTCCTTATTTCAAAAGAGGGTCCATGGCTTTGGTGCAGTATATGACACTGATGCCCAAGGAGCTGCTGCCATTGACATTTTAGCTATGGCAAACTTCCTCCAATCCAGCTTCCTGGCCACAGAGAGAAAAAAACAATAGCATGAATGACATGCAGACTGGTGCCTTTAAACTTGGGACTGAAATCTTTGGATTCCTGGTTCTCTAATCTCAGTTCTGATACCGATATAGACTTCCCTTTTGGCTTTTGTCACTTTCTACAACCTTTTCTTGCCTGTAAAATGGGAGTAATATGTAGCTAGATAGGGTGGCCATAAGGACATCTGGGACTGAGTCAAGAAAATTGACCATCTAATTCTGACCCTCTCAAGAAAGCAACTTAAATATATGAGAGACTTGGGTGTGGGGAAAGTACAAAATCTTGTTCCTATCTGTTGGAGAGGAATAATTACTTCCTATACTACTGTTTAAATACATATAGCAATAATAATTTAAGACTAGTTATTATTGTTATCATTATCCCCCAGCCAGCAGTGGTGCTGCTGCAGGCGGAGGCAGGGGTGCAGGTGCAGTCTGGCAGGGAGACAGAGCTGCTTAGTGCACAATGCCACTTCACCTCTCTCCTGGACTGAGCTCCACACCCCTGTGATTCAAGGATTTTCATTTTAATTTTCACCAGCCAGCTGGGACCGGCCTTTGAAATCCAGGACTGTCCCCACCAAGCTGGGGTGTACGCTCACCCTATAGCTAGAGGAATACTGTGATGATAAACGTGTTGATGTTTAGAAGGTGCGGTATAATTTCTGTGCCAAGACCGAGCAGATCGACCCACCCAGCCAGTGTCTGAGGCATCAATAAGCCTCCATGTCTGTGTCGAATTTGTCCGTTATGCAACTATTCAAACAGTTTTCTAGAGACCCACTCGTATATCCATGTGATGGGTTTCAGGTTTCCTACAGAAGATCCTGAGGTAACCTGAGGATTCCCACTTCCTCCTTATGTAAAATAAGTTGGTTAGTTTGTGAATGCTTCGACCAACCATCTCAGTAACACAATACCCCACATCTTTCATCTGGCTCAGGCTGTACTGGTGTGCTCACAGGTGGGACAGTGGTGTATATTTGGTACTGGTTGTATAGGAGTGAGACATGAAAAATTGTTTTTACAGGCAGAGCTGGAAAGTCAGTCTGGCTCTGGGGTAGCACAAGAATGTCAAGAAAAGTACCCCTGAGCCTAAAAGAGATTGTAGTTTTAGAAACTCCCAGCTTTGCGAGGACTCAGATTTGGATATGGATGAAAACAGCCTCTGAATTAACAGTGATATTCATATATATCATATGCAGGGAATTTTGAGATCTGGTACCAGAATTAGTAGTTCTTGCTTATCTGAGATCATGTCTGTCTCATAAGGCAGCTGGCCAGAAAAAATTCCTTCAGAGTGAAATTTTGAGGAAAAATTTGGGGGAAGGGGCAGAAAAGAGCCCATGATCTGCTTTTCTATTCCTCCTGCTCCATTTTCTGGCCAGTGCTATACATATAGGCAATTTCAGAAGAAAGGGGAAGGAGGTGGAGGGGAATGCATTCACTGCGGAGTATGATCTAAACAATGGAAGGTTATTCTATTTTTTTAAATAATAGAGGAATCATCTTTCTGAGGCCGCGCCAGAAGGGAGAAGGGATACACTGAGGCCCTGAATGTTTGAACTCTTACCACAGTTTTGAGCTATGAGACAAGCAGTGTTTAAATATAGAAACTACACTTCTTCCTCTGCAGCCCCTTCCACAAGGATTTTTTCTAAAGAATGAAGTAATGCTTGAAGCCTGCCATTGACTGGGCAGACTGTTTCCAGCAGAGTGAGCAGAAGCTTGTACCACGAGCTTAAAAGTCTGTTAGGGGTTTGCAGGTCAAGCAGCCAAAAGCAAAGGCAAAAAAAAAAAGAAAAATAATAATAAGCACAAAGAAAACAATCCCCGTTTGAAATTGGAAACTTTAAAGAAAGATTTATGAACCTTTCAGTTTATGAATCCATCTGGTGCTTTGGAGTTTGCAGGCAGTTAGCTTTGATAGTTCAAAGTTTGGTGATATTTTTCATTTTGTAAAAAAAAAACTTTTAAATAGTTTAATTTTGCGTATGCATTGATCTTTGAAAACTCAGGCTCCCTTAACAATCTGGGCAACTTGTAAAAATCAGAAAGATTTAGGGGAATATGCATGTTACTTTTTAACAGCAGTTTTACTGTTTGCTACATGCATTAAGGAGTCCAACTTGTGAACTCTCATTTTACTGTCTGCTCAGTTTCCTCACAGGAGCGCTGTGTAATTTTTGTTGTGTTTTGACAGTTGGTGGCCTTTGGCCTCCACTCCATAAAATGTTTAGGCTGAGGACGGCTGAAAAGAGCTTTCAGACGTGATGGCTCACGGTTCTTTTGAGACAGGCCAAGCGCCCTTTCCACCAGCCAAGTCCATATATAGCAATTACTGCTAGTCTATACATTGCTCTTGTGGAACAGATCAGATCAAAGGCTTTCTTAACATGTTTGAAAAATGCACATCCGCATTGTGGAGAAGAAACATGTTATGGAAATCAATAATATCACATTCAGGCAGCCTCCATAGCTTTCACTTCAAAGTGGCTCCTACGTGTGTTCTCAATTTCAAAAGAGAAAGGGGAAAATGAAAACAGGGTGCATGGGTCCTTCGTGCGTGATTCTGTTTGTAACCCAGCTGAGGTCTACAGTGTTTCTTCACTGGTTTTTTAGAGGGTCCCCACTAAGCCTCTTCTCAGGGTGCTCAGCCCATTAATTGCCTGCACCTGTGATTGTCACCCACATTTTTTCGGTTGTACGGGTTACGTACTGCCTGCAATTTGGAATGCAGTTTTATGGGAGTGGAAAGACTTTGGGGAATCACTGTATAAACTGCAATCTTCAGAAGGTAATTTAACTCTTTGGGTCCTGTGCAGACTGCAGTGTTGTAGCAACAGCTACGTTTACAGCCAGTTCTTGTTACATTGGCTTCACACTGATTGCATGAACAACGTATTTTTTGAGACGTATGCCAGTCATCTCATACCCTTCAGTGTAGCAATAATAATACTCTGCATTTCCATAGCATCTTTCATTGGAAGCACGCATTGTTTTGCATATCTTAACTCAATTCTTTTAAAAAATAACCATAGGGAAGATGTACTATTAGAAGTGGTCAAATGCTTCACAGTGAGTGGTTCAAATGACATGATATAGGTTAGGTACAGATGTTACATTTGTTCTGGTTTAGGTGATTGGAAATTGGTCTATCCCTGTAACAGAACAGAAGTTTGGAGCACCTAGACTGGTTTAAAAATGGCAGATCCTGGACTACGGTAGACCTGGATCGATGTAGTATCAGGTTTAACCGATTTAGATTTAAACCAGTGTATTGAACTTCAGGACCAGATCCCCTCATGACACAACTTAGGTCACTCTCCACCAGCACCCCATGGACCTCTGGGGCCCCCTCCCTTCTAACCCCCACTCACAGGAAGACGAGCTAGCACTTGCTGGGTTCTCAGCTGCTGTGGGCTGTCACAGACCCAGGCCAGCACAGATGCAGGCAGGGGGTGGGGGATGTTTTGTGCTAGGCAATGGTCACCAGCATATTTCATACAAACAAGGATTGGGCCCCTCAGAGACTGGTACCAGCAGTAGCTGGCAAGATGTGGAGCAGCCTAGGAGGCTTGCCTTGGGCAGCGGGGAGAGGAGTGCTCCATAGAAGGAGGGATCAGGCCCCTTGGAGAGTGATCCTTCTTTCTATGGAGCCAGGCCATCCCTGATGCCCCCAACCTGCTGCTGTCACTGTAGACTCTTCTCTGCGCCCAGCCCTGAGCTTCCAGGAGAGCCCCAAAGGAGATCACCATGGCATACCCGGCAGCCCAGCTGGTGGCAGCCGGGTATGTGTGTACCATGGAGACCTTCTCTGGGGCTCTCCTGGAAGCCTAGGGCCGGGTATGGGGGAAGGTCTGTAGTGACAGCAGGGGGTTTGGGGGTGTGTGCCTGACCGTCAATCAGACTCAGCTGCCCTCAACTGCCCTTGGTAATCTCCAGCACACTGGGAGGTGTCTGGGAGTGCCCCCCGCCTTGTGGCATTGGCCAGCGCAGGCATCTGCCTACCCTCCCCTCTACCACCGAAGGGCAAACATACATTCTGTTTGCTCCTGATCCAATCTATGCAGCTTAGAAAAACCTGTGTAGATTGGATCGATTCTGCCTCAGGCTTTTTGAATGTCTGTACTTACCTATAGTTTCTGTTCTCTTATGGGTGAGTTATATATCTATACCAGTGATTCTTAACCAGGGTTCCAGGGCACCCTGGGGTGCGGCTGGATCTTTTGAAGGGTACCATGAGTTATGAAAAGATAAGTGAGATGTTAGAAAATAAGCAGCTTACCTAAGCAGATAAGCATAGGTTCAGACTTGTTCCTGTCTGGATGATCACCCAGTCCCACTGCCAAGCCCCTGTGCAAGGAAGGAAGCACTGTAATCTAAAAATTGGTTTTTGAAATGGTGTGCCACTCAACTCACAAAAGTAATGGAAGGATCCCTCAAGTCCATTGGTTTAAATGGCAACAATGTGACGAACAATGACAAATTAGTGTCAAAATAAATTCATCCTGTGAAGGGTTAATTATATACTTCTGCATTTGCTTTTGATGGCTAGTCAAGCATTTGAGCTTATACTATCCTATTCTGGAGTCTTCCTATTAGTAAATCTCATTTGCTCAGGTACAGTTGGGAAATAAGGACAACTGGCCTATAAAGTACAACTTAAGTAAATTATTTCAAAGCCCAAACCAATATTTGCAGTATTTTTTTAACATTTAAATTTTAATTATTATGTTCATTTTACAGTCAGGGGAGTAAAGTATGGAGAAGTTATTTACTCACTGTCGTATGGGTAGAGCACACAAAGCCAGGTATTCTACCCATCTTTCCTTACTTCCCTCCAATGCAGTCTGGAGCATAGTTTGGCTAGGACCTTGACAAAGTCATTTAATCTCTCTATATTTTAGATCCCCCATCTAGAAAATGGGTATAATAAGATTCACCTAATTGGTCCTGGTAAGACTAATTTGTCATTTCTTATTATAAGAAACCATGTCATCTAGTATCCAGTATCTATTACATGTTTGACTGAGACTCAGGAGATTAATATTCTATTTCCAGTTCTGCCAATGATGTTCTATGTGATTTAGGAAAACCTCTTCCTATTCCTCATTTGTGCTTCCCCATCTTTTATCTGTGTTGTCTAATTTCACTGTAAGCTCTTTAGGACAATAACTCTCTCTCCCCAAGTGTATATGGTGCCTAGCAATATGTAATATGAATATTAGACAACATTGCTAGCAATGGCAGCTCCATGAGTTGTAGGGACAGCAAGAGCCCTAATGCAGGGTGGGGTCAAGGTTGTCATTGGTGTATTCAGGTGCTGATAGGTGTGCTCGTTTGCATTCTAGTTAGAACACATCAGAGCAGACTTGATTAATTGAATCTGCTCCATGTTCTAATGAGAACACTCCAGCATCACCTTACCATCACATGTATTAAGCCCCTGCACATTTCAAAGTGACTGTGGGGGTGCTTTATCTAAATCTTGTTGAATGAGCTTTAGATAAAGTATCCTATGGCCTTTTTTAAATGCATGGGGGCTTAATGCATGTGATGGTAAGCTGTTTTAATTGGAGTGGCTGTCTAGAAACCTAATTAAAATGCCTCTACCCACCCTCAAGTATGTATATAGCTGACAAAACTTGTTACTTAAAGTACTGATATATTGTTTCAACTAATGTTTCTGCTTCCAAAAGTGGGTGAAGCTGAGCCAATGGTAAAACTGATGGGAGATTTTAAAGAGAAAGTCTATTGTAGATCCAGCCAAGAGTTTAGCACCATTCGGGGGTATGGTTTACATCATGGTTCGATCAAGAAATTACTATATTTCAGGGAGTCTAGATGTTAACTGTCTCTAGATGTGGCTTATTTTATAGTGTAGTCTGAGCCTGAGTTGGCTGATTGTCCTTTTTGATGGTGGGAACTGAAGCAATGATCAAATCTGGAGGCCTTTCAGCTTTTGGGCTTTATTCTTGATGTGGTGGCACAGAAGTAGAAAAGCAGAAGTACCGAGGGGTAGCCTTTTGGCTCAGACTGAGTAACACTAAGAAGGGAGTCCCTAGGGAACTCAATTAGAGAGCCAGACTGTTTCCTGGCTTCACCCCATGACTCTTGACATTCTGGCAAGGGTCAGAACTGGTGACATTAACCCTACCATTGCCTCTTACCCCTTTCTCTGTTTAGGTTGAATTGGGTTGTTCTGAAACCTTTTCTTAACCAAGTCTCATACTGCCAAGGCCCATGTGTGGAAAAATGCAACATTTAAACCATGTGGAATTGATTTTTTTTTTATTAGTGTAAATGACTGCACTAACTACTATCATATTCTTTCTGCATTTCTGATATATGTGCTGCAGTTTAGACCTCTGAAAAAGAGAGAATGGTGCAGGCCACATCTTGCTGCTCTTGGAGTAACTGAGTGTTTTGCTGTTTGAAGGAACTTTAGGCCAAATGTATAAGTGTGAGTGAAGTAAAAGCTGTTTCCTCTAACAACATGATCTGCGGTTAAGGGACTGGATTAACATTGAAGAGATGTTATATGTCCTTGGATAAGTTGCTTAATATCTTTGGGTACCTATACACGAGTGCAGAGGCTGCTCTGACATGCTGGAATTTCAGTGCATCAAAGCAGGCTCGATTAATCGAGTCTGCTGGAGCATGGCAATTGTCTGTTGGAGCATGGCATGTGAATCTTGTGTATCAGTGTCCCGACACTTAAAAATAGCAGCAGGGGCACTTGAATTAAAACTCGTCAAATGTTCCCACTCCTGGAGCATGTGTAAAGGTGCCCTTTGTGCTACAATTTCCCATCTATACAACATGTAGCACTAGTGTCTCTTTCTCTGACTTTTGTATTTAGACTGCTAACTCTTCAGTCTGTGGATTACCCTTACTATGTGTTTATATAGTGCCTGGCACGATGGGACTCTGGCCGAGGCTTGGGCCTTTTAACACCACTGTAGTACAAATAATAACAGCAAGGAAGAATTTAGAAGTTCTGTTTCTTTATATAAATTTTCAGTAATCTAATAATAATAAAACTGAACACTTCTGTGGCTTTTCAACTGATAGTTTCAGTATCCTCTCCATATGATATTCAGTCTTCCCAGTATCCCACTGGAGTAGATACTGTTATCTCATTTTGCTGTTGGGGTAACTGAGAGAAAAGGAGGACAAGGTTTTGATGAAGGCAGAGAAACAAGGTTGTACTTATCTCTTTCCTTAACTGCTTCAGCATCCACGAGACTACTCAGAAAGGCTATACTGGGGGATTTTTCCTTTTTGGCACATGAATAAAGGACTGGATATGCTATTTTAGAGTAGGGCTGAGAATTCCAGTCCCTGAAAATGAGGGAGACAAACTCTTACTGTTGATCTGGGCTGCTGTAAGAGTTTAGGTGATTTCTATACTGCAGAAAGAAAATGCTGTGACTATACCCAGTCCTGGAGAACTCAACAGAGCAACACACTGAACATAGAAATAAATTAACCAGCACAGGTGCTCTCCTTTTGTCTGCCACCCTGTCAGCCTAAAGTAGAATCTCTGGATGAAAACCTGAAGTTAAAAGGAGTTTCACCAATGAGTTCAACAGGCCCAGGGTTTCACCCTCAGTTTGCTGAGTTTTTTTCCTAATTTAGCCACAGGAGGACCTTGTGGCAAGACTAGCAGGAGCCTACCACTGAAACAAATTTCCCAGCTGCTGGAGCTATCAAGTGATCAAGGCTTTAATCAACACAATGAGGCCCCTTTGACTTTCAAGCTGGGGTTTGCATGACTTGTGCAAAGGATACTTGCCCCTTGTGGGTAATTCATAAAACCAGAGTGAAAACAGAACCCAAGGCATGTTGTGATTTATTTCAGTTGTTAATGGGTGGATCACAAAGCATAAAAATATGCAGAAGGCAGTAGTTTGGTTATGGAACACGGTTTATGTTTCTGTCTACACTACAAATTGTAACCATGTTGCACCAGGGTCATATCAACACTGTAACCACACTTGGAACATTGTGGGAGCAAAAGTCCAGAGAGAAAAAGTTGTAAATCCAGCAGCAATTTTCAGAGGTACATGTTCCTGTTGTTTACCACAGAAGGTGTTTCTGGGCTTCAAGACATAATTAATTAAATAGGTTCCCTGACATGATTGTATTTGTGGTCTAGATGAAGTTTAAATGATAGGTTCAGTAGTAAAGAACGGAGCACATTGCTGGAAAACATTAAAAGACAAATACAAGGATGAAACAGAATGAAACCACCAAAGTATGTTTTTCTTTTATTAGCTATTTTTCCTATATTCTCTCATTAATTTCCTACCTTGTTTTTAAAAGCAGATGGTTTCTTCAGTACTTTTAAACTGAAATTAGGATACTGGGAAACATAATTTACCATTCTATAAAGGGTTATTTCATTGTAATGTTACAAGTTATATGCATAACTATTTAGGGTATAAAATTATTTATGTGTTTCACATGTACAGGCATGAACTTACATATGGGTAAATATGCCAAAGGACTTTGGTGATATTACCATAAAATTGTGTGGTAAAATTCAGGTCTTAAGAGTTAGGAAATAAAATTAATTTATAGAATTGCAAGTGATAGGTTTTAAAAGATAGCTGACCTAGATTTCATAGTGTCTGGGTACAATATGTATGGAAAAGGTATGTGAAACTGTCTGAACAACACCGGACCATGGTCTGGATAAATTATGATGGGTATATAACAGAATTCCCTACTGAATCTTATCACTTCTACCCAGCTATACTGATTACCATCAGTTGGTGTGAAGTATTTATTTTATTTGCCATTTAAAATTATTTTCACTGGAGCTCAGCTTGGATCCCGTCTACTAGCATATGATGCTGCAGAAGCTGTTTAGTAGGGTCCCTGAATTCAGCGCATTGGATATGACCTTGAGAAATGTTACCTCTGTCTTCTATCCCCGTAATCTCTGCTGAAATTTCCTAGAATGCCTACTATTTCATTGTGCCTACTTAACGTTAAAGCCCAGGATGGGTAGGTTTCAATATTTTGTGTGCACACCATGACAATGTACATTTGCAGCTGATGCAAAAATAGTGTGCTTGTGTACATGTATATGTAATACATATAGGAAAGCTGGATTTAAAATATAGATGAGTACACCAAAAAGAAAATGAGTAAGTGATAGTGTGAGAACAGGGAACAATTAAAATATACATCTCTCTTTTTTGTCTTTTTGAAATTAACATATGTCAGGTGAAGGGACTGGGCATTTTCCTGGCCTCTCAGCTCATAATTTATTGCATTCTGTTAGAGCATCTCAACTGGATCAGGACAGATGAACAATACACTTTGGGTAGATTTTTTTTATGACACACCAATGCAACTTCTTTTCAGGTCAACTGAGTTTTTATGCACTATATCAGAGGGCAGAATTTGGCCTTTTGATCTGGTGAAGGAAAAGAATGGGAAGGCTTTGTGCTCATATTCTCCAAATTAAGCAAAATGCTCTCTTTCCTCTTTCTGTAATGGGTATGTTTGGAATGCCTTTGGAAGACTTTACAAAGAACAATTGTATCTATGTGCAGATGATATTTAGAGGGATGTTCATCCTTTGATGCATGGAGATTTATGCACATAACTCTCAGCACAACAAGGAACTGATGACACATGCCTTAATGTTCTTAAGTGTTTCATTGGAATGCCCTTGTAACACTCTTGGGTTATTTTTCCATTAGCCTCCCAGTGTCTGTAACCTTTATATATGTTATTGAGAGCTGCAATTAGGTATCAATGAAAAACATATTCCTGTGTGATATCTTCTTCAGAAAACATTGTTACCACTTGTTTATGTTATAGCATATCTGTAAATATATCATAACAATGAAAAAAGCTCTAGTAGAGACTGGCAGAGGCAAGAATCAAATCCTATAGCTCTACAAAAGTCATGTTGAGTATGCACTTTGCTTTGTGTGCTAGTTTAATCAGCAAGTAGACCAGAGGTTTTCAAGCTGTGGTTTGTGGTTCAGGGTGACCTATCTAGATGTACCATGCTGGGTCTTGTTGTGTTTCCCACTGAGAAAAGTAGAAGATATGGGCAGGGAGGTAGAAAGGTAAGATAAGAGCATACATCATGACTTTCATAAAAGGCAAAATAAGACCATCCCCAAAATGGGGTTCTGAGTAACAGGGGAGGTATGAAAGCAACAAGAGAGGTAACTGATGTGACTAAGAATGCAAGAGAGGTATACAGAGAGTATTTTCTCTAGAAAAATATGTTCTTCCCCGTGGAGAACTATGAAAACCTCTGGGATTAGTGAAGAAGGTATGGTCCTGGAATCTGTTTTGAGTTCCTTCTCTTTAGAAGTCTAGCACTGGGTACTGGGACTAGCTGATGTCACAATGAACGAATGGTCTGGCTTTCACCCAATCCCTACCAGAACTGCTGAAATATATATTAATTACTGGTAAATTGGCCATAACCATATTGAGTTAGTACTTAACAGTACTCTACATGAGCCATTGTATAGTAGACAGACTGAGGGCACAGGAACAATCCTGATGTGTAGGAAGAATAGCAAATATGGCAGATGACCAGCTTGGCTTAGCAGATAATTTTTTGGTGAACTTAAAGGCAAAAAGGAAGCTTACAAGAAGTAGAAGCTTGGGCAGATGACTAGGAAGGAGTATAAGAATATTGCTCAGGTATGCAGGGATGAAATCAGGAAGGCCAAAGCACAATTGGAATTGCAGGTAGCAAGGACCATGAAGGGTAACAAGGAAGCTTTCTACAAGTATGTTAGCAACAAGAGTAGGGTCAGGGAAAGTGTGGGTCCCTTACCAAATGGGGGAGGCAACCTAGTGACAGATGAAGAGGAAAAGGCTGAAGTGCTCAATGCCTTGTTTACCTTCGTCTTCATAGGCTAGGTCCATTCCCAGGCTACTGCACTTTAGGAAGAAGGTGAGAAGCCCTCAGTGGTGAAAGAACAGGCTTAGAAAAGCTGGATGTGTACAAGTACATGGGGCTGGATGCAATGCACCTGAGGGTGTTGAGGGAATTGGCTGATGTGACTGCAGAGCCACTGAGCATTCTCTCTGAAAACTCGTGGTGATGGGGGGAGGTTCCAGATGATTGGAAAAGGCCAAATATAATGCCCATCTTGAAGAAAGGAAAGAAGAAGGAGCCAGGGAACTATAGTCAGCCTCACCTCAGTCCCCAGAAAAAAATCATGAAGCAGGTCTTCAAGGAATCCATTTCTAAACACTTAGAGGAGAAGAAAGTAATCAGGCACAGTCAGCATTGATTCACCAAGGGCAAGTCATGCCTGATCAACCTGATTGCATTCTATGATGAGCAGGGATCCTGGTTTTCCCTGATAAAAAATACCAACTTCTCTCTTAAAAAAATTGCAAGTTCTCTGCTAAACCCCCCCGAATCCATGATTAAAATTAAAGGTCCCCTATAACCTCTCTGACCCTGCTGGTGCCTCTCACTCCCCACCCACAGCCCCCACAGCTTTGCTAGTGCCCCTTACCCCCCACCCACAGTCCCTGCTCTCCCAGTCCTGCTGGAGGGGGCCCCCAGTTTCCAGGGCTATGGACTCAGGTCTGCAGCCCCTTTCCCTGCCCCTGCCCTGCTGTGGGCTTGGGCAGGGTGGATCCCCACTGCTGTGTGCACTGCCAGGAGGCAGGGCCCCCCTCCCCCCGGTCTGTACCTGGGGCAAGTGCAGGATGAGGCTGCTGTCCAGCTGGGTGGGGCTTGGAGCCTGGGGCCAGAATATTCAACTGCAGCACCCCAGCGGGGAGCAGGACAGGGCCATGGGTAGTTCATCCAGGGGAGGGGAGGGGAGGGCTGGCTCCCCACTGCTATGCACACTTCCAGGAGGCAGGGGGGACCCATGCCCCTCAGATCTGTAGCTGGGGCGCACACAGCCTGTGGGCTCAAGTTCCCACCCTGCTTCCCTTCCCTGGAGCCTCCCCAGCCCAGAGGGTATGACCTGACCCAGCTAGGGACAGTGGGGCCATGCGGGGATTCCTCACTGCTGTGAGCTGAGGGAGCTGAGGGAGTGAGAGGAGGCTGAGAGGGCACATATGGGGGCTCTCACCACACGTGTGCCCTCCTGCAACTTACCAGTGGTGGTGGAGGCTGAGGACCAGCAGAGGGGGCAGCAGCAGCTGATCCCCCGAAGGTAGGTGGGGCAGGAGCCAGTGCAGCTGCAGAAGATCTGGAGGGGAAGCCCCTGGATCCCTCTTTGCTGAGTCAGGCAGAGAGCCATGCTTCCAAGCCACGCGCACGAACAGAGCGCGCTGCCTTTGCACAAGCAGAAGCAGGCGGGGCATTGAGAGAGTCTTCCTCAGGAGGGAGGAGGCTTCACCAACAAGGAGAGCGGTAAGGACTATCTGTGAGCCATGGTGAGGACTCATAGTGCTGCCAGGGGCCCTGCCCCAGTGGTGCCCTCCTTCTGGGGCTCCTCTGAGGCTGCCACCCAGATGAAGCCCTTGGGGGGCCTGGTGACCACCTGCCCCCTGATCTGTGGGGGCAGCTGACTGGGGTCCCTGGGAGTGGGGCTGAGGTCTGGTGACTCCCCCCCCTGCTCCTCTTGTGAGCGTCTTCAGGCTCTGGAGGGGCAGGTGGCAGAGCTCCAGGCTGAGGTGAGCATGTTGTGAGGGATCCATGCGACAGAGGATGAAATTGATTTGTATTTCCATTCTCTGCAGGGCCAAGAATCCACTGGAGAGACCCTGCATGCAAAACCTCCAACTAATCAGTGGCAGCAGGTTCCTGTCAAGGCCGGGGCAGCTCATACAACTGCTGTGCCTGCTCCCCAGACACCCCTTGGGAACAGGTATGAGGCCCTGGCTCCTCTGGAGGAGAAGGCAGAAGAACAGATCCCCAGAGTCATTGATGCTGCTCGACCTACAACACGGGCTGAGAAGAGGCAGACCCTGAGGAGGAGGCGGCGTAAAGTTCTGGTCATTGGGGACTCCATCCTGAGGGGAACCTATGGTCTAATCTGTCGCTCTGAGCCCTGGTCAAGCAGGTTTGCTGTATGCCCAGAGCGAGGATTTGGGACATCATGGAGACCATCCTGAAAATCATCAAGCCCTCTGACTACTACCCACTGGTTGTGGTCCATGTGGGGACAAATGATGCATCCAAGGGCAAGCCGGACAACATCATGGAAGACTACAAGGCCTTGGGACACCAACTGAAGAAGATGGGAGCTCAGGTGCTATTTTCCTCCATTCTCCCAGTAAGTGGACAGGGTAGGCGTCATGAGGCCTGCATTGATGTAGTTAACCAGTGGCTTCAGAGCTGGTGCTACGAGGTGGGCTTCGGGTTTTTTGACAATGACTCATATTTCTGTATGGAGGGCATGCTGGGGCAGGATGGGCTTCATCTCTCCCCTAAGGGCAAATGTATTTTTTCTTCTAGATTGGCTGATCTCGTACAGCGGGTTTAAACTAGCTTCACTGGGGGAAGGGTCCGCTCCGAGTGGAGAGGATGCTTCGCCAGCATGCAGGGTGACAAGAGAAAGGGATGCCCAGGTAAGCAACAATGTCCTGGGAGCAGGGGGCCACAACAGTCCTGGAAGTAGGGGGAGGTGCATGCACCCTCAGGAGGCCTGAAGTGCCTCTACACCAATGCTCGTAGTATGGGGAGCAAGCAGGAGGAACTGTGTCTCCTGACTGCGAGTAAGAATCCAGACTTAGTAGGGCTCACAGAAACCTGGTGGGACCCTACCCACGACTTGGTGGTGGGCATTCAGGGATACATCCTATATAGAAGGGACAGGACAGAGAGGAAAGGCGGGGGGGGGGGGGTGGGTCGTGCTCTACGTCAAAGAGCAATTCACATCATCAAGGATTAGCTTTGGGTTAGAGGAGGGTTGGGCGGAGACACTGTGGGTCAAACTACAAGGGGGATATGGCAAAAGGGACCTTACAGTGGATGTCTACTACAGACCACCTAACCAGGGGGAAGACCTAGACCAGGACTTCTCCGGTCAGCTTATGCGGGGGGTTAGGTCAAGGGATATTATTGTCACGGGTAACCTAAACTACCCAGACATTTGCTGAGAGGAGCAGACAGCCTAGTCTGACCGCTCATGTAGATTCCTGGCTGTATTACAGGACCTTCACCTTATCCAGGTAGTGCACAGCCCCACTAGGGGTAACACCTTGCTGGACCTGGTCCTGGCCACTGGGGATGACCTGGTGAGGGGACTGCAGGTCCTTGACCACCTGGACAACAGCGATCATCACCTGCTGGAATTCACTATCCAGGTCAGGGTTTAAAGGGCTTATAGCAAGACTAAAGCCCTTGACTTCAGAAGGGTTAACTTCAATGAGCTTTGCAGATTAGTCGGGGAGGCACTGAGGGCCCAGAAGGTAGAGGAAATGGGAGTCTACAAGGGATGGTCGTACCTTAAGGGGGCAATCCTCCAGGCCCAAAGGGTAACAGTCCCTGAGAGAAGCAAGGGGGGTAAGAGTGCTCAGAAACCCCCATGGCTCAGCAAGGGCATTCAAGAATGCCTGAGGTCTAAAAGGGAGGCATACAACCAGTGGAAGGGAGGAACTATCACCAAGGAGTACTCCTCCTTGGCCTGTGAATGTAGGAGGGCTATTAGGAAGGCCAAGGCAGAGATGGAACTCAGGCTAGCATCCAGGATTAAGGACAAGAAAAAGTCCTTTTTCAAGTACATTGGGAGCAAGAAGAGGGCACCAGGCAATGTAGGGCCCCTGAAGGACTCAAATGGTAACCTTGTGGCTATGCCAGATGAGAGAGCCGATATTTTTAACAGTTTCTTTGCCTCTGTTTTCTTGAACAGGGACCGGGGCATCCCCCTTGCCAGAGGTAGGGACAATCTCAGGGACAGCTCTGACAGACCTAGGGTCAGAGCAGAGGTAGTTAGGGATCTTCTGGAAGGGCTGGACATTTTTAAATCTGCAGGTCCAGATGCCCTCCACCCAAGGGTGTTGGGGGAACTGGCAGGGGTCATCGCGGAGCCCTTGGCTCGGCTGTATGAGCATTCGTGGTCATCTGGCCAGGTGCCAGAGGATTGTAAACTAACTAATGTGATCCCCATTTTTAAGAAAGGGAGGAAGGAGGACCTAAGTAACTATAGGCCCGTAAGCCTCACCTCGGTCCTCGGGAAGATCTTGGAGAAAATCATCAAGGACCATATCTGTGGGTGGCCAACAGGGGAGATCATGCTCAGGGACAACCAGCATGGGTTCATCAAAGGCAGGTCCTGCCTGACCAACTTGATTGCCTTTTATGACCAGGTAACTAAATTCTTGGATGATGGTGTCACTGTGGACGTAGTCTTTCTAGACTTTAAGAAGGCCTTTGACACTGTCTCTCACCCCATTCTCATTAATAAATTAAACGACTGTGGCATTGATGCCTACACAGTTGGATGGGTAAAAACTGGCTGATGGGGCGCACCCAGAGAGTAGTGGACGGGTCGTACTCAACCTGCAAATAGATTTAGACAGACTACAAAAGTGGGGAGATGAGAATAGGATGGGGTTCAACGTCGATAAATGCAGGGTGCTGCACCTTGGGAGAAGGAATCCACAGTGTACATACAAGCTGGGGAGTTTCCCTCTTGAAAGCACAGAGGTGGAAACGGATCTTGGAGTCAAGATGAACATGAGCCTCCAATGCCAGACCGCAGCCAGCAAGGCCAACCATACCTTGTCATGCATCCAAAGGTGCATCTCAAGCTGGTCCAGAGAGGTGATACTCCCCCTCTATGTGACTTTGGTCAGGCCGCAATTGGAGTACTGTGTCCAGTACTGGGCGCCGCACTTTAAAAAGGATGTGGCCAGCCTGGAGAGGGTTCAGAGGAGGGCCACCCATTTGGTGAGAGGGCAGCAGGACAGGCCCTACGAGGAGAGACTGAGGGACCTGAGCCTGTTCAGCCTCAGCAAGAGGAGACCTGGTGGCTGCATACAAACTCATCAGGGGAGATCATTAGCAAATAGGAAGAGCCCTATTCTCCCCAGCACCACCTGGGGTGACGAGGAACAATGGTAATAAGCTGATGGAGAATAGGTTTAGGTTAGAGATCAGGAAGCAATATTTTACAGTTAGGGTGGCCAGAATCTGTAACCAACTTCCCAGGGAAGTGGTCCTTGCCCCTACCTTGGGTAAATTCAAAAAGAGGTTAGATGATCACCTGTCTGGGGTCTTGTGAACCCAGCATTCATTCCTGCCTGTGGCAGGGGGTCAGGCTAGATGATCTGTTCAGGTCCCTCCTGACCCTAGCTACTATGAAACTATGAGCAGCCCCCTTCTCCCCCCTGCTGCCCTGGCAATGTGTTTCCAGTGCCTGCTGCTGCTTTTAGGGGCGCAGCCCAGTGCTGCTACTTTCACTGCAGCCCCGCATGAAGGAGGTACATTGCCAGGGCAGTGGGGTGGGGGGTGGAGGGGTGGGTTGAGCAGCGCTGAGGAGGTTTTCTGCGTGGCTCCTCTGCTCCCTGCCATGCCAGGTCGTGGGGGAGGGAAGTAGGGTGACAGGGAACAGTGGCTGGGAATCCCCACTCAGCCAGGGGCTCACTACTAGCTGCCCCACTGGTGGATGAGGACAGGGGGCTGGGACCTGCCCCTCCCTTGCATCTGTTCCCAAATCTTCTGCCCCTGTTCTGGGAGTCAGGGCCAGGAGCTCTCTGTGGCTAGGGTTGGGGGACATTGTCTACTCTAGCAACAGGAAGCCCCCTGGGGGCAGGGATCAGTGTTCCAGTCCTGGCCAGGAGACAGCTGTCTTCTGGCCCTGTGCTCCCTGATAGCCCCTGACCTAACACCCAGGGAGAGCCTAGAGCTTCCCCTGGTGGCAGCGGGGCCCATTGCAGGTCTTCAGGAAGTGGGAGCAGTTTTCTGCTATTAGCAGCAAATCTGCTTCCATTTTCCTGCACTTTTAGACACCTGCCCAGGAGCATTTACTTATGAGTAGTCTACTCATAAGTAAATTGCTCCCAGATCTAATGTACATGTAGACACACCCACAGAGGATTATCTTTTCTAACTGATGTTCATGACAAGGAAATCCTTTCTCTTCAGTAAGACAGGAATCACATTTTCTTTCTGTCTCCACAGTAGAAACTATGGCCCCCTCTACACATGCAGGTAAAGGCACAATGGGATCTAATGAACAAGCCACACAATCATGCCTTCTGTCATGCCACACTACATATATGTGGAATTGCACATTAGATCCTATTGTGTCTTATTGCTGGTGCAGGCTGAGCCAGCAAGAAGGCTGCAAGAAGCAAGCTCTGGTGGCTGGAAGCCCTCTCAGTTGAGGGGCTCCCAGCTGCGGGGGCATCCCATGCACCCCCAGGCCTGGGGATCACAGCAGCTGACAGGGCTCCCAGCCACAGGGGAGACCCTGCTACATGTGAAAATTAAAGCTTGATAGAAACCAGCTATTAAATTAGTACACATTTTCAGGGTCTAACTTTATAGCTGGCTAGAGCTTTTTATAGTGTGATAGCTATTTTGCACGTGTAGCTGCTCTTATAGGTAACCACAATTAACCAGTTATTTGTGCAATGCCTGTAATGTATAGAGGGGGCCTTATGTTATGTGATATAATAATATGCCTAACTCCTGCTGAGCTGGGACAGATTCTGCTTGCTCTCTCATTTTCTTCATATCTGACCTCCCTTGCAATATGTATCTATGTAAATTCAGTTTCATAAGTGTATATCTGTGTTTGTTGACCATGTGTGTTTATTTTCATGGAGTAAACTAGGAATATGATAACTCCACTCTCTTGAACCCAGAGAATCTCCAACTGACTTCAATAGAGAAATTCCTGATTTATACCACTATGAGAATATACAGTGGGTTTTAAATATTATTAATAGTCACCAGCACTTATATTCAGAATAGCAAGGATTGATCTCAGAGTTTCTACCATACATACCTGCATGAAAGTGTGACCAATACTTTCCTGAAGATGTTCCTTTGTCTCTTTTCTCCCTCTTCTCCAATATCCTTGCAATTATCATTGCCTTTGGGAAGGTACTGTAGCTAATTGCACTGGTCTTTAATATTTGTTGGAAAAGCTGAAATAATTCCTCTTCCACACAGCATACACATCCTCTGGATCCTTTATGCAAGCATACTAGTCTAAAGCTTGCTCTATTATGGCACTGCCTACATTTCTTTTCAAACTAAATACAAATTGACCAAACACTTTGTCTGTGGTTTGAAAGAAACAAAATCCCTCTAATCTATTACATCATTCCTTTTTTTCTTTTAATTTAATAAAGTCAGTTCTGAAAGCCAGACTTTAAATTAGAGGATTAGCTGGAAAATATTTACTTTTGCATATGTAATGGGCAGGAGAAAAAGGGCAGCCTGAGTCATGTAACTGGCCTTGTTTATCTCAGTAAAACTGAGAGGGAAAATTAATTTAGCGCATGCAATTTAGCATGCAAAAGGTCAAACTGGTGCATGCCTGCAGGTAGCTAATCTGAAGAATGCTATAATTCCCAGCCCAAACAGTGATAAGCTATAGAAATGTAAATGCTGGCTCTTGCTCTGCAAGGCTGATTTCTGCTGATATTCATAAACACTCTTGCTTTTGTCATGAGTAATTTACATGATACAAGTAGCTTTAATTAAAGAAAAACTCCCCCCCTCCCCCTGCTATATTGTCTCTGATGGGGCTGGAGTGGGGTGTGCATCAGAGGACAAGTGTAGCTGAGGGGCAAAGTGCCTCTCCTGTGGGTTTAAGTTTGTTTTAATTGGGCCTGGAAGAAAAAAAAAGAGTGACTGACACATGGCATGTGCTGTCTGGCAATAGCCAAAGTGCTTCAGATCAGTGCCAGTTAGGGTGGGAAAAAAGGAACCATGCTTGGATCAGCTGAAAACAGATTTCTCAGTTATTGTGAGGGTTTTAAAGCAGAGGCTGCTGGGCAGACTTTTGCTATGCTATACTAACATAATGCTGATGGAGCTGATTCTCCTCCCTCCCCCTGCCAAATTTAATATCCTCTATCACTTTAAAGTTACACTGAACCAGTGCCGGCAGCAGCAAAGTAATGTAGTATCTGAATTCATTATTGTGCCTGGCTTCTGTTTTATAGTAACCTGGGAAACATATTGCTTTATTTTCTTTAAACAGGGAACATCTCTTAGTTCTTTTCAATTTCCCAGATGTAAAGTGCATTTAGCCAGAAGGTACTGTTTTCTCCCACCTTTTTTCCTTTTGTAAATATACACTGAGTAGCTTTTATTCATAAGATCTCATAGGAAAACTATACATCCAGTTCTCATCTACATAAGTAGCTATTCCTCATATAGTTCTCTGTCTGCTACTCAGTTGCATCATATTCAAAATAGTAAGCCTTAAGCCTAAATTGGATTGAGATCAAATATTGTTCTATTCAATCCTGAATCTGATTGGAACCTTATATATGGGAAGCCTGGAATTTGCTCCCCCCACCCTGATGTCAGAAAGTGGTGTCTGCTTGCAAAGAAACTGAAAATCCTACAGCCTGTGGTACAAATGCAGCTGCTTGCTTATTAGTGGCTCTAGCCACAGGGAGCATATTGCTACTATTTTCCAAAGTCTGCACTGGCTTACGTTTTTGCTTCAGGGTGCAAGGTGTTGATTTTGATCTGCAAAGCCATATATGATTTATGTCCTGGCTATCTACAGGCCTGATCCTGCCCAGGTGCTGATTGACACTGGCAGGGTGCACTGCTCCTTATGTGGGAGACATTGCAAGCGCAGAATACACAGTACCAGGCAGGATCAGGTCAAAAGAAACAGCCTCCTTTCTATGTAACATTGTGACACCTGATTTCTGCTAGGGCACATTTTTAGTTTGCCAAAATGTAGCCACAGGATTGGAAAGTACTTCCTTGAGAAAGGTCAGTCATAATCTAATACAAGGCTCATCAGTTTTCGCAGCCTGACAGCTATGAATGGGGGTATTTTGGGCTATCTAGGAGTGTGTGTGAGGAACATCTACTAAGTTGCTAACCTGAATCAATCTGTTATGAGTTGTAGTTTTAAAATGATGGGAAAATACACCCAGAGAATACCTGTTCAAACTCTATGATGCATTGTATCACTGGTCTCCACACTGGTCTATGAGGGAGAGATACTCCTCACAAAATAGTGGGCTGGGATGTGCATTGTTGGAAGCTAGGTGTTTGCAGGGTGCAAAGATGCCTTGCAATTGTCTATGGTGGAATGGACTTCCCCGTCGGTGTTTTATGTGTTTTCACACACTTCTAAAAGGCACAGCCTGTAGTAGGGGGATCTCAGGAGTGACCAATAGGGAGCTCTGGGAGCCATTTTTGTGTGCCCCTGTGCATTTATGTGGAATGCTGGGCTCAGCTATACATACTCCCCATGGCGCCATTGTTACTACGCCATCATAGATTCATAGATGTTAGATTCATAGATGTTAGGGTCGGAAGGGACCTCAGTAGATCATCGAGTCCGACCCCCGAGTCCAATCATCTAGTACTTCTTTTTGGATGGCATAGTAACACCCGTTACTGTTCCAGCTTGGTTACAGTTATTTTTAGATGCTACATTGCTGTAGCAATGTGCTATAACAAGGTAGCTTGTCACTATGGCGATGTAGCACTGGTGTCATGGTTTGTGCCTGCTGATGCTACGTCACCATAGCAACGAGCTACATTGCTGTAGTGCATTAATATGTAGACACGTCCGCAGTTGATTACTTCCTGCTTGGCTGGTCCATAGAGTGAATAGAGCCACAGCACTGCCTTCTCCTCAGCCTGCCCTTTGGTACATATTCCCCAGTGGGGAAGCAAGGTACAGGCCATTTTAAAATGAAAAGAGGGACAGGAGATGTTCCAATCCTTTTTCATTGAACCCGGCATAAACCTAGAGTGAATTTGTCTCTCAGAATCTTAGTGTAACTGGCAATTGGCCATATTTTTGCACTCTGCTTTGTTAAATTGATTTATTTAATTTAAAATAAAACTTAACAGCTGTACTGTTATGGCACATTATAGTTGTTGTTATCTTGGTTCCTAGCGCCTTGTAAACAAATAAAGACACTCTTACAGCATCCAAAGAAATCCAGTCCAAATTTCATGTCAGATGACTAAGTCCTAAATAGAGGAAGGGTAGATAGGAAAGTGTTGAGTAACTAATAAGCTTGTGTGTTTGCTCTATTAAAATCTTGATTCTGGAAATAGTTATCTATGCGCTTAAATTTAAGCACATGAATAGTCTCATTGACTTAAATTAACAGCAGTCTCTTTGAGTGAGGAAGCATCATTGTGAATACTCATCTGTCTACAATTAGGCAAATGATTATGTTTTTTCAGAATCAGAGCTTATGTCTTCTATACCTCTTGGTAGGTGATATTACAATTTGTTGATTATTTATCCATGCCCACTAGTTCTTGGAGCCATTGGGATAAAGGTTACTATACACCAGCTATGAACAATAAAGAAAAAATGGGAAGCTTTGTACAAGGCTTTTCTAGTCCTTCCTTTTATGTTGTAAATTTGTAAAGCAGGAGAGCCAATTTTGAAGGTTATGAAAGGTTATGTTAGTGAAAGCAGATTTCAGTCCACACAGCCAAATCTTCCCATGAAGGTGCTCGTTGTACTCCAACAGTCACAGCCCTCATAATGAGTTGGTATCACTGTGACTAGAAAGGAAAATACCTGACTCAGTTTTCATGCAGGTTATGAACACAAGTCCTGTGAAATGCAGAATGGGCTGTAAGTCACTCAGTGCTCTCAGCTCCCTCACAGACATTAGGAATTGAGGGCACTCTGTACTTTTATACTTGTAATGTATAAGCTACGAGTATCAGAAAACATTAGGGGGGGGAGGGGACACATCAGTGGGTCAAAAAGATTCAGGTATTAATAACTTATAGGCAAACATTTTTCTTCTAGTATTTCCAATTGTCACAGTAATGCTCAATTGTAATGTGAATGGCATTTAAATAATAGGACTGATTTTCCTAGGGAAAAAAAAGGCTACTAAGCAAGAAAAGAGGCTTTATTTTGTTACGGTTTTTCATTTCTCACTGCCTAGCAAGGATAAAAGGCAAGGACTAGATTAAGAAAACAAGCCAACACAACACCAGAGATGTAGTCTTTATGCTAATAAATTGTCACAAGGGACTGAAAAAAGTTATATAGAAAAGGGTACGGGATATTTTTAAACTGGGGCCCAGCTGGCATTTTTATGGCAGTTGCTGGGTCAGACTGTAATTATCCGGAGCCAAACTTGTTGTAACAGAGGCTGAAAAGCTGGACTGAGCACTGAGGAGGTATGTGTTGGGAAAGGGAGAGATGGTCTTCCTTGTAGGCCTGGGAACTACTCTGCAGAGTCAACTTTAAACCAGTGCCTAAAGCAGCATTGTATAAATCTAATAAAGCCTTCTCATGGAATTTGGGCTGTTGGGAAGAGCCTCAGAGAGTAGATTCTCAGGCCTAGGATTACCATATCTCCACTTTCAAAAAAGAGGACACCTGTCAGGGGTGGGGGGTAGGGAAGAGTAATATGATTGGGGGGGTGGGGGTGGGCAGTGATATGCCCATGCCCTGCCCCTCACTCCCAAGCCACAGCCGTCCCCTCCCAGACCTGGTGCTTCCCCTCACTCCCAACCCACAGACCCCTGGCACTGCCTGTGCCCTGCACTCCCGACCCAGAGATCCACGCCCCCCTGGTGCCCCTGACTCCCAAGTCACAGCCGCCCCCTTCCCCCCCCCTGCCCTGCCAGTGCCCCTGACTCCCGACCTGCAGCCCCCTGTCCCGCCCCAGCCCTGGTGTCCATGCAGCTCTGTGCTGCCCCCAAAGAGCCCCCCAACCCCTTTCCCCACTGGAGGGGCAAGCACCTTACCCACCTCCCTGCCCTGCTGCAGCCTCTGCACCTAGACAGCTTAGGTCCCCACCCCCCCTTACATACCCATCCCCTCACAAAGATACACACACACAGGCACACACACACAGATGAACATACACAGACATGGCCCCCCTCCTCACCCACAGTCCACAGCCCTGGCTTTCCAACTCCACCCCTACAGACTGAGCTGCCTGCAGCTGCTGGGGCGGCACGGAGACCCATGTGATGTCTCTGCCTCCAGTTGCCTTCTCCCTACTCCCTCCAGCCCCAAGCAGCTCCTTAATGGGGCAAGCTGTGAAGTGCCACGCAACAAAGTTTTATGCTGAGCACAGACCAGATTTTGCAGAGCAAAATCCCAGACATTTCTTGATATTTAAAAAAACTGCCTGGATGGAGATGGGAGGACCCCAAAAGAGGACATGTTTGGGAAAACCCAGATGTATGGTAACCCTACTCAGGCCTCACACCAAATATGCAGCCAAACCATGCTCAGTTTCCTCTGAAAGAGCCCTCCTCTAAATATAACCACTCCAGTTATGTGAGGTACCTCTATAGCCTGGTTCAAGCAATTCAACTGGATTTTCCCCTAAAGGTGCAATAGTATTAAACCTTTACATTCAGCTCTCTTTAGGTGTGTAGGCTGCAGCAATGTCGGTGAAAGAGATGCATGCGTAGGGAGTACAGAAAGGCACAGTTGAGGGTTTCCTGTATGAAAAGAGAATTTTGCCTGTTTTTGTCAAGTCTACAGAAAGAAACGTTTCAGAAGGCTGTTTTGATTACATATAACAAGAAATTGCATGGCCTTAGACCATACCCATGGAAAATGGTTTCCTAATTGTTACTCAAACCTGTGCTCTGGCTAATAGGCACAGTAAATGCCATAAACATTTCATCTTGTGAAACACAATGCATTACTCTGTAGTTTGACTGATTGCCTGAAGAGATGTTTATAAAATAGGCAGTCTGCTTACTATCATCTTGATTATACTGTCAGTCATTTGATGAAATGCCTGGAAGTTTTAGTCATTTGGAGAAATGCCAGGTGAAATGGTCATTTGATCAAATAATTACTTATTTTATTTAAATTATTACTTCTTATTGTTTCAGCATTTGTCTGCATTGTACAGCTATAGACCATTGTACAGATTCAGACTGTATTGGACAGATACAAGACACCTTCCTTGATCCCCAAAGTTTAAGAGTTTAAAATAATCTGTTTGTCAGATAGAAAAGTTTCAGCCATTTGACATTATTACTGGTTTGACTGTACAATGTAAAATCAGATTTTAAATTGCTGAGTGAAACAACAGAGTATCTATGTATTTTTCCTACTCCTTGGTTTGTTTTGGTTGGAAAAGACTTTGCAGTAATAACGGAGCATTCTAGTAAAATAGTGGAGGATAGATGGATAAATGAGGACGTCTGATACACAAACCAGTTAGTTAACAGGGTTTCCGGAAAAAAAGCAGAAGCTTAAAGTTCCATAAAACAATGCTCTGTTGGACAAACAGGATGCTCTCAGAAATCCTTGGTAAAATTGGGACTAATTGTTGACACTAAGACACACAGGCCCCAGGTGCTGCCTGAGTGGTATATCCTGCTTCTTTTGAAGTTTTTTTCCCCCTGACTACATACAGAAAAAGTCATTAGTCTTACATACATGTCGCATTAGGGGCAAGGTTTTTGTTCCATCAGTTATTATTCCCACAGCAGTATTTTCACTGGCATTTAGTGCATGTTCCATGGGTGTACAGACAACATGTACAGATGTTGTCAAATTCCAGTTGAGTCTAAACTGAAAATACAGGGGCAGACTGAATCTCTATACATCTTCTCTCTAACGCCAGAGAGGTTTGGGAAACTGGAAGGAACCTATTTACTTGATAGGCTTTGGAGTTTGACAAATTGGTCGAAATCAACACTGTTGATCTCCCAAGACTTCTATTATTTGAAGCTTGAATATCATGGAAATGTCTCATTAAACGTGTGTACCAACAAACCCAAGCACAAAAAAGTCTGGCTTAGAGTTGATTCTGAATTCTGAGGCCCAGTCTAAATCTAATCTTGAAATAGCTCTTCTTGTATTTTTACATGTCCTCCAACTCCCCATGTGCATCAATCTAACTTGTTTTAAATTTTAGATCAATCAGAGTGAGAGGGAGAGACAGAGAAAGATCGTGTTTCAAGAGAGTCATTCTTGCTGGTATATCTGGTAGAGGGTAGCACCAAGGGACCTTTTCCTGTATAAGGACTTGAAGATTATATCCAATAAATGGAAACAGGGAGTAACTCAAGAGAAGGGTGCAGCTCTTCAGTCAGCAGGCATTCATTAGTCCCAAAGGGTGCTTGTACACATGCAGGGGTTTAGCCTTTAGGGTTGCATTATATGCTCCCTAAATTGAAGTGGTGGGTTTTTAATTGAAACCCACCATTTCAATTTAGGGGTTTCCATCACGGTTATGGTGAGGGGCCTGATCATTTTTTTTTTTTTTTTTGGTAGGAGTCTGCCTGTGGCTGGGGAGTGAGCTGCTGGCGGGCCAAGTGGCCCTTGAGCTGTGGGGGGACCCCGGTCCTTCCTTCCGTGGTGGTGCTGCCTCCCCGGGGGCTGCCTGGGTGGGCTGCTAGCAGGCTGGGTGCTGCCCTGGCTCAGAGGCAGCACCAGGCCTGATCCAACTCCTCCCCAACCCTGAGTTGGGGCAGCACCTGGGCTACTAGCAGCCTGCCTGTGTGAATTTGGGGGTGCTGCCATGGTGGAACAGACCAGGTCCCTTGCAGCTCAGGGGCCACTTGGCTGTCTGGCAGCTTACCCTCAGCTGCAGGAGAGGCAGGCAGGCTCTGCTGGAAAAAAAAAAAGGCTCAGGTCCCTCGCAGCTTCTGCCTTCAGCAGGGATGCAGTGAGGGGACTGATCTTTTTTTTCTGCAGAGTCTGCCCACCTCTCCAGTGCCCAGGGGGCAAGCTGACTAAAAGCTGTAACACATCAGGATGTAGTTTAGTTTGCAACAATGCAAACTCATTTAAGACCCCTAAAACTCCTGCACGTGTACAGCATGACACCATTAAGCCACATAAAGTGACATTTTTATCATGTGTACATGGTAATGGCATCACATGTACATGTGCCTTTGGGGTGCGTACAAATACTCGCTGCATCTGGTCTACAATCATGTGTCTTATTTTAAGCCATGTGATCATAGATTGGGAATGGCATGCACAGACATTCACTGGGAGCTGTACTGGGAATCCAGTAACTTAGGGTGTTGGGGGTGGGTGGGATAGGGAGTGGTTAGGAGGTCTGTGAGGGGGGTTGTTCATTACGGGTGGAAGGATTGAGGGGCTAAAGATAGCCTGGTCAGGATGGGTGGTGGGGGTAGGAAGAATATAGCCCAGGGCTGAAATGAACTGCTGGGCTTTCCCAGCCCTGGGGCTTTGCTCTGAATACATACAGCTATTTGCTGGATTGGGTTAATCTGTCCCCAAACTAAATTAGTTCAGATGAACTAACTGAGACCAGGTCTGCTATTTTTTGGCTTGCTTTAAACCCCTGAGCATCTACACAGATCAGCATTTAGATTGCCCTAACCCTAGTTATGTTGATCAAAATGTAACATCTGCATGCACCCTTAGATATTTTCTCCAGAGTATAATGCTCTAATGAGACCATGCAAAATAAAAAAAAAAGTGATTTTACTGAACAGAGGTAGAACAAGCTGTATCTAACTAAAACGATAACAGTAATAATCCTACAGCAGAATAAACGTTTGAATAAGAATCCAGGCATCAATTGACTCTTTTCCAGCATTAAATAGAAACATGTGCTTTGTCCTAGGAATTGTGAGGAGAGGGGTGGAAATGCCCCAAACTCCTTTTCCTTCCCAGATTGTATTTAGTCATGGCCATTGCCAAAATAACCTATGGTAAACTGAGCCAATTCAAAGCCATTCAGTTCAAGCTTGAATTTTTTATCCTCCTCCCCATTTTTTCCCATAAATGTGTTTCAGTCAGGTGTTAATTACAAGCACCAGTAAAGCCTCAGAGCTGCTCAGATTCTCCTGGGGGAAACGACTGGACTCAGCACTTTGCCGTTCTATTTATTTTACTTCTTTACTGCACTTAAGTTATCCCAGCTGTTTTCTTCTGTGTCCTGAGAGTTGAGGGAAGGAACATTGCACAGAAAAGGACAGGAAAGGGAAAGGGAATCTCTCTTTCAAATTGCACAGCTTACACTGTCTGCCTGTAGTGTGTCGATGGGGTGTTGAAGCTGCTGGGACCTGACATTTCAACTTCTGAGGTGTCTGCTTATTGCCCACTCATTCTCAGCCACATTCACTTATGCTGTGCTTCGTAGGAAAAAAGCACGCATAAGAACGCCTGGCCCCGCGTTATTTATTATTGTTAATAGAATTATTTGATAATCTTTGATGATGTGATCAGCCCTGAACAAAGACACTAATAAACAGAGACATTGCCTTGAGGAATTTATAATTTAGAAGATAAATACAGATGAGACAAGACATACTTGGAAGCCCTTTGAGTGGGTATTTATTTTATTATGAATTTGGATTGAATTAAGTGGGAATGGCAGATGCTTTCTCACTGATGTACTTTTAATTTTTTTTTAAATAGACTTTTTTTTTGCTGTGTCTAACAGGTTCCTTTTGTCAGCTCACCATGCATTGCTTATGCAAAACAGTTGTACTAATTTAGACCAGTCAAGTATCAGATTTAAGGAGAAGGCAGATACGTGAATATTAAGAAATGTTCCAAGATCACAAAAGTCTGAGTTTGGATCTGAGGTGGTGGTTTGGATCAGCTTTTATGTATACAGACTTGTCTGACCATTCTTGGACTTGCTTTCTGGAAATCCCCTCTTATGAGAGAGAGATACCGCTCTGAGAGTGAAATGTCTTTTAAAAGAATTTAAAGTAAACAAACCTAGTGTTTGAGTTTTAATAAAGTTAAAGGTCCTTTTCCTGCCCTCTTGTCTATATTGGGAACTTCTCTCAACTCTATATTGTTTATACTGGGAACTAGTTCTAATTGTAGCATTTGGTGGCCAGGCACAGATAAAGTTGCATCAATAGAAACCCCACCCTTTTGGGAAAGCTGTAATTTTCACTGGTTAGTCTTGGTAGGAACTTACTCAGGGTTTGGACTGTGAACAGAAAACTGGGGTGTGAATTTACAGTGTGAAAAGCTAATCTGCACTAACTTGCCATATAGCCGCTCTTGGGGTAGAAAGAGATGTTGCCAAATAAAGCAGCTCATGTGTTCTGGGATGTATCTTGGCAGAGCTGATCTGATTCATTTGGTGACACAGATGTGTTCAGCAGGGACAACAATCCTGGCAAAACTCAGCAAATGGGGGAACCTTGGGCTTCTCTGCTAGCAAAGGAGAGCCCAGGGACTCCTCAGGCTTACCTCTGCATTTGACGAAACCTGGGGTTTCCCCTTTTGCAGAGATAGGTTCCAAGTTGGATTTCCTGGATGTGTGTCTCTACAAATAGGGAAGCCACAGGTCACTCAGGATTGGCTCCCAGGAGCATTGGCCCAGATCCCTCCATTTTCAGAGGCACACCCCAGGTTGGATTTCCTAGGCACACGTCTTGTTATATTTACCTAAAATGGTAGAGGAATCCACAACTAAAAGAATGGGAGTACTTCCTATTCCTGGGGTGTACAGGATCAGGTCCCTGAAACCTTATGGGTGCTTACCTGGGGTAGGTGGAGAGTGCAGGCAGCTCTGGGCTGCTCGCATTTTCCTGCCCTAAAGCTAACAGATGTCCATCACACAAATTCTTACCACCTATGTTGAAGCCACAAATGTTGGGCGTTTGTGGTGCACCAAGTGGCATGGATGTCTGTTTGTTTGGTTTTTGTGCCACCGTAAACTTTTTTTTTTAAGGCAGCACAAAGGCAACATCTGTTTCCAGCCTGTGCATGCTGAGAGTGCCTCTGTGAGAGGCATGGAATGGCGAGGTGCACTGCAAGGCATGTCTGAAGCAAATTATAGGCAGGGGATTTGAAAGCATTCAAAATGAGCTGGCTGTGCAAGGATAGACGGCCATTGGAAAACATGAGAACATTTCCCCTGATTCATCCAGAGGTTGATTTTGCCACTGTAGAACCAAAGTTACATAGGGCTACATTATGTGTTCACAGTCACTTTTAGCTGGGATTTTTCTAGGAGTTAGCCTGTTCACATACCCATGGTTTTGGTGTGCACTAAGAGTGTCCAGACAGGGAAGTGAGTGTGAAGTATCTAGGTCACTGCTAATTCACACCTTTACTTGCTGTGCATTATCTTCCGTGTGTAAACACGACCATAGTTAAGTCTTTATATTCATCCCTTATGTTTTCAGGAACAAGCCTGAATGAATAGATGTGCCTTATACCTGCCCTGAAGGTAAACACTCAAAACTTTCTTGGCACCTAATGGGAGTGAATGACTTCCAGAATCAAAGACCTGCCTCAGCCATGCAGCCATTTCAGTCTAGCAACTCTGTGCAAATATACCCCAGCAGATTTCAATTGCTGTAGTGGCTAAGGAAAAGATTCGGTCACCCTGAAATGTGGCCACAGCCCACAAATAAATTTGATTTTTTACCAGTTTTTGAAGGGAATCCCATTGTTTTAGTTGTGGATTCCTCTACCATTTTAGGAAGAAATAACCATGATTTATTTTATTAACTTTGGCAATGAAAGATACTGGAGTGAGCCTAAGTTAAGACCTGCCAAGTTTCACTTAGTTGGAAGTCTCTCATTATGGATGAATCTTTTAGGCCTTTTTTAGAATATCTCTCTCTCATGATAAAGTATTTTTCAGTATGTTTCAATGAGACGTTAAAAATTCTTTTCAAGTATTTTAAACACTCCTTTATCCAAATTGCCACTGCTTGACAGCCCCATAAGCTGTACTCATCCAGAGCTGGGTTGATTCCTGTCTGTTGTAGAGT
This sequence comes from Alligator mississippiensis, assembly GCF_030867095.1. NCBI lineage: Eukaryota > Metazoa > Chordata > Crocodylia > Alligatoridae > Alligator > Alligator mississippiensis. The sequence goes on along the minus strand of NC_081826.1, from coordinate 115,928,347 downwards.
AGCAGCAGAGACCTCATCTGCTCTGGTTTCACTAAGGCTAGGGACAGAAATTACAAATAAACAGGTCAAAGTGATTGGAAAACAGTTCAAATCTGTAACACAACAGAAGTTCAGTGCACACAAACTGCTTTAAAATGGCTGAAACTGGTTTAACATAAACCTGGATGATGTATTACTAGACTTAACTGATTTAGGTTAAATCAGTTTATTGAAGTTCTGTCCCAGATCCCCTCCAGATTCCTTCCAGATTCACAGTCTCCCAGCATTCCAGGATGCTTTGCACCTCCTCAACAAATTTTTCCTTGCAGGATGCACAGGCTAACTTTGGCACAAGCTGTCTGCTTCAGCTGAGCAGGGAAACATGCTTTAATGCCCCCCAGCTTCTGGACTGGGTCACTGCATGCATGTGGCTGCATTTCCAGAATCAAAAGTGAATGTCCATTCACTTGCTTATTGGTTCAATCTATGCAGCTTAAACTAACCTGTGAAGATTGAATCAATTCAGCCTGAGGCTTTTTGACTGTTTGTACTTAGCCTAAAGGTTAAAAGCAACCTAAAAATCTGGGGGCTTTTCATGGGAGAAATGAATGCTTCCCTTTGCCCCTGCTACAGCTACTTTTGCAGGAATATACCCAAAGCTACGTTTCAATTTTTATTAATATCGTATGTGAAAAGAGTATCTTTGTCCAAACATGCATGGACCATAAGCTTGTTTTTCAATCATTGGGTTTTTTGTATTTCTTTTATGGCTATAGGAACCCACTTTCAGAAAGTAATCTGACCCAGACATGTATATTTCTAGTAAATGATTTATCTTCAATCAATGGTTATACATATGTTGAAAAATCTGCTCTGTCCCAGCTTCCTAAATTTGTTACCAAAAGAAAAAAAATCGCTCAGCTGCAGCTTTGGTTTAAATGAGAAAGCTGTAAAAGAAGGGCTGCAACCTTTTGAATTCTCTTTACTTCTCTGGGGGTATGTCTATGCAGCAGAATGAAGATGCGATGGTGTCATGAGTATCTACAACTAGAAAGATACCAGGTGATGAAGCTGGCAATAAAGATGTGACAGCATGCTTCAGCATGGGATCAATCCCAGGCTCTGAGTATACTGTCTTATTACATTGTGGCTATTTAAGCTGGACAAAAAACCCAAGGCTGAATCGATTCAATCTTTGCAGGTTATTATAAGCTGTGTTGATTGAACTGATAAGCAAGTGAACAGACATTTATTTTTCATTCTGGAAATGCAGCCACATACCTGCAGTGGCCCAAGCCGGGAGCGGGAGCGGGGTGGGGGTGGGGGGGGGCGGCAGCGGGCAGGGCAGACCATGCTAGAGCACATTAAAAAGCTAGGTGACTGTGGCATTGATACCTACACAGTCAGATAGGTTGCAAATTGGCTAGGGGGCCACTCCCAGAGAGTAGTGGTGGATGGGTCATATTCGACCTGGAGGGAGGTGGGCCATGGAGTCCCTCAGGGTTTGGTCCTTGGGCCCGTACTTTTCAATTTCTTTATCAGCAACTTGGACGAGGGGGTGAAAAGCACCCTGTTCAAATTTGCTGACGACACCAAGATTTGAGGCAAGGTGGGCACGCTACAACTGGACCTGGATAGGTTACAGGGGTGGGCAAATGTGACTAGGATAGGATTCAATACTGACAAATGCAGAGTACTGGACTTGGGCAGGAAGAACCAGCAGCATATCTATAGGCTGGGGAACACCCTTCTTGAAAGCACAGTGGCAGAAAGAGATCTTGGAGTCATTATCAATTCTAAAATGAACATGGGCCACAAATGTGAGGACGTGGTCAGCAAGGCTAACCGCACCTTGTCATGTATCCACAGATGCATCATGAGCAGGTCCATGGAGGTGATCCTTCCCCTCTGTGCGACACTGGTCAGGCCACAGCTGAAGTACTATGTCCAGTTCTGGGCACTGCATTTCAGGAGGGATGAGGGTCCAGAGGGTCCATCAAGAGGGTCCAGAGGAGGGCCACTCACATGATCGGGGGCAGCAGGGCAGGCCCCACAAGGAGAGCCTAAGGGACCTGGACCTGTTCAGCCTGCACAAGAGAAGGCTGAGAGGGGACCTTGTGGACATCTATAAACTTACCAGGGGGGACCAGAGGGGATTGGGTGAGACCCTGTTTCCCCGAGCGCCTCCCAGTGTAGCAAGGAATAATGGCCAAAAGTTACTGAGAGTAGTTTCAGGCTAGACATCAGGAGATGCTACAGTCAGGGTGGCCAGGATCTGGAACCAGCTTCCAAGGGAAGTGGTGCTGGCTCCTACCTTAGGGTTTTTTTAAAGGAGGCTCAATAACTACCTGACTGGGGTCATGTGAGCTTAACTTAGTGGGAGTCATATAAGCCCAGTATTCATTCTTGCCCAGTGCAGGGGGTTGAACTTGATGATCTGCTCAGGTCACCTCCGACACTACATCTATGAATCTATGAATCCCTGCCTGGCTGCAGCAGACAGCTGGAGCCAAGGCTAGCTTGTCCACCCTGCAAGGGAGAATTTGTTGAGGAGATGCAAAGGATCCTGGGATGCTGGGGTTTGTGAGTTAACTTGAATGTGGAGGGGATCTGGGACAGAACTTCAGTCTAAATCAGTTAAGTCTGGTACTACATCCATCCAGGCTTATCTTAAGCTGGTTTCAGCCATTTTGAGAGCAGTTTGTGTGCACTGAACTTCTGTTGTGTTATAGATTTGAACCGGTTTCTGATCACTTATGCCTATTTATGTGTAATTTCTGTCCCTAGCCTGTGAAGCTCAGGCTGTTGCATCTTCATTGCTATTAACCTGAGCTAGCTAAATTCACTTGAGTGTAGATTTGCCTAGTTGTGCAACAATCATGACTTTTATTACTCATACCATAACTAACACAGCCTATGCCAAAATGTATGGCTCTCCTCTGCATGAAGTAAGCAATCATGGGTTGCTGTCACCTTTACTTATTTCAAGTGAATTCCTCCTCACCTTATGGATACAGGATTCTATTATGTCTATTAGCCATATTAAGGTTATGATAATGTCCTGAGAAAAATAATGTAGTTCATAAAACATCTTTAAAGCACCTTGTTGTGCTTTGCTACTGAAGATATCTCAGCATGGGGTCACTCCACCTCAGCAGGGAGTAGAAGAGACAGTGAACATGTAGAGAGATTTCCAAGATTGAAAAGTAGCCAGGACTCCGAGGTTGTATGACTAGCCCCAAGTGATCTTTAAGACTAGTGGAGATTTTTGTGTCTCGTTTAAAAGAAAACAGTAGCAACATGATAGTATCCCTTAGCATGGTGCTGAGGCACTGACTTAGAGGACAGACCCTTTATTTTACAAGTGGAGTCTATCCTCCCATTACTGATTTAGTACTGCTCATGAAGTTTGATGACATTAGAGCACATAGCAATATGATGGGTATTATATGTGTGTGTGTGTGTGTGTGCATGTGTGTGTGTGTATACAGTTAGCCAAAAGGGATCTGCTCACAAAGATGCGCTATTTTGAAGGAAATTATTTGTAAAGTGTTTTGGCCTTTCTGTGTAAAAGGGTGTAGTCATTTCTGGTTCCCTGCCACTTTTTACTCAGGTCATTAAAATGCCATGAGAAAAGTAAGGAAGTTTAAAAAGAAAAAACTTTCAAAATGCCTTCTTATGGCTTGATATGGAAGATATTTCAGCACAAATGAACAGCAAAATGATGGTCTCCAGTCTGCATAGTAGATATTTTATCATCACTGCAGGTCTCAATTGCTTATACTCTAGCCACAAACCTATCACACAATAAATGTCTACTTAGAACTTCTATCATTTCTGAGGTTTTAGAGGAGAGCAGAGATTACAGTCACTGTTGTTTCTTAGAACACAAAGGACAAGAAGTTTGAGTGCAAATTGTATTTTGGCATCTGGTGGAAATGATTTCTCTGCAGCAGTGAGGAAGGTTCCTTGTCGCTCTTGCATATGATATGAAGGTCTCAATAGATGCTGCAGACTGTTCCTGTTGTTCTTCCATTTTTCAGTGTTTGCATGGGTTTGTGCCTGATTCAAGGGGTTATCTGTTAACAAAACTTTTATATGTTAAGAATACATTGGACCTTGGTTTTAGCTAATGTATACATTTATTATCCCCAAACTTTTTACTATACTAAATCAAATATTGTTAGTGGAGTCAGTGACTGATGGATGTAAACCACTGGTGACCAACCCAACTGGTGGATCCCTGAGCCTCTTGAAGTCGATCCTGGGCTGGAGGGGTTGAGCGTGCATGTGCCCCCTGCCCAGCCCAGCAGGTCAGGCTGTTGGGGAGGGAAGGGGCAGAGGCCCAGGGAGCCCGTGCAGCGGGGTTCAGGGCATAAAGCCCAGCCTGCAGTGGCAGCTGCCTACACTGCGGACAGATTGTGGGGGCACATGCCTCCCCCCAAAATGTGGGGCAGTGCCGGTGGCTGCAGCAGCTCTGAGGTAGGAAATGAGGCAGGGGCAGGCCTTGCACAGCTGGCACAGGCAGAGGACAGAGCCATGAGTGGCTCATCCAGGGGTGTGGGGAGTGGGGGCATGTAGCTGAGGATGGCACGGGGGCCATGTGCCTCCATATCTGCCCACGGGGCGGGGCAGTCTGAAGGCTGGGGCTAGAGAGATGCTAGCTCTTCCTGGCCTGGCTTCAGAAGTGGTGATGCTGGGTGCAAGGCCACAGGGTAGGGCCATAGCCCCACCAACTGCCACTGCCAGTGCCGTTGCCTCCCGCCTGCCCCTAGCACAAGTGCAGGCTAGGCCTGGCGAGAACAGCTCAGTGCAGCCTGCTCCCCCCATTCAAGGACTTGGGGGCTGGCGGTTGGTGGGTGCAGTGGAGGGCAGGCTGCGTCGGGCTGTTCTCGCTCAGCCTGGCCTGTGCTTGTTTGGGCGGCACCAGCCCTGGAGGTGGCAGTTGGGAGGGCTATGGCCCCTCCCCCATGGCTTTGCTCCCAGCACTGCTGCTACAGCCTGGCCAGGAAGAGTCAGTTCTGCCCTGGCCCCAGCACGCAGCCCACCCTGCCCCGCTCCCCTACGGGCAGATCCGGGGGCATGTGCCCCCCATGCCCTCTTGGGCTGTGTGCCCACCCTCCCTGCACCCCCTGGATGAGCTGCTCATGGCTCCATTCCCTGCCCTGCACTGGCTGTGCAGATCCTGCCACTGCCTCTGCCCCATTCCCTATTTCCCTGCCATTGGGGGAGGCAGATCGAGGTCCCAGTGGTGAGGGAGGGAGTGGGGCTAGGACTGGGGCCTCAATCTGCCCTGTCCCCCCACAGCCCTTTCCCCTCCCCTCGACCCCTCCCCACAGACTTACCTGCTGGGCAGGGGGGAGGAGGGGTTAGATCTTTGGTTCCTTTTAAATTCCAAAAGTGATCTCCGACCTAAAAAGGTTGGAGACCACTGATGTAAACACTGTAGGTGGTGGACACTTGGCAATAGCACTCACGTAGCCTTGGACATTCAGACCTGTTGTAGTGAAAGAGGGAAAGGAGGCCACAATCTATCCCCCACTCTGTCTAGAATGTCATCAGTTCTTTAACTTCCACCTGGTTGGTCTCAAAGGACAGGCAGAAGGGACCTCAATTGACCATTTCAGGTGTTAGTGCCACAAAAAAAGAAAAGCAAAAAAGCAATGCATCATTCAAATTCCTTTAAAACAGCAGCAGTGTGGAAGCATATTGAACTCATTAGTAACATGCAAATAGACTGAACACAAAATTGCACAAATTAGTATTTAGAAAAAAAAGATGAAGTAATGTTATGCAATTACAAGAGCCTGAAAATATGGCTGGTTTATTGAGAGATGCCATTGTTTTGTCTCAGTGACATAGCTGAGAAAACCTTACCAATAAGAAATGCAACAGGGACATTTTCGGTGAAAAATCCTCCGTGTGAAAGGCAGAAAGACAGAAGCAAATTCTGTTTTCATTTACAAATATGCAGCCAGGCATAGGCAGAATTTGGCCCACTCGTTCATTTTTTCTCATATTTTCAAATGATGGCACAATTCTCTTATATACTTCCAGAAAGCAAGTTAAATTGAGAGCTGCCATGTATGAAATTCTATCCAAAGCTAATTCAACTCCCTATAAGCCCTAAAAGGTTCTGTGGTGGCTGGTTAAATCTTTTCTTTTTTATCCTTTAGCATTCCAGGAAGGAAGCTGAAGTAGTGAGAATATGATTTGAATCTTAGGTGCTTCTCATGACATCTCTGGACAAAGAAATTCCAACAAGTTTTTGAATGTTCATAATTGTGAAACAAACCCAAATGGCAAATTCTTCACAGCTTGCCAATGCATAGATTTTAAGACCAGACAAGATCACTGCAAGAATCTAATTTGAACTACATAACACAGGGCAGAGAATTTCATCCAGTGACTACTCCCACAAGCCAATACCTTGCTGTTAAATTTGGGTATATCTTTTAGGATTACTACTAAAGAATTACTACTAAGAATTACCACTACTACTACTAGTAGTAAAAAAAACACAGAGAATTACTATTCCATCTTGCCTTTCAGATATATAAAATTCTCTGATTATTTCAACATTTCAGTCCTTTACTTTTTTTTTCTTAGTCACCAAAAAAGGTTTGCCCTGTCTCATTTACACCTGTTCTTTAGCACTAAAACCCAAAAAGGATATTAGGGATGTTTCTTATGTTCTTTTATTTGACATCCTTCTATTTGAAGAATGGGATTCTGAATGACATGGCTATTAAACAGGAGATATTTTTCCCAGTTGACCTTATGAAAGGCCTGTTGGCTTATTTTGCAGTCTGGTGGAAGATAAACAGTAATGAGCTGTACAGGCTGTCCAACTCTCAGCCCTGCAGTCATAAGTGGCCTGCAAGGGGTTAATTTGTGGCCTCTGATCTTCCACTCCCTGCTGCTGTGGTTGCAGCAGAAGCCATGGTCTCTAGGTTCCCTCTCCTGCCTCCAGCTTCTGCTCCCCAGGTGTCAGGGAGGTGCAGTGCAGTGCAGTCCCCAGGGCTGAGGGAGCCCACATGACACAGTGCAGTGTGTGTGTGGTGGGCTGGTGCAGATGGGTACATTTGCATAGCATGTGGCCCCTAACTGCTTAGAAGTTGGATAGGCCCTGATTTAGTATGTGTCTACAGTGCAGTCAGCGGTGTGATGTGGGATCTTGGTACTTGCTTTACTGCTAGCCCTCACTGAAGTCTATGCTGCCCTGCTTTCACTGCTAGTGTTATCTGAGAAAGTGAGATGAAAGCTAGCATGGTTTAAAGTTATATGTGCACTTCTGATTGGAGGTGTACAACACAGCTGGGCACCTGGGACAGATGCAACACAAGGGAAGTGACTTGCAACTTCCCCTGCGTGGCTGACAGGATCATGCACCTGTGACAGCAGCAGCCAGTACCATCCCTCCACCTTGGTAAATCAGCACATGGGGCTGCTGCTACACTTTTTCTTCTGTAGCTACTCTGCTACCTCTTATTGCAGTGAGACATACCCTCAGGCAAAAAAAGGATCAGGTTGGTCACAGTCTACTGCTGGAATTTTTGTGCTTGTTGTTTTTATCTTCTTACAAACATTTTGTATTTAGTAACTACATTTATATGTGTCATTTGGGGCAGGCAAACACATTCTGCGTGTTTCTACACATGCATTAGATCCAGGAGCAGTTTATTCATGAGTAAATTACTTGCTAGTAAATAGTCCTGGGAAGGTGTCCACATGAGCAGGGAAGTAGGAGCAGATTTGCTACTATTGGCAGCAAACTGTTCCTGCTTCCTGGGTCCCTGCAATGGGTCTCTGCTGCCACCAGGGGAGCTCTAGGCTCCCCCTGGTCGCTAGCCTAGGGGGAGCACCAGGCCAGGAGACAGCCGTCATCTGGCTGGGGATGGGACATTGCTCCCTGCCCCTGGGGGGCTCCCTGCTGTTGGGGCAGGGATAATGTCCCCTTGTCCCAGCAGCAGGAAGCCTTTGGCCCCGGCTCCTGGACTTGGGGCAGAGGACCTGGAAAGAGCTGAAGGAGAGGGGCACGTCCCGGGCATGGCCTGATCCAGTGATGGGGCAGCTAGCAGCTGCTCCCCAGCCTGTTCCCCACCCACTTCCATGATCATTGAACTGAGCAGGGAACAGACTCTCAGAACAGGGAACAGCCCGTGCCCCATGATCACAGAGTGGAGGCTGGGTCAGGGGCAGGTCCTGGCCCTGTGCTCCAATTGAGCAATCAAGGTGTGGGGCTTGAAAGAACTGTAGAGAAGGAGCTGGTCTCAGCCCCCTGCCCCCATCCACTGCTAGCTGCCCCACTGGCAGATTGGGGTAGGGGCCTGGGACCTGTCCTACCCCTATAGCTCTTTCCAAGCCCTGTGCCTTGATTGCCCAATCAGGGCATGGGACTGGGATCTGCCTCTGACTGGGACAGTTCTCACCCCCTGCACCACAATTGCAGGGCAGGGGCTGGAGAGCCTGTTTCCTGCTCAGCTCTGTAATCACAGAGATCAGTGGAGAACAGGCTGGAGAGCCTGTTTCTCAGCCAGTTCCATGATCATGGAGCTGGGCAGGGAAAAGTCTTCCCAGGCCCCACCAGCATGGAGCTCCCTCCCAGTGCCAACCGTGGGGCTGGCACTGGGAGATAAGGATCTGCAGTCACAGGACTCGGGCTGGGAGATAAGGATCACCCACTGCCGGCCCTGCAGTCACAGACCTGGCACCGGGAGAGAAGCATCTCTTAGCCTGAGCTCCATGACTGTGGAGCTTGGCCTGGGAGGTAAGCATCTCCCAGCCCCCCACTCAAATGCAATTGCAAAGCAGGGGCTGGGAGATATGGGGGCTGGGAGATAAGGATCTCCCAGGCCCCGCTCCCTGATCTTTATCTCAGAGTGTGGGGCTTGGAGCTCCCTACTGCCTGGGCAGGGAGATATAGTCCCTGCCAGGGCATTGGTGGCAGAGCCCATCCTGGCATCAAGGAGCATCCTGGGGGTGGGGAGCAATTTTCTGTCCCCTCCTGGACAGCTGACCGGTGTAGATTTGCTCTGTGTCAGGCATCTACATAAGCACTATTATGGAGTAACTAATTGCAAGTAAATTTGTTACTTGCATTTGCAGTTAGCAAATTTACTTGTGATTAGTGAAGTTTACTGTGCAGTAAGCATGTGCATGTGTAGACATGCAAGCTTACTACACAGTAAACTATGCTACTGCGCAGTAATGCTTCTTGTGTAGATGCATGCAAGTATCATGAAACCAATATGGACTGTTAGGAAAAGTCTAGTTCAGTGCTCCCTCACTGAAGTACACCCAGTCAAAAATGCAGAGAAACATCATCTACTTTGCCAGCTTGGAGAGAAAAAAGAAGCAGGAGAATTGAAAACTGATCCTGCCATATTGCTATAAAAATCTGCACCTGGATTTGGGAGTTACAGTCTCTCTTTTTCTCTAGTATCTCCCTCCTCCTCCATCTACTTCCACTCCCTTTTCCCTCCTCCTCTGCTTGGTTTGGAAACTTTTCATTACTAATAAACTATAGCTAATTTCCAAAAGGCACCGGTTTGTAAGCAAGTGAATACTGTTCCTTCCTTTCCTTCTCTCCTACCCCCAAAAACAATATATGAAGATAAGATGTATGGAAAAGGTGAAGAACAGAAAAACTAAAAGAGAAAATGTGTGTGTGTGTATGTGTGTGTGCGTGCGAGCACGTGTGTGCAGGGAAAGACCCAGAAATCAAGGAAATCAGAACCATGCCATGTAAAATTGTTACAGCTGTTTCTGTTTTTATTGGCTGTTTCTTTTGGATTCATTTCTCCAGCAACTGCTGTTCATGTGAGCAGGAAGGCATGCAGCATGACATTGCTCTGTGCTTGAGAGGTCCTGGGGCCAGGGGTGGAGAGTGTGGGGAGAGGAAGAGGGTGTGGTGGTGAGGAGGAGGTTTGTGGGGGCACATCAAAGTACATCCTGGTAATGTGTTACAGTAACCCAGGAAATTAAATACAGAAACATTAAATAATCTAATAGGAATATAGGATTTGTAATACAGATCAAACTGTTGGTTCATGTAGGCAGCAATAGCTGATTGGTACTTGATGCCTCAGGGGAAAAGGAGGCCCCTTTCCACCATTAATATAAACCTAATTAGCTTTCTTTCCAGAAGTTCTTTGCAGAGATTTGGACACACAGTATTCCTCACATACAAACAGAACAGAATGCATTACAAAGTATGTCCCCTACAAGCTGGGACAGTGTGAGGTGCTTGGATAGTAATGGGTCCTGGACAAGCATGCAAGGAGTGCCAAGAGGGTGTACCTAGCTATTTGAGTAATTTTGTATATAGGGAAACAGTGGTTGGGGGAAGAGATCTATTTACTTTTTTCAAGTGAGGAAATATTTATTCTATTTACAGATAAAATTAAATGTCTGCTTCTGTGGACAGAAATCCTAGATGAAATCTAAAAGCCATGAAATGCAATCTTAGATGGTCTACTTAGGTAACTGACTAATAAGAGAAAGAAGTCTGGCAGAAAAAGTGAAAATACTGTTTGCTTTTTGCTCCCCCATTGGTCGCTTTGTAGTTGCTTCACTTTAATAGGTCTCATTAAGTAGTCACCTAATGGGAAGTGGACAGATCTTGAGTTTTGTTGTTTCTCAGACAAAAGACTTCATCATCCCCAAGTGCAAAAATAATTGTGAAAATTCATGCGAGGCCATGCACATGGCATTCATATTATGACAATGAGCACCTTAGAAATGTTTATTAATTAATTAAAGAAGCACATTTTATTTTTTTTGTTGAGTTTGCCAAACAAAAGAATACAAAAATAACAATTCTATTTTTTATTCTGGAAACTCATCAAAAGAAAATAAAGTGAAAACAAAGGAATTAAATTAAAAAATACATCTTGTGATGTAATGGTGATTATTTCATACACACATACACATATACACACACATGCACACATACATGTATTTAGACAACAGGGAACCTTAACATTTTATACAAAAACCAAATTAGATGAACCCTAAACAAACTATTCCTATGTTATTAAGCATTATATCTAGCTCAGCAAATTATACTGGAACCCAGGTCCTCATTTCCACCTGTTCTTTGTTTTCCTTTGTATGTGAGCCAAAATGTGTCCCATATGTCAAAATTCTAGCAAGTATAATGAAATGTCCCCTAAAATGGTTTCTTCACTCAGAATGCCTTCAAATCATACAGGGACTGAGTTCAAATCCATGACCTAAATCATACCTTCTACAGCTTGGTTGCAGATCAGATACAGACCTGGAAGGTGCCTTGTTACCATGTCCATTTCACATTTAGCTAAAATCAAGAATCTGAAACAGAATTGATTTACAAAATGCTATATATGGAACTTGAGCCAGATGTAAAAAGTCACCCATTAAGCTCTCCTCTGAGCACACAAGTCAGGTAATTATGCTCACTTCTGGCTTCAGTGTTTTACACATGCAAATAATTCCATTGATTATGTTCTAGTTTGTTTAAAGTTAGGTATGGTTTTGCTAAACTTGTGCTTACATGAGTGACTATATGATTTCATAAATCCTGCCTGAACATGCAGATCAGATAACAGCACACCAAGCATCCCTTTTACCTCATACAATTACTTGTATAAAGGGGTTGGCTTGTAAATAATGAATCACTTTGAAAATTCAGACCTTTGTGAGTAACAGTCACAGGGAGAGACCCTCTCTAAGGCTTTGTGTTCCATACAAATGCCCAGAGCAAATCATGAAACATTAATGAAATACGAGTGTTCTTTTAAAAGCTCTGACTGGAACCTTAGGACAACTGTGAAAAACCCACCTTGCTCATCACTTTTCAAAGCAAGGAATAGAAGATTTCTGACTTCTAATCTAGGGCCTCATCTACTGACTCAGTTAAGTTGCACTTTTGGGTTGGAAATCTTGGAAGAAAAATAATTTCTTATTAGATTTGTGTTATTTCTTGGCTCTGAATAGGGCAGAAATGCAAGAATAGATTTTCTTGTGGTATTTTGGTATTTCCACATCAGGTCTTAGCAAAATATGAGCAGTGATGCATGAAAACAAATAAAAGGTTCTCAACAGATAAAAGTTAACTATATATTTTTTTGAACTTCATAAATGTTTCATAAGTAATTTTGATTTGAGCCAAAGTTTTGAGTCAGCTTTATGTTAATTGGATTTCTTTGTCCATTCCTAGCAATTAGTGATTAGAGCTCTGGGAATCTCCATGTTAATCAGCTGCAAATGCTAGCAGTCTGAATTACATGAAAGGACTTTTTTTAAGTTCACAAGTTTAGCAGGACTGGGGTTTAAATAAAGCAATTATGTTCCCCAACTCTCCAGAAACTGCACCATGTAACACATTCTCATCATCTACCTACTCACACAGTTTTATGTAGATTGGAAAAGTTTACAATTTCTGTCCTTGCTTGATGTTTGAAGAAGACAAGTGTTGCCCCTGCTACCCCAACCAACCGACCCACCTACCCCCCGCCTCCCACACACACACACACATACACATACACAAGGAAGCACTTAAAAAGATCTGATTTCAGTTTTGTGTTTGGAAATGTTTTTAAAGGACCAGTGAATAGGAACTTTGGGCCAGATCCAAAAATGGGATTTGAGCACCTATAAATTAGGTGTAGCAACACCTACATTTTAGCTACCTGTTCCTACCAGTTTGAATCCAGAATCTCAAACTAGGTATCTGGGTTCCCAATGCAGCACACAAGGGTGAGCATCTCAGAAGAGAGATGCAAGGAAACCCTTGTACTAAGTGGGGATCCAGCCAGTCAGAACCACTAAGAACAGGCTTGTCTCTTTGGAGTTTAGCTAGCTGAGTTAGGGCCGAAGGGAAACATCTCTTTTCTCTTAGGAGTCAGAGCTCAGAACCCGTTCCTGAGGGCTGGTGCCATGAAAAAACTGATGGGACTCTGGTTAAAGTGCAGCTGCAGATTGTGACTTTTATATAGTAACCTAATGGTCAGAACACTGGCCCTTGGAGAGGGAGACCTGAGTTTTAGACCGTCCTCAATCTGAAAGGGATTTGAACCTACATCTCCCACCTCTCAGGACAGGGCCCTAACAACTAGGCCAGGGATTGGCAACATTTTAGAGCAGGCTGATGTAAAGAGAGCTTTGCTCTGACTGCAGGTTACTTCCAACCCAGCCTTTGCTGCCATCACTGCAGCCATAGTCGCTTCTCTTCCTAAAGTCTTGACACTATCACTTCTTCCCCCTGGGTGGGTGAAGTCTTCCACCACTGAAAGGCTGCTGAAGTCCCCTGCCATTGAAAGGCTGCAGTGGGTCCTAGCTCCACAGGCCAGGCTGTAGGCTGCCAACCTCTGAGCTAGGCCATATAATAGTTGGATGTGGTACACTCTTCACTATTCCTGTTGAATCTGGGCATTGGACAGCAATGAATGCAAATGTCATGCAGCAGGAAGTTTCATGTTTACTTACAAGTTAACTGTTCTGTTAAAGTCTCCTTGCTTAGGGACAGAAGTTACACATAAACCAGTTTAAGTCATTAGAAACTGGTTTAAACCTGTAACAGAACAAAGTTCAGTGCGCATAAACCAGTTTCAAAATGGCTGAAGCTGGTTTAAGATAAGCCTGGTTGAATGTAGTACCAGACAACTGATGTAGGTCAAACAGGTTTATAAAACTTCTGTCCCAGACTCCTATAACCATTCAATTAGGTTACTTGAATTTTGTTGGGACAGATCTCTCAGATCTAGTATGATCCTTCAGCCCATATCTGGTGGGTGTCAGTGTTAGGCAGTTTGGAAAATCCACCTATCTGTACATTTAGGACATTTGTAAAAATTTGCCCACAAGCACCAAACAAATTGCTTGTTTGGAGTATTTCAATGAACATAATGTCATTAAAACAAACAAACCTATTTATGAAATACATGGGATGTTGTGGCAGAATGGGTGACATATCTTGTTAGATCTCAAGAGATACGAGTTCAAGCTGTGCTCTAGGCTTATGGCAAAGACTGCCCCTTAGTTGACCTTGGCTGTAAATGGGTGTTGGTTTGGTTATGCTGAAGATCAAAGGTGCCTGGATGGGATGCTAACCATCTCACTTCTTTTTTTCAAGGTAAAAGGGAAATATCAGTAAGTGAGCTGGTCCCTTAAGAGGATCTTCCAAGGTGTTTAGCCCTACATGCCTTTGAAGACCTGGGACTCAAGCTTCAACTTCCACCTTGATTATCCTCCCAAATCATGGGATAGCAAGTTATAGGGAAGCCTGCTGGGAAGAGAGATAGATCTGAGTGCCTTTCTGATCAGGCAGATATCTAAGGAAAGCTAGTAACTTGCTGGAAGTGATAAGAGGGTGGAAAACAGCTGTAGGATCAGTAGATTTTTGTGGAGAGGTACTTGAGGCAGAAGCCTTGATGCACTGTACTGAAAGAAATGAGGCAATATGGAAGGCACATGCTGAGGAATGTTGAGAAGAACCAGAGAGGAAGCCTAGGATAGGTAGGTAATGTAGGATAGGATCCTGGAAAACAGTGAAGTAAAGCAGTTCTGAACTGAGGGCAGACAGTTGTCATGTATTATGGGTAAGGAATGCTGGTAATCCCTGACTTCTAGGGGGGAAAGGACTAATGAGCAGTAGAAAGCTGTGCAAGAAATGGGAAGGACAGTAGGAACTGGTGGCTTGTGAGCAGAAAAGCAGTTTTTTTTATTTTTTTTATTTTTAGGATATTTAGTTTGGTTGGAAGGCCGAACCAGCTAGAGAAAGACACTTCCAGGAGGTGAAATTGAGCAGCTGTTCCCCTACAGAGGATTTTTTCTGAATGTGACTTGTAGACTTCTCTGAGGAATGTAGCTCTCACATCTCTTCAGCAATTGTTTTTTCCTCCACTGAGTACAGGGATAAACTATTACTAATGCTTAACGTATGACTGTTCCTGAATTTCCCCCAGTATATAAATCTCTATCAAACAATGTTCTTATTTTTGCAGCAAAATAAACTCTTTTTTCCAACTCTAGAAGCTGCTGTTATTTTCTACAAGAAAGGAACGAAGTGGAGCAAGCGTTGCCTTGCATTTTTACAGGCCCGTGAAACTGTTGGCATAATGCTGTTTTTATAGGCTATTATTTTCCACAGTCCTGCTCCCAGGTAACTGCTGTCTCACATAAAAACCAGGATGTCCATATGTGGGGCCTGATTTACTCAAACATTCTAGCTGCCTTGTGCCACTCTAGCACTGCATAGCAACTACAAGCCTGGCTTAACTACAAGCATGTAGTGGTGAATCTAGCCTTTAGGGCTAAGTACAGCCAGTCAAAAAACCCAGGGCTAAATTGATTCAATCTTCACAGGTTAGTCTAAACTGTGTAGATTGAATTGATAAGCAAGTGAACAGACATTCACTTTTGATTCCAGAAATGCAACTATATGACTGCAGTGCCCCAGTCCAGAAGCCAGGGGTGCTAGAGCACACCTCTCTGCTTGGCTCAAGCAGGCAGCTTGGGCCTAAGCTAACCCACACACCCTGTGTCAGGGGGTTTGTGGGGGACGTGAAAAGCATCCTGGGATGCTGGGAGACTGTAAGTCAACTTGAATCTGAAGGGGATCTGAGATAGAACTTCAATAACCTGATTTAACCTAAATCAATTAAGTCTGGTACTGCATATATCCAGATTCATCTTAAACTGATTTCAGCCATGTTGAAAGTGTTTTATGTCCACTGAACTTCTGTTATGTTACAGATTTGAACCGGTTTCTGATCACTTACACCAGTTTATGTGTAATTTCTGTCTCTAGCCTAAAGTTGGTTATGCTTCTGTGTGATATGCCAATGGGGACTAATATTTCTGGCAGGCATGCTACAAATTAGCACTACACCCTCACTGTGTACCACTCTGATCCCCTTCCCTTGCCCAATCAGTCACTCTGCTTTCTGTTCCCTGCCTTATCTTCTGCTTTGCTTTCTGTTTCCTGCCTTATTTGCTACTGTACTGCCTGTCTCCTCCCCAGTGTACCATGTGACACACAAAAGCTGCCTGTTCACTTGCTGCCTGTGGCATGTGTACTACAGGTTGGCCACTCCTGTGATATACAATCCAACTCCAAAAATGAGGTTCCATCAGCTATTTAATGGCTTTTAAAATATATATATAAATACAGGATTTTTTTTGTTGTGATCACATCCTTTTTACCTTTGGTTGCACAGCCGTAATTTTATTTTAGCATTTTAAATATAAGACTAAAACAATGGGGAACATACAAATTTGAAAAATAGATTTGTGAATAATTTGAGTAAATGCAGATAATGCTGAGAAAATATTGCATTCCAATAAAACCAGAGGATCAATGCTCAATAGATATTAACTGGAATAGAAGGGGGCTTGGTTTGTGACCAAACATTGGTTAGTCAGTTGGACTGGGTGAATTACCTGGAGTGGGAAATAAAAGGGTTGTAATGTAATTCAATTTGTACCACAAGGTAACATTCTGGAATTGAAGCAGGTCATGTGATCCTTTGCATATTTTTGTTTTATAGGTTGTGTTTCTATCCTTCAGTGATTTCTAGTTTTTTAAATCCTTTTTTAAAGTGCTAGTCTTCTTTTAAATGTATTCAGTTGCAGCTTCTGTTGCTGCCTTTGATAGTATGTTCCACAAATTAACCCTTTGAAATATTTCTCTAAAACGCCTCTTGAAAGAATATTTCTTTCCCAGCAAAATTTCCCTCTTGAGAATGAGACATGTTAAAAAATATCGGGGAAATCACAATTTCTTTGTGCAACTTTTTTTTTAAATAAACTGTTTGGCCTAATAGGTCTAGAATAAAATTGATTTCTGGCATTGTTCAAATTCACATACTCCATAGGACCACAGTCTGCCCATGAAACAGAGGTGAGCTGATTTGGATGTTTTAAGTCTATGTAAAAAACAATTAACATTTGCTTTTGCAACTAAATGCATAAGGATAATCTCTTTATCTGAGCTTTTGATTTGGATGAGATGAGATGATCTATAGCGATGCTGTCTAATATATCAACTGGTATAAAAAGGTGATTTTTTTTCTTTTTTGCAATAAAATGTTTTGCCTTGTCCCTAGGTGATAAGACTTGTGAAATAAACTTATGTGTACAAGAACTCTAAAGAACAACATCCTTTCTTGTCTCTGAATTACGCATCAGATACTTTCCCATATTTCTAAAGGAACGGTCTCAAGAATTACTCAGTGCAAATCATGTGATGTATTCACTGTTTACTGAGACTAATTAGCTCATTTTTTTCCCTCTAATTTTACTAATAAACACCAACTTATAGAAGACAAAATTGAGAAAACAGTATTGCCTTTGGGTTTCATTGGGTTTTGTATGTATGGCTTGGAGAAGCTTTTGTGTAGGAAGAAACCAAAATGTTGATGCTTGGAGTCTGAGCATCGTGTTGGGGTAGCTTCCTCAGTAGCATGAGATCTCTCAGAGAAGATGAGGCCTCTTCTTGCACAGGTGCTGTGGGGGGGGGCATGTACTGAGCATAGCAGCTGTCACACCCTGTGTTTCTTTTGTGTCTCTGGATACATTCTGTCTTTGCAGGCTGTCTCTGCATGCTGCTGATAGTTTGGCTTGACCTCCTGCTTTCTCATCACAGGGCCAGATGAGACCACAAACACTGTAAGCTGGCCCTGAGTTCGCTGAGAACCAAAAGTCACTACGATTAATAAACTATACTTCAAATAAGTGGTATTTTGAGAATTGGGTGGCTCAATTTAACTATTCATATTCAATTTATATATGATGCAACATTAATTGTTCTGTCTCGCGTATGAAACAATCCCTATACAAGGCTTCTGGATCAGCTATGTCATAACAGTCGTGTGGTGCTTTATGGACTACTATAATCTTATATGTTTCCCTGATTTATTATTCTCTGTCTGAAGCAGCTCACTGAAGCCTGAAGCATTTTCAGTTGAGAGGGAGAGTGCTGGTCTTCATCTCCTGTTGTTCATTTTCAGAGGAGCTAGAGCTTGCCTGAAAATGCTAGTTACCACCTTAATCAGGTTTAACTTTCTGCTAGGTCACAATATATTATTTCACATGGAAAATATATTCCTCTGCATCCTTAAGCCTCTTGTCATCAGGGTATTAAATTATCTTGGAAGCAGGTTAAGATAATGGTGGGGTTGTTTTTTGTTGAGACCTGCAGTGAAGAAACAGATAGTCTTTCTACAGGGACCACTGCATTAAAAATGTCTTTTGTGCTATGCTTACTAAACTGCACTGTGCAGCTACCATCACATTTGGGTGATGATTACTTTGTAGGAACAAACCTTTTGTTACTGGCTTCCCTTCCCCTCCATCTCCTATGTTAGCTTTCTTCTCACTGTGTGCGGTCAGTAAGAGAGTTTCTAGGGGGAAACAAGACGATCCAGTTTGCTTAGTTTGAAAAACCACTTCTCTTGTCTGTAACCAATTTTTTGTAGCAATATATAACCCCATAGATCTGCAAGTGGAGAACAATGCAGCATTCTGACATTATTTTGATAGCTAAGGAGCCTATCACGATCATGTTACTTGAGCCTCTGATTTTTTGCTGTTTCTTTATTTACAATTACAAAAAAAAAAGTTGGCTTTCCAAAAGAAAACCTAACAGAGGTGAACAGTGATTCTTTGTTGTGGAGGGGACAGCCAGAGGAATAGGAATTTTTCAGAGGAAACACAACCACATTTGTCTACAGCATGTTTCACTATCCCAGCCATCCAGTCCTTGCTGACTATAGACAATGGAGCCAAATACAGTGCTTAAATGTGGATATTAAAACCCTGCCAGCAACAACGATTATTAAATAACACCAGAATCTCCCCTAATCTTTTTCTAAAACAGTTGGAATTGGGTGCTGGCCTAATGTCTGTGGGCAGATTATTTCAATCCCTTGTGAAAAAGAGCGCCACTGTAAGAAGTTAATACCTCTGGGACAGTATATTGGAAAGCTTCATCTGATCTACTCTGACAAATGATAGTAGTGTATTTTCCTGCCTGAGAAGGTCCCATCCATAAAAGTTAGGTTATGCCACCCACGGCATGCTCATTTGAAACGCCAACTCAGATGCTGATAGCAATTCAATACTAAGGCAAATGTGTTCTTGCGTTTGTTTGATAGAATGTCTTTCACAAAGCATATATCTGCAATTCAAACACAAGAGAAATAATGTCTTCCACTCTTACAGCTTCAGTCCCTAGGATGTTGCACAATGGCTGGGTGACAGGGAGTGTTGCCCAAAAATACTGTGCTGAATTTCTACTTTAATAGAGTGCTGTGGAATTGCACACAATAGTTTTATCTTCATATGCCTTTCAAAGTTCCTTCCAAAAGAAGTCCAACCACATACCAAGTTGCTCTTGTGGATAAACTAGACCCCTGGATCCAACCAACTAGGTTTTGAATGTGCATATTGGAAGTCCATCAGTCTGATTCTCCTCTCACATCAGTGTTTATTATTGGTGCAACTTTGGCTTCAATGTACTTGCTCCTGATTCAGATTTGCACAGGAAAGAACTAAACATGTCCTCTTATCAGTTTATTTGATTAAAAATATATAATTACTTTTTAGTGCTGCAGAGAAAAGATACACTCCCATAAAGAAACAAGGTTGTATCATAGTCCCCTAAATTGATTGTAACGGGTCTTTTTCCATCTGCATGAGATGAGCAGGACCAACTTAACCCACTTGATCTACAGCCAGAGATCTTAATCCATTTTTTTTTTTTTCTTTTGGTGGCCTCTTAGTGAAACTGCTCTGTAATTGTGACTAGCTTAATGGTAGTATAGCTGGTGCTTTAATGACTAGAAGGAATTGCTTTTTAGTGACATGGGTGCTGTGTGCTGGGAAAAGGGATAGAGAATGATTATGATTAAGGAGAGAGAGTACTCAAGACCATGAAATGCTGGTGACTTAGCAAACCAAAGCTATGCATTCACAGGTCCTGCTGAATGTGCTGCTTCAACAAGGAGTTGTAAAAATATGATGCAGGGCTCCTACAAATGGTAGAGCTATGCTGCAGAACTACTGCTGTACAATAGGCCAGGCAAATTGAGATACAGAGACAGATGGAGGGGGCAATTTCTTGCAAATCCCTGACTGCCTTGGACATCTGGTCCTCCTTGAGGAGGATACTTCAACAGCTGTCTTTTGTCAGTGAGAGAAAATTGTATACTCAACAACAGGATCTCGTAACAAACCCATATTGTTGATTCCAGTTACAAAACTGAATCTGAAAAAAGCCTTTGATAGGTTAATAAAGGTGGGACCTTTATTAACAGGTACCTCCTGTTTCTATACCTTCAACTCTGTCTAAATCTATCATTATTCTGTTGGCCCTAAACCAGGCTGGGTGTTCAACAGTAACAGTATTTCAAAATCTGTGGCTGCATGAGGTTTTTTTTTCTTTTGCATTTCCTCCTACTGCTTACAGCAAATATCAGACATGATTTTCTACTCTTGCCAGTATAAAATGGGTATAACTTCATTTCCTGATTTAAACTGGTTTGAGAGAGCTAGGAAATTAGAATTAGCAAAAGGCAATGCCAGCAGTAGCCAACATAGTGCCCCAGGCAGCATCCATAATAGTGAAGCATGGCAGCAATACAAGGCACTGAAAACTTCACCTTGGGAGGTTTAATAAAGTGTCACCTGAAGGGGTAGATCCTGCATCTTCTCCTAAATACTTTTACAGGTTGTTGGGGTTTGATGGGGCTTTACAGGTTGTTGGGGTTTCACTTCCAGATTGAAGTGAACCAAGATTAGTTTTGTTCCAGGCTGACACCCCATTCTGGTTGTCACAGGAAAGATGCAGGATATGGAAGTAGGTTCAGGAGGTCAAATGCCAGTTAAACCTGCACTAGTAAATTCCCGGTAATTCACTTGAGTTACTTCATATATATGCTTATGTAGTTTAGAACTATACTTGACTCTGGAATTTCAGAACAAAGAATTCAAGTGGCACTAACTTATTCAGCTAGCTTTTCTAAGCCTAGTAAGTGAAGTATCAGTTAGTACCTTCACTGCATGACAGGCCTCAAGTGATTACAATTTAAAACCAAAGACACCTAGGCTGACTTAGGTTTTTGTTGTCGCTCTTCAGTCCACTGCATCCTGTGCTTTGTGTAGTCAGTTTCAGTCCTTGTAGTTTTGATCTGGTACAAATAAATTAATACAGTTTCTGAAGGAAGCTGTAAATTTGGAGTGTGTCGGAAAACCAGACACTGGTAAAGCAAGTCCAACACTTCCTTGCACTTTTAGTAGCTCCTTAGCATGACACTTTCGTTTTCTTTGCATCCAGTAAGCTCACTACATTTAAATTCTATTACAGATCCATCGTTTTTGGTGTGGAGGTGATAACAAGAGAACTTTCTACCTGTCTCAGATGCTGGAAAAGTGTGTTGTCATGGTAAGTATGCTGTCATGTAAGGGAGAAAGACCCATGAAACCATGGTGCGGATTGTAATCTGGCTCTGCACAAGGGCTGTCATCCCCTTGTACAACCATCTAGTCTTCTCTAGTGGGTGTGGAGGACCAGGGTCTACAATCATTCCACATATACTATTTTATAATGTAACCACTGATATTTTCTTTTGGTCATATTGTTTGAGAAATTGTTCATTTCTTATGCTGCATGTTTCATACTGCAAGAATACCATACTGCAATTTTCCTGATTGCACTTCACTTCAGGTCCCATTTCACTATTACATCCAGGCCTCAGAGTTCCACAGAAGTGTAGATTGTAAAATTACATGTATGTCTTCTCCCACATTTAAAGTGGTAAGGTGTACAACAGTATGCAATTGAAATTGGACCTGACAGTCTCACATCCTAGTGAATTTATTATCTGATGGAGCTGACTGGCACACCACAGTTCTGTTTTGCAACAACTGCTGTTTTACAATTTGTTTTCATTCTACATGGTAACAAAATACAACCTTTAAACCTGCCACAAAACAAAATGGGCCAGGCATCTGTTTTCATCTCTAAAGATCCAACTTGTGATTCTGGTCAGCATTAGGATTAAGTCTCCCCAACTGGTATGGAGACTAATCAGCACTATGCTAGGCACCTTGCTGAGCTAATTAGATCCCGCTGGGGCTGAGTAAACTACCTATTAACTAACTTGCTTGATTTTCTATTGCCCCACGTTTAGGCTCAGGACAGACATTCAAAAAGCCTGAGCCTGAATTGATTCAATCTTTGCAGGTAAGTCTAACCTGGCTAGGCTAAATCAGTTTTGTAGCCAGACAGACATCCCAGAAATGCAGGCACATGACTGCAGTGGCTTAGGCTAGAAGCTGGCACTATGGCAGCCTTTCCTTCCCTTCTACAGAGCTGAGCTGAGGGGGGTGGGGCATGGCCAGGCCCTGGCAGGATGCTGTGATTAGGGAGGAGTGCCTCCCCCCACCCGACCAGCCCAGCATGGAATATTTATCACCCCTAACTCAGTGTTTATCACCCCATTAAGAAAACAGCAGAGGGACATTACCAGATACCTGTTGATTCTGCCTTTGTCCTGTGTGCCATAGCTCAGAGGTAGACAGCATGTGGTATGCTAGATAATGCTGAGAGGTGTCTGTGAGGGATGGGGGGATGCCAGCTTAGCAGAGAGTGGGAAGAGGAGGAGGGGAGCAGAAGGCAGGCAGACACCTGAAGAGACTACTGGAGCTGCATCCAGGGAGCAGAGGGGAGGGGCCAGCATTGTTGTGGAGCAGAGAGCCCTGCCCAGACCAGAGAGCATGCCGAGATGCTGGGGGAGTCTGATTTGATTTAAACCAGCAACGGGTCTGGGACAGACATTGCATAAATCGGTTTGAGCCAAATCAGTTGACTCTGGTACTACATTCAACCAGGTTTATCTCAAAGTGGTTTATGTGCACTGAAAATGTGTTCTGTTACAGGTTTAAACCAGTTTCTGATTACTTAAACTGGTTTATCTGTAACGTCTGTCCCTAGCCTTAAGGACAAGTCAAACCTTTTCTCTCTGGCCATACAGTATGCTTTGCTTCGGAAACTGATTCCTAGCCTGGAATACTTCCAGATGTGATTCCTAGTTCTTTCTTCCTTGGCCCTCAGATTGCATCCTGATGGCAGACTTTGGCTCCCAACCCCTGGTTAGTACCTCAGGGTGCATGCATGCATGCATGCAATGCAGCGCTGTATGCTTTTAAAAGTGCCTGGTGCTGCGTCGCATGCATTTGTACAAAAAGTGAACTGTGCATCAGTGCTGAGAAAATAGTGGCGGTGTGCTTTTGAACTAAAACACATTGAAGGTGTTTTAGTATCAAAGTGCACTGTGGCCATTTTTTTAGTGATGACACACATTTCACTCTTTATAAAAATACATGTGACACAGCGCTGGGTGCATCAGTTTGCGTGCTCCACAGACTCAATTAATTGAGTCTGCTTTGATGTACTGGATTTCCAGCATGTGGGAGCAGACAAATGTGGGGATAGAAGTGGGGACTAGCAAGGGATAGAAATGCTATAAACAGAAAGGAAAAAAAATAGTGGTGTGAAAGTATTTGATGACCCAAATTTCCCTGCCATGTTGTGGCTAATGCGTATTGCTCTGGATCAGGAAACCTGGACAAAATTTCCACTAATACCACAGATTCTTTCTGATTTTTGGGAAAGCCACTTAAGTTTAGTCTTTCATTTGTGAAATGGAAGTAATAATACATCTACTTCACTGGGCTTCTTGCATCTTTGATTCACAATTGTAATGGTCTTGTAGATTATCAGGTGGAAGACAACGTAGATTAACTAAGGTACCTTTCTGAGGTTGGTAGAGCCTTCTCTTCCAAACTGAGATCTAGCTAAGATTTTATTTGAGTAATAAGCAGGCTGTACCATTGCAAACTGTACAGATCTGTCTTCATTATAAAAACTGTAACTTACAACTATCCATGAAGTTTTTGCCACGGAACACTTGTTTAAAAAACACTTGTTCACCAGCTTTCACGTTCCCTCTTCGGGAAGTGCAGGGGAAATGTATGTGCTAATATCAACTGCAGAGAGCAGCTGAGCACGCTGGAGAGCCCCTCATGCTGCTGTGGGACGCTCCATCTGCCCCAGCACCACAGCCATCACGAGCTGCGCTGCTAACTCAAGGTATGTAGAAAAAACTTTTAAAGCTGTGCCTGTGTCCAAATCGCTGATTTGCTGAATCAGATTGTCAGATTCAGATTGGGCTAAATCGAATTGAATCAGAGACAGTGGTCCAAATCAACAGATCGAATCACTGTTCCTGATTCGGGCCAAATCCAAATCCAAATCAAACAGGGCCTGTTTCACACACCCCTAGTGTTCACTAAGGTCCTGATCCAAAGTGCTCTGAGGTTCATTAGGAGTGTTTCCATTGACTACAATAAGTTTTGATCAGGCCCAGAACTAACATTGGTCAATGTTACAGTGGAAACATACATGATGATGATGAAAGGCTAAGGGACCTGAACCTGTTCAGCCTCCACAAGAGAAGGCTGAGGGGGGATCTAGTGGCCTGTTACAAACTAGTCAGGGGGGACCAGCAGGCATTGGGAGAGTCCCTGTTCCCCCGAGCACTACCAGAAGTGACGAGAAATAACGGCCACAAGCTGGCAGAGGGTAGATTCAGCCTAGATATCAGGAGGTGTTACTTCACAGTCAGAGCGGCTAGGATCTGGAACCAACTTCTAAGAGATGTGGTGCTGGCTCCTACCCTGGGGGTCTTTAAAAGGAGGCTGGATGAACACAGTTTGACTCCAGTACTCTTTCCTGCCATGGCAGGGGGCTGGACTTCATGATCTGCTCAGGTCCCTTCCAACCCTACCAACTATGAAACTATGATGCTCAACAATATATAGGTATGATGCTGAACAATATATAGGTATAGATGTAGGAATACTTTACTGTCAGTGTGAAGAACACTAATATCTCTACCTTTATGCCTGTCTCTCTAAGTGTTCTCCAAACCAAAGCTAACCTAAGCATCAACTATTTTTGGAGCTCAGCTGTGATTATGTAAGGCATAATTAGTTGTAATATGTCTGAAGCTACTTTGGCCCCTATGCACATTACTATGTTTGTGCAAATGCTACCAAAAAGACTAGGATTATTTTTTGTCATTGACCTTGGTAGATTTAGGATTTTACTCCTCATTATTAACCAATATAATTTATATAGTCTGAGCCATATCTCCATTATCATAATTTATCAACTATCATCAAAGATCTCTATATCTAGAGTAATAGACAAATAGGGCTGGAAGGGTCCTCCTTTGGTCACTGAGTCCAACACTCTGCCTGAGGCAGGATCATACCTATCCAAACCATCTTATGCAAATGCATAAGCTAACCTCTTAGTAAAACTACTATCTACCCTGACACAGCACAAGACATTTATAAAAGGTTGCTAATATCTGTTCAGGAGATCCTAGGTAGAGGGCATACCCCTACTACAGAGGAAGGTTCATCAGCTGTACTTAAAAGAAAGACACTGTAAACTATACCTAGTCCTGGACAAGGTATGTAGATCTAAATCTGAAATTTAAATGTTCACTTTGAATATATCCACATATGGGATATTAATTTGACATAAGGGCCAACCATGACATTCAATTACAGATGCAGGTCTGTATTCAGAAAAGGTTTATTTGAGGGGCTTGGGTCAGGCCCATCTCTGTAACTATTTATAATAACAGTACCTGGCTGTGTCTGCCTTGCAGTGGTCTAGTCAGATATCTAGTTAAACAAATATCCTTTCCCTAATTTGCTACATGGAACTATACAGTATGATAGCCAAAACTGTTATCACCCATAGGCAGCAATTCCACCAGGTGATCTCCTGTGAAAGGAAAACTTGCAGGTGCTAGGGTAAACTTTTCTCAGCTGGAAGTTGATCCTACCTTTTATTGCCAAATGCTGTGTCAGCCAACCTGCTTAGGCTTATCCAATTACACACAAATTGCTTATACATATAGCATGTGACACTTTTAGTATGGTTTTCTGTGATTGTGGTGTGTTTAATGCTCCATGATACAGTGAGACAAATGGTACAAAAGACTCTTATGGAAATCTGAGTTGTGCAGGCAGCATTTAACTTGAAAGCATTGCCATTTTTTATAGGCTTTGAAGAGCAGAACAAGTGTATTTGGCTTTATCTGTTTTCCTTTATACACCTGTGTAATTCTTCATTTTAATAAGTGGGCTGACATCTTTCATGGAGGACTCAGAATCCAAACCAAGTTGTAGTCCCAGACTTTGCAGATGGGACCACTGAACTAATGACCAAACTAAGATGGCCATTAGTTCTGTAACAGGGGGAAATGGGGAAGAGACCTGAACAGCCCCAAAGCTTGAGATGTGTAACATTTGAGTCTGAACTTCAACTTGTCAACTTTCATTTCTAATTAGCTCCTGTGGGAATTGTAGTCTTCCTCCAGTACATAGGTATGACTCCTTCCTGCTGCCCATGGCAATAATGGAGGACACTTATTTGACTCGGTCTTCAGTGTGTGTGTGCGCATGGAACTTATTTGAACAATAAGATAATGACCTGTGTTGGAATCTGTTTAAACTGTGTGAAATGTGAAGGCACTCAGGGTATAAGTAAAAAGGGAAAATAGAAGCTATTATACCGCTTTCTGGGAACATAAATTGCCCTAAAAGGGAGTTAATATTAGATTCAGACTTGCAGTCAGACAGAATAGTACCTTAGATTGCAGCAATGCATTTACCCCTCCAGCCTGTAAGGTTGTTATCTTAAAATGTTGAAACATAAATCATCTAAAGCATGATTCTAGGAATAAGGGCAGAGCACAAACTTGTCAAAAATGTGTTTCGTTGTCAGAAGTATTCTACTACTGTGATTAATGCAAATTGGAAATACGGTCTGACGTGTCATATGTATGTTACAGATCCATTAAGAATAGACCTTTTATGACTTATTTGTATCAATGTTATAATTCAGGCTAAAATATTCTTAATGTTAAAATGAGGTGCAGTCCAATAAAAACAAGGCAATTATGATATAAGTATACCACTGTGGGTTAACTTCACTATGCAAAAACTTCAGGGAAGGTAGCTTTCTATAACTACATTTTCAGGAACGTGCGCATAAGCACTGGGTTTTTCGGTTTGTTTTTTTTTAATATACACTTATTTGTGCAGCCCAAAATTTAAATGTAAAAAACTGCTGCAAGGATTTTAAAGGTGCACTTGAGGCCCCTTGAAAACATGTTCTGGTTGGTAGGCATATAAAGTCGCTTGTTATACAATAGGTACTCCCAATGCAAAAGAGCAAACCAATACTTCAATTCAGAGCCTTTTTTAGGCTGACAACCAAACATCTGAAGGCTATCTGGGGAGCAATACACACTTCTAAACTTATTCTTACAAACACAGTGAAGGTTAGTGGAAGTGCTGGTATTTGTTTTCTGTATTTCTAGTACTACCATATTACCCACGCTCATTTTAGGCTGTGTTTTTAAAAGTTCTGCTTGGCTGAGATCTGGCAACATTTGTGCAGTAATGGGGCTTTTTTGTGCAATGTTCTGGTTTTCTTAATTACTGTAGTGTTCTTGCATCAGAAGAACAGAGCATTCTATTGTGAATGATAGTTTTAAATTCAAATCTAGTACAGGGATATACAAGAATTCCCACAAAAAGGGAAGCCAGGAAAGGTGACCATTAAATTAGTTGATAGTTCCACAAGGAGCACAGACTTCAATAGAACAAATGTTAAAAGGTTTGTGCTTAAACTGAAGTGTAAAAACCATTACTAAGCACTCTTGCTAAGCAGCTGAATTTATGAGGGAGCATAACTTTCCAAAGCCATTACTCTGTAAGACTCAAAACATGACAGCAGTTTCAAATCGAACAAAAGAGGTGCTAAACCAGTAAATCCCCCAACCCAGCATATCCTGAGTCTCCCATCAACATGGCTTTAGTATGGTATCTCTCAGGCTTGTAGTGTATGATTATTATCCTCTGGAATAAATTGATACTGACTGCTGTAACATCTTAAAGATAGCCATGCAGCACATACAAATTGGGAGACTAAATTGTAGCATGTATCCAAAACTTCACTGAATATATCTTTGAATGTGAAATATCTCCAAGAGTTAGCTGGTTTACTCCTGTAAAGCTAGTTAGGAAAAGAGACTTCAGAACATGTGTTCTGTGAGATTAGGGGCTGCTCTTGCAGTCAGAGGAATTTAAAGAAGCAATGTCTAATGAGTACAACTGTAGCTAAAATATTTGTCTTAAAGAGCTAGAAGTCAACCCAAGCATAAACTAAACATTTCTGAATCACCCTCTGAGATGAGACACCTAATTTATCTGAAGAAGTTTATCTTATTGGACAGGAGAAACATATAATTGCTTTGAAGAGATCAAATCTCTTCTTTTCAGAGGAATTAATTATTTGAACAATTTACTAAAAATGTGTTAGGTTCTCAGTTACTTAAAATCTTTAAATAGTGATGGGCTTTCTTTGTATATTGAATGGAAATTGAGTTTGAAATAGGAATTGCTGGTGAAGTTCTAAGGGATGCATTATGTAGGAGGTTAGATTAGATAACGATGATAGAACCTATGGCCCTGCTATGGCTAGATTATTAGGAAGACTACATATTCATTAAGGAGCAGTAGAAGTAAGGATGCAAAACTTGTAGACTGGGCCCCAAAATCTTATTTTTAGTTGAGCTCAATTTAGTATCCCTGGAATCAGAATGGTCAAAGTGTTAGTTGGTGGACATATGCACTGTGCATGTGCTACTAGAAGAAGTCTATTTGCAGGCTGGTAAATGCCTGGGCATTCAGGCACTTTGCATGTGCATACAATTACAGTGTCAATCAAAATGCTGTTATTGCCTTCCAGCTGCTGAAAGTTTGCACCAACATGCATTTGTTAGTTCTTAGGTAACTGCCTGTTGAGAGTCAGAACAAAACATGCTTGACACCAGCCTAATGGAGCATGGAAAACCATAGTGAAATTCTGATTTTCTACCATTTTGTGTGTGTTTTGGGAACCAGTTTAATTTTTAAATCCTCTTTAGGTTCCAAGTGTTTCAAATGTAAAAGAACTTGGTCTAAATATAAAGAAAAGAAACCCAGACTGTATTCTTTGACTTTTATTTTCTTTTGCAGTTAGTTGCACTTAACTGGGTGCAGTCTTGGAAACCCTGATTAAAGTACCGTCATCCCTAACTATGAGTCTCTGCCCCTTCCTGCCTTACAGACACTAATTTTAGGCTCTTCTCTTTGGTGTTAAAGCATTTGGGCTTGGAAAACATCAACACTTTCTTTGCAGCCATGAGGACATAACATTTAATTTAAAAAATCAGCTGAATTGCACGAAGTGCCTGCTTTTGGAATCATAGGAAAACCCAAAAATATCATACAATTGAGTTTACAATATGTTATTAATAGAACATTTTTTGGTAATGTTTTGAGGTTATTTGTGTGATTAAAGGCTTCAGGGATCTTATCCTACTGTTTAAAGTTGCAGCAGTAGGTTTGGCTCAGGAAGTTCAGAGATGGCCTTTTTGTGAATGTGATCAGTGGAAACTCTTAGGTGCTTGGTGCACTTGAACATTATGCCACTCTTTTTAGGTATCCTTCAAGAGTTGAAGTCATGACTTAGATCTGTTAGGTGCTATGGACCTAGCACCTGTGGACACAGGAAAAAAAAGTCATAAAGAATGTGGATTTTAATGTCAGAGTACACGTTATATTGATCAGTTTATGTAAGACATCAAAATAAGAAAAAAAAGTTGGCCTTTTGTGAATGAAAAATTGTGGGTAAGAACTTCTCTAATGCTCTTGTACAACTCATCTGGTGCAAAATTCCCAGCAAAGAACACCACCAAAAAAGGCTCTTTGGCAAAGGAAGTGTGCACAGCAGAGTTACAATCTCCCTAAGGACCCTAACCACCATTGGTATAAGGATTGGAGACAAAAATGTAGGGTTGTTCCACCTGACATGGATGCTGGCATAAAATGGGAGAGCTACACACCCCTCCCTGAGGTTCCCCGGAGTGGGGAAACAAGGGAGAATTGTGCCTCTTGTGTGTGTCTACTTGGAATCAAACAGTTAAAATGAATGCTTGGGATATGCCTTGCAAGGCTTGCACATATTACCTCTTAACACATAGAGACCTTACTGTTTGCTGCAAGGCCACTAGGGAACTAAATCTGATTTCCATTTGGACTGGAACAAGTGAGTTGCCCTGCTCTGATCCTTAAATCAGGAAGCAGAACAGTTTGCTTTTTCATCTGACCCCAGCTTTTTATTTATTTATTTTTTCTTCCCTTCAGCCCATCCCACATTCATGCAAAGTGTAGCAAGGTGTTAACTGATCTGGTTCACCCTGACCACCAGACCAAGTGACCTTCTTTAGGTCACATGTGGAGTCCAGAAATTTGGGAACATTTCTAATTCATCTGTGCGAGTTCCAAAAGTATCCATTTCCATTGCCAAGTGGAAAATGAAGCTGTTGTCAGTCTAGGGTCAGCACAGGCTAAGGGCTGGGGAGCGCCTTCTCGTGCTTATTCACTTTAGTCTGTGGTCTATTTGTGTTCGTTCTTTATTGCTGGGTGTTTCCAAAGGGAGTGAAAACCTTTGTGTAGTGTCTCTTGGCTTTGAATCCTGAATCTACAAAGGAAACTTTTTATATCTGACTGCTTGGCTTGAATGTATTCCTTAGAAGCCGAAGAAAGTTGCTGGAGAAGAAAATTTCTGTAGGTGAAATCATGTTCAGAGCTGTTGCACCAGAATTCAGTGACAAACGTTCAGCCAGGGTTGTGCTAAGATTGGAAGAGCTAGCTTTTTAATTGAGGAGGTTTATTCAAAGCTCCTGTGGTCTCTCTTTCTCCTCTTCTCAAACATCACTGTGGTAGACTCTATTGGGTGCAACTTGTATTGCACTTTCCAGTTGCTAGTAGAGCTATGCAGATAATTGCCATTTTTGTTTTGCTGGCCTAATTTGGGGGTGGGGAATTAATTCCAGATGGGACATTGTGTTTAAAATGCACATGAAATCAAAATAAATGTAGGCTCAAGACATTTTGAAACTGAAAATAAACATTTTTGTCTTGAAAATGCTGAAAAGAAATGTCCCAATCTTTGTTTAGGCAATTTTGCCTGTGTTTGCAAATAGATTTGGTGAATAAAATAAGTAACAAGAACAGTCACCCTGGTCTATTTGCTAGTTTGTATTGTAAAAGTCACACAGTTTTACAAAGCAATTTTCCCTCTGCCTACATTAGGAATTTGTATCAAACCTATACACACACCTACAACAATATTTCCCCTTATTTGGAAATCAATCTATTGCCATTTTTGGAAGTTGGTATGAGTCAAAATCTTGCTTTTTCCTATGGAACCCTACAGCTAGTTCCACAATACTGCAGGGGCAGCCAATAGCTGCTAACACAAGGCGCATGAGTCATTTTCCACTTATTTTTATTATCTCCTGCATTTACTTTTAGCTGCATGATGTAATGACAGGAGTATGGAGGAGGGCAGGTTAAGGAAGGTCAGTCTATATTGTGTTGCCTCTGGATCTTGTGTATTTGCTCTTCCTGAATCTGTTTACACTTTGTGTAGCTTGTCAGTGATTCATTCTTTCTAAATTGTGGTCATACTTAACTGTCCTCAGACATTAGGATAGTCCTCAGAACAACCACAATGTAGATGGGGAGGACATCTCCCCAAAATTTTGGTATTTCCCCTTGAAGCCAACTAAAGGTGATGAATAATGTGACTATAAATTCTTTTCTCTTAAGTGGAGGATTGGTAGTTTTCAAAGCCTATAAGAAGTTCTTGGGCTCCTGAAGCAGGATTTGAAGCCAGACCTAAGGAAGGGCATAAGTGCCCAACAGGTTCTGCATCTTGCATGTTACTGGGAACTTCAGGACTATGGCAACAATACTTGGAGGACCTTGGCCATTACAGAGCTGCCTACACCAAGGCTACAAGTCCAAAGGCAACTTCAAGCCACTTCTATGCACTTCCAGTACTGACCTGACCCAGCCTTATGATAAATTAATATGATGGTGCAAGTGATAGTAGTCTACGAGTGTCCCAGCTTTACCTTTAACAAGCCAGGGGATGATTTCTTGTGTGGCTCAGACTGCCAGGCAGGCTTCATGATGATAAAAGTAGCTGAAAAGCTGTTCCTCAGACTATAACGTTGCATGCAGGTTAATGGCTCTTATTTTCTACTGTACTCTGTATAGTCACTTATGCCTGTGCTAAGGGGTACAGGATGCAATGTATTCATTTATTACAGTGATTCCCAACATTTTTAGCCTTAAGTCACCCCTCAAAATGTCAGTTCTTAGCTTTTGCTCATTCTCTGACTATGGAAAAACAATAAGGACAACTTTTTTTTGTGTGCAAAAAACTGAGAAAACCCATAGTGAATCAGAATGGTTTTGACACTATAGGCCATGTATAGATGAAATGAGAGGCATGTGTGCATGCCACTTTGAAGCGGGTTAAATACTTTTGCACCGCTTTAATGGTGTTGGTGTTCACATGTGTCTGCAGTGCATTGTGCAGTAATTCTAGCTCCTGTAGCAAGTTCGGCGGCGTAATGAGCCTTAAATGAGTTAAGGCACAGCAAACTAAAACTCCTCTGAGGAGTGAAGCATTGGGCTCCGTGCAGCTTAAGGGCTCTGCAGTCAGGGGGCTGTGTCAGGCTAGTCAGGCTGTGTCAGGCTAGTCAGGCTAGTGATCAGGGGGCTGAACTAGGTGACCTGATGAGTTTCCTTCCAGCCCTACTTTCCTATGGTCTGCATGAATAAGTCAGTTCCCACCTTTCAGAGCTATTTCAGGCTCTGTGGGTATTTCCATGGGTATTCTGATTCATCAGAGAATATTGCAGTGGGTTAAATGAGTTCCTTTACACATCTCTTAGAGAAACTCTTTCTGCTCAAATGTCAACATTCCTAAATTCTATGCAATCCAGTGTGTTATGAGTGTTTTTTGATGTCTTGTGTACTCACAGGAGTATAGGACAGGTTTGTAATCCAAATGTGAGGTCATTGGAGCAACTGGTTTCTCCCCCACTCTTGCTTTTCTTTATACTCACAGAGATGGGTAGCCATGATAGTTTGAAATGAGCCAGAAGTCAGGGCAGGGTGGCACTTTAGGCTAGGTACAGACATTCAAAAGGCCTGAGGTGGAATTGATCTAAGTTATGTGGTTTTCTGTAAGTGGCATAGTTTAGATCTGTATTGAACAGAACACACATTTGCCCTCTGGGGGCAGGGACATGCTAATCTTAGACTGGGTTCCATTATTTTTAAACCAGTCTATGTTCGCTAAACTTCTGTTATGGGTCTAGACCAGTTCTGTGTGTCAAACTTCTGTTCTGTTATGGGTATAGGCTGATTTCCTATCACTTATACTGGTCAAGTGTAATGTCTGTACCTGGCATTAGAGACTAACTAGTTCAGAGAGGCATAAACTTTGCAGGTGACAGACTACTAATCAGATGCTACAAATGGACTTGCAGAAAGCAGGGGTTCTAAATGGAAGGGGATTTAAATATAAATAATAGGAGGAAGGGCACTGCTAAAAGAGGTGAAGGTGGGTTGAATTGACTAACAGATTCTAAAATTTCTTCTTGCCAAGACATGAGTCAAACTACAGTTCTGCTTATGCCGCTATATCTTAATGTTTGACACTCACACCAAATGATGCTTGGTGCCTACTCACCCTTTGGATACAATATTGAGCACAGCTTTCAGTAAAGCTTTAAACTCAGCATCATTTACTTAGACTTTAGTTATAACTTTGATTCTGTTTCCCATGAGATTCTCTTAATTAAACTGGAGGGTACTGGCCTAGGCCAGTCTACAGTGAGGTGGGAAGACAACTGGCTTGGAGGCCAATTCCAGAGAGTTGTAATCGATGGGATGGCTTCATTCTAGAGGGCCATCTCCAGTGGTGTCCACTCAGGGATCGGTGCTTGGACCCATGCTCTTTAACATCTTTATCAATGACTTGGATGAAGGGGTGGAAAGCACAATGATTAAGTCTGCAGATGATACCAAGCTGTGGGGAAATGCAGGCACATCAGAGGATAGGATTAGGATCCAGGATGACCTTGACATACCGCTCCTATGGGCTAAACAGAATCAGATGAGGTTCAACAGGGAAAAGTGCAGGGTCTTTCATATGGGTAGGAGGAACCTTCACCATAACTACACAATGGGTGGTGGTCCACTGGCTGACACAGAATCTGAATGGGACCTGGGGGGTGACAATCAACCAGAAGATGAACATGAGTCGGTGCGATGAAGTCGCCAGCAGAGCAAATAGAACGTTGGTGTGCATCAGCTGATGTGTTGCCAATAGATCCAGGGAGGTGCTTCTCCCTCTCTATTCTGCATTGGTGAGGCCACAGCTGGAGTACTGTATCCAGTTCTGGGCACTGCACTTCAGGAAGGATGTGGATAAGCTCAAGAGGGTACAGAGAAGGGCCACCCGTATGATTAGGGGCCTGGAGGATAGGCCCTATAAGGAGAGACTCTGTGAACTGGGTCTGTTCAGTCAGAGTAAGAGAAGACTGAGAGGTGACTTGAAAGCCACCTACAAGTACATCAGGGGTGAGCACCAAGATCTGGGGGAGCAACTCTTCAGGAAGGCATCCACTGGGAGGATGAGGACCAATGGGCACAAGCTAAAATTTAGGCTGGACATAAGAAAAAAGTTCTTTTCCATAAGGGCAACTAGAATCTGGAACACACTTCCAGCAGAGGTGGTACAGTTGCCATCCTTGGAGGTGTTCAAAAGGAGGCTGGATAAGCACCCCATTGAGCTTGTTTGAGTCCAATAACCTCCTGCCCATAGCAGGGGACCATATCTGATGATCTTGCAGGATATGGATATGTGCCTAGTGTTCATACATTAGATGGTTTAAAAGGCAGGTCAGCTTACAGAGTGAGAGAGAAGTTTTTACCCAGTCAGTGTCCATATGAGCCATCTAACTCAGTGAGACATACAGTAGTCATAAAACCTGTCGTACAGTCAGACAGCATTCATCTGAATCTAGATTTTGCAGGCATCTGAAAAATGTAATTATGTTGCTACATTCTGTGAAAGACAGAGTTCAATCTTGGGAAATTACAACATGAATACAGTAGAAAATTCAGAAAGTCTTCAAACTGCTATGGAGAAAAGAAAAGTACCCTGCAGGGGTGTGTACAAGAGGCCCTCCTCTTAGGGCTAGTATAATATACTTGCAGCAAAGTAGCATCTCAACTGCATTTATGGAATTTTAGCTATCATGTAGACTTGATCACTAGTTCCTTCAGATAACACTTCATTTTAAATGAAATTCTGAAGAACAAAAACCTTTGTTAACACAGAGTTAATATTTCCTACTTGTATTCCTTGCCCTAACAAAACTTAGACGACTGAAAACCTAGAACCAAGATACACACTTAAGCAACCTGGATTTGATGTTTTGGAAGGGCACACGTTACCATCTGACACCCTTAAGTCTTCCTTAAGGAAGGATTTTTTTTTGTTATAGTTCAGAAGAATATTAAAAAAAGATAAGCACAATCCTTTTCTGTCTTCTTGAATGAAATGCGTGAATGTTGTTAAACTGAAAATATTACTTATCTGGCAACAGACCATTTACTTCTTAACAAATGCATAAACAATTTCTAAAATGTATTTTGTGACACTTCTATTCAATTTTTCTTATTCATTAGATTCCATTCCTTTTTTCCCCCTTAAATTCCAATGTTCTAAGGCTTAGCCCCATTAAGAAGACTCTGAATGAATTCACATTCCCTTCTGGGTTGTGGAGGCTGAGCATTATATCTGTCGAGTTATAGAATTGTGGCCTGAAGAACCAGGGGGTATCTGGTTGCCTTCCCAAACGGAGAGAGAGAACAAACAGCAGGGTCAATATTGCCTTAAAGTATGCTTTAGTTTTCCCCAACCGAGGACCAATTTATTCCCTCTAAACAAGGACTGATTTACTCCCTCCAAATGAGGACCCACTTATCTCCTCCAAATGAGGACCTGTTTATCTATTTATCTCCACCAAGCAAGGACCCAGTTAACTCTTTAATAAATCAGCTTTATTGAGCATTATAAAGTATTAACCCAAGCATGCATATAGATGTAATCGTAGCAAATTGGTAATTGTATATTACCAGTCCTAATAATATACATCTTGAGAGCTGGCCAGGCGTCTTGGAGTGGGCTACTTCCTTGAAGGAAGATCAGATGTCTTCAGTTCTCAGGCATTGTCAGGGTAAGGAGAGGGGAAAGGGGAAGGGAAGGGAAAAGTAGAGAAGAGGGAAGGGAAAAATGGGTAATATTTATAGTATTTTAGTTACATAGCTGCCAATTTTCTCTTTTTTGTCAACAACTTGGATTATGTCTTCACTTTATTGTTGTTTCTCCCCTTTTCTTGGTACCAGGAGCCATCTTCTCCAGTTATGGGCGGAATGTGCTATAATAAGCACTTTTATTCATAACAAGCATTTTTATCATTAGACTCTTGCAGAAAAACAAGCCACATCAGACCCTTTTCTTTGTAGAAAACAGGTTCCACAGTCTGTGGCATATGCTGACTTTGTGACTGTACTCTAGCCCACTTATATCAAGGCTGCTAGGCCTAGTAGGCCTAAGGGACCATTTTAGTCCTGTCAAGTGTCAAGAGGCTGAACTGCCTTCACAGAATCATAGAAAATGAGGGTTGAACTAGATGACCTCCTCACTCAGGAGGTCATCTAGTTCAAGACCCTGCTCAAAGCAGGACCATCCCAAACTATATTATTCCAACCAATGCATGCTCATTACCTTTGGAAAACAGTTTTATCTCTCTCAGCTACTACATTATATATCAGAAATCTGGAGTACTGAAATGGCTGTTTCCTAAAGGTAGATAAAACAAAACACTTCCAACCATGAATAACTGGACTTACTAATTCTTAAAAATGATACAGTAGTATTGTACAATGATCTCAAACACTGTCCTATCATTACTGTTGTTTAGGGCTATTATTATTATCATAATTATTAATAACAACAGTAATAATAATCATTATTATATAAAGAAAAAGGGGGAAGGGAGGGAATGAAATAACCAATCTAGTGTTTCTCCTATTGTCATCATGTTACATTCCTATGCAGGAGAGCTGAAAAAATAAATGTATGTCCTTATTCATAATCTGATTGAATTTGCCCTGTCAGAAGGCCAAAGTTATGCCTTATGCACCATGTGTTCATAGATTCATAGATTGTTAGGGGCTGGAAGGGACCTTGCAGATCATCGGGTCTAGTCCCCCGCTCTGAGCAGAAAGACAACTGGGGGCAAGTGACCCCATTGAGGTGATTGTCCAGTCTCCTCCTGAAAAACTCCGGGATAGATGACTGAACTACTCTGGAGAGAGTTTATTCCACAGTCTGGACACCCTGACTGTGAAGGAGTTTTTCCTGGTATTAAGCCTGAAGCGGCCTTCCAGGAGCTTATATCCATTTTAGGCTAAAGAGGCCCAGGTCCCTCAGCCTTTCCTCATATGGCTTGCCTTGTAAGTCCCTGATCATACAGGTGGCTCTATGTGTTGTTGTGTTAAGGGAATTCTGTAGTCATTCCTTGTGCATGTTATCAGTACAATTTCAGCACCTAGTAAAGGAAATAAGTATCAGACTTGTTGCTGTCACTTGCTTGAGATTAGGGATCAGTTAAAGCAGGGCTGTCCAACTTCTAAGCACCTGGGGGCTGTATGCAGTAGAAGCTGCACACTCTGGGGCTCCACTTCTGCAAGCTGTAGGCCTCGGCTGGACTCCCTCACAATCTGAACTGCACATGTGGGCATACCCCCCCCAACACCACTGCACCAGGTGCATGGGGGGCCATTGCATGCTCAAGCAGGTGGTGCATCCCCACCCCCACCACATGCACTGGTGGCCTCACCTTGGCTCTCTTGCAGCACTGTGCCATGGGCTATGTTGTTGCCTTCCCCGGCGGGAGCAGAAAGTAAAAGTTCAGAGAGGGATGGGGAGCCTAGAGGCCCTTGCTGCAGCAGTAGCTTCCAGAGCAGTAGGGCAAGTGGCAGCCAGGTAGGAGCTTGGGGCATATGCACTAATCCCTCATGGGCCTCATGCAACCTGTTGGCCACCAGTTAGCCCTGAGTTAAAGGATGCACTGTCTTTACATCTCCATTCATGAAGCACCAGGCATAAACCAATTCCATAACTAAAAGTTGTGTAGTATTTGGCTAAATCTTGCATATGCAGGCTTTTTCACAGGACTGTAAGACAGTTGGGGTGCACAAGAGGATTGGTACTACAAGAGACCTGTAACAGGGTAATGTGCAGAGCATTTGGATATGCAAGGAATGTCCCACTAGGAGCTTTAAAAAAACCCAGAAGAGTAAGCAAGGGAGGAGGAAGCAAGCTGTGAATAGAACAGCTTGATACAAGAAGGGGCCATACTGCTGTGCTAAGGCCAGAGCCAAAGAGCTCCCCATCTAGCATCCAGGACAAGACAGAATGATTTAAGCTTGTTTGTTTGCTTGCTTGCTTGTATGCTGTTTAAATAGTATGTATTTGGGAGGGCTGGCTGAAGAGTTCCTCAGGGAGCAACACCTGCCTGCAGAAGTCACCAGTCTAGGCCATCTGCTTAGAAGACCTCAGAATACTTCAGGCTATATTTCTCAAGAAACTCATCATTTGGCTTCTCACAGCTTCATAAAGCAGCAAGGCTAGAACATTAGAGCACTTTTTCTCTCTCTTATTGTTCTTATAGATTTATGAATATAGTGAGCTACTCCATGCCTTGCTGTGATATAACACAGAGCACAGGCTAAAGAAACATATTTGAGGGAGAAAAAAAACATATGAAACTGCCAAAGCCTGAGTAACGTACAGATAGGCAAACATATTACCTCACCAATCTTTCTCCATCCTGGGGTGGCTGAGCTGTTTTTCAGATGGTAAAGCCCATATGATAAATTTTAGCTTTAGTATACAAATACCTGTATAGTCTGGAATGTGGCAACCGACCAGTGGATCAGTTGCTTTCTAAATCTGGCTTTAATTTTTCAGAAGTTCACCTGTATCTTTCCCCTGCTATTTTTCTGTTTGTTGCTACTAAGAAACTAACTTAAAGGTTTTGCATTGAATTAAGTTAGGATCTGCAAGTATATGTTTCTTCATTTATTTGTCTCTTTAGAAAAAATGCCTCTATAGTAATTTAAATTTAAAATACTGATATGCCACAACCCATCAGTTGTGGTTAAGGAACCTCTGGATTAGGGGAGGAAGCTTAATGTAGTTGCAGCAAGGGAAGTTTAGGTTAGATATTAGAAAAAACTTTCTCGCTAGGAGCGTAGTAAAACACTGTAATAGGTTTCCCAGAGAGGTTGGGGAATATTTGTCTTTGGAGGTTTTTAAAACGTGGCTAGACAAAGTCTTGGCTGGGATGATATAGTTGGGGTTGGTCCTGCTTTGAGCTGGGGGTTAGACTAGATGACTTTCTCAGGTCCCTTCCAACCGTAATTTTTCATAGTTTCACAGTTGATAGTGTCCTAGTTGTTAGAGGCTGGAAGGGGCCTTACAGATTTTCTCTGATTCTATGTAGTGGTAGTGAGGAAATGGCATGAGAAGCCAAGTAAATTTGTGCCATTTATTTTATGAGGTAGAGGAAATTACTTACTGGGCAGCTGATGGGGGGGGGGGGGGGGGTGGCCTGGCAACACCATGGGTGCAGACAGAAGTGACAATTTTCACCTGATCTGATACTAGGAAGTGGTTTGAAGCCACGAACAAAGAGAAGTGTGCAGCCACAGACCACTGTGAAAGGGTCCAATCCCATGAAAATTTGAACCTTCATTACATGAGGGTTCAGATGAACACACTCCAAAATGGAGCACATTCTGTAACTTGCGTCTGTGGAGCTCCAAACCTTTCACTGTTTTCAGAATGGGAGAGGGGGAAGGGAATTTAGTCTGGGGTTTTTTACTTGGTACTGGAGAGTGGGGAATCCCATGAACAAGCTCCCTCTTCTCCCTTTCCCCACTCCCATTCTGAAAACACTGATAGGCTGGGAGGGTGAGTGGTATTGCTATGGAGACAAAGCTAAAGGCTCACAGCAAGCAGCTGGAATCCCCAACTCCCAGACTGAAGAGCGAACTTCTGTTTGGTCTGAACAATTGTTGCCACTCATAGTGTTTCCTGCAAAGTGCTGTGAGTTGCAATGGGGAGCTGCTCTTCTGTCTGTGACACAGTTGTTTCATTGCTTCCCGCTAAATTCTTGTCTCCCCTGATACTTCGTTGCCCTCTGCTCAGGATAAAGAAACATTTAGTGCTATAGGGTTTATCATGGGGGAAAAAATACTCTTTCCAGTCTGGGGATCTGTCACAAACTGTAAAATTGGCTGTTCCTCAGCTGCTGGCTCCATTAATTCCGTCCCCCAAATCTCTTTTAAAAAGACTTTGTTGTCTTGTTGCCTTATGAAACATTGCATGTAGATGGAGACCCATATGTCTAGATAAGCTGTTGCATAATAACTGAATGGACCCTGAAAGCATAAGATTATCTCCTTTAACTTTTTAAGCCTTCTAACAGCTTCATGAGGTCTGTATAGTACTGATTATGCATGTACTAGCATGAGTAAATGTGCAAACCCCTATAAATAATCTTCCATTTAACTATAGACATTAACAGGACATATACTTATGTATCAGTGGTTCTGTTGAACAAAAGTGTATCTGTTTTTTTCTGCTTTAAGATTCCAAGATGATGACCTTGGTATGGGGATCAGGTACTGTTTTGATGGAGATGTCTTCAACCTGCGCAGGCTCTGAGTGAGCTCCAAAGTCCAGCCATGCTTCATGACTTCCTCTTCACTGACAACTGTGCATTATAAGGAGGATCACAGGCTGGCATCCATGCCACGATCCATGAACCTATTCTTGTCAACCTGTGACAACTTCAAACTCACTATTAACATGAAGAAGACCTGAAGTGATGTTTCAACCTGCACCTGTCACAACACCCCGGGAACCACATATGTCAGTTAAAGGCCAACAACTGTTGGTGGTCAACAACTTTGTCTATCTAGGCAGCACATTCTCCCATGCTGTCCACATCGATGACTGTGGCAGCACACCTTTGGGAGCTTGCCATGCTAGGGGCTGGAGGCAGACACCTGGCAGGTGCCTGATTAGGGCAGCCATTTTAAGATCCAGTGTAGTTTCCTGTGGCATTCGCTTGAGCGTTTTGCCTTTTTGGGCTGATTGTGTGTGGCTTTCTCCTTGCGGGTCAGCAGCTTGCCCTCCAATGGGAATCTCTAAGGTTCCCAGGGGTTCTTTCCTGCCACAACTTGATGTTAAGGATTATTGCTGGGAGGAAGTTTTCAAATCCTGCCTCTCCAGGTTCCCTCTTTGATCTCTCACTTAGGTCTTTGTCTCGGGGCTCTGCCTCCCCTTCAGCCTCACTTAGGCCAACCAGAGATGATGTTAGGTCTTGGCTGAGGCTAACCCAAAGTCAACCAGCCATGGCTGGGACTTAGCCCCTATTTAATCTCAGTCCCAGTTCAGATGGTGTACTGTCCTTGTCCCGGCCTCACATCAGCCTACCTCATTGTTGCGTGTACCCCGGGGCACCTTCGTTCAGGGCTCACTCCCTCCCCAGGTGTTACTTACAGCTTTTAATATCTTTCCTCTTTTCCTCTCTATGTAGACTCACCACTGTCCCAGTTTCTGTCAGCTTCGTCCGTAATCCATGGCTTCGTGAGAGGTATGTATCCTGGCTCCTCCAAGCCAGCCTTAGCTGGGAACCCCAACTCTCGGGGTTGCCACCACTCTCCCCTGCTGGGGCAGTCGTTCACTTCCAGCTGCTCCGGGCTCTTAGGAGGCCTCACTTCTGGTCCTCCCCATTTCTTGGCTGGTGGGGATTTTATCCCTCTCTCTGAGGGCCAGCTGGTGAATCAACATTGGCACGCATCCACAAAGCACTCCCACACTGGTGCAGGGGAGCATGTTTGGTCTTCAGAGGTGTTCTGCTTTTCCTGCAGCTCCTGCAGCAGCATGGCTTTTGTTCTTGTGGTGGCATCTCTACTGCAGTACCTTTGATCTCGGTGGCATTCTGCGGCCACTGCTTTTCCCTCCACTCCAGCACCAGAGGTGAGTTTTGGCTCATGGTGGCATCCCTGCCACATATCCCCCTACCTAAGTTGCTTTGTGGCTGTGCAGTCCATTTATTTTGGCTATGTTGATCACTGGCGTCTGCCCTTAGCAGCTCTCCCAGGTTCATGTCGGTCTCTTCATACCTTGACAGAAAATCTGCGACTCTGTTGGTCACTCCAGGCCTGTAGCCAACAGAAAATTTAAATCGCTGTAAAAAGAAAGCTGAGCATGTCATTCTTGTATTATAATTCTTCATTTTATTCAACCATTGCAGTGGCGCATGGTGAGTCACCAGCCTAAATTCTCTCCCGATTAAGGAATATCAAAAATAATTCACCATCCACTTTATCGCTAAACAGTCTCTCTCAATGGTTGAGTACTTTTTTTCTGTTGCATTCTTTTTTTTTACTAGTGAAAGCTACTGGCCTCTCCATGCTCTCTCGCTCTTGACACAACACCACCCCAACAGCTGTATCCAATGCATGGGTCTGGAGAATAAAAGTTTCAGAAAAATCAGGGGTTATAACCAAAACATCACTGCACAATGCTTTAAAAATATTTTTAAAGGCCACTTCCATTTGAAGTGTCCACTGTATGGGACTGCAGACTCTACCTCTTATTGCATCTGTTAAAGCAGTTACCTTCTCAACAAAGTTTGGGATGAATCTTCTGTAATAATTGGTCAAACACAGGAATTACCTCATCTGTTTTTTGGTCTGTGGTGGCTGGTAATTTTCTATTATGGCTATTTTACTAGCCAAGGGCTGTATGACCCCTTGTCCAATCCTAAACCCTAGATAATTGGTTTCCAGCATGCCTAATGAACACTTCTTAGGGTTGGCTATCATCCCTATGTGACCAAGTTCTTGCAGTATGGCCTTCAGATGTTGCATACGTTGGGACCAAGATTGCGAGTAAAAGACAATATCATCAATGTAGGTGGCTGCATACATCATGTGGGGAGTAAGTATATGATCCATGAAGCTCTGGAATATAGCTGCAGCCCCATGAAGACTGAAGGGCATATGTGTAAACTCAAACAGGCTTCACGGCATGCCGAAAGTGGTCTTAGGCTGGTCTTTTGCTGCCATGGGGATTTGCCAATACCCTTTTGATAGATTGATCGTGGATATATATTTGACCTGGCCTAGCCTTCCAAAAGCTCTTTGATATGTGGCATAGGAAAAGCATTGAAATGGGCAATTTCATTTGCCCTTCTAAAATCTATGCAAATTGTTAGTGAGCCATCAGCATTAGGCACCATGACCACGGGGCTCTGGCAAGGGGTGTGCGATGGTATTATAACTCCTTGGGCTAACATTTACTTTATCTCCTGGTATAAATTAACTTGCAAATGATGAGGGACAGGTCTCCATCTTTCTCACACTATCGTCCCTGTTGGGGTATTTATTTCATGCTTTACTCCTCTGGT
This sequence comes from Alligator mississippiensis, assembly GCF_030867095.1. Lineage (NCBI taxonomy): Eukaryota > Metazoa > Chordata > Crocodylia > Alligatoridae > Alligator > Alligator mississippiensis. Next base: position 115,884,764 of record NC_081826.1, on the reverse strand, counting down.
TTTCCCAGGTCCTTCACTAAACACATCCCTAAAATTAATCATGAGGGCTTGTAACTGCTCAGCTCAGGGCCTTGTCTTTCCTTGTAACTCTTCCCCTCTCAGCTGATCCTCTACTTCTGGACCCAACTCCTCAGGTTGGTCTTCTGGGCTAAGCAACCAACCCTCATCTTTCTGCCAAGCTTTCAATAAGTTAACATGGTATATTTGCCATTCCTGTTGGTGACCTGGTCGGTAAACTTTGTAATCAACCAGGCCAACCTGTCTGATCATCTCAAAGGGACCCTGCCACCTTGTCAACAGCTTATCCGCAGTTGTGGGGAGCAACACTAGGACCTTATCCCCAAAGTGAAATTCCCTTTCATGGACTTTCTTATCATATTTCTGCTTCTGTCACTGCTGTGCACTCGCTAAGTTTTCCTGTGCTAACTGCCTTGCTTGACTGAGACTCTCAATCATATTTTGCTTATGTCTCTGGGACCTGACTTCTCTCTGTCCTGTATTCTCCCACTCCTCCCTCACTTCTTGTAACAAACCCCTAGGCTTATGCCCAAATATTAGGTCAAGTGGTGAGAACTCAGTTGATGACTGAGGAGTGTCCCTCAGCGCAAACAATAGATGTATCAATAATAAGTCCTATTTCCTGGGTTCCTTTCGGGCACAGTGATGGAGCAGGCATTTAATCATCCCATTTAAATGCTCCACCAGACCATTGGTTTGGAGATGATGAAAGGAGGTTTGTAACTGCCAAATCCCTAACACTTGGCATGTAGCTTTAATAACCCCGGACATAAAATTTGTGCCCTGGCCCATGATACTTTCCCTAGGTACACCTACCCTCAATATCATTTTAACAGCTCCTTTGCAATCCTTGCAGTGGTTGCTGACCTCAGGGGTACAGCCTCTGGGTAGTGGGTTGCATAATCTACTATGACCAAGATATATTGGTATTCCAAGCTACTTTTTATCAGTGGCAAAAGTACAATATCCAACGTGATTCTATCAAATGGTGTATCAATAAGGGACATCACCTGTAGAGGTGCCTTAGACAGTCACCTTTCTTGTACTCCCTGGCATTCAGGACACACCTAGCAACACCGAGTGATCTTCTCCCTCATCCCCAGCCAGAAAAACCATTGGTCAATCTTAGTGATGGTCTTGTCCCTTTTGAAATACCCCATCACCAGTGTAGCATGGATCTAGTCTCATATTCGCTTACAAAATGGGTGTGGAACCATCAATTGTTGGGCCCAATCACACTTTGCCAGGCATCTCTTTATACAATAACCCATTATGAATCTCAAAATGGGTGTCACTTACATTTAGTCCAGGCTATATCACCTGGTCCTCTATACTGGCCACATCCTCCTCCCAAATCCTCAGGAATTCTTCTTCATTTTCCTGAGTGGTTTTAAATTGAGGCCCTATCAGTCCTACTCCCATGGTTTGCTAGGGTTTTTTCATCAGAAGATGACATCTCATCCTGAGCAACCCACCCTTCTACCTTGGGTCAACCTTTCCTTTCTAACTCCACTCTGCAGACCTCTGCTAGCACCTTGTACAGTGGTGGCCAGGCCCTTCCTATGATCATTTTCCCATCTTAATTGGGTATAATTAATCTCCTTGTATAAAGAGATTCTACTTTCATTCTACCTTTCCAGTTAGCTATTCACACATCTATATAGCCCCTCTCATATTGGTCCACCTCTCCATGGATACAGTGCATCCTGACTGGCTTGCACCATACTATTGTGGTGTCTGGTATTAACCCAGCCCTCAGTAGCATTTGGGAACAGCCCATATCAAGTGTACCTTGTATTACCTGGCTTGCCACACAGGCTGTCACCATAGGCCTATCCCATACTGCTACCTCCTCATTACTCCCAAAGCTGCAGTCCATTTCCTCAACTGCTTCACTGGCCTCTGGCTTTTTCCTAATGTGGAGAGTGACACTCCCCTGTTTCCACCATTCTTGAGCCCCGAGTGTACACTCACAGGATACATGGCCTCACCTCCCACATCTTTAGCACACTGTCCCTTTCTTTGGATATCTTGGTGCTCCTCACCATGGTTCTTCTTCTTTTCTAAAACTAACTCGCAAATTCTTATGTCCCTTTTCCTTAGTTGGTTCTAACTTGGACTCTGCAAAGTCTTCAGCGATCCGTAAGGCTTCCTCTGCCATCCTAGGAAGATGTCATCTCACCCATAGCTGGGCTTCATCTTCAAGATCCCTTTTAAACTGCTCTAATAAAATTTGGTCCACTAGAGTGACCCTATCAACTCTCTCAGGTGGTACCCACTTAGTCATGAGAGCTTTTAGTAGTTGTATCAAGTTTCTGGGCTTTCTATCTTCCTTCCCTTTTCTGGCCCTAAACAATCAGCAGTAATGCTCTGATGTTAACTCCAAACAGTGCAAAATGGCAGTTTTCACTTTGTTGTAGTTGTAGGCATTATTCCTAGGAAGGTCATGGTATGCTGCAGTGCCTTCCCCACTAATAGGGAACCCAACTGGCTAGCCCACAATATTCTATCTAGTTCCATTTGTATTGTTGTTCTCTCAAAGGACTCTATATAAGCCTCTGTGTCATCTTCTTTTGTCATCTTATACATCCAAAAGGATGTCCAATTCCATCTCATCCATTTCTGTTGCTGGATGGCCTGCTACTGTTGGATGGCCTCTGACACTCTGGTAACAGCATGCAGTGTCTGTCCTAATAGGTCAATTCGGGGTGCCATATTTACTACCATTTCTACGTCGGCCTCCAGGGTCACACCCTTTTCATGTTTCCTGGCCAATGCACCCATTTGTAGTTTCCTGTGGGGTTTGCTTGAGCATCTTGCCTTTTCAGATCAATCAGGTGCAGCTGTCTCCTTGCAGATCAGCAGCTTGCCCTCCAATGGGACTCTCTAAGGTCCCTAGGTGTTCTTTCCTGTCATGATTTGATGTTAAGGATTATTGCTGGGAGGAAGTTCTCAAGTCCTGCCCTTCCTGGTTCCCTCTTCGATCTCTAGCTCTGCCTCTCCTACAGCCTGCCTTATGCCAACCAGAGATGATGTTAGGTCTTGGCTGAGGCTAACCCAAAGTCAATGAGCCATTGCTGGGCTTTAGCCCCTATTTAATCTCAGTCCCAGTTTGGACAGTATACCATCCTTGTCCAGGCCTCACATCAGCCTAACTCATTGTTGCATGTACCCTCCTTCCGTCAGGTGCCTTCCTTCAGGGCTTACTCACTCCCCAGGTGTTACTCATGACTTTTAATATCTTTCCTCTTTTCCTCCCTCCGTAGGCTCGCCGCCATCTCAGTCTCTATCGGCTTCATCTGGGATCCATGGCTTCATGAGAGGTATGTATCCTGGCTCCTTTGAGACAGCCTTAGCTGGGCACCCCAACTCTTGGGGTTGCCAACACTTGCCCCTGCCAAGTGGCTTCCAGCCACTCCAGGCTCTCAGGAGGCCTCAGTTCCAATCCTCCCTGGATCTTGGCCTGTGGGGATTTTATCCCTCTCTCTGAAGGCTGGCCAGCAAATTGACATCAGCACACATCCACAAAGCATGCCCATGGTAGTGTGGGGGAGTGCAGTTGGTCTTCGGCAGCATTCTGCTGTTGCCGCTTTTCCTGCTGCTCCTGAATCGGTGCAGCTTTTCTTCTTGAGGCGGCATCTCTGCCACAGCACCTTTGATTTTTGGTGGCATTCTGCAGCCACCACGTTTCCCTCTGCTCCAGCACCAGAGTTGAGTTTTGGTTCGTGGCAGTGTCCCTGCCACACCCAGTTTATATAGGATGAGTCAGCAGTTTGCTGCCAGTGGCCAGGAGAGAAACGTCAGCTGAGCTATGGCTCAGGAACACCTTGGAGGTAAGGGCAGGAGCTATGGGAATGGTTGGAGGCTCCTGGTCCTGGGTATGACCTAAAACTCCACCCTGCCAGGGTAGGGAGGCCTGGTGGGACTGTCTGTGGTGGGGCAGTCTCAATTAAATGCCAGGACCACTAACTTCCCTGGTGAAAGGCAGGTAGGGGCACCTTAAACCCAGGCCCCACCATCTGGTGGGTAATTGGTGAGCGCTGTGGAGCAGTTTGGCCAGGAATGCCTGTTAGTAGGCACCTGAGCCCAGCAGGGACAAAGGGCCCCAGATGGGACAGTATTGTTGTGAACAGTTATGGTGATGGCCCACGCAGAGTAGGGTGCAAAAAGGAGCACTTGAAGGACTGTGTGCGTGGGGTGCAGAGTATGGTTTCTAAGGGAGGCTTGAAGAGCTGCACCAGGGATGTACTGAGTAGGGCTGCGAGAGTGGCCTGAAGGACAATACATGGGCCAATCCCCATGAGTGAGAACAGAGTCAAGGGGCCTGGTGAGGGGCCTAGGGCAGTCAGCCTGGTATTTGGCATAAGGCCAGGCCACGTAGAGTAGGGGACCTCAAGGGAACTGAAGGGATGCATGCGTCCTACTGCAGTGCAAGTAGCAAAGGCTGATGGCCCAAAGGGGCCACTTGAGGAGAGCAAGGGTAGTGGAGTACGGCCCACGTAATGGGCATGTTAGAGGCCCCTGTGAAAGGGGGGCTGAGTGCAAGAGGCCCTCTGTAAAAGGGGGGATGAAGTGAATGTGTGCATGATAGAGGCCCAACAGTGGACTGAATTTGACCCAGCCATGAACCGGGGCGAACAATAATAATCTGGATGTCATCTGCGAGGCATGGGCCACAGTGTAGGGAAGGCTTGGAGGCATGGCTAGTGCCCTCTGGCATTGGGGTAATGTAAAGGCAGCTGCCCGCTTAATAAACCATATTAACATTCAAGTCGAAGTAGACGAGTTAGAGCAGACTGCCCTAGGCAGGTAGGCGGGCCAACTTGCTATCTGGCCTCAAGTTTGCTCCCTGTCATAACGATAAAATCAACATGAGACAAGCAAAATCTAGCATGTCCTTTGGAGGACTCCGTAAGTTGGTCTGGGACCATAGAGGTATCAGAATGTCGACAAAACTGAAGGTATACAAAGCCATTATTCTCCTGACTCTCCTTTACGCCTGTGAAACCTGGACCATCTACCAGGATCACATCAAGAAACGAAACGACTTTCACCTGTGCTGCCTGTGAAAGATACTAAACATCACATGGAAGGACAAGATTAGGTGCTCAGAAAATCAGCTCTCCCCAGTATTCACACTCAACTGAAACTGGTGCAGCTCAGATGGGCCGGCCACCTTTCAATCATGTCCAGTACTCACCTGCCAAAGAAAATCTACAGTGAACTGTCAAATGGAGTATGCTCTCATGGCACACCAAACAAGCAGTACAAGGACACCCTAAAGCTGTCCCTAAAGAGTTTCAGCATCAACCCGGAGTCATGGGAGCAAATCCCTTGTGACCGTCCATCCTGGAGGTCATCAATCCAGAACGGAGCACTGGCCTTCGAACAGCAATGCACAGCAGAAGTGATGAAGAAACACGTGGCCAGGAAAATGAAAACGTCTCTTACCCAGACCTCATTGCTTTCCTGCCCCTGTTGCAGTAGATTGTTCAAGGCAAAGGTCGAGCTTATAAATCACCTATTTACCCACGTGACCTAGCCTCCATTCCCCTCCTTTCTGTTTCCTCTCTGTCTTTTCTCCTTTTTTCCTTTTTTTCTTCTATTCTCCCTCCCTGTTTCTTTCCCACTTCTTTTCTCTCTTCTTCCCCCTCCCCCCCGCCAACCCTGCTGGATGCAGTTGTCTTAACCTGCGAAGGATGGACAAGCTTCTAAGTAAAAACTGTGGTGAAAGAAATCATACTTCTACATTGCAACTATTTACTTATTTGATAGACAGCAGACAACTTGAATAAACAGACAAGTCTACAAACACCGTTGTGCAATTGCAGCATGTGACATTTTCAATTTATGTATCATCTACAGGCCTTGAGTTTTTCATTTTATTTAATATTAGGAGTAAACTTGCTTGATTCCATTTACAAGTAGTAAATGTTATCTTTTTTCTGACTGCTTAATAGCCAAGGATTACAAATGGCCTGCTTAAGATTTTAATAGGCAGCATCTGCCAGTAAACTGTAAAGGTTTTGGAAATGTACCAGAAATGAACACATGGTTAATAGAGTTTGTAAGAGATGTGATTTTTTTCTTACTTGGGCAAACGAGTAATGACTATTGGGATTTTAAGAAGCCAAAGGGATTTAAGCACCCAACTCCTACTGAAATTTAATGAGCTCTAGGTGCTCATATCCCTGAGCTTTATTTGGAAATGTTACTTATACATAATGCTCAGTAGCCTGTTTTCAACCATAACATGCTTTACCAGTTTGAGAGTGTTTATCTCTACTCTGCAGATTTGCAAACAAAGGCCCTCAGAACTAGTTGGTATGTGCCAAATTGATACAGTAAGTCAATGGGAAAGATGGGAATCAAACCAACCCATGTCCGACTTCCCTTTTCTCACCACTGGACTGCTGGCTCCCCAAGTATGAGTTGGTATAATTAGCAAAATTATGTATTGATGTACATGTAAGAAAATAGAAATGGAGATATATGGGACTGTGGTACAGATTTAATACTCTTTAAAGATAACGGGTCATGTCTACCCCCCCGCCCCCGAATATAATGCCTGGTTCACATTAGAGAATTCTGTAAAAAAAGTTAATGCTGCAGATGTTTCATTGGGTGAAAATCTCATGAGAAGAAGGGCTTTTCTTTCTTATGTGTTGACAAGTAGAATGGGCCACCTGAGATATCAGGCAATGAACAACTACCAGACATGTGGAACAAGGGAGAAAAGAGGCAGAACAGCTGAAATACTTCCATATGCTTTCAATGTTCTATTGTGATTTTTTTTTTTTTTTGTGTAAATACCCCTCTAAAGGGGCCATTGGCAGGGGAAGTAGTTTTACTTCAGGCTTGTAAGTAGCTAGGCATGTCAGTGCAAGAGTAGTGTGTTGGTTCTTATGGAAGCTAAAGGCCTGTCACTGAAATATTCTCTTTGCTAAAAGGAAAACTTTCACTGAAACAAATCTTACCAGCTGGTGCTGTTTGCATGTCCTAGAAAATGTGAGGTCCTGGCTTCAGTTTTCCAATGAAAACACTTCTGTTTGTACCTTATTTAATGGCAGGGACTTGTGTGTGTGTGTGTGTACATGTAATCAGGGTTGCAAACTACAGAAGTTTAGATGATATTTATATAGTACTTGTAGTCAGGCCCAAAGTTGCCTTTTTGAAATATTAATCTGAAATCTCTAAAACTAGTCATGTGGAGCAAATATCAATACTGTTAAATCAAAATGCGTGGAGCCTAAACTTGCACAAGGAATAATAATGTGAGTTTGCCATACCTGATTACGTTTAAAGCAGAGACATGTATAAATCCTTGATATTGTTTACTTGCATATCTAAATCTATTGATAGTAATTAAAAAGTGTATTTAGGGCCTTGGTTTAAAATGTGTTCTATTGTGTGGTATTTAGTGTATAGCTCTACTTCTTGTCATTTTAAAATAGGCATGATTTTCTATATACCACATCTTTTTTATAATGGAAATTAGACTCTAAAATAACATTTTAATTAGTTGTAGCCAATATGGTTTATTCTTTCCTAAAGAACCTCTCTGGGAAAATTCCATAATTAACCCTTTCATATTTCAAATGAAAATTTCTACCATATTACTATGTTTAAGTAATTGGGGGGGGGGGGATATTACTTAATTCCTATTATTTAGAATGATAGAAAAGTGCCATTTATAATTTAATATGATAAATTAGCATTTAAACCTACTAAGGATTCTGTGCTAGAGTATTTCACTTAATCTCATGATTCCTTAAACTTGTGAACAATCTTATGTCATGGCTTGTCGATTAGTCTCTAAATAGATAAAGTGTTTTGACTCTATGTTCTCATTTTGGAAATGAGAGTAAATATATATTTATATTTTGATTAATATCCTTCTGCATGCAACTCCTACAGCAGGAGCGGGCAATTGTTTTGGCTGCAGGGCCGCTTAATGTGTTTTGGTGAGCTATAGAGGGCCACATGAGTAGCTCTTCCCCTTGACAGTTGCCCTACCCCCTGGGACCTGAAGTCCTGCCCTCTAACCCCTGACCTTTGCCACTGGAAGCCCCTCTTCTTGCCCCTCAGGAATACTCCTTGGGGGGAGGTGGGAGGCTGCCATCTTAGAACCAGAAAAAAACCCAAATCATACACTGAAAGTTGAACACATACTATAACATTTACATTTTATTACAAAAAATATTTGTCATGATTTGTATTTGTGTACTGTGTATAGAAGGGCTTACATAATAACTCAAAAATAAAGTCTCACTCTTTTATATTGTGTGTGTGTGGGGTGTGTGTGTGTTTATGGTGGAGTGTGTGTTTGTATGGTGGAATGTGTGGGTATGGTGGCGGGTGTGTGTTATGGGTGTGTTTCTATGATGGATTGTGTGTGTATGGTGCAGGTGTGTGTTTAGGGTGGGGTGTGAGGGGTTGTAAGAGGGTGTGGCAGTGTGTGTGGGGCATAGGTATGTTGTGGGTGTGTATGCCAGTGGGGATTGTGGGTGTGGGGTTTGGGTGTAAGAGAGGGTGGGAGGTGTGGGCCCCACCCCCAACACTTCCCCCCATGGCATGGTCCTTGCTGCCAGCAGCAGCAGCAGGTGGGGGTGCTCAGGGTACTCATGCCTGGTGAGGCACTGGTGCCTGGCAGGGCTTGGCTCCAGCTAGCACTGTGGGCGGGGTGAGGAGCACAGCATGCCTGGCTGCCTCTATCAGAGGGGCTCCGCTCAGTGCTTGCAGGTCCCACACTGGCACTGGGGGAAGCAGGGGGTGGGCTTCCTCCACTCCCAGTGGAGTCTGGGGTCCTGTGCGGCAGGGGGCGGGGAAAGCAGTTGGTACCAGTGCAGGGCTTCCCCCAGTGCGAGTGTGGGAACTGCAGACATGCGGCCCCCATGATAGAGACAGCCAGGCAGGCTGTCTTCCTCACCCCTATGTGCAGCGCTGGCCAGAGCCCTGCCCCGCTAGGTACCAGCATCTGCACCAGGCATGAGCACCCTGAGTGCCCCTGCCTGATGCTGCTGTCAGCAGTAGGGGCTGCACCATGGGGGGAGCTTGTGGGGGGATCTCCATAGCCCCCACCCAGCATTCCCCCTAAGCTGCGTGGTGTGTGTGGCCATGCAGGCATGCCCTGGCAGCACAGCATGAGCGCCCCTGTGCAGCATGAGCGCGCCTGCGCAGCCACACACACTGCACAGCTTAGAGGGAATGCTGCCCCATCCTCCCACACACACACACCCACCCACCCACATCCTGCCCAGCTGAGCTCTTACCACCCCCTGGGTGTGAGCTCTGCACTTCAACTCAGCTACAATTTGACTACCCCTACCCCGGCCCTGGCCCCAGCCGCGCTGCTTCCCTAACTGCTGCTTGGAGTGAGTTGGATGTCAGGGAACCCAAGCAGGTTCCCGTGGGGTGGATAGAGGAGCAGCCCTGCCCAGAAACTGCGTGCTGGCTGGGCCAGGCTCTTCTGTCCTTGAAGGTAGGAGCAAGGTGCAATAGGGTATGTTGTGGGGGGGTGTACACATGGGTGCCTTGCTCCCATACTCGCGGGTGGGAGGGCTGGGCAGGGTACAAGTCATTGGTCAGTGCTGTGGGCCCGATGAAAGTGCCTGGTGGGCCAGATACGGCTTGTGGGCATATTTTGCCCACACCTGTCCTATAATATATTGCTCCCATGTATTTGAAGGGGGAAGCATCCCCTTGAAAAAGGATATTGACCTGTTTGGCTTTCAGTAATGTCCCTCAGGCTAATAGACAAAAAATCATTCTACCATTGCCAATATTATTTCCTGTCTTCACTCTACTCCAACATGTCATGGAGTCTCTCTGTATATGTGTGTGTGTGTGTGTGTGTGTGTGTGTGTGTGTGTGTGTGTGTGTGTGTAGCCTTGGTGATGAGGCATATACAGATTTCAGGAATAAAAGACATTGCTATAACATTTGTGTTCCTCCAGCAGGCACTTTCAGTAATACAGTAAAAGCTCTGTTATCTGGCATCCCCCGGGAATGGGGGATGCTGGATAACAAAATATGTGTGTTGATTGAGTGGCCTGAAAAGATGTCCTTGCCTGTTTGGGCCACTGCTTCTCCCGCTGCGTCCGGAGCGTTGCTGTCCCTCCCGCAGGCCCTGTGGGCCCCACAGGACAGGGAGGCAGGCCTCGCACAGCCTGTTATGCCCCCGGGCCGTGGGGGCTAAGCAGTGCAGGCTGCTTTGCCCCGGGCCGTGGTGGCTTGGAGAAACTGGAAGTGCCACAGTGGTCACTTCCAGTTTCTCTTTTCCTTATAAGCCGGCATGCCAGTTAACAGAGCATGCTGGCTTGCAAGGTGCCAGTTACCAGAGATGTTACTGTAATATGCCTCCAAATAAATATCCTCCCTTCCACAATGGGGAGGCTGCAGCTCACTAATAACAACAGCAGGTTAAACCATGCTCCCTCTAAAAACAGTGGGAGAATCGGGCCTAGCATTGGGCCAATAAAATCTGTCAAGATCCAAAATTACAAATAACCTAACTAATTATCTTCTCTAAACTAAACCATATTTTCTCTTCAAGGCAGGAAAAATATTATCAGCTAATGTGTTTTACTGAGTTTACTGTAAAATTCCAGTTCCAGAAGAATCAGAAATCAGTATCTGTCATGGTGAAGCACATTACCTGCAAGACACAAACAATTGCTAACAAATACAAGGCCACTTCATTTTGATTAGTAGCATTTACTATTAAGGGAAATCCACTCTTCAAATATTCAGTCTCTCAACTATGCATTCTATTTTTATGCATGGATATGTTGTATATATTATAATATTTTTGGCCAGCTCATACCTGAGTTCTATGGATATCTTTCTTCTTTGCCATCTTACAGGGTGTTCTTGTTTCAGTAATTACATACCCTACTTTTACCACTTCAAATCCTATGTCAATTTAACTAGACTGCAGACTTTAATAATACTGGGAGGTCCATGGTTAAGTATGTATTTGTGGCATTTTTTTAAATATTAGTGTAATAGGTGGTGCTGAAACATTGATCTTTAGGACCTCATTACCCTATAGGCTGGAACTGTTGTCAGTAGACATATATATATACTTCGGCAAGGAATAAACTTTCCAATGTTGTTAAAACAGTTTGATTTATCTAGAACAACTGTAGCCTTGATGTGTGGAATGGCATTGACTCAAAAATGCTGTGGCAGACTTTAGAAACTTATTAATAATATTCCCTCTATATGTAGACTTACATAGCAAAAAAAAATAGAAACTATTTTAGCCTTTGGAAGATTTAGTAGGGTAGCAAAAACATGTGCTACTGTGTTCAGAGTGGTCAAAACTCAAAGGACATATAAAACATTTTGTAATCTTGGGAACATTTTTAGAAGAAAAATAAAGCTAGGGTATTTCTGATTAAGAGCATAAAGATTTTATGTTTTCATTTTACTATCAAGAAATTTTATTTATAAAAGTTTCCTTCCGCACAAAGTCAGCTCTTTGCATGTGCAAGAACTAAACTAGTTCTGGAAACTAAAGTTCTTTGTATAATATGACTAGGTTCTGTATAAATGTCTCTGCTAATGTCCTTCAAGGGATGTAAAACCTTGTGCTTTATGGCATAAACCAACCTTTAACTGATGAAAGTTAGGAACAAATATTCCCAATTGTTACAGTTAATGATCTGAAATATTCAGTCGCTATAGTGAACACAACAATCAAGTACAATTCAAACTGAAATAGGAAACTTCTTAAAATTCACCTGTTTTTTTCTTCTTATACTCTTAAGCACTGGATGGTTCATGTGTAAGCTGACTAAGGCATTCATGACTCCGTGTCTTGCCTGCTTTATGGTGGTTTGTCTAGCCTGGGAAAATAAGTTTTTACAAGAAAACAGATTAACTAGTTTTAAATGGGACTCGGTACAAAATATGGATAGGACTACTTGTGTTTAAAATGTATTAGTTGGTCATATTTAACACTTGCTTGTATTCAATTCATTGAGACCACTCATTTGCTTAGCTGCTGTTCATTAACAAAATGATATGTAACTATAAAAGATTACTCTCCAGATTGATTTGTAGTCTTTTGTTTTATTTTAGATTCTAAGGAACAAAATTAAAACAGCTTTTTATATTCAAAAGTAAAACCTATGATATTAAACTCTCATTGATGATTGTTACAGGTAGATACAAAGTAGGCCTGTGCGAATAGGGAACTATTCAATTTGGATTCAGATTCAGATTTGGCTGATTTGGATGCCAGAGATTTGATCTGGAGATCTGAATCGTTTTCCCGATTCGATTCGGCTGAATTGCTTCGGAAGATTCAGAGCTGATTTGGAGATTCGGCCATAGAGTATAATAAATAGGGAATCAATGAAATATCTATAACTTTGTTGTATTTTGGCTGATTCAGATGATACTTGCAGGGATGGTAGCCTCTGCTGAGAGCATGATATGTGCCAAACTTCAAGTTGATAGGTGTAGGGGTTTCTGGGAAACTGCACCTGAAAGTCCTGAAAGCAAAACTCATGTCACATGTGTGTGTTAAGCCACAGTGGGGTGAAAACTGCAGGGATAGTAGCTCTTACTGAGGCCACAAAGTCTGGAAAGGCTCAAGGAGATACATGTAGGGGTTTCTGGGAAACTGCACCTCAAAGTGCTGACAAGCAGAACTCATGATATAGGTGACACTGTGTGTGTATTAAGGCATGGGGGGGGGGTGAAAACTGCAGGGATGGTAGCCCCTGCTGAGGCCACAAAGTCTGCCAAGTGTCAAGGAGATAGGACAAGGGGTTTGGAGGAAACTGCACCCCAAATTCTTGAAAGCAAAACTCATGTCACGTGTATGTGTTAAGCTACAACAGGGTCAAAACTGCAGGCATGCTAGCTCTTGTGGAATCCACAAAGTCTGCCAAGTTTCAAGGAGATAGGTGCAGGGGTTTGGGGGAAAACTGTACCTCAAGCTGCAGACAAGCAAAACTCATGACATGGGTGACACTGTATGTGTTAAGGTGCAGCAGGGTGAAAGCTGCAGGCCTGCTAGCTCCTGCTGAGGCCACAAAGTCTGTCAGATTTCAAGGAGATAGGTGAAGGGACTACTGGGTTCTGGGGCCCTGCACCTCTAGCTGCTGACAAGAAAAACTCATGTCATGGGTGCCTGTGCAACTGTGTCTGTCTTGGGGTATGGGGGGGGGGGGAAGAGGGGAACTACTGCAGGCCTGGCTGCTAGGCCCTGCTGCTGCTATGAAGCCTGTCAGCTGTTAAGGAGATAGGTACAAGGCGGTTCTGTGGCCCTGCAGCCCTAGCTGCTGACAGGCAAAACTCGTGACATGGGTGCTTGTGCTCATAGGTGTTAATCCTTGCTCATTAACTCATTATTCTCACTAGTTATTGTGTTCCCAGTCGGTCATGATTCACTCAGGGACCAGCTCAATACACAGTAGCTAACGAGGATAACAAATTAATGAAGAAGGATTAACACCTACAAAACTACAGACTAAGGAGAGGAAAGACTCAGTACAGAGCCAGGAACTGCTTCTGCCCAAAGACGGAGACAGTCAGTTGCACAAGTAACCATGTCACGAGTTTTGCCTGTCAGCAGCTAGGGGTGCAGGGCCTCAGAAACCCCCTGCACCTATCTCCAGGCCTGCAGTAGTTCCCTTCCCCCTGCCCCCCATGTCCCAAGACAGACACAGTTGCACAAGCACCCATGACACAAGTTTTGCCAGTGCAGGCTCAGGGCTTCCTGCCCTGCTGCCCTCCCCCTGGGAGCCCTGTGCTGGCTGTGCCACCATGACGAGGCACCCCCTGCCCACCCAGCAGCAGCAGGGGCAGCAGCACAGAGTTGTGCTCCCTAGTGCTGCTGGACAGGCAGGGGGCACCTCGCCATGGTGGTTCAGCCAGCATGGGGCTCCCACAGAGAAGGCAGCAGGGCGCTGCAGGGATGCTGTCTGAACTTCTGTACAGGTCAGTTTTTCCCCTCAGGAAAACAAATCTTGGATAGTTGTCTTGGATGAGTTAAATGTGTGTATGCAGCCTAGATTTGCTTCCTGCTCAGCATTAGGGTGAACATGCTAACCATGGATTTCAAAATCGTCCTTATTGTGTCTGTACCCAAGAAGGTCTGAATTGCACATTGGGGAAATCCAGCAATTTTGGAAACACTTAAGCAATCTCTGCAGGCATGAGAACCAGTAGTCCAGCAGTGGGCTGGCCTGCCATGGGGACCTATGCTAAATTGCATTTTGAAATGGAAAGAGGTCTACCCTGTTGCTAAATTGCAAAATAAAATGTCGCATTGCCCAGTGTTTTGCTTAAGAACAGAGGAGCTCAATATATTCTAGTTTTTTTTGTGGAGAAAGTTAAGAGGAGACTTGATCACATATCTGTGTAGGGAGGAGATATTTGATGGTGGAGAGCTCTGGAGATTGCAACCACTAGGTTTTGTTATGCTTTGATCTGTTAGATTAAAGTCAGAAAATGTGGATTAGAAATAAGTAAATCAGTATGGGTAAGAAACCATTGCAGCTGATTTCCCAGGCAAGTGGTAGATTAGTCGTCAATTGAGAACACGGTTGTCATTCTAAAAGATACAGAATTTATTAATCTTTTAGTGAAGGGTCAGTGCAGTGGATGATCCTGGTCTCTCCAGGCTTTTCAGTCTCTAAGGCCTACATATGCTGAGAGAACCTTTGGAAAATTGGTAATTATAGCCTGTGATAGTAGGATCTACAATATGCCGTGTAGTTCTCACCTTGAGCAAAGTGTTCAAAGGTGACCCTCTGTGTTAAATTATACCTCAGTTAAAGTTACAGCATTTGTGGATTCTATCAGTGCAGAGACATAAAGTGAAGAAAATGTATAAGAGTGAATACAATATTATCAAATTTAGCAATAGGAAGAGGCACTCCATGTTCTTTAATACCTGCATTATTGTTCTTATTATAGCATATAAGTATATGGATTTAACTTAACACAGTGATTATTGTTTTAAAGAGATTACTTTCGCGGCACCATTACAGGAGAAATAATTTCTCAGGTGGGTTTTAACAACAATAGGTATAAATAGTAATCTAATTGTACTTAGGAGAGATTTATAGTGCTGATCACTTCTGCTTTAAAATTCAGGAGGACTGACATGAGCAATCAACACATCCCATCCTGAGAATCCATCTTGGTATTGTAAAAACTACCTGCCAGTTGCTTGTCAGCAGAATGACATGCCACACTGCACACATTGTTTCAAGAACTGGCAGTCCAACATTGTATTTACTTCAATTAGAAGGCATAGGACCTAAAAATATTCAAAATAAGATGCCCCTGGCAGACTTTCTGTTAAATGAGTGGTGGGTTGTAAACCACCATCTCAACAGTCACAGCTTTTGCCATGCTGCATGTGCGTGGCAGGAGGCACGACTGTAGGATCAGTGATCAGATCCCAGTGGCACCATATTGCTGTGGCCCTCAGAGCTAGGAGTGCAGTGAAGCCCTTAGCTCAGATGTGCTCCTGTGGCAGGGAGCACTGGTTATCCGAGCAGGGCTTCCAGCTGCAGGAGTGCATGGAGCCCTTGGCTCTATGCTTTCCTGGCTGAATGCCCCAATCAGTCGATTGGGCTCCTAGCCAACAGAGCCCAGCTCAGCCAAGGACTTTGCGCTCTCACAGCTGGGAGTTCTAATCGGCTGACTGGGATGATCAGCTAATTTGAACCCTTGGGGCTGCCCACATGTTCAATTTATGGTTTGGGAACCAGCTACATATTCTTTGTGATATAACTTTGTGGCTTCTTCCTTTTTTAATCTCATCATTAATTGAATGAACCTGTAGCTGGGTTACTTCTTAAGATGTGTTTAACTAGGTAATCACATCTTAAGTGCCACATATGCCAGGGACCAGAGACATCACTCTTGCAGTTCCATAGGTTTGTTTTGTTTTGTCATATATTTGAATCTCCCTTTCTTAATATGATAGTCAGTTTGTTATGAATGTCTTAGAGGCCCTATATTAATTACACACAAAACTATGGTAAAAATATGCTGTTAAGGTTGCAAAGTCAAGCACTTGGGAAATGCCAGAATTAAGGATGCTTGTATAACCTTAACTTGTTCACAATTGTACACATGCATTCATTATAATGCATGCTAGTTTTTTTCACAGAGCCGCAGTCTCCTTCAGTGCATAGAATGCAATGTTTCTGAGAATGAAAGAGGGTTGTGTACTAAGAGAAACTGGCCTGTATGAACTCTACTATACTTGTTACAAAAGTTTGTAGTGAATGTGGCAGTGGACTTGGGGAGGTGGGGAAAAGGATGGTCTCATAATTAAGTTAAATGGTGCTCTGAAGTTCTATCCCTGCTTTGGCTTTAGAGTTTCCTTCTGATGGGGCAGGGGAGACCTAACTAGTATGCTGAAAAGTTAGCATGTCATCACAGAATTTGACTGTATCAGAATGTGTAAAGACAAGGTTAATTTTGTCATTTCCTAGCTTTAAGGTTGCAATGCCAAGCATTAGTGTCCTTGTAACCTAGTTTTTGAGAGTGAGTGTGTATCACTTCCGAGATCATCTTAAAAAAACCCCCAAATAGCACAGATTCTATCATATATTGTTGCGACTGGGACTGTCAATTTAAATCTGCCACACAGAGTACAGCCACTTAAGATACTGCATTAACTAATAGCAGCAAAAGGTTAATATCCATTATATATGACGCATACTTTGGCTGAAGTTTTCACAGGTATTTGCTGATGGGAGATGAATGATTCGCAGGAGTCCAAGAGCAACAGCCAAGCTCTGGAGCTCCAACAGGGAAAAAGTCTTATCCATTTCCCCCCAAATCCCTACAACTAAAAATTCAGTATGTAAAGTATAGGGTAACCTTATAGGAAATTCTACCAATCCACCTGTGATATAAATTGCTATGGCTTTCTTAGTGTGATATCTTTAATTGAACCATCTGTGTAGTTGGGATAGAGCTAGATAAACTTTTGAATTCAAGACATTTTGTCAGGTCACTTGTCAAAAATCTTGCATGCAAAAGCTTGTCTAACTCTGTCCCAACTCCACAGTAGGTCCAATAAAAGATATTCCCCTAAGAAACTCTTGCCTCTTGTAATTTCTGGATTGTCATGACTACAACATCCGTCTTATGCTACCATAAATTGCTATGAAAGAGGATTGTCTGCGGGTCTTTCATCACTTCCCTTTTCAGTTCAGGAAGCAAGACCCATTCAAATCCTCTTACCAGAAATATAATTCAAATATAAATCAAGACCATCAGAACTGCCCTGATTATCCTTCCAAAAGTCTGTCACTCCAGTTGCTGCTTCCTCAATACCCTCCCTTTCTGCCTGCTGTTCTTCACATTACCTAAATTCTGCCTCAAATACCAGTGCCTGCATGACATGAGTTTAGTTTTTAAGAATTTAGGGTGCAGTTCCCCCAAACCCCTGCACCTATCTTTTTGAAACTTGGTAGGCTTCATATTCTCAGCAGAGGCTACCACTCCTGCAAGGTTCATCCAAATCAGACAAAAACCAAAGTTATAGATATTTGATTGATTCCCCATTATACCCTATGGTCAGATTTCTGAAGCAGCTCTGCGGAGCTGCTTTGACCAAATTGAAGTGGGAAACCAATCTGGAGCTCTGGATCGCATCCCTGGCATCTGAAGCGGCCAGATCTGAAGCCGAATCAAATAGCTGCCTATTCACACAGGCCTAAGAGGCACCCAATGTGCCTAACTTTGCAGTCTTTGCTGTTGGGATCAAATAGTGCCTTTACAATGCAGGGAAAAAAAGAAAAAAGAGTGAAAAAAACTTTTATTGATATCTCTTAAAGAACTAGCAGAACTTTGGATAAAGAATCAAAAGTGTGGATGTACAAACTATGTGATGAACTTTCACTCACTTCAGTGAGAATGCCGTATGTTGAGAACTTGTAGGAAAGGACACTTACTGGAAACTTATCATTTCCAATTGTTACAGTGGGGGAAAATGTTCTGTTTGAAATACAAAAGAAAACTCAGTGCAGTAGAAGTTTCAAAAGACAAAATAAAGCTTACTACTTTAAGTGCTGCAGTAAAATATTGTCTCTTTTTGAGATGAGGTGTTGGGTTCAACAGGTTCATACTGTTACACATTAAAGTTTATTGTCACATTGTTATTTTGTAGTAGAGGTGGTTCTAGATAAGTGTGGGTGATTACAGATGGTAGAGATTAATCCATTGGGTCAATGCGAGGCAGACACAGTGGTTAAAATATACAAGTAATATATCAAATTTCAAATCACAGATAATGAAAAATTCCCATTTTTATTCCAGGCTCATTCTTTGCCAACTGGAAGAACTAGTTTTTCAGACTGGGACCTTGAGTAAAATGCTTAAGAATATGCTTCACTTAAAATATGTGAATAGTCAGATTCTCTTCAGTGTGGTTCTGTGTTTTGAGTTAACATTAAGAATATATTTAAAAACTTTGCTGGGTTGGGGCATTGCTCTTTCCCAGTGAGAAAAGGTGCTTAGGTTCAACTAATATTTGTCATTGTCTTGACAAAAAAGGAATATCTGACTTTATTTTTTTTAATCCTTGTGGTATTGTCCAATTTATAGTTTATTACCATATTTCTTCACATGCTACAACCTTTTCCCCCAAAATCAACTCCCCCTCCTCCAAAATTCTGTGTCTTAAGTGAGGGAACTGATTTTTGCACCAGAATTGAAGTATAGGGAAGCTAATGGCTTCATAGGGATGCTATAATGGTGCAGGGGTGGTCCTTCTCTCCCAGCTAGGCATGGAGAAGTGCAATATACTTTTCAGAGTCACAGTTAGTTTTACCCATGTCACAGCCACTTCCAAAAAC
Source organism: Alligator mississippiensis (assembly GCF_030867095.1). Classification (NCBI taxonomy): domain Eukaryota; kingdom Metazoa; phylum Chordata; order Crocodylia; family Alligatoridae; genus Alligator; species Alligator mississippiensis. The sequence continues at coordinate 115,865,901 of NC_081826.1, read as the reverse complement.
TGAGCCAGAAGCTGCTGCCAGTTCAGTGGTGGCTGTGAGAAGGTAGCTTTGGCTGAGCTTTGGTCAGGATTTAGTAGGGCTGTGCAACACTTTGGTCCCTGATTGGATTCAGCGGTGATTCGGACCGATTTGGTGGCCAAATCTCCAAATCTACCAGGCGGCTCATCAACAATGAGATGGTGGGGTGGATGGAGCATTGCACAGGAGCACAGGGGGTTCCCCAATGTGCTTGGCAGCAGACCTGAAAGTGGTCCAGAAGTACTTATGGTCCACGTCCGGGTCTGCTGGGGAGCATGCAAGGGCTCCCCCCCCCCCCCCCCCGCATCCCCCCTGGCTGGGTAACTGGTGCTTCCTGGGTCTGTGGGGGCAACCAGGGTCCTCCTGTGGCTGATCACTGAGCCAGGAGGATGCAGGGCACCCCCCACGTGTTCCCCGGCAGACCCAGAAGTGGACCGGAAATACTTCTGGTCCAGTTCTGGGTTCGCTGCCGAGCATGCAGGGAAGCCCTCACATCCCCCTGGCTCAGTGATCAGCCTGTGGGATGCTCTATCTCCCCCAGCATCACAGCATTCATGAGACTCACCTAGTACCTCCGGGTATGTAGAAAAAACATTTAAAGCTGTGTCTGTGGCCAAATCACTGATTCTCTGAATCAGCATTGAAACTTCAGATTCAAATTCAGCTGAATTAAATCGGGGACAGTGATCCGAATCAATTAATTGAATCACTGTCCCCAATTTGGGCCAAATCCAAATCTGAATTGAATACCGCCCATTTCGCACACGCCTAGGATTTAGCCACGCGGTCAGGATCCCCTGTGGTAAAGTTTTAGCCGTGACTCTTGAAAATCTTTTCTTCCTCCTGCCTTCCCAAAACAAGATGCATGGAAGTATATGGAGTATGTGAAAATATTGTGCAATCCTCACCAGCTCGAGGTGACACCTATTTACATTACAGAAGCACTGGTGCTAGGGCTTTTTAGTAACAACTGTAGGTCTAAGATTTCCCTACTTATTAGAGCTATTGTGCCTATCTAAGAACTAAAATCTTCTAGGACTTTGGTGAAAAGCTTGATATCAAGTGTTTCTGTTTTGTGTTCTGGCTTTCAAATTTAATTAGCCATCAAAGGCTCCTGTTTGGTGATTGCAGCTCCCGTGAATCAAACTTCAGTACCAGAATGAAGAAAGTAATTGGCCTAAAGAATGCAGTTTTTAAGTAGTATTACCTGGGAATACTTAAATATTACATTGCTATTCAAGTCCTTTTCATCCTTATGTATCCAAGTGCTTAAAAAAATTGTATATAAATTGTGGGGCATATGAGGTGTACAGGAGTGGAGGGATGTGCCGAAGGTCGCTTACACAAGTCAGTGGCATAGCCAAGAATAGATCTTATTTAATGTACTGGGGATATTTGTGGAGCTTATCTGTCTCTTCTAGAATGGATGGCTATAGGACTGACTACTTTTCAGAGAATGTAGGCAGAACTCTGGGGCATAAGTCCATTTAACCCAGTATGTGATCCAATGCAAAACATTTTGGGCCTCGACAGATGTAATAACTGAAATATTTACAAGTGAAGTGTTGCAGCCTCCTCTATCACTAGCCTGGAATCCTAGAGGGGGCTGCAGTGATGGGGATGGGAACTAGACTCGAGGGGAAAGCAGAGAACTGGAGTGGAGAGATAAGCCGTAGGGGTTGCATAGGCTCCACTGACCTCCTGCTGGGAGTCTGAAACTCCAGTTCCAGTCCTGCCTACAATTCCTTTCTGGCCTTGCTACACATTAATTTTAGGCAGCTCATGGAGCTTTTAACCCCTGGATTGACCACACATTAACACCTGAAACTAGCTTTAAGCACTCTTTAGGTGGTTTAAAGTTATGCCACTTCAGGGCAGGTTTATCTCTGATCCATGTTACCTAGCTCATGTTCCATTACTGTGTGGTCAGTCCCCACAGATAAGCCACCCAATCTGCATCCCAGGATACAGTGTCCTGTCCCTTGCCTTCCTATTCTGTGTGGATGAACTTTCTACCCCCTGAACTTTACTGCTCATGGGTGGTCCTGGCACTAAGCCAACTCCGCCTCCTGCCCCTGGGGATGTGACCTTCCTGCCCCCAGGGATGCAACCCCTGCAAACAGCCTTCAGAGCACATGACAGCTAGGCAGGTCACAGGGCATGTTCAGGTTTGGTAGTGGTGTCTAGGGCAGATGGGGGTGAGGAACAAGGTAGAGGGCCATATTGGGTCCCTATGACCTGAGGCTTCCTTCCTGGGACAGGGGCAGTGACTTCCCCAAAAGTGCCTTCCCTCGCTGCTTCCACCTCCTGGCCACTCCAGGAAGCATGACTTCTGACACCTCAGTCACAATCCCAGTTTATTTGACATGATACCTTCTTCAATTAACTTCCTCTTTATTTCTTTTTACATTTTTCCTCTCTGTATTTTAACCTTCAGTGGCTGGCTGACTTTATTTTAGCACTCAACCCCTCCCCCCCATTTCCTTTCCACCTCCCATTTCATTGCCCCCTGCTCCCCCCCCCCCAAGCCACCTCTCTAACACGCCCCACCTAGAGCAGGGATACAAACCTGTGCTGGCCTGTAGTGGCAATTCACATCTGTAGCTCCTAATCAGGCCCCTGCTCACCAGCCCTGTAGTGCAAATCACAGCTGTGCAGGTGTGGGACAGTCAAAGAAGGTTTTTAGCCTTGAGGTGTCACTGCTTCACACTCAAGCTAGCACTAACACTGATCAACATTTGAACAGCTCGAAGTACAACATGTAACAACCTTCCTCTCAGTCAAGCAGGGAGGTAAAGGAGACTGAAGTTGAAGGGCCCAGTTCCAGATTGGGTGGGAACCCTGGGAGTTGACAGAGTCTGGTTTGGGGGAAGCCTAACTACAGATTCGGCCAAGGCAGGGGTCCCACTGGGGACCTAGCAGTGCCCTGGGACCATGGACTGGGACTTGGTAGATTGGACAGCTGGCGAGTTGCTCATCCTGATCTCCCTTCCTCCCCTGTGCAGATATAACAAAAAGTGAAATGCTCCAAAATAGTACTTCATTTAAAGAAGTATTATTCCGGCATGTTTCAGCCACATCTGGAACATTTTAAAGAGCATTCATGCCTGTAGAGCTGGCCCTTTTGAAACATTTCAAAGGTGTTTGGGATGTTTTAATTATGTCCATCTGCACCCCTGGGTTTCAGATCCCCCTCCCCCGCCCTCAGTGTGATAAAAACAGGTTTTTAATACCTAAGGTCCAAAATTGCAATCCCTAAATTCCTGCAGAGTGGCCACCTAACCTACAAAAACCCTAAATTTATAAATAAGGTGCCTTTCTTTCTTACCTCAAAGTGCCCTGTATAATTACAGTCCTATGGTCTAGATCTGCCCATGTCAGAGAAGGTAGGCAACTACTCTATATATAAGTCCAAGTGGAATCTAGAAGCTAAGAATAGCAGCAAGAAAATCCCTATGGGCAGCAGCCAGCAACATTTATAGGCTGCAGGCCAGAACAACCTGGGTCCAGCCCAACATAGGCTGGGTGGCTTCCATGGTATGTCAGTAGTGGGGTTGTTTGACCTATGCCCATGCCAAGGCCAAACATCTGGGAGGTGTGCCTATGCCTCTGCTGCTTCCTCTAGCCCTCTGTTCCTTAGCTGAGGAGTAAGCGCAGCTTCCAGGCAGTGAGGAGATACACCAAGGCCTGGCAGCTGAAGGCTGCATCCTTGCTGCTTTTTTCCCCCCACTTCTCCTCACCTCAGCTTGATGGGGAGGGAGGAAGAAGCAACAGTAGTAAGGACATGGCTTCCAGCTGCCCAGCCCTGATGCAGCTCCCTGCTGGCTTGAAGCTGCAGTCATGCCACATTTGGGGAGAGACTAGAGGTAGGTGGAGCTGCAAGTTGCCTGGCCCTGGCACAGATTCTTGCTCTTGGTGAGGGCACAGGCATAGGCAGGGTCCTGAGGCTTTGAGGGCTGGATCCAGTGGCTCCATGGGCCATATGTTGCTGATCCCTGCCCAACCTTTTGGGCAGGTGTGTCTTCCCTTAGTGCCATACCACTCCCATTCCCTGCCTTATTTACTGCTTTCCTTTGTCCTTGTGCTCCTTGCCAAATCTTCTGCTGTGTTTCCTGTTCTCTGACCAACTGTACATCACACATAGAGGCTGCCTAGGCCACATATAGCACATGTGGACACCTCTGTTTTAAGGGTCCAAATCCAGTAGGCATACTTAGAGTATGCCAAACACAACATTATTCAGTTCACCACAAAACGAAGCAGTCATGGTCCGTTGCTTTCAGACATATGAGTATATCCAGCTATGTTTATATTAGGGCCCAGAGGTTGGAGCAGGGGCCCAGGAAATGGGATAGTTGCATTCTAGATCCTTGACAGCCTGAGGGAATACAAATCCACACCTCCCACATCCCAGGCTACTAATTAGGTTGGGTAGGGACATCACCATGGGTCCCATTGAAGTTGGGTCACAGAGCAGTAAGGAAGAAAAGATTCATCGCATCGTAAAGAACAAGCAGGAAGGAGCATGAGTCCATTCTAGCTGTATTCTTGTTCCAGGAAGTTGTGTGTTTTAAACAGACATTCGGGGAAAAAAGCAGATTATTTCCTGGAGCAAGCAACAGAATTCATAATCTTCCCTATCAATCTACTGACATAACCATTAGACTTCAGAGTTCCAGTCAGAGATGGGCTTTCAGCCACCCCTCTGCTTAGCATTTTCTTCTAGCTAGCTAGAGCTAGGCAGTTCCCTGATCAGTGTGCATGGTTTTGAATAATCTTTTTGAGTCACCTAACTCTCCCTAAGCATTGTACACAGAGCTCAAACATCTGGATTGGTGCTTTGGGTTCCACGCTAGGGGCCAAGTGCTGAAAACTTTGGCATTGCAGTGCCTAATTTTATAGACATCTATGATTTTTATTGGATATGTCTGTTAAAACCTAAGGATCCTGCTGCCACTAAAGAAGATGACAACATTTTCACAGACTGAACAGGAGGCAGGGTGTGGCAATGTTTTTATGGCCACATTTTCATTGTCTGTGCAAAGGATCAGATATGTTCTTGAGATTTGCTGTTTTGAAGCTATAATATTTCATATTCTTAGATATGAAATAAGACATTTTGTTTTGAGATCATTTTCTTAATCCTGCAACTTTCCTCTTGGGTTTGATCAAAATACAATGTTCCCTTTAGAAAACAGCACTGCTGAGGTTTTGATGGGCATCATCCTATCTTGGTTTAAAGTACATGAGAGAGAGAGAGAGAGAAATAAAAGGTTATATAGAAAGTATATCTGATCTGGAAAATTTGTTTTTTAGAGCTGGTATTCTGGTTCTTGCCTGTTTTTGAGTCTTGTATAAACCAAAAGCTTTGTTCCTTGTTTGGGTTAGTGGCAGTGAAATCTTTAACTTTCAATATGTAAAATAGACTCTGCCATATGGGGTGGGTCCAAATGAGTGCACAAGCATGGTGTGTTTCCTGGGATTTCTCTAGAAGTTCACAAACATGTGCTGTTGCTAGTTGTCCCCAGGGAAATAAATATGCATGCTCATCTGGACATGCCTGTGATGTCAGAGACTCTCCTGGAATCCTGTATTTTGTGTCATTTTTCCTGGTTTCATTTGATTGAACCTCTTCAATTTTCTGCTTTTATGTCATGGAGATCATAATTAGGGTTCTACCCAATGGCAGCCAGCTTATTTTGCAGGGAGATCACCAGGCCTGCTGTCATTTTTGCGGACTGATTGTGCTGGGCCTCCCCCCACACCTTTGACTGGTTGAGAGGCCCTCGCCCTTTGCTGTTGATTGGTTGAGGGCTGTCTGTCATGCTGATTGGTGAAGAGGGTGGGGGTGCATGACAGGTAGTCCACTCAGCCAATCAGCAGCAAAGGGTGGGGCACAGCCATCTTGGGCTTCCCTTCATGCTGGCAGCCCCCATGGAGGGATAGGCTAAAAAACCATGAGGACTCCCCAGAGGGAGCCAGCATGTTATTTTCAGTGAGGTTCTCCCCCTCCCTCTCCACCATAGATTTGTTAGGCATTGCCCAATTTTGTGGGCAATGCCAGATTTTGCCATTTCCACAAAATCTGCAAAATTGGGATTTCGGTAGGTACTTAATTGTAATGGAAATCAAGCAGGTTCATCCTAAATGGAGAGACCCTTTGTCCAGAATATATAAGGTGTCAGGGCATATATAAGTTACTGTGTGTGTGTGGTTTGGTTTTTGCAGTATGGCAGTGTAATGTAACTATAATTTTTAAAGACAGTGTTAAAACTCTATTTGTTTTAACCATGGAGTGCAAGGAAAGAAAATGTTGAGATAGTTTTTAAGAATTTGACTTATAATTATGATGACTGCTGCATGTCTCATCTAGGTAGTAAGCCATAGATTGCAGGACAGAACTGGAGCTTATAAAGTTGTGATAGGACTCATACTGTGCTGAGGCTTAAGCAGGAGGATGTGTATCTAAAGGAGAACAGACATGCAGCTTTCAAAGGAGGGAGGAACTGGCTGCCCTATTCATGACCCTTTTCTGTTGACTGGCCAAGAAGGAAAAGTAGCTTATATAGCACACCTGTACTTCAAAGTGGGTTGGGTAGCACCCAGTAATGGAACAGAACGAAAAAAGGGAGGAAAAAGCAGGAATTAAAAAGTGTACCCAGATACACACAGTGTGCTGATTCTTGCCTTTGGGAACTTGTTTTACTACACTGGTTAGCTGAATCATGAAGTTGTTTTTATATATTCCCTCCGAGACATTAAGGCTCTTAAAAATTCTTGGCAGAAATCCATTTATTCTACAGAAATCTGTTCTACTCAGCCTCTAGGATTTCAGCATGGGATTTGCTGTCAGACTTTTAGGGCCTGATTCATAGCAAATTTTCACATCATTTATATGGGACTTTTAAAGAATTTACTCAGAGAGGCATGTATATATATATATATATATATATATATATATATATATACATACTGCTTAGGGGCAAGACACACAGGAATTTCCCAGCTTTATTTAGGGAGAAGGAGAAGAGTGTTTTCATAAATCCCTGAACAATTTCATGCATTAATTTCTGCCCAAATACTATTCAGTATATACTTGCACAAGTCTTCCTTTTTTCCTGTTTGGAAGGGATGTGCAATGTTTTAATTGGCTTGTAAAGATTGGAGGGACTGGGGGAGAGAGAAATCCTCCACAGCCGAAATGTATAAAAAATACTTGCAGGCATTTTATATTGTGTGAAAGGAGATGGGCCCCTTACTACTGTAATTATTTGCTTCTCCTGCTCCTTCACACACAAAGACCCTTTTCTATGATAACTCTGTACTTCATTCCTTTAAACCTCATGTCAAGTTCTGACATGGATGGCCTGAACTTGCAGCCAAACACCTGCCTTAGAAAGCTGTCATTCTCCCTCTCAAATATCATAGCTGTAGGTGTCATCCATTTTGTCAGAGTTCGAAAAAGCACCCTCCCACAACACCCTGCCCCCCGAGACACCCTCCCTGTTTCCAACTCCCTTTGCTTCGCTAGAAAGCCCATTCCTTGTAACTTCACTTGAATTCTTGACTCCTAGACACGGTGCCTCCTGACACTGTCAGAACAGTATCTCTCTCTGCTCTATTTCCCTGAGTAACGGGAAAAAGGAAACCTGAAGGTATTCCTTTTTTAACAAAATCCTAAACCAGCTACTGTATCTGTCACTTCAGGCTTCTGAATTTCATTACTGTTGACAGAGACGTATGACAAATCCTAATTGAGGATTTGCACCTGTGGTACTACGGTGACTGCTTCTTTTTGGATCTGGTGGATGGGTCCTTTCCCATTCTCTGCTGTTCAGAGGAATCCATCTGTAGACTCAGTGAATTGGGATTTTAGGAAGGTGAAGGTGTTGTGAGGGCTCTGAAAACCCGTTTGCCCGAGGAAGAGTACATTACGATGTGAAAATATCTTCCAGTTTGTAAATTGCAAACAAGCATAATCAGGAAAGAGAGGGAACTTCCCTCTAGAATTACTATTGCTCCCTTTTCTCTGTGTGATTATACTTATACACATACCAAATATATAAAAATAATGTGCATGTATAAACTGCCATTTGGGATAATTGCACCATGCATATAGGTAGAAATATTACTGCTTTCCTCATAATCACATTTTCAGTGATTTACAGTAGGTAGTATGTGGTTTATGTGTAGACCAGTAGAGTTGCATTGAGCTCTGTCCACAAACTGTTCTGAAGTGCACACCTGCACAAAACCTGGTATCTTGTTTTGACTAGAGCATGCAAATTGCCCAGTGGTTTGTGGCGGCAGTTCATCTGAGCTGTCAGTCCGTTACAGACCACCAGTGCGCTACCAACACTTGTTCACCACACTGCCTCTCACCATTGCCACACCACAGACCACACATGCTATCGCACCACACAGGCAGAAAGGCTGAATCAAAGGTCACTAAATACTGTTACGTTCTCTGATGTGCTGTAATTGCAGAAGTCACACCCATGGCTTACCCATGTATTGCAGAATTTCTACTGGAAAAATTCCAAAGATCTTTTGGAAATATGTAATATTGTAAAATCTAGAAAGAAAATTCATTAAAGTGCTACAACTTTTGTACTAGATAAGGCCTTATGACCTACAAGGTCTCTAAACTTTGAGTGGGGTCAGATTATATCAAGTCTTAGTGCATTATTCCTTTCTAGCACTTGTTGTGGGGCTCAGGGCACACAAATAGGGATGGGATCAGATGCAGCCATGTTCTTCCTGTTCTTTCTATATAAGCTCACAGAGATGGTATACTATGGGAGTGAGGCTGCACAGTTCACAGATCTGGTATAGTATGAGACCTGCCCTTAAGAGCCCCTGAACTGCTGTAAGTGATCTGTCTTTCAGATCCTTCCCCTATACTAAGCTCCTCTTGGTCATAGAGTTCAGTGCCCTGCTATAGGCATACATGTCCTGTAATTTATTTCATAAACTGGGTAATCCCTTTCATAAATATCTACAAATATTTCTTATATCTCTCTTCCTCCCCAGTAATCTGTGACTCACCCTTCAGGTCCCCATTCCATATAGTGTCCTGGACTCCTGCCTTACCACATTCCCCCTGGTTTCTCTAGCAGTTAGAGTCAGGAAGAGGTCATCTTGTACTATAAATGTTTACACAATAAACGTTGCTCCTTGTATACTTAAAGACAACCTTCTTTATATTCTTAACCTCCTATTGAACCTGCCCCAAATATTTTGAAGCCCTTCTCCTCAGCAAAGGCTGCAGAAAATAGTTGAAATGTTTAGGTCAGGCTATTTTAAGGACAGTGTGTGTAGACACCAAGAGCTTCTGCAGGGTTGCTCACATGCCAGTGGACATTACTGTGTTTGACCAATCACATTCTGTCGTTTCATTGACAGAAATAAGATGACTGCTTCACCAGGCTTCTGATACAGATTGGATGTTTCTCTTAAAGTCCATATTTCCGGAGCCCTATGATTTGTACAAGAATCTTGCATTTCATTAAAAAGAGGAAGTTCTTAGCCCTCATAGTTATATAGAAAAGCTGGGAGCCATGAAGCCTAAAGGCTCAAAATCCAGAGGATAAATAAAATACCTTATTTTTTTTAAGTCATTCTCTTGATTTGGGGATGGGAAGCAGATAGCATTACTCAATTTGTAAGAGTTTAGGAGTCACAAAATTGAAATTGCTGCTTTGTACGTTCTCCCCTTCCCAGATTGACTGTTCCAGTTCTCTTATACTTCCTGTGGTTTGACTTTGCTCTCCCTGCCCCTTTTTCCCTTTTCCCCATTTTTCTTCTTCTTTCATCCAGTTCTTTGTCCCTTATTTTTCCCTTTGTTCTTCTGTAAGTTCATCCAAAATATGAAGGTAAAGAAAAGAAGGAGCAAAGAAAATCATGGCACTACCATGAAATTTGCAAACCAACCAATAGTATATTGTATCCCTGTCTTCATTTTCTGATTGTAAGCTCTCAGGAGCTGGCACTGTTCACAATATATGTTTCTACAGTGGTGGATCTGAGGGGTAAGGGTGCAGTTGTATTCCCTTCCCCCTTTGATGCTTACTCCACCCAGGCTTTAGAAGGAAATGTATGGGGGCAGGGGGAGGGTAGCAGCATTTCTATTCAAGCAGTGGCTGAGGAAGTCAGTCGCCTTCATGGGTTATTGCCATCTTCCTGATTCCTGTTAATCTCTTCACTCCATACATGTTCATTATCCTCTCTCTTTTTTAATGATGTCTGTTCCATTGGTTAAACTATCCTTTCTTCTGAAATTCTGCTGCCTACTGGCCATTCCCAATAATGCCTCAATTTCAAAGCCCTGTAGGGCAGGGTGACAACCCCAGCTGCCCTAGCCCAGGCTCTGCTGCCCCCTGCTGCCCTGTGCTGCCCAGTAGGACTCTGCCAGGAGGCCCAGGAGCCCCCACAGCCCCTGCTTCTAGGGTGAGTAGAGGGTTTTTCCCCTTTTTTTCTCTCTCTCTTTTTTTTTTTTTATAAGTGCTTGTGCCTGGGGTTGGGGGGGCAGCCATGGGGGCCTGGGGTGCATGTGGGGGCTGGGGCTGGGTAGGGCAACCATTGGGGGGGTTTAGGGGAGTGGGGGTGTGGGGCTGGGTGGGGCAGCCATTGGGGGGACTGCAGCTGCTGGCGGAAAATGGGGCCAGGTAGGGCAGCAATTGGGGGGGGGGGGAAGATACCAAAGGAGAAAAAAAAAAGCTCTGTGTGAAACTTGAGTTAAGGTCTGAGAGTCCATATCAGTAACTTAGTCAGTGCTACCAACTCTTGAGATTAACTTTGAGACTTGGTTGCTTTTTATAAAAACTGAACTTATGATTCCATGAGACTCAACTTTCATTTAAAATTTTTCTTGCCTACTGCTTGGAGGGAAGTTTGAGCCCATAAACTGAAAGCTCCAAAATTGGAAGACAAGTAATTTATTATTTTTAAAAGACTTCTGACTTTTTTAAAGACAATCTCATAAGTTTTGGGGCGACTACATAGTTTCATAGTAGGTAGGGTCAGGAGGGACCTGAACAGATCATCTAGCCTGACCCCCTGCCACAGGCAGGAATGAATGCTGGGTTCACAAGACCCCAGACAGGCGATCGTCCAACCTCTTCTTGAATATGCCCAAGGTAGGGGTGAAGACCACTTTCCTGGAAAGTTGGTTCCAGATTTTGGCCACCCTAACTATAAAATATTGCCTTCTGATCTCTAACCTAAACTTATTCTCCATCAGCTTATTACCATTGTTCCTTGTCACCCCAGGTGGTGCTGGGGAGAAAAGGGCTCTACCTATTTGCTGTTGATCTCCCCTGATGAGTTTGTAGGCAGCCACCAGGTGCCTCCTCAGCCTCCTCTTGCTGAGGCTGAACAGGTTCAGGTCCCTCAGTCTCTCCGCATAGGGCCTGTCCTCCTGCCCTCTCACCAAGCAGGTGGCCCTCCTTGCCTCATGAGTTTTGCATGTGAAAGGGGAAGAAAAGAGAGCCATACACATGTTGCAGTTATCCAAATCCAAGCATTACTAATACAGAAAAATCCGTTATTTTTTAATGTAAAAGAAATCTGTTGACATCAGTGGAACTTTTTACATGAACAAGAGGTAAAAGATCAAGCCCTAAAAGGGTAGCTTTTATATTGCTAATTAAAATTCTGATGTCTCCTTCTGTTTATAGGCAAGAAACTGGCAAATAGTCAGGAATAGCCTCAAGAGCTTAGTTGTGAATAGACATTTTCTTTAAAAATATTGCTTTCTTTATGTACAGTTTAAGTAATATAAAAACTTATAAAGGGTGAATGGTACCACCATAAACATTTTCCTGGCTTTCTGCACTAGGATATAAAGGGCCAGCCCATACTGCCTATGTTCTGTGCCCAGGAATATACTGTGAAGAACATACCTTGTGTACTCACTCCTTTTCCTTGTGACCAACTCCTGGAAAGAAGGCAGTTTAAGCACAATAGAGAGGTCCTGTGGGCGTGCATGCCCAGTTCTGCTCTTAGGTTCTCAGATATAGGAAAGTGTTCAGTGCAGCTCTGTGGAAGCTTCATTGCTTCATCTCTGGAATTTAGCATGCAAGGAGCAGGGGTTGGGTGGTCAGTGAGGCTAGGGACAGACATTCAAAAAGCCTGAGCCTGAATTGATGTAATCTTTGCAGGTTAATCTAACCTGCCTAGATTGAATCAGTTTGCAACTGCATAGTCATTCCTTCTGGACCGAGGAAATGCAGGCACATGCCTGTAGTGGCTCAGGCTAGAAGCCGGGGGGTGCTAGAGCTGCCATCCCTTCCCTTCCACAGTGCTGCGCTGAGGTGGAGCATGGCCAGGCCCTGGCAGGACCTCTGATTAGGTTGGGATTTAAACCCCTACCCTGCCTGCACTGTCCCAGGCTTTTTCCCACTCGCTGTTCAAGGGGTGGGAGTGTTGCCAGATCCCAGTCCCCGGGTAGAACTCTGAGGCAAAGGGTGTGGTGTGCAATGCATGCATCTGTTGATGATTCTGAGCTTTTCAATCTTCCTCTCCCTGCTTCTTGATACTGTCTGAAAACCTTACAGGTGAGGCAGCCAGTAGGGGGCTGATAACAGAGAGTTTATCAGACCATCAACAAAACAAAAACCTCTTTCATTAGTTCAAGCTTTCTTAAACAGTTTTTTTCCAAGAAAAGAATGGAGGCACATTACCATCTGACCTGTTGATTAGCTCCAAAAAGCCCTAAGCAGACACTGTTCTGTCTGCCTGTTCCAGTGAAATTGGAGACACACATACACAGACACCTTTCAGTATTAGGTAGCATACCACATGCCTAGAGTCTGTGGAGCTGGGGTCTGTGCTGTGGGTGATGGGAAGGAGATAGGGAGGGAGGGGGTGGTCCCAGCTTGAGCAGAGAGCAGCAGGGGTGGAGTGGAGCAGAGAGAAGCCAGGCAGACCCTACTTTGCCTGTAGTCTCTGCCAGAGCTCTGGCCAGGGAGCAGAGGAGCAGGCCCAGCCCTGCTCTCTGGAGCAGACACCACAGCACAACCCAGCTCAAGGCCGCAAAGCATTTGGGATACTGGGGGACTCTGGTTTAACTTAAACCAGGAAGGGGTCTGGGACAGACATTGCATAAACCGGTTTGACTCAAATCAATTAAGTCTGATACTACATTCAACCCGGTTTATCTTAAACCATTTTCAGCCATTTTGAAACTGGTTTATGTGCACCAAATGTCTGTTCTGTTACAGGTTTAAACCAGTTTCTGATCATTTAAGCTGGTTTATGTGTAAAGTCTGTCCTTAGCCTGCATGTTTGGGGCCTATGTTTCCACATGGAGCACAGAGTGAGGAGACATGCCCCAAAAGCTTGATAACTGAGGGTTGGGTAGTTTATCTGTCTCTCCCTCTCTAATCAGTGATTTCTGTTTGGCTCTAGTCCACTTTCTCATGTAAATAAAAATGCCCAATGGATTGAATGATTTAAGGGTTGAATAGCATAATTGAGAACTTTTTTTTATCTAACTATATTATTACTATTATTTGTAAAAGCCCCAGCTAGGAACCAGTTGTATGAGGGACTGTACAAATGAAAGGTAGCTCCTATAGTAAAGACCTTACAATCTAAGTATTAGACAAGAGGCAGAAGATGGATGCAAATTGAGAGATGGGAGATGTGGGGGAAGTATGAGACAATATTAGTTAGCCTTAGAGGCAGCAGTATCACTACATGAGAAGTCTAACTGTTGCTAATGTGCATGGGTATGCAAGTGTGCGTGTACGTTCATATGTATCATGGCAAAGGATTGCTTATGGAGGGCTGTAAAGGAAAATAATAAAATTGTTCTGAAAATGTTTCCTGAAACTCCTCACAGGGGGCAGCATAAACAAAAATACAAATACTCTTCTTACATTTTCAAATAAATGGGTGGTGAAAGCTGGTATTTTTGCCTGATTGGAAGCAGGGTTTGATGTTTCAGAATTGAGAGGCATAGGATAGGAAGGGCCTTGAAAGTGAAGACAAGCAAATTAAATTGTATGTGATTAAGAGGGGAAGCCAGTAGAGAGATACAAAGAGGGCATGACACGGTCAAATGATGAGATGGGAAAATGATCTTGGTTGTCGTATTCCTCTATTGGTGTGATCTGGTCTGTTAAAACCAGAGAAAAGTGTTTACACATGCACTGCTACAGACTTTTTTACTTTGCAGTAGGATCATACTTGTATTTACAGCGTAATAGGAGCATATGTATAGACATGCAATGTTTAATACTCAGCTAATTAGTCTACTGTGCAGCAAACATCTTTTGAAGACATGCCCACTGATGTAAAAGTTGCATCAATTTCTCAGTACCCCCTCCCTCATTTTAAAAAAAATCCAACCCAGAGAACATATTGCATCCAGAACTATTGGCACAGAAACATTCAGAAACTTAAACCTCAATCTGTGAGAGGTACTGAAGATAATCTTTAGATTTAGTGTGTGTGTGTGTGTGTGTGTGTGTGTGTGCATGTGTGTGTGTATATATTTATATCATATTTTCATATATCATACTCTCATGATGTTTTGTGCCCTGACTTACAATTTTTGAGCACTTGAGGTATGCAATATTGGGTAATACAATTAAAAAAAGCTTTTGTATTTAACAGTTCTGTTGTTTTATTTATATGTTATCTAATACCAAGACCAAATCCTGTGCGTGCTATAGTTGGCTGCTGTTTTATCTGTATCCTGCTGTCCAGGTCTCTGCCTTCTGAAATGAAGGATGGACTTTGTTGTTTACACCTGCATGATACCTTTAAATAAAAATACCAACAACTCCACATAAGTTTTTCTCTGATATCTTCAGATTACAGAAAAGGACAGAAATGTAATGTCCATGTATTTTCAAGTACTCTTACAACATAAGTGTTTTGACTTCTGTGTTGTCTCTGAATACTTACAGCATTTTTGCAGAGGCTTATCTGTTTCTGAAAGGGCAGAAACAGATAGTTTAGAAGAAAATCTAAAATGTTTTGGAAATTCCCCCTTTGATGAATTCCAAACAACCTACTTAGATTTCATTGACAAAATGTTCAATTTTCATTATATTAAAAAAAGTTTCCAAGGAACAACACTGATCAAACAGCAAGCTAATCATCTTAAAAGCCAGCGTGTGTCACTTCAACAGCCCTAAGGCTGATTTTCTGCGAAACCTGTTTTAGCACTAACTTATTATTCATTTTCTGTCTGCATATAGAACAGTGTTTGCGTACACTGGAGTTCAAAATGGTAGCTGTGACCATGTATTGCTATTTACCATTTACAGGTACTTTTAGCCAATGGGAATATGGCAATTCCCATGTAGATAACTGTTTTTGTAATAATGTGGTAAGTAATGGGTTAATTATCTCAGTGTTTGTACGTGGCCTAATTTTTTTCTCAGTGTATGTACATGAATAACAGGTTAAGCCATATCCATAGATGGTGAAATAATTAACTCTTTCTTTATTGGATCACTGCATTGTGCGATGCACATATCTAATAATGATCTCCATTTTTTATGCTGTAATGGACTTAAAAAATCAGAGCTGCTGTCATAGCCAGTGTCTTCTCAGATCCTATAAATGCTGAAATGTCCCCTTGTGAGCATTATGATGCACCTCCTATTTACCTAGTCATAGTAGTCATGGAGAATTAAGTTAATAAAAAAATGACTTGTTCTTTTGCTTAAATTTGCTCAAATATGTCAATTAATATAAAACTGGGGAGGTTCTTCCTTAAACCAAAGTCTGATATTAACAAAAATACCTTTCATATTCCTGTTAACTATCCTGTTGTTAAATTTTTCAACACTTTGGCAACTGAGTGTAAAATCCAATACATTTTTTATTTAAAAAACCCCCAACTAAGCTATGCTGCTAATTAATGTTATCAAAAGACATAGTAGGATTATTCCACTGCCTTTTTATCTCTGCATGAAGAGTAGCTTCAAATATCCTCCCTTCTCCCATTAACAGTTGGATGTCATTTGAAAACTAAGTAATAGCAGTAACTATACTCAGCAGAACTGTTGCAGCGCTCCCTCTGAAGGGTGAAGTAAAATAAAATATGCACTCTGCATTTCAACCATAGACTTATACCTGGTTAGATTTTTCCGTCTTAATTGAAAAGCTGCAGATTAGTAGAAAGAGCAGACTCAAGGATATATTCTTGGATTAGGGGATGTACCAAAAGTTCATATCTTCTAATCCTTCTATCACTGGCTCCCTGGTATATCATTATTATTTATTTTTGTCTGTCATATTTTCTGGCAAAAATAAAAGTTCTTGCACCTTTCATTTCTTATTCTAGCTACTAAGCAGTAGAGCTGTGCAAAATGGCACTGTTCCGTTTCACCTAGAGTTTCGACGGTTTGATGGAACAGTGTTTTGTATCGAATTTCATTTTGAGTTGAAATAGCTGTTCCATTCCATTCCGTCAAAACAGAAAGTCTCTTTTGATGCTGTTTCAATGTTTCGCTGGTGATGGGAAGTCAGCCCCGCTGGGCTGACTTCCCATCCCCAGCACTAGATCATGGGAGGCGGGAGGCAGCCCAGCTGGGCTGCGTCCCTGTCCCGCATGCTAGATCATGCATGGGGCAGGAGGCAGCCCATCTGGGCTGCTTCCCATCCACCACGCTAGATCACACCTGGGGCGGGGAGCAGCCTAGCTGGGCTGCTACCTGGTCCCCCACGCTAGATTTCACCTGAGGCAGGAGGCAGCTCCACTGGGCTGCTTTCCCATCCCCCATGCTAGATCATGCCTGGGGGGAAAGGCAGCCCAGCTGGGCTGCTTCCTTGGCCACGGTGCTAGATCACACCTGGGGTGGGAAGGCAGCCCAGCTGGGCTGCTACCTGGTCCCCCATGCTAGATTGTGTCCAGGGTGGAAGGCAGCCCAGCTGGGCTACTTTCCTGTCATAGTTTCATAGTTGGTAGGGTCAGAAGGGACCTGAGCAGATCATCAAGTCTGATCCCCTGCCATGGCAGGAGAGAGTACTGGGGTCAAATGACCCCGGCAAGCTGTTCATCTAGTCTCCTTTTAAAGACCCCCCAGGGTAGGAGCCAGCACCACTTCTCTTGTAAGTTGGTTCCAGATCCTAGCCACTCTGACAGTGAAGTAGCGCCTCTTGATATCTAGCCTGAACCTACCCTCTGCCAGCTTGTGACCGTTATTTCTTATCACTCCTGGTAGTGCTTGGGGGAACAGAATGCCTGCCCCAATGCCTGCTCGTCCCCTCTGACTAGTTTGTAAATGGCCACTAGATCCCCCCTTAGCCTTCTCTTGTGGAGGCTGAACAGGTTCAGGTCCCTCCTCATAGGGCCTGCCCTGCTGCCCCCTGATCATGTGAGTGGCCCTCCTCTGGACCCTCTCAATGTTGTCCACATCCCTCCTGAAGTGCAGCACCCAGAACTGGATGCAGTACTCCAACTGTGGCCTGACTAGTGTTGCAGAGAGGGGGAGGATCACCTCCTTGGACCTGCTTGAGATGCATCTGTGGATGCATGACAAGGTATGGTTGGCCTTCCTGACTGCGTCCCCACACTGTCGGCCCATGTTCATTTTGGCATCAATAATGACTCCAAGATCCTTTTCTGCCTCTGCACCAATGAGAAGGGAGTTCCCCAGCTAGTAGGTGTGCTGCTGGTTCTTCCCCCCCAGGTGCAGTACCTTGCACTTGTCAGTATTGAATCCCATCCTAGTCTCATCCGCCCACCCCTGTGACCTGTCTTGGTCCGCTTGCAGCCTATTCCTCCCTTCTAGCATGGCCTCTTCCTCCCACATCTTAGTATTGTCTGCAAATTTGAACAGGGCGCTTTTTACCCCCTTGTCCAAGTCGCTTTTGAAGATGTTGGAGAGTGCAGGCCTGAGGACTGAGCCCTGTGAAACCCCACTGCCCACATCCCTCCAAGTTGAATAAGACCCATCCACCGCCACTCTCTGGGTGCGGCCTTCCAGCCAGTTAGTGACTCATTTGACTGTGTAGGTGTCGATGCCACAGTCCCCTAGTTTTTTAATGAGAATGGGGTGAGAGACCGTGTGCAAGATCACACTCCTGACGCCTCCCACCCCTGGCGCAATCTAGCACAGGGGACAGGAAAGTAGCCCAGCTGGGCTGCCTTCCATGCCCAGCACAATTTAGCACAGGGGACTGAGTAGCAGCCCAGCTGGGCTGCTCCCAACCCACAGTGTGATCTAGCGCAGGGGACCAGGTAGTAGCTCAGCTGGGCTGTCTCCCACCCTGGGTTATGATCTAGTGCCAGGGACTGGGAAGCTGGGCAGCCTCTTGCCCCTGGTGTGATCTAGCATGGGGGATGGGAAAGCAGCCCAGCGGGGCTGCCTTGCTGCTCCCTACTGGATCTTGCAGTGGGGATGGGAAGTCATCCCAGCTGGACTGACTTCCCATCCCCAACCTATGGTCAAAATGTTTCAACTTTTGAAACATTTCGACCACCCTCATTTTGTTTCGAGGCTATTTCGATGGCCTTTGTTTTGTTCCAATTTTGCTGTTTCGACCTTGAAATCGGTCAAAACAGTGTCAAAATGAAATGGCCAGTGAAACTTTGCACAGCCCTTCTAAGCAGGTATGACTAACAGTTTGTACCCCATCTTTATCCCCCCACCATTTCATGCCAGCACAATGGCTTTAGCTTTTTTCCATCTGTTTTATGTACTTTATAGCCAGAGATGGACTAGGTGTACTGGCATGGGGCTTCTCTGTGGTCACAGAAGAAGGATGTTAGGCTGTTTTAATTTAATGCCTTAATCCACGGGTGTCC
This sequence comes from Alligator mississippiensis, assembly GCF_030867095.1. NCBI lineage: Eukaryota > Metazoa > Chordata > Crocodylia > Alligatoridae > Alligator > Alligator mississippiensis. The sequence continues at coordinate 115,847,111 of NC_081826.1, read as the reverse complement.
AAGGTATGGCCCGTGGAACTGTTTGTCTGGTGTGTGGGGCTTGTAGAAGAGCCAAGGTTTGGGAGGGAGAGGGGGCCTTCCGTAGAAATTTTGGGCACAGGACCCCATTGGGAATTCTCATTAACAGTGGAAATGGGACAGTAATGGTTGTGCTAGCTCCTGCTGCTGCTGAGTCTGGACCTAGCAAGCAAGAAGCCAGCCTTTAAAGCACAAGACCAAAGCACAAGACCACAGATTTTCTGTGGCCTGGGTGAGAGAGGAGTTGGTATCAACTATGTCTCTTCGTTCTTTTGTTTTATTCAGTGCTGTTTTAATGAAACTTCTGTTGCTGCCACTGTGAATTATAGTTCTTTTGCTTGTCTTTGTGGAAGAAAATATTATAAATCAGGTTTGTGCTTTTGTTGTTTTTGCGCTGCACTTCTTTTCCCGTCCTTTCAGCAAAATAAAATTAAAAGCAGTTTCTAAAAACCCAAGCAAGGCTTTATTGTGATGGACAACCATACAGAATCATCTCAGCTGCTTTACATTTTGAGATGTAGTGGGCTTTGACTTGGTGTAATTGCAGTTTTACATCATTCACTGTTGTTTTATTTGTAAATAACTTCTTTTACAAATGAAAACAAGGAAGGTATGTGGTGTTTTCTGCTTTTCAGCTTGTATTCTTGAACTCTCAATGACTTCAGTGGGAGCACTATTGGACCCTTTTATTTTTAACAGTATAGGGAGTTTGTAACAATCCAGCTGGAAAATAATCTTCCCCCATGTTGTATAGTAGGTTTTAAGTAAATAATTAGTAGGAAACCATTTTCAAGCAGTCATTTTCCCTGTTGCCTGCTCTGAGCTAAGATGTTTGTTATTGCTGAGAGCAGTGCCATTGTACTTGTTAGATAATTTACAGTAAACACACGTCCTCTTAATTACATTATAGAAACTTAAACAGATTTGTAAAGCCATTAAAAAATCAATACTTAGCTTTTAGGTGATGAATTAATTAATGGAGTATGAATGCTGAAAGTTTGCTTTAGTCAGTGTGCACTATGACTTTGCATGGCTTCAGCATCAGCATGAGGAAAGTGCAGAGTAACGTGATGTTAATAGTGAAAGAGTGCTTATGAAAATGCATCATTTTCTGCCAAGCATCAAGAATATTCCTGTAAATCTTTCAGTTAATCTAGAGCAGGAACGATAACTGCTTTAATTTTTTTTCTAAGGGATATGTCTTACAGTTCTTGCTTCAGTAAAGCTCCTGCTGAGGTCAGTGGGAGTTTTGTGTAAGGACTTGGTTTGGAGAGAGAATCTGAATCATGCTCATGGGCTAATAAAGCAGAGACATGAGATATATCTGAGGTCTTGATTACATGGCATGCTGATATAAATAGTGTTTACACCAGTATAGAAAGGGACTCAGAGGGTGCGTCTATACGTGATGCTATGTCATTGTAGCAACACGCTATGACAGTGTAACGTCCACTGGTGCCTACCCATAACCAGCAGCTCCTTCACCATAGTAGCACGCTCCCCCATTATAGTGCACTGCTACAATGAAGTAGCTGTTAAAAATAACCATGCGCTGCACATATGGAGCCAGTACGGGCGGTTACTGCGCCATGCTTTAGTTCTTCCAAAAGGAAGTTCTAAGGCATGGCATAGAAACAATGTTGCCATAGGGCAATGTGTAGATGCATCCGCAGGCCCATACTGGTGTAGTACAGATTTACTGTGGGGGAAAATCCAGGAATAAATGTACAAATGTAACTTATACAAATGTACAAATGTAACTTACACCAAAGTAATTGTTGTGTGTCTCTGGCTATCTCAGCGTAGCTATTTGATATAGGTATTGCCCTCCTGCTTCATCATAGTAAAGCACTGTAATTGTGCCTACTGTGAGCAGTTAGTTTAGAATAGCTACTCTTTCTGCATCATGGAATATCTTCATTTCTGTACACTGGTATAAAAGTGTCACATGACCAGTTCCTGAAAGAGGATTTGTCTATGCAGTTCAGAAAATTATAGTGAACACAGACAGATTTCACAAGTAAGATTTGTCATTCTTTTTTCCTCATGCTTCCTGGGTTGAAGCTGGATTTAGGAACAAAAATATCAAAATAGAGGAGGGAGACTGTTCTGTTGTTTCAGGAAAAAACCAACTATGGCTTAATTTTAGTGAACTATATGAATGCATTTATGAGTCTTTTGAAATACGAGCAGATTAGAAAATTCAAACATGCTCATGTTAATGTTTTCATTGCTTTTTTCCAAGAAAATATTTATCTCAAGAGAGGAAAAAAGTTACAAAAATTCTAGTGAACAAAGAAGAATAAGTATATTGTACTAATCTGCGATCCTTTGCAGTCGAATACCTGGATGAGTATACGTGGGCCTGTTTGCCAAGAGTGCTTAAATATTTCTGTGTGTAGGCTTTCATAGCATTCCCAAAATAGGCTCCCTAGCTATACCTAGGAATGGGACCACCTCCTGTTGCATAAACAAAGGCACATAGTCACATTCCTGGTGTGAATACAACTTTAGTTTTCCAGCTTAGAATTCTTGGTTGTGTGACATGGACAAAGATATGAACATGCAGCTTCTCATTGTAAATAAGACATTTAAGAGGTGATATTAATACATGAAATGATAGAAGCACAAAAAAACCCCACAACTAGTTCAGGGTTGTATTAGTGTTTAAGGAAGAAAGCCACACTTTTCTCCGCTAGTTGGAATTTTTTCAGAATATGGCTGCCCAGTCAGTAAATAAAAAAAAAGTAATAAATATTTGAGTAATTTATTTTAAGTGTAGCAATGGTAAAATTTGAGCCATGGTAGCATTTGATTCAAAATAATGCTGATTGTTGGAAAACTGTAACTGTTTAAAATCTCCTTCTCTGCTCAGTGCAGTTGCTTCCCTTCCTTACCATCATTCTTCTATTTTTCTCTCTTTCAAGTATACACAAATCTGTTCAGATAAGATATGAACTTCCCTAAACGTTTGCCTACATCTTGAAACAAAACTAAAGCTAATTTTTGTGAGACTGAAACTTCCCAGTAATTAACTTCTTTTTCCTCCCATATCTTGGTTTGCATTGAAGAGTGAGTGCAATGTATATGTTGAGAAAAAATATTTTTGCAATATTTCTAGCTACTTCTACAAGTGGATGCACCAAAACATTTGAAAGTAGGTTTTTTTCTTTTTGTGAAATTTTAAGTCCAATTTTCCAAATTCAACCAAAAAAATTGCCTTAGGTTAAAAGCTAAACTTTTTAGGGTGTGTGTAGACGAAATGGGGCCCTAAACTGAAGCGGTGGGTTTTAAAAAACACTGGTTCAATTTAGGGCTGATTAAACCACCATGTCGTGCACACATCCTGCTGACTTGCCTGCCTCTCTAGCAAGGAGGGGAGGCTGAGCTGCTGTGGGGTGGGGCTAGTGCTTACCTATGCAGCAGCAGCAGCCTCCACTGGGTGACACCTGCCTGCAGGCAACCAGCTCGGGTGGTCCTGGGGGGGCACCATAGCTGTGGAGGGAAACACCGGGCCCCCGCGCAGCTCAGGCTGGCAGGCAGGCTCCAGAGGGGAAAGAAAAAAAAGATCAGAGGCTCACCTCTTTTCTTGGGTGGAGCTGCTTTCCTAGGCTGCCGTCAGGCTGCCTGCAGGGCTTCCTGCAGAGCCGTGGAGCTCCACGGAGCCCGGTGCTTCACTCCACGGCTGTAGGGGCAACAAACTAAAACTCCTTGAAGGAGTTTTAGTTTGCTGCATCCCAAGTCATTTAAGGTGCATTACGCCACAGAATTTCCTACAGCGGCTGGAATTAATGCGCAATATGCCACTGAGGCATGCAAACACGGACACCATTAAAGTGGTGCAAAAGCATTTTGCTTGCTTTAAAGTGTTGTGCACAGATGCCTCTTGTTTCATCTACATATGGCCTTAGATGCTTGAGTGAATTGAACTTAATCACCATTGCTTGAACAGTTAAAAAGATTACTTCCTCCCTGTTTCATGTTCCAGGCATCATATATTCAACTCTTTTTGCCTCTGCAGTGAGATCAGACAATAAAAGCCAGGGACAGTGGCAGAAGTGATGGTGGGCACATTCCTCACAACCAGCTGGGCTCTGCCCAGCTCCCTGATGTCCCCCTACCAGTCTGAGGGCCTCAGGCACACCTCACCCCTATCCCCTCCCATGGTCTGAGGGACAGTATACTGTACCCCTCTTTAGTAAATCATGGATCTGCCTGTGTTCCTAATGACTAATAAGCATTGCTCTCACCAAATGTATCAACATTGTTATCTGCTGAAGCAGCGTTGTTTTGGATGGGTGCCAATCGGATAAAGAGAATGGGTTAACATTTCAAATAGCATTCAAGTCAATAGCATTTTTGTCATCTGTTTTATGTACTTTATAGGCCAGAGATGGACTAGGTGGACTGGCATGGGGCTACTCTATGGTCACACAAGAAGAATTTTGGGCTGTTTTAATTTAATGGAGCCTGTGGAACTATTTTGTTTGGTGTGTGGAGCTTGTAGAAGAGCCAAGAATTTGGAGAGGGAGGGGGGCTTCCGCAGAAATTTCGGGCACAGGACCCCATTGGGAATGCTCATTGGCAGTGGAAAGCAGACTGCAATTGTTGTCCTGTGGGGTCAGGCCAACTCTCAGGATCTCAATATTGTGCTATTAGACAGGCGGGTGTAACACAATTGCACATATACAAACACACAAATCAATTAGGTGCATACACATGCACACTACCAGCTCAGGCACATACACATTCAAACCAGCCTAGGCACATGCATATCTATTACCAATTCAAGCACATACACTATACACCCCAAAAGTTAGACACAGATCACTAATTCGTATATCATGCACACAATGCTATATATATATATATATATATATATATATATATATACACACACACACACACACACACCCCCTCTCACTAGCAACTCAGATACACACATGTTCCAAATAACTAGTTTAGGTTTATGCACACCTATCACCAGTTTAAGCCCATACATGCTACACACACCAAATTTAGACAGAATCAGTTACCAGTTACCAATACCTGCACATTCAATACACATACGTGGATTACTAATTCATATACCACACACACACACAATGATATTTATATATGTATATATATGTGTATTCACTAATTTACACACATACCACCCACCTACACATACACACAGGTGAGTTCCTAAGTTGGGTGTTGTGAAGTGTATGTATGTATATGCTTGGTGTACTTGGGATACCTGGGGAAAGGTTAAGGTAAGGAAGTAGAAGTGTAAGGAGTTAAAGTTACCAGGACCAGGATTAGAACCTGTAGACTACAGGGGCCTGGGCTGAAGAACTGAGGCTCGGGGTTAACTTTAGGTTAATTGATCTTAATTGATTAAAAGACAATGCCCAAAGCCTGCAGAACAGGGAAGCATGCCGGCACAGAGTCTGGGACTGAAGCCAGAGCTACGAGGGAGCTGAAAAGGTAGATGGGGACAGGGAAAATGGGACTAAGGGAAAGTGTGGGTGTTAAAGAGGGGCTCTGGGTGTGGGGAGCCAGAGGATGGCTCCGGGGCAGCTGGAGAAGTTGCAGGGAGCAGCAGTAGGTGCTGGAAGCTGGAGGAAAGTGCAGGAAAGCTAATAGGAGCTGGGAAGCTGCAGGATGGGGTGGGGGTGGGGGAGAGATTACAGAAGGTGTGTGGGTAGCCTGAAAACAGAGAAACGGACAGTAGAAAATCACGGGAAAAGCAGCAGGCAGCAGGGACAGCAGGAAAGCAAGGAGAGGCTGAGAGGTGGCAGAAAAGGGAAGATGGAATTGGGAGGAGATCGGGAAACTAGCAGAGAAGGTGGGAACTGGAGCTCAGAGAGAGAATGAGGCTGGAATTCAAGATAAGGAAGGGACTGGGATTCAGTAAAACATGACCCAACTCGGGGTTGCAAATGACAGTGGTTTTATTGAACAGGGGAGATGGTGACACAATGCTAAATTGGTTCCCTTGCACCCACACACACACACATACACACACACACACAATGGTAGCAGGGGTTAAAGAGGCTTGGTTCAGGGGCTGAAGTCCACTGAAGTACAGGAGGAGAGAGAGAGAGACAGAGAGAGAGAGAGAGAGTCCAAATTGTAGGAGGAGGTGTGCAAGTAATAACTACCTATCCAGGCTGGAAGAGGTCCTTGTCCAGTAGGTGTTGTCCAGAGGGGGGTTGCCGGCAGGCCCTCTGGGTGGATAGGTGGTGTGGCATGGTGGTCGTCCAGATGGAAATGGCGTTCCCACTGGGTCTGTCTTCACTGTCCCTTTTTATAGGGGCAGACATTGTGTGACCCTAATAACAGGCGGCATGCCCAGGCTGGGGTCAGCCCCTGGCGTACTGAGCATGTGTGCTCCCTGCAGAGATGTGCAGTTTTGGGTGTCTGTAATGGTGAGAGTTGCTGGTTCTGCAGGGTCCTTTGTCTTTCAAATGCTGTTCTTATCTCTGTTCCTGGGTGAGGTCTGTGGTTCCTGGGAGAATCAATGTGAGGTGATGGCCCAGTCATTACAGGCCATTCAGTAGAGGCCTGCTACCATTGTATTTCAATCATTCCCAATCACACTCATTCACTGGGGAACCAATTTGCATGGGAGAGGTATGTGACTCATACAGTTGCAACCTGGGATGCCCAGGGAGAGGACAGAAGATGGAGGCTTGACATATAAAATGGAAACTTGACATGACTTTGGTTCACTTACAAACATAGGCCTAAACCATACAATATCCATATGAAACAATAAAAATCAATACGAAAATGATAATAATACAATATACAACAGTAAAAATCAATACAAAGCTAATAATAATACAATATAAAACAATGGATATCCAAAATCAAAAGTTTGCTACCAAAATAAAAATGTTTAAAGCTTATCCTAAGTCTGAGCTCACTTATACTTATCTGTAGGGAATAGAGAGGGAGAGAAAAAGTCAGAAATGGTTGGGGAAAGGGGAGGGAATGCATTTTAAAATAAATAAATAAAAAAGAAAAACTGGGCTACACAATGGCTGTGCTAGCCCCTGCTGCTGCCTTGTCTGGACCTATTCATTAAGAAGCCAGCCTTTAAAGCACAAGACCAAGATTTTCTGTGGCCTGCATGAGAGAGGAGTTGATATCAACTTTGTCTCTTCATTCCTTTGTTTTCTGTCTTTTGTCTTCATTCCTTGTTGTCTATTCAAAGAAAGTGAGTGATCATTCAAAGCCTGATGAGAATATCATATATCACATTTTGGTAGTGTTGAAGTGATGTTGTAGCATGATGGTCCAGGAAACATGTGAAAGACAAGAATTCTTATGGGTGATATCTTTTATTGGAGCCACTGCATGGTTGGGTAGACTTAGATAAACTTTCAAATATAATATATTCTTCTTTAGGTCACCTTCTTGGAAAGTGGTGGCCTGTTGCAACATGAAGAAGAATCTGTTTTGAATGAGAGAACAAAAAGGGGCCATCTCCTTATTATCTCTACCTTGTTCATGTGTTTCTAGGGCTAGGGACAGACATTCAAAAAGCCAGAGCTTGAACTGATTCAACCTTTGCTGGTTAGTCTAACCTGCCTAGGCTGAACTGGTTTGTAACAGGAAAAACATGCTCTCTTCACTGAGGCAATGTGGGCACATGCCTGCTGTTGCTCAGGCCAGGCGCAGGGGGCGCTAGAGCTGGCCCTCAGCTGCAGGAAAGCTGTGCTGGGGAGGGCATGGCCAACCCAGGCTGAGCCAGCCAGAGAGGGGCATAATTCCCCCTCCCTTTGCCACTGGCAGGGACCCAACCTGGGTCTGTCTGCACTCCCCCCTCGCTGCTGCAGCAGGGGGGCACCATGGCCCCCGAGGCAGAATTGGGCAGGGAGCAGAGCTCTTTCCCCTCTACCCCACTGGCAGCTGGGTGGCTCCCTGCCTGGAATAGGCCCCCGGCTGTCCCCTTTGCCAAAGGAATAACCCCATCCCTGCCCCCCCAGGGCCCTGCCCAGCCATGCCCCCTCCCCACTGCTGTGGCGGGAGGGGTAGAGCCCTTACTGGGGGTAGCAGCCCCTGTCACACTGTGGTGGAGAGCGAGCCTCTTCCTGGTGAGGGGCTGTGCTGCAGGCTCGGGCTGTGTGCGGCAGTGCTGTGGTCTGGGGCCGGAGCCCTGCAAGCCCCTGCAGTGCTGCCACACTCCACGGCCACTCTGCTGGCCCCATAATGCAGCCCTGTTGGGAAGCCATGACAGGTTCCTGCCCGTGGGTCACCTGCCTTTTGACATTCCTTGTGCTGGGTGTGGCCAGGGCCGGCCCTACTGCTTGTTCTGTGCTGGGGCAAGACATGGAGGGGGCTTATTCAGTCCTCATTATTCCTCCCCTGAGCTTCAGGGGTAGCCCGGCCAGGTAGACCCCATGGCCAGCAGCTGAATAAGCCCCTTTCTGCCCGGAGGGAGCTTCCCAAAGCACAGAGAGAGGCCACTCACACCGCAGAAGGGTCTGCCCGGCCTGGACGCTGCTGTCCTGTGCTCAGAGACAGCGGCTGAATAAGCCCCCTCTTATCGGCAGAGACCTGTCTCTGAGCACAGGGCAGCAGCAGCTGGGCCAGGCAGACCTGGTTGGGCAGACCCTGCTGTAATGTGAGCAGCCAGCAGCTGAATAAGCCCCTTCCTGCTGGGAGGGGACTTGCTCCAAGCACCGAGGGTCTGCTGATAGTTTCTGATCACTTAAACTGGTTTATGTGTAATGTTTGTCCCTGGCCCAGGGGTTTGGAGGAACGTGAGAAGTAAATCAGCTCACAACAGGCTACTGCTTTCTAAGCTCTTGAAAGTGGGGAAAAGTATTGGCACACACACCTCATTAGCAGTTTATTCTCATGCCTTTTAGATAGATTCCATTAGCTGACAGTCAGAAAGATTGGGCCACACATTTCTAATGAGTCCTAAATTGACTCCAGAAGAGATTTCTCTTCTGTGTGTCCTATAGGTGACTAGTTCATTCTTTCCTCACAGGAAGCCCTTTGATAGCCATATTTTCAATGTTCCAGTAAAATTGGTGGCAGTACTAATAAACATTCAAGATAACTTTGGCAGAATTGCTTATATTTAGCTAATTGGATTAAAAAATGATTATCAAGAAACCATCAATTCCTTCCTGCGCTGTTATATTACTTTACTGCTGGAATTTTTGTAACTGTTGCCAAGAAGCTTTCAAGACGCATCATCTACTTTTTTGAGAGCGAGACTGGCAGGATTTTTGACACAGAAGTGATGTTTTGAGGTTACTAATGGATGATTTTAAAAAATGAAGGAAAATCCAGCTTTCTAGGCAGTGCAGCTCACAGGCTGACTAATAAAGCCATTCATTTATAACAATTTCTCAAGTCCTTGTCCTGTACATTTACAAATTCTTTCAGCACGCATGAGCCATACTATTGTGAACATGTTCAATGATTGATTATGATTGTATTGTATATTTCATATTAAAAGTCCTCCCTCTTGTGTGTGAGAATGTTTCATTTCTCTCTTGCATGCACTTTAAAGTAAAGATAGAAATCTTTAATTTTAATCTGTTAACGCTTCCCCACTGCCCTTTTTTCATTTCCCTTTTTCCCTGTCAGCACATGCCTTTTTATTCTACCTACTACTATCAAATGGTGAATTAAAGCTGGAGCTTTAATTGAATTGCGGAAGCTAGTATCCTTGCCCATTAAATATAGCAAAGTCAATGTAAGCATATGCCAAGCTTTCAGTAGATATGGTATGTGCTATAGAGGAATTTTTCCCATTGAGTGCCTGGAAAAATAATACTTTGAGTCCAAAAGGACAAATCTCATGTAGGGAACTTGGAATATATTGAGGAGGCCTTTAGTTTGAACAAAGCTGCTGAATGTACATTTATTTTATGCTCCCTTTGATTAAACTGCTTCTAATAAAGTGAAGGTAATTAACCTGACAAAAAGGAAATCGTTTGCCATACCTGTCTCTAATGGCTACACATATACTCAGTTATACTGATCATCATGTGGCAGGTCATTAGGAAAGAGCAGGACTTTGCTACTGACGTCCTCAATTTGAACTCCATCTATTGTCAGACTGCAAACTCATCAGTGTTGGGCCATTGTCCATCCATCTTACTATCCTTCAGCTTCTAGTTAAGTGCTGCTTTAGTTGCAGAGACTTAGTGGTCTCCAGCTAGTACAGGCTCTACCATGTGGTGAGGTAAGGTGGGCCATATTGCTTGTTACTAGGGCCCTGCTGCATGTTCACATTAAAGCTGAATAGAAACCAGCAGTAAAGTTGTTATACATTTTCAAGCACTAACTTGGTAGTTGGTTGGCTCTTTTTATATTGGCTATTCATTTTTATCCTGTGATAATTACTTTGCACATGTGGCTGATCTAAATTCATTACACAATTAACCAGTTAATAATGTGATATAAGTAATGTGTAGCAGTGACCTTATGATATTTATAAATATAGGTACAGGGGCAGATCGACATTACACTTGCACCCCCCCTGCTCTCCCCTACTTTGATTCCTGCTCCACCTACCATTTAAAACCAACTGGCTGGCAGTGGCAGCAGCATTTCTAGTCAGGGAGTGCTGAGGGAGTCTTTATGGCTTTCTATAATCTACCTGATTCCTTCTAAACCCTTCATTCCACAGGTGTTAATGACTCTTTCTTCTGTTTAATGGTCTTGCTATTCCACCAACCAAGCTATCCTTTGTTTTGCAATCCTGCTGTCTGTTTGCTGCTCCTGATAATGAAACCCCTATTTCACAGCCCTGCAGACTGCCCATCCCTCACTGGGACAGAAACAAACCTGAACTATGTCCCTTATGGCAAAAGCAAAGGAAAGACCTTGGAAGCACCGTGTCAGAGAGTTATGAGGAGAGGAGGGACACAAGGAGTGCATCAACACATGCAGGCATGTGCACTTACAGCAGCTCAAATAGGAGCAGCGCAAATTTGTGCCGGAGATTTTTGCCTCAGCATACGTGCCTGGACATGCATTTTGGTGTGGGACAAGTTGTGCCACTTGGGGCAGAAAAATCCTGCCCAGCTTCTCCCAGATCTGCAGCCAGAGGGAGCTAGAGGCTGGGGTTCAGAGCTGGCTCCACCTGTGCTACTTGTCATGGGTCTGGTCCAGCTTGGCGCAGGACTGTGCACCTTGAGGCAGCTCTGGGTCACTCAGGCTGTTACCTGGGGCCCGGCCCCACTTGCAGGGACTGTGTCATGCTGGGCTAGGTCCTGAGTACACAGGCCCTGAGCGTCGTTGGGCTGGGCCGGTTCCATGGAGGCAGGACCTGGCCTGGCACGGCATGTAGTCCCTGAGAGTGGGGCCAGGCCCTGGGTAATAGCCTGAGCAGCCCGGGGCTGCCCGAAGGTGCATGGCCCCATGCTGTGCCATGCCGGGCTGGACCCATGAAAAGTGACACAGGCGGAGCCAGCTCTGAGGTGGCCGGAGCCGCACAGTCCCATGGGAGGCTCTGGCTGCAGTGGGCCCTGAGTGCCCCATGGCCACTACTGCTGCAGGGAGGGGGGGGGAGCTGTGGGCCCTGTGGGGGACCCATGCCCCCCAACTGGCCCCCCCACCCCCACTTAACCCCCCTACATCCACAGGCCTCCCCCCGACCCATGATCCCTCTAACTACTTAGTAGGGACAGTGCCCAGGTCATGCCACCTTGCACTGCTCCTGTTTGCCTCACAAGTGAACCCAGCATGCTAGGGCAGCAGGGGATACCATAGAGACACTCTGGCCAGATGCCAGTGTGTCTCTGGAGGTGCAAGACCCAACTTGCGTCAGGGCATTGTGGGGAACCATTCCCTGCACCACTTTTCTCCAGGGTGTTTTTATTTGATACTTGGAAATCTAGGCATCACATTTTGAGCCCACACTGCAAATACGCAGCATGGGGAAAATGTTTTCATTTTCAGCGTGCCTCTTGCGGCATCTCAAATAGATTTGAGACGCTTCAAAAGGCATAGATTCATAGATGTTAGGGTCGGAAGGGACCTCAATAGATCATCGAGTCCGACCCCCCGCATAAGCAGGAAAGAGTGCTGGGTCTAGATGACCCCAGCTAGATACTCATCTAACCTCCTCTTGAAGACCCCCAGGGTAGGGGAGAGCACCACCTCCCTTGGGAGCCCGTTCCAGACCTTGGCCACTCGAACTGTGAAGAAGTTCTTCCTAATGTCCAATCTAAATCTGCTCTCTGCTAGCTTGGGCCATTATTTCTTGTAACCCCCGGGGGCGCCTTGGTGAATAAATACTCACCAATTCCCTTCTGTGCCCCCGTGACGAACTTATAGGCAGCCACAAGGTCGCCTCTCAACCTTCTCTTGCGGAGGCTGAAAAGGTCCAGTTTCTCTAGTCTCTCCTCGTAGGGCTTGGTCTGCAGGCCCTTGACCATACGAGTTGCCCTTCTCTGGACCCTCTCCAGGTTATCCGCATCCTTTTTGAAGTGTGGCGCCCAGAATTGCATGCAGTACTCCAACTGCGGTCTGACCAGCGCCCAATAGAGGGGAAGTATCACCTCCTTGGACCTATTCGTCATGCATCTGCTGATGCACGATAAAGTGCCATTGGCTTTTCTGATGGCTTCGTCAGACTGCTGACTCATGTTCATCTTGGAGTCCACTAGGACTCCAAGATCCCTTTCCACCTCTGTGCCACCCAGCAGGTCATTCCCTAGGCTGTAGGTGTGCTGGACATTTTTCCTCCCTAGGTGCAGCACTTTGCATTTCTCCTTGTTGAACTGCATCCTGTTGTTTTCTGCCCACTTGTCCAACCTATCCAGGTCTGCCTTCAGCTGTTCCCTGCCCTCCGGCGTGTCCACTTCTCCCCATAGCTTTGTGTCATCTGCAAACTTGGACAGAGTACATTTGACTCCCTCGTCCAAGTCGCTGATGAAGACATTAAAGAGTATCGGTCCAAGGACCGAGCCCTGCGGGACCCCACTGCCCACACACTTCCAGGTTGAGACCGACCCATCTACCACGACTCTTTGGGTGCGACCCTCTAGCCAATTCGCCACCCACCGGACTGTGCAGTCATCCACGTCACAGCCTCTTAACTTGTTCACCAGTATGGGGTGGGATACTGTATCGAAGGCCTTCCTGAAGTCTAAGTATACGACATCCACCCCTCCTCCTGTGTCCAGGCATTTCGTAACCTGGTCATAGAAAGAGACTAGGTTGGTCAGGCACGATCTGCCCGCCACAAACCCGTGCTGGTTTCCCCTCAGCATAATCTGCCCTGCCGGGCTCTCGCAAATGTGAGCCTTGATAATTTTTTCAAAGACTTTACCAAGGATGGAGGTGAGACTGACTGGCCTATAGTTGCCCGGGTCCTCCTTCCTCCCCTTTTTGAAAATGGGGACCACGTTAGCCCTTTTCCAGTCCTCCGGGACTTGGCCCGTGCGTCACGAGCGTTCGAATATTCGCGCCAACGGCTCTGCAATGTTGTTGGCCAGTGCCTTCAGCACCCTTGGATGGAGCCCATCCGGGCCTGCCAATTTAAAGGCATCCAGTTCTTCCAAATGACTCTGCACCACCTCAGGATCTACGTATGGAAGTCTGGCGCCTTGCTGCTGCCTCTCTACAACCCCAGTGAGACTCGTCATGCCCCTCACTTAGGAACACTGAGGCAAAGACCTCGTTGAGGAGTTCAGCCTTGTCCCCCCTATCTGTCACCAATTGTTTCTGCCCATTTAGCAGTGGGCAAGACATGTATGCGCTTGTCTGGATGGGCCCAAAAGAACCATAGTCATAGTGGGGAAACAGTTGTTCCTTTACTTGGGTTGCTGAAGCTTCTCAGTATTTGAGGAGAGCTCTTTACCCTCTTTCTTTCCAGGGAGAAAAAAACTATCCCTCTGTTGAAAAGGTGTTGGAGAATCTCCCAGAGAAGATTCCTTTGGCCTTACTCCTCTTAAATGACCTGTCTTGAATTTGTATCTAGCATCTAGGGGGTCGGACTCGGTGATCTATTGAGGTCCCTTCCGACCCTAACATCTATGAATCTATGAATGAATCTATATGAATCTATGAATCTGTCAGGATCATGAGAATTATACTTAATATTAAGAAAACATATATTAGCAATACAGTGCAGTTACCTGGGACATCTTTGGTAATATTAAGCTTTCTGAGAGCATGAATTTGAAAAAATAAATATTGTTTGCAGACTATCCATGTCAACGTTTATCAGTCCTTTCACCAATGGGAAGCACCATTTTCAAAATTGTCTACCTGTTCTGTGTTCTACATATCATAGCCTCAGTACAACTTTTGTGGTAATAGTTCTCATTCACTTCTTGCAAGAAAACCTTGTGCATCTTTTGTTCATAAAATGAAAACATATATCTGTCCATGCTTATGATCCTAATCCTTACTTGAGCTGAGTAACTCCTGAAATACATCATCTTTCTCTATCCACAAAGTGTCTTTCATGTGACACCTTACTGCCTCCGTTTCTCTATCTTTTACACTGTTGCATGCCCTAGCTTTTTAGCTATGGTCAATACCAATTTTCTGTCCCTGTTGTTAGTTAACATGGTTCTTTTCAGGTCTTCTTCCCCTGCTTTAGTCAGTATTGTGCTCTGATCCCAAATGTACTCCCTTTTGGTCTTTCCTAGTTCTTGCAAAATATGTACACAATCATTTTAAGAGTCTATGGACTCTACCAAACTCATTTTTCTATTCATCCGCTATTAAAACTGGCCTTGTGCTGGTATTTCTCTCTTTGACTAAGATTAATGGAGAAAATTACCCCAAACCTTTGAACGTTAGGGCATCATACAGACTTTCAGTTTCTCCTGGGAGAATCACTGTTTTTTGGGCAGAACCCAGGAGTATGAGTGTATAGATGTTCAGTCTTTTTCTGCCAGGGTAAAAATAGCCACTCCAGGAAAAAAAATCTCGGAACAACCAGGATTAAATCATATCCCAGGGAGTTTTTTCTGGAAGAGTGAATATCTGTACATGCCTTAGTTTACTGGTAGAGCTTATTGTCTGATCATAAGACCCTCTTTGTTTTTTTCAATTTCTTTGTAATTATGCAGAATAATATAGCCTAGGAAAATCTATTTTCTAGAAGGCTAGCAGTGACATGTTTCCTAAGGGAGAATGTGGCAGTATTGCTGACTTGACTTTTGTGAATGCTCATGTTCTTCTTTCCTGACTTCCCTAGTCTCGTTCTCATTCTCTCTCCCTTCCTTGTAGATTCTTAATACACTTATTTCTCTTATCATCTTAGCTAAAGTAGACATAACTGGGCAAAATCCTTGACTGGTGCAAGTTAAGATGAGGCTATTGACTTCAATAGTTACATCAGTTTAGTCTAAGTGAAGATTCCACCTCCCACCCTCAGGTATTTTAATTGTTTATAGCTGAAAGCCTAAAGTAGTAGCAGAAATTATAATGAAAGATCAGTAGGCTCATCCTGCAATTTCATCAGCTTACTGTGCATTTAGCTCTATCCTCATGGGATGACTGTAAAGCCAAATCTGCACAGTGTCATAATTCACCCTGAAACATAAAAAAGTCCTTCTGCACATGCCCATCTGTCCTACTTTTTCCTTTGAGTTCCCCTTAGACTTCGTAAGCATGCTTTTTTTTAATCAATGCCAATTGATTCCAGATTAAAAGGGGCTGCAATGCATTAGATAAGTGATTAAGGCCCTGTATTTGAGACTGACATGAGTTTATTGTCACCATCATTTGAAACACAGGTCATGGGATTCTTATCTGAAAAATAAGACTCAGGTAACAAATGTAGATGAACAGAAATGCAGTAAAAATGGATTGCTTGGCAAGTTGGAAATCTAGTAGCACCAGTAGAGAGACAGGTTGTAAAAGAACTAAGGAAAGAATGTATCCAGGTAAAAAAGCTCATAGGTTGGCAAGTTTGTTTAAAAGTTTTCATGGTGATTTTAATTCTGGGCTTTGGTTTTCTTCACAAAGCACTGGTGGATGGACAACCAGCTGAGTTATAAGACAATGCATACTGCTTATTTTTTTCGCTGCCAAATGCTCACTTGAATTTTTTTTTTTGAAAACTTTCAAAGTTTTGTCCAAGCTTTATATTAAATATGGGGTGTAATATAGTACTTGTTGTTATTCACAAAATGTCATTTTAAAAATTGTTTTACATTATATATGTATAAAAAATGTTTTTCCAACTATGTAAATTTGTTTTATGGTTCAGATAAGCTGAACTCAGAGCTGAGTGACCTTACTTCCAACTGCAAAACTGCAACAGGTACAAAATCCTGACCTTTAAAATTGCCTGTTATTATGAACAGTGCCATTTTGATATTTCTACATTGACTTAATTGGGACTTCTCTGATGTCAAATACTATTTGATGTGAGTGAAGTTTTCACATTTGGCCCCTTTTGATTCTTCAGTTCTTCAACCTGTACTCACCATGGTCTTTGTTTATTTATATATACATTGAAAATGTGGACCCAGCAAAATGCTTTTTGGAAATGAATTTTTATCTGTCTCTCTTCTGTGTGAACAGTGGCATATGGTGCTTCCGTCTTCCGTGTTATATCCCTGACCTCCTATAGATGCTGTTGATGAACTGTCTCATCCTTGCTGCACAGTGGAGTTCTATGTTTAGAATCTCTGCACATAAGCATATCCTGTTCCTTGCCATCCTTGAACACCCACCACAAACTTCCTTTGACTTTTGTCACTGTCAAGTTACTTCAAACAAATGCAAGCTATTTTAGACACTTTTGAAATGTATTTGTGCACAGCTTGACAATACCCCTCCTTGCTTTATTTCCCATTAAAAATGTTTCCACAGTTTGTTCTTTCTTACTTTCAATGAAGTAAATCCTGACCTTTCCTCTTCCCTGAGGTGGAATGTTAATGGGGTACAACTATGTAGGAAGTAAGATATATAGAGCTCAAACAGATGTTTCTAAAACTTGTTTGCTACAGTTTGGGTCTATGAGGTCTTTTTACACCACAATGTACACCCCTCCTGCCCATTGCTGTGCTCCTTCCATACACTTAGGAGTTGGCAGGTTGTAGAGTTGAGGCCTAACTGAACTTCCTGTACTTCTTCCATTTTTAGCATAATTTTTTTGTGTGGTGAGGGGGGGAGGTATAAGGAGACAGAAATATACTTTTAAATCTGTATTTATTAATTCTTTGTAGCACCTTAAGTTTATGAGACACGATAATATGAGAATTCTTCTTTCCTTGCAAAAGGCTTAGTCAAATGGGATAAACCATGGCAAAACAATATAGAAATAAAGGAAGACTGAAACGTAGATTGTTAATTATGACCTCAGTTCAGCCACAGGTGTATATAGACTTCAGTTGAACTTATGTATATACTTAACTTTAAAATGGGTATGGTATAGAAGATGTCATTCAAGTTTTGAGAAAGGAAGGAGAGATTTCAATTTTAAATATTGAGATAATTCTTGCGCTTTTTTTCAAAGTGTGTGTGTGTCTCTGTGTGTTTTCACATGCTGTTACTTTAATGAGATCCCCAGCACTTTTACTTGTAGCATTGCTAAAAGTCATTTGAGTGGTATAAGTGGTTTGCCATTTTATCCAGAAGCTATTTCATCTCATATTTCACTGTTCTCCTGAGTTTTCCAAGTATCATATTATTCAGCTCTTTTCACACCCCTAGCCAACTCCTCATCATGACCATTATTCAACCTTTTGAGGTGATCTACTTAACACCTCATTAAAAAAAATATGTTCAGCTCCTCTCTTCTCACTGCTCTTTACTTGTCAACATCTCCTGTTTTTCCCCCTTTTCACATGTGGTCTTTTTGGTGCTTAATGTTTGTCAATCATTATCTTTAGCCTCTGGTATGAGTTCCTCACACTATTCTTATTAACCACCCCATCTATCCTGTATCTCCTTGCATTTTCAATCTATATTTTGTTCCTGTGGACTTTCTTGTTCTTGTTTATCCTTAAGGCTTGAATGCTAAAGCAAAAGGCATAATAGTGTGTAGAAAAAATGATGATATCTGCACTGTCCTCTTATTAAAATATATTTGCTTTGTCTTAGTTATGAGAATCTTGGCCAAAGTTTTCCATAAATTCATTTCTCAATTTGTTGAAGATTCAAGTTTTTATTCTTTCTTTAAAAAGAATTCATAATCATTTCTGGAGAAACCTTATTAGAAATAATCTTGCAGCTTGAGAGATCTGGTCTCCTACAAGAAACACTTAAAGAAAATTATTAGCTTAGCAGGCGGTCCTTCCATTTCACTCCAACAAAAGACAATTATGATGAAATGATATGGGAAAAGGAATACGTTGAATGTATTTCAAATGTGCAAATAGGCCTTTTGACTCTATCCTTGTCCTTTTGACTACATTTCATGATGACATTGATATATGCTGCAAGGAGATGTGGAATTTGAGGACTTCTCAAGACTAGTGAAAAGTTAGTCTAGGTAGTGAAATACTGCAATTAATGTGGTTTCTAATAGTTCAGGAACAAAGGTTAGCATGAAGATAGCCACTTAGGGCCAGATTCTATTCCACCTGTTCAGTACTTAAGTGCATTTAAGCACCTAAGTGCAATTCTATTCCACCCTCCTTGAGACCTTGAAAAACAGTTAATGCAAAAGGTGGATGGGTTGCCTTCTTCCATGCTGGTTTTGTGATTCAGTCTTAAGGGTAAGATGACAGTGTGTTACAAAAGTAGTTGCATTAATGGATTTCAGGACTTGAACAGGGTGGAATAGAATTGCACTTAGGTGATTTAGTGGAATAGAATCTGTCCCTAACAAGTAAACTACAGTTGGCCTTTTAAAATAAATTAATTCTTATATTACAACCTTTTTTTTTCTATACTTAAAATAGGAACTATAGTGTCTGAGATACTCAAGTGTGGTAATGTGGATAAATGTTCACTTCATAATGGTAACCACTGTGTGTCTGAAGGACTATGAAAAGTGGGAATAAAATTTGTGGCTATCATGGAAACAAGTGATCCATTAGTGCCAAATACTCCCTGCTGCGTGGTCTGTTGCTAGACCAGGTTTGATCAGTACTCATTAATATTTTAGCCAACCACTAACAAGCATATTATTAAATTTCTTACTCGAAGAACCCCCATTTCTGCTTTCCCCAAAGGAAAAATTTAATTGATTTGAGTAAAGAATACAGGATTAGTGTCATCCTAACACCTTTGGCATCTAATTATTTAAGGATCTCAAGGGCTTTGCAAATATTAAGTTAGCCTCAAGATACTTCTTTTTGGGAAGTAAATCATTCCTTTCATTTCAGATCTGTTTTGAGGTGTTCTGGTACCTTAGGCCTTAAATCACTGTCAAGGGATTTTGGTGCCCCCTTTAGTATGTTTCCACCCCTATGCTATGGCCCTGCTATTGTTTGGGGGATAGCAGCAAGAATCATTGAAACAAACACCTTCTGCTGATAGTCTGCCTACTCATTCGGGGTAAATGGGGCCCCTTTCTACCAGAAGTATCCTTCCCTAGTCTTAGGCAGACAGATGTGCAGCCCAGAAGCAAGAAGAACAAATTCCCTAATGGTGAAAAGGGGTTCGTGTGTGGGTCTGGGGTGATACCTCCTCAGCAGAGTCATAATGAAGAACTGGAAGAGATCTCCCTTCCCCAAACAAAGTGTTATGCTGGTGAATGTGTGAGGATGGATTAGTGGGTTTGCAACCCATTAAGATAAACTGATTCACTGCCCTCCAAATTGTTATATCATGCTGTCAGTAGATTCAGGTTGACATCTCTTTCTTGGTTTCACTTGGGTTGTGTTTTAAGGCTTGTTTCACACTGAGGGCTAAAAATATTTAGGCTCTAAGGGTGAGTCTACATGTCGCTGTATGATGATGTTGCTACGGCGCCATGCTTTAGTTCTTCCTTTTGGAAGAATATGAGAGGTTACTGCGCTGTGTGCATGGTGCATGATTAAATTTCATCACTACATCGCCATAGCGGTGTGCTATACCCAGGGAGCAAGTTGGTGACATAGCTGGCAATCACATGTAGACACACATGATCACTAGGTTGCCATAGTGTGCTGTATAATGATGCAGTATATCACTATATCGCTGTAGGGCGATGTGTAGACACATCCTAAGGGCACTTTTACACATGCTCCGACACGTTCCGATTAGAACATGTCACAGGAGACTAGATTAATTGAGTCAGCCAGAGCCTTCTAATCAGAATGCTCCAATGTGCTGTAGCATCTTGTGTATTCAGCATCCCCACATTTTAAAGTGGCGACAGGATTGCTTTAACTAAACCTTGTCAAATGAACTTTAATTAAAGACTCCCCACTGCCATTTCGAAATATGGGATACTGAATACATGAGACATTTTAGGCGTTTTAATTAGAGCAGCTGCTCTAACTAAAATGTCCATCTGTACCCCCTACCCTCCACCCTGGAGCATGCGTAAAGGTGCCCTAAGGTGCTGCCCTGTCCTGCCTTCTCTAAAAACTGAAAGAAGTTAGGTCATAGCTACATGCTTGTGCTTACGTCTTAACTCAGTCCTCTGTCATTTATAAATTGACAAAATGAGGCAAAGTGGTGACATACTTGCTTGCAGTCCTTCGGGAAGCTAAAACTCAGGATCTATGATTCCCTGTCTGACTTCAGTTTCTCACTTAGTTGGCTTAGATAAGATCTGCTTCTGGTGAGAGTTTTAAACATGTCGTTAGTGTGCTGAAATGTTAAATTCATAAATGTGCTAGATATAGAATAAACCTATGACTTTGATCTTTTGCACAAGATTCCAGTAATATTGGCAGAATTTTTTTCATAGAAATTAGCTTAACCAGCTAAGACAGAGGCTCACTCCTCCTTTCTCCACAGGCTAGAGTATAGAGAACATGGTGTAGTTGTCAGTATGATCCATAGGTGCAATTTCAGCTCTGGGGTGCCATTAGTTTTCTTAGCAGACTACTACATGAAAAAGGTGCTGAGTAGGATACATCTAGAAAGAGGAAGAATCAAAGCTGTGAGTAGTGTTGTCATACTGTACATCATTACAGTTGAAAGCTCTGTTGTTAGAACTTTCCAAGAAGTCTCCGAAGTGCCTGAAAGCTGAGGCTGATGATTTGATTATGAGATGAATGTGCCTTTTAAATAAACTACTGTCATGGTTACAAGGTTGGTAATGATGAAAAGGTGCATAGTGATGAAGGACACTATTCTGACTGCCTCCATCAGTCCTTCAGTTGTACCTGTCTATTTATGCATGTTATCAGTGTCACAACAACTGTCTTCAAAGAAACTGTGCATAATGAATTCTTTATTATGATGATGATCTATTTTAAATGGGTTTTTGTTGGTTTGTCAGCTTTTTAAAAAGAAGCACATTTAAAATAGCTGATGACTAAAATGCTACACTTTGGGGGCTGTTTGCTATACCAGAATAAATAGCTCATTGCTGCAACTCTGCTGGGCAAAAACAAGAGAACAACAAATATCGGGAGGGCTAAATTATCTTTCTGATTTTCCCCTTGCTCAGAAGTAGGAACTACAAAGTGCTATGTTGTTGTTACTGCCATCACCTCAGTTTAATAGCTCCCATTATTCATAGCAGGGCAGCTGAGGTCACTTCTATGTGCTTTGTGCAAAGAACCCTACTATTCATCCTTTATAGTCCTCCAGATCGTGAACTGTAGCAAATGGATTAGGGGAACAGTCTATTCCATCTCTGTGAGATATAGATTTGACCTTGAATTGTCCTTGTCTTTTCTGGTGTGATCTTATGTATGCTATGAGCAAGATGTCTTGTGCCTGGCTAAAATAAAATCAACACTGTGGATTTCTTATATTTTTTTCAGATTAAAAAAACAAAACAAAACAAAATGGGAGTCTAAATTTCTGGGTAACTGTGAAAAGCTTCAGGCCCTTCTACAGATGCTTCAGGTCTGGGGCTCTTACTGAAAGTGCAGCATAAATGTTTCCTAGTAATTAAAAGAAACCTGGCCATAGTTCAAACCTGGCTAGCTGACATCAGAACGAAAGGCTCGCCACAGCAAACTGACATTACAGTTTAGAAATAGCACTGTTTATTGCATGCTATGTTGTTTTCTTGTCGTTTGTCTTTTCAACCTTGCTACTCTGATCAATAAATGCACATACTTTGCCATCCTTGGTAACAGAGGACAGTAGCTTCCTCTTGGTTTTCTGATACTTAATAAGATGCATCAAACGCTGGTTGAATTTCGCAGTATCTTCCACTCAGTTGGAAACCATCTTTGAGCTATGAGTTAGTGAAGTTGCGACTGAGCAAAGGATTTATTCCTCTCCCAATTAGGCAAAAAAAAAAAAATCTCTACATATCAAAGGTATTAAGACTAGGATTCTTTTAAATGGCTATGTCAAGTTTTGGAAGCTTGTTGGCTGCTTGGCTGAAAAGCTTTAATAATCTTGTTTTTAATGGTATTTGGGAAGATGACGTATTGGACTCTGTTTCTTTAAGGGGTTATTTTGAGCAATTTACAAATAGTAAGAAACTGTAATGAATAAATATTTTTTATTCAGGAATAAAAAGCATCTGGAATTCAATGAACAAAATGAAACTAATGCTAGAGAATGTGCAATTGAGTTTGAAAACCAACAATAAAAGTAACAAAAGCAAAACAATAAAAGAACCCAGGGAATTTTGTGGCACCGACTGAAACACTCTTGAGTTATTTATTTCTTTATTTTTTGCCCCTGGTCAGATTCCAGCATACAAGTGCTTGCTTTCTAGATATTCTTACTTGGTTCTTCAGCGACAACACATTACCCCATATCCATTACACCAAAACTCTGCTAGTGCATTAAATTAAAACCCATGTGAAATATTTATTAGAAGAGCATGGAAAACAGCCATAGAGGCATTTCCAAAGAGCCAAATGAAACCTTGTTGCCTTCAGAGAAAGCTCAGTCATTCTGAATACACCATGACACTGGTCATGGAATCCTTGGTTCTATTTCTTCACTCCACTGAATCGGAATATATAGATTCTTACTCCATTTGTATTTTAAGCTTTTATGTAATAGTCCTCCTTTTTAAGTAATTAATCCATGAAGATGATTCCTAAAGGGCAGCTTTACTTAATGGAAGAAACAAAGTTCTGGCTGGCCTACAAGAGAGCAATCAAAAGGAGAAACAGTATGATGACCTGACGTTTTCTTAGGGAATTGGGCATAGAGCAGAGGGAGGAATTGGAAGTTAATACATTGCTTAGGACCATGTAGAACTGTAGCTGTAGGATTCTGTTTGTGGAAAACTTTATGAAGTATTAGCTATGGAAGTGAAAGGGCCTGATTTCGCCCCTCACCTCCCTCCCCCATTCTCAGACCTGACAATGCAA
Source organism: Alligator mississippiensis (assembly GCF_030867095.1). NCBI lineage: Eukaryota > Metazoa > Chordata > Crocodylia > Alligatoridae > Alligator > Alligator mississippiensis. The sequence goes on along the minus strand of NC_081826.1, from coordinate 115,823,766 downwards.
AGGGACCTTAAGATGAATATAAGTGGAACTTATTCCTCATGTAAAGGTCCCTTTTCACCCCCAGAGAAATGGAAAGGGCTCTTGTGGCTTTTCTGCCCCTCCAGAAGTGACACTATGAAGCACAATTTGTCCTCTTGTCCCTGCACTGCATATACCAGAACCCTGGGAATGAGACACTGCAGCTGCCAGAGTGCTCTTGACTAGTCACTAGCAAACAGGCTTGAACTGGAACTTAGGATGTCTCTGAGCTGGTTTGAAGTGGCTACTTTGCCTCCTTTTTGGAAGTTGGCTCATACAGTGTGGGATCAAAAGGTTAGGGCATGCTCCCCAGGGGCCTACTAGGCACAGCACTGAGGTGATGTAGCTACGCTCTTACTCATCTTGGTATAAAGAAGAGTTCAGGCCAAAGAATGCACTTGATTAGTTGTGCAGTGCTGCATAAATGAGGAAATGGAAGATTGGTTTCTGACCACTGTAATGATCAGATTATAGCTTGAAATTTGAGGATCCCATAATTCAGAGCAAAGATACTACAGTACTGCATGCAATATAAGCATCTAGAAAGAAAGACTAATAGGTAGCTGGAGGTGGGGATATATGGCTAATCTGCTAGCAGCAGTGCAGTGGAAAATGGTAACATTTGCTTTCCACTTAAGTTAGGTACAGATGGCTCAATTTTACACATTGTTTTTTGACCAGAGTAATTACATCTGTTTCAAAAGTGAGGGAGATACATACAATAAAAAATGCTTCCCAGAACTACGAAAGGTTAAGTAATTTTTACCATTATCCAACTTTTAACCAGTTTTGTTGACATTTAATGGATCTTGACATTCTGTGTTGTGTTACATTCATACAGAACTTACTTTTATAGGCCCATAAAGTAAGGGCTTATTTATATTTGGAAATTTGCTGATATAATTTTCCTAGAAAGATTTTCCAAAATCATTATTTTAGTATAAGGTTCCTTGAGAACACTCATATTACAGAAAAAAATCTTGGACAAAAATGTTTCACTCTGTTTACATCAGAGGTAACAGATTGAGACTACTGCCAACCTCCTGTGGACTGAAAAGGGGGTCACATGTATGTAGATATATGTGTGTGTGTAGAAAATAACGTCCCTTTACCATATGCAGCCCTGTATCAACTAGGTGTTTTTTTACTGAGCCTGAACATTCATAGCATTTATGAATACAGGGTTCATTTCAGAAAACAAGTAATGTGAGGATAACAGAAATGCATTTGTCTGGCAGTTCTAGACAACCATGTCATATGTAGTCAGTTTAATGAACAGCTTTTGTACCATGGGAAAATTAAATCATAATAAAAAACATAGTAATCACCTGCCCCTAAAAATGAGTTATAGACAGTCTAGTCCCAGTGGTGGTATTACAAGCTGGTTTTGGATGCTAAAATAAAAAGTCTCTGATTATCTTTTGGCTTAATGTCACAATGCGCATATTATTCTGGTTTCACAAGTGACCTGCCCTACAAATCTGAACATTAATTAAATATTATAAAATTACTTTCTTGTATCATGGTAACTGACTACTTGTACTCAGTGTGCATAATGGCTTTGGGCTTTACCCACTCAAATTGTACTGGGTTCCTGGGGCCCTTTTCCTAATAGATAGAAATTGTTCCAAAATTGTTACCTATGCCATGTCATGTTAATGAAGTTTCTGCATACTGTTCTGTTTAGAACGCTCTCCAGGGACAATAACTTCCTCTTGGTTCAAGAGGCTCAAGTCTTCAGACTTTTTTCCCTCAGCTGTTTCAGGCTAAACTCATATTCACTCAAGGCTTCCCTCTTTAAAATGTATCAAGCACACTGGTGCATAGCCAAAGTGGAAACTCTCACTGATGCTGGGAATTTTGGCTGAGTGAAAAATTCAAATGTCCCAAAAGCTTTGATTTGGAGAGAGCATATCCTCTACCAACAAAATTGCAGAATAAGACTAGAAAAGCATACATGAACATTTACATCTTGATGACTGATGAGAAAGAGATACGTTTCCTCAGTTTTTAACCCTGCCAGTATACAGCAGAGATAATTGAAATGTGGGATTACCTATCTTTTATTGCCCAAGGCATGACAATTCAGATTTTCAGATAATAGGAATGGCCTGTGCAACTGCATAAGCAACTATTTTGCAAACAGAGAGATTTATAATTGTTCTCCCACCAAGCTCAGTAATGACAGTTATGATGTGAACAGCAGTCTGTTGAGATAACAAGCTTAGGACCCAAAGCTTCCTGACTCCACTCTGGGGTAAACACCATCTCCTCCTTCTCCTCCTTCTGTCCAGGGAGCATGAAAGCACAGAACAGGTAAACTGTTGTCCACCAAACTATGAAACATAAACCACAGTTTAACACACTTAGAGTGAAGAAGCAGGAGGGGATGGAAAAATCTGACAATTGAAACCAAAAAATGATGAGCCACCTCGGTGAATTATGGTATCAAATTCTGAGACCTGACAGTATCTTCAGTCCTCGTCCTGGGGCACTGACTTTAACTGAAATAAACTTTCCCTATGAAGCTGAATCTGTTCAGGATCTCCCCAGAGAAACTAGACTTATTTTTTTTTGTTTTGCCACAATTTGCAAAAGAATCAGAAAAGGGGAAAATGGAGGCAATTGTCAGATGAGAGTGTTTGACTTGGCTCAAGAATGGCACCTGCAGACTCAGACCAACTCTTTTGATGAATTTTTGGCTTCTGTTGCAGAATGGGTTATTTTGCCCTGTGACATATTAAGCATTAAGTAGCATGTGCTCGCTCGCACACTCTCTATCTCTTCCCCTTATTGGCACACTTAAAAGTGGCAGTATTTTAGTTGAGGTAGTGTCAGAATATAAAGATAGGGAATAACAATGTGGAAAAGGCAGAGAAATTTAAATATTTAGGAACAATAATCACTGAGGAGTCAAATAACTGAAGAAATTAAAGCAAGAAGAGCTAATTGCTTTTTGAGCCTGGATGAAATAATGCATCAAGAAAAATCTGAAGAAACCTTGAAATCCAGCTTTATAGTACAGTTGTTCAACCTGTCCTTTTATACAGATGTAAATCCTAAATGCCAACAAAGGCAAATGGAAAAAGGCTGTGAATATTTGAAACCAAGGTGCTAAGGAAAACATTTGTTGCAACACAAGAAAACAAAGTATGGAGGACAATACAACACCAAGAGCTTTTGGACCTTTATAAAAGATATAATGTCTTCAGCAAGATAAGAGCACAGAGAATGAAATGGGCAGGGCAACTCATGAGGACTGATAAGAGAAGGCATGTGAAGCAGGTATGAGGCCTCAAGGTAGACCAAGACAACGAAGTGAAGATAACACAAGAAGTGGTCTGGAAAGGATGGACAAAGATGCAACAAGGTGGAAGGGGATTGTGACAGATAAGAAGTGGAAGGCTGTAATCAAGATGGTTATAGGCCCCTTGCTGGAGGCCTGTGAGGCAAGAGAGAGAGAAGCAGAACTAGTCAGTTCTGCACCCTGGGCCACAGCTGCAGCTGAGATGCTGGTGATGCTCCCATCCCCCTTCCCTCCCCTTAGTTAAGTGACTGAGCTGAGGCATTTGGTGGACCCTGTATTTTGCATGGCCCTGTATTTTTATGGTAACACTTGTATTACTTTTCACTGATGGGTGGGGTGGGCGAAACGCATCCTCTGTCAAAACAGATGCTTCTGACTACCCCAGAGAAAGTTGCCCTTCTGTCTTGTAATTACATCTGCAACAGTGGTGCAATCAAAGAACAAATTCCATTTTAATAGTTGACATTGGCCCTGGCTCTCCTATCTCACGCACCAGCTGCATTATTTCCTGATTTAGCTTCCAAATGAGAAATTCCCTCCTACAAAACTGTGAGTGCTTACAGCCATTCAAGTGTCTTGTATTTGTAGCTTGAATTAAGAGTTCAAAGAAATTTCTGTTACTGACCCTTTACGACTTGTGAACTCTAGTTGTTGTGGGTTTGTTCAGGTGCTATATAAGCATTACTAGAGCATGTACTGAGCTCAAGTTTTTAGTGAGCATCAAATCCTGATGAAAAGACCCGGGTAAGCTGACTTGTGGAATAAAAGTGGTTCAGCTTTTCATTTTGCTATACTTTTTGCAGCCAGTTTATTTGATTGCACAAATGGGAATCCCACCTCAGTTGAAATGCACACAGTACAAGCCTTCTTTCTCATTTAACCAAAGAAGAGCATTGTACAGAGCCTATGCATCACTTAAGTCAAATTGAGCCTTAATTTAAGGATTTAATTGGTGCACAGCCCTGTGTTCAGTCTTAGGAAGACTGGTGATCTTTTTGTGAGTCTGCTTTTATTTCACTTCGTAAAAACACAGTGGATATTAGCACTGGTTATTAGTTTGGTAAAGAATGTGAGAAACAAGGATTTCTTAAGGTGATATCTTTTATTGAACCAATTTTATAGTTGGGATAAAGTTAGACAAACATTTGAATGCAAGACGTCATCAGGTCTTTTTTGGAGAGTACAGATGTTTCAGAATGGGAGAGTATGTGTTCTGATAAGTTGATGACATTGGTGTTCTGAGTGCTGTTGTCTTGATTCCCTCCCATGTTGCTAGTGAGCTGTCTGTGAGGTGACTCCTTTTGTGATAACTGATTCCATCTTTTCTCCTTGTGTTGGATAACTGTCAGGTATTTTTAGGAATACATTTGGGTCTGCTGCATAGTAGTCAGATAATTTTCCAGGTTAGTGTCTCTTAGATTAGTAGCATAAGTGAGTATCTCCTGTCTAAATTGATCCCTTTTGGAGTAGGTTAGGTAAAGAAGATGGTGTTTTAGTTTTTCCAAATTTATCCTGTAGAGACATGTTACATATATGGAGCTGTGTGCTTAGCTACAGGGTTGCAGGCAATGAGTTCCCTTGGGATGATGTTATGTTTCTTGCACAGGCTTAAAAAGATGTAATCGTGTAGCATGGCCTCCTTATTCTTTAGGTTGTGGATTTTTCATTGTAAGTGGTGGATTTTATATCATCTGTATTATGGTAGCATAAGGGTGGTTTTGTAGCTGTGATGGTCCAGAAATTACATGAGGCAAGGATTTCTTCAGGTGACATCTTTATTGGATCAACTATGTAGTTGGGATTAAGCTAGACAAGCTTTTGAATGCAAGACATTCTTCATGGCCTTGGAAAGGAAGGAAAAATCAGTTGTTTTTTCAATGCAGTTATTCGGTGAGTCTAAGAATTTGGGCTGGAAATCTATGGATGGCACGTGGGTGAGAAAGAGCTTACTGTATTTTAAGCCTGACTTCTATGGTACATAGCTTGCATCAGCTGTGGTGTAATCAGTACCGCCCTGTAGATGAGCTTAATATGTTGCAAAAAGTTCAGGACTGGACCAGTAGTCATTAATACTTTTTTTCTGCCTCTGGAGAGATGATTGCCTGTAGCTTTAGATGTGAGTGTTTACAGAACGACAGGAGAATACACCTGCTCTATTATATTTCTACACATAAGAGAATTCATTCCTGAGTTTTATGTCGATCAGTTTTGACACTGAAACATGAGACTTGAAAATAATATGACACTGAATTACTGTAATGCTATATAGTTCTGGTTGTGTCAGACTCATCTCTGCTGCTGGACATACAAATAAAAATGGCTAGAAATATTTTCTTTTTCCTACATTTAGTGAGCAAGGAAAGATGTGGGTGGACCCTGTGATATATGCTTTTGCCACATCCAGGTTAATTTGGTGCAACTCTTTCTACTTAGGAAGCATGTGCTTATGGAAACAGTGATATCTTGGAGACCAGAGAGAGTGAATTATAATCACATTCCACCTACATTACAGCTTTCTTTTCCTTTATTGGTTCTGCTCTGAATACCAGCGTTGATCTACCTTTAGACAGACTTGGATAGGGCCATGTCAAGCTCCCCTTTCATGACCCATTCAGGATTTTGCAGGTATCAAGATCCATGCTGACCAATCAAGATTAGCAGACTGGGTATTCTCAGTGGAGGGCCTTAGGTTATGAAACAGTATCCTAGAAGGAAGGCAGGGTTGTTGAGGGCAGAATGTAAGATGCATGATTTTGTGCTTATAATTTCCATATTGAGCAGACAGATTTTAAGGAATTCCCCCACCTTGGAGTTATTGTGACTCTGGTCATGAATGCTTTATCTATGCAAAGGATAGAGGAAAAGGAAGATTCATTTCTTTTCTAGCTGCCTTTATTGATGCCTTAACACAAGAACTGTGGGGGAGCCTCCCATTTGGGGGATGAAGCCGAAGCTAGCAACTACAGTAACAAAACCTGCAAGAGATTTAATTAAATCTTTTCTTGGGCTCAGAAGTTAAGAGCCCTTTATATTCCTTGTCCATTTTTTTTTCTTTTTTAAAGAGTTCTCATTTTCCATGTCAGAATAATAAAGGGAGCTTTGGTACTTTATCTGCCCCAGAGTTTCTAAAGTCTGTGCCAAGTGTTTGCTTGGAATGCATGCCCTGGATAATCTTGGAATGCTTTCATGTTTGCTATCATAAATGCTTCTGTTAAAGGAACACATTCTGATCTGCACATTGAAGGTTAAATGATACTAAATTATTAAGTAAACTGTAGACTTGAATATCCCTGTAAGTCTCATCCTGCAGTGCACATAAAAAACCCACACCTTGAGAAAAGCCCTTGGCTCTATTTATTCTTCCAGTTTTATATTAGTTCTCAAATGGGTGCAAGTCTATCCAAGGAAGTAAAAGCAAATAGGTTTGCGAAATACAAATATCACGGGGTAAGGATCTCTGCTGAGCCTCATTTGCACTGAGCTCTAATTGACAACTGCCTCCCCTTACCCTGGGCCTCGCCAGGGGCTGAACTGCCGTCCAACGTAAGTTTTTTAAAGCACAGTTGCAGCAGCTGCAACTTTCCTCAACTAAAGGAAACTTTCCTCCACTAAAGGAAACTTTCTTCCTGGGTACTTTGGTCTCTCCCCATTCATCTTCTGTCGCATCTCTTTTTTGCCCCAATCTATCCTGGCATGTTCCCTAAAGGAAGGTGGAACAGGTAAGCTAAAGCAGTCTTCAGCATTACTTTGCCATTACAGGATTCCTGGTCTCCAGGGCAATTCTCAGCTGCCCCTTTATGACATCTTTACATCCCTTTTCACATAGAATAATAATAATTATAATAGTAATAATAATAGTAAACCCAGGTACCTTGCACCTGATTGTCTCATCTTCTATAGCTTATGAGCAGATTAGCTGTACCATATCAGAATCCTTAAATTCTACAAGTGAAATGTAATTAACCAAGTTGAAATTTGACCAGACAAGGCTAACACTTCTGATTTAGAGGTACAAGTATGGGAAAATCATTATTGTTGACAAGTGGCAATAGGGACCTTCTGGCACCATATTAGGAAGCCTCACAGCTGCCAGAAATGTTTTTTATATTGGCGCCTCAGAAGTAAGTTAGAACCTGGTGCATAACTAACTGATTGTCCAGCAGATAATGGTATTTCTTGAGAGGCCAGTTGTTCTACAGAGAAGAGTCTATAGTCTCAGAAGTTTCACTGTTGTTCAGTGAGATGCAAGGATATTTGTGGGTCATATCTCTTATTGGACTAACTCCATGGTTGGGATAAAGTTAGATAAGCTTTCAAATGAAAGGCATTTCTTCATCAGGTCTGAGGGAAGAAGCAGGCATAGTACGGGAGAAGCAGGTCACAGAGCCTTCTTCTCTCAGACCTAATGAAGAGTGCCTTACATTTGAAAGTTTGTCTATGTAGACAAGCTTTTTATTAGATGATGGAGTTGGTCTAATTAAAGTCATCACATACACAAATGTTTGCCTCTTGCATAATTCCTGTACCATCATGGCTACAACATCACTCCAACACTGCCAAAACATGGTTGATTTAGTACAACTGTTCCTCAGGACTGATCAAATTTCCAACTCCACTAGGTTATGAAGCTTAAGGGGTAAGTGAAAGTATGTCTTTTGCTTACTGCCAAAGCTTCATATCTTCAGAGGTGCTGTTTCTGATGTGATAGGCTCAGGGTGAAGGATAACAAATGATCTGTGAGCCAATGTATACTGCTTGTATTACTCCCTGGTATGTCTGAATTCATTAAAGATACATGATCTTTTAACAAGGAACTATGGCACTAAGTGCCTCAAGCTCCAGAATCAGCAAGACACAGTTTACGGATTAGCACTTCGAACTATTTATTTTGTCTGATTTTAAATGTTTAGTCTGGAACGTCTTAAATGATACCTTCCTGGGTCCAGAGTTGCAGCAGCAGACTCCACAGGCCAGTTACAAGCTACAAATTCACACTGAGCTTGTTTACTGTTTAGAAAACCAGACTGTGTTGAAGCATAGTGTGAAAAAATTTGTGTCCTTTAGAAAGCACACATGTCAAAGTCCAGGACAAAAAATGGAACACAAGATAATAGGAATCCCATGAGCTGTCCCTGATTGGGGATGGATTCCTCTGAAGTCTGACCACATCTGAGATTAACAAAGCATTCTAAAGATATGCCCCAGTTAGGGGAAAGTCTTCTGCTAACTATTACAGTCTAACTATAAAATCAGGCAACTTAATTGTACTTCATCTATTCCCTGACTTAAGATTTCACCATCATGTATGATGTATGCAACCTAATAACACAGAACTATTAACTCATAATTGCCTAACAACCTTGTCCTTTGCAAACAGGGGGTATTTAAAAAAAAATCAATCTCTGTAAATATCAATGGGAGATTTGATGTCTCCAAGAAAAAAATAAACTTCTGTAAATGTGCAATAAATTACTATAGTTTAATTGCTATGGTAAATTGTAGAATATGTTTGCAGGGCCTGTAGAGTCAACACATTATACTGTCAACTCTGATGAAAATAGAGTGCAGCCATTTCTGCCTGTTCAGATGTGATGGATCTTAGCATAGCTCATGACTCAGAATATCTCAAGTGTAGAAACTGAAGAGGCAAACAGGATGAATGAATGTCTCAAGGTCACAAAATGAGCCTACAGCAAGCTTATGAGGCGTAGACTTCAGAATTTGGGATTTCTAGTCATCTGCTTTAGCCACTAGACTTCAGCCTTTACTCATTATAAGATAACAGCTAATTCTTAATTGCATTTCCATCAATTATGTCCCTACCTGGATGTTTATCTCTTGAAAAGAACTGTTCTCAGGGCTCATAGAAACCATTTCCATCTGCTTGTCAGCCTTCTGGTATACATTAGGCAAATTAAGAAATGAAAACAAAACTGGCCATGACAAAGTTGCATTTTCTTTAGTAAATATTTTGATCAAACACTGATGTGCCACTGGTATTATACCTTGGAAACCAGCACATATAAGCATATGTAGGGCCAAAACCAGTGGGGTGGGGTTTGGAAGGGTGATGTGGGAGCTGCAGATGTGCAGCTGCACCTCCCTTTCAGTCAACCAGGCTAGGGATAAGGTTTTCTTTGTTTTCTTTTTAAATCCCTGAAGCGAGTAAGAATCCCCATTTCCCCTCCATTCTTAGTGATATGTCCCCTCCATTCACCTTTCCTCACCCACTGTTGCTGCTGCCTCCACCTATCCTGGGGGAAGGTGGGAACTCCAGAGCCACTCCTCTGTGCTCAGCTCCTCCATGGACAGTGGCACCAGTAAGCTGGCCCGTCCTCCCTGCCCAGTCCCGCTGGTATGCTCTGCCAGCCCAGGAGCAGGGAACCTACCCACTTGCACTGATGTCTCTACCTGGGTCTGGCTTCATATGCAGCCTGGCTACAGTGGGGCAGGAGTGGCTGTTTAGCTCCCTGCACTGACTTAGCTGGGGACAGCAGCAGGGAGGAAGGAGAAGGGAATGGGAAGAGAGGGAGTGTGCCACTGAATTCGCAGGGGAAGGGAGAGGAGAGGGAAGATTCTTCCCTGCTTGAGGTACTAAAAGGTAAAAGTCCCCAGCTGCTTCTCTGGCCATGCAATTTGCCCACCTTGGTATGAGGGGGGAGGCTGGGAGCCAAGGTGCAGCTATCCCTGCATCACAGGTTGTTGCTCCCACATCTCCCAATCCAAAATCTTGGATCCCTCCATGAGCATATGTATGGACAAGGTCTGATACCACCACATCAAATGGAGTCCAATGATTCTGTGGGAGAAGGAACTGGTGTATATAACTACTGATTGCCAAAACTGCCCAGAGCAAAATCAATAGGAACAAGCAACTGCCTCCTGGGCTACCATCTACTGGAGAAAAGTAATCAAATAGTCCTTCTCAGACATTTGCTTTTTTCTCTTACACGTTTTCTACCTTCTTTTCCTTCTCAGGATTGTTCTGCTTCCCTCTTGCCTCCTTTTGTGGATTATCTCTATCTTCAGTTATCAGCATAAAGGAAAGGGGAGTTTGACTCTCTTCAGGGAAAGTACTGATATAGGGTTTCCAGCAGTAGTGATGGGAATCCTTGTGCTAGCTCATTCATCTCCATTTATTTGGTAACATCACTATGTCTCATCAGACTCCTGGGAAAGGAATATTTTAGTTTGACTTGTCCTGGGAGAAGGCAGCTTGTCCTGCCACCAGCTGCCTCCTAGAGACCTTGCAGTAGGACCTCTGACAGTACTACACAGTAAAACCTACAGTGCCCATAAACCTGCCCTGATACCAACTCTTCTTGCCAATTCTTTTCTCTATTTTCTATACAGAGATGAAATGGCTTTTGCCAATGTTTGTTTCTGATGTCACTCTGAAATGTGATGGCATTTAATCATAAAAAGGCTCCAGAAACAGCATGGGAAAGTGATTTTTCTCACCATTTTTTGTATTTGAATGTAAGTGGAACCAGATAGGATGCAAAATAAAATTGAGTGCCTGAAATATTTCCAGTCCTTCACATACACACATCCTCCCATATATTGGTAGAAGTCTCTTTCTCTCAGAGCTTTAACAATTTCCAAAAGATTCTCACAGCAAAGCACACTACTGAGGCCCTGCCTTTATTACTTCCATTTAGGTAAATAGATATTTAAGAAGTACTGTTTGTTTAGAATGAATTCTTTATATCTAGAGTGATTAACACAAATGCTTGAGGGCTTTAATACAGGAACATGGGAATGAGGGATTGCTCTACTATAATTGGCGAGGAGCCTCACCACACTGCAATTAAGGATAAACTGTTGTAACTAGCTTGTGATGTCCACACTTGACCTAGTTACATCAAAAATGTTTCAGCTGTGGCCATACAACACCTTTATTTAAAATTTTTAATACATTTGTGTCACAAGTGAGTGTGTGCTTTCATGTGTAACCACACTGTGTGGCCCTATTTGTGTCCATGTTCAGGGTAATGTGGCCAAGTATCTATCTTGTGCTGCTTCAGTAGAGCATAGAAGACCCATAGAGGGTGCTCATAAAATAGTATCTGCAATAGATAGTGGGTGCATATACATGAGACACCTAACTTTGTGGGGCTCAGATTGGGAGATCAGGGTCTCCCAATCTAAGCCCCATGACTGTGGAGCTCAAAATGGGAGGTAAGACTGCAGAGCCATTGCTGGTAGTTCCCTGTCAGATGGGGCTGGGGAGCTTGTTCCCTGCCCAGCTCAGTGAGTGCAAAGCTGGCGGGGGAACAAGCTCTGTGCTCATATAGCTAGGTGGGGAACAAACTTCCCAGCTCCTGCCCTGAATGCCCGTGTGGGGACAATGTTCCCTTGCTCCAGCAGCAGGAAGCTTCCAGTCCCCACTGCAATCGCAGAACTTGGACTGGGAAGAAGCTCCCCAGCCCTCATTCTGTGATTGTAACTGCATTGCAGAGCAGGGGCTGGGAGCTCCTTGCATGGGGACAGTTCCCTGCCCAGTAGGGGTGTGCGAAATGGCCCTATTTGATTCAGATTCAGATTTGGCCTGAATCAGGGACAGTGATTAGGTTAGTTGATTCGGATCACTGTCCCCAATTCGATTTGCCTGAATCCAAAGCTGAAGAGTCGATAGATCTGAAGCCATAGACACAGCTTTAAATGTTTTTGCTACATACCTTGAGGTACCAGGCATGGCTTGTGAATGCTGCGATGCTGGGGCGGATGAAGTGTCCCACAGGAGTATGCGGCGGATGGGGAGGCAGGAAAGGGGGGGAGGGAGGGGCACATGCTTGGTAGCAAAGCTAGAAGTGGACCGGAAGTACTTCTGGTCCACTTCCAGGTCTGCTGCCGAGCGTGCTGGGAAGCCCCCCGTGCTTCTGTGGGATGCTCCATCTGCTTCACCATCTCAGCATTCATGAGCTGCCTGGTACCTTGATGTATGTAGAAAAAACATTTAAAACTCTGTCTGTCTGAATCACTGGATCTTTCCGAATCTCCCCTAAATCGAATCAGGGACCACAGCTTCGCACAGCCCTGCTGCCCAGCCTGGTGCTGACTGGGACCTGCCTCTGACTGGGACAGTTCCCAGCCAGCACCAAGCTGCTTGGGGAAGGACATAGCCTTGAGGTGGCTAGGGACTGTCCTGTTTTGGGCAGTCTTCAGCTAGCTCCAGGCTGCACATGCAGAATTTCCCTGCGCAGCCCAGGTCTGGTCAGGAACAGTCCTGATCAGGGCCATGTCCCAGCTCTGTGACTCGATCAGGTGATCAAGGCACGGGGCTTGGAAAGAGCTGCAGGGGTGGGGTAGGTCCCAACCCCATCCCCTGATGCACTGGTGGGGCAGCTAGAAGAAAGCTAGCTGTTAGCTGCCCCACCAGTGGATTGGGACAGGGGGTGGGACCTGCCCTTCCCCTGCAGCTTTTTCCAAGCCCTGTGCCTGATCAGGGACCCAGTACTGCCCGTACTGCTCCATGCCAGTGGCGCATGGTTATTTTTAGCCACTACATTGCCATAGCAATGCACTATAATGAGGGAGTGCATTGGTACGGCGATGTAGCAGTGGCATCACAGTTTGTGCCCACTGACACTACATCACTGTAGCACATTGCTAGTAAATCTAGGCTGGTGTAAATACATGTGTAGAGATACCCAGGATAATTTACTGTAACTTATCTGTTATGCATGTACGGTCTGTATCTGAAAAATGGGATCTCTGATTATCTTTGGGAGGGCAAGTGCAGCTATATAGGATCTCCAGTCTGTCTAAGAATAGTATAACATCTTTTTCTTTACTAATAGTGGAACAGAACATTTAGAAGGGTGGTGGTGTTTTTTACATATATATAATGAGAGCAGTATGTGTTGGTGAGACACGCGACCATAATGGAAAGTTAGAATGACAGACAATGAAATCCTTTTCCTGGTGGAAAATGTATTAGGTAGGAGGAGAGAGATTGTTGTTCTTGGCTTACAATGGATAGGCAGACCTTGTCTATTGTTGAGTGACACATGCAGTATTTTGGAATACTTTATAATTTATGTGATGTGCATGTATAGAGCAGGAACTTGCCTACATCCAGCTGCTTTATCATTTTATATAAATGTAGGATTGGTTGGGTTTCTGGTCTGTCAGGAGAGGCTGGGCCAGGATACTATGACAGAGTTTGAGGTTTCTAGAATATGCAATAAGACACTACATTTTTAAAATTCACTTTTATGAATTTTAAGAGTACTTAAATATTTAGCTACTATCGCATCCCATACACCTCTCTTCTTTTGAATGCTCAGGATTTATTTTTTTTTACTACATGGTATACATTAGGGCTGTGCGAAACTTCAGTCCCTGATTCAATTTGGCGGAGATTTGGGCCGATTCATTGGCTGAATCTCCGAATCTGAATCAAATTAGAGGACCCTTTAATTCCTCCAAATTGATTTGGAGACATTAGGAAAGATTTGGACATAGAGATAGCTTTAAATGTTTTTTCTACATACCTCTAGGTAGCAGGGGCTCATGAGTGCTGCAGTGCTGGGGCACATGGAGCATCTCACAGAAGCATGGGGGGGCTCCCCAGTGTGCTTGGCAGCAAACCCAGAAGTGGGCCAGAAGCACTTCCAGTCCACTTCTGGGTCCAATGGGGAGTGCGCAAACCCCTTGCCCCCTTCCCCCCCCCCCCCCCCCCCCCCGCCTTCCTGGCTCAGTAATCAACAAATCGAATCACTGTCCCTGATTTGGGCTGAATCCAGATTGAATAGGGCCTACTTCACACACCCCTAGTATACATATCTTTCAATGTTAAGTTAATGTTGCCAATTAATACATTTAAATGTAATAGAGGTTTTTTGGCTGTTGATAGAAACATGATATAAATTGTCCAAAGAAATGCAACAAATGATTTTCTTCTGATAATTTATGGAATGCTTATATTCCAAACAAGAGCTAGAGCAATGGATGCAATTTTGGGGTTGGTTTACATGTGATATTAATAGAGCCAGATTTTCTCTTCCTTACTTGGATCTTGTTCTGGAGATGGAAAGAGAAAGGAAACCATTTAGGTTTCATCTGCCAAAGTTTAAAAACATGTTCTGGCTGGCATTTAAGCAACATGGCTGGCTCTTTCAATTGTATTCTGCCTGTCCTCAGAGTAGGCTGGTCTTGGAGGTTGTTGTTAACTGGTCTAGATTAGAACAGTTTTTGAGCTGCTGTGAAATCTTTAAGGAGTGGCAGCAGCACAAAAAATCTAGCCAGAAAATTGGGGAAATGTAACTAATTCATTGTTTTTCCCCATGACCTTTTTCTTCCATGGCAAGCAGAACTCTAATACAGCAGAGAAGATCGAACCAGTGTTTCAGTTTATTACTAATATAAAAATAAGGCTAGGTGTATTTTTGTAAGACATTGCTTTGGGGCCTGGCCCCTAGTTGTTAATGGCTCTATCAGCAAAAAAACTGTTCATCTAGATGAAGTTCTGAATGGTAGTCATTTCAAAGGGGCTTCAGAGAACTCCATTGTGTTTGGAGGCAGAGAAATTGCTTTCCTGGCATTAACTTACCAGCTGAAAAAAACAAATTCATGTAGTATGGAAATGTATTATCAAGGGCTTATTCATTATTTACTCTTGACCGATGTTGAAAGTTGAAGCTTGAAACTTGAGGTCAACAGTTATGTAGCTTGGATGGTTAACACAAGAATTATCAGAGGAGTTGGAGCTGAGGGGGAAAGGGTTCTGTTTGATCAGGTACTGATTGATTGCTGGAAGATTTCCTCCTTTGGGAATGGTTGTGTAACAGAAGTTTGATTCATCATCTGTCCTGTACAGATGGTGAGTAGTGAATGTTTTGCTGTTGTGTTCAGCTTTATTTGATTAAGCAGTCAGGACTGTCAGGTCATGTGGAAGGAGCAAATATGGGGGTAAATATTGAATTGATGCACAGGGAGTTATTGAGAGCTGTGCATCTATGTCCCTTATAGAAGCCTTCATACTTCTCATTTAATCTGATTATATAGGGTCTACCTTGAGGAATCTTTGCACCTAAAGGAAAAGTGCATGGGAGATGACAATAAATAACTTGCCATTATTTGAATAGCAATAATGTTTACCAGGAGCCCTGCATATTGTAAATGTTCATGATCAACTAAGAGTCCATGCAGACATAGCAATTGTATTGCTATCAAGGGATGCTAGTACAAGCTGTTACAATGCAACTGTTACATCTAAACAATTCTATAATGATACAAGTGCAGCAAAAGCATGCCGACCTTAATCCATCTCCATCTAGGTTCAAAGGTAGGGCCATTTAGCTTGCTTGTGTCATGCAGATGTAACAGTTACAACTACAGAGTAATGGCTGGTGAACAGTCCACCCAGCAACAGCAGCACCCCTTCTCTTTCCAAAGTGACTGCAAAATACATTTGTCCATACCCTAACTTTCTATGAAGCTTCTTTCAAGGGCACCGTGTAAGTCTTTTGATCTTAATGCAGTATAGGTAAAACAAGAATTGGGTCTAGTGCTGTGAATAAAGCTTTCTTCTTCTATAATTACTGTTTGTTTGGGATGCAACAGTTGACAGATGGAACATACATTTGTGTGTGGTACACCCATGTACAAATCCTGTGGGCATGTGCAGATGTTCTTGGGACCCAAGTTATGATCACATGGCTTACTTGAAGCTGTGTTTGTTGATTTGGTCCTGCTTGTGCACATGTTCACTGGTGCTGAGAGCCACACTGGGAATACAATCTAAGTAAATGGGGGTGTTGGGAGGCCAGTGCATCGGGGTGTGGGGGGGTGAGGAGGGAGTTGGTGGGACTAGGGGTTTGGTGGATCTGCAGTGTGGGGGTTGTCCATCCAAGTGTGCAGAGGTTGGAGGACTAAAAATAGCCTAGTTGGGGAGAGGGTGGGGAGGGGGAAGGGTGGGCAGGAATAGAGGGTAGAGAAAGCATGGTTTTGGGGCTGGAGAAGTGTCTGGGCACTTTGTACAGTTTGGCACTTAAATCGACTAATCTAACATTTGTATGCCTTTTGTGATCTACGTGGGATCACAAAAGGGCACACAAACTAGCAGGTCATAAGGTCTGGGCCTAATGTGTAGTGACTTTTGGAGATAATGCTTGGAGAGACAGGAAGGTGGGTAGGTGGCAAGACACAAGTGGTAATCACAAGGTAAGTTGGGTAAAGCAAATGGACCCTGAAGAGTGGCTGGGTACTTTCCATGTTCTTAATAGTTGTGTTAGTCAGCCAAGGAAAGAAGTGCATGTTGAATGTGCACGGCAAAGGTATGGAATAGCAGCAATTAGAGGAGAGTGATTAAAAAGTCTGACTTGAAGCTTTGGCATAGTAATGGAGAGTCTTTTTGAAGTTGGTTGCAACATAGAAAGAACACTGCAGGCCTCTGAGGTCCTTGATGATGACTCAGGACCAAGGGGTTAAATGAAACGCTGCTAGAAATTACAGAAAAAGTTTGATATGGGATATTCAGTAGTTAAATACTGCACACCTAAAATTGTTCACACTTCTGAGTCTTAGTTTCAGAACCATAAGAACTATTTTGCAGGTTTTCAATTATTTTTTTGCTTGAATATTGGTCCATTGTAACTGAAATATGTCCCTTTTCTGTAAGAACTTACTATTTATTTATATCTATGTTTAGAACATGAAAAAATGCTCAATCTTAACGTTTTTAATCTGTGACTCAAGACACAAAGGTTAAAATTACCAGCAATATTCAATTTGATTTTAAACTTCCCATTTCCATATGAAGCAGAGGGTGGAAATTCATGGAACTGTTGAGTAATCAATGGATTGATCCAGTCATGCTTCTATACCTATAATTAAAGTGATATTCTTCATATTTGAATTGGTTGTACTCCTATGTTGCTGTACTTTACAAAACGATGTCCTTTAGAGTGAGCAAAGTTAATCATGTTTAATTTAAAGGGACAGTAGAACTCATGTTTAATATTGCAGTTAGTAATGGTGCCTAATTAAATATCCATTAAAAGTTTATAAGATTAATCTCACATGGAAATTATAACCAAATTTAATTGGAATTTTCTCTAAAATTGGTTTTCTGGACTCTTATCAACTATCTTTAAATATAAATGCTGTACCTAATAATGAAACCTAGACATTATTATTTCTAGGGAGTAGCTATCTCAGGACTGGTAATGAGATAAAAAAGCCTTTACCCTCTACTAGAGTGAATTAAATCATTGTTGGTATTAGTGAAAAGTAGTTGCCATCTGTTGGATGTTGGGCATCCTACATGAAATGAGTTGGTTTCATATTGGTTCCAGTAGATAGCTTTCTATATTACTGAAACAGCTGGCATTGAAACTGCTAGCCACAAAGGACTTGGTAACTGTTGGTAGCTTTATTAGAAAGTCACTGAGGAATGACAGAACACTGGATTACATGTAAACTGAGGAATGCCAAAGGGATAAAATAAAATAAAATAAAATGTCCCAGTGGTTTTATTTAGCTGAATTCTTTATTCAGAATGTTTTGACTTGGCCCTAACTTGGTTCTCAAATCTTCCATTAATTCATCATGCAATTTTTCAGATGAGGAAAATTTATCAACCAGGTAGTTATTGACCAAACAGGGGTACATTTTTAAAGTTTGAACTTCTACACCACCTTCATCCAGAATCTGTAAGCATGTTTTTGTGCCAAATCTTTGGGTTATTATTCAAGAGTTACATGAACAAGCCATCCAGAAACTCCAGTGGATCTAGAGTAAACTTCATTGGGTTTTGGTCCACTGTTACGATTGCTGTCAAACAAAGAGAGATGAGTCCTGCCACCCGATTTCCAGACTATGGGGAGTCCCATGAACTGGATCCAGGCAGCAAAGCTGCTTTATCTGCTCTGTGGTACCACTCCCCTGCTTCCCACCCAGCTGGAAATTTGGCAGCAGGAAGAGTAGTGTCTGCCATGGCTCTGGGAGCTATAACAATTAATGCTTCCACTGCCAAATCCCAGTTCCGCACACCACATAACAGTCATATGTTCCAGATCCAGCTGATGAACTGGCCCTACACTCCATTTACATACTGTTGACTAGCTTCATGCCACTCATTTGGCCCATGGGGTTAAATGAGTTGGGCACCACTAATTTTAGGTTGCTGAACCTCTGGGTGCAACAGTTTGTTTTTGATTAAGGCTGGCATCTTGCCTTTCCCAAGGAATGCACTGACAGTCAGCTCTAAGAACAGCCACAGGATTTTTCCACTTGCCTTCATTCACCATGAGGTGGAATGGCTCCCACTTAGAAGTCATAGTGTGGAGCTCTGTAGCATGTCCATGTAGTTAATGATCAAGGAGGGTCTATATTTCTTCCTATCAGGCACTCATGCTTTCCTGATCCAGATGTATGGATGCACAAAACAATTTTAAATTTTCTTGGCACTCAACTCATGAGAGACTTTTAAGGTAACTAGAAGAGTCAGGCTATTCTCTTCTTGGAATTTCTACACCAACTGTAATAGCCAAGATTATGAGGAACACCAAAGAAACCACAGGTCCCTTATGGAATGTGGAAGGAAATATAGTTATGGATGATGCAGTGAATGATGAATTATTTAATGGTTTTTTCATTTCAGTTTTCATGAATTACATCAGCTACTAGATGATAAGTGCCTTTTTGGCAGCAAAGATAAGGAGACAAACAGCTTAGAGTAGTGCAAGAACAGGTTAGGTGTTACTTAGAAAAGCTAGACTCTTTCAAATCAGCAGGGTTGGATGGAATATGCTGTATTGTACTAAAGGAATTGGCTGAGGTAATTTCAGAACCATTGGCTATCCTCTTTGAGAACTCGTGGAGGCCAGGTGATGTCCTGGATGACTGGAAAGGAGCACATACATTTTTAAGAAAGGAAAAAAGGGAGAATCCAGGGAATTATAGACCAATCAGTCTGATGTTGACACCTGAAAAGCTCATGGAGCTGATCCTCAGGGAATCTGTTGTGGGGCACCCAGTGAAGGGCAAGGTGATCAGGAACAGCCAGCATAGATCAAGAGTAAGTCTATGTAAAAGAGCTGTGTGATTGCTCAGAGGTACAGCATGAAACTGGAGGTAGGTCTGCTGAAAGTCTCTGGGTCAGTAAGGTTTAGAGGGGAGAGCAACAGGAGTGATATTATGGTGGGTATCTACTATAGAACACCAGACCAGGAGGATGAGGTAGATGAGACTTTATTCAGACAACTAGAAGAAGTTTCCAGATCACAGGCCCTGGTTTTCATGGGGGCCTTCAATCACCCTAACACGTGCTGGGAGGGCAATACTGCAGTGCACAGGCAATCCAGGAAGTTTTGGGAGAGTGTTGGGGACAACTTCCTGGTACAAGTGTTGGAGAGACCAACTAGGGGCCATGCTCTTCTTGATCTACTGCTCAGAAACAGGAAAGAATCAATGGGGAATGTAGCAGATGGCAACTTGGGCAGCAGCAGCAACCATGAGCTGATTGAGTTCAGGATCCTGAGGAAAGAAAGGCAGGAGAGCAGCAGAGTAAAGAACTTGGACTTCAGAAAAGCAGAATTTGACTCACTGAGGGAACTGATGGGCAAGATCCCCTGGGAGGGAAGTCTGAGGGGAAAGGAGTTCAGGAAAGCTGATCGTACTTTAAAGAAACTTTACTAAGAGCACAGGAACAAACCATTCTGATATGCAGGAAGACTATGGCAGAGGACTAGCTTGGCTTAGCAGGGACCTCTTCAATGAGCTAAAACACAAAAAAAGGAAGCTTACAAGAAATGGAAACTTGGACAAATAACTAGGGAGGAGTAAAAGAGTATTGTTTGGGCATGCAGTGATGAAATCAGGAGGCCAAAATGCAACTGGAGTTGCAGCTAGCAAGGGACCTGAAGGGTAACAAGAAGGGTTTCTACAAGTATGACAGCAACAAGAGGAAGATCAGGGAAAGTGTGTGCCCCTTACTGAATGGGGGAGGCAACATAGTGACAGATGATGTGGAAAAGGCTGAAGTACTCAACACATTTTTTACCTCAGCTGATCTCAGGCAAGGTCAGCTACTAGACTGCTGCAACTTGCAGCATAGTTTGGGGAGGAGGTGAGTGCCAACAATGAAAACAACAGTCTAGGGATAATTTAGAAAAGCTGGATGTGTACAAGTCCATGGGGCTGGATGTGATGCAGCCAAGGGTTCTGAGGGAGTTGGCTGATGTTATTACATTGCCACTGGCCATTATCTTTGAAAACTCATGGTGATCAGGAGAGGTCCTAGATGTTTAGAAAAGGGAAAATATAGTGCCGATCTTGAAGAAAGGGAAGAAGGAGAATCTGGGCAGCCACAGACTAGTCAGCCTCACATCAGTTCCTGGAGAGATCATGGAATAGGTCCTCAAGAAATCCATTTCTAAGCACTTGGAGGAGAAGGTGATTATGATTAGGAACAGTCACCATGGATTCACCAAAAGCAAGTCATGCCTTATCAACCTGATGATTGGCTCAGTGGATGTGGGGAGAGCAGCAGATATGATGTACCTTGACTGTAGCAAGGCTGTTGATACAGTATCCCACATCCAACATTCTTGCAAGCCAGCTGAGGAAGTATGGTTTCAGAGTGACCTGGACAGGTTGGAGGATTGGCCCAAAAGAAAACTGATGGGGTGCATCCAGACAAGCATGGACATTTGGTTCCCTGGGGACAAGTGGTGGCGGTGCACCTTGCGTCACTGCTACTTGTCCCCAGGCAATGCCCATGCCATGCATGCTTTGGTGCACAGCAAGTTACACTGGGTGGAGTAAGGGGGCCTGGGGGCAGCACTGGGCTGGCCCCATTAGCCTTACATGGGTTCTTGGGGGCCTCCTGGGGCTGCAGCAGCAGTGATCTTGCCATGCAGAGCTTAGTTGTCAGCCAGAACGCAGCTCCGGGAGGCTCAGCTCTATTTTTTAGTGTTGCATGCTGCCTGTGTGTGCACTGCTCTGCTCTTTTTTCCAAGGGATTTTTTGACCCCTGGATATCCAGTGCTCCTTTGCAGTGCAAAGAACTTCTAAATATGTGGTATGTGGTGCCACAGATGTGTTTGTGCAGTATAAAAAGCAGTATAAAAAGCTGCCTTGGCAAGCAGCTCAGGGCTACTTGCCCCCAGGAACTTCTGAGGCCTGGTCAGCTGGTATCTGGTGCACTACCCCTTGTGCTAGCTGGACTGCTGAAGCAGCCCTAACCTACAGTGGCTCCTGCACCCTCTACCCACTGCAGCAGTTTGGCAGTGGGGGCTGCTGCCTAGCTGTGACCCACTGCCACCTGTAGTAGCATCTACCCCCTTGGACTTGTGGCCCCATGGCTGCATGCCTGCCAGACCCAGACAGGGACTTCACAGTCACCTGGGCTGTGGTATGGACACTGCCGCAGGGCTGCCTGCACCTCTGTGCCAGCTGTCAATGGGCAGTGTCTGCACAGTTGGCCTTCAAGTGGCACTGCTGTCATGTCTTCTGGTGTCCCTGCTCTGCCATCTGGGCAGCTATTGCCCAGAAGATGTGTTCATTGTGGTGACCTGTTTTGAACTGTTGAAGCGTGTCCTCCTGGCCCCAAATGGCCAGGTCAGCCCCTCATCTGCCTCTCAGCTGGGTCCCTAGTGCTGGCCCTGGGCAGGCTCCTCTGCCTGGGATCTACCACTTGCCTCGCCAGCAGGGATCCTGGTGTTTCATGTGTAAAAATTTCAAATTCTCTGATAACCCCCCCCAATTTTGGTATTAAAATACCCCAAAACTGCCTTCTTCCATGATTAAAATGAAACACCACTATGTATATATAGAGAGATCAGTTGGGCAATGTTTTATTGATATGTTTACAATTTTAAAGGAGTTTGAAAGCCTACCCGTGCCTTTATCATCATAATAAAAAAAAATTCTAAATATATATACACTTTGGCATTTACTTTTGGTTTTTATCACAGAAAAATCAGAGCTGCTCCTGCCCCTTCCCCCTTCGCTCACTAGGATGTGAAGACAGCTGCAACTGGACCTGCAGCTGCTTTGTGGTGGTGAGCAGCACTGAAATGGTGGTGTCCTGCCCCTGCCCATGGCCTTGCCTCTCACTCCCAGCCCTCAGCCCCACCAGTGCCCCTCACACCTGACCTACAGCTCCTGCCTGCCCCCCAACTTGCTCCCTCCCAGTAGCAGCTCCATGCCAGCACCAGGACATGGGTCCAGCTGCAGCTGTCCCACCTGATCCTTTGTGGCTCCTTTGCTGTTCTGCTCCCTGCACCTGTGCCCAGATCCCAGCAACCCCCATACCCTTCTTGGGAAGCCCTCAACTGGGGCTCAGGGACTGGACTGAGCAAGCCCCTTCCCTTCCAGGCCAGCCTTTCCCTGCACAGGCTGCTCTAGGGGGCCTAGCTTTGGTGACCATTCCTACCCAGAGCACTCCCCCACCCTTGCATCTTTCTCTCTCTCTCTCTCACCCCTGTTGCCATCCCTAGCCCATCAGATGCATTCATAGACCCTGCTGCCATCTCAGTGCCTCCCAGCCCATCACCCATCCCTGCTGCCACCTCCATCCCTCCCCGCAGCCCATCATACCCCCCAAGTGGTTCCTGGGACCAGGAGCCCCCCAGGCCAGGGCTACATATCCCAGCTCTGGTTTTGTCACAGGGAAGGGCTGCAGTGCAGCAGTTGCCTCTGCAGCTGTGGCTCCTGCCAGCACATCCCATCCCATCTGGTGGCTGGGCAAGCAGGGTGAGAGATTTGTGGGGGTGGGGTGGGGAAGGGGTGTGAGGTGTGGAGTTTGTGTATGGGGTTTTTGTGGGTGGGTGTAGGGGTAGGTGTGGGGTATGTGGAGGGAGTGTGGGGTGTGGCTTGCATGGCACATGGAGGCAGGAGCTGGCCTGGCTCAATGGTGTGCAGCTCCTGCCTGCAGTGCTGGGAGCCTGGGGTGGCAGCAGGAGCCAGCCTGGTCCTGTCCGAAGGTGTGCACCAGTGGCTGGGCTGGCTCCATGTGCTATATGTAGCCCCTGGGACTCGGACAGTGCTGTCTGTTGCTGGGGGACTCTGCCTGCAGAGGGCCTTGAGGGGGCTGCTTCTGCTGCCACCAGTGGTGGGGGCTGTGTGCCATGGGAGAGGCAGGTGGGGGACCCATCCCTCCTAAACAGTCCCCCCCCCCACACAGTTACCCCATGCCCACAGTCCCCCCACCACCACCCAGCACACAGTCCCCCCAACCCCCACATCCCTGCTTACTGGGGACAGAACCTGGGTCCAAGCCACTACTGCCAGTCATGCCCCACTTCTATTTCCTCCAGTGTGTTGTGGCAGTATGCTGAAGCAGCAGGGGCATGTGGCAGGCCTACAGATGCTTTGGCTGAATGCAAAGCATCTCCTTGGAAGACCCAACCTCCAGTTGCTTCGGCATACATTCCAGGAGTGTGCCCTGAGCCACGTTTTTCTGGCGTGTTTTCTTTTGATACTGGAATTCTCCAGTAACAAACTTAGAGTCTGTGCTGCAAATATACAGTGTGAAGAGCATTTTTTGAGTTTGTGGTATGCTTTCTGCAGTATCTCAAATGCTTTGAGATACTGCAACAGACACATGCTTCCTCATGTGGATGCAGCCATGAAGTTCAATAAGGACAAGTGTAAAGTCTTGCACTTAGGATGGAACAATCCCATGTTCCAGTACAGACTGAGGAGTATCTGGCTAAGCAGCAGCTTCACAGAAAAAGATCTTGGGGTTACAGTGAACAATAGCTGAATATGAGGCAACAGTGTGCCCTTGTTGCGAAGAAAGCTAACAACATACTGGGATGCATTAGTGGGAATGTTGCCAGCAGACTGAGGGAAGTGATTCTTCCCCTCTATTTTGCATGGATGATGCCACATCTGGAGTACTGTGTCCAGTTTTGGGCCCCCCGCTACAGAAAGTATGTGACCAAATTGGAGAGAGTCCAGGGGAGGGCAATGGAAATATTTAGATAGCTGGGGAACATAACTTTTGAGAAGAGGCTGAGGGAACAGGGCTAATTTAGTCCAGAGAAAAGAAGACTGATGGGGGATTTAGTAATAGCCTTCAACTACCTGAGGGGTGGTTACAAAGAGGATAGAGCTAGACTGTTCTTGGTGGTGGCAGATAACAGAACAAGGAGCAAATGGAAATTGCAGCAAGGGAAGTTTAGGTTACATCCTAGGAAATATTTCCTCATTAGGAGGTTAGTAAAGCACTGAAACAGGCTACCCAGCAAGATTGTGGAATCTTCGTCTTTGGAGGTTTTAAAAACAAAGATAGACAGAGCCTTGGCTGGGATGATAGAGTTGGGGCTGGTCCTACTTTTAGCAGTGTGTTGGGCTAGATGACCTCCTGAGGTCCCTTCCAACCCTAATTTTCTATGATTCTAAATCATGCCTGACCAACCTGATTTCCTTCTATGATAAGGTGACAAACTCAGTGGATGGGGAGATGTTATATAACTTGACTTCAGCAAAGCTTTTGACCCTGTCTCCCAGGACACTCTCATTAACAAATGAAGGAAATATGGACTAGACAGAAGAACTGTAAGGTGGACATACAACTGTTTTGACCATCTTACTCAATGAGTAGTCATCAATGGCTCAATGTCTCCTTGGGAGGAGGTATTAAGTAGGGTTCCCCAGAGGTCTGTCCTGCATCCAGTATTGTTTAGCATCTTCATTAATGATTTGGATGATAAGACCAAGTGCACAATTAACAGATTTGTAGATGACACCAATATGGGTGTAGTTACAGACATTTGGGAAGGTAGAGCTAGGATCCAAAATGACCTGGATAGGCTTCAGAAAATGTTTGCAATCAACCGTATGAAATTCAACAAAACCTGCACTTGGGACAGAATAACTGAATACACAAGTACAGATGGTGAATGACTGGCTAGGCTTTTGTAGTGCAGGGCAGGACCTGGAGATTACAGTGGTCCATAAGCTGAATATGAGACAACAGTGGCTTTTTTGGCAACAAGAACACAATGGTATACTGGGTTGTGTTAATAGAAGCGTTTCTTGCAAATCAGGGAAAGTGATTCTTCCTTTCTCTCTGACACTGTTGGGGTCTCAGGTGGAGTACTATGTTCCGTTTGGGACCCACACTTTAAGAAGGATGTGGACAGATTGGAGAGAGTTCAGCAGAGTGACAAAAATGATTTAGAGGCCGGGGAAGCTTTATGAGGCCTGGGAAGCCTTATGACTTATGAGGAAAAGCTGAAAGAACTAGGGTTATTTAGTCTGGAGAAGAGAAAACTTGCGGGGGGGGGGGGGGAGGGGTTGATAACAGTCTTTAAATACCTGAAGGATGATTGCAGAGTGGATGGAGATGGATTTTTGTCTCTGGCCCTAGGAGACAGGACCAGGAGCAATGGCCTCAAGCTTCAGCAGAAGGAATTTAGGTTGGAGGTTAGGAAGAATATTCTTACTAAAAGTATGGTTAAGTGTTGGAACAGGTTGCCTAGAGAAATTGTGTAATCTCCATCCCTGGAAATTTTCAAGAGTTGGTTAGACAGACACTTGGCTGGGATGGTGTAGACAGGGATGATCCTGACTTGAGCAGAGGAACTGTACTAGATGGAGGTCCCCTCCAACTCTGTTTTCCTATGAGTCTCTTCTTTTTTCCACCTTGGATACTTCTATGACCCATATTACCCAAAATGTCAAAAATCTACTCAAATGCAGGAAGAATTGGCCTATGAAACATCTTACTACAATGGATACTTTTCAAATGTTTATACCCCATCCATCAACAGGTGAAATATTTTTTTAAATTCTGTATAAATAGAAGAGTATGATAGTGCCCATAACTCTCCACGATTAAATTATGTTAAGCTCACTGAGGTTGGCTGAGTGTAACTGAGGCAACATGGCCTTCCTGTAAATGCCTAATGGTCAAATCTTTGTCACCTTAATTCATCCTCTTTTAATTTTTTTTCCTACTTTAGGCCCTTACAAAGGCATGATTTATGTTTTCAGTAGTGACCCAGGGTGTCTTATATTCATAAACTTGGATCCATCATGTAAAACTGCATTTATGAAATCCCAGAGTTTGGATTGAACTGTAATGGTATCTATGGCCAGGAAATAGAACATGCTTATGGGAATTCATGGTTTTAATATGTGTCTCCAAGGAGATCTTGCAAGGTCCCTTTCAGGCCTTATAATCTAGGTCTGGAAAGAATGCGGCCTAACTATGTAAATTTTTCCTTAGCACTGTGGATTCTCAAACTACTGCATATCATGACCATTTTTATCTCAATAGTATCACTGATGATACTAGAGAAAGATCTCACTAAAAGAAAGCAAAATAAACAATACGAAGTGGAAAGAAAGCAGAAGAAAAGCCAGTTTATAGCCAAGTACTGGGTGCTGTAAGTTTGATAATGTAAAAACACTGGGCAATGCTGCTCTATGTGTAGGTGTAAAAGCAGAGTAATTCCACTGATGTCAAAAGAAGTACTTTGAATTTAATGAGGGTGCAGTGGGAAAGCCCTAGGTGAAAGCAGCATTTGACATGATAGTCTTGATTTTTCCTTTCCATTAACATAGTGCAATTCTATCATCTATAACTGGGGGCTATATTAGAATAAGGTAGGTGCAACACCAGAGAATTTTGACTCCTAGGAGGTTTTTTACTGTTCTTACTGTTGCAAATAATATAATTTTAAGTATAAATTCTGATTGGAATTGTTTTTGGTGTATGTGTTTAGCCTGCTTTGTTGATTGTTAAATTGTGGAAGTGAACGTTTTGTTCTTGTTTCTCCAGCTTCCTAATTGTTAGTAGATTTTCAGACTTTCACATAGAGTTTTTTTCCTACTAGGAAGTTTCATAGGAAAAGTATGCAGCTTTATGCTGAGAAGGGCAAATCATTACATCCTTACTGGTAAAGCAAAGCAAAATACACCCAGGAGACCTGTATGTACATGTCTGGATATAAATATGCATACCTGTAGAGCTTATGATATGTCACGTTTTGTTAATGTTGTTAGGGAGGATAAGAGAAGCGGATAACTATATACTTCTTATATGAGCCTGAATCAAACACTTTCTTGTAATTGCAATGCATGCTACAGTGGTCTAAGTGGAAGGAAGGATAACAATTTGCATATTTTAATTTAGAGGTTAGAAACCTCTGTCAGAGTTACAGCTTGGTCCTGGTCAGCAAGGAGAAACAGAGAGGGGAGAAATAATTAAAAAGGCAGTTCACAACAAAATGAAATTTGTCTCATTGTCACTTAAGGTTCTCTTCATGTCTATCTGCAGGTGAGAGGTCATTTTAGGAATGAAGGTAGGAGTAAAGTATACTACCCCACTAAGGTGCAAAGGGTGTTTTCTTTTTCTTAATAACTGAAGCCATTGTAATATATATTTATGAAGAAGAATGGGAAGGAGCCTGCATGGTGAGGCCCCATTAGAAAACAGCAGGTGTCCTTGGAGAGGGAATACACAAGGTAGTTCTGAAGCTTGTCCTCAATAAGGAATAGTGAATAGAGGACTATAAGTGCTTAATGAAATAATTCACTATGACACATTGGTATGGAAGGCAAGAGAGGATTTGCAGCAAAATTAAGATTTCTCATTTGAAACAACTGCAGCGGCCCTTTCCTGAGGCTCTCAATCTTTTTGTGAGGAGCAAAAGAAAGCTGAAAGCTTTTTCTCTTTCCTGAGCTTACCAATGTGTGAAAAAACCTTAAATGTCAGTGCTAACTTTTGTACATAGAACAAGATACAAATTTCACTGTCATGAAATGCAACCAAGGAGAAAGTTCTGTGAAAGGTGACTTCCTCTCTGGCTTGTATATGTTTTAATTTCTTCTCACTATTATGTGTTTTCAATTAGGTTTTGCATTAACAAGTTTGTGGTGACTATAGTAATGAGAGGAAGAGAATGTTGATTTCAACTGGATGGATTTTAGTGAAAGCTATCATCTGGGAATATCATTTCATTGAGGAAAATGGCATAATTCCAGTGCTTTGCACAAGTGGACTATGAATCCTAACTCTTGAAAAAAAATTCCTTATTAAAAAGAGCTTATTTCCCACTGTCAAAAAGCTTTTTGCTAGAGAGCAGAGCAGGGTGTGCTCACTTGCATGATTCGTATTTGGGGAAAATGTAGTAAATCCTACTAGATTCAAACTGTTGAGATTTGTCTCCCTTCTGTTAATGTGGAGTTTTAAAAGTCTTTTTTTCATGAGCAACGTGGCAAAGCAAATTTAGCTATAGTGTCAGTGTGTATGATCTCTGTTAATTGCTGAGCCCTCGAAAATGTGCTGTAGTTTTAGCTGTTAGGATCTTCACTCATTTTATTCTTGCACTCAGAAGAAATGTTTGTTTTTATCAACTTTGTTCTTTAAGCTATTTGATGCAAACGGTTGAGTGGATACTTAAAGACGGTGGGTGTTTAATCCTACGTCATCAGCAGTGTAGGCAATAATTGCTGCCTTCCTCTCCACATTAACTGATGGAATCATGTCTGCATAGTCAAAGAATGGCACTATTGTACACTACAAATGGATAGAACATAGTCATCTTTATACAGTCAGATAACCTAAGGAAGGGTTCTTGATGCCCAAAAGCTTATTCAACAGCTCTTCCAGCTATACAATTGGTCCAATTAACGATATCACAAAAAATCCTTACCTCTCATCATTGATAGTAGCACTGGGTCCATGAAAATAAGCGCTCCAGACAGAACAAGCTTATCATTACTTTTTTAATGTCACTCTAAGGAGGCAACGTTTCTGCCATTTTTAAGGTATCATGCATGAAGTATGTGTGCGATACTTCATTGCACTCCTAGCATAGTTCCTTGAGAGTGCAGATGCGTCCAAAGAGTATATATTTTAATTATAGAATGCCAAAGTTATGCTTTTTCTATTTGTGGTCCTTGTGTGTTCTTGTCCCTATGGTCTCTGACACATTAAACTTACAACATGATTAATAGGTCTGTGTGAAGTGGTTACTATTTGCTTTGGATTTGGCCAATTCGGGGGACAGTGATTCAATTCAGTGATTCAAATCACTGTCCCGAATCGATCTGGCTGAATCTGATTTGGAGATTCAGCCACAGCCGAATTGATCAAATCTCCGAATTGGCCCGATCCCCTGCCCACTCTCAATGGTTGTCCCACCCACTCTCCCAGCTCTTTAAAAAAAAAAGCCCCCACTCACCAGCTGCTGCCAGGTGGGGGGGCGATCCCCACTGCCCCCTGTTGCCCCACACTGAGTGGGGGCTTTGCCATGAGCCCCCCCAACCCTTGCCAGTTCTCCCAGCCCCCCGCATGGCTGCTTGGCCTGTCCCAGCTCCCAGCCCTTTAAAAAGAAAAAAAGAAAAAAGCCCCAACTCACAACATTGTGGGGTGCTCAGGGTGGCTGGGGGAGCAAGCAGGGGATGGGGCCTGGCTGGGGTCCCCCATGGTCCCCTCCACTCTCATCCAGCCCCCCCTCTCTGCCCCCTATTTACCAGCATGGTATCCAGGTCCAGCTCCCTGCTGCAGTGACTGGGGACTCTCCAAATTGCCAGAGCTCTCCAAATCTTTTCTGAATCAATTTGGAGAGCTTCAGATTGATTTGGACCTTTAATTGGTCTCCTGATTCGATTCAATTTCAGAGATTCAACCACTGAATCAAGCCGAATCTCCTCTGAATTGAATCAGCACCCAAAGCTTCACACAGCCCTAATGATTAACCAGTTAACCAGATCTTGGCTGTCACACATGCAGCAGACTGCACAGTTGTTACTATGCAGTAATTTAGTACTTGCATAATCAAGTACTAAATAACTATGCAGTAACCAGCATTACTGCTCAGTATCATCACCTCACGGCTTTTTCCCAGTGCTAATGCACAGTAGCAACAAGTTACTGTGCAGTATCCTGTTACTGCTGTGTAGTATCAGCTTCACAGGGTTAGTGCCTGGCAATGCTACTGTGCGGTAGCAACGAACTACAGCACAGTAGCTCATTGTTACCTAGCTGCCAGTTAACGTAATTAATGGCATAATAAAACAAGGAATAAGCCACAAAGTTGTTATACAAAATATGCATAATAACTTGGAGGCCGATTCCTCTCACACCATTAACTGAACATGTGGCCAGGATGGTGCTCCCAGCTGATGGTTCATTTGGTGGCCTGCATAAAATGAGTTTGGTACTTTGGTCTGCTTCTCAGTGGACAGCAGTAGCATATTACTACTTTGTAGTATCATCTCCAGAAGGTTAGTGCCTGGCAATGCTACTGTGCCGTAGAAATGAGCTACGGCACAGTAGCTCATTGCTACTGAGCTGTAGTGTCTTGTGTAGACTCGTCCCTTAAGTAGTTACCTAGCTGCCAGTCAGTGCAATTAATGGCATGATAAAACAAGGACTAAGCCACAAAGTTATTATACAAAATATGCACAATAACTTGGTGGTTGATTCCTCTCATGCCATTAATTGAACATGTGGCTAGGATGGTGCTCCCAGCTGATAGTTCATTTTCTGGCCTACATAAAGTGAGTTTAGTACTTTGGTCTGCTTCTCAGTGGACAGCTGTCTACATTACCTTCCCTTCCCTTTCCAAAACAAACAAAAAAAATTAAGGCAAGAAAGGGGACAAATAATGAATAGGCATATAATGTCAGCTGCCTTTATACCCAGGAGATAGGATATGATATTTATTCCCTTGACTGAAATAAAACAGATTTTTTATTTACATACCTGATGTCCCATGTATAAGAACACGGCTGTAAAGGCCAGGTTTGTTTTTAGGTCCAATTATACTATAGGAGATGGGCAACTGGTTCCTCCCGAGTCTGGGGGCACACCAGACCGCTGAGCCCAGCAGCCAATTGCCGAGCTAGCGGCACTTCTGGTTTTGCAGCTGGCATTTCCAGGGGTGCTCGGCTGATCTCAGGGGATGTATGTCCACCCACGTGCGTCCCCTATGCATTGCCAATGCACTAGGAACACTGCTTAGAGCTACAGAGGTATATTATACTCATAAAGCATTCCTTATGTGGATGTAGCTGATGCCCACAAGTAGTTGACTGCTAGTTAAGCTTATCTCAACCTCCCTAAGCAAAATGGGTTATACCAGTGAAAGCTCAATTTTGCTCCTCGTATCTATACTGGGAGTTTTTTGCTGACACAGCTGTTCAGTCAGAGGATGAAAAGGAGTGATCCCTGCCTAACATAACCGTGCCAGCAAAATGTATACAAATCTCTGTATCTGGATTTATGTGTTTCAAATATAGCTTTCTGGACACAGAATATATAACGGCACATGTAGCAGTATGAAACATTGGAGTCTATTCATAGTAGTGTTTCAGTGGAGTACAAAGCATTTCTCTGTGTTTCTCCATTTTTCTAGTTTTAGACTATTGAGCATCTGTTTTGTTTTATTACTGTACCACCACACAAGTTCAGTTGCAAGCAAAGTCACAGATCTAATTATATGAGTAAACACAAGCAAATCTCTATGTTTTAGGGGGGAAAACCTTCCCCTTTCAGATTGTGAGCTAAGCAAAGAATGCAGATTTTCAGTTCAGGTCTCTCAATGCATTTGATGTCAGCCTTCCCTATAGAATATAGACTAAAGCCTAGCAGTATGCATTCTAGTTTTAACCACTTACTCTGGACCTGTGGGACTCGTGGAACCATGATTAGGCATAATTAGTTCTCATTAAACACAAATTACTCCAGGCAGACAATAAGATTTCAAGACACTTATAGTGTGAACCAAACGCTTAGTATATAGTGTGAACTTTCTTCATCTAATAATGTGGTTAATGAAGTTAATTTCTGGAATATTTATGTTTAATGAATAATACTGGGGCAACAGAATATTCCCAAATCTGTCACTTTATAAGCTTGTAAATTTGAGTGATGGGAGAAAGAACAAGTTAGTGGTTTAAGAACTGGTTTTTCAAGAATAGATCTATGGTGATGAATTGCAAGAAGATGTATTCATTTGTTAGTAATGGAAGATAATTTTGTAATTGAACCTCCCTCAGTAGACTTTGTCTTGTTTGCTTTACTTACTTATTTCTTATTGTAGTTAAGAACCCTCCACCTATGACTCCACATATCCAGGATAAAGGTTATGTTGATAGTTTGGCTGGTTTGTTATAGATGGAGTTAAAGTCCCTCTGAGCATCTTGGATTTTATTTATTGCAGTGGAAGGCCAAACTTTTTGGCAGGCACGCTACGAATTAGCCCTGTACACTCTCCAATACCACTCTGACCCACTTCTGTTGCCTGATCTGCTGCTTTGCTTTTTGCCCTATCTGCTGCAGTGCTGCCTGTTGCCTCCCTGATCTGGTGCATGACACACACAGAGGTTGCGTGTGCTACCTATAGCACCTATGCTGCAAGTTGGCCACCCTGATCTCTTGCATTACATTGTTATTAACTGTTTAATTTAATACTATAGTGATCCTTTTGATAAAAGGTGCCTGGAATAGATCTGTGTATCGGAGTCAGTAGCAGAAGTGGGGGGAGGCCAAGTGGGGCACAAAACAAGCCCTGAATGCTGACTTTAGGGGTCAGAAGAGGGTACATGGTAGCTACCTTTGCTGCTGGCCCAGTGCAGCTACCACTACTACAGCTAGGGACATAAGCTACACACAAACCAGTTTAAGTCATCAGAAACTGGTTTAAACCTGTAACAGAACGGAAGTCCAGTACACATAAACCAGTTTCAAAATGGCTGAAATTTATTAAGATAAACCTGGTTGAATGTAATATCAGACTTAACTGATTTGGGTCAAACCGGTTTATGAAACTTCTGTCCCAGACCCCTTCCTGGTTTAAGTTAAATCAGACTCCCCTAGCATCCCAGCATGCTTTCCAGGCCTGGACTGGGCTGTGCTGTCTGCTCCAGCAGAAAAGAGTTGGGTGGGAGGAGAGAGAGAGACAGGGACTTCTCCCTCCCCCCATGCAAACTCTGGCTGGGGAGAGGGGATAAGCCCCGCTTCCCCCAAGTACAGAGCTGCCCTGCTGCTAAACTTGCTGAAAGTTACTGCTGTCTGTGACTGTGGACTACAAATCCGAGAGGCATCTGGAAGGAGGAAGACGAAGTGATGGAGCAGCCTTGCAGAGTCCTGCTTCTGTGTTGCTAGACTGCAAATCCCAGAGACCTTGGGGGCATCAGGAAAAGGAAGTGCCAGAGAGTCATGCTGTAGCACCCCCTCCAGCTTCTGGCCTGAGCCATTGCAAGCATATGGATGCATTTTCTGAATCAACGGTAAATGTGTGTCCAATTGTTTCTCAGTTTAATCTTTGCAGCTTAAACTAACCTGCAAAAATTGAATCAATTCAGCCTCAGGCTTTTTAACTGTCTGTACTTAGCCTGGGAGACCAGCCCTTGCCCCATGAACTATGGTTGCCCAGATACTACTGACTGTATTTTCTAGGTGAAATCCTGCTTCTGCAAATATTGAAGGACAGTTCTTTGCTAACCAATTTTTTTTTGATGAAGTATCTTCTTGTTGGAAAATTACTACTTTTCAAAACTATTTTTTTTGTACAGGTTTTGGTAGAATTATATTTAGGAAAGATTTCTTATGGCCAAATAAGACACGCTCCCCTCCCCCCACCCTCAGTGGTCAAATAAGCTGGTGGTTATGGCATGGACTTGAGATGTGGGAGATATATTTCCAAAATCCTGCTTTGCCTGATTCATGTAATGACTGGCTTTTCCAGGTGGGGGTCTTAATCTTTCTCTCTGCTCCTCCCTTCACCTCCACCAAAAAATCTAAGCCCCTTGTTTTACCCCAACGTGCAATAGGAACATGTCTTAAATTCTGAAGTGTCTGGGCATAAGAAAACTGATTTGTATTTCACTCTATTCTCTGTCATGCGACCAGGGAGTCCAAGCTAGGACCAATCCCTCTTCAAGAGAAGAGACTCTATCACAGCAGTATCTGAAGTCCCCAAGTAGGACTGGAATTATATTGCTTCATGTGCTGTCAGACACATATGTCCTCTATACCAATTTTAAAAATCTAGGAGCCTGAACTTGAAACAGACATAGCCCCATGTCCCTCTTCCCCATCCTGTGGGGCTCTGAAGCCACAGGGTACATATGTACTGAGCTTATTGCAATATCAGGTTCTAAGAAGAAGAGACCTTTGAAAAGCAGGTGGTGGCAGATGGATTCAATCACTTCCTTTTGGAATTTGTTTTATTTTTTTATACTTCTATGAAATGCCAATGATCCCTCTTTCAGCCCCCAAGCTATTATTAATTGGCTGATTTATTCAAGGCATTGTGACAGAGGCAGGTTTTAAAGAGAGTTGAGGGACAGAAATGTAGCCTTTCACAGACAATATTTTGCAATCACTGCTCTGCTGTGCTGCTAGCTTTCATTTCTCTCTCTCATACACATGTATGTACAATACATATGGCATGGGGAGTTATGCATCTGTGCCCAGTTTAATCTATATGTACATTCAGGACACTTGTTTTTTTTACTTAAATAATATAGAATACTGATAACCAGGAAGGTTCACTATCCCTCTTCTCCAATTCAGCACTGTTGTATGGTGCTGACAGTTTAATCAGACAATGGAACCGACAATAGTTTTAACAGGAAGAGGAATTCCATTTTTCTCCCCTTGAGTTTACACAAATTTTTAAACTTAGGTATTGAAATGCAAAAAAAAAAAAGGGGGGGAGGGATTATAAGAATAAATTAAAATGCTGAAATTACCACTCCCAGACAGCCTGCATGATTCTAATTCTAAACATTATTAAAAAAATAACATTCTTTGCCTAGAGATTTTTCTTTTTCAGAGAGGGAGGTGGAATGGTTAATTTGAATTACAAAAAAGCCTTGATAACCGCCCCTCCCTCCCCCCCCCCCACTACACACACATCAATTTACCTGTGAACAAAAAGATTCACACAGAGAAAATGGGAATTGGGACTATTTGATAAATTACTGCAGACTACTTGAATATTCCATTAGCAAAATAATAGCTCATTATGGAACCCAGAAGAATGTAGTGTAATTATGATAGCACCATCCCCCCCCCCCCCCCCCCGCTATGGGGTAAGAGGAATGCAAATGTTAGAAATGATAGCTATTTAACCACTGCTTGGAGATTAGGCCTGAAAACAAACGGAGGGGTTATATGATCACAGGCAGTCACAAAGATTTCTCCAATGCCTTAAATTGCTGAATGCATTCCAGATAGATGAAGGTCATATTACTATTATTATTACTATTAGTAATAATCATCATATTTACTATGGGAGGGGCACAAGCTAATTCTAAGGAAGAGTGAAATAAGAGTGGTCATGGAAGGGAAGGACAGGGGAGAAGAGTGAAGCTGAGGTGAAAAGACAATGTGGGAGGGAGAGAGGGAAGATAGGAGAAAAGAGCCAGTTAAATAGGGCAGTGAAATTCACTCAAAACTTCAGAAAGGTCTGACTGTCCAGAGAGAGAGAGAGAGAGTGAGTGTATGTGTGCGTAGTGTTCTTGCCCCATCTCTCCCTCCCACCCACATTTATACACATCACAGCCATGGTCTGTTCGATTAAAGACAGGATATCTGGTTCATTTCCAGGGTGACTCCATCCACTCTGAGCAGTGTTTCAGGATTCAGTAGTAAAAATGCCTAAGTCTTGTCTACATGCCTTCTATCACTACTGGTAGAATGATCCTGAATAGCAAATTACAGGCTCTCATTTTGCCAGGGTAGATGCAGTCATATAAGCTGCACATGAACAAAAGTCTTAATCCCGTTAACTAAGAGGTATTTTCTATATTGTATTTGTGGACTCCATGATTTGTGAGCAATATTTGTGTAACAGTCCTGGACACTGGGTGCGTCTACATGAGACACTTATTGCATGGTAGCCTAATAACATTGCACAGTAGCATGCCGGTCAAAAACTGTGCTACTAAGCCACTGCACAGTGTTATGGGGCTACTGTGCAATAACAGTTACAAAAAAAAAACATGCACTGGTGCTACTACGCAGTAACTGTAGTTACTGTGCATTTAGTTAGTACTTGATTAAGGAAGCACTAAACTAAATGAGCAGTAACTATGGCGCATTAATGAACGTGTAGACACACCCACTGTTCCTAGAACTTTTTCCCAGAGGCACTTGCTTAAAAAAAATAATTGTTGTATGTGTGTGTGTTGAGGCATAAATAGAAATGTCCAATGTGATATATTAATGAATATGTAACAATTGCCCTTCTCTTGCTCCCTGGAAAAAAAGTTGTATTTCTTCAAGGCTGCAAGAATTTAGCTTCATCTGTGAAGTGCCAGAATGTTAAATGTGACATTCAATAAGCCACCTAGGAAAAGCTAAACAGTGCTAATCAAGACATTTAATCTTTTAAAGTTAAGAGCTGTGGTAGGAGAATAAAAGGTATAATTAATAACTCCAGCTGGGAGAGTGAGGCAGAGTAAAAACAGAAGCTGAGGCAAACATCTGGTCTTTGCTTCATGAAATTTTTACTACAAAATCAAAACTTTCTTCCACTCTTGAGTTGTGTGAAATTTCCTGGGTCGTCGGCCTCTTCATTAACATAACTTTGCACCCACTAATAAAGCGTTCTGCTTGCATTCACCTGAATTTGCATACGCTAATCAAATGCTTGTGAGTACAGGTCCCTTCCTCCTTTGTGTAGATTTACCTGAATTGTGAACCCTGAAAAGGTGCTAGTCTTTGAAAATGTGACCCTTAGGGACACTCAGTATTGTCTTCCTTTCCAGTTTATGAACTCTAATGAGCTGGTAAAGGTTCAATACAAGCTATCAAAATGCTTAGTGACTTGGGGTAACAAAATTAGACCTACCCTTTTCTTAGCCACCTACTTACCTATGGCCCCCTTTGCAATAGTTTCTGAACACCGCTCACTTAGTGGATTTCTATTTTCAAAGCACACTTGAACAGCAGGGACATATTAGCCCCATTTTACATATGGGGATTTGAGGTGTGTGATAATAATTGCAGTAATTTGCTCCAGTTTATGTAGGAAGTCTGTAAGCCAGAAACTAAACTCTAGTCTCCTGTCTCAGTCCGATGCTCAGTTCACCAGATCAGTGGTTCTCAGCTACAGCATGCTGAGGTGCTGTGAGATCCTTTAAAGGGTGTGCGAAGATAAGTGGATAGGCACAGGCTTAGACTTGCCCCTGCCTGGCTGATTCCTCACTGCAAGGATTTAAGCCCTACCATATATATAAATTAGTATTTGATATTGGGAGCCACTCATTTCACAAAAGTTATGCAGTAGTGTCTCTAGTCCAAAAAGATTGAGAACCACAGCACTACACCATCTTTCTTGATCTATGTTGCGCTCAGAACCCTTTCCCCATTAATTTGCACCCCGTTGGTACAAAATGTTGTCAGTTCCCACAGTAAGGTTAACAGTAGCAGCTCTGGCCTTTTAAAGTCTGTATAGTGTTGACCAGGGCCTGGCATCCTACAGCTGACCCTTGACTGGCTGTAGTGAAAGGTTGCCAAGTGCTTGTATAGACCATTGTAATTAAAACACATTCCAACCTGCAACTGCATATTCTCTGGCAGAACTTTGTAGTCAATGTAATCCCTGTAATTTCTGGACCTACACTGCTTCCCTGTTGTTCTTTTGGCAAAAATCACTGAGATAAGATATAGTTCTTTTTTTATTTTCAAATGTTTCCTAAATGC
Source organism: Alligator mississippiensis (assembly GCF_030867095.1). Lineage (NCBI taxonomy): Eukaryota > Metazoa > Chordata > Crocodylia > Alligatoridae > Alligator > Alligator mississippiensis. Next base: position 115,785,808 of record NC_081826.1, on the reverse strand, counting down.
TTCTTTTAAATTCTTTTTTGTTAATTACTGCTGGTGGGGTGATTGAGGGTAGTAAGGAGTAAGGAAGGAAGAAGTAAGTTTGTCTAGAGCTATGTGGAAATGAGATTTTGTTTGTCGGGGGTAGTTTTGTGTTGTCAAAATGTCCTCAGTTCCAGAACAGAATGAAAGGAACAATTTTAGAATTCCTTGAAAGCTAAAATTTGATAGAGAAAAAAATGGGGTAACTTCTTTAAAAAGAAATCTAATTCTTTTTTTTTCCAGTTTTACTTTAAATATTATGTTTTAAAATATTCTGTTTAAAAATTGAAAAGTCATTTCAAAACAGAAAAAAATCATTCTAAAAATGTTAAATTGGAATGTTTTGACCTTATCAAAATGATATTTTTCTTTCAAAGTGCATTTTTGTCAAAGGAATAATGTGGCACCTTAGAGAACTGGTCTTTTCTACTAGAAGCAAATTCTGTTGAAAGATTTTCCATGCTGTTCTACTTGGCTGTTTTGAAGTAAGATGCTCATGACCAGATTTGTTAAGCAGAAGGCAGGGTAGAGATTCACCTTATAAAACTAACTGAATCAGATGCATACACTTTCATGAGCAAGAGGTCACTTCAGCAAATGCTGTGAAAGGACATGTACAGAGCAGGCCTTCAAATAGAGAGAGATTTGAATACATAAGACAGGGAAGGGAGAGGCAGGGAGGGGAACGATGCTGAGAGGGGGCAAACAAATAATAAATTCATACGGCATTTGTACGCATGCTTGCAATACAGCACCGGGTGCTTTTAAAAGCGTCCAGTGCTGCAGTGCATACCTTTGTATAAATGGCGAAATGCGCATCAGCGCTGAGAAATTGGCAGTGGTGTGCTTTTGAACTAAAACAGGTTGAAGATGTTTTAGTTCAAAAGTGCACCACAGCCATTTTTTCAGTGCTGACACACATTTTGCCGTTTATACAAATGCATGTCATGCAGCACCAGTCACCTCAGCTCGTGTGGAGAGCAGACTCGATTAATTCAGTGTAGTCTGACGTGCCAGATCTGTGGCGCATCGGAGCAGACAAATGTATGTATATAAATGCCCATAGGGACAAAGACTGATTCAGGTGATGGGATAAGAATCCATAGTCCTTGTTTAAACCATACTTAACACAATCCAGCCTGTGAATGATTTCTTGTTACACAATTCCATGTTCAAGTCAGCTTTTAAAGTGTTGCTCTTTAAGAACAGCTACTCTGAAATCAGCGATGGAGTGTCCAGAAATGTGAAACTGTTTTGCCACAAGTTTTTGAGTGTTTTTTTGGACTTGATGCCAGTTTGTTGTTCTCTCATAATTTCATGTAGGAACTGCCGTCTGTACAAGGTAGACAGCAGAGAAGCACTATAAATAGGTGACGGCATATATTAGATTGGTAGAGTTACCAGTGAATGAGCCTCAGATTTTATAATCTGTGTTATTTGGTCCCATGATGATCTCATCTGTATTGATGAGAGAGTGAGTCCAGAGGAGAGCCATGCGCATGATCAGAGGGCTGGAAAACAGGCCTGAGGATGAGAGGCTGAGAGCTATGGGACTCTTCAGCCTGGAAAAGCCAGTCTCAGGGGGGATCTGGTGGCTGCCTATAAGTATATAAGGGGTATACATCAGGATCTGGGGGAATGCCTGTTCACCAGAGTGCCCGAAGGGATGACAAGGTAAAACGGGCACAAACTTCTCCAAGATTGTTTCAGACTGGACATAAGGAAGAACTTCTTTATAGTCCAAGCCCCCAAGACCTGGAACAGACTGGCGCCAGAGGTGGTGCAAGCACCTACTCAGGATTCCTTTTAGAGTCAATTGGACATTTATCTCGCTGGGATCCTGTGACCCCAGCTGACTTCCTGCCCCTGGGGCACGGGGCTGGACTCAGTGATTTTCCGAGGTCCCTTCCAGCCCTAATATCTATGAATCTATGATGAGGGGGTACAGATTGCATCTGGTTTGTTGCAAGGCTTAGCGTCTTGGTAAGAGTAGGAGTTGGGTAGCCTTTTGTTTGAGAAACAGCATTTGAGACTGGGGTGCTGTCTGTAAATCAGGACAGATTTGTCTCCCCATGGCTACCTTGAGATGGTTTTCATTTTCCAGTTGAATGGGTGTGGGAGGTAGGTTAGAGGGTCATTAAGGATATGTCCTGGCCCTGCCTCTCTGCCCTGGCCCCACCCCATGCTGTCATCGCTGAAAGATTTTAGGGTCTACCTGATCCTGCCTGCCCATTGCACTCTGGGCTGCAGCCCCATCACAGCCATCTAGCCATGCGTCCTGCTCATGTGTGTCCCACCCCCAGCAGTGGGTGTGGGGCAGATGGGCCAGGGTGCCTGGGCAGTTGAGCAGGGTCTGGCAATGGCAGCCAGGAGCTGCTGCTGCAGGGGCTGCTGGGAAATGAAGTCTACCACAGGCGTCATTCAGCCCATGGGATAGATTTTTCCTGCCACTGTTGTAGTGTCTAGAAAATGAATTTGCTAGATGGAGTTAGTTGCTCAGGTTCCAGGAGCCGAGTGGGGATTAACCAAAAGTGACACCAAAATCAAAATTCTAAATAGGACTAGTAGTATTAGCAATACCTCCTTAGGGTAAGACAATGGTTAATATAAGCACATAAAATAATACATATCTAAATAATACTGATATATAAAACTGTCAGGGCTAGGATACGTATGACTGTGGTGGACCCTTGAGACCAGATCCTATTCTATCTAATGGGCAAGTAAGTAGACTAACTATATGATTCCACGCTGTTCAAGTCCTAAAAATCCAGAAATATATCTACTTTTGCAATACACTGTTGTTTTATCTCAAAACTCAGTTACAAAAGAGAAGGAAGACCCACCCACCTTTTGCATTAACTGCAGGGTGGGATAGATTTGACCTTAGGTGCCAAAGTCTACTAACTCACCTAATAAACAGACTTGAATCTGGCCCTTGGTGTCCAAATTGTTTCTTCCTCTACTTTTTCTAACTTGTCACAGAAGATGTTACCAGAGACAAACCTCCAGCTTGGGAACCAGTCTTTCTGTAGAATTGTGGGTAATGCCTAGTCATGAAAAACAATCATTAGGGTTTTTTGTGGCCCAATCATGGTGTGCAGAATCAATTTCTTGGGCATGTTGCAGTAGCCTATGCCTCGGCACTGATTGGCAGAGAGGCCCTGCCTCTCAGCATTGATTGGCGGAAAGACCCTGTGGGGAAGAAGGGACAAGGGGGGCAGCTGCCATCTTGATTTCTGGCTGCCCTTTGTGCCACTCTCCCCCTTGACACTGATTGACAGAGAGATCCTGGTGGGGGGGAAGAAGGGATGAGGGAGCAGCCACCATCCTGTGTACTGCCCTTCATGTCACCCTGCCAGCCAGCGCCTTCCCTGCCCAGCAGGAAGGACTACTAGCTCCCGCTGGGGAGCCAGTATTTTATTTTTATTAAGTTTTTTGTTGTTGTTGATTTCACAGATTTCATCGTTTCCAAGAAATCATGAATTAAGCAGGTCCCTACCAGTTATGATCTGCAAATGGTTTAACTTCCAGTAAAAATGATTCAAGAAAAAAAAATCAGGCCAAATGTGATTAATAACTAGGCCATAATTCCACCATAAATTTATAAATTCTATTGCTCAACCTTCAGCAATGCAGGAAAGGAAAGGTCATACAAAAAACTAGAACTCTTGGTTCCAAAATGATACCTTTTATTAGACCAACTGGGAAATCGCAAGAAAATTGTCCTTTTCTGCAAGCTTTCAGGATCAAAGTCCCTTTGTCAGGCTCTGGGAAAAGTATAGATGGTATAAGATGGTAAAAAATCCCCATAGGTAAGAAATAAACTTCATTTTTGTACAGAGGGAGCTGAAGATGGGAGGCTGTCCGTCTGGGTCCAGGAGAGTGTCTTGGAAAGGAAAGGTATATTTCTGCCTGATTCAAAAGAACAAGTCTAATTGATTTCAGTGGGCCTTGCCTTTGATGGTTTTGTTAATATGTTTAATTTAAATTACTTAATTTTTGTAGCTACACTGAGATTGTTAATAACTGAAATAAAAGAACTAGTTTTAATTTTGGGACTTATTTGCTAACACTCGAAGATCACTTATTCTCACTGTGTATGTCTACACATTCATTAATGCACAGTGCCTAGTGTGCATTAAATTTAATACTTATATAATCAAGCACTAAATAAATGCGCAATAGGCTGATGTACTGTGCATTAGCATGATTGCATGCTTGTGTGATGTTTAATGCACAGTAGACTGATACTACTGCGCCTTAAGATATTAACATGGCTTTTGCCATGCACGCTAATGTGGTGTAGAATTAGTTTACTCTGCATTAAGCGGCTTTTATAGACGGGCCCACTTTGTCTCTTTACACTTGTCATATATCTAAGTGAATGGCAAGAGCCCCATGACTTGATTAATAGATTGAACCTTCTTTTTTAAAATTGTAGCTTTATAAAACTACTTGCAACTTGGTTCTCTGCTGCACATAAGTTTTAATTTGTTTTTTTACAAGTGGTGATCAAAACAGCCTGGGTAAAACAGGAACCCCTGCCCTTTCCTTGAACCTTTATCCTAACTTGTATTCAATGGTAAAAAAAAAAAAAAAAAAAAAAAAATGGTTAGCTTCCTTCTTTCCCATCAAGTCTGCTAGACTATGTAGTTAAGAGACCCACTCTGACCAGAGTGGGAGTGCTGAAATATGGCTAGAAAGGACATTCTCTGTGTATTACTGGTTCAGCCAAAATGATTCTTTTTATAAACCTAGAGGCTGAAAGCATGTGCTGCAACACACAGAGGGGTGTGTGTGTATGTTTGGAACCTTCTCTGAAAGGGTCAGCTGAGATTTTCTGCTCCAGTCAATACAGAGACTATGAGCTGTGCCACAGGGGCACATTCTTCTAGTTGCTTGACAGAGTCAGCTAAAGTTCACTTTCAGCCTGCTCTCCTCCCCCACTCCCTCCACTTGGACGTCCTGATAATCTTGTGGAGTATACCATTCCTGCATTCTAGTATGAGAGAACTAATGTGCTTCCCTCCAGAGTATGATTGTATAGCCAAACTGTACTTTTCCCTCTGAGGTGAGGCCATTTTCCTTTTCAAATGTAGTTGAATGCCTTAAAAATATGCCTGGATTCAATTTTTGGCTCCAGTGCAGTCTATTTACACTTGTCCCTGGGGAATGTCTTCAGTACAGTTGGAAAATGGTACTAGCATAGGTAGACCAATACCATTCAGTGATTTCCCCCTTCCACCAGCCACCACTGTAGGGTGTAATGGGAAAATGACTGGTGCTTAGAAGGATTATCAAGGCAGGAAGGGAGAGGCCAGAGAAACTTTGTTTTATACTGTTCTTTGAATGGTGTATATGGAAGCTAATATGTATTAGAATAGCTGCTGAGGATGTCCAATTTTTTCAGAGGCCTCTGTTGAACTGGAAAATTATTGACCATTTGTAATGTAATGCCCACCCAAATGCCCTTAACTTGAAAGGTGCCATTCACAGCATTCTGGGTGCAGTGAGCTTTCTCTGAATCCAGGGCCAAGCTCTGCTAGGACCTTAGGTGGCCTCCTAGAGAGTCTGTCCTAGGGATGAAGATCCTGGGAGCTGTGGTATACCCAACTCTGGGTCATATGGCCACCTTATTTGTCTCAGGCTAAGTACAGATGTTCAAAAAGTCCAAGGTGAAAGTGCTCTAAGTATTGTGCTTTACTCAAAGTGTTCTAGATTAGTGCAGGATCGAACAGAACTTATGTTCACCCTTGGGGTTGGGGGAGGCATAGAAGTGTCTGGCACTGGCCAAGGCCATCAAGGTTGAGGCACTCCTTCACACCTCCCAGAAGGTTGTCCCCAGCCCTGCCCCCCCCACCAGCTGACAGCAACAGCTGGGGAGGGAAGCAGGGAATGAAGCCCCCCTGCCACATGGAAGCCCCCCCCAGCTTGCTGGATCAGGTCTTGAGGGGCCGGGATAGCCCATGTAGCAGGGGGACTCTGGGAACTGGGGCTGGGGAGTGGGGGAATGGAGTCTCGCTGCTGCTTGGACCTGGCCTGCCTTCCCACCTCCCTGCCTGGCTGGGCAGGGAGGGTACAGAGTCTTTTCTGTCTGCAAGAGCCAGGGGCAAGGCTGGGCTGGTGCTCCCTTGGAGCCGATGAGCACCAGTCAAGGCTAGCATGCTACCCTATGAGGGACCCCTGCAGAGAAGTGCGACCTACCTTGAGTCATGATAGGATCTAGTACAGATGTTTGATAAAGCGCTCTAAACTAAAATGCTTTATTCTGATAATACATCCATCCAGGGTTTTCTCAGATTGGGATCCACCATTTTTAAAGCGCTTTATATGCAACGAATGTCTGTTTGGTTATGGCTGTAGAGTGCTTTCTGTGAGCTTATTGCACACTATGTTTCATTTCTATACATACAAAAAACTAGAGACTAGTACCGTGGAAGCTGAAGGGCCCTCATATTCCTGAAACTAAGGGCTCTTAAATTGCCTTGCACTGAGGCAGATGGGATTCAGCAGCTCTCAAAAGGTTTTTAACAGAAAAAGCATCTGAGGTGTCTGAGGAACTTCCAGCTTTCTGGATTTTTTGTTTTGTTTTGTTTTAAATTGGTTTTGGTCCAATTTAGATGGACGCAAATTTGGGTTGGGGGGAAGAAACTTATGTTTTGATCAGTTGAACTCCTTTTATTTTTTTGGTCAGTTTTTCTGGTTTCTAAGGCTGGAGCTGCAAATATGGAATAAAGCCACCTTTCAACCATCATCTTCTGAGATATGGAGTCCATGCCTCATGATATACATAATACACAATATTGCTCTCTTCCTAATGAGCATGATTTTTTTATATATATTTTTTCAAGTTCTCTTTAGCTCAGGTATCTTTTAAAGGAAAGAGAAAATATGTCTTAAAAAGTTCACATTAAGTCTTGGTGAAAAATATACCATTGGCAGGTCTGAAAACTTCTAGTCACCTGTGGAAGAACAGTGCAAGTGGTATGGTTATGCAGACTCCCTCTGCATCAAGTTGAACTAGTCTCTTCTGTGATTCTACTTTCATTCTCAGTTGAGTCTTGTCTAATAAAATGTCTGTAGGTACCTAGATATTTAGGCCACACTCTCTGAAGGCCTCTGGCCAAGAGAGTGGGAAACTGAGCATGCTTCTGATGGCTGTCTAAAGGCTTATTAGTGCTATGTCACTGTCTAATTCCTTAGTGATTCTGGGCTGGTTTGGGTGTTATGGTGTCCAATGCTTTCTCAAGAGAGCTATGTCAGACTGGGTGGGATTGCCTGATAGTTTGTAGACATGAAATTTGTATACCCGGCTTGCTGCTAGTTTTTCAAAGTGTTTGCTTTTCTCCAGAGCATGCTCTAGCAGTCCCTCTTTGAAGCAAGTTTTAACCAGAAGTGACCTTGCTCTTTCAGTCTTGAGTATAGCTATTGGACCTGCAGCCAGCAGTGAAGGGAATCAAAACTGTAGGGAGCTTTGTTTCTGGGCTTTTTCTTCTTTTTTTGTTTTCTTTTATTTGGAACACTTAGAATCTTCCAGTTCCTTGCAAGAAATGTCAGAATGACCTGAACTGCTACCAGCCTGCCGAATATCTCCTAGCAGCTGACCTGCCACTCATCTACTGCAGTCTTGATGAATGAAGCACTCTGAAACAACAATATGCCTCCCTATAACAACACTGTATAAAATGGTATTAAAGTGAGATGAATACAATTAAGATAATAGTGATTCAACTTGGACAAGTTACTGTCTGTCCTAATGAGCATTTAAATCCACCCTCTCTCATTGGCTGTTGATTGGGGTGGGGGGGGGGGGTTGGCTGAGGACAAGGGGTAACTGGCTGGGCTATATTTTATTAATTTATTTATTCATAATTAAGTTATTTTAGGATATTATTCTAGAATGTTTGGTTTTGGTTGGAGAATTCTGCTTAAGTTTTTTGTATATGTTGTTGTTTGTATGTCCATTTATAATACTTATCTATGTAGCTAGAGTAATGGGGAGCCTCTATATAAACTGAAATAAATAAGTCCTCCATTATAATGAAATATAGTCTGCTCTTCTGCTTTTCAGAGAAGAGAGCAAGAGCTGAGTACCCACTGAAAACTTGTCTTATTGCTGTTAAATATCTTCACATTACAAATAATGTGTTCCTTCTGTGCAGTAGGAAAATGGGACTTTCAGATCAGATTGTCTGTCACCAGATTAATTTTGTTCTTTGGATTTTTACATCTGAAAGGAGAAATATATGGCACTAACCTAACAGATTGAGTCTGTTTTTAATATGAGGGAACTGGCAAAATAACATTCTTAATATTTCTATAAAATTATGCTTCAGTTAACTGCATGACAATATATCATGCCTCTGTCACATTTTTACCAGGTGCACATGTATTAACACCCCCCCCCCCCCCCGGTAACAGAATAGTTCAGAAATAATATTTACTTGTTTTATTTAAAAAAAAGAAAGGGGGGCATTCCTTCATTACAAATGTTTTCAGTGTCTAATTATTCCTATTGTATTTAGTATTGGTTGAGGGCTTACTAAAGAATAGAGAGAATGCTGTGATTCTTTTTCATTAAAATTCCACAGTTATTACATCTCCACATAGTCTTGTAGGCTCTCATCAACATTACAATTAGTTTAATACTGAATACTTTAATGTTTTATTAAGATACGAATAACTATTAGATGGTCGCTAGCACAGGCTTATTAATTTAAGTATGAGGTCATGAGTGAGACATGATGTTATGGATACTGTCATGCCTCAGGTGTGTAGGGGTGCATGAAGTCTTTCAACAAATGGAAATGAAGGAGATTGGAAGGTTCAGTTTTGATCAGGTGCTGCCTTTCCATGAGTGCAGCTCTATTGACTGTCTGCTTTTTACCTTGAGAAGTATAGTTTAGGCTACTTGCAAATCCGTTAGATGGCCATGCTCACGGGTAGGAAGCAAAACTCCAAATCTGAATGCCTCTGAAATTTTAGGAAGTTCAAATCTAGACTTCTGAGCCAACCTGTTGCTCCATAATGATCTTAAGCCCAGGTCCAAACATCTTTGGTCCTGCCTCCATACGTTGCAGGTTGGGCCCAAATAGCTGAAGGAAGATAAGTTTTGTAAAACAGATGTTTCCTCATATGAAACACATTCATGGGTCCTCTTAATAAAACAAAAGAGGTTGGTCCTGCAACACATACCTGAAAAGTGTTCCCTGATGTCCTCTGTTAATATAAAAAACAGGCTCATCCCCATGAGCAGGATGGGGGCATTCCTTGGGGACAACTAGTGATCACATATATTTGTGCCACAGCTAGTTCTCCCCAGGGAACTCCTCTGCATATGTGCCCTGGTGCATGGCAATCTGCCCCATATGGGGTAGGGGAGGCTGGCCCCAGCACCCTTACCTGGGGTCCTGGAAGCTTCCCAGGGCATCAGCAGTGGCAATCGGGGCATGTGGAGTCTGGTTGGCAGCCGAAGCGTGGCTTTGGCTGCCCACATTCTCGTTTTGAGTGGCACATACCGCTACCATGTGTGGTACCTCGCTTTCTTCTGGCACGGGTTTTTTCATGCTAGGATCTCAAAAAAACCCACAGCACTGCAAATTAGCAGTGTGGTGAATGCCTGCATATGCAATGCATGTGGTTTGTGGCACCACGAACCGTACCTACGCACTCGTGGGGATGGCCCAAGAATTCCATTCTTCAGGTAACAAATTAACAATGATTCAAAAACCGTTTGAGGCATACATATGGCTAGTATCTAGAAATTGTATTGCGTGCTAAATTTAAGCAACAGCTTTGAGGTACATCATTATGAATATGCATGTTCTGTTCTATTTAAATGGATGATTAGGAACCAAATGAAGCATCAAGTGGGGGTTTTTTGGTCCTGGGTAGTAGTAGTGCTACAATTTCAGCTTAGGTTTTCAGTATTGTGCCGTGAGGCTGACTTACATCCTAGGTCATAAAATCTGGTAGAATCTATGAGACTGTATTTCTAGCCAGATGAGAAAAAAAATCCAGTAAGAAATGATTTCATTCACCTGTCATAACTGAAAGCTGTGTGCTGCTGTATGCATTCATTGAAAACTGAATCTGAGTCAGCACCTCACAGGACTGTGCTCTTTACTAGCAAAAATGTGTTGCTAATTTGAGTTTCAGACTGTTGATAAAATTGTCAAAGAACAAATTAACCAGTATTACCAGTCTTGTCTGTTAAATCTGTATTTCAACCCCTACTTTGTGTATATTTTAATGGCCCAGAACCAACTAATTACGTATCTAAATGTGATTCCTTCGTTTTCTTTGGCAACAGACCTTCATCTGTCATCATTTTTAATCTATCTACTGAAGGAACTGATAGATACTGCCATACTTGAGCAACAAAGGATACCATCTCAGACTGCTCTGAACTTGAGTTTAAACAAATGCTGTTTTATGTTGTGGCTAAGAACAGTCCTTTTTATTTTATCTCTGAATACTTTACTTCTTTCTTACACACATTTTCTAGTATTTAACCAGTACTTATCTGTCTGCTTTCTTCATGATAGACTATAACTTCTTTTTCTGAGCCAATGTAGCCTATCATATAAACATATATTAAAATTTTAAACTTTGTATTATTTGCCCAAAGATTTTTAGGGCTTCTTAGGCCAAGCTACAGTTCATAGTCTGGTCCAATATATTTTGCATTTAAATATGTGTATATATATACATTTTGAAAATTTTTTTGATAAAACAGGTTACAGTGATGAATACTTTGGACAGCATTAGCACCAAGGTACCCACAATTGTTCTGAGTTCTACAAAGATAAAGGAGGCAGAGAAGTCCTTGCCTGTCTCCCTAAAGTACTTAAAATCTTAATAATTGTGGCAGACAAAGAATGCCATAGGAGATGGGTACAAAGATGAGAAAGTGACTTTAAGTTTTGTAGTAGGTCACTGACAGAAACAGGACTTGAATCCAAGTTTCCTAATGTTGAAGCCAGTATCTACATACATCTACAACCAGACTGCATTATACTAATTTAGGATGAAATGTCTTCATTTTATAGATTGGCCCTCCGAGCTACAGACTGAAGAGGAGAAGTGGCCAAGAGTAGAGAGGGGCTTTAAAAAAAATAAAAATATAAAGGACAAGTAATATTCCTCCTCCTAACAGGTTCCTTCCCTGTTACATAGTAGACACTAGCATAGTTGTCAGTCATGAAGCCACAGTGAACAAGTTTGTACGCTTTTTTTTTTCTGATCACAGCAAATGGCATGCAAAAAAGTTTAGTCTCTGGTGTGCTCCATTCAAATTAAAAAGCAAAGGAAAAAAAATCCTATCTTGGCAGTCTTAACTTTTACATTAACATGTAATATTGGGTATATCCACAGGCAGCTGCCTGAGTACTATTTAAACTGGATGCTGAACTAGGTGCAGACACTGACAGGCAGTAGTTAAGCTGCTCTTATCTTTTTTTCCCCATGTCACTGATAATGATACTGTAATTCTCTGCAAACTGTGGTCCTTTGGCTATGTTTTGACAGCATGGTTGTTATTCCAGTGGTCTGTGTTATTCTCTGACTCTGTCATTTCTGCCAGAGATTTTTTTCTGTTAAATTTCTATTTGGAGATCCTTAAAAACCCTTGTAGTTTTTAACACTTATTTTTACCATTACCTGTATACATACTTTTAAAGCATGCACGATGACAGCTCTGATGAAGTTATTGACCCTTTGGTAACCCACACTAGCTAAGGATGAGGACCATATTTTAGTATACACTAGTCAAGCTCAACTTTTGGAGGGGTGGGCTAGGTGCTTGTGACCTGGCTTCACCATGGGCCATCACTTCCCTCTGGTAAGAGAAGAGAGAGGTGAAGGAGGTGACTACCAATGCCAGAGGGAGGGGAATCAGAGGGGGAGAAGAAGGGAAAAAAGGCAGCTTACCTCTGTTTAAACAGTGTTTGCCTAGGGGAGTGGGGGAGAGAGAAGGGGAGGGAGAGAGAAATTCATGTCCCATCATAGGGGAAGGGAAAGAAAGCAAGCAGGGGGACTACAGAGGGGGTTCAGTGGCATGGCACAGGGCAGGGAAGAGGATGTGCCAGGCTGAGATTCTTGCCATTTATTCCCCCCCCCAACACACACACACACGCTGTGGGACTAATCTACTCACTTCAAGTCCATAGGTTGGCCATAGGTTGACCACCACAAGTACAGAAAACTGAAGTTGTCTGTGCTGCAAAGTGGTAAAGTAAAGGATTTTTATGATTGTGCAAAGGAGCCAGTGTACTCTACAGGATCCCAGAAACTAGCACTTGATTTGAGTTTTGGAAGGTCATGGGTTTCTTGATTTAGTGTCATATGGGCCAAGTCCTAACATACTTACTTTTAAGGAGCATGAGGTCATCTCCGGATTCAAACAGATGGGTTTCCTGGACTGCATGGGAGCCATCAATGGGACCCACATATATGCCTATTTTGTGCCCTCCTCACTGCGCCTCAGGTTACATAAACTGTAAGGGGTTCATTTATATTCCAGGCAGTACTGTCTGTTTGTCTGCTCAATGAGGGTCTTGTCCAAGCTGTCTTTACCTTGTGCATGCTGAGTCTGGGTCAGAGTAGTCAGGCATTGCTGGGGAATAAGTCCGTGGAGCAAGCATTCTTCTGTTCCTACATGGCTGTTTCAGTAGCAGGCAGTGGAGAGGTAACTCCATTGTTGTTTTCATTGTTGACATCATTGCGCTGTACTGGGCCCATGAATGTTCAGTGCATGGTGTGGCAGGGAGTAATGTTGTAGTCTGCCTCAAGTATCCTCAACATCTTACAATAGGGCACCATAGACCTCGTGGCAGCTGAGACCTTGGTGGTGTCTCTTCCCTGAAAATACTGCAACTAAAGGCATTTGATTTTAGTACAGGGCTACAGCCAGTACCGCTGAGCCACCAGGCTGTCCTTTGTGCCCTTGGCAGTGGTAGCGATGGTTCTGTCCTTGCCCCAGATCACAATGAAGTCCAGCATCTTCCCATGACTTCAGTTTGAGGCCCACCTGCTGGGATCTGAGAAGGGCATTCTCTGGTCTGGTTTGATTAAAAAAAACCTAGGAGATCACTGTAGTGCTTGAACAAACATGGTGGTCTTGGTGAAATCCAAGGGTGCCAATGGGTACTCGGGGTGATGCTATGTGGGCCAGTCACCTGGGGGCTGGTACCACCCCCCTGGGTGATAGAGTTCTGGCAGGTGTCTAGTCTAAGACTGGAAGCAAGAAATCCTGTTATGCTAGACTGAAAATTCCTCATATTATCTCTGTGGAGCAGTCTAGTAGCTAAAAATGTGTTACCTAATATGCCTGGAGATACTGCTTTGTGCAAGAATTTGTAAGTTTACCATGATACAATCTTATGTAGCATGGGCTTTACTGCTTGAATGCACCACCACTCGTTTCAGGTGTATTTAACACATACTAAGTGCAATGTGTGACCTGGCCTTAAATCTCAAGAATGGTCCATAGAAATTAAAGACCCTATTTTAATAAATTTTCTCATATTGAATAGGACAGTCGTGCTTAACCTTTCAACCCTGCAGCCTGTGTTCCCTCCATCCAGTCCTGAGTGTCTGGATCGGGCCCCATGCTGCTGTAGCCTTCCACTGGCCCTGCACTGCCTCTACCCAGCCCTTTGGGCTGGAACTGACCCCATGTGCCCAGAGGAGGGCATGCCCCATAGGTCTGGAAGTTTATCAGCAGGGGAGTGGCAATTAATGCGGCCAGCACTCTCCTGCTGCCAATGTTCAGATCCCTGGGGAGCCCTGCAGGCCAGATTGCTTAAGAAGGCCAGATCTGGACTACAAGCTGGGGCTTGAGCACCCCTGCAGTAGGATATTACTCTGTTTAGTGAGAGTAAACTCAAAATAAAATACCACCTGGTGTGACATGGATATTAAAATCTGTTTTAAAACAAAGTCCTCAAAGCGCTATTGTCAACAAAGTGGGGGTTGCAAGAGAAAGTAGTATTGTTAAAACCCCCATAGTGGGAACCCAGGCTGTTTCTTTCATGGAAATTAAACTGCCATACTATGATGGTAGTAATGTTTGAAACTGGGGTCTACCTCTGCTATGTTACAGGATAATCTTGCTTAGTTTACCAGGTGTTACGGTTGTAACCCATTGTAAAAGTACTCCATGCAACAACACCAAAAATGTTCTTAACAGAGTGGCTCACTCAAAAACAGGACAATTGGGGAAAAAAAAGGAATACTCCTCTGTGTTTTGGAAAAGAGACTTGATTTTATGTAAGAGATTGTCTTGGTGTCCGAAATGAAGCTGTCCCTGTAAAAAAAAATTAACCCAAGTCAGGTCAAGTTATGAGCCTCTCAGGAACTGCAGTTCCATCAGGATCTGTAGAACAGTTGGACTTATAGATTATCTGAGGATGCCCTGTGTTCTGGGCTTGCTCTATCCACCCAAAATGTGTCTGTCGATTGGACTGTATGTATGCCAACCTCAGAGTGACTGAGTACTTTCCAGTTAAGGGAGCATGGAGAAGAGAGTAGAGCAGGAGAACATAGGATCTGATGTCTGGTCTGTGAGGCTGGGTAACAGACAGAAGAAATAGAAGCAGCACCCGCGGCAGAGCATGATTTATGATGGTCAGGGAAGAATAGGAGGAGAAGGCTCTTAAGGAGGCTTGTGGGGAATGGAGCAGAAGGTTGCAACAGAACCCAAGATTCCTGAGTCCTGCCATTCCTTCCCTGTCCAACAAATAACTATGCAACATGCTGGTATTTCTCCATTCCCCAAAAATGGCAGGTCAGTGTAGAGGAAAATGACCATTACTATTACCTGTTACTTCAGAAGCTCAAGTAGTCAAGAGCTTTAAGCTGTGGCATAAAGATCTTGACATTGCTGATCATCTATGTGGTATCAGTGGTTCAACAGGACTTTTTTGAAAGTTTCATCTTTAAAAAAAATGTGAAATTAGATAAAAACAAACAAACTACATCAAGGCTGCAAAGATAATCATTCAAAAGTTAGGAAATCCTAGCCTATAGATTAAGCTACAGTCTACATACTAATTCCATAGGCCCCTGTCTTAGGGCTTTGTCATAGGTTACCTGAAATCAGGGCCACTACAGCTCAGCCAGAGCAGAAAACCTGGAGAAGTACATTTTCATGGGGGTTTTTGGTATTGCTGAAATTGAGCCTTCCAACAGAAAGACCATGTAGCTGGGAGAAGCAGGCTTCTCCCAGCTTCATGGTCTCTTTGTACTTAAGCTGCTCAGAGCAGTTGCTTTCGAGGTAGGGAGGAGAAGGGGATGGACCACTAGAGTTTTGGAAGGTGGGAATGGCTACAGCAGCTGGGAGCTGTGCATCCTGGGATGCTGGAGGAATAGAATTAAAACATTTTACCTCCTCTGACTGTTCAAATAATACCCTGGAATGGCATGGGTAAAACATTTCTGTGATAAACCTCCTTTTGAATGGCTTATGTTTAAAATGTTTAGATGGTATTTATGACAGTTTAACACCCTTTAATGAGTGATTGCTCTTGTTTTAATTGCCTTTATGCTAGTTATAAAGTAATCTGTGAGAGAGCCATTCTTCAGTGTACAGAATACTCTAGGGATGGATTAGGGCTGTGTAATAAAGCAGGAGGTCATCTGTAAGACCCCGGCCAGCTTTGCTGGAGATGTTGGAAGCACATAGGGAATGATGCAGAAAGCAAGCAGATGATTTTTATTATTAAGGGAGCTGACTGCCATGTTGGAGAACTTGCCTCTATCCCTGTGTACCACAGGATTCTTGTGCGGTGCTTAGCAGTTAATATAAATCAATATTTTCTTTTCTCTGTACCTTGTTTTCTAGGTACCCAGGTTGAGGCTGCTAGGCTCTGAGCACTCAGCTAAAGTTCTGCTCTGTGCATATACAATGTGAAGCAGTTAAAATATACCAGGTTCTAGGTATGTCAAATTGGTTATGCAAAAGTGGTGGCTACTTTTGACCTTTAATCTCTTGTAAACTTGAACAGTTGGGAAAATGACACCCTTCATCTCATATGGGCATTCTGAAGACAAAAATCCTTCATGTTTGGGAACCATTCGTATTTTAGAGTGAAGAGCCCTCTGGACAAGCCCATCAGAAAATTAATATTCTGCATTCAGAGCTGGGTTTGGATGGTGTATAGTAAATAATGCCTGGGCTACATGTTGGTTGATGAGATTTAAAATGAATTATGAATAGCTGCCCAGCCAAGGAGCACCTTTTATCCCTTGCTCTGGCGAAGGCAGGAGCTATAGGTAAAAGTTGCATGTGATCACGTAATTAAGACTGTCTTATGAAAAAAGTGGCGTTGAATTAAGGTTGCACCTTTAATTCTGGCATGTTGTAACTTGAGTGCTTGACTTTTGCAACCCGAATGTTCTTCAATATAGGTTTGTTTTGAATGTGAATGTAATAATAGTCTATAATCCTTCCTACTGCTATGCTTTAACCATCTGTACCAAATATAACTTATGGCTGTAATATGCCTGTAACATATATTGATTGCTTAATGATTTCTAAATCATTTGTAAATAGAACCTGAATAATGAAGTGCCATCTGAAAATCTTTCCGCATGTTTCTTCGAGAAAACATCACAATCTCAGAAAATTTTCAGTCCCAAGGACAGTATTTACTGTCTTTTATCCTCAAAATCCAGGCACTGTTGCATGTGGCATAATAATTGTAATCCATTCAAGGCACTTTTGGCATCATTCATTTGAAGTGGTCAGAAGTCACTTCCAAGTCTCTTTGCTCATTTCCAGGTTCAGAAAAGTTCAGCCCATGGGAATGAATTTCCTGACCTCCTTGCCGCTAATAGCTCTACTCCCACTTGACATTGCATCCAACCAATCAATGATTAGACAGAACCTTCTGAAATTAGCTGGATGGCCTTAAAATAGTTGTCTTATTTACACAGAAAATAGAAGTGACACACAGTTTTTCCTTTCCTTTCCTTTCTCAAGATATATTGAATATCATCTGTGAGTCTCTCACTTTGGCTAGTTTTGAAATCCCAAGCTGAGGAGCTCGACCTGCAGTATCTTAAACCATGTCTAGCTAAGCTTTCCAAGCTGACACTTAATTAATTACCATATAGAAATACTGAGTATCTTGGGATGCAAGGAATCAGAATATCCCAGTGAAAACAGCAGTCAGATTCAATGCTAGGATTTATTTATTTTTAATATAAAATACTTTGCCACCACTGCATTCCATCTGAATAAAGCCTTCCTTCAAGTCTGTGCTCTGTAATTTATGTCTCAGCTTCTGTAATGTTAGCAAGATATTAATATATGCATGAAGAGCAGCAGTCAGTGTAATTACAGTGGCAAAGTGATAAACGCATAGCCATTTTGCCTGGTAATATTATGTATTTAACAGGTTTATTTGTTCAACAGTTCTGGTTTAATTATATTTTGCCATTTGGGATTTTTAGACACATAACAATCATAGCTCTTCTATGAATATTATTTTAAGAAGTGTGCATGAATTATTAAAAATGTATGTATGTGTTTATTTATCTAAGCTCATTTTTCCAACCAGAAAAAGTTCGATTATTCAGAATTCCTCTTTTTTCTAATGTTGCCAGGGTGTGTGTCAGTTAAGAGTTGAAAGATGTGAGCTCCTAGCTCTGTAAATACAGGGCAGATTCCTGGCTGCAGGCTAGCTCTGACTGCCTCTTGAGCTATACTCTGTCATCCAGAAGTTGGAGGTAGGTGTCACCCCTCAAGGTCATGGCACCAGAGCATTCTTATGAGCTTACAAAAACAAATGAAACTAAATACACAAGCAATTTGTGTTGCAATGGATAGATGGATACAAAGGGCCACTGTTAAAAATAACAGCTGAGCTTATTCCTTTTTGGACTCAACTGTGACAAAATTCTCTTTGAAATGCTTGTACTTTTCAACAGTCAAGATTTTGGTAAACCAGCTGGGAGTACAAGCTGCTGAATCTATAGAAAGCTGTAATGAAAACAGTGCAAACTTTTTTTATTTAAAACTTTATACAAACTGTTTATTTTCACTACTGTTTTGTGCTCAGATCGCTATCTCCTGTCATGCATTGGTGCAGACAAATGAACATACAACTCAGAATGCATCCATGTCTGTAAAATAGATATAGGGCCAATATAAACTTGTATTGCTTCATTGGTTGGACCTTTGATGTAAGGACTCTGTTCTGATTTTGTCCATTATAAAGCCAGTTACCAGCATTTTATGATAATATTTGACATTTTTCTTAAATCTATAGCTCCGGAGTCATGTGTTTACAATGAATCCAATCTCAGCTTTCATCTGCCGGGGGTGGGCATGGAAAGGCTAGCTTGAATGGATGAAGTGAACAAGCCTAAATATCAGAATCCTAGTTGTTCAAAAACCCAGAATGTAAAATGCAGTAACCTCCAAACTGATCATTTAAAAAAATAAAAATCTTTTGCTGTTTTGGAATCTGACACACTTATTCTTGAGTGTTTGAGATGGGCAATACAGCAATCAATTCCTTCCAGCTGCTCTGGTAGCTTCTGTGCTGGGGAGTTCTTGGAAATTTGTTGCAAGCTCAGTGGAGTGGTTGCTTTCCTCCTTGCAATCTGATGGATGGGAAGGCTGGGAGCTTCAGCATGGAGACGGTGTGGGTGGTGGGGGGTTGCTCACCAGAGCTTGAATCCTGGATGAACAGTCCACTCCAGCTCTAATTATAAAAACATTACAGTTCTAACAGTTGCCTGACCATGAATTATTCTGACAATGTTTAACCTGGAGATAAGAAACCACTATCAACCTGTCACATTTTCCCCACTAACGAGTTCAGCATCAGTTTAAAAGGAAGTGCAACTCATGAAGCAATGGCTCTGTGTCATAAATTATAGGTATCCGGCATGCATTACATGGACAGGAACAGTAAAATAGCATGAGACTCTTTATTATACATTCTGACAGTGACAGAAAAACACCACGCTGCAGTGTTTAATCTACCATAGCTTGTTTATTCCCTTTCACAACCATTCTGGTTTTGAAATGTTTGGTGCTGCATTTTGCTGTTATCTGCAATTAGCACAAGTATTTATTTAAAGCTTGAAGAAAGAGAAAGAGGTTGTCTTTGATAAAAAAGCATTGGACTCTAATCACCCAGACAGTGAAAAGCAGTGCTGTCACCAAAGGCCTAGTCTTATTTCTTTTTAAAAAGTGTTACTTTAGGTGAATTTCTTGTTTTGTCTGTAATGAGGTGCAGAATTGCTTCTGGAAGCAAAAGCTTGTAACTGGACCTGTTGTACGGATTACTCAGCAATGGATGTTCTTGGAAAACAAGCTGGAGCAATATCTTACTGTGATGATAAAATAAAAGAGGAGCAGGACATTCAAAAGGGAGAGCTAATCTCCTAGATTAGTAGGAAGGTGTTTGGTTTAGTGACTATATCAGGGGATGGAGAAAAGGTTATTACAATCTATTCCCAGTTTTGTCATTGGCTTGGGCAAGTTGTTCATGCCTCCGTGTCCTCATTTTGTAATTGTGGTAGGGGAATACTTGTACAGCTACCTCACAGCTACACACCCCTCTTGTTGCTGGGGGTGTGTAGGAAGGGACAGAAATTGGGGATTTTTTTTTCACTGCAGTTCTGAACAGGGGACAACTGCACTTGAAGGCAAATGCTTCCAATATTTTTGAATACCACACCAACTGCAGAGGCTTCCTAAGCCTGATGAAGGGCTTTTAAACCCGAAAGCTTGCTAAAAATTTTTTTTGTCCAACTATTTAAGTTGGTCTAATAAAAGACATCAGATTCACCCAAAGAACCTTGTCCTCCAATATTTTTCTGCTTTATAATTATTATTGAGAAGTCACTCAAGGTATTCCTATCATTTGTGTTACCATAGCACCATGGGAACTGTGGGCCTCATCAACACAGTAGCACAGGACATGTGGGGGAACAAGGAGATAATGAAACAATGTTGGTCAACATGATAGACAGTAGAGTCAACAAGTTTCTTGTAGGCATCATGGCAAAGAATAGTTTGAAGGAGGGATTTGAAAGAGAACGGAGGTAACTTCGAAGGTACAAATTCAGAGCAAATTAGTGTGTGCTGGGCGGTATTGTGAGGCTGCAGCCACTCAAGCCTAAGAAAAAAGTTAGTTATTCCAATGGACAAATAAAACACTCAACTTTCTTAATTGGAAAACCTAGGATGACACTCAGCTCTCATGACAGCGAGGGAAAGACGTTTTGGGTAAATTTTCCAAAGCATCCATGTAGCTTAGACTTTGTCTGCCTGGCAAGTTTACCATCCTTGGGGGGAAAGGGAGCTTCTTCAAGCACGTGGTACAGCTCTGGGTAGGCTGCTACTTACACTGGAAATGGTACAGTCAAATCGATGCAGCATGTGGGCAAGCTGATTAGTTTGGGATTGGACTTAATTGCCACTGTCACTCAGAAAGGCTAATTAGTCTGCCTGAAGTGCTGCATGGACGTAACTCCACAGCTTTTGTTTTAGGAGGCAGACTGCCTGGAGCAGAGCAGTGTGCTTGAGGGAAGTGCTGCTGGGGCTGGGAAGTTTACCATGTAGACATGGCCTTAGGCTCCTGAATTCCATTGAGACTTGAGAGCTATCCACTGGAGAGCAGTGTGCTCACTTCCTATGTCAGCGTGCCCCTACAAGTGAAAGTGGCAAGACGGTAGAGAGTAGATCTCAGCAATGTTTTGTGTGTGGAAATAGTTTATTCACCATGAAAAAAAATTTCAGCTGTCTTGAAACTATTCTCAAAGGTGATCTGAAGTTATGTAACAGATCTTCTTGGAAAGCTCAATAATAAAGGTGCTTACCTGACACACGTGATTCAGGATAAGTTCCTTTCTTCTTCTGACCATGTACATTTTAATCTACATCTACCACTTTTCAGGAAAGTACCCTACAAGCCTGTGTGATATTCTGGTGTGGGCCTCTTCTATTGACACTCTTCCAGTTTGGCTCATTGGATATTGTTGGGTTTTTTTCATATGGAGAGAGAGAGAGGCCAAGGAGGATTACTTGGTTTCAGACCCTGCTCTGATGATTATTATGTAGTTTAGACTAAGAGAAACAATACCAACAGAAGGATTGAAAGCAACCCATCCCAAATTACCCTAAGTCATTTACAGCATGCTCATAGAAGGTCTGGGTTCAAATTCCCTCAGGTAGAGAAAGTAACTGTGCTCCCCAATTCTGGAAAACTGCCTTGTCTATTGCCCTGTACTATAAAAGAGAATTTATTTTAAATATTTATTTTAAATATGCTACAGTTGTAGAAATCATTCACATGGCCCCACAATACATCAAATCTTTACTCCAGGAAGGAATAAATAGTATTATTGAAGAGCACATTATACAGACAGGGTGAGAGGCAAACACAAGTCTTTATCATAGCCTTTCAATTTTTTACAGGGGGTCAGGGGAATGAGTGAGGTTTCCAACATTTTAGTCAGTTCCTATATTTTTATTTTTACTGAGAGTTTATGATGGGAACCTGTAACTTCAATAAAACAATTATGTAAGAGTGAGGATATTATCATAGCTTCTTCAGACTTCAGAAGCAGATTATGTGAGTATAGCAGGCAAGAAGCTATTTAGTGAATGGGGACAGGCATGCAGACTGACTTGGTAAGAGTTCCATTTTCAACCTGCTTGTACCTGAAGCCATTACATATGTGCAGATAACTATAAAATAAAGGGCAACCTGCACTTGGTCCAGTAAATGATATTACCAAGCACATCTTTCTTCTTGGTGGAATACTAGAGCATTGTGAGACATGCTGTTTGAACATAAAAGGATAAGTTGAATTTTCTGTGCCCCTGAATTCCTTACTGCTTCACCTGACTGGTGTTTATCCCAAGTGATTTGATCAAGGTTACACTGGAAGTCCCAAACAGAGCCAGGAATAATTGCCAGCCATTTTGAATCCCAGTTGCTTGTTCTAGTCATTATGCGACATCAGTGTTTATATACATAGGTTACACATGTATGTATATTCTTTGAGAATAATGTTTTGCAGTTATAGGAGTATGAAAAGATGTGTACTTAAAATAGATGCTTAAAAATACTAAGTGTACCCTATTTTCTTAGGACACCTTAGGATCAGCCTACCTTTATACAGATCAGATATATGTACACACACAGCATTACTGATTAAAACCTACATTTTCAGGTCTCCAGCTCCCTTTGTAGAACAGTCTTGAGATTTGATGGAGGATATTGATCTATGTGCAAAGAGAATATATAGCAAGAATGTATTGCTAATTGTCTTGAAGGAAAAATATCTAAATAACTACAGAAAATCTTTATGTAGAAGATAATTGTTTTTGTTTTCATAGGTTCAAACCATACTTGGATGTGGCTGAGGTGAGCATCGAGATTAAGTAAGGCATATACAATGACCAAGAATGTGAAGAAAGGTAAGGTATTGCTTAAAAATTTCCCTTCAAGCAAAATCTGGTGGCTAGAGAGACCATTTTCCTTTCCTTTCTGTTCTTTCCATCTCTCCATCACTTCTGCACTTGACAGAGGATGGGGAAAAATGGCAGTGCAGTTTCAGTAGTGAATTTTATGCAGATTCAGTACTTACAGTGACACTGCTTTAGAGAGCCTGTGATTAATGATCATACACAGCTTCACTATGAATAAGAAAAGGACAGACTTCTTCAGTTGCAGAAAAGCATTGTGTGCAGTGATACAGAATTTCAGGGGTCTCTAACATGAAGGCACAACTTTACTTACTGTGTGGGTGGTGTTTGTACCTTAAATTAATGCTAATAATCATCAAGAACATTTAATTATATGCACAGGGTAATAAATACTCAATTTCCTTTGAAGCTCTTTATATTTATTTATTTATTTATTTCTGCAGGTACAGCAGCTCTATTCAGAAATGCTTTTTTGGGGTGGGGAAGGGTTTTTCCCTGCAGGAATTGAATGGGATATTTTGTTTCTACCCATCCACCTATTAATTATTTCACAACTGTTTGTGAAGGCCTTGGCACCTCATAGCCATAGGAAATGTGGCTAGGTTTGATTCACCCAATGAGGACCTGAGCCACCCAAATCCATATTTGTGTAAATGTCAGGCTATATATTTTTTTGAACTGTACACCTTGAGGGTGACTTGTATAGGGAGGGTATTTAATGTAACAAAGGGCACTTTTATACATGATCCAATGTGTTTTGATCAGAACGCCTTTTTAGTGACACTAAGTAGCCTAACAATACTGCACAGTAACGTGTTAGCATTGTTAGTTAGCATGCTAATACTATGCAGTTAGAGTCTCGTATAGATGCACCCTCTTTGGAGTACTGGAGTTCCAGTTATTTTTCTCTATTATTTTCTGAGGAGGCAGTAACCAAATTTTACTTGTGGAAAGTATTCAAAATTTTCCAACTTCATTATATTCCAATAGCCCTTTCTGTAATTGACAGTTGCATGCAAATGGGGTCCCATCTATCGACTGTGTGTGTGCCTGTATTTATCTCTTGGATGTATTTAGGAGCTTCTATAATAGCCACCCCCATAATATTGAAGCATTTTCCAATTAGTTAACAATGGGAATAGTAACAATATTTCTTTCCTCCTCTCTGGTTTGCAGACCTTGATTAGTTGTGTGAAGTTCTTGTCAAGGGAGAGCCAAGTGGAAAAGATAAAGACTGCATTTACTGCCAAACGTGGTGACGCTTGTGATCATTGTTATCCCTTGCATACACAAATCTAGGTCTCATTCCTATGAATGTTGCGTCTCCTGTGCTCTCAAACGTACTCCAAGTGATCAACATTTTCCTGGGCCCTGCGGAAAATAGCTGCTGAGGGAAACTATAGTTCCAGAGGGACAGGCAACCTCTTAGGTATTTAGTTCCAGACTCTTGGAGATTGAGACAATGACCATATAGTCTTTATGCTTGTGCAGTGTGGCCTGCCGAGTCAAAATAATGTCGCCAGATCTATTCTTTTATGGGCTGATCCAGGACCAAGACCACATGCTCTAAATTGTAGGGCAGATTTACCCTGTGAGATGCTGTGTGACCCTGGGATCCAGGGTTTCTAGGATGTGTGGCTTTGGGGCAGAGCTAGCAGACAGACTAACTCAAGGTCAGGGACCTGAAGCTTCCAGGATCTGTGACTCCTTTGTATTCTAATCACTGCTTTCTATTTAGAAACTCTGCTTCCTGCATGCAGTTCTTTCACAGCATTTGATGAAGTAAGCCTTCTGCTTATGCTATGCATTCCTGATTCAGTTAGCCTGTGAAGTACAAATCTACCCTGCCTTCTGTCTGGCATAGCCAGTTATCTCCCAGTTTCCAAGCTGTTTGCTGTGAAAGCCTGAATTTTCTGAGAGCTGTCTTTCTAATGGGAACCATAGGCCCTGGGATCCCAGGCAGCTGTTCAGTGAAAATGACAAAAATGTCAATTTTGCCAAGCAGTTGTAGAGCTTAGGGTGTATATTTTGTTGGTGTTTCTTAAATATTTCCAGGGATTTGCAGGAAATTAAAAATAAAAATTCTAAGCTTAAGTGCGCATCCTGCCCACCCCACAGAAATCTTGCTTTTCACTCGGCTGCCTCTCTGTTGCCTAGTGCTTTACAGAGCTATCTACTTTGATCTAGGCAATTGCAGCATATTTTGCCTCATTTTTCTGGTACCTGGGTACCTGGATGTATGTCCTGTGCATTTCTGTAGCAGAGAACATTATAGGCAGCATCTTGATCATTTAAGCCCTAATGAGAAAAAGCCTCCCTCTGGCAAACCCATTAGAAGTTGTGCCAAGCTTGCCTCAGCTGGAAGTGGCTCTTTCCATATCTTTCTGATTTCATATGAATTGTTTTCTCTTCCAGGGTTATAAAATATCTGCGTCAGCAGGTATAATAGATAATCAAATGAAAAAACATCTATACTGTGATTAAAATAGTTCTGCTCCCAACACATTATGCCATGTAGGCATGGGTGGTTTTGATTTCAGGTACATGTTAGAGTTGCTAATATACTCTGCAGAAATTATTGTGAAAAAAAATATCAAACTATACACTAAAACAAGTATTCAGCAGATACTGAAATTTGCTTTAAACCAGTGGGCACCCAGTTGGTGCCATTTAGATCTTTCGGCTGGGAAAGGATAGGAGTTCTGATTCATTCATCTTATTTGCCTTGAGTGTGACTTGTTCTTTTTAAACATCATTTTTTTTTTTGTAATTCTGATTCCTTCTGCAATCACTATTTTAGCCCTCTCTTTCCCATCTGATATTGAACTCCAGTGACATTGATGCAGAAGTAGCAAACAACATGCTAGAGTAGGAGAAAAGGCTGTTTTTTAGTGCTTTTAGCAATGTGACCTTAGGTATTGATTTATAGCCTACTGCAGCGCTCCAGTGCAAAAGGGAACTGTGGTAATTAAGTTAGTATCTGCGCTTTCTAAAATAGTGCTGAGTTGCAACAAAGAGAGACCCTTTATTTTTCCTCTCTGCCTCTCAGTGAATGCAGATGCAGGCACTGACCTCTGACCCTTCTCAGCTTTCCCCAGCTGCAGCTGTTATTTTTCTCTCTGTGTGCCTTTAGGTGCTGATAGACTGAGTAAGATCCATTAATTTTTGTGCTCGACTTTCTTTTTAAGCTTGCAATGGAGCAAATTTCTACATAGTACCTGACTTTTAAAATACTGTATGTCCTTTTTTGGGTAAAAGAAAAGCAGACAAAAATATAGACAGGGCAACTCATTCAGCAGGGTGGGTGGCCATGAAATGTCTCAAATTTTAAAACCTTCTACACAAGGATTTCTCACATCTCACCGAGATGAGTTCTTCCAGAATTTGTATACATGATGACAGAGCAAACACTTCAAGAAATCTGTTTCGTATTCCATTATGCTCATTAGAGAAATAGGGCCACAAAAGGTAATGGTAATAAAACCAAGTACCTTGAGGTAACTATGTAAATGAATGCTAATGTATGCAAATTATCACACAATGTTCAGTGTCCATAAAAACGACTCAATACAGCTAATTAAAGGTAGGTAAGTTGCCTCATTTTATACTTCACAGAGTTATGATGAAGGTGGTATATTATCATAATTATAGAATGTTTGCCTTGGGGGAAGTGTCTAATATTTCTCTTTCTTTTTCCTATCAGGTTTGTCCATTACAGTAGAAGTAATCACCTTTTTCACTTTTTCACCCAAGGTCTTACATTGGGAGAAGGCTCAGAAATTAAAAATCAAACAAACCAGTGCCCATTTCTTTAAATACTTTCTAATGAACATAGTTCTTTCTACTGTAAATATGGCCCCTGCTTTGCAAAGTTCTTATATGCATGGTTCATAGCAATGGGACAAACGTACTTAATGGTAAATCCACAAATGAATTAAGGTGTTTTCCCATTTACTCCAGCCTAGTTATGCCACTGTGTATGTGCATACACTGAGGTGTATGTGCTAAAGAAGCTACTTTTCAGAAACAGAGAGAGAGAGAGAGATTTCACCCTTTATACCGTGGATAATGGCTGAGGTTCCAGAAAACTCTAGGGCAGACATACAATCCATACTCTAGGAGAGACATGCCTACCTTGAAAAAAAAAGAGCCCAGGAATTATAGATCAGTCAGTCTAACGTCAATTCCCAGGAAGATACTAGAACAGACAATCAAACAATCTATTTGTAAGCACCTACAAGATAATAAGGTGATAAATAACAGACAACATGGATTTGTCAAGGATAAGTCATGTCAAATCTTTCTTTCTATGAAAGGGTAACAGGCCTTGTGGATAAGGGAGGTGCAGTGGATGTGATATATCTTGACTTTAGTAAGGATTTTGACCTTGTCTCACATGATACTCTCATGAATAACCTCAAGAAATGTTGTCTAGGAGAAACTAATGTAACATAGCTACACAGGTGGTTGGAAAAGTATACTCAAAAGGCGTGTCTACATGTGCACATACCCTTAAATGTCATTTAGCACTTACTTTAGCAGTCATTTAGTACTTTAGCAAGTACTAAATGACTGCGCAATAGCTGCTGGTACTGTGCAGTCCTGGCACTGCATGGGTCATTTCTCCACCTACTGTGCAGTAATTAGTAGTGGCAGCATCACAGTTTATATCCACCAATACTGTCACCATAGTGACGAGCTACGTCACCATAGCTTGTTACTACAGCGATGTAGCATCTTGTAGAGACATGCCCAAAGAGTGGTTATCAGTCTCATTCTCAGGCTGGAAAGATGTCTCAAGTGGGATTGCACAGAGGTCTGTTCTGTACTTGTTATTATTCAGTATTTTCTTTATTTAATGACTTGGGTAACAAAACAGAGAGTTCACTTATTAAATCTGTAGATGATCACAAGGTGGGAAAAGTTGCCGGCATTTTTCAGGATGGGGTTAGAATTTTAACAAATTATCTTGATAAATTGGACAAATGGTCTGAAATAAATGGAATTTATTTCAGTTTCAATTTAATAAAGACAATTTAATAAAGCACTTCATTTAGATAGGAATACTTGTAAATAGGGAACAATTGGCTAGGCAGGAATTCAAAAAAGGTTCTGAGGTTTTTGTAAGATCACAGGTGGAATATAAGTCATTAACATTATACTATTGTGTGTAAAGTAAAACATCTTACTAGAGCATCAGATGCAAGGTGCCATGAAATAGTCCTTCACTCTACTGGGCACTTATAAGGCCTCAGAAAGAGTACTGTTTTTGGCACCACACTTCAAGAAAGATATGGACCAATAGGTGACAGTCTAGAGGTAATAAACAAACTCTAGAAAAAAAATCACCTGTGAAGTAAGATTGAAAGAACTGGATTTCTTTAATTTTGGGAAGAGAAAACTGAGAGGGAAAAAAGATACAGGTCTTCAAATCTGTGAAATGTTACTGCAGAAAGGAAGCTTATAAAATCTTCTCCTTGTCCACTGGGGATAGGGTTTAAAATGGAGTAAGGGATATTTAAGTTACACATTAGAAAGGAGTTTGCTTGAATAGTTGAGCACTAGAATAGATTAGCTGGGTAGGTTATGGAATCCTGATCTTGGGGGGAAGGTGTGGCAGCGAACAAGTTAGATGAACATCTGTCAGGAATGGCTTAGGTACAATGAATGTTTTAGATTTTGCCTTGGAGCAGGAGAGTGGTGCTCAGCCTATGGCTCATGGGCCAGATCCAATCCCTGAAGTTACTCAATCTCTCTTTCTCTCCCTTTTCCTTTCTCTCTCTCTTCTCTCCCTCGCCCAACTAAGGCTGCAAACAAATGTTGAATTTGACCTGGGAAAAAGTGCGGTTGTTCAGATGCCCATGTCTGTTTTTTCTGGGACAAACCCTAAAAAGGTGAATGGCATTAAGAAGTGCTAACACTGTCCTGGGACATCACAAAGTACATCTGAACAATGGTTCTGCGATCACATCATTGAATCAATGGCAGAAATGTGGTGGTGCATTCAGTCACTCATTAAATTCTTATTGGGCAGGCAATGTGAGCACATGCCAATTTTGGGATTTTTCTGTTCTGGGACAAGCAGCACAAGCACAAACACCACATATCCCAGAACAAATGAAATGTCTATTCCTAGCCTAATAGTTATATGAAGTGGAACAGCTTTGGTGGAAGAGACTGTGAAATGCTTGCTCCATAGTATCCAGTAGGTTGGTAGCTCATGAACTGCATGGAGAAATTTGAAACGACATGCATGGAGGAATCGTTTTATTTAAAAAACATGCTGGTATTTAATTATGGCTAAGGCTCCAAGAAGCATGGTGGTGGTGGGACATAGTGTGTGTGCATTTGGTGTTTAGCAGGGATTGGGTAGATTATAATGAGCTGTGAAGTCTGTCACAACCCAATGATTTTAGTGCCTTGGCACGATGGAATTTTCCCGCCACATGAGAGTCTCTTGCACAGCAAAAGTTTTCTGCTGCAACAGAAAACTCCGGTGCAAGAGAGTTCCTGCCATTCGCATGCAAATTTGTGTCCCGCTATTGGCCAGTTCTAAATTATTCCTATGTGGCGGCTAGTAATTGGCTTGCTGGCCGTATAAAATTTTGTGCGACTTCCGCCCAAGTCAGAGAACTTTGAGCACGCTGCAGAGTGCCTCTAAAGATATCTGACTTGCGGCTGAGCTGATCAATAGCCTGATCACCTATCGATTCTTCTCCCCATCGCCGAGCGCAATCCTTCGACGTACGCTTTCCCTGCTGGCTTAATTTGTGGAGGGATTAGCTGGCCTGAGCCTTGCCGGCTGGAGCAACTCGTGGAGTTGTTTAAGCGACCGGACCACCTGCGTCGCGGCTGCTAGCGGCATAAGTAAAGTTTTTGCAACCAATACGCTTTGTCTGCCTCTCCATTCACCAGCCCGCCCAAACGACCGAGCAGTTTGTATATCACCTCGAGTTGGCTCCGGCCGTCCGAGGCAAAGTCAAGTGACTTCCTCTGCACTGCCTGACTAGAAATACTGCTAGGTAGTTGGTTTTAACTTTGAGTGGAACAGGAATCAAAGGGAGTTGCAAGTGAATCAGTGAACCCCCACTGGATCCACCTCTGCTTCTCGCATTAGGTGGCAGCTAAGTGGAGGTTTTGAATGATGCTTAAGGGCTAGTGATTAGGCAGTTAACAGTCACTTTCCAAGGCTAAGTCCCTTTGTAGATCCAGCCATGTGTGTGTTGCTGAATAAGGATGATTTTAAGCAAATGGCTAAGTACTGTGCTGAATTTGGGCAATTTTAAGTGTTTGCAGAAT
This sequence comes from Alligator mississippiensis, assembly GCF_030867095.1. Taxonomy (NCBI): domain Eukaryota; kingdom Metazoa; phylum Chordata; order Crocodylia; family Alligatoridae; genus Alligator; species Alligator mississippiensis. The sequence continues at coordinate 115,756,032 of NC_081826.1, read as the reverse complement.
TGGCCTTTATTAGTGCGGTTCGATTTTTTCATATGAGTAAAATGAGCACGAAGGCATTTGAGCAACCTTAGATCATCAGTTGCCCACAGTAAGCTCCAGAAATGGTCATTGTGGTTGATGAATGCTGTCCCTTAAATATACACTTTCCTTTGTAAGTAATTACAGTAACTTGTTTTCAATATTGGACTTTATGGCGGGGAAGGTGATTCTTTAGAAAATTATGGGCCTTAATCCTCCGATGACAAGGCTGTGTGATTCAGTGATGGGGTAAAACAAAATAGCTTTCTCTTGCTGACTCTATAGTCAGCTACAGTGTGGCCCCTGGTGAAAATTAGAGGAACAACAAGGCTCTTCTCATGTGCATCCAGCTTCTTGAACCCCCAAGTTGCTGTTCTGATGGCTGGTGTTTCCCAGAGTGTGATCTGTCCTACACTTCTGTTCCCCAGGCAGGCCCCTGATGCAGGTCCTAGTTGAGTCTTTGAGAAAGCAGGATGGGAAGCCAGTGTTGCAGCCCCTGAGATGTATCGGCTGTTACAGTCCAGTTGACAGTTGTTTATATATTAATACTAGAGATTTTTTATGAGTGTTATGAATGACAACACATGTTTGTATGGTATGCTTATAATATAAGGAGTCTACATTACCAGAATCTCTGAGCTGTCCTCTCACCACTGAATAGTAGGGGCTCTAATGAAATCAGTACTCTAGGATATGTGAAAAGCTTCCTGTCATCTGGCTGTCCCTTGCACTGATAGGTTTTCCTTCAAACGAGTTCAGGCTACTCCTGGCCTAAACCGTCCCTTTTTCCAGTGTCCTGTGCTAGTCTCCTAGGAGTGCTTGGAAGTGGCCTTAGAGGTCTGTGTGTCATGTTGCTGCTGCTCTTTTCTCTTCAGGAAACTGCAGTGGTTACTTCTGATGCGGGGCAGCTTTGTTAGTCTGAAGTCAGACAGAAGGCAGGACAGGGTGACACCTAGGAGGCTAACATGTCCAAAAATATAACAAAGCTTACAGGATAATAGGGCTGTGCAAAGCTTTGGTCCCTGATTGAATTTGGCAGAGATTCGGCCCGATTCAGTGGCCGAATCTCTGAATCCAAATCAAATTGAATCAGAACCCTCATGGAGTGTCCCACAGGAGCACAGGGGCTCCCCAGCATGGTCAGCAGCAGACCTGGAAGTGGATCAGAAGTAGTTCCAGTCCACTTCCGGGTTTGCCACCAAGCATGCAAAGGGGCCTGCCCCCCCATGCTTCTGTGGGACATTCCATTTGCCCCAGCATCACAGTGTCCACGAGCTGCTCTGGTACCTGGAGGTATGTAGAAAAAACATTTAAACCTGTGTTTATGTCCAAATCACTGATTCTCTGAATCGAATTGGGGACAATGATCTGAATCAACGAATTGAATCATTGTGCCCAGTTCAGGCCAAATCTGAATCCGAATCAAATAGGGGCCACTTTGCACACCCCTACAGGATAATAAACAACTTTAGAGAGGATTATCTCATTTCTCATGGAGACTTTGCCTAGAACTCCCAAATTGCCCTGCTGCCACTTAGGACATCCAGAATCAGCCTGTCATAGTCAGCAATCTTTTCTGGACTGTGAATCTGTTCAGAGGGAGGTGAAACTGATGTAACCTAGGGGTGGTGATAAGAGACCTTTAGAAATATCTATGTACTGTATTTTGATGAGGCAAGGAAGAGCAGGAGTAAGAGTTTACTCTAATGGGAGCCAAGAGCAGAGAGGAGAGGAGGGAACTGGGCACATGTGCATCCCCACGCATGTGTACCCCCTTACCTGACCCGAGACGGAGGCAGAGGTGGACCCAACAGTGGACCCAGCAGCAGGGACAGCAACAGCTGATCCCCCAAAGGTAAGTGGGGCAGAGGGAACCAGCACAGCTGAGCTGGATCCAGAGGGGAAGCCCCCCGAATTCCTTTTAGTTGTGCTGGTAGGGAGCCATGCTCCTGAGCTGTGCTGTGTGAATAGAGCACACAAGCAGGGGGAGGGCTAGGGGGGACTGTTCCCCCAGGCTAGGAAGCACCCCCAGGGCTAACCCTCGGGGTGCAGGCACTGGCAGCACCAGATCCCCCCAGCGGGGGAACGTAGGGGGCGGGGCTGCTGGCAGGCACTTCTGGGAAGCCTGGAGTGCCTAATTGGCTGTTGGGGCAGCTGCTGGATATTCAAACCACGGCCTTTAAAAGCCATGGCTTGATGTAGCCCCTGGCACTTGGGAGCCAGGAGCAGAGAAGAGAAGAGGGAACTGGGCACACGTGCGTCCCCGCACACACAAAGGCACCACACAAAAATATAAATAAATAGCAAATTATAAAATGGTGTTGATGCAGAGTGCTGCTTGGGCCCCTGCCAGGGAGGCGCCGCCTACCTGCGGCTTGTCTGAGGCCTTCACCCAGACAGAGCCCATGGGGGAGCTGGTGTCCCCTTGCCCCTCAGCCTGCAGGGGTTGCCCAGCAGGGCCAGGGGGGCAGGGAGTGGGGGCCCCCACACCTGTCCTGTAGGCGCCTGACTTAGGGCCCTGGAGGCGCAAGTGAGGGAGCTCCAGGAGGTTAGCAGGCTGAGGGGAATCAGGGAGGCGGAGAATGAAATTGATGGGTATCTTTTCTTCCCTGCAGGGCCATGCCTCCAAGGAAGAAGCACCCCACGAGGTGCCCTCCACAGCAGAGTGGCAGATGGTCCCCTTCAGAACCAGGGCTGCTCACAGCAGAGCAGTACCCGTTCCTCCAGTCTGGCTGGAGAACAGGTACGAGGCCCTGGCGACACTGCAGGAGAAGGAAGGAGAGGAGGAAACCTCCAGAGAGGAAGCCACTCCACACTCTGAACAGGCTGAAGGAGCTAAGCAGACCCGGAGGAAGAAATGTTGAGTGATTGTCATAGGCGACTCCATCCTGAGAGGTACAGAGGGTCCCATCTGTCGCCAGGACCCTTCGACACGCGGGGTCTACTGCCTGCCTGGAGCAAAGAGTCAGGATGTGATGGGGATGATCCTGGCCACTATCCAGCCCACTGATTACTACCCTATGGTCCTAATCCATGTGGGCACTAATGATGTGTCCAGGAGAAGCCCTGATCACCTGATGACAGACTGCCATGCTCTGGGGGGCATGCTGAGGGAGATGGGGCACAGGTGGTATTCTCTTCTGTCCTACCAGTGAGCAGACATGGAAAATGACACAAGACCTGCATCTGAGAGGTGAACTTGCGACTTCAGGAATGGTGTCTTGAGGCGGGCTTCAGCTTCCTAGACAACGACCCACACATCAGATCAGGATGAGAGACATGCTCGGGTGGGATGGGCTTCACCTTTCCCCCAAAAGTAAGTGTGTGTTCTCTTCTAGGTTGGCTGATCTCCTCTGGCAGGCTTTAAACTAGGCTCATCGGGGGTAGGGGAAGATGAGGGCTGAGGAAGCCTTGGACCACTAAACCAAGAGTCACCCACAAGAGCAGTCCAGCCTAGACCGATGACGAGGGGAACAAATACCCACGTAAGCAACAGGGGCCTGCCTGAGTAGTACTGAGATTAGGGGGGCAGTGCCTGCATCTTCAGAAGGCATAAAATGCCTCTACAATAATGCTCATAGTATGGGGAACAAGCAGAAGGAACTTACCCTTCTGCTAGCTGACACTAACCCAGACATAGTGGGGCTCACCAAAACATGGTGGGACCCAATGTACGACTGGGCGGTGAATATCAAGGGCTACAGACTGTACAGGAGGGATAGGACAAGGAGGAAAGGTGGGGGTGTGGTGCTCTACGTCAAGGAGAAATAAACATCCTCAATGAGTAGCACTGGGTCAGAGGAGGGGAACACTGAAATGCTTTGTGTTAGAATACAAGGAGGTCGAGGGGAAAGGGACTTAATGGTGGAGGTCTACTGCAGACCACCCAAACAGGGGGAAGAGCTAGATTAGGAATTCTTAAGTCAGCTCACGGAAGCAGTTACGTCAAAGGACATGGTCACCATGGGTGACCTAAACTTTCCAGACATCTGCTGGGAAGAGCAGTCAGCCAGGTCTGACCGCTCACATAGGTTCCTAGCTGAGATACAGGACCTCTATCTAACCCAGGAGGTGCACAGCCCCACCAGGGGGAGACGTCTTGTTGGACCTGGTGCTGGCCACAGGCAATGACCTGGTGAGGGGTCTGCGGGTGGTCGACCACCTGGACGACAGTGATCATCGCCTGCTAGAATTCACCATCCAGCACAAGGTGGCAAAGGCCTGCAGCAAGGCAGCAGCCCTGGACTTCAGGAGAGCAGATTTCAATGAGGTAAGGAGAATAGTTGGGGAGACACTGAGGTCCCGAAGGGAGGGGAGTTGGGTATCCAAGAAGAGTGGTCGTTCCTTAAGGAGACGATCCTCCAAGCCCAAAGGGAGGTAATCCCAACATGGATCAAAGGGAGCAAGAGGACGCAAAAGCCCCCATGGTGCACCAAAAGCATCCGGGAATGTCTCTTAGCTAAAAAGGAGATGTACACCCAATGGAAGGGAGGGGCCATCACCAGGGAGGACTATACCTGTGTTGCTCGGGGCTGTAAGGGGGAGGTCAGGAAGGCCAAGGCGGAGATGGAACTGGGACAAGGTACTCAGATCAAGGACAACAAGAAGTCCTTTTTTAAATACGTAGGGGGTAAAAAGAAGGTACTGGGTAATGTGGGGCCTCTGCAGGACACGCTAGGAAATCTGGTCGTCACACCAGACAGCAAAGCTAACCTATTTAACAATTTCTTTGCCTCCATTTTTCTGAGCAGGGACCAGGTTACCCTCCCCACCAGGACCCCTGTAGGCCCAAGGGGAGGCACACCCAGGCCTAGGGTCAGTGAGGACCTAGTCAGGGAACTTCTGGAGGGACTGGACGTATTTAAATCAGCTGATCCTGATGATCTCCACCCCAGAGTGCTGAGAGAATTAACAGAGGTCATTGCAGGACCCCTGGCACAGCTTTACAAGCACTCATGGTGCTCTGGCATTGTGCCAGAGGACTGGAAAAGGGCCAGTGTGGTTCCCATTTTCAAAAAAGGGAGGAAGGAGGACCCAGGAACCTATAGGCCAGTTAGTCTTACCTCAATCCTGGGTAAGCTTTTTGAGAGAATTATCCTGGTGCATGTCTGCGATGGGCCAGCAGGGGAGGTTATGCTTAGGGGCAGCCAACATGGGTTCATTAGAGGCAGGTCCTGTCAGACCAGCCTGGTGGCCTTCTATGACCAGGTCACAAAATCCTGAGATGCAGGTGTTGCAGAGGACGTAGTCTTTCTGGACTTTAGGAAGGCCTTCGACACTGTTACCACATTCTCATTAAAAAACTAGGAGACTGTGGTGTCAATCCCTACATAGTCCGATGGGTCACTAGTTGGCTGGTGGTGGACGGGTCTTTTTCAACCTGAAGAGATGTGGGCAGTGGGGTTCCGCAGGGCTCGGTACTTAGGCTGGCACTGTTCAATATCTTCACCAGCGACTTGGACCAGGGGTGGGGGAGTAAAAAGCACCCTGTTCAAATTCGCAGATGACACTAAGATGTGGGGAGAAGTGAGCATGCTAGAAGGGAGGAATAGGCTGCAATCGGACCTGGACAGGTTACAGGGGTGGGCAGATGAGAACAGGATGGGTTTCAACACTTTCAAGTGCAAGGTCCTGCACCCGGGGAGGAGGAACCAGCAGCATTCCTACAGGCCGGGGAACTCCCTTCTTATCAGTGCAGAGGCAGAAAAGGATCTTGGAGTCATTATTGATGCCAAAATGAACGTGGGCCGACAGTGTGGGGACGTGGTCAGGCCGCAGTTGGAAAGCCAACCGTACCTTGTCATGCATCCACAGATGCATCTCAAGCAGGCTTCAAGGAGGTGATCCTCCCCCTTTGTGCGACACTGGTCAGGCCGCAGTTGGAGTACTGTGTCCAGTTCTGGGTGCCACACTTCAGGAGGGATGTGGACAACATGGAGAGGGTCCAGAGGAGGGCCACCCACGTGATCAGAGGTCAGCAGGGCAGGCCCTACGAGGAGAGGCTAAGGGACCTGGACCTGTTCAGCCTCCACAAGAGAAGGCAGAGGGGGGATGTAGTGGCCGTTTACAAACTAGTCAGAGGGGACCAGCAGGCGTTGGGGGAGTCCCTGTTCCCCCGAGCACTACCAGGAGTGACTAGAAATAACTGTCACAAGCTGGCAGAGGGTAGATTCAGGCTAGACATTAGGAGGCGCTACTTCACAGTCAGGGAGGCTAGGATCTGGAACCAACTTCCAAGAGAAGTGGTGCTGGCTCCTTCCATGGTGGTCTTTAAAAGGAGGCTGGATGAATACCTTGCTGGGGTCGTTTGACCCCAGTGCTCTTTCCTGCCATGGCAGGGGGTCGGACTTGATGATCTGGTCAGGTCCCTTCCGACCCTGCCGACTATGAAACTATAACTCCTTCCATTACAATATTGCAGCACCCTTTTTGGATTATGTTTCAAAAGTTTCAGTCTTATCAGTCCTTCACAGAGCTCTCTCTTTCAGAGGTAATTTTGAATAGGAACACACTCCCAGCATCCTTCCTGTCCTTACTTTCTCATGTTGGAGCAATGCCATGAGAAACTGCAGAATTCTTCCACAAGGTTGTGATAATTAGAATGAGGCTCCCCTCTCCTCTTGATCCCTCCTTTCCCGTCCCCTTCCCCAGATTCAGTAGATAACTTGGACAGAACACTGCAGCTCCAGAACTAACAATCTTTTTTTTTTTTGTCCTTTGATGGGTTCAAATCTGGTACATGCAGACAAGAGGAAGGGGCTTGGCTTGGAGAAATAAAGCTAAAAGATCCTCTTGCAGTAGAAAAAGGGTGGGGCAATATTTCTGCATATTTATAGAGTCCTTGAATGATGTGGTACAGCCTCCTTGATTTAGATCTCATTCATTTTGTGGGAGGATGAGGAATTAGAAAGGTAGACTGCTGCTCTTGGCAGAGCACCCAGGGTGGTTGGCTACTTTATGGCTTTCCCTTGATGTGTGTTTAAACAACAGCCTAGAATTTGGCATAAGGTGGATTTTTCCCGCTTGTTTTACTTCTAAATATTCTTCAGAAGCTTCAGTGGAATATAGAGTGTTGCTTTGATCAGCCAAACCTACTCAGCACTGGAGCAAACATCTGTCCATGTTCAGCCATTTTTTATTTTATTTTATTTGGGGTCAGGAGGGAATTTTACCCCATGTTCAGATTGATATGGATTGCGGGGGGAGGGGGTTGCCTTTCTCTGTAGCAGGGGGCATGGCCTTCTACCTGGGATCTCTTGAGCATATATTAATAGTCTTATACATAATGGGCATGTCTACACATGAATTTATGAGTTTCTAAACTTAATGCACCTTACCTCACCAGGTACATTAAGGTGATTTAGGTGTACGTCTACACATGCACGCTTTAATGTGCCTTAATGCGACTCTCTGGGCAAATGCATTTGTAGCCTACATAGTCCCCCGCACACACAGCCATGCTTGGGCCTGTGGGCAGTGGGCAGGTGCTGTGCTATGAAAGTGGCCGGGGGCAGCGCAAACAATGCGCGCATTCCTGGCTGGGGAGTGCAGAGAGGCATGGGTTTGCCCAGGGACCGCAGTGTGTCACAGCATGTGCGGAGCTGGGGCTGCTGGACCGTAGCCAGAGGTGGCTCAACTCCAAGCGAGCAGAGGGTGCACCTGAGCCCCCAGACCATGTCTAGACACTCAAAGCAGCTGCACTCAGCAGCGTGCCTGACCATAGAGTACTGAGCCACCCACCAGCATCCTGAAGCCTGCAGCAGTATAGCCGGGTGGTGCAGCCCAGCACCACTTAAGGGGATGGGAACATCCAGTGCCCTCGGATGCAATCAGCTCTATTCCCAGCTCTAACCTCTTCCCTGTGTTCCTGCCTCCCCAACATCAGTCAAGAGTGGGCCAGAGCTGAGCCTGCAGGGCCCCATGCTGCCAAAAAAGCAGCAGCAGTAGATGCTGTTCTCCAAGGTTCAAATGCTGGAGCTGGAGTGGCATTCCTAAGTCCCAAGTTGGTCATTGCACCGACAGGTACTGCTGCTGCTGGAACCGCCACTCCAGCTCCGGTGTGGCTCTCAGCAGCAGTGCAGGACCCCACAGGATTGGCTCTAGCCCACTCAGTGAACATACACAGCGTTAAGGCACCTTAAGGTGTCTACATGTCTCTTATGGCTCCTTAACTATTTGCACCTAAATTTGATACCTGCCTCATGCAGGTATTCTTCATTAATATGGGGTAGAAGGAAACAACCTGAAAGCATTTAAATAAATGTTGATTTGGATCCAGTAACCTGGAATCTCAGGCTAAAATTCAGGGTGTTTTATCTATGATATAATTCACATCTCTGTGGTCTCCAGGCAGATGACTATTGTATGCCTACATGGGGCTAACCAAAGCCCACTTAAAAGGTTTAGCTACTGCTCTAGTTGCACTTCCTAGCTGTACATTGCAATGATGTGGGCAGCATGTGCCCATGGAGTGCAAAGCATTCTGGGAATCAATTTTATACAGTGACAGTGGAATTTGCTGCTCTTGGGAGAGAACAGACACCAGTTTTTACAACCAGTAGCAGGCTTGCCTTTTGGAGCTTGGGTTGAGTCCCAGGCTTGAAATCTTGCTGTTTTGATTGTTGGAGCTCATCCCCTCAATCAGGAGGAAGCAAGAGGAGTTCAGTCACACCCCTTGTCTGAGGGGAGGGGGAGAGGAGTTTCCCACCCTCCCCGGACCTGATTGAAGACTGCAACACTCAGGTCTGGAAGACTTCAGGGGAGGAGCCCTGGAGCTGCGTGCCCAGCATGAGGGACACATCCGGGACAGAGAAGAGAGAAGAGCGGGGCTTAGAAGAGCTGAGAGCTGCTCAGTAGGGTGAAGCAGTAGTCCAGAAGCGCCCCTGAAGACTTCCATCAGTGGGAAATGGCAGATGGCTTCAGCAACCATGCTCCCGATGTGCATCATGGCACATGGCATCCAGACCCTGGATGCTGTGTGAGGCAGCTCGGGTCTGCAACCTCTGGCATGTGGCCAGAGACATGGTGCACAGGACGGTGCATGGAGTAGGACCTTTGGAGTGCTTGGGCAGCTCAGGTCTGCAACCCCCAAAATGAGGCTGGGAGCTCAGTGCAGGAGGCGCTGCACGGAGGGTTCAGGAGCAGACCAAGCCTGGTGCTGCATGAGGCAGTCTAGGCCTCTGACCCATAGCAAAAGGTTGAGTCCAGAGAACCAGACAGTCATCGGGCTATTGAGCCAGCAGACAGGGCCAAGCCAGAGGCCCCAGAAGCCCTGCATAGTAGAGCCTTGTCCCAGGGGACAACGACCCCCCCCCAGAAGCCCACTGCAGGTGAGAGAGCAGCCTGGCGCAGAGGATGAGGACCACCCTCCAGGCCTGGGAGCTGTGAGTTGCAGGGAAAAGATGATTCCCACAGTCGAGGGGAGTCCCCCCTTCCCTCCCCCACTGGTTAGTTAAGGGCTCCTGAAAGGGGAAGTCCCACTGGGAGGGCCCCCCTAAAGTTACCAGCTTCTTTGTAGGGCTTGCACACCTGCCAGCTAACAATCCCCTTCAATTGGAGATGTTGAGTATAAACCCAAGTTACCTGGGCTACACACCAATTGGGTTTGTTTGTCCTCCCAACCTGGGCTTTGGGGTCAAAACAATGGGCTGAAAACCCCTCACCAGCAGCACACTTTACTGCCATTTTAGAGCACTCCAATTCACAGAACCCCTTGTACTCCATGACATACATTGCCCACATGGTTGCTTGCTGTTGCTCCTGTATGTTGCCTATTGGTGTTATGGCAAGAGAGGACTGCCTTGGGCATATTCTTTACAAATTACACCTCTGGCAAAATGTTTCTGCCTACGTGGCTCATATATCAACTATTCTCTGCAGAATTCCTTCTCTAAAGGCCTTGTTATGCCTTAATTTTAGAAAGCTTGTGGAACTCTTAACCCCTAGATTGTCCACATATTAACATGTAAAATTAGTTTTAAGCACACTTTAGGCAACATCAAATTATGCCATTCCAGGGCAGATTTATCTCTGATCCATGTTACCCACCGCCCCCCTCCTCCCCCCCCAATAATTGTTCCATTAATGTGTGGCCACTCCCCACAGATGAGCTGTGCAAGCTGCAGTCCTGCAGCTTCCCAGGTTGCTGTCCCTCCACCCCCACCCTTCTGTTAAGGGGTGGACAAAATTTCCACCCCACCCAGGGGGTGGTTCTGGCACTATACCAACTCCCCCTTCTGCCCTGTGGCGTGACCTTCCCAACCCTAAGGGTGGAACCCCATGCAAACAGCTTGCACAGCACATGCCAGCTAGCCAGGTCACAGGGCATAGATGGGTTCAGGAGTGGGGTCTATAAGGGGTGAAGGGGGGGAAACAGTAAAGGGCTGGGTCCCCATGTGCTGGGGATTCCTTCCCAGGGCAGGGTCAGTAGCTCCCAGAAAAGTGCCTTGCCTCACTGCTTCCAGCTCCAAGCCACCCCAGGAAGCACACCCGGCACCCCCACACCCCAATCCCAATTTATTCATTCATGAGACCTTCTTTAATTTACTTCCTCTTTATCTCTTTTTAAATTCTTTTATTTTTACTTCTTTTTGTTTTATGCTTCAGTGTCGGCTGGCTGACTTCATTTCACCACCCATCCCCATTTCCTTTCTATACCCTATTTCATTACTCAACCCTGTCCCATTAACTCTTCACCTCCCTGCTGCATGTTCCTGCCCCCCTCCCCTCCCATCTCTCCAACACCCGCTATCTAAAGAGATAACAGCTCTCCCTCTTCCCAGGGCAGGGATAGAAGTCTGTGCTGGCTCACCAGCCCTGTAGTGGCAACTCACAGCTGTAGCTCCTAGTTTAGCCTCTGCTCATCAGCCCTCTAGTGACAAGTCAAAGCTGTGTAGGTAAGGGTCAGTCAGAAAAGGCTTTTACTCTTAAAGTGTGACTGGTCCAAACTTGAGCTAGCACTAACACTGATCAATATTTGACCAACTCAAAATGTGCAGACTGAAGCGTAGCTCCCAGCTATAACTCAAAATGATTTCTGCAAAGCGTTCTGAGTTACAACATTACCCAGACCAAACAAAAGTTCACTGTTGTTTCCAGAAGGGGAAAGTAATATAGCTGAGAACTGGGAGCTTCCAGCCAGGTTCCCATAGCAATGACAAGGACTCTCTGCCAGGTCTCACTGTTTTCAGAATGGGAGTGGGGGAAAGGCAGCAAAAGGAGCTCATTCTTGGGGCTCCCCAGCTGGTGCTGAAGGATGGGATGGGTGAATTGGAGCCCCTTGCCCTTCTGCGGGGGTGTCCAAAACACCTTCCCCATCCTCTGGGAGGGCCGGGGGGCTGAAAAACCCCCGGACTGCACTCCCTCCAGTCCCTTTCTACCCTCCCATTATGAAAACAGCAACAGGCTTGGAGCATCGCAGACACAAGTTACAAAAGAAGCTACATTTTGAACTGTCTTTATCTGATACCTCATGCAGTGAGGGGTCAGATATTCACCTGATCAGCCATTTTTGAAGCTGTCTGTAGCCATGCACTTGTGTTTTATCACAGCTATAAGCCGCTTTCTGTGGCCAGATCAAATTAAAATTGTCACTTCTGTCTGCACCCAAAATGCACCATGTACCAAGGCCCAAAAATACAATTAAAGTAGAGGTTTTAATCTATTAATGTCATATCCTGGTTATCTGAAAGACTGCTTCTCGACGTATGCATCATCCCAGCAAATGAGGTCAGTTAGCATGAAATCTAAGTGGATTAAAGGAAGGGCGTTCTCAGTAAAGTCTTATCATGCTCTTTCTCTTTGAGAGAGTTCATATTTCTTAATCCTTAGAGAACAAGGTAAAGCTCACCTGTATCCTTTTTTTTTCTTGAATGATGTGTCCTTTAAGGTACCATATGTTCCAGCTTTGTTGGGAGTTAGTTTAGTGATGAATCTTTTAAAGGAAAGAGCTGTTAAAAGTACAACCCAATGCTCAGTGAAATCAATAAAATAACTCATTTCTTACAGAGCAAGATCAGAACTTTGCTTTCAATGGCCACTTCACTATTGGTTTCAGCCAAATCAGGATCTGGCCCCAGGTTGAGCTTTGCATGTCTAAATTTACTGCCTCAGCACACTATAGTGTTAGGTATTTTTTTTACCTTTATGCACACTCAGGGGCTCTATAATGGGAACATTATGTACATTTCAAAGCCAAAGAAATATCACAGGCATACCCTAGTCCTGTATCCCTCTGGCTTCTCTGGCTTTGAGCTATAGTGACCTCAGAGAGCACGAGACTAGGTTTTTTGTTGTTTTTTTTTAAATCTTTCTGAAAGGAGTCTTGTTTGCTTGCTGGCCTTTATACACCAAGGCACTGTTGTGTTACTTAAAATTGTAAATTATGTCTGTTTAAGAAAATGTCAGTGTTTTTAAAAACAGAATAACAGAACTGGAAAAGATTTGGCTATGCTGTTTGTTACACAAGTTGCATGCAAGCAGAATGATGCATTCATCATTATAAGCAGAGTCAAGGAGACTAATGACTGGTGCACAATACAGCTTCAGTTCTTTTAAGTAACGTGATAGCTGTTTCTTTTTTCTCCAGCAAGATTATCTCTGTTATGTTAATGCTCATAAGCTGACATACAGAGGCACCATCAATATGGGACTGCACTTATAAACAATTAAAATTTAAGGAACCCTCAGTCCCCCCCCCCCCTTTTAGTTAGGATTATCTTTCTGTTCAAAAGGAGACTGTCAGGTAAATATTGCCTTGGTTAGTGATAAAATGTATTTGTGCTCTGTAATTGCTCTATGATAGCAGTTCTTGTATTTTCCCTAACAACTTGGTAGGATTGTTCTTCAGCATTAGTACTGGGAAAGTTGCTGGTTTTGGAAGCAGCCTGCTGAAGTTGATCTTGCAATTACAATACATGGGACTGTTCTACACAAGACAGTGGTTGACTCCTCATAAAAGGACCTTCACCATTCACAATATTTTATACTACACTCTGCTTTAAAATCCTGCAATCAAACCAAATTAAAAAAAGAAAAAAAATAATTACATATACTCTCCCTCAAATCCCCCCAAGAGTTATTACCCCAAACAAGAGAATAACAAAGGTTTAATTAAGTTTATCTACAGCCTTATCTATTTTAATGGAAAGTTTTCATGTGCTACAATGATGGGTAAGAGTTAACAGTATTAAAAGCCCTGAAACTGCACATAAAAATGCTTGCAGTTTCCAGCTTTGTATTATGAAGTGCTGCAGAAAAATGGTCCAGCCTCTAACCTATTTCCCTGTAGTTGTGAGTTATTTTGGCTTAGTTTTGATTCACTGTAAATATCCACCAGAAGAAATAAGAAGGGATATACTAAGGACTTTGTTACATGTTGTGCTTTGATCTGCTCAAATGTTGATTGGTATTAGTGCTAGCTTGAGCTTGGAGCAGTCTCACCTTAAGGCTAAGACCATTCTCTGACTGTCCTTGACCTGCACAGCTGTAACTTGCTACTAAAGGGCTGGTAAGTTAGGACAAAGGGGTTGTTGGGCGGGGGAGGCAGGAAGGTTCACAGGAACATGAAGTTGTGAGGAGGCAATGTAATAGGATGAGATTGGGTAATGAAATGAGAGATGGAAAGGAAATAGGGATGGAGGATGGGTGGTAAAATAAAGGAAGTTAGCCACTGAAGGATAAAACAAAAAGATGTTAAAAAAAGAATTTCAAAAGAAATAAAGAAATAAATTAAAGAAAGTCTCATGTTTTAATAAAGTGGGATTCAGAGTGGGGTGTAGGGTATAGATTCATAGATTCTAGGATCGGAAGGGACCTCAGTGGGCCATCTAGTCCAACCTCCTGCCCCTGGCAGGCAAGAAAAGGGTCACCAAACCTGGGATCATGTGATCCCAGCCAGGTGCCTGTCCAGTCTCCTCTTGAAGACCTCCAAAGATGGGGCAAGCACCACCTCCCTTGGAAGCCCATTCCAGATCCTGGCAGCCCTGTCCATGAAGAACTTTTTTCTAATGTCCAGTCTAAACCTACTCTCCAATAGCTTGTGGCCATTGTTCCTTGCTGTTCCAGGGGGTGCCCTGGTAAACAGACTGTGGCCTACTTTGTGTTGCTCTCCCCTTCTGAATTTGTATGCCGCCACAAGGTCCCCTCTCAGCCTTCTCTTGGAGAGGCTGAAGAGGTTAAGGTCCCTTAACCTTTCCTCATAGGGCCTTCCCTGCAGGCCTCCAGTCAAACAAGTGGCTCTTCTTTGGACCCTCTCCAGGTTGTCCACATCCTGCTTGAACTGCGGCATCTAGAACTGGACACAGTACTCCAGCTGCGGTCTGACCAGTGCCACATAGAGAGGGAGAATCACCTCCCTGGACCTGTTTGTGAAGCACCTACAGATGCACGACAAGGTGCTGACTACTTCATCACATTGACGACTCATGTTCATCCTGAAGTCAACAGCGACTCCAAGATCTCTTTTTGACTCAGTGGTACTGAGAAGGTCGCCCCCCAGTGACCTTCTCAGGGTAGGGGGGTGCTGGTCATGCTTCCTGGGGTGGCTAGGAGGTGGGAGCAGGGAGGGAAAGTACTTTTGGGGGAGCTATTGCCCTTGTCCTGGGATGGAAGCCCTAGCTGATGGAGATCAAATCTGGCCGCATACCTTAGTTCCCTCTCCCATCCCTTTACCCCACTCCCAGATCTGTCTGTGCCCTTCAACGTGGATAGCTGGGTGGTGTGTGCTCTGCCAGCTGTTTACATGGGATTGCACCCTTAGGAGTAGGAGGGGGAGTTGGCTTGGTACCAGAACCACCCCCTGGGCAGCAGAGTCCAAGGGGTGCAGGGTTTGTCCACTCCTTATACAGGAGGGTGAGAGAGGGGACACTGCATCTTGGGTTGCTGGAGGACTGTGACTTTTGCAGCTCATATGTGGAGAGTGGCCACATATTAATGGCACATGAGCTGGGTAACATGGATCAGAGAGAAACCTGCCCTGGAGTGGCATAACTTTAAGCTGACTAAAGTCTGCTTAAAATTAGTTTCAGATGTTAATGTGTGGACAATCCAGGGATTAAGAGCTCCAGTAGCTGCTTAAAATTAATGTGCAACAAGACCCTAGTGTTCTAGTGGCTGCTTTGTATAATTTTTTTGTCTGTTTGTTTGGAAATACCACTCAGTGCTTTTGCTCTTTTTCCTCTTCCTCAAGGGAGATGCTGCTTTTCCTGTATTTTTTCACCAAACATTGAGGTTATGCTATGCTCTTAAATGGTGTCATTTTGGGAGCCCCTAAATGAGTTTTCAGCCACAAGCAAATACGAAGGATTACATATATATTTTCCCCCTTTCTAAATAAGGAAAACATTAGCATAGAGGTTTGTAGATTTTATATGCCAATATGTGGGGAGAACATGTTCTCTGTGAAACATGAAGAAGTGTTTACCGAATGTTTTTTCTCCATGAGAATCAGAATTTTCCCTCTCTCACATCCAGGTTTCTGGAACTTTTCAAAGGATATTTCTGTGATCATTGTGCTGATTCAGGGTTTGGGCCCTTAAAAGATGATGGCTCTAAACTCTGACTGCTCTTCTGTCTGCTACAATTGATCATAGGCAGTTGCCTGGGGCAGTGACTATCCAGTTGCCATACAAAATGTGTATGTTTATGGGTAGGATTTCCAAAGTGACCCTGAGGGCCCAACATGAAACACGTGGAAGGGTCCTGAGTTTTACAGACCCCTTTTAAGGAGTCATAAGGTGAGTGCCTAAAAATGTTGGTCATATATTTATTCTCATATGATATGAATAGAGGAAATGGCTAATGAAAGGACTTTTACACAGTTAATATCTATTTGTTAGCTAAGTCTAAGTTGTCAAATTTAGTTACCCAAGGAAGGGCAAGATAGCCATTTGTAACAGTGATAATACATGTTCCTCAAAACCATGGCTGGCAGGCAGCTTGTAAAGGGCCTGAAAATCTTATTTCTCATGATCTACTCCCTATCCTCAATGTGTTTTTTTCACTGGCATGTCATATCCATTCAGTAAAATGGACAAGCAGAAGTGGGATAGTTTCTCTCATGCTGGAGGCACTGCCAAAAGACAGAACACAGGGCCATCTCCCTCCTAGGGCAATGTCTGTCTCACTTGAGCCATCTCCTTTCTGGCCTGCACTCTTCCTCCAGTCCTTTGTGGCTTCCTAGTGGCTTATCTTGAAAAGGAGAGCCAGAGGATACTCTGAGCAGTACCTAGCTCACAGCTTGGTGATTAGAACATTTTTGCTAAAGTGTGAAAGATGTAGGATCAAATCCCTGCTGGCTGTGTGATGCTAAGAACCTGGGTTTCCATCTCCCTAGTCAAGTTCCCTAACCACTAGGCCAGGGGATGTTAACCAGGGGTATGCGTACCCCTGGGGGTACTTGGGAAGGTGCCAGGGGGAAAAAAGTGGCAGCACAGAGAAGTGGGGGTACTTGGGAAGTGGCAGCATGGGGAGTGGGCCACTGCCGCGCGCTGCTTCCCCACACCCAGGTACCCCCACTTCTCTGCACCACCCATAGGTGGCAGAAGGTGGGGGCTAACAAGGCTCAGCCCCCCGAAATGTGGGACAGTGGTAGGGCCGCAAGGCAGCCCAGGCACAGACTTCTCATGGTTGCAGCAGGGGTGTGGAGGGGTACGCACAGCAGTGATGGATGGGATGGGTCTAGGGGGCTGGGGCTGAGGCAGACACTCAGGGTGGGGCATGGAACTGAGCCATGAGCATGGCTCCTGCTGCTACAAGAACCCTGGGAGGCATTGGGGGCATGTGGCCCTGGATCTGTGTGGGGTTGGGGCTGCACCAGGCTCTTCCTGGTGGGGTGGCAGACTGTGCTGGGGTGGGCAGCAGCAGTGCTGGGATTCATGGTAGTCCACCTGACCCTGCCTCCTCAGCACTGCTGCTGCCCACCTGGAGCACAGTACACCCCTTCCCGCCCCCCTCCCCTGGGAAGATCCCAGCACTGCCCCAGCCACAGCCCACAGTGGCAGCCCATCCTGCCCCATGCAGGTCCAGGGGCACATGCCCCCCATGTCCTCCTGGGATCTGTGCAGTGGTGGGATCCACCACACCTCCCTGTGCCCCCTAGATGAGCCGCAGCTCCGTCCCGTACCCTGCCCTGGCAGGGCAGGTGCAGGGGTCCCGGTGCTCCGTCTCCTCCAGCCTAGTGGTGCAGCCGAGGATGCCCCTGCTCTGGCCCCCAGGTGTTGTGGGGCTGGTGCTAGGGTGGGGAGTCAGCTGGAGCTGGGGTGGGGCCAGGGGCAATGGATTTGTTGGTGCAGGGGGTACTGGCACTGGGCAATGACCCCGGGCATGGGGGAAGGGATGGGTGTAGTGAGCACCGGCTCCAACCCGATCCTGGGCCTGGTTTGGCTCAGCTCAGCTTGGCTCCCTTCCTATTCCTGCCAGGTCCCAGGCCCAGTTCCCCTCCCCCACAGACTTTCCCATGGCTGGCCGGGCAGTGGTGGCGGGGGGGGAGGTGTGCTGACCTCAGCATCCCCCCCCTTGGCTGCCCGGCTGGAATGGAGTGCAGTCCAGAAGGGGTACCCACAGAAAGGGTACACTCTTTAACAAAGGTTGAAAACCCCTGCACTAGGCTATTGGGTTAGAAAGTGGGAGAGTGGAGAGCCCCTTGCCCCAGTTGCTAATTGTGTTTTTTCTTCAACTAAAGTCTTGGGATTCACACAGCAATGTGTGTGCGCCCACAGAGTTAGTTGTATGCTGCCACAAAATCCACAGGGCCATAGCACAGCCTTCTGAGTAGACTCAGAAAGGAAGTGCAGGTAAGCGTTGTTATGCAAATAGAAACCAAGCTCTGTTTAGGTGTCAAAAAATGCAATTATGGAGCTCTATAAATGCTGCTTAAAATCCGTGAAGATAAAGTAGGCTGTAGCTCTTCCTTTCCACCGAGATTGAGCTAAGACACTTCTTGTATGCGGATAAAACTAAATAATCTAAGATCAGGACACAGTCAAAGCTCTTTAATTTACTTTATTCTCTCAAAGAACAAAAAAAAATTTTTTTTTCTAACATTTTTTCTTAATTAAATATGAATGTTTCCAAGGGGTTTTAGGATATCTTATCTGAGGTAGAGGAAAAAGCCTAAAACAAATTAGGTTGTCCACCTCAGATTTTTGGCCAAAAGCTAGGACCCTCCACTGTGATGCTTTGATAGCAGACAGCCCAAAAAAACAGAAACAGCATAAGAGACCAGTATGAGGGCAGAAGTGGCAGGAGATCAAAATTCTGATTGACTAGCAATGGCATCAGAAATAATGCAGTTTTGTCATCCCTCACACTTCCCCTTTCACCTTCCTCATTGCCAATAGATGGCTGAGAAAGTCACTGTGTTCACTGGAATGCAAGACAAGGTTTTTCCCCCACTTGGAAAGGGGAAAAAAAGTCCTTCATCTTGTAATCGCTTACAGGGGAAATCTCACTAAATGCATTGTCTATCATTAAACTGCTGCCAAAAGCAACATGTGCTCAGCAATAGAAACTAACTGTGAAGTCGATTAAATGCAGCCAACACTGAGCATGACTATAAAACACATGGCCCACATTGGGCAAACATACTGATGGAAGCCTTTGTGTGCGTGTGTGTGTTGGGCAAACACACTGAAGGAAGCGTGTGCGTGTGTGTGTGAGTGAGTGAGTGCGGCCCTTAAAAAGTTACTCACCCAGAGGGAACAAGCACTAAATCTGGAGATACTGCAATACCAGGCCAGGACTTAGAGAGGCCAGAGCAAGCTCTAGCACCCCTCCCACGTGCCGACAATGCTGATGGAAATCTCCCACAAGGATAGGTTAATATAGCCTGTCTGAATAAGGCATATAGTACTGCCCATTAAGTGCAGTCCCCCTCACCGCCAACTCTTTTCAAGTCATACTAAGCCATGATATTACACACATTTTGTCTTCCTTGTCACTCCAACAGCTTAGCTGTGTCAATAATTCCTGTTCCTTTACTAGTCTTAAATGCCTGGCAAACATCATGAAATGGGACCCCAAACAGTTCGCCCAGAATCCCCCTGTTACTGCTTCTCTCAGCCTGATGCATATGATTAGTGTGGCTTCGCCCCCCTGAGGTGGAGCAGGACCAGGTTGCCCTGTTCCTCATCTAGATATAAATTTATGAAGCATCCCTGGACTTGTGACAAGAACACCCACTTCCAGTCATGAGTGGGACTATTTAACACGTGGTGCCTTTCTGGGGGATATCTGGAGGACGATATGTGGAGGACAGACACATACTGAACAGTGCTGAGCTTTGGGGTCACTATGGGTGCTTGTACACGCAATGGGGTTTAAGTTCTCCCTATATTGAAATGGTGGGTTTTTAAAAATGTTGCCTGTACAAGGGTGAGGGGGCCCAATCCTTTTTTTCTCCTCTCCAGAGCCTACCTGCCTCTCCTGTGGTGTGTGTGGGGGGGAAGGTGCTGGCAGGTCAAGCAGTCTTTGAGCTATAGGGGACCGCAGTCCTTCCCTCTATGGCAGAAGCTCTGCCCAGGCAGCATCCACCAATTGGCACCAGGCCTGGGCAGTCCTGGGGGATGCCACCACCATGGGGGGAAGCACCAGGCCTTGTGCAGCTCAGGCAGGCAGGCTCTGGGAGGAAAAAAGAAAAATAGTTCAGGCTCCTCGCTGCTTTTTTTTTTTGTCTTCAGTCGAGCCTACCTGCACAAGCTGCCACCATGCCCCTGAGCTGCGTGGGGCCCGGTGCTTCCCTCTGCAGTGGCAGCACCCTTCAGGACCACCCAGGCCAGGTGCTAATGGGTGGGTGCTGCCTGGGGGGATGCTAATGGTGCTAATGCATGGGTGATGCTAATGGATGGGTGCATGCCACCACCATGGAGGGAAGGACCAGGGTCCCTTGCAGCTCAGGGACCGCTTGATCTTCTGACAGCTCGCCCATCTGCTGTGGGAGAGGGAGGTAACCTCCAGCACCCCGTGCACCACCCCTGCCACCTTCTCTTCACCTAGGACTGTCCAGGAACAGCTGGATTTCCCCTGGGGCAGAGCAGCAAGGCTGCAGGAGGGTGGCTGGGTGTGCTGGCCGTGGGAGAAGGTCGCAGGGATGATGCACGGGATGCTGGAAGCCCTCCAAGCTCAAGCTTTTCTGAGCACGTCTGGGCTTCCAGCACCCTGTACACCATTGCACTTCGTTAGGTAGCAAACTAAAACAACTCAAATGGGTTTTACCTTACTATGTTACAAAGTCATTTAAAGTGGAATACACCCCGGAGCATGTAAATAGCAATGCTGTTAAAGCGGAATACACTGCCAAAGGTGTAAATAGAAACACCATTAAAGCGGTGCAAAAGGGCAATTAAGTCGCTTTAAAGAGCAATTTTGTTGTGTGTACAAAGGCCATATGGCTTGAAATGCTGTTGACTCTGGTGGGGCCAAGCCCAATGAACTATGTGGTAAAATCACAAGGCTTTGGCTTTGGACTAACATCATGCACAGTTTGTAGTATATATAAAGAGGTGCCAAAGTGCTGCTCAAAAGTGTGTTTACAGAGTACCTGTGTTAAAAAAAAATGGTAACATGCATTAATTCTGGGTGAGTTAAGTGCATGGGTACTATATGCAAATTATTTCAGCCATGTTTTATTTCAGGCTTATTTTTTTCAGATTTCCTTCCCACTCCATGTGCTTAGGGAGAGCAGGGTCTGATGGTAAGGAGTGGGGAAGAGGCTATAGGGGAAGAACTTGTGGCAGGTAGAGGGCAAAGTGGCTACCTGACCCCCCACATTTACTTTCCCAGCTGTAGCAGTAGGAGGGGGACAAATTCAAGGCACATCTCCAATAATTAGATTCTATATACGGAAAAAATATAACAAATTAATACTTTTTCCATATATTAGAAACTAATAATTGGGGGGCCATCTTATAATCAGGGTCATCTTCTATTTGAGTAAATGTAGTAATTCAGGTCATTAGTAGTTACTTTGAAGAACATCACTGAGCAAAGCCAGCTATCATTCTTCCTATGCCAGTATGGTGGGCATCACTGTGAAGAGTTCAGATAGGTTATGAATGAGAACACTTAGGAAAAAGGGGACTTGGATAAATAAATATTCATGTATTAAAGTCAGGTGATCAGATGTTCTCAGTGTTCTCAGATGTTTGTGATTTATTTTAATTTTTTTAAAGATGTATTGACCTTAGCTTTGAGGGTGGAAAGTAGTTTTACAGAAGGAATTTTAATTACAATCCTCTTTAAAATCACATTCTTCAGGAAACCTGATTTTACAGGAAGGATTAATGTAATATAAGAACAAAAATAAAACATACAACAAAAGACATAAAAACAGAAATGGTTTTCAGTGTTCATCTTCTGAATCTTGACAGCTATATTCATTCTTTCCAGGTCAACATCCCAGTAGTCTTCACATCAGAGATGAATGAAATTAGATCCTAGAAACAGGCTTAAGGTCAAAACATGAGTAGGAGGTAGTGTACAATCATGTTGCCCAATGGCAAAGTCTCAGAGAGGGATTTGTATTAAGCAGGAGAAGGGACTGGTGGGATAAACTCCTCCTTTCCCTCTGATTGTAATGGGAACAGTCTGTGTACTCTGAGTTGGGGAATGGAAATGGAGAAAAACCCTGGTGTGGGCTGTAAAGATAAGGAAGGGAAACCACTGTGAGTTGTACACCTCTGTTAAGGATCAGTTACAAACTGGCAGCTGGAAAGAATTATAGAAAATTCGGGTTGGAAGGGACCTCAGGAGGTCATCTAATCCAACCTCTTGCTCAAAGCAGGTCTGTCCCCAACTAGATCATCCCAACCAAGTCTTTATCTAGCTGGGTCTTAAAAACCTCAAAGGATGGAGATCCCACAACTTCTTTGGGTAGCCTGTTCCAGTGCTTTACTACTCTCCTAGTGAGAGAGTTTTTCCTAATATCTAACCCAGACTTCCTTTGCTACAAGTTGAGACCATTGCTCTTTGTTCTGTCATCTGCCACCACAGTCTGGCTGTATCCTCTTTGGAAGCCCCTTTCAGGTAGTTGAAGGCTGCTATTAAATCCCCTGTCAGTCTTCTCTACAGACTAAATATGCTCAGGTCCCTTACCCTCTCCACATAAGTCATTTGCCCCAGCCCCCTCACCATTTTCATTGACTTTAGTTGGACTCTCTCCAATTTATCCACATTCTTTCTGTAGTGGGGGGCCAAAACTGGACACAGAACTCCAGATGTGGCCTCACCAGTGCTGAACAGAGTAGTATCACTTCCTTTGATCTCCTGGCAATGCTCCTACTAACTCAGCCCAGTATCTCATTCGCCTTCTTTGCAAGAAGAACACACTGTGTGGCTCATATTCAGCTTATTGTCCACTGTAACCCCTGGTTCTCTCTTTGCAAAGCTGATGCTTTACCCAGTCAATCCCCAGTCTGCAGGGGTGCATGGGATTGTTCCATCCTAAGTACAGGACTTTGCACTTGTCCTCTTTCAACATTATGAGATTTCTTTTGGATCCAGTCCTCCAATTTGTCAAGGTCACTCTGAATCCTAGCCCTACCCTCCAGTGTATTTACTACCCAGCTTGGTGTCATCTGCAAACTTGCTGAGGGTGCACTGTATGCCATCTTTCCAGGTCATTGATGAAGACATTGAACAAAACTGACCCCAGGACTGGATGGACAGGATGGGCTCCACCAATCAAAACAGCAGAATCTCCAGCCTGAGACTCAACCCAAGCTCTGAAAGGTAAGCCTACTACACTTACAATAATAGAATTGTTTTGCCATGAGCCTACAGGGTGAGTATAGAGCTTCTTCAGAAATGAGCAAAAGGAACCTTAAATTAGTGGCTTGCTTATGCAGACCAGCAGTATGCTGTGCACCTCATAAACAATATGAAAAGAAGATCCTGCCCAAAAGAAGTTTTGTAGAGTTTGCTTGTTTTAACTATTAGCTTTAAAACATAGAAGTGAGCAAGTAAGTACATTCAGACTCTCTCACTAAAGAGTAGGCACATCCTGAATGGATTGGTGAAGTGATAATAATCTTTATTAGATGGAGACTGAGCTGTGAAACAATTCACCAGGATCCTTAAAATATTTGAAGCAATACAGTGATCCTCAACTGAAGAAAAAAAACATTCAAAAACTGCCTGGGAAACAATTTAAAGATCAATCTATGGATAATGCCAACATGGTTTTGTTGAGATGGCAATTGCTTGAGGAAAGCAGGAGTGTATGGGGTGGACAGGGCTAGAGATTGATAAAGAGCAGTCAGATAGGATAAAAGAAGGTCTTGTAAGAGTTCTGTCACTTTCCCTTCTAGGTAGCTAATTGCCAATCCAATTTTACCTGAAGTCAAACAAGTGTCATGCAGTACGCACCGTGGAATGATCATTACCCCTGCACATAATATTAACGCTGTGCGTGACACATGGGTGTTTCAGTTTATGGCTGCTTCCCACTAAGTCAGGTGTTTTGAAGGGCGTATGCATTTGTTTCACAGAAAAAGAAAAGACACTGAACAGAGGCACAGAGCCCCCTGTTGAAGTTCTTATTACCTTGTTAGACCACTGTATCTGCTGATGTGTAAATGTGTAAAAAGACAGATGTGCAGAACACTGGGTTCTTTGTCCCGTTAAAATGCTATTGGAAGTTGATACACAGTAAGTAGATGGGGCTTTTGGTGTCCTTTGTCTCTTAATACCATGCAGTAAGCAGTGTCATCTTGAAATGAAAACATTTTGAATTTTTCTGCTGTTTGGCTGAGGAGATGGCTGGTTTTTTTACCACATTTTCCTTACACTTTTGCCCATGTCTGTTTCCTTCCTCTCCCAGCTTCTTGCTTAATGGCAGCTCTTTCTTGTCCCCATACTCCGTGGAGAGCGGCTTCTGTCCTCTCATGGTTCTTTCTGCCCCCCTATCATCCCCCTGCAGGATTGCTCCCTCTTCTCTTCCTTTATATGCCATTTTGACCCCTTTCCTGGCCACAGTTCAGCAGCCTGTCTTCCCTGTTTCCTGATGGCTGCCTCTTCTTTCCAGCTATAACCAGCTACGTGTCTACCCATCTACTGAGAACAGCAGCAGAGGTGGAGAAACTGGAGCTAGATGCTCCTGAGAGAAAGAAGAGAACTAATTGGTTGAAGAAAAGAGAAATTGTCTAACCACAACTAGATTTGTCCGTGTAATAGATTTCTGGTTCAGTGGTTAAACTGAAACATTTTAAAAAATGGTTTGGGTCAACGCAAAGTATGCAAAAGAAACATTTAATTTTGTTTTTTTGGGGTATTTAAACATTTATTTTTATCCTTGTTTTATACATTAAAATACAAATGTCAGATTTGTTGGAAGCCAAAATATGTCATTTTGACACTTTCAGAAGGCAAATATTTTGCCATTTCCAGAATATGTCCTGGAATTCATTTGTCCCCCTCCTCTCCTGTTTTTGTTTTGTTTTCTTTTGAGGTTTTTTTTTTTTTGTGAAAGAGGGGTTGTATTTTTCCAAAATGATTCACTGCATTAAATGCAGCTGCATCTCTCAGCAAATTCATTATTTTTTAACAGGGAGAGGGGGGAAATGCCTACCTCTAGCTATAATACAGTTCTAGGATATTGGCCATGACAGCAGTTCCTTGGCAAGTGTGTTGAATTCTTGGATACATATTGTCAAGTTGGGGTTTTGTGAATTGACTGTTCTTGGAAACCAACCACACAATTGTGGGACTAGGCACTGTGGATCATGAATGAATGGGGACATCTACCAGATAGCTCAAGTTAGGCACCTAAATTCTTGAGAGACTATACCTCAAACATACTCCTGTGCTCAGTTTTTCCTTTTGGTTGTTTCTAAACACTTCTACGTGTTTTGAACTGTCCGTTGGAGGCCACTGTTTCCTCTGCTTCTCTGTGTAGAGCACCTAGACACCTAAATCTGAATCACTCTTTGATGCTTCTAAAGCCTCCCCACTGTATACGGCAGCGATCCTAGGACCCTAAATTAGCCTTTTTTATTTTCTTCAAAAGTTAGATGGCAATTGTCTACCGCAAGGCACATACAAAGAGATTTTGTCTTTTCTTTTTCTTTCTCATTTCTGCATTCTGGCTCTTTAGAGTTTACTGCAGTGACAGGACCTTTCAAGAGGAAGAGTGGGTAGCACAATACAGGGAAATTTACTTGGAATGGTGAGGTCCCATTTGCATGAGCTCCCAAGTTCCTTTCAGCAGCTCTGCATTACTTTTCACATCAGCTAAGATTTGAAACACAAGTTAGAACCCCTTGTATTTTGTAGTGAAGGAACATTTTAACCCAGGATTAGGAATTAGCTCTGAGAAAATAGTCTGCCAAGTGGAGTATAACATCAGCTCCCATGGAGCAAGGAAGGAGTTCCAGTTCTTGAGAGCTGAGGCTGGACAACCTAAATAGCTTCACACAAAAGTTATATGTTATGTGTATACTCCCTATGTCTTTCTAGAAAGCAACAGTCTCCCAAGAAACTAGAAAGAAATCACCTCTCACTCAACTCATGTTCACACATGTACACACGCACACAGTCTGAGTTGATTCCACTTTGTAAAAGTATCTGGGTTTTAATTTGATTTCAGCATCAATGATACTATATTACAAAGTCCTAATAAAGGATGGACTTTTGACTCTTGTGTCCTATAGATGCTTTAGCAAATGCAATAAACACATTTACAGAGGTTTAAGGCACTTGACTTTTATTCATATCCAGGAGAAAATGGTAACAAAAATGAAAATAACACTTATACCAAATGAAAGCCGACTCAAAATTAAAATAGAAAAATAATCCAATTAATAATTTCATTGTTTCCAGATTACATTTTGTTAGACTTGTTGGGCATACCATAGTGCTTTACTCCTGGTAGATAAACATTTTAGTATTCAGGATTTCATGTCCTAGAGCAGGGATGCTCAACCTTTTGGCCTGGCAGGCCAGATGGGTGGAGAAGGACGAGTCTAAAGGCCAGATCAAGCCTTATATGCCAGGATCTGGGGGCCTGGTACCACCCCCTCCCACTCCTGTGAGCCAGGATTGGTCTCTGGGGGGCTGTTACTGTCCCCTTTAACCATTGCACGCTGGGGTTGGTCCCTGGGGCCCGGCGCTTTCTCTCTCATCAGAACTGGTCTCTGGGGGTATTGTGCCACACCCTTTTTTCCTGGTCTGCCAGTGTTGGGTCCTGGGGACCTTGCAGCACCCTGTCCAGGCGCCCCACACCAGGATTGGGCTCTGGGACCTGGCACCTTACCCCCAGCCCCTGCACACTGGAATTAGTCCCTGGGACCTGGGGCTGACCCTGCCCAGCCCTGCATACTAGGATTAGGTGCCTGATTCAGCATGTTGGGCTTGGAGCTTCCATTGGGTACAGAAATTTGGCACCGCTCTCCTGCCACCAAATTTCTGGCTCTCTAGGGAGCCCTGCAGGTCACATGACATGGAGCCTTGGGCTGAGGGTTGAATATTTCTGCCCTAGAGGTTAATCTTTAGCATAACCCATTGGTCTGTAGCAGCGGTTCTGAACTGGGAGTACATATAGACCCAGGGGTACATGAAGCCTTATCATGGGGTACGTGAGATATATTTCATACATTGTCTAACACAGGTCAAAGGGCCTAAAAAAGTCTTGACAGTTTGAAATTGCCGGGGTTTTACTGCCGTAAAATGCGCGTGCACATGGAAACCAGATATCCTACTCCTGCTCCATGAGACTAAGGGGTATGTCGACTGAAAAAGGTTCAGAACTGCTGGTTTATAGCAAGACACTTATGGAAGTTCATGTGTCTTCTGGGAAATCAAGCTGCCATGTTCTATAATAACTAGCCTATATTTGAAGAGTAATTTTACATGTAGCATAATTTAAATGGGAAGTCACTGCCAGAGCTGAACCAAAGTAATTGTTGGAAATCTCTGATATGTTATAAAACAGAGATGCCTTCAAGAAAAGGGGAGAGTCTGAAGAATATGGATATCTAAATCCATAGTTTGGTCTGTAAATTAAGTGGCTAGATTTTTTTAGGAGTCTTGGTGATCTACAGGTCCTATTGATCAGTTTCTTCCTTTTTTCCTCACCTTTCTTTCTAAGTTTCACAGCAAAAAGGCTACTAAACATCGATACCCAGCTGAACCACCTAGACCTGTCACCATTAAGAAGCTAATGTTACTAACACTTGCTAGGCAACAGAATCCATTATCCTGAAGTTCTCTTAAGCATGGACAGAGAGTGCAGTGGTGAAGCTGAAAGTTTTGACTTTGTTATGCCAACCACCATAGACACTCATACAAAAATAAAAGAACCTCTTCTCAGAAGTTTTGCATTAGTGCAGATATCACCCAAGATAGATCATGCAAATAACAGGAAGCATCAGCATCTTACCATTGTGTTTCTTAATCTTGATTAATAGATTTAAGTCTTCAATCAGTGGGCACGTTGACATGAGACGCTAGTTCATGTGGTAGGCATGAACTCTGACGCCACCACATCTGTGCAGTAGCAACAAGCTACTGCACAGTAGCTCATGGTTACTGTGCAGCAGGGTCAGAAATGACCCATGTGCCACTGGGACTGTGTAGTACTGACAGTTACCATGCAGACATTTAGTACTTGCTTTAGCAGTAGCACCTGTGCAGTTAGGCACATGTGTAGACATACTCACTGAGTATAAAAACACTCTCTGTAAGCTTTTTTGTCATTTAAAAATTAAAATTAACCATTATCATTGATTTGCATTTGCAATCCCAAGAACAAAACTCCATAAAGAATAGCAACTATAAAAACAGAACAATGATAGTCACAAAAAATGAATTCAGATGGTACCACCAAAACCCAACAGCAAATCCAGTTATTTTAAAATAGCTTTAAAAAATAATTGGGTTCAAGGAAACTTTCAAATAATTGATGCTTTATAAGAGAGAATTCTGACCCTTAGTGCTCCCCCTTTTCATATATGGGACCATAGTTCAACGCAATAAATTACACATTACTTTTGCTGCAGCAGCGAAGAGCTCGAATACGGTAGCTATAAAGACCTGTAAGCTCAGAACTGTATTCATCCCACACTTTTTAGACTCCTGAATTGAATGAGATAATTGTCTGTCTGTCTATCTGTCTGGAATTTGCCAAGCAGAGTGATATTTAAATACTAACTTATTTGCAAGCTTTGTTAACAGCCATTGTACCTTGTTTCGACCCAGCATAGAATATTGAGAATATATGTTTTTAGCTTGTTTTGCAGGAGGGCATGAGATGAAACATTCAAATGACAACTAATGCAATGTCTGTGCTTTTCACCTCAGAAGTTTCCTTCCAACAAAAAAGAGGGGCAAAGTCCATATCTCTACAACCCGCTTTTGCAGAGTAATAGTAATCTTTGACTCTCACCACACAGTCTTAAACCTGTATGCTTTATTTGCACTAGGGAGAATGTGCAGAGGCGGGAGTGGAGAAAAAAACAGCATGAAAATTCAAAAGTTGTGTTACCCACAATGACAAGATAAGGCTAGATAAGGACCATTCCCATGGTTTAATACTAAATTGAGAGAGAAAATAGGTCTCTGTTTCCTTGCACTATAAATCAGGATGTTTTCTTATGCCAGAAGTCTTTTGCAAACCATTGTCTTACTTTTGAAAGCATGTGTGGATTCCAGTGTCACTGCACTAGGATTTTAGATCTGCAGTCATGGCCATCCAGGAATACAAAAGCACATATGCATGGCTCAACAGGACATTTCTAACTTTGATTTTTCTGGTTATATGGATACTTCATTTCAAGCCTGAGAGCTATAAGATAATCCTCCTTCATCCTTCTCCTTTTCTTACCACCAACTTTTTCTTTCTTCACCCTGAATCAAAAGTCCTATTCAGCTTGTTGCCAGATGTGAGCAATCACAGCTTGACACGGGGTACAAATAACACCTACTCCAGCCATCAACTTTTAAATTGGAACAGTGCCCTTGATGTGTGCTGGAGATTTGCTCTGGCTTATGTAACTTGCACATGAACAGTAGTAGGCACCAAGTGAGAATTACATGAGAGAACTTAGTAGACTGCAAGCCCAGAGGCAGCCCTAGGCTTCCAACAGATGAAGCCAGCCATTTTAAAATGGAGCTGGGTCAGAGGTCACAGTTCAGCCTGATTTTGTAAGTAGCCTAATGTGCTCCATAAGTGTAGATCAGCAAAAGAAAGTCTGACTTGAAACCCAAATTAACATTTGTTTCCATTTTTCAGCAACTTCAGAACACACAGGGGTCATTGAACTGTTCATGCTAACGCCATTTAACATTCATGGTCTGGAGGAAAATAAAGTCCTAACCTCTGACCTTTCATTAGAGGGCAGCACACTGGGGGTTGGTGGTGAGGGGAAGAAAAATGGGGGTGGGGGGAGGGGGACGGGGACATGTTATTCTCTTGCAGAAAACTGAGCTGATTCCGTTAGTAGTCACAGGTTGCTTTGTCAATAGTATAGGATTTAAGTTTTCTAGTCACAAACTAGAGTGTTGTCTATTAGAGTGAAGCCATTTTTGGTTTTGCATTATAACAAATTTTCCTTGAGTGCAGCTGCAGTAACCCCTTTCCTCTGTATGTTAAATGCTTGCTGTAAGAGTAACAGCATGTTGTGTCAACAGTGAGAGCTCATGCTGAGGTAGTATTCAAGTGCAAAGCATCTACGTTAGCAAGCATCCTTAGCAAAGTCATGTCTCATTTTTAAATGATTTTTCCATTTTAGTTATTGTGACCTTTTTTTAAAGAAAAAAATTTGCCAAGAAAAACTAATTGCTTTTATTTTTCACTGCAAAGTGTTACATTGACTCCCTTTAAGAAAACACAGACAATTTCACTTAATATTATTAAAATGAATATAATCCATAAATCTTGGTCACTGTTATGCTAAATGTACTGATTAGCAGTGGGGAAAAAAGATATTATTGGGGTGTATTTTTTTCTTCAGAGCAACAACCAAATTGGTATTGAAACACTTGGTATATTACTGGAATTATCTATTAACTTCAACAAAGAGTTGAATTTTTCACTGCTTTCCCCAGTTGAAAAAATTATAGTAGTGTAAAATGAGGCAAAACACAACCATTTTGATTAGGAATCACTTTATACTCACTCTACACATGTATAAACGGTTACCCAGCAGGCAAAATAGTGGAAAGTTAGCCCACAGTGTTGAAAAGATGACTACAGCATAATACTAATTTTGGAAAGGACACTTAGAATAAAATTTTCAAAAGTGCCTAATTTAAATGAGCCCGAATCCCAACAATTTTTGTTATGACATACATACTCAAATGAGATCTGAGAACACGGCTTACAATAAAGATTTTCAACCTTTTTAGACTCAAGGTACTTCTCATTAGATCCAAGGTACCCCTTTGGAAAATGCCAAATCTTAGTTTTCACTTATTTTTGACTAAAGAAAAAATAGCAGAGTGATTTATCTGTTTCAGGCAATTCAAAAGGATCACAACAGATCAAAGCATTTTTAACATTATGGATACCTATTTGAAAACTCTGGGTTTATTTTGTTTGTACACCTACCAATGCTGACATGGCACTCTGTGGCACCTTTGAAAGGATCTCAAGGCACCTCTGCGTGCCATGGTACTCACGTTGAGAATCACTGGTTTAGGATTTCAGGTTAAACAGGCACTTTAAAGAATTGCCTTGTATTTCCTTCAGATAAATCCCTAAATTCCAAGTCAACTTGAGTCTTGTATCTAGGAGATAAGTGAATAGCTCAGGGGACCTGGCAATGGCATATTTAGCTTTTACCTTTGAATTGTCTTGGTGCTTCTCAGCTTTGGAATAACTGAAAATAGTTTACATTGGTTGGTGGTTTCATGATCAAAAGAAGCTGGTGGTCACATCTCATTTCCTAGTGGACAACTAGGACTTTTGGTAGAAAGTCATGCTTATTAATAGCTTCAGTATGAACTGACTGATCATTTCACTCTATTTTAGATCCTAAAATGATGGCTGCTTTAAGAAGGAATGGAAGTAAGGAATGGAAACTGAACTAACTTCTTATTCCTTCTAATGGCTCTTTAATATGAGTCGCTAGAAATAATAGTGGCTGATGTGGTGAAGCTCATAATGCAACTGCTCCAACCTATGTGCGCTCTGTGAATACAGAATTTAGGTCCAAGATAGGAAAATAAGTACTTAAGTTTCATTGATTTAATTTGCAAGAGCCAAGGATTTTTGTGGGTGATATCTTTGGGCATTTATACATGTGCTCTAAGGTGGGTGGGAGGAGGTGTTTTAATTAGGGTGACTCTGAGAGCCACTCTAATTAAAGTGCTGGGAGTGTATCATGTATCAGCATCACTGTGCTGAAAAATGGCAGGGGGAATGCTTTAACTAAAACTTGTTTGACGAGCTTTAGTTAAAGTGACCCCATGCTTAATTAACCCCCTGATTAATCTAGTTTGCTTCGACATGCTGTAATTACACTGTGTCGGAGCAGTCTTGCTGCTCATGTATAGGCACCCTTTGGGCTCTAGCACGTTACACTTAAGACGTGATTAACCAGTTAATCTTGTGTTAAGTTGTTACCTGGCTACATGTTGATACAATCAATGGCATGAGGAATAAACCACAAAGTTACTACACATTTTTTGTGTAATGATTAACTTTGTGGCTTGTTCCTATCATAGCGTAATTGAATGTGTGGCCAGGCTAGGTCTCCCAGTTATGGGGTATGCCTCTGTGGCTGGGAGTCTCACCAGTGGATCTGGTTCCCAGCCTCAGGAACAAACTATATGCTTCTGTGACTGGGAGCCCAGTCAGCTGGGAGCCTAATGAGCTGGTGCACCCACAGGGCTGGGAGCCTGGATCAACTGTTGGGGCTTTCAGCCGCAGGATCTTGCTACTTGCCAGTGCAGGTGAAACCCATGGGAGTGATCCCAAGTACCCTTTGCACCAGCAGTAAGGTGTGATGGAATCTGATGCTGGATCCCACAATCATACTTCCTGGCATGCACGCATATTTTCACTTGCACATCTTCCAGGAACCTTTTATTCGACAAACTATATTGATTTAACTTGGAATTAGTTGGCCTTGAGAATTTGGGCCTTGGTCAATATAGCATGAGCACAACAATCTGGTTTTAAAAGAAAATGAAAAATGATGATGTGGGTGTATCTGGTGTTCTCTCTTTTGTGTGAAGGCTTAATCACATATTAACTTGCTACAACATGGCCCAGAATAAGATATGCGTCTTGGTTTTGAAAGGCAGAATAAAGGAAAAAGATCTATCATTAGTAATAACTCAGTAGCAGCAGCTAGGGAGATGAATCTGTTCATAGATTCTGCTCCCTGTGAATCACTTGCAGATTTTACTTTTATTTTTGCCCAGTAAGTGGAAAAAATGCTCTAATAATGCTCACTCTATATTTCAGCTGTTTTTTGGGAAAAAAGGTATATGCTTATGCAAGAAAGTATGGTATATCAGAACACAGCAATGTACTATGCTGAAATAGGGCTAGATTACTACCAAACTTTGTAACCCACTAGTTTCAGGGGTTCCACTCGGCAGAAAAACCTTCAAAACATGTTCTGGCCAGTGGACAGCAAATTCTTCCTTCTTTATACCTGGATCCAGTTAGATCTTTAGGCACAGTTCCAAGGAGCCCAGGGCAGATATCCAGTGGAATCAAAACTTGCAGCCTGCTTTTAAACCTTGTGCCAAAATGAATCAAGTCAGCCAAAACACCATTCTTGTTGGTTCCTATAATATTTCAGAACCATTTCACATGGAATGGAAATATGCTTATGAGGTTGATTTAGATTAAGGACTAAAAAGTCTATGGATTAGAAAGAAACATACCATCTGTATTTGACAAAAAAATATTTGGTCAGAGTTAGGGCTAGGGCTTGCTGCCAGGTCCTTTGGATATAGCAGATCGTTATGTTTCCCTGGCCCCATTTATATGTCCCAGTTTGTCTTGATAAAGTTACACTAGGTAATCAATAAATCTTGGCTACAGTACACACTTCCAGCTACTAGAGTTTAGAGAAAAACAATATCTTACTGTATAATTTGTTTCAATACAAAATAGCTGTTTCCATCTTAAGGCAAAATATAGCAAAGAGGACAAGAGTGAAAAAAATTAATTATGAGTTTTCCTTTTTATTCTTTGCAGACTATCTAAGAACAGATAATAACAATTTTTATAACACAATATCACTTTTGTCCCAGATAAAGTGGTGAAAATAACTAGCCTGTGGAAGCATTTTTTGTTACATATTCAATAATGACACTATTCATTCTTTTTGGTTATTTATATGTTTCATGCTATCAGGTAATAAACAGCACCACATGCTTTATGCACCGCAGAAATTTTGTTAACTGTGAATTAGATATTTAGTAGTGAAATTCACCATTTCTATTGTGCTAGTGTGTATTGTGTATTTTGAAAATATAATTAGTTTATGGTGAGTATGCTAGAAAAAATTCTGTTCTACCATTACCCACACTAGTGGGTCTTGAGTTCTTAAGGATTCACATAAAATAATCATGAAAGGTTTTCAAAGATGTTCAAACAGATTAATTTTGAATTAGAGCAAATATCTGCACATTATCCCCAATTAGAGGAGAGAAGATGATCTACAAAACCAGAAATGTACAGGCTAATAGGGAATGGGTTTGTGTGTGTGTGCATGTGTCCTGGATCTATAGTTCACAATGTGGCTGCAATGACTATAGAAGCTGGGGTCCTGTTTGTTAGCATTAACTGTTGTTTTGGGTGTGATTGAGAGGTTATTCTGGGTTTTATAGCAGTGTTTCCTAGATTTGCTTGTGGGTAGGTTTGATATATTATGTCAGGTCTATTTAGAGGTGTGGCTTCCCAGAGTGAGTTTCTAAGAATGCAAGTGTCTGCACAGAAATATAATTTATTGCAGTTGGCTTTTTCCAAATATGTGGGGGCCAGTAGTCCTGCATATATGATAAGGTTGTAGAAGGTTGCATGAGCAATGTGTTGTTGCATGGTGGAAGCTGTATTGCAATGGAAGAATGAGTACCATATATACTTCCTTGTAAGGATGAATATTTTGACATTCCATTTGAACACAATTTAACCACTTATTAGTAAAGTCTTCTAATAGCTGAAACCCATATTTGACATGGTCTCTGAATTTTTGTTCTTGCCTGTTATCCTTAATGCCTTTAATAAGTCAGTAGGTTGGTTATGTGCTTGGATCCAATTCCAGCCACCATTTTGCAGCACCATATAAATAATTTAGTAATAGTATAAAAAGGGATTAATTTAACTATGAATTTTCCATGATCTAGCCTCTGATATGTGTTTTGGATTTGTCACGGCGGAGTCCTGTCAGAGGGCCGTGATCTCCTCGAGGTCCCTCGCTCCGTGTCAGGCTGGCCCAAGGCACCCTCTTATTCTCACCTGCCACGTCTTGTTGGTAAATATAAGGTTGGGAGGCTGCCTAT
Source organism: Alligator mississippiensis (assembly GCF_030867095.1). Classification (NCBI taxonomy): domain Eukaryota; kingdom Metazoa; phylum Chordata; order Crocodylia; family Alligatoridae; genus Alligator; species Alligator mississippiensis. Next base: position 115,721,562 of record NC_081826.1, on the reverse strand, counting down.
GACTCCCTGGGCACGGCTACTCGGGACCTCTGTCCCCGTGGTTCTCCCGGACCCCCTGGGGGTCTCCTGATACAATGGGTGCTTCCTAGGCACCCCAGCCTTATGGGCTATGCGTGGCTCCTACCACCCCTAATACCACGCCCCAAGCCTCGCTGATGTGCTGGATGTTGGTCTGTCACGTTACATGCCCGTTCTCCCCTGTAATCTCTCCCACTCCTGGGCCTCCCCTGTAGTCTAGCCCACTCCTGGGCTCTCTCTACTACCCAGCCTCTCACTGGGACTCTCATCAAGCCCACTCTGGGCCTTCTCTGAAAGTGTGGTCCCACTCACGGACCCTCTAGTGGGCCTCCGGTCCTTCAGGCCAACCGCATGGGTACCCTCTCTGATCCAGGCTCGTCGCACTGCTATCCCTTCTCCTCAGGGACAACCGCAGCACCTTGCTTCTGTCTGAGGGGTGTTGCCGCACTAGCCTATGGCTGGGCTCTCAATGCCCGTCTCGGGCTTCTCAATATGGCGCTCCCCCCTCTTCAGGGCTCGCCGTGCCCACCTTGGGCTTCTCAATAGTCCCCCCTTTCTCGGGGACTCGTTGGGCCCACGCTGGGCTCCTCTAAAGTGTGCTCCCCCTTCCTGGGGCTCGCCACGTCTATGCTAGGGCTTCCTAGCAGTGCCCCCTTTTGGGGCTCGTCATGCCCACACTGGGGCCTCACAAAGCCGCCCTTCTCCGGGGCTGGGGTCTATGTATCCCGCACACAACCTGGGGTCTTCGTTCCCCGCCTGCAACCCACTGGTTGCACCTGCAACCCACTGGTTGCGCTCCTTGCTGCCAGTTGCTCCTGCACTGGCATGCAAATTGCACCTTCACTGGCGCTGTAAGAATGATGCACCCTCCTGGCGCTAGACCGCACCCTCACTGGCACTGGGGCACCCCACACTCTCTGGGGTCCCTATGAGGATACTGCACCCTCCTCAGGCGCTGGGGCCCCCACACTCCCATGGGGCCCTTTATGAGGCCTCCTCCAACCCCTACAGCCTCACCCAAACCTCCGGTTGTAATACAAACATGAACTAAACACAACACAAGCCTCCTGGCTGTAACTCAAACCTGAAGCCCTATGGCTATAACAACATTGCTCCATATGATGATAGTACTTGCTACTAGGCTCCTTTCCACATCCTCACTCCCAGAGCTCCTGCCTCCTAGGCTGCTGGCAGAGAACTGCCAGCCTGGCCTCAGCCCTGGGCTTTATAAGGGCCAGGCCCTGCCTCCTACAGGCAGCTGGCTCCCCTTAGTTGCTCCGGCAACCCGCAGCTGCGCTCATTAGGCTCTGCCAGGGCTCTCTCCCTGGCAGTTTCTCCTCTCTAGGAGCAGGCACCGAGGTGCCCTGCGACAGTGAAGGAGGTCAAATGGGAGCCGCTGCATTATGTTGGAGACCAAGGTTAGGTTGTTTGATGAGACAGCATGCTGTAGTATGAGGTTTTCAGGGTAATGTGCAGCTGTAGTTTCATTCATGATATAGGGAAATGTGGTGGAAAAGCAAGTGAGACAGACTCTTCCTTGCTGTATTATTATTAAGTCAGACTTTTCATTGTACTATATTCATTTAAAAATTTAAAACTTTTTGTTTATAAAGTTCCATGACAGAGGTGGTGGAAAGTTAGTTGAACAAGAATGCTTGATTCATAGACTTTCCACACAACAAAACCCTTGTAGAACAGTAGCACTATCCTTGCCTCATGTTTGTTAATTCTATTCTCTACATATGGAGGCACAGACAGAAGTGACAATTTTTGCCTGGTCTGGCCCTTGAAAACTGTGACCAAACAGAAGTGCACGGTTTCAGAATGCTTTAATTGCATGAACGTTCAAATGAAGATGCTCCAAAATGGAGCACCCTCAGTAAGTTCTGTCTGCACCGCTTCTCAGGCCTGGCCCTGATTTCAGAATGGGAGATGGGAAAGGGAGCAGAGGGAGTTAGTCAGGGGTTTTTTCAGCTGGCACTAGCACTGGAGGGTGGGGTGGATGGATTGGAGCTCCCCTGGGTGGGGTGCTCCAAGCCACCCAGCCCACCCTCCAGTATCAGCTGGGGAACCACCAGAACAAGCTCCCTCTGCTCCCTTTCCCCTCTTCCATTCTGAAAACAGTGTTGGGCCTAGGAAGGGGGAGGGCATTGTTAGGGGAAACTGTCTCCAGGCTCGCAGACAGCTTCTAGATTCCTCAACCCCTGGGAGCCAACAGCGAACTTCTGTTGGGTTTAGGGGATCTAGTAACTCATGGCATAAGGACACAAGGGGATTTAGTAACTCATGGCACTTGGTTCAGGAAATCTAGTAACTCATGGCACTTGAGTTACTAGATCAAGTATTAGATCAAGTACTTCCTGAGAAGCACCATGGGTTATAATGGGGAGCTGCTCTTCTGTCTGCATTTGAGAGTAGGCAAAGGGGTATTGGAGGAGAGCAAACTTGAAGCAATTAGGCTTCACATTTTGAGACACAGCAACCAAAGATGTTCTTCATGTTGTACAGAGTTTTAGTGGATTTGTAAAAAGACTCAAAACCCCAAACCAAACCAAACCAAAAAAAAAAATAAAAAAATCAACAATACAGATGTTTGGTAGGGGCATTAGCAATTTGTTACTCGTTTAGATTTCATCCAACCTTATGGAAAGTTGCAGCAGGGAGAAGAAGAAGGAAATTCATATAGAAATTATAATCTGTTTCAGATTTTCCTATGCAAGGTTGTGCTAGATTTTCCTCCCTTTCTGTGGGTGTTGCCAGTATAATCCTTCACCTGAGGACAGATATATCTAGTTCATGTGACTGAGACATGGACTTATTCAGCTACTCCTGCTGTCTGGCTGTTTAGCTGTGTTGTCATGAGCTCACAGTAATGAAGAGATATAGAAGTGGAAAATGTCAGCCTCCAGGCATGTAATGGTGCTACAAATGATAATACATACAGCAGGCTGGAAACCTTGAAGCTGGGAAAATGAACCTCTTGTACTCTCTCTCTCTTGCACATGCATGTGTGTGTGCACACACATATGTGCAAACACTTTTTGTAGATAGTAACATTTATAGATTCAAAATAATTAGATAAAGGTACACCTATGCATGCACATATACCATAGTATGGTTTGAACTACCGCATATCTAAACTTTTCAGGTTTTGTAATTATTTTTCCTGATAAAAGCAGAACATAGAATTCTAAAGTGGTTTCTATACACAATGTTATTTTAAGTATTATCCTACACTTACCCTAAGCCAACATTTTCCTCTTGAACAGGAAAACTGATTTATTGATTCAAGATTTTAAAAGTGAAATACTTCATCAGTTACTTGGGGGAGGGGCAGGAATGGACTTTAAAACATCATATGATAGTTTGAACAATTACAGATCTAACTTTCCTGCATGCCTTTTTTTTAAAGTGTATATATTTCCTTGAGAGACATATGACCAATAATTCTGAACAATGAGTCCTTTGATGTGAAGACTAGTTACCCAGCCAAGCAGGACTGTGAAATATACCAGCAGCCAAAGCAGTAGTGATACATTTAGAGAAGTGATCAGTCAGCCTGGAGTATCTAACATGATTCAGGTTGGTTGTCAGGGCCTCACAAAAGTCTGATAGCCAGAGAATGGTATAATTGGTTACAGTATTTCATTAGGGTGCAAATCAAATCATTTGACCAGCAGCAAAGCTCTTTGTTGCCCTCTGCAGGGACTGAAATCAGGAACCTTATTCATCAGACTGAAAAGGGAATAAAAGAAAAGGTGATTAGAGGAGTTCTGAAAGAATATACATTCATGGCAGTAAATCTTGATGCATTTCTGGCTCTTTAAGAGCCCATCTATTGTTCAGTGATTTATACAGCAGGTGATATTTTAAAGAACTGGTGTGTTTAATTCTTTAGAAAGGTAAGAGTTGGTTTTCCAAGGAAAATGGAGTCTCTTTTCCATGAGCCAATGCAATATGAAAGAGGTAGTTTAGGTTTTTGCATGAAAAATATTGTTATTGATGCATGCAAATATATAAATCTAAAATTACAAATAATTGCTTCATCTTTGCTGCTCGGCAGGGTGAACCTGAAGTTAAATAAGAAATAATATTTTGACTTATTTAGTGGAAGTAGGATAAAAAGGTCAAATGTGCTACAAAAACATAGCAAATCTATTCTAGAGAGGAAAAAAGGTTCTGATCCAGCTTTCTCAGATGGTCTTCAGAAACATAAAGTGAAGTATTTTATTCCACTGTATTATATTTATTTAAAAATTACAAAGTACCTGGAACAAGCAAAGGGCAGATGGAAAATTCTTTGGTTGGAAGAGAAAACAGAAATGTAGCTCAATTAGCAAAGTACCTCTCCCTGCTGCCTCAGCTTTTCAAGGCTGATGGGATGGCAGCTTTGTTTTCATAGATTTCTCTACAAGTGCATAGACTACAGGCTGACAACAGAGATATATGCATTATACATGCATTCATAAATGAACATTGATCAGCCTTTGGAATATTAAATTACTTGGTGATGAACTCATACTTCTTGGGTTCCTTGCACATTAACAGCACAGGAGCATCTTATAACATCAAATCTATTCAGATTATTTCTCATGGAGTATAGGGTACCTTATAGGGTATCTGGGACTTCTGTAACCCAAAGATTATAGAATTGTTTTCAGTGTAAACACTGCTTTGAGTTGCCTTAAGGAAATTGGGTGGGTGGCTGGCTGGCTTCAGGGGCTAGAGTGAAAATTTTACATAAGCACCTAAATCCATTTTTCTATGAATTTATTGTGGAATTTTGCATTGGAAAGTGTCATTTTTACTAAGGGAGAAAATGTGCATAGCCAGAATACCAACAGGAAGCTTAAAATTATCTTCTGCATATGCACATAAACATGAAAGCACACAGAAGTGGATTCTGTGTTCATGGGAGTCAATGACACAACTCCTATTGACCTATGTGGATTCAGGATGAAGACACAAACCACAGCATGTTTAAGGAAGGAAAGAAGAAAGAGGCTGAAGATTTATAGCTATAGGGCTGCTTGCAGACATAAAAAAACCCCAAGAACTGGTGCTCTACTTTAAAATTGGTGCACTCCTGCACCAAGCCCAATGCATGCCCAGAAGAGGCAGTGTGTTAGGTGGACCTAGCTCACCCAACATCTGTATAGAGCAGGTGTTTTAGTGGGGCTTTTTTGAGTTTTTATCTAATAGCCGACTGTGTCTTAGTGACAGAGGTGAAGGGGCCTCACAATGGCAGATATTCCCATGGGTATATTAGGTGACTTGAGAGGTTCAAGGCATGTTATTTCTTAAAATAATATACTGTATATTATCCTCCACTCTTTCTTCCAGTGATGGGATATCTGCCAATAGCACCAGGGAAGGGGGGGGGGGGGGAAGTGTTCATAGGGCCTTATTTCTGATCATTAATTTTGTATTATCCATCTATCCTATATCAAAAAATAGAGGATGCTCAAAGCACTGCATTTGTTATGTTTTTCACAAACCTTGTCTTCTGTTTGTCTGTCTTTTACTGTCCTCTTGTCAGGCTGCAGCCTGTCTTTAAAACTGAACCTTGTATCTCTCTATATTCACAAATGGCAGGTGATAGATAATAATAAATAACAATGTTCCACATATATGCAGCAACTGAAAAAAAAACCTACCGTTTTCTTAAAACATCCTCCACATGTCAGTTTTAAAATGTGCACTCTGAAACACTTCCTATTGAACATGAAAATGATTGAAAATATCTATGAAATACATTTCATAACACTTATGAAACAGGCAGTTGTTACATGGCTTAGGCAGGATTTGCTGTAGGGGTAGACACTGACTACACATTGTAATAGATCTTCTGTTTTTTGGGTTGCTGGTCTAATTCCATGCTCAATACCGAGTGCATGGCTATAAGAGTTCAAGTGGGGCATCATAAATTGTCAGTAACATGAGGTGACCACAAACATCAGAACTCATAAAACTACAGCAGTGATCTTGTTAGAAGAGGGAAAAGGGCTGAGTTGTTGGCTGGCTCCTTCTGTTCCTCCTGAAACTGCTGCTTAGTCCCTCAAGTTGCCAAATTGTCTGCTTGATGGCTTGGCAAGGCTCTGTCAGGAAATGTGCAAATTGCAGCTTGTGGAAACAGGAAAAATATAGAAATTTAGCTAATACAGAAGAAGAGCATCTAGCTTTATAAAGGCAGTCTTTAACCTGAAACTGCCAGGCTTGGTTAAGAAGAAGGATTGGTTTCTTGTAACCTTAACCACATTTGAAGTAGTTAGCCTATTAAGACTAGTTTAGTCCATGATTCTATTAGCATCTTTGATCTATGTCTATGGCTTCTCCCCACATTAGAGGATGTATATTGTCTATGGATGCATTGAAAGAAGCAAGAAAGAAACCAGCAGTCCTGGGAGGGGAAAAAAACAAAAACAAAAAATAGGGTGGAGAGGACTCAAGAGGTCATCTGGTCCAACCCCTTGCTCAAAGCAGGATCATCCTTGTCTGAGCCTGACAAATGTTTGTCTAACCTCCACTTAAAAATGTTGAATGATGAATTTCCACAATCTCTTTAGATGCTTAACTACACTTACAGTCAGAAAGTTCTTCCTAAAATCTTGTCAAGTCCATTACAACTTTTCCTGCCGCCCAGTGGACACAGGGAATATTTATCTCTTTTGTCTGTCTTGGATGTTTGTGAACAACCTCTTGATTCTTAGTGTGGGTAAATGCAAAAAAACCCAGTGGAACTCAGAGGAGAATAGGAAGGACTAAACATGCCTTGATTGCCTTTTAACCAGCATTGCTTTTAAATGATGGTCCTGAAGGAAATAGCAATCAGGGCTTGTGGACAGAAGTGATATATTTTATTAGACAAACAAGGTTTTTGAAAAAAAAAAAAATCTTTAATTGCAAGCTTTCAGGCACAAACACCCTTCATCAGGCATCAGAGAAAAGATTGTAAAAGTTCTCCTAGGTAGAAATGAAAGTTCATATTTCATAGGATTTCACAGAGGGATCAATAGATGGAAAAACCCTCTGGGCAGCAGTTGTTAGCTGGTCCTGGAGGAATGACTTTCACTCTGTCAATGAGCAGGAAAGTAGCAGAAATACAGTGAGAGCTGGCTTGTGATATTTTGACATTTCTGCTGCCATTTTCAGCCCAGATCTGGAAGCTCAGATGTTCAGTTTCAACTGGGGAAAGAAATCAAACCAAATTCATTCATACTTCCAGAAAAAGGTTCATATCACGTGTGATTTTATCCAAAACCACGGATTCCTGCTAGCTGAGGCCATTCCTGTTTTTTTTCCTTTCTTTTCTTTCTCTTTCTTTTTCCCCCTATGATGGGACTGCCACATTAAAATTAAAGGGTGCTGTTAAACCATACAAGCTCCAATTTTGAACTAATTAAGCATGCTCTAGCTAGTTGAAAAAGTGCTCTGGGTTCTAATTATCTAGCCTCTTTTTGATTTTTTTCTAATTCATCACTCTATCCTTGAACATTTTAAAAGTCTATTTTGTAGCAACCCCAGCTGAGTCTTTTACCATCTCCCTGCAGGTTTAACAGAAGGAAACAAAGTGACATGAGACCATAGTCTACCAACACTTACTCATGTGAGTAAGGTTTTGCAGAACCAGGCCTATAATTAACAAATACTTTCCATATTCTACTCAGTGCACATTCTAGTCTTGACAACCTCCAAAGTTTCCAACACTTTGCTGCCACTTGGTGCAAAAATAGTGGCAGAATTATAAACTTTTCTATGTGATCTTCCTGCTAAAGGTGATAGAGAGTTATACTGCAATATAAAGAAACACCTAATTTGATACACTATGATACACTTTTGAAAGAGCATGTGGTAAAGTGGATGTGAGTTGCTTCTGCTAGTTTAGACTCCATGGGCATTTTCACATGAGCTCCGGGGGTGGGGTGCTTTAATTAGAGTAGCTCAGAGAGCTGCTGTAATTCAAGTGCCCAGAGCATCTCATGTATCAGCATCCCTGCACTTCAAAAAGGTGGCAGGGGCACTTTAAAACTTGTCAAGCTAGCTTTAGATAAAGTGCCCCCACCACCATTCTGAAGCATGGGAACACTGATACATGAGATGCAGAGGCAGGCTGGAGCATGGTAATTACCATGGTCCAGCAGACTCGATTAATCGAGTCTGCTCTGACGTGCTGCAATTACAGCACATCGGAGCACACTCCGTGCTCGTGTACAGGCACCCCATAGTTCTCTTTACAGCTTGTTGTGAATTCATCTTGTTTGAGCTTTGCTATCTTATCAGTAAAAGGATAATTACCTCTGCAAGGTTTAAAAAATGAACAAACAAAACAAGGCTTTTCAGGGTTTTCATGCATAGAAATAGGAGTGTTAAAAGCTTCACTTCCCCTCCAGTTGTATGGTCCACATTGCTTGCAATTGGGACTAAAATCACTTGTACTACATTTATGAGTTGGCAACTGGTTGATCTACCTGGTAGTGCTGGAAATATTATGAGAGACCCTAAACTCTTAAACTTGCCAAGCCTGATGTTTTCTTCAGCTTATAAACACTTGCTCATCAGGACGAAGGGCCTTGTCACTAGGAACACTTAGAACATGCTAAATCTGTTTGGTATTAAAGTTAGAAATGGTTCTGAGCAGTCACATGGTTATATTTATTCCAACCTCTAATGTGCACATCTCACTGATTGTCTGTCCTAGGCCTGGAGTCTTGAACCTACTCCAGGGTGGTGCTGGGATTGAAATCCACAATCAGCTATGGGCGTTAGGGCCTCTGATTAAGCATGCCTGGCTGGGCCAAGCACTTGAGCCTGCCCCCTGATCCCTGGCTAATGAAGTTGCCCTAGTTTTCTGTGGGGCCGAGCAAACAGAATGGCTGCTGAAAGTACCACTCACTCCTTGTAAGTATGCCTGCAGCCTCAGGCTCCAGGCATGTCTTGACACAGTCTCTGTTCTGGCAAGCCTCATGTTCACTGCTCTTTCTGATTCTCCTGGCTCCTGACTTAATTTTGGCTTTTCCTGACTGACGCTGAATGTCCTCTAGAACTAGTTTTTCTGACCCCTGCCTGCTCCTAATGACTTAGCCACAGACCCAGCTGTCTACATCCTGTCCAAAACCTTACAGCGGGCACCTGGCTTTCAACTTGGTCCCGGGGGAACTTAACAAGTGACAGATCCAAAATCCTTCTTTCTGACGTGTGGCTTTCGTCATCCTACCTGGAGGCCTGGTACAGCAGAGGGGTCCCTGGCTGTTGTCTTGGCTGGGTGAGGACAGCAAATTGCTTGTATTATCTCTATGGAGCGGTCTAAAGATAGCTGAACATGGGTTACTAAATACAAGCTGGAGAGACTATGCAAAAGTCATAACATTGCTATGATATGAATGCACTTAGCATGTGCTTTATTGCTTGAACACGTGATTACTCTCATTCTAAGTGAATTTAACATGTGCTAAGTGTAACATGTGACATGGCACTTAGTAGATTTCCAAGGTTTTCCCAAGTCTTGTTTTTTCTGTCCAGGGACACAAGTCTTTCCACTTATCTCAACTTAGCTTTGTGTTTGGCACAATTGTCCATTTGTTAAAGGGAGCTCCCACCCCCATTCAATGAAAAATTTTATATATATATATATATATATATATATTTATTTTTGCACAAGAGACTGATTCTTGTTGTCGGTGGGCAAATTAACTCTTATTTGGCTGATGTAGGGCTGTCTGTCTTATCCCGGCCTCCTGGAACTTGTACATTCAAATAGAGTCACTATCCTCCCTATATTGACCCAAGGGTATACTAAAGTAATATGCATACTTGGCCTCTCAGAAAGCAAAGCAGGTTTTTCTTCCTACAGTTCCTGTGTCTTCATGTTGTAGTTCAGATACTGACCTTGTTTCATCTGCCTCCTGTGATAAAAGTCGGGAGTAGTTCTGCCCTTCTCTCTTCATCCCTTAGTTTTCTTTCCCTACTTGCTCTGCCTCTTTCCCATTTCTGTATCTTTCCCATTTTTCTTTGTTGATTCCTCCTCTTGCATAAGTGTTACAACAACACCAAATTTCAAAGACATCATCTGTTGCACATGTCCTTTGTTAAGTGACCTAGATAAAAGGTAACCCTTCAGGGAGGTGAATAAGAAATACTGGATCTGTGGTAGCAAAATGAAGTTTTATACAAATGTAGACCCAGAAAGGATCTCAAGGGATCAATGACTCCATTCTCTTCTACTGAAGCAGGATGCAGGATACCTAAGCCATCCAGGACAAATGTCTCTCCAACCTGTTCTTAAACTCCAGTAGAGGGGATTCCACAACACCCCTATGTAGCCTGTCCTAGAGTTTTCCTATCCTTAGAGTTGCAAAATTTCCCTCATGTCTAACCTACATCTTTCCTGCAAGGTAAGCTTCCTGCAACTTTTCTCCTTGACTTATCCACTTCCTGCAGTGGACAGGATGATCAATTAATCACTATCTTCTTTATAAAAAATATTTACATACAGTAAGACTGCTGTGTACCCAACTGCTTTTCAAGTCCATGACTGTGATCAAACAATGTTAGAAACACACTGATGAGTTCTCATTTGTGGCTAAATGAGAATAAAGGAATAAAAGAGTAGAAAATCAGGTGCATGTTAATATACTGGCTATATATTTAGCCAGGTACATGCTATAAGACTACCAGGTACTCTTTAAAATGTCTAAAATGCATGGAAATTACAGATGAGCCAATGATGCTGCACAAATGCCAGTACCATTGTCTTGGACCATTAGCATTGATTGATTTGTTTATCTGGAACAACAAATGCTAGCATGATTGTCGATCTACAGTAATCCTTTACACTGGAAAGTTAACACAATATGAGATGTACCAGAGCTGTTAAGAAACTGCTAGACTTTGTATCTCCGAAAAGATTATACCTGAAAATGACTGTTTATAGTCTGCAATGGAATAAGTCACTTTTACCAGAGCCATATTATTTTATAAACATCTCAGTAAATCCCCAAAGGGAAAAGCAGTTCAAGCCATTAAAGGCACTAATCTAAGTTTGATAGCAATTTTCAAATGTATGAAAGCAAAGAAAAACATGGGAAATATTTTTCTCCCTTGTCACAGAGGGCAGGACACATAGCAATGGTATATTTAGACACTGCAGAGCATATTTAGATCAAATCTCAGGGGAAGCTTCCGAACTGTAAGAACAGTAGAGCAATGGAGGCTAGACGAACACCTGTTTGGGATGATTTAGGAATAGTGAATCCTGATATCTGTGCAGGAGGTTGGACTAGACAACCCTTGAGGTCCCTTTATAATGCTGCCATTCTGAATAATATCAATCCCAAATCTATCATCATAGTTAAGCACTGGAATATACCCATTGAAATTTTTGCTCAATATTCCCGCAATACTTGCTTTAATCCAAACCATAAGCAGGTTAGGCTCAGAGGCAAAAAAATCCATTACCACAGTGAGTCTGGTGAACCTCTTGTTGCTGAATGTTAGCTGAGAGTGGCACTAACAATTCACAATATGCCATTCTGCAGTGATGAGGAGTTGCAGTATATCTTATTCTCCACAACAGAAGATAGCGCAGTTGCTGCTGGTGCTGCATCTGAAATAGAGATGACTGAGTTTTTAACATCATTTATTGTGCTTCTGAACGTGCAGAACAGGATAATAGTTGTTGAAACCTGTTGGAGTAAAAAAGATAAATTCCAAGAGAACAAACCGTAGCCAGTGGATGGATGTTGTAGCAGTCACCTTCATTAGTGATTTCTGTAACCGAGTTGTTTATCAGCTACACTCTCATTTTGTCAAAAAAGAATGCAATGGGATGAGCGTCTGGATAGAAAACCAGTTCTACCGGCAAACTGTGCCCTTATGAATTTAACCATGATGCAAAACTGTACAGAAACCTTTTATTCCTTCTCTTTTCTATAGAACAAGGTTTGGGGCTTCTTTGCTTTACTCTTTTATATTCAGGAGGGCAACATGCTCAGTGGTGATACAAACACAGGAGGCCCTAGCTTTGCTTCATCACTGTGAAAGGTGAGCAGAGCTATGATGGCTATCTCACTCAGCACCAAATCTCTCTTGGTGCGGCCATCAGAAATGGACCCCATGCCAGTTATTTTCAGGAGCACAAACATGACTGATATTCATGTCATCTTGAAAAAAAAACATTTGATTTGGCTTCAATTTCTAGACTACGGCCCTATATCTCTACTTGGGTGTTCTCACTACCTCCGGTGGTCCTTGTGTTGCCCCAGACATGGAATGGATCACATGTCTTCTTGCCTGAATTCCCAGTTCCTTGAGCACTTTAATTTCCTGCTGTTAAAATGGGAATAGATTATTCTAACACAGACTGAGTTATAGATCTTCCCTAAACTATTTGAGGACTATGTACATTTATGGGTACTTTGAGACAGCCCTTTTGGGGAGGGAGAGGGAAAGCTTTGTGGTGTTTCCTGTTTTTTGTCACTGGGATTTGGCCTGTATTTCCAAGTGAGGTGTTTGCATCAGTTTTGAATGTCAAGGAATAAGGACCAGACCCTGTTTCCATTGAACTTACTGGGAGTTTTGCTGTTGATTTCAGTGGGAGAACCATCAAATCCACAGTGAGACTGAAGTGCACTGTGCACATGTGTGTGCTAAATGCCACAGGGTGGTTTACAAGGAAATGCTTTTACTCACTGCAGGCTTAGGATCATTTTCTGCACTAAGTACCTGATTTCTCTAATGGCTGGAAACTGCCGGACATCTTTCACACCAGCTCACCATTTCCTTACCCAGGGCCCATGTAAAGGAAAGGGGCCGAGCACTCTCGGCTCCCAAAGGAGTCAGCGTAGTTACATTTCTTCTAGTTAGCAAGTTGTATGCCTCTGCCATGAACTTCAAGAGGGAGAGTTTTATTTATTCTACTTAAACTATTAAACTATTAAAAAGACAGCAAGTGACAGCTTTGTATTACACAAGGGTTCCTTCTGCTCTTTTGTTTTAAGAGCCACTTTTCCAGGGTTGATAGCATAGCAGTTTTACCCTTGTTTATTTCATAATACTAAACCAATGCCTATGCATTGCTCACTTTTCACATTTATTGAAATCAAAACTGTTTTTGGGGATAGATCCTTAATCTCACTGGTCATGTGCAGACGAACAGGGCCGTGCGGTACATACTACACATTTAGTTGTTCTCCATGCTCCAAGGGATATCCAGGGGTCAGAAAAACCTGCAGAGAGGAAAAGCAGAGTAGCACATGCACAGGCAACACATGCCACTCAAATGTAGAACTGGGCCAGGCTGCCGGCCAGGCTCTGTGTGGGAAAATTGCTGTTGCTGCATCCCTGGGAGGCCCCCAGGACCCCAAGTAAGGCTGCTGGGGCCAGCCCAGTGCTGGCCTCAGCCTCCCCTACTGCCCCTGGTATAACTTGCCATGTGCCAGAGCATGCCTGACACGTGTTCCCCAGGAACAACTAGTGGTGTCACAAGGTGCGCCACTGCTATTTGCCCCCAGGGAACCAAACATCCATACCACATGTGGATACAGCTACTGGGTGGATCTACATGTATGCTTTACTGTGGTGTTGCCTAATTAACTTCACAGTAAACTATCACGGTCTATACATGCGGCACTACCATGGTGTACACATGCAGAGCTATTAGGATGCACTAAAATAATTAACTCCACCGTAGGATAATACTGCCAGATACAAGTACCATTCTATGGTGGAATACTTCCATGCATTTACATGCATGTGTAAATGGTGACCTGGCTGGCTGGGGCATGAGGGTGCTGCAGTGCAGGGGGTGCCTGCTGGCTAACCATACAATGTAGCATCCTCATGCCCCAGCGAGCCTCTTCATAGCATGTTCAGCCAGGGGGAAAACATCCCCAGGCTGGCAGACTGAGTCCTCAGCCCCCCTGCCAGCTGGGATTGTGGCACCCTGGCTTAATGTGCTGTGGTCCCAGGTGCACATGCAAAAGTTGCACCCATGAGCAATAACTCTAACGCGAACTGTGCAGGAGTTCATTCAGCTGCACTAATTGCACATGTAGATGTGCTCAGAGTGCTCTTTATGTAGTTCCATTCAAATCAATAATAGTGCTGCTCAAAGAATAAGGTACTACTAATTCTTGAATGACATACTACTCAGTGTGAGTCAAGGCAGTAGTGTAACTATGGGGGAGGTGACTGGGGCACCAGATCCAGGTGCTGACTTGGGCGGGGGAGCATAGGAAAAGCATCCTGGTGATGACGGAGCTGCTATCCCATTCACTGCTGCCACCCAGGGGACAGAGTTGTCCGGTTACACCTCTGAGGAAAGGGTCTGACCCTTAGCAATTATATAGCAAACATTTAAAGTACCAGCAAAGCCACTAATAGTTCTGTTTCTTCCTGAATACTGTGTAATCAAGCCTATTTCTATAGCACACCAGAAAAATGGATTTGGGCTGACATGTAACACTTTCCAATCTGATAATGGAAATGCTGATTTCATTCAAATGGCAGAAGAGTCTCTTGTGTTACCCACAGCTCCACTTTTGGTGCCAGTTCTTTGACCCTAAGTAAGAATTTTTTTTTTTTTTGGTCCTGATTGCAGTGTCAGTCTTTTCCACATGCAAAAATCACTATAATAATATTAGAAATACATTATATTAAGTCTAGCAGTACAAAGAAAACAAAGTTATCTTCAAGGGACAACAGTTATAGTGCAAAACCATCATGACCACTGGTGTCATACTCTCCCCATTTATATGTAGACACTATTGGGGTGGCTCCAACTGATGCAACTTAGATCAATCTTTAATCTACTCTAAATGCCCGAGAGCAGCAGCGGGCTTGGGGGTGCAGCCAAACACCGGACAGCATGGCCCCTGAGGCAGGGGGGGCCTGTGTTGCAGGTGAGGGTGGGGTGGGGAAAACTGCCACAGACTATAGTCATGGCGGTGATGCTTGGGGTTGGAGGGAGGGGCGATGGCCCTCTCCAAGCCCTGGTGTCACTGCCCATCCTGAGCAGTCGGTGGCAGTGCTGAACCCTGCTCGCAGCCCCTCACTGGGAAGAGGCTTGTGCTACCCGGACACCAGGGCAGGGGCTCCTGTCTCATCAGGGCCCTGCCCCCTCGCCACTGCAGTGATGGCGTGACCAGGGGCATGACCAGATGCCGGCTGGCAGGACCCCTTAGGCAAAGGGGCAGGGAGGACCATTATTCCCCGCTCCCTCTGGCGTCTGGCAGAGGGGGCTTTTCCCACTGCTTGCCCCACTCATGGAGACAGCGAGGGTGATGGAGGTCATAGCAGACAGACCCTGGCTGTGGTCCCGCGGGGACTGAGGGGGAATAACCCCTCTCCCTGCCTCTCCCTGCCTCAGGGGCCGTGCCAGCCGGCATTTGGCCATGACCTGGCCCTGCTGTTACAGCACCAAGGGGGGAGTGCTTGGGGGACCCTGGCCCAGGTCTGTGCTGGTGGGAATTGAACCCCTTCCTAGCTAATTCATTCAGAGCTACTGCTGGGGCTGGCCATGCCCCCCTTCCTCCCCTGGAGCTGGAGCAGCCAGCAGAGAGATGCAGGTCTGACAGGGGAAGGATGGGGAGAATAAACCTCTTCCCTGCCCCTTTCCCAGGGCCAGCATCTGGCCAGGCCCTCGTGCTTGCCTGTCCCTGCTCTGGCTGGGGAGCAGAGGGGCAGGGAGCGGAGGGGCAGGGCCAGCCCTGCTGGCTGGAGCAGCACACCCAGCCCAGAGAGCGTGTTAGGATGCTGGGGGACTCTTGTTTAAGTTAAACCATGAAAGGGTCTGAGAGACATTGCATAAACCTGTTTGAGCTCAGTCAGTCAAGTCTGATATAACATTCAATCAGATTTATCTCAAATCAGTTTCAGCCATTTTGAAACTGGTTTACGTGCACTGAACTTATGTTCTGTTACAGGTTTAAACCAGTTTCTGCTTGCTCTTTGTGTAATGCCTGTCCCTAGCCTTGGAGACCTGAGAATCTTCCTTCAGTCCAATTCTTTTTAATGTGAAACTTCTGAGTCATAGAAGATGACAGTACTGAATTAAGGACACATTTGAATCAATGTGTGAGATATGAACCTTTAGATCTATCTCTGTACTTCATGACAGGCATCCATAAGTAGGGTGACCATACGTCCTGGTTTGGCCGGGGCAGTCCTGGATTCCATAGGCTGGACCTGGCCAGTTGGTCAAAACTCCTGGGCTAGAGTCTGGCAGGGAGGTGGAGTGGCATGGTGCACCAGGCATGCAGGCAGGTGGGCGGGCAGGCACTGCTGCCACAGTACAGGAGCAAGGTGGGTAGGCGTATGGTCATTCTCTCTGAGATGCCATATCCAAGGTCCCTATATTCCTTGCTCCAGCACAGCAGCAGCAGTGCCTGCCTGCTTGTCTGCTTGGTGCACCATACTGCTTTGCCTCCCCACCGTACTCCAGCTTGGGACTTTTGACTAGCTGGCCGGGATCAGCTTACAGAATCCGGGACTGTCCTAGCCAAACCAGGACATACGGTTCTCCTCTCCATAAAACTCCAGATCTAAACTTCATTGCTTGCTATCTCCACTGCTAAAAGATTTTCTTGGTACCTCACAGTTGAAATTCTGATCTTTTCCTCTCTCTACCATAGCAGCTTTCAGTTTTCCCCATAATACCTGTAAAGCTTCAGAGGGGAAAATAAGTCTTTCCTTCACCTCACTCTCTGCAAACCATTTCTGCAAACTATGGTACTAAAGTCAGTTTCTCTTGTTCTGCTTTGCGTGCACAATTTTCTTTGCAAATCCCAACCACTATTACACTTAAAAGGTGTCTGTTTACAGTGTATGCAAGAAAAAAAACAGCTTTTAAATGGAGCATGGAAAATCTCCAGAGAAAGCATATCTCTGGGTACAAAAAGCATAATGTCCAGGACCAATCCTGTCAACTTTCACTTACTTTGAGTAAGTTTTGCTCAGTTTAAGACAGCTTTTAAAAAAATACTATATCTCACTGCTGATGAAAGCTTTTTGCAATGGGATTCAATGAGACATTCTCACTCATTTAAGCTGTCATTGCATGAGAACTTTTTTTATATCAGCTTTATATTAGTTATATCAAGTTCTGTGGTTAAGCAGTGGAAACCTGTCTTCGGAAAGGATCTCTGTTTGATGCCAACAGGGGCCTGTCCATTTCATGGAGTGGAGAGAAATGCGAATTCCTACTGTATATTAATATAGAAAGTGTAATAGTAAGAAAATGTTCTCATGAATCTATGATGTATTGAAGCTCTGTCACAGTGCTAACACCAGATAACAGATGGATTGATTTCAAAGGGTGTATCTTTTGCCCTCTTTGGTCCTACATGTTCTCTACAGTAAGCAAATGGGGTAGATTGTTCTCAAATGACTTGATTTTTATTTCCATTGGGAAGTATTCAACAGGGTGAGGAAGGATAGCCACTCTTCTTCCAGTATTAAACAGAACTAGGCCTTCCCTCCTCCATTCGAACAACCGACTCAGCAGCTGCACTTTCTGGGTCTTGGAGCTGTGAAAAGGCTAAAAGAATTAGGATTATTTAGTCTCTAGAAGAAAAGCCTGAGGTGGGATTTGCTAAGTCTTTAAATACCCAAAGGGAAATTATAGAGAAGATGGAGATGGTGGTAGAAGACAGGACTAGGAGTAATGGCCTCAAACTGCACCAGAAGAAATTTAGATTGCTGAATAGAAAGAATTTGCTGATGATGAGGGTAATCAAGCATTAGACTAATTATCTAGAGAAGTCGTGGAATCTCCATCTCTGGAAATTTTCACAAGTAGGACAGACACTTATCTGAGATGGTTTAGTCACAGTTGATCCTGCCTTGAGATAATTTTGTGAGTTCCCTTCCAGCCCTACTTTCCTATGATCCTATGAAACTGTAACTTTTGATACATCTCCTCACTCTTTGTCTCTGCTTCTTGCCAGCAGTAGTGTAAGGATGGGTAGGCGCTGGACTAGCCCTTAACACTGCCTGAGGGGAGGGCACTGGAATGGAGGTGGGTGGGTACCTTATCCTCCTTTGCCCCAAACCTCCAGTCTCATACCCTGCACCTTCTCTATAGTGGCTCCAGCCCTGGCAGTGGTTAAGGCAGTGCAGCAGCATAGCGTAGGAGAAGTGGCCGGAAGTTTGCTGCTGTAGGGTGGAGGAGATGCCACCTCTTTTTTCTGCTGCTGAAAATTGGTGTTTAAATGATGACTC
This sequence comes from Alligator mississippiensis, assembly GCF_030867095.1. NCBI lineage: Eukaryota > Metazoa > Chordata > Crocodylia > Alligatoridae > Alligator > Alligator mississippiensis. The sequence goes on along the minus strand of NC_081826.1, from coordinate 115,703,328 downwards.
AACACATGTGTTGGCAGCAAACAAAAGGAAAGTGGCATCCCCTACACAGCAGTGAACCTTTGGCTGCTGTGCCTGTACCACATACTAACACTGCCCATAGCACAATACTGGCCAGTTACGCCTCTGCCTGCCAGCATCTCCTCAACACGCAGCTCTTCACCACCCCAAAGCACTTAATGCCTACCACAATGTGTTTTTTTCTAAAAACTTCAACCTTCAGTCTTACATTTTACTGCCCTGAAGTGTGTTGCTCCTTCCAGAGCCTAGTGCTGTCAAACATGCCCCTTAGCTTAACCAGAAACCACAAGTAATGTAAGGCATTTTTCTACCTTATTCCAAGTCTTATCTGGAAAACACCCCCACTGGATGTACAAGGCTGCCCCCCTAAAGACTGTTAGACATCTGGATTCAATCAAATGTAATGATGTAGCCTGCACTTCATACAAAGACCTGGAGACACATACTGGTACCTTTAGTGCCTGATGATCAGTGCAACATCAACAGTATTTTATCATTCCTAGCATCACTGTGTGTGTAGGAGATACGTTTTCTTGGTCATTGGTCCAACACTCTGGTCAGTTGAGGGTGTCAAAGATGAGTGCTATGACCAGTTAATGTTCTATGATGAATCTTTACTGTGTCCACTGCAACACAAACAAAGGTTTCTGCCTGGTCAGATGGAAAGAGTGGCTCAGAGAAAGTGAAAAGAGCACAGTCATCTTCAGCATGAACCACCATAGGCTCACCTGTTGCTGAATACCTGAAATCTGGTGTCTGACTCCAGAATAGGTGACTTGTATCTTTGTTAGATTCCTTGCTTCATATCTCCCTTTTTCTTCCCCTTTAGTGTACAGGGAGCACAAATGGCACCATTCGGCCTAAGTCCTGCACAAGTTGGAAGAAGAAGAATAAGTATGCTTTCCATACCCATCCTGGTATACTACTGCTGGATTAGCCAAAATTTAACCCTTCATTTTCACCCATCTGTCTACACTTGGGCCACTGGATTTCATCAGTTTGCTCTCTTTCCCTAATTCGCTGGCCAAGTTTTTGCCGTAGACACAAGAATTCAGTGGGAGCTATGAAAACTGAAAGCTGTTTTTTTTGTTTTGTTTTTTAAATACCCGCCCATCAGGGAAAGGGGGAGGCAGAGAGTGTTGGTGTGTGTGTGTGTGTGTGTGTGTGTGTGTGTGTATGTAAGAAATACCACTGTGCATGTCCACACATGGTGGGTAATGAGTTCCTCAGTATGAAGGCTCCTTTCCCCCTCGCTTGGCAGCTAAGCATTTATTCCATCATTTTCAGTGACAAGAAACTCCCCACTCCAAAACTCGAGCCATCTGGACTATTAGAAACATAATCAATCCTAGCTGATAAATCACTTCAACAGCATTTTGGACCACGCAAACTCTATAGCATGTTAAAATGCTATTATAATAACAACAACATGATAGGATCTATCAGGCCTGTAAGCATCAATCCCTTTCTATTTAAACAACAGGATAAATTATGGCCCACAGGATTACAGTATGGCTATCTATTAAGAACACTTACATTTGGTGAATAGACCCTAAAACCTTTTACAGTCAGAGCTATGTGAACTGAACTGTAACCTACTCTAAACCAGGAGCACCAGCTTTTGTTTTATAGATCAGTGAAGAGTCAATACTTGTATTTATTATCAATACTTGTTTTTAACACTTGTTCACTCATTTCTGATCATAACAAAGACAAATAGTTTTGGTGGCTCCATTTGTTTTCCTAAATTACAACTAAATTCTGTGTTACGAAGTCAATTGTTCTCATGTGTAGTTCAGTGTGGTCAAATGTTCCATCACAGAAACTGACATTAAAATTGGTCTTCTTAGAAAGTAGGCTAAAGGCTGAATAGGCAGAAAACTGAACTTCCCTTCATCCCTTGATCCAGTCCCTTGGTCTAGGGTTAGAGCAGGACTCTGCCAGAAACGTGCACTGTACCCATTTCCTTTTAGAGGATTTCAGACTCCATTGACTTTAAACTGACAGTTCTTGCAAACACCAAGTGACCTAGACTTACTTTTCTTTCTTGGCATGTGATGTTTGCACCGGGCTAGATGATAATACCCTTTGCCAAGGGTCTGACCCTAAATTAGTTCAAGTGAAATTATCAGATACATAGAGTTAAATCCCAAAACCCTAAGTTTTCCTGACTGAAAATTAACAAGTAGCATTTTATACATGGTTTTTTTTTTTCAATGGTGAGCTGGTCTGATTTTTTTGATCACACAGCATTGTTGTTTTGTGTTGTGGCAAACTTTTTTTTTCCATTGAAAAAGTACTATTAGTTCCTTACAAAGGTTTCTTCAGAAGGCATGTATTGGTTGGACTGAGCATGCCTGCTTCCTTTCTCCCACCCGTACTCCCATCAAGCAAGGAGGGATCTTGATACACACTTCTAGGAAAAAATTAAGATAGTGCGAGAGCTGTGCATTGTACAGTTCCAACTCCAATATCCTGTTCTGCTTAACCAGGCTTATAAAAGAGTGGAGTGCAATAGGCTTTCAGGCTGCATAACAAGAATCTCTCCTAGAGGGGGTGGTAGACAAAGGTGACCCTGGATTCCACATGGGAGGGTGTTAAGGAAATCAGATCTACTACGCATCAGGAAGATGCTTAGATGGTGAATTGTAGGTAAATAGGTCTTTTGGTATGTTAACAATCATTTTTATTATGTGATGTTTAATCCTTTTTTTTTAGTATAAACAATGCTTTGTTTTAAAAAGCAGGTTGTCATAGGTCTCTGTATTCCCCACAGATCAACAGTGGTCAAGAAACTTGAAGCATAGGGCTAGAAGAACTTCTAGGTCACTTAATCCTATCTCTTGGAGGCAACCAATTAAAAAATCCCTTATAATAAACGTATCAAGCTCCCTGTTATAATGAAATAGGCTTTTTCTGCTCCCCTTTCTCTTTTTTTCCCTGAACCTCATTCCCCCAGTTAGAACTTTGTTCTAAGTTCCAGTCTATATTTATTCATGGCCATTTGAAGCATGGTTGTTCTGGTCTCAAAACAGTCCATTAATTTTAATAGCTTTCTTCCCCGCCCCCACCTAGTGTACTGCAGTCATGTCTTCTCAGACTACATTTTACTAGGATAAAGAAGCCAAACTCTTAATCTTCTGTTTTATGATAGGCTTCCCACACCTCCTCTAGTATAAATTCTTCTTTTTTGAAAGTGGGTGACCAGAATTGTATGCAGTATTTCAGATCTTTATACAGTGGCATTAACAGTAATTCTTCCTTATCTTTACTGCAAGTTCTTACTTGATCTATCCTAAAATTGCCTTTCATTATCATATTAAATTGTGGTTCTTATTCATCCTGTGATTGACTAATGCAGACACCCATGTTTTCTCTTTTGTCATTTCCAGCTGATGAAATCACAGTTTATGACAGAAATTCTTACTGGTCTCTAAGTGCACAACATTTGCATTATTACTGTTACTTGGATTACCTGAGCAGGGGCCTGGACTGGCTGACTTTCTAAGGTCTCTTTTAATCCTACTTGATTTCATTCCCATTTTCTGGCTATAGTATTCAGGCTTATCTGTTTTTCCCCCCATATGATACTCTGGTCTTTGTCTGTATGGACAAAGTCCCTCCCAACCTACTGTCATCATCAGATTTCATTAGCGGCTGTTTTGTGACAAGTTTATTAGTAAACATATTTATTGAGATTGGTCCCAAATTGGTTTCTTGAAGAACTCCATTAATAGAACCAGTTTTCCCGAAGAGAAACATTGTTATACAACCCAGTTGGATCAGTTAGAGTAAGTATGGATGACACCCAGGGTGCTATACATCAGGACTGAACTCCTGAACTAAGACTAGAAGAATCATACGAGTCCACTGAAGGAGGAATCTTATCTGAGGAGGTCTTCACTTGGACAGAGCAGAGATAATATGTATTATTAGTCTTATAGAGAACTTCCTGTGAAGTAGTGAGCACCTTCAACTCCCTCTCAAACCAAGAGATATTGAGGGCATTCAGCATTCCTCAAGAGAGGTACTACACTCTTAGCAGTGGGCATTAAAGGTGAAATATGGCCCTCGTTATAGTTTTTACAGACTTAGACTAATAGGAATGTTTCCAAATTAGAAAAAGTTCCAGTGTTACCATTTTTAAAGAGCCATTACCCTTTCGTATCTGGATTCTAAATATTGCTACTATCTGTTAGTCTATAAGAACTTGCATGCAACAGAAGGTAGCAATTATAGTTGCTTAGTCTATTCATATTTTTCAAAAAGAGAATTGTATGTTATGAAAAACAGATTAGATTTAAAAAATACTTTAAAAACTCAAGTCTTTGAAAAGTATCAGTGATAAAGGCTTTAAACATGCACATAATTTTAGAATTGACAACAAAATGTTTTTAGTTTTCCCTTTTACCACAAGGAAAAAAAAAACTCCTCTATTTTAAATTTAAAATATTAATTTATACTCCTTTTATATTAATTTTAAACTCCTTTATTTTAATGTAAAAGAATTTAAGCCTTTATTTTGCTGGAAATGTTAAAGAAGATAATCACAACATGTATTAAACTAGTGTGCGTCTGCTTCTAATTTTATTTAATCCCATATTTAATCTCTTAGTCCCTATTTGAGTGTCCAAGAGAACCGAGACTGTTCTCATTTGCACACCAGGGCACATTTTCTCTTGAAATATGATCCTGTATTTCATCTAGAATGGGAGGGAAAACTACCCTTCACATCTGACAAGGTTTAAGAGCAAGCTCTCCATAGTCCAGTCTATCAGCATCTCTAAAGAGTCTATTGTCTTAGTGACAAGACACTGAGGGCATAGACAGATGCTAGGGCCATGCTCTAACTCATGGTGCTTGATATAAAGCACCATGAATTAGAGCCCCCCTCTCCCAACCCAACAAAAGTTCACCTGCTGTGGGGGAGGGAGGGTTGGAGCCAGCCTGCATTGGCCCTGGCCACCAGGGGCTGGGGAGCACTTCAGCAGACTCCAAGAAGGCTGCTGAACCACACCTCTTCCCAGCCCTGCCTCCCTGCCCGCAGCTCCAGGACTGTCAGTTGGGGAGAGAGCTCCTGGCTGCTGAATGGCCAGGGCTAAGGAGGGATGGGGGAATGGAGTCCCTTTGCCTTGTGCCTCCCCCCCCCTCCCCCTGCTACACCAGCTGGAGTACTGGTGGGAGCCATGTCAGCTCCCCACAAGGCAAGGGGGCTCTGTTCCCCCACTCCCACTTCAGCTCTGGCCATTCAGCAGCTGGGAGGAACCAGCAAAGAACTCCTGGCTGCTGAAGGGGGGAAGAGGCCCCTTGCCTCAAGGGCCTGGCCCAGCTCCCCACAATACCCCAGCTGGGGTAGGTGGCTGGGACCAATGAGGGGGCTCTGTTTCCTCCCCCCCCCCCCACCTTTAACTCTGAACATTCAGCAGTTGGGAGCTCCCTCCTGTTTTTCCTCCCCTCTCCACCACCCCCTTGTGCAAAAACATTAACCCTGGAGCAGACACAAGTTTCCTAAGGTGATCTGCTTTACAGTGCTTTAATGTAACATCTGATTGGACCAGAGTTAATTTTCTTATAATCTGCCATTTTAAAAGCACTCTGCAACCATGCACATATGTTATGGCCTGGCTGTAGACCACTTTCAGGGGTCAGATCACTTGAAAAATGTCACTTCTGTTTGTGTCCTGAGACAGCATTCAGTGGCATAGATAGATAGAAATGTTCTTCTTCATAGAAGATGAAGGAAATAATAGTTAAATTAGGACTCTCTTTGCAAAGCTTTCCACAGACTAGAACATCATCTTACACATGGACATGCAACGGAGGAATGTCAGACTTTACACGCATCATGTAGACTAAAAATCAATGGGCCTGAATCTAGAATTTAGCAATAAACAAAGTCTAAAGAAAAAAACAAGCCAAGGAGTCCACAATAGATTTGCATCCTACAGAAGGAAAAAACTAAAATTGGTGTTTTTCATTTAAATCAATACATATGGAAATGCTTTTATTCTAATAAAAGATTTCTTTTTGAATACTGAATATAAAAGTTGTCAGTCTTATTTTAAATACAGTTTAAGACCCTGGTGAGCCAGAATGTGACCTGAACTGAATGACTTACAGGTCAAGCTCCTAAATAGCTTAAAACTTAGTTCAGGCAAAGTCCCATTGACTTTATTGGAGCTTGGCTTAGTGAGGTGCTTAGGAGTTTGCCCATCGACTCTTAAAATGAAAGTAATACCCACATTAGAATTCTTTATCTGCCATGTAAAAGGAGCATGCAAAATACTCTCATTTCCCCTCATTCCCTTCTCAACCCTCTAATTATGCTATTGATACTAGATAATGGACCAAATTCACCACTTTCACATATGGATACACCGCCACTGAATTAAATGTTGCTGTGCCATCTCCTGTGGTGAATTAGACCCATCTTCTTCTTTGGAGAGGAAAACAGCAGTTTCTGGAAATCTCTCATTTTTAAATAACTCCTTTAAGCAACATGGGAATTCAAAGAATCCTGCTGAATCTTTGACTGCCTCTAACTGTGTAGATAATAGAGCTTGCTGGAAAGCAGTCTTTTCCTCCTGTGACACATTTTTAAGTTTTGTGTTTTGTTTTGTTTTGTTTTTAACTTTTATATTAAATTGAGATGAGAACATTTATGGAAGGGGAAAAAGTCTCTTTTGGGAAAACTGAAATGGAATTTTTCAGCTGGCTGCCTGGGCTGCTCTGTTCAGCAGGCTGCCCACCCCCTCACCCCAGGCATCCTAGGAGTTGGGCAAACTTAGGAGCCAGCTACCACGCAGTGGAGGAGCTTGGCAGCCTAGCTAGGGAGTGGCTGTCTTGACTGTGCCTGTCTCCCAGCTCTCCAGGCTGTGGAGACAACCCAGGAGTTTCAATTCACAGGCTCCAAGCAAGTAGGATGCCACAGAACTAGGGAGCCTAAGAAACCACAGCTTCCAAACTGGTGGAGGAGCCAGGGGACTTGGGGAAGTGGGTGACTGGGTAGCTGGTTTCCAGCCAGAGTTTTAGTGCAATTGACATGTTTCTGTGGAACAGTTTGATTTTTCAATGTTCAGCATTTTCATATGGAAAAATGGTCTGCTGGAAAATTTTCAATCAGCTTTACTAGACAAAAGCAAAGGCTTAGAGTCCCAGTGAAGGGAGTGTTGTGCCTGTGTTTGTCAGCTTCACGACTGAACTTGTCATTCTTGCCAATGTAATTTCCAGGTTGGAATTATTGCAGTATGCTTTAACTTGGTAACTTAAGAGTGCAGACACACATAACATTTATATCATTTTAAATGAGCTTTAAGCTCCAAGGACACATGCTCTGGGGTGGGGCAGGAATGGGGCGGGCTTTAATTAGGTTTTAATTAGTTGATACACTAGACGCTCTGGGCACTCTAATTAAAATTTCTGCAGCGTCTAGTATATCAGCGTCCCCACTCTGAAAAATGGTGGCGGAGACATGCACTCCCCAGTAGACCCAGAAGTACTTCCAGTCCACATGGGGCCCCCCCACCCCATGCTCCTGTGGGATGCTCCATCTGCCCCACCATTGCAGCATTCACTAGCCATGCCTGGATGTAGAAAAAACATTTAAAGCTGTGTTTATGGCCTAATTGCTGATTCTCCGAATCAGCCTCGAATCTTCAGTTTCAGATTCAGCCAAATCAAATTGGTGACAGTGATCTGAATTTACTAATTGAATCACTGTCCCTGATATGGGCCAAATCCTAATCCAAATCGAATATGGCCCATTTTGCATTCCCCTAATGTTTATGTTGAATCTAGTAGTAGAATAACCAAACCAGGTATTCTTGTGGCAGTGACTGAGCATGTGCATATAGCAGGCACAGGTCCCACATTCACTGTATGGTTATGTTTATTAAGTTTGGGTTGTCAGTTGCAGCACTGTCAACATGGACTAATTCCATTGTGGAGCTGTGCATACAAGTCCTTGCTGCATCCTGACAGCAGGAAACCATCTTATTATCTGTACACAAAACCTGGAATGTTCCTAACAGTGCAGGGAGTGCAAGTGGCCAGGTGGAGCTTGGTAGGGTGGAACTCCAGTTGGTACTTAGAGTACATCTGAGTATCTGGGAGGGGTTGACTCAATTTGCAGTTTTATCCAAGTTCTGAGTGTTCTTTGCATCCTCAGAGATGGCTGCTAAACTCCAGCTGAAGGGTAGGACACTGTGGCAGGGCACTATTGTTGCCTGCCACTTTAAGGGTTGTAGCGGGCAGCATCCAGGTGCTTGATTGCAGTGACTATTTTGAGACCAGGCTATATAGGGTGAAGCAGCAGTTGGCTGCTGGCCTGCTGCGAGAGAGAGACATCAGTCAGATGAGCTGAGGCTCAGGAATATCTTGGAGGTATATGTGCTGGGGCTATGGGGATGGAGGAGTCCCCAGGTCCTGGGAATGACCTAAAACTGCACCCTGCCAGGGTAGGGAGGCCTGGGGGGACTGCTGGTGGCATGGCAGCCCTATGTAATGTCAGGACCACAAACCTCCATGATTTAAGGTGAGTAGTGGGTGCCTAATCACATCCAGGCCCCACACAGTCCTGGCTGGGGAAAGCACAGGCCAGTGAGATCCTTGAAAGGCCTGAGGCTCATTTGGTCAGTGGAGTTGTGAGGGTTAAAAGCAGGCAAGCAGCTTAGACCTAACCCGAGGTACCTTGACTAGCCCATGCTGGGGCCAGGACCCAGAGAAGGGTTGAAGGGCCAGGGGTCCACCATGAGAGATGCCCAGAGAGCAAGAGGCTCGGGATCCTGACTGGCCTGAGATGTGACCAGGGCCTAGGGGGGAGCCAAAGGTCCCAGAGAGGGGACCACAGCTAATGGGGTGAATGGTACAGCTGAGTTTAGCTGCCTGGAATGCCATCTGTGAAGTTTGGGTGGCAGTGTAGGGGTGGAATGGACCTGCAGATAGGCCCCTTAACATTGAGGTTCAAAATGGGCAGCCTCCCACTGAATAACATTGTAATTATTTATCAACAAGGCACAGCAGGCGAGAGAGGTGGGTGGTTAGCTCAGAGACAGGTGGGCGGGCTGACATCAAACCGGCCCTGGGAAGGCACCCTGGTACAGGCACTCAAAGAGCATTTTCTTCCTTTTTTCTGAATGAATGACATCTGTATTGCCAGCACGAAAGAAGCATGAAAGAAGAGGTGAAATGCAAAAAGAAACTGGCCAGCACTATTAAGAGAAGTGTTCAAATTTAATTTAGTACTTAATTTAGGTGTTCTTGCCTATGCTCAGGGACTTACCCAAATCAGGAGGTACGAACTAAGATACTTCTGCATGCATTTATGGCTCTGTATATAATCTACCCAGGACCTCCAGTTGCAGTCAGTTAAAACAATCCGTACAGTCAAGAAAAATGTGGTTATGAATGAGAAGGAAAAAGAGAGCAAGCAAGCCATATCTTGGGGACTGTGTCATAGGGCAAGGCTGAAGGGATAGCAAGGCATAGAGCATAGTATGGTAGAAAATATTAGAGCTAATAATTTTTTCCTTTTCTGTTCCTCAGGATACAAAGGAAGCCCTCCAACATTGGGACTCTACTGCAAAGCCTCTTTAGCCTCCTTTGTAAACAACTGGGCTAAGTACAAACAGTCAAAAAGCCCAGGACAGAAGTTTCATAAACTGGTTTGACTCAAATCAGTTCAACCAGGTTTATCTTAAACCAGTTTCAGCCATTTTGAAACTGGTTTACGTGCACTGAATTTCTGTTCTGTTACAGATTTAAACTAGTTTCTGATGACTGAAACCAGTTTATGTGTAACTTCTGCCCCTAGCCCTGTTGTTTCAGATGACAACGTGTGCCTGGTGTTTCCCCTAGGCAAATTGCCACTGCAGCATATTCGCTCACTTTTGTTGCAGAGACCATGGAATTGTGCAGTTTTGGGGGTGGTGCTTGGATGTATTAGGAAAGTAGGCTCAGGGGCAGGCCCTCCAGGATCAAAGTGATAATTAAGACAGGGGGAATTCAGTATAGTAGCCGTTCCCTACTCCTTGAGGAGTACAGACATGCAGAGTGGATTCTAATGTGGGGCTGAAGAAACTAGGTTGCATCAAGAGGAAATAAAGGGGCATGGGGGTGGTTGTGCTCGTTTTTAGATTAGCTGGTATTATCTAATGAAAATGTGGTAGATTTTACTATTATGCTTAGAAGCAGTGCTGCAAAAGACATTTCAAAGTATATCCCTTACAGGGTCACACTTCGTTGTCATTGAATACTGAATAAAGCACAAGCTAATGCCAGAGAAGATTGGGGCAGCTGTAAATTTTCACTGTTGTAAAAAAAAAATAAAGCAGGCGGAGGAGAGAGCACATGTGAGCACAAGCACTTGTAAATTCTCTCATAACTGTTAACATTGTTTGTGATTTGATCCTTTCTAAGAATTATTTCTAGTATCTAAAACAGGGATAATCTGCAGCTCAAAATAAAATGTTTGAGGGGATTAGCTATCTCTCCCATTCAGACCGATAGTGATAATTCACACTTCACAAGTCTCCCAGTAACTAGCCTGTAATAACTTTGGTAAGGTTAATAATTACCCTATAAAATTACCTGGCACTTGAACTGGCAGCCAGTTTTACTGCCTGGAGGTGACTGTTAAACAATCTGTGTCTATTGGCAAGCAACACTGCATGTGTAGCTTTGAAACTCCTTTCTCACAATGGGTATGTGAAACTGTGGTAAAATCACCTAAGTTGATTGCCTATTGCTGTCTCCTGTGCACGTTTATCACCTCAGATAATGGGGCAACTATAGACCATTCTCTCAAAGGCAATGCCCCACCTACCCCAGCTAGGTTTTGGAAAAAAGAAAGGGTCATTAGTATTGATGACAATGGCTGCTGAGAGATTTGGGCTTTGATCCATAGCTATAAGGAAGACATTTATCACTACTGCCAGGGCAATCTCTATGCTGTATCTTGGTCCAAACTCTGTGAGGGGTCCAAGATGTCAGCAGATGTCACTTGTTGTTAGCTTTTGCTGATGATTTTGCTTAGGAGAGGGCAGGGGGTAATGACAGAACAGTGATTGACAAGGTTATTTTCATAAAGTGTTGTTTTCTTGTGGACTAAATGATCACTTTTTTCTAGACAATATCTAGTTTAAAGAGTCTCCTTTTCTGAAGGAGGTATTGATCATCTGCATTTACCATTGGGACAATTGGCCTTGTTGGTTTTCTGTAGTCAGGAGAGAGAAGATTTTTTTCTCAACTACTAGCACCCCTCTACCTCAGAACTATTAGGCTTTCCCTAAGGTGAACTTGGTTTACTGGTAATGGAGTTGTTACAGATCTCTACTCTGGTATAAGGGTTGCTGTTTCCCAGAGGTCTTATTCCACCTTCAGCTATTTCTGAGCGGAGTTCTGCTGCAGTTCCATTCCATGATGAGCTCCAAGTTGATGAACCAAGTCACAGTAATGGACAATTCTGACATTTTTTACTTCCTTCTTGCAAAATCAGTTCTCAAATTTAAGGTTCTAGTTTACTCGGATGAACACAGAAAGAAGTACAGGTTGTGGGAAACTTCATCACATATGTAAGCGATTGTGAACGCAGGTGCCATGGCACCCTGGGATGCTGTGAGACCCTTTTAAGCGTGCTGCAGGTTGCTGTGCAATATCAATGCTCTTAGGGGTGAAAACATGCTTCACAAGATAAACCCAGAAATTTCAAATAGGAATCCATAATGTCAAAAGCATTTTGGAACTGTTGTGGTCCCCCTGAGTTCTTTCCAACAGAAGAATTGCTGTATTATTTTTCTGCAGTCAAAAAAACAGTGGAAGTTAAGAGCTGGCATTTTCTGAGAGGGTGCCTTGAGTGTAATGAAGGGTGCCTTCAGTCTAAAAAGGTTGCTAACTACCAGTCTATGAACGTCCAGTGCTGGAAACCTACTGTAAGGGGTAGTATTAGCTAATATAAATATGCCATATTTTCTTGCATATAACACACACCTTTTATTTTTTAAACAGCTGCTGGAAATGGTACTGTGCATTGTAAGCAAGAAATATGGTAACAGCAGCTTCTGCTACTTACCATGCAAAAGTGAAAATAATCTGCACATGATCTACAGGAAGCCTAATAATGATCAGGCTCAGTTGCTGCTACTCAGCGATTTACTACAAGATCTTTTAAAATCCATCCTGACTTTCAAAAAACAAATCATATATCTTCTTATGGGGCATGTGGTATGTGAGAAATATGGTAAACATCATATCTCAACGTCACTGGCAGGTCATAAAGAAGGGTCAGGAGTTCTCAGAAAACTTGGTAGTTATCACTATGTATTTATTAAGAAAGAGCCATCAATTTACATGCTACTGAATTTAGCCTCCAATCCTCCAGTTAAATATGCGTTAAGGCTGTAGCTTGGCATCCTGTTGTGCTCATGAAGATCTGACTTCAGGAACAGTGATATCTATCTATATCATCTTAAAGTAATATTAATGCCCAAAAACAAACCCATGTTGTATGCAAATAGGAGCTGGTTTGAAAATGTAACTGCAAGAATCTGATCAAGAGAATGAAATATGGACTTTAAGTTGAGTTGTACTCGGTCTTTCCATACCAAACCTCACCTTTAAGGAAAAATAATGGTGCTGTATGTTAGTAGAAATAGATGTGTTTCTTATTTCAGTCTTAAATTAATGTCCTTACTTCGATTGGCTTAATGTGGACTCTTCTTAGGAGATGGAACAGGTTTTTCTTTGTGGTGTGTTAATTTTTACACTTTCCAAAGACCCAATCCTGAAGCACCTCTTCTTATGAAGAAGTGCCATTGATTTCAGTAAGGGATTAAGGATCCAGTTTGCAGCCAGATTATTTGGTTTCAGCAGGAATTTTTCAGTGCTTGAATGAATGGGACACTGAACCAGGGGCAAGCAAGTTGGGTGCTATTTCCAGCTTTCCCAGTGTCTTACAGTGTGACTGTGGCTAAGTCACCATTACCCCTCTGTGCCTCAGTTTACTGATAAAACTGGGATAATGATGCTCACTGCTGTTTTGTCAAGTGCTTCAAAAGCAATAGATGAAATGCATAATATGATCTGGATCCTGAAAGGTCCTGAGCATTTTGGTCATGCTTAAGTACTCAGCTGAAGTACAACTATGGATGGTCACATCCTTTCAGGATTGAGCCATGTTCGACCTAGATCAGTGTTTCCCAAACTTCTGACACATGAGATGCACTTTTTTCTGCATTAAAAGTGGCCATGCATTTTACTGTTACACATGAAAAGGGGTGGGTGTGCATGCATGTGGGTGTGTGTATAAAAAACATATAACCTATTCCATTCCCCTGCCAGAGGAAATCATTCCATTGCTGAGATGTACTGTTAAAAATTACACCAAATCCATCTTCCTTAAGCAAAGAATTAATCTCTATACAGCAGTGGCAGTCACTAGCTGCAGGTGCCACTGGAGTAGCTGGCGCAGGTGCAGGGTGCTGGATGAGGGAGGAGGGCACTTATCTCCTCACACAGGGGGATCTTGTGGCATGCTTGCATCGCTCTCACTGCACACCCTTTGGGAATCACTGATCTAGATATTGCAATTACTCACCATAAGTAAGATTTACACAACCGAGTCTGAAGTTAGGACTTTAGAATTTTGCTCCATGCCGCTGTAGTAATTGGACAGAATTTGCACTGGCAAGGATGACAGTGCTTCCTGAGAAGCTGAATAAATTGGGGTTTAGGCCCTTAGGCTCACCACATACCCAAAGCAGACAGTTGTCTTTCAGAAATGTGTTGCCTGTCACTTTGTACCACTTAATTAAAAGGAATGTCAGACACTTCTGAAAAGATGCTGAGTGAATTGTCAAATGCAACAAAGAAAGAAAATAATTTAGGTAAGGAATAAAGTATGTAAATTATAACACCCATCCTTCCCTTCTTCAAACCACAACTATGATCATTTTAAGTGATTTTTGTCTGGCATTTTAAACTGTAATGTGATTCTCTTGTTCATTCCCTGGCAATATTCCCTGAAATATTCCATTAAGTGTTTTCAATTACATGACAGTCCCAATAGGTTCTGAGTAAGAGGTTTTAAAAAGGTATCTTATCCAGTACATTATCTGATGTAGTTTGAATGCTATCAATGTTACAATAAATAAAGATAAATTAAGTAATACAAAAAAGTGCTGTTCCTCTGAATCAATAGACTGGGTAGTAGCTGAACAGCTCTATGTGAGTATTGTTCTATTTAGAGAAGGGTTTCAGAACTTGGCACTGGAGTGAGTTTTTTTTTATTTATACCTAGTTTCCACTGGCTTATATCAAAGTCTAGTGCAGGAATAAAAACAGAATGAAACCTAAACTACTTTATTATATCTGAAAGCTTGGATGAATGTATTTTTGAAAGCTATGAAGGTACATTATGTGTATCGTAACACCAATTACTGTTTCAAGGTGCAGTTGTGTGTGGGCTGCTGAAAGAGGCGGGAGAGGCAAAGTACTAGGGTTGAGCATGTGGCTTTCTTGATCAGCACCAGTGCAGAATGATATGTATTGGTGATCCTTATTATTACAGGTACAGCAGATCATGTTGTTCATTCAATATAATATATTAGCTAACTTTAAGCCCCCATTCTGCAAATGCTTGAGTATGTGTATAGCTTCGCTGGTACAAAGATTATTTGAGCAGGACTCAATCCATGTCTGGGTTGATAACTTCCCATACCAAGTAGAACTTGGCTTCCTACTGAACTGGAAGGAGGAAAGCTTTGTTCATGCAAGATTGTACTTGGCGAATTTGCTCTGCGTCTCAACCCTAATGTCAATTTGGAAGGTGGCACTTGGGAGCCCCATAGTGTCACCTGACATGGTACATTAATAGCAGATATGGGCCCTCACAAAAAAGTTAAGTTGTTTTTATTTCCTTGTTCACAAGCAGTCCACAATATTTATGCTTGCAAACAGTTTACAAATTGTTGATTATTTTGGTAGATAGAATTTGCTGTTTGACGGGTATAACAGCCTATCTAACTCACATGGTATTACATTTATCCCCTAAGTGAATGACCTTAATGTTGTTTATTACTTATGCTTCTAATAGAAGTAGTGGAGGCAAAAATCCTAATTTAAAGATAGTGTTTGATAAATTAATAAGAGATGGTTGCCTGTGAGTTTGCAGGTGGACTTAATCCAAGAGGTCCCTTCAGTTCCTATGTCCAATCTCCCTAGAAAACTCTGAGTAGCAAAGTCTCATGCTTACTGTTGCTTTGGCTCTGCTCTTTCACATCTCTCACTTGCACCCCTGTATGTGGAAAACCCTTTTAGCTTTCACAGTAGGAAGTTATGGAAACCATCTTTGGCTATGGATTTGATGACAGCTTGGCTGTCAGGAAAGCTGGTAAAGAAAGGAAAGCTTCATCATTGTCCAATTCTCTTGGTCTCAAGCTTCTTAGCTTCTTGTCGTGTTTTAACAAAGATTTATAACATACTGACTGGTAAAGGCCCAAGGGTTCTGAAAAGCAAAGGTTGTGGGGGAGGAAACAAAAGCTGCTAATAGAAATGTAACATTACATTATGATAATTAGCATGAAATGTGAAGATTTTTATAAATTGCTTATCTGTTTTAATTATTCCTGAGATGTCTGTAATATTAATGCATGGATAAAGAACGGTTAATTGGAAAATAAATGAGAGATCCAAATGTATTGTTTTCCCTCTGTGTATATCAAGGGAAGCCATGGTATTAAATCTCGAACTTCCAAATTCCTGTTGTTATAATTTAGAAACGTGCAAATTAATCAAACATTTATTATAAAAAACAAGCCTTGTCAAATCCCAATTCTGATGGATTAACTAGCCAAGGACTGCTAATGCTGTGGAAAATGTGCTGTTTGCTTCATTTTTTTAAACAATTCCTTTGTCATGACCCTCACCTGAAATGCTGTAAAAAAAAGTTTCCCCCTGAAAGCAGCTTTCTGTAAGTGACATTTTCCTCCTTTTTTCCGACTGTCTGTTTCACAAATTTGAATTTCCCCAAAATACAATAGTATGTTTTAAGCATGAACAAGATGATTATAGGATGACAGATTTTTTTCCCCCTTTAAGCTTTCTTCAGAGATATTACAAAGCAGAATTATATATCTACTTCATCATCTTTGTGAAGAAATGCAGAAAACACTCAGCTGAATGGATAGCCAGGGACATAAAAATTAAAGAGAGAGAGAGAGAGAAAAGAAGAAAAAACACAAGAAATATGGCAGATACAGAGGTAAACATTTTCAAATCAGAACTGGAACTCAGAGTTTCTGGTCTGCTGCAGTTTCATGTTTATTAAAAGGGATTTATCCTGGAATCATCAGAGCTGAGGCCACTAGCTGTTCAGTTCTCCTCCATTTATCTTATTGATTTTCAAGTTATGAGGATTACAGGAATCCAGTCATGCAGGCTCTCCTCCCCCACCTTGCCTTTAGACTCCATTAAATACACAGTCTGTATACCACATGGAGCTTCCCCTTCTCCCCCATTTTAGTTGTACTCTAATAAGCACACAGCTAATGCTTATCAACCTGTCTTTCTTACAGAAATGTGATCATTTCTTCTATGGATTTCATTTTTTCAGGGGAAAAAAGGTTGTAATGAAAATCCTCAGGAAAGCAGCAAGATTAACCTACAGATTAATGTACACACTGGCTATGTGGAACCTATTAACCCCTGGATGCATAATTGTTAATTGCTAAAAGCTATCAGTCTCATAATTCTAAGCTTAGTTTTGAAAGCTCTGTCCCTTCTGAGCTGCTAGACATAACGTTAATTTTAACATTAAAAAAACACACAGAGAAAGTTAATACTCTTAAGAAAAGCCAATTTGACATAATTTTTTGTCTAAGAAAAGTGCATTGGCAGCAGAAATGCAAGCTTGCACAGTGTTGGCCTATTTATACAGCTCAACCATGACTGGAACTCTCTGTTGTGAGAAGTATTTAGTTTACTCTCCATATCCATTTCTGAGTTCACTCTGATCCACTGCAGTGAAGGAGAACTTTTCTGTTGGCATTCACAGCTTGGGAGAAGGCTTCCAGTGTTTGGCCTCTGCTCAGGCTGCCAATAGTGCTTTCAAATAAGGCCCTGATTCTGCAATGAGTACTGAATCATTGTGACTGTGAAGAGCACAGTTGACATCAGCTTCTTCAGTGGAGCTCTGTTACATGATAGACAACCTTCAGTGTGTTGCTCATTGCCAGATCATGAAATGTAATGTTAACGTTAATGTTTATTTCATGGACACCTGTTCACTAGGAACCACACTGAAGCTAACAATTCATTTCGTTTAGATGCTTAGGCATCCATGGTATTCATCACCTATTTCAAGATCTACTTCTGTCCCTCACCACCTCTGTTCCCTTTTCTCTGACTGGAGTTACCCAGCTCATATAAGATGTTTGTATTGAACCTTTGCAACTATTGCATTACTTTTTTGTGAAGTAACAGTTGTAGAATGTGTCTAGTAATTTCCTTCCTACTGACTACTCAGTCTTCTTTCATGTGTTATTCTTCATCATTCCTCTTAAAGATTAATTTTAAAAAGGAATTCAAGGTCATGACTTGGTAATCAAAATATTGACCTATGAGTAAGAAGGAAACTTCCAGCTACCTCTCCTTTTATGTTGATGTAGTCTCCAAGGGTGCAAACAGATGTTGCCTTCGTACTGCTGTAAGAATTTTTATGGTGGCACAAAACCTGAGAAAACAGATGTCATAGCCTTTTGTCATACCGCAGATGCCTACATTTGTGGGTGCGACAATTCCTACTCATAGTTTGTACTGCCTTTTGCAGCCAATGTCTATTTGCTTATGGCAGGAGAATGCGGGCAGACTGGGACTGCCTACACTCTCTAGCTGCCCTGTGCAGGTGCTCCCAGGGCTTCAGGGACCCAATTCTGTATGCTTTGGGAACCCCCACGTGGGGGAATTCCCAGGACACACACCTGCAAATACAGAGGAGAGACACCCGCTTTGCAGAGTATTCCTACAGCACACAAATCTGAGCATGTCTGTCCAAGTGCAGAGGGGGCAACACCCCACAGGGGATCTCACAGTGTATATATCATGGCATGCATGTGTAGGCAGGGGAATGGTGGGGTACCCTTGGCTGTTGTCCCACAGGATTGCACCCCTGAAGCTTCAGGACCAGCAGAGGCCTGACCCCACAGGACAACGGCCCTGTGGATTTCTGTAGACACCAATCAAGTGAATCAGCTGTGCTGGGACACGTCCTGGCACAGCTGATCCCAAGACAAACAAGATATCTGTTTGTATCCCAGCTCCTTAACCACAAGTATATTTCCCTCTGTTTAAGATGTTTGTAGCTCTTATATAGGCATTGCAAAAGTCCAGCTCTAGCAATATGCTGTCAAACATTTCTTTTATGCATAGTCAGAGTAGCTAATGCAATTCAATGGGATATTATGGCTAAGAAAACTCTGTCCCTTATCACAAATTAACTAAAACCAGACTTTTGTATGGAGCTCTGATATATTGATTTTGCAGATCTTAGAATACACAAGTCACTTTTTTTGGTATGTATTCCAGTAATAATTCTTGACTTCTGTTAGCCAAGCAATGCATTGCTCTGTATCCATTATGATTCTCTTTCTCTTTCCCCCTCTCTCAATGCATTTGCCTATATTATAAGCCAACATCAATGAAACTTTGAATAATAGGCACTGGACATGATTTATTATTGATTTAGGCTGGACATCAGGAAGAACTTTTTCATGGTCAGGGTGGCCAAAATTTGGAATGGCTTCCAAGGGAGGTGGTGCTCTCCCCTACCTTGGGGGTCTTTCAGAGAAGGCTGGACAGGCATCTGGCTGGGGTCATCTGAAACCCAGCCCTCTTTCCTGCCCAAAGCAGGGGGTCAGACTTGTTGATCTGTTGAGGTCCCTTTCAACCCTAGCATCTATGAATCTATGACATACTTTTAATCTCAATATAAGAGGTTTATTATAGACAACAAAGTAGAAATTAAAAACATGATAACCTGAGATATGTAATAGCATCTCTAATGCAGCTAACAAAAGTTGTGTGTGTATTTTTTTACCCAGGGAGGTAGCTATTAGGGCTGTGCAAAGCTTTGGGTGCTGATTTGATTTGGAGGAGATTTGGCTTGATTCGGCAGCCGAATCTCTAAATCCAAATCAAATCAGGAGACCAAGTAAAAGGTCCAAATTGATTTGAAGCTCTCTGAATCATTTTGGAAAAGATTCAGTGAGCTTCAGAGATTTGGGCAGTCCCTGTTGGCTGCCACAGGGAGCTGGACCCAGACTCTATGCTGGTAAGTAGGGGGCTGGAGGAGGGGGGAGGGAACGTGGTGTGGGGCAATGGGAATCACGTCCCTGCCAGGCAGCAGCTGGTGACTGGGGGATTTTCTTTTTTAAAGAGCCGGGAGCTGGGACTGCGAGAGTGGATGGGGGATGAGGACTCATGACAGACCCCCCACACATCACGGGGCAGTGGGGGGCAGCAGGGATCACCCCCCCCCCGCCTGGCAGCAACCGGTAAGTGCTGGGCTTTGTTTTCCCAAAGAGCCAGGAGCTGGGGCCAGGTGGGGCAGCCACTGATGGGCCTGGGAGAGCAGGTGGGGGATGGGGCCAATTTGCAGATTCAGCCAATTTGGTGGTGACTGAATCTCCGAATCAGATTCAGCTGAATCTGATTCAGGACAATGATTCAAATCACCGAATCCAATCACTGTCCCCCGAATCGGCCAAATCTGAATCCAAAGCAAATACTAGCCACTTCACATGGGCCTAGTAGCTATCACTATAGAGTAGTTTGTAGCCCACACAACATGGCACTAGGGTTTACAAAGTGGGCAGTGTCCAGTGCGATAGATCCAAAAGAAACGCTTTTTCCTCATTCATCATGCATCTTGTATATTAATAGTTTTCATAGTCTTTATTTATCTATCATGCATAGAGTGCAAGTTGAAAGCAGCACAAGGTAAATGATGTAAGTCCAATGCAGTAGGAAAAAAATTATAGAGCTATATGATTCAACTGTATTACAATATGTATGCAAAAGAACCAGATTAGAATTGGACATATAATCTTAATGTCACCATTTCCTTATTTGTGATTACTTACTTATGCAATTTTAATATTATTTTAATGCATTTTAAAAGAAAGGGTTGGATGTTTCTTACTGAACTAGATAAACATTCAAATAATTGGGACATTATAACAATGTTTATTAATTTGTGTTCTTCTTCTTCTCTCTCCCCTATGGTTACTTTTGTTCTGTATGCTTTTTTCTGAAGTTATCCTTGTTTCTCTTTTATTATGCAGAGAAGGTATACTCAGTGTTTCATGTGTCTAGACAAATACACATAGAGCAGACATGATATATCATGTTCATGTGTACATACGCATGTATGGCTGATCACCTTATTTGCATATTTATAAAACACACATGCACACTCATGCACACACAGAAAAGCTCAACAGTATTTGAAAGTAGCACAGGTTTGTTGTAAACGTATATGTTTCTTCAATGCTTCCTTCAATTACCACCCACAGTGGTAAGTAAGCCTCCTTTCCCTGGTCTGTTCTGATAAAGCAGCCCAGCCATCACTGACCTGCAATCTCAGCAAGCTGATGGGCAGATCTTTTTCTGATGTGCATTTTGATGAGCCTTCTGTACAAATCCAATCTGAGATGCAAGCTAGCTGATGCATGGCTGGCCTCCTGTTCCTTATTTAAGGCACCATATTTTCATCATTCAATATACCAAATTCTGTTGATGGTCTTTGTTCAGACTAAATTGGAAAACAAAATATACGGGAGCTGATTTGATAAAGTTGGACACAGAGCAAGCAAAAAAAAAATAAAAAACCTGCACAAATTTTCAGCCATAATTTAGTACACAGATGGTAATGATAGGAGGTGTTGGTTGTAAGAAATGGGTTGATCAGGAAGATTTGCTTGACTGAATTTTGATTTTGTTTCCAGCAGACCTCCTCACATGGTATTGTTTATGCAAATATACCCTCTTTTCAAAAAGCGTCTGGCTTCAGAAAACCCCTGGCATTAGAGCACAAAAGCTAAGTTGTACAGCAGCTAACAGACCTGAAAAGGCAGGCTGAATGGAGCAATGGATGCAATATGCAGGCAGTCGGACAAACAGAAGAGTCATTCTTTTCTGGGTACCAGTGGTGTGTGGAGAAGGCAGCCTACCCTAGAGGCAGAAAGAAAAGGCCTTGAGAAGCGGGTAACTGCCCTGCTCTTATAAAGAAATGAAAAGGCTAAAGAGACTAGAGCCAAGGATTATAGACCCAAGTAAGCTAAAGAGATACAACTGCTTTAACTCCTTTTTTAAGGACATCTTGAGGGGTTCTTAAGTTTTGGGAGAGGAGAAGGGGGAATGAAAAGAAAAAAAAATCTGCTGCTTCCACAGTTTGCTGTGAGGTAGGAAAGATAAGATAGAGAAGGGACACATAATTTTTAAACTCAGACCTCTAGGAATAACTGGAGAGATTGTGCTTGTGCTGTTTGCTGAAGTAAACAATGAAAATGGCACACATATTCCTAGGTAACAGACATCTGGGTTGATGGCATGCACTGCAATAAGTTCTGAAAATCTGTTTTTTCTGTGCACTGTGCATATAAAATAGCAATCTAGCTATTTAGTAATATTGATTATCCACATGTGTACGTGTATGTATGCGCATATATGTGTGTGCACACACATGCACACACACAAACACAATCACACACACTATCTATAGTGATTCCCTTTACTGCATATGTAACAAAATATATATGGTAATATAAGTTATAGTATTTTTGCTTAGGATTACCTATTAACTAGAATTCCATTTCAAAGTACATAACAAGGGACAGAAACTATTATAAATGCTGAACATAATGTAACTTCTACATGAGTTTATTTTTCACACAGCAGGTAGCGTACCTCTGCTGATAGTCTAAGAACTTGGAAACAGCCAGCCATTTGGTGGTGGGAAGTCAGTTCCATAGCACTTTGTGATAAATTTTGCATTTTCAAATGGCTGGCAAAACCACTGACAAGAGAAACAAGTATTTTCTGTGGATTTCTTGTGTCTTGCTTCACTTAAAAAACAAATGTTTTCTTTGTAAAAAGCAGTGAATGTATTTTGCTAAAAGATGCATGGCAGTATATATATTTTCCCTGAGAGATGCATATCATCATATACAATATGGTTAGCACACAGCTCACATAGGCATTCAGAAACCTACTATATCAAATTGCATACACAAATACATATTCAATTGTAGCTGCATTGAATCTCTTTTGTTTTAGGCTTTCCAAGATGTTATTATTTTATAAAGAAGTAATCTACTTTGTTAAGTGAAATTTTTGCCAGTCTCATGTTGAATAAATTAATAATGTATTTTTAATTTCAATACTTCTGGATGTTCATCTCTTAAACAGAAGAACGAGTCTAGAATGGGTTTTAAAGGACATTTGGAGACAGTATGAACAGCCTTCAGAAAGCTTCTTGAATGTAGAGTTTACAAAATGTGGTCATTAATTCAATCTTACATCTTCTTTTTATGCCAGAAAATCTGAAAAACCGAGTACAAGAGACAGTGGCATCATCTGCATTTCAGTGGCCTGGCTTCAATGTAAAATACTATCTTCTTATCTCTCTCTCTCTCTCTCTCTTTTGTCCCTCACAAGAATAGTAAAAAAGACTTTTTTGGGCAGGTTAGTATTGGAGTAAGGGATTATTTGCCACCTGCCATGAGTCTATGCTTAGCATATCAATAAAAAAAATAATAAACTAATTTCAGACATATATGACACAGTTAATGTGGAAAGCCCATTGTTAGGAGAGGAATAGTATATTCCTATCAGTGGCTTTAAACAGCTATTCATCGTTTCTAAAGGGCAATTATTTGGAATCTATTAAACTGGAATTCATAATACCACTGCATACTGAATTTTAAATAGAAATCTGTATTTAGATGAAGGAATACATTAGTATAAGTCATTAGAGCACTGAAAATCCATGACTTGTTCATTTTTCACTCTTTTTTTTTGCACATAGTGTGAAGCACCAAGAATATAAACATTTAAAAAAACCAAAACAGATCATGTGCTCTTTTTTTCTTAGATTCAGTTATAGGTAACAAGGTATTCCACTCTTGTTTTCAGGGTATTTCAGTTATTACAAATTATTGTTTGGAAGAAAAAACATTCATGATGAATATCTTAGTAATTAAAAACAGAAAAATGGCGATAGTGATAAATGGATAGAAAACAAGATAGAAATATAGATAGATGGATGTTACTGCATTCTACTGTATTTAGTCAGTAGGATATACTGGAATAAAACCGCATATGAAATTTTAACAAGACAGCAAATGATAGACGTACAAGGCATATTTTGTCAGTTTTTTATATACTTTAATTCTAATGTTCTAGTTATTCAGAATCATATCTTGATGATCAGTTAATAATGAGCAAAAATAATCAAGCAGCAGAGAAAGATTCAGTGTAAAAAACGAGGGCCTCAGTGGATAGAGAACTGTTGAGCAGTTCAGGAAATTCTGATGCAGCTTTTACCTGAAAGCCCACAAACAAATAGGAATAAGTAATAATTCAGGGCCTAGGAAAGGTAGATAAGCTAGATGTCATCACAGTGTTACACATGGTTTGACAATAAATCCGGTTTAAGAAAAGCATGGCATGTGGCTCACCTGTGGTCTGTTTTGGAATTGTATGAACAGAGATCATGCCTGCATAGTCACTGTTAAACATCTTTTTTATTAAAAGCCTTTCAACTTCTGCATGTGTGGATCCATGCCCAAACATTGCACCAAGCAATGCACTAGCAAGAGAATAAATCAGCCAAAGTTGATTTATAGTAAACAATTAACCAATAGCCATGAGAAAAGGAGTTCTATAGCTGCTGCTCTTCAGGGTCCCTCCTGAATATTAATATGAATATACAGCTATGCTAAAAATAACTGTACTAAACAAATGTCCGTGCCTTGGTTTTGCAACTATGATGCATTCTTACTTCAGCATTGATGATATTTTGTTTGTTTCTTTATATCAACTGAAAGAAACTGGGTACTGACTCTGGTATGTTAATCTAATATTGAGGGGTCCCATGTAGTTATACTACAGGGAAAAGAGCACTCAGAGACTTCCGTAGCTTATGCATCTAGCTTATGCTCTGTATTGTCAGCTGAATTTCATTGATTCTGCTTACTGAATAAGTTGCTACTAGGGAATAGGGTGGCAGAACCAGCCCTAAAGAGAATACATT
The DNA here is from genome assembly GCF_030867095.1 of Alligator mississippiensis. Classification (NCBI taxonomy): domain Eukaryota; kingdom Metazoa; phylum Chordata; order Crocodylia; family Alligatoridae; genus Alligator; species Alligator mississippiensis. Next base: position 115,679,006 of record NC_081826.1, on the reverse strand, counting down.
AATCCAGTAAATAAACAGAGCCAGTAATGTGTGACATTTAAGTGACCAATTATAATTAACCAACACAAGTCGAACTCCCAACAGTCAGTATCAAATAGTCACAGTGATCTATGCGTGATTGAGAAGAGCTCTAAATATATTACTTCTATATGTAAAATATAATCGAACATCAATGATGAATGCATTTCAACAACAAATACATTTAAGAATGTGTGGATTTGCTCATAAATCTTTCATAAGCCCCAAAGAGCCTTAATTAATGAAGTAAACTGTTTTCCCAGATATTATAAGTACTAAGTCTGGGCAATAAGAAAAAAAGATATATATTTTTCTTCCCACGTAGTTATATTGTACCCTAACTAAAAATAATGGGTTCAAAATAAAGGACATCCTATTTATACCCTATCTGGGACCTTTCTGGTTTCCTTTCTACATCACTAAGTTTCATGAATAAGTCACTGGTGAAAGATCCCATTTTGGAAAAAAAAGTAGTAAAGAGCATAGGGACAGTGTCTGGATCTTAGCAGAAGCAGCAGCTGTGTGCTGAACAATTATATCTTACCCATAATATTGGTCCTTAATAATGAGTTTATTGCAAAAATGGGTTACAGGCATAAATAAAAAATGTAAACAGTGAAGGTATCTTACACAATGCTCTCTTTTAAGTTAAACCCAGCCAAAAGGATTTGCCATGCACATGTTGGAAAGCTCAGCCAATTTATGTATTAACAAATTATAAACCCCCTTAAAAGGAGAATTTCAACCCCTTTAATAGACTCTATGGCATGATTAATATATGATAATAGTAGTAGAGACGGTTGTATTGATAGATTGGAATATAAACTGGAATTCAAATATTTCCAATCCCAAAGTCTTTATTACGGTACAGTTATAATCAGGTGTTTTGTATATGCTACATAGAAAGGGTGTTATGAATTTTAATAGAGGTTGTGTGTTGTGGAAACACATGCAGCATACTTTTGGGTAAGGTCAGCAGAAGCTTTTATTCAAAAGAAACTACAGCTGTAGGGGGGACTCCAAAGTGACATGGATTTCCCAAGCACTTGAAAGGGGTTCCCCCCAAGAGCAAAATCAGGAGGCTTATATACTTTTTAACAGTCGCTTACAACTCACGTGATCATATAGTGAAATTAGCATGAAAAGCGGCTATAAACATTACTTCATTACTTCTTTGCTGTAATCAGGATGAGAACTTATGGAGGAGGCGAGGTTAGTTCACAAACCTCCTTCTTGCACCTGGAAATCAGAGTTGTACATACTTTTTGCTATCTTCAAGGCTGCGGTGAGCGAAGCAGTTGCAGAGACCAGCCCAGCCCCCCTACTGGGAAGAGCCCAGCACCACCCCCAGTCCCAGCCCTAGCCCTCAGTGGCAGTGTGCCCTGCCCCACACAGATCCAGGGCACACACCCTCGGTGCCCTCCCAGGGTGTGCACAGCAGTGGGATACACTCACCCCTCCCTGCGCCCCCTTGAGCTGCTCTTGGCTCTGTCCTGTGCCCCGCCCCACCCCGGCTGAGCAGTGCCTGCCCCAGCCCCACTCGCTCCTTCATGGGGAGGCCTTGATCTGTCCCCCCCACACCCCATCCCCCATAACAGATTTACCAGCCCAATGCTGGTCTCCAAGCTGCCCAGCTGCATATCGGAATTGGATCAGCATCGACCAATATGGCTCCTTAAAAATCAGCCATTGGTTTCAGCCCAAAAAATCTCTATTGGTGCACCCCTAGTTAAAATATGTCTTCTCACTCTGAAGTCTATGTAAAACATGCATTCATAGAAAAGAGTGTACATATGTCTGGAAAGACATGAAAACTTATGGGACTAATGAAGTGCACAGAATACAACTTTGTTTGGGTTTTTCTGCAGTTGCAGAGAAGTTACAAAGAACAAACACTTTCCTTTATCTGTTCTACTGTACAGAGCCATTCACTTTCTTCGAGGCCGGAGATGATATCTTCATTCTTCAACTGATGAATCCGGCTGGGCTGAGGTGTTGGGTTCAGGGGAGAGGTTACTAGCACTTGCACCCTGATGCTCCTCACTTGCCTGAGTGAGGTCCTGAGGGTCTTTGCCTCAGGGAAAGATCTCAACCTTGGTTAGAATTCAGCTGCTTCGGGGTCCAATGGAGGTGATACCTTCTTGCAGTGCAAGGCGTGAGTCCACGTTTGGTGACCTTGGCAACGAACAGCAGAATTAATGGTCAGAAGTACCTGGAAAGGTCCTTTCCATCTGGGTTGAAGTGCATTTTTCCGTTGATAGATCTTTACGTAGACTCAATCTCCTGATTCGAGGTTGTGACAGGGAACATCCGGTGGTTGCGGTAAAGCTTCTTGGACTTGTGAATGAACTGACCTGGCATACTTCATTAATGCCTTGCAATAATTTAGTACAGTTTCGTCAGTTAATTGTAGGTCTGTTTGGTGTGGGGCAACAGGTGGTGTAGCTGGCATCCTCCTGGGTCGTGCCATGAGTATTTCATAAGAGGTTAGGCCATGTTTTCTGTTAACAGTGTTCCTAATGTGCATAAGAGCAATGGGCAGTGCATCAGGCCATTTGAGGCCTGTTTCAGCACAAATTTTCGAAATGCACATTTTCAAATCAGAGTTTTTACGTTCTACAGCACCATTTGATTGTGGATGATAACTACAGTGTAGGTTGTTGCTGTATGCTGAGTGCTTGGCAGATTTTTTTTATTATCTGTTCTGTGAAATGGGTGCCTCAGTCGCTATCTATTGTGAGGGGCAATCCAAATCTAGGGATGAATTCTTTGAGCAATTTCTTTGCTACAGTGATGGAATCAGCATGTATGCATGGGTAGGCTTCTACCCATTCAGAGAACACATCAATAATAACAAGAATATACTCATAAGAACAGCACTTAGGTAGCTGCACGAAATCAATTTGCAGATTTACAAACGTTCCCCATGGAGCGGGATGGGCTGCGGGTGTCATTTTTACCCGTTGCCGAATGTTGTGAGCTAAACAGATGGGACGGGAGCTACAGTACTGTTGTGCCATGGAAGGAAAATCTGGGGCAAACCAATTTCTTTGTACTGTAGCAATCATCCCCCCTTTGCTCGTATGGGCCACAGAGTGGGTTAAATGAGCAAGATGTGGCAAAAGCTCTCTAGGCGCCACCAGGCGGCCGTCCGGGGAGCGCCAGAGAGAGTCAGGGTGCAGTGAACATCCTGCATGCAGCCAGTCATCTTTTCCTTTTTTGGGGGGCCTGATTTTGAAGAAGGGCCAGACTTGAAAGGCTAGCCAAAGGAGATTGGTCTGCTGAAAAACAAACAAGAACAGAGTTAGGAGCCTGTGGGCCAGAAAGGGCAGCGTTTCTGGCAGAATGGTCTGCCAGATCATTTCCTCGTGTGACATCAAAGGGTTTCTCATGAGCTTTACATTTAACAATAGCAATCGCAGAAGGCAATTGAACAGCTTCTAAGAGTGCTTTTACATAACAACCATGACTGATTTGGGTCCCTGATGAAGTGAGGAACCCTCTTTGTTTCCAGATTTGTCCAAAATCATGAACAACACCAAAAGCATACTTAGAGTCAGTATAAATGGTTGTGGTTTGATTTTTTGCAAGAATGCAAGCACGTGTTAAAGTAATGAGTTCAGCAACTTGAGCAGAATGAGCTTGGGGTAAAGAATAGGCTTCCAAAACAGCACACTGAGTGCATACTGTATATCTCGCAACTAATTTGCCTGCATCATTTCTAAGACAGGAACCATCAACAAACAAATCAAGGTCAGAGTTTGGGATAGGAATGTCCTTGAGGTCAGTTCGAGGGGTTAACAATTGAGTTGTGACAGACAGGCAATTATGAGGCTCACCATCAGAGGCAATTGGCAGAAGTGACGCAGGATTTAGAATTGAACAGCGATTTAAGGTTACATTTGCAGCTGATGGTAAAAGTTTCTCATATTTAGTAAGACGGGAATTGGAAATGTGCTGAGTTTTGCCCTTGAGGAGAAGGGCCATCACAGCATGTGGAACTGCAATGGTTAAAGAGTATCCCAAAACTAGAGAATTTGCCTTTTCAACCAACAAGGCAGCAGCTGCAACTGAACGGAGGAAAGAAGGAAGTCCCGCAGCCACGGGATCAAGGCAGAGCTGTAATACACAACTGGGCGATGCTTTTCACCATGCAGCTGAGTGAGTACTCCTAAAGCGATTCCTTCCCGTTCATGACAAAACAAAGTAAAGGGTTTCTTATAATTAGGGAGTTCAAGAGCAGGAGCAACAGTGAGGGCTTGCTTAAGGGCCACAAACGCTTGTTCAGCTTCAGGAGTCTAAGGGAGGGGTTCCGGGGTGGTATCATGATTGAATGCTTGCAAGGGTTTTGCAAAAGCAGCATAACCCAGGATCCACTGTCTACAATAACCTGTTGCACCTAAGAATCTCCTCATCTGTTTTCTATTCATAGGTTTGGGAATGTTGAGGATAGCTTCAACTCTACTAGGGGAAAGGTGTCGTTCTCCTGCTGAGATATGCCCTACATAATGTACATTAGACTTACAGAGCTGCAATTTAGATTTTGAGGCCTTGTGGCCTTTCTGAGCTGAAGCTGTGAGGAATGTCAAAGTATCTTGCTTACAGGCCTCTAAAGTGGGTGACGCTAACAACAGATCATCAATATACTGAAAAAGGGTGGCCCCCCCTTTGAACATGATAGGATCCAAATCCTTTTTCAGGATCTGGGAAAACAGGGTGGGGGACTCTGGATATCCCTGAGGGAGTCTTGTTCAGGTATATTGGAATTTTTGATAAGTAAATGCAAACAGATACTGGCTATCCTTATGAACAGGGATAGAGAAAAAAGCAGAACAAAGGTCTACTACTGTGAAATATGTAGCATCTGAAGGGATACAGGAGAGAATAGTGGCAGGGTTAGGGACCACGAGGAAAGCAGGTAAAACAGTGGCATTTACAGCTCGAAGGTCTTACACAAAGCGATAAGTATCTTTACCAGGTTTCTTGACAGGTAGGATAGGTGTGTTACAAGGGGAGTGTATTGGGACAATAATCCCTTGCTCAAGGAGTGAGGAAATGACAGGCTTGATCCCTTCCTCAGCTTCCTTTGAGATGGGGTACTGTGTGACACGAGGAAGTGACTTGGCAGGGTTCAGGGTGATACGCACTGGTTCAGCACTCAGCATGTGCCCCACTTCATTTGCATGGGTGGACCACAGCTGTGGAGGTACTCGTGCCAACAGTTCCTCTTGCAAGTAGGAAGTGTCAGGATCAGAGTCCTCCTGGGTTAGCAAAGCCACAAGCTCCGTTTCCCTATGTTCCGGTACCTCAAGGTAAACACCATCTGGGCTACAATAAATCACGCATCCCAGTTTACACAGCAAATCCTTTCCAAGAAGGTTGACAGGTGTAGTGGGGCTAAAAAAAAAAGGCATGATTTTCAAACAAAGGGCCAATAGAGATGGAGACAGGTTTATCAGAAATAAAGCATTTAACAAACGGACCAGATTGGTCAGTAGCAAGCAAAGGAGCGATGATGTCAGTGTCCCTCAGGCTGTCCTATTCAACACTGGGAAAATTGACAGGAAGAGGAGGTGCGGGCTGGGGGCTGGGTCTTTGGCTGGGGAGGTTGGGGCATTCTGATTTCCAATGTCCTTCTTGCTTGCAATAATGACATTGGTTCCCATAGCCTGGTTTTTGTGGGCCTGAGGATCTATCTCTTTCCCTGAATCTACCCAGGCCTCCTCTTCCCCGTCCTCATCCCCTTCCTCTACCTGGACCCTGCAACTGAGAAATCTGTAAGGCCATTAACTTAAACTCGGCATTGTCTTTAGACTGTTCCAATTTGTTATGAAAATGGTTAGCTGCAGCAAGGACTTTAGTCAAATCTTTAGTTTCTCAGCCAATAATTACTGCTTGAATTTTCTCAGCAATTTTAGGGTTAAGTACCTGGACGAATGCTGCCACTATTGCTTGTTTAGCATTTCCGACCGGGTCATCCATTCCTGAATATCGTTCAAATGCCTGTTTGAGGCGTTCGAAATAGTCACTGGGGTGTTCATTTTTGTTTTGTTTACAGGTATTTATTTTGGTCCAGTCTGCCTTTTTTGGGCAAATTGTGAGAACTGCCTGAACCAAAGCATTTCTCTTGTCAATAAAGTCTTGGCCAGTCCTTGGGTTTTGATTTGGCTAAGTACAGGCAGTGTACAGATGCAGCATAGTTTCCTTGGGCAAAATGGATCGCATGAGCTGATTAATGTCAGCCCATGTTGGATTATAACAATTTATAACAGTCTGCAATTCTTCCTGAAATTTTTCTGGGTCTTCCCTGATTTTTGGGAATTTTTGAGTTAAATTGTAGAGATCACCTGGAGTCCAGGGTGCATGCACGGTTACTATATTTTGTCCATTGGTGCCAATGTCTGGCATTTGCCTTAGGGGGTAAACTTGTGCAGCTCGGGATCTAAGATTGATGGGAGATCTTTCCATGCCTATTCTCATTCTTCTAAATATACCTGTGGTGGGTTGTGACCCAGAAGTAAATTGCCACATTGGTGATGACTGAGTGGCAGATATGGTGGATGAGTCTGGACTATTAAGCTCCGTGGATGAATTTATCAAAGGAGCTAATGGGTTACTAGCCTGGGCTGCAGCCTGAAGTTGAACCGGTTGTTGCTGATGTGGGAGTCCCAGGGGAGCAGGGTTCGAACAAAGGTCAAGGATATCCTCTGCTGGCTCCAGTGGTGGGGGCACCCCGGGCAATGCTGGATACAATGGAGCGGTGGCCAGTGTGTAATTTCGGGGAGCAGCCAATTTCTCCCGAACAGCTTTTAACTGCTGTTTTAATTTTTCTTGAGAGTTTTTTAGATTTTTAGTTTGAGATTCTCTCCGCCTTTTGGACATCTCATCATACCAATAAAAGAACGCGTCCCGCTGGTTTTGTGGTGTTTTGGATCCACGGGACTCTAAAGCCCCTCTTAAGTGCACTATTTTATCCTGATCAAATGTTCCTTCCTGTGGAAATTGCTTCACGGGATCACCCTTTGTATACCAGTTCCACTTATCCAGGTACTTGCAAGCCTTGGGAGAATAGTGTGTGTACATAAAGTACGCCGGAGTCCCCTTAGGGGGGACAGGAACTTGTTTAGACTGACTTGTTCTCATTTTCAGTCACACAGGGAGACATAGGAGAGGCTTATTTAGGATGTCCGGGCCGCTCAGTGCCTTGCCCTGCAGTTTTTCACCACCCAGACAAAAGGCTTCTGACCCGACACCGGCTCATACGATGGAAGCAGGGAGGGAAACACAAGAGGGATCCTTTCACTCCTGCTCTCAGCAGAAGCTACTGGGACAAGGGGTTTGGAAAAGACAAAATCACTCAGACGCCCTATCCACTGGGTCATGAGGTTTCAGCTGGGCCCCCTTGCTTTCGATGCTACCTTTTTAGGCAGAATCGGGGCGGCTAGACTCAGCCTTAGTCTCAGACCTGGTCAGTGGCTCATTTTTCTAAATACACACACACACACACACACACTCAGTCAGCCAGACCTCCTCCCCCACACCGCCTTAGTTAATTAACTACAAGCCCGATGTGCTGTTGGATGAAGGTGCTTCAAACAATTTCTCCCTGAATAAAACGTACGTTACCAGACAGAAAATTTTAGCCGGCAGTAAGGTTCAGACTGACCTGTTTTAACAAGGTTCAGATCCAGTTACCACGGCCAAGTTTGGAGCCTACGGGCAGTCCTCCTCCGAAACCCCAATAGAGATTTTGTATTAGGTCTCTTACCTCTCAAGTTTGGCGCCTCGGGTTTCGGGGGGGGGAGGGGCAGTCCGTGGTCCTCCTTCCTCAGCACTTGTTCTGGATCTGAGTTATGGCACCAGGAATTGTTGTGGAAACACACGCAGCATACTTTTGGGTCAGGTCAGCAGAAGCTTTTATTCAAAAGAAACTACAGCTGTAGGGGGGACTCCAAAGTGACATGGATTTCCCAAGCACTTGGAAGTGGTTCCCCCCCAAGAGCAAAATCAGGAGGCTTATATACTTTTTAACAGTCGCTTACAACTCACGTGATCATATAGTGAAATAAGCATGAAAAGTGGCTATAAACATTACTTCATTACTTCTTTGCTGTAATCAGGATGGGAACTTATGGGGGAGGTGAGGTTAGTTCACAAACGTCCTTCTTGCACCTGGAAATCAGAGTTGTACATACTTTTTGCTATCTTTAAGGCCGCGGTGAGCGAAGCAGTTGCAGAGAAGTTCCAAAGAACAAACACTTACCCTTATCTGTTCTACTGTATAGAGCCAGCAATTCTCCACAAAGCGGTTATGTCATCTTATAACTCAAATGATCAAAGTTTAAGGCATTTATTTTCTTTGATTCCACATGTGATACAATATATTTCAGCATATAGTTTTTCTCTACTAGTGCAGGTGTAGAACCATTAACGTTGCATTACATTAGTGCTGGAGTGCACAACAGCATTTACTGTTTCCAGGTGTAGATATATGCTAGTATAGGGAAGTTAGGTCTATAATTCTCTTCTAAATACCTGGTTTTGGATGTTCAGAACAACATACCTATAATTTGATCCTTAATTAAACTTTCTATATTTGAATTGGAAGACTTGAGAAGATAACATATTCCAGTAAAGAGAGTGCCTACTACGAATAGACATAGATGTCAGCGAGAATGTGTATCTGATTCACTTTGTGGGAACTACCAGCTAAACTAGCAGAAGTATTTCTATGGTTCTACACACAGTAGTTCTAGCCAGCTTCCCTTAAAGTCTATAGGAGTCCATCACTTCAGTAGGAGATTGGTAAGGCTCCTAATCCTGAGAATCCCATGAAAATGCCACTTGACATCTTACTGTTGCTGAAGAAACTGTGGGTGCCTCAAGGTCCTCTGCCTCAGTAACAATACAAAAAAACCCAAACAAAGTTGTATTCTGTGCACTCCATTAGTCCCATAAGTTTTCATGTCTTTCCAGACATATGTACACTCTTTTCTATGACTTGCATGTTTTACATAGACTTCAGAGTGAGAAGACATATTTTAACTAGGGGTGCACCAATAGAGATTTTTTGGGCTGAAACCAATGGCTGATTTTTAAGGAGCCATATTGGTCGATGCTGATCCAATTCCGATATGCAGCTGGGCAGCTTGGAGACCAGCATTGGGCTGGTAAATCTGTTATGGGGGATGGGGTGTGGGGGGGACAGACCAAGGCCCCCCCATGAAGGAGCGAGTGGGGCTGGGGCAGGCACTGCTCAGCCGGGGTGGGGCGGGGCACAGGACAGAGCCAAGAGCAGCTCAAGGGGGCGCAGGGAGAGGTGAGTGTATCCCACTGCTGTGCACACCCTGGGCGCCTTGGATCTGTGTGGGGCAGGGCACACTGCCACTGAGGGCTAGGGCTGGGACTGGGGGTGGTGCTGGGCTCTTCCCAGTAGGGGGGCTGGGCTGGGCTGGTCTCTGCTCAGGGTAGTGGGGCAGCAGCGCTGGGAGATAGGTTATGGGAGTGCTGCAGCCACTCCAAAAATTACTGCACCCCCCCCATAGCTCTGCTCCTAGCACCGCCAAACGCAGCCCAGCCCAGCCCTCCCCCCACTGGGAAGAGCCCAGAGCTGCCCTGGCCCCAGCCCACAGCGGCAGCCCACCCTGCCCTGTGTGCAGATCTGGCAGAACATTCCTGCTGTGCCCTCTCGGGCTGCATGCAGTGCCAGGAGCCACCCCCCACCCCCGGATGAGGTGCTTGCGGCTCCATCCCGCGCCCTGCCCAAGTTGAGCAGTGCCTGCTCCATCTGCACTCCCTCCCTCACTGAAGTAGCCTCAATTTACCCTGCCATGTCCTTTCCCTTCTCCTGTCCCTTCCCCCACAACAGACTTACCAGCTAATGCTGCTCTCCAAGCTGCTGGGCTACTCCTGGCCATATGCGCGCTGCAGCTGTGTGCCTGCACACAGCACTTATTGGCCACATTATCAGCTGCATCAGGCAAAAAAAGCTAATTGCCAATACTCTCAATTTTCCCTATATCAGTGCTGATCTGATATGGGGCCAGTGTATTGGCACACCTCTAATTTTAACATAACACAGTTCACTCGGGGAAGAACATGCAGATATGAGTGATCATTTTGAGTGTCCAACCTGGGACACATTAAAGTAGTTTGGTGGTGACACCTGAATGGGGTGTGTGAGACAGTAGACATGGGAACTACAGCTATTTGCATCAACTTTTAGCTTCTGCAGGTATTACACACATCCTGTTGCCTTGTTAAGATAATAGCCTGGAATTTTTACTTTTGGCAAAGCTACTATTCAGTCTTCTGGATATTTTGTCCATTTTTTCTCCCTTAAAAGGATGATTGGAAAAGATAGAAAAAATGAACCATAGTGATCCATTATGCTAGTGAGGAATAAAGACAAGTCAGCATTTTTTTCTCAGGGGAAAAATCTTTCTCAAACATAGGGGAAAAATCCAAAGAAAATGTAAAGACAAAATAGTTTGGAGTTTTGGGGGTTTTACCCCAGATCCACAGCCCTGGGCTCAGAGACCCATTTTCTTCCAAGAATTCTCCTATATTAAACTAGTACTTATGGTCTATCTATCTGAACTGTTAATAACTAACTCCTCTTTTATTAGACTAAGGATTGAGTCTTCTGGACCTAATCCCTATGTTATATGAATGGAGTCTGCTTTCAAAAAAATCACAAAATCCATCTTGTAAAATCTTGGCATGTAAGCAAGCAGTGGAGAGCTCTTAATAAATGCAGGTGAGAATTCACATAACAGCTTGGATGTGCTTGGGAGCTGCTTTGGGAGATGAAGTGGCTTTCAGTATACATGTGCAGGGTTACTTGTCCCTGCCTGGTCCTCTTTTATACTACTTGGATCATCAGCAAGAAACCACTGCTAATGTACAAGCCAGAAATCTGTAGCTGAAAGCTTATTCCTTTGGTATCCAAGTGCTGCAGGAATTTTTTTCCTCAGAAGCTATAGTAGATGAAGAATGGAGTAGGTAAAGAATGAAGAATGGCTTGTGGATGTAAGACAGTGTCTTTCTTGGATACAATATGAATGTTTTCTTTCAGGTCATGTAAATTCTCTACAAGTGGAACTTCTTGCACATCTTGTGTTAGTGGAGTGGAGGGTCAGTGTTTCTTTGCCAGAGACAACAACTGGCACCGATGATGTCCATGTATATAGCATACAAAGCCAAGCCCTCATTAAGAGAATGTTAAGCTGGCAAAGGCAAGGATATAACTGCTATTCAGAAATTCCAAAATACAGTTTGCCTATATCTCATTTATGCATATGTGTTATGAGCCTGTCTTTAATTACATGACTGCAATACTGTCTTTTCCACAGGATGCTGTCCTTTTTTTCCCCCATGCTCTCCAGCTTCTCTCTTTGTTTGCTTCTGTTCTCTTTATCTCTTTTTTCTCCCTGCTTACTTCAGCTTACCATTCCTCTGCACTCCTTCCATTTGTCATCCCTCTGCATTGTAGTAGTGATATTTGCCTTTCTCCTTCTCACTACCTAGATATAAAAAGGGGCAGGAGGGGGCATGGAAAACATAGGGAAGAGTCTCTGTCTTCTCACTTATAATGTTTATTGGCACAACAGTCTCTGGCAGCCAAGAACAGCAATCTAAGGAATCCTCTCAGGCTCTCCACCTTGGATCATGTGCGGTAGGGTTGGCACAGGATTCGGTGAGGTCAGAGCATGCCCGGTACAAATGGAATCTTTGAAGAATTTACTTTCAAGTCCACTGAGCAAGTGGAAAATGGCAATTTCCAGATGCCCATCATTTCTTAGTTAGATATTTACAGACGTGGTAAATAGTACGGCTGGGCGAAGGTTCAGTCCCTGATTCGAATCGGCAGAGATTCGACCTGATTTGGTGGCTGAATCTCAGAATGTGAATCAAATCAGAGGACCCTTTAATCTCTCTGAATCAATTTGGAACCCTCTGAATCAATCCGGAGAGATTCGGACAGATTCGTTGATTTGAACATAGATTTCATAGACATTCAGGCTGGAAGGGACCCCGAAGGATCATTGAGTCCAGCCCCCTGCCCCAGGGGCAGGAAGTCATCAGGGATCATAGGATCCCAGCAAGATAAGCATCCAAATGTGTCTTGAAAGCATTCAAAGTGGGTGCTTGATCTGCCTCCGGCGGCAGTCTATTCCAAACCTTGGGGGCTCGGACAGTAAAGAAGTTCTTCCTTATGTCCAGCCTGAATCAGTTGTGGCAGAGTTTGTGACCATTCGATCTTGTCATCCCTTGGGGAGCTCTGGTGAACAGAGGTTCTCCCAGATCCTGATGAGCACCCCTGATAAACTTATAGGTGGCCACCACATCACCCCTGAGCCTGCAGTTTTCTAGGCTGAAGAGTCCCATGGCTCTCAGCCTCTCATCATAAGGTCTGTTTTCCTGACCTCTGATCATGCGCGTGGCTCTCCTCTGGACTCTCTCAAGCTTCTCCACATCCTTTTTGAATTGTGGAGCCCAAAACTGGACACAGTACTCCAGCTGCGGCCTCACCAAGGCCGAGTACAACGGGAGAATGACGTCCCGGGATTTGCTTGAAGCATCTATGGATGCAAGCCAGCGTTTTGCTCACTTTACTAGCCGCAGCATCACATTGAAGGCTCATGTTCACCTTGTGGTCAATCATGACCCCCAAGCCCCTTTCATCTATCGTGCTAGCCAGTGTAGCACTGCCTAGCCTAAAAGCATGCTGCAGGTTTTTCCTCCCAAGGTGGAGAACCTTGCATTTTTCGGTGTTGAACACCATCAGGTTCTCATCCGCCCATTTCATAAGCCTGTCAAGATCTGCCTGGATCACCCTCCTGTCCTCAGGTGTGGATGCTTTACCCCAGAGTTTGGTGTCATCAGCAAACTTGGCGAGCCCGCTTCTGACACCAATGTCTACATCATTGATGAAGATGTTAAACAGTATAGGCCCTAGGACAGAGCCTTGAGGGACCCCGCTGGTGACTGTGCACCGAGACAATTGGCTTCCGTCAACTACCACCTTCTGGGTCCTACCTAGATACAACTTTAAATGTTTTTTCTACATACCTCTAGGTAGCAGAGGCTCTGAATGCTGCAGTGCTGGGGCAGATGCAGCATCCCACAGAAGCACGGGGCGTCCGCAGAGTGCTTGGCAGCAGACCTGGAAGTGGACCAGAAGCATTTCCAGTCCACTTCCTGGTCCACTGGGGAGCCTCCCTGCACCTCTCAGCTCAGTGACTGGTGCCTTCTGGGTCTCGGGGGTACCTGGGGTCCCCCTGTAGCTGATTGCTGGGCTGGGTGGGGGAGGGGGGGGCTACTTCTGGCAGTACTTCCAGTCCACTTCCGGGTTCACTGCCAAGCAAGCTGGAGAGGCCCCCGTGCTACTGTGGGACTCTCTATGCTGCACTGCATGTGGTGCACGCAGCACCGCAGCAGTCATGAGCCACTCTGCTACCTCAAGGTATGTAGAAAAAACTTAAAGCTGTGCCTGTGTCTGAATCGCTGATTCACCGAATCAGCATTGAATCATCAGATTCAGATTTGGCCAGATCAAATTGGGGACAGATCTGAATCAACAGATTGAATCACTGTCCCTGATTTAGGCCGAATCTGAATCTGAATTGAATAGGCCCCGTTTTGCACACCCCTAGTAAATAGCATCTCTCTGACCATTGAGAACTTCTTGCAAAATTTCAAGTGATGGCTTCAGGCCAGAAAGACACTGACCCCTTTCATTTAAATAGTGATAGGAATTGTTTTACTGTTTGCAAAACAACATATTTCCCGTCAATCTGATTCTCTGAATTGGCTGAGTCGTTTCCACTGGCATGAAAAAATAATTCCAGCATGAGGTAGACATCTGACATGAATATTTTACCCCAAATAGTTAAAATTCTAATCCATGGTAAGTATGAGGTATACTGTAGGCAAATAATAATGCCAGCCCTGCCATAAATATGGCTGCAGCATATTATGCTGTATCCTTGATCCTCCAAATGTTTGCAAAGAAGGCTTATCTTTCTTTACATGTGAGTTGTCCTACTTATGAACAGGAGAATTCACATGTTGAGAGAATGTGTAAAAGAAGATGTGCAGTTTTTAGTGACAGTGAATGTAGCAGATTTGATCATACTAAAAAATGAATATCTCTTATTATTTGTAGAATAGCTATTATACTGCTGGATGGTTTCTACATCCATTGAAGGTAGGCTAAAATGAAGCAATTTATCAAGAGAATGAATCAAGCCTTTTGGTTGGACCAGCATTTCTCTGAAGTATACATGTATACAGTACAATGCTTACACATCATCCTAATCTATTCTATTTACATATCATGGGAAAGTGCTCATTTTATAATGGTTATATGATTTACACTCTTTACCAATAAAGCCAGATAAACAGAGTTTTCAGCTAGTAAGTACAGACGTTTTACAAAAAAAGGAAGAAAGAAAGGTATAGGAAGTAGGAGAAAGAAGGTGCAGTATTTCTTATGCTGTATCTGTTATGAACACCTTTGCATCATACAAAGGGTTATGATTTGTCCCCGAGTGGGAGATATCTGCAATTTGCATGAAAGACTGTCTTCAAAACAAATGAAAAGAGGCAGATAAAATCCCATATTATTAGCTAATATAGCATATGAATTTCAGTGTGCAGTGTGTACATTACAGATAGTCATGCTTTATTGTTGCACTGAATTAATAACATTGTCACAAAGGATAACATCATATATTCATCCTATCCAAGCGATAGGAAAACCATTACCGTTTCACAATAGCATGGTTATTCCATGGTTGCTTTAAGATTTAAAAAAATCTTCAATGGTGTTAAAATTTTTCAATGGTGACTGGTGTAACTTCAGCTTACCACAGTGGGACAGAGTAGGCAAAGCAAAAGTCCAAATTTATGGAAAACTTACATATTTTGTGTGATTTCCAGTTGTTATTTTTCTTTTGCTGACTGAACTTGCTCATGCTGAAGAGTGAACACTAAGGACAAGCATTTAGTCTTTTTGGTACTATGATGTTTTCAGTGTTATGTTAAAGTCCTTCCCAGTAAAGGGGAGGTCTAAAGAAGGTGTTTTTAGAAATTAGGCTAAGTAAGCCTAGAGGGAGAATAAAATATGCCTCCTTTTGACCTGTCTACTACACTAGTCAGTTAAACTTAGATTCCTTTAGACTTAGAGTCATAAGGGCTTACCACCACATAGCAAATATTTACTCACTATTTCTGAATTTGGTCTAATGAATCCAATTCTGTGTTAATTTAGACCTTCTTCCACCTCTGCTTCTTTACAGTCACACATTAGTGCATCAGTATAAGTAGTTTTAAAGGAGAATCAACCTACAGGTTTCCCTTGCTTTATGCGGGTTCTGTATGTGTGAATTCGCTCTTATGCAATGACCCTTTTTATACCAAACATTCATTATATACAAGGTAAATTCACCCTTATGTGATCGGTGTGGTGGAAACCCGCAGACAGCTGCTTTGTGTGGTGCATTGTGGGAGTGACGTGCACCAAAATATAGTCTCCTGTGTGGATCCGTGCTCCTTCTTGTTGTTTGTGACACGTGTTTCTGTAGTTGCCATCCCCGTTATAGTAACATTTACCACCACCTTGTGCTTCTGTGTACTGTCTGCTGTTGGTGAGTACCAACGTTGCCTTGTAAAAGTGATAGAAATGGGTCTGGGGGTCAGTACAGTTGAGGTCTTGGAGCATATCCCTATTTGTTACATTGTAAAGTGGGTTCCTTTATACGAATTCGAGTTATGCGCCATTTTCCAGGAACACATGTACAGCATAAAGCAAGGGAAGCCTGCATTACTTTTTAGTGAATAGAACTAAATTTTATTTACACTGGCTTATAATCATTTTTTAATGTGATCCCATGCTGGTATTTTGTAGGACATCTCATGTTAAAGGGCTTATTTTACTTTAAAAAATAGATACATTGTACCCCTTTCCCTTGTTAACTTTATGTGTTAGTCAGTTCCCATTGCTTTGTTTCTTGGTTAAAAAAACCCTCAGATTTTATTTCTTAATTCTATGAATATCTTAACTTTACTGCACTTGCAAAACTATTAGTTTAGGTAATAGAACCTTCAGTCCTGAATTTAAGGCTGTTCCCCATAGAAATAATTTTCGCAGACATAACAAATGCATCAAAACCTTTTACTGATAAGGGTGCTAACAATTTCCAAACTCTGTCAAGGATTGCAGATTCCCTTTGGTATCCTTTTTTAAATTATGCATTGCTTTCTTTTCCAGGAGAGTTGGAATATTTCACTGATGTTTGAGTCATGTCATACTCATATAAAGTCATATGACCATTATAGATGGTCAAAAATCTAAACACGTTGTATAAATCCATCCTATGTAATCCCTATTGATAGAGCAAAATCAGTGGAATTTTGCCTCTGAATTTATCTTGTGTGCAGTGCACAGCATGTGAGACCCCCTACATATACTTTGAAATGAAATACCTGTGTTATGGCTGAGTTCTTATGCAAAATTAATGAAAACATCAAGATATATCCTCCTCTTTCTGCTTTTGTTTTTTTTTTAAGATTTTGCACAGAAAGCAACTTGGACTGTCCATGAGCACTGTAGGATACTGAACAGCATTTAGGTGTAATGTTTCAAGGCTAGACATGACCTTAATAATACTGACAGGGTTTTATTATGTTTAGGTACTCTTACATTGTCTTTTGGTAGCAAGCCATTTGTTTTGCAGGCATTTGTCTTTTAATTGACATGTATGTAAAAAACCAAATAATGCTCTTCTCAAAAGAAGCCAAGTAAACATACATAGCACAGTATATTGTGTTCACTAACACAAACAAAAGAAAGTGAACAGCTGCAGTTTTTCTTTTTGCTTCTCAGCAAGACTGTTAGTAGCATTGTGCATAGTTATTTTTTCTGGATAACTGGCTGAGAAGGACAAATGAGTATCTTGTTATGTATTATTTGAAATGTGATGATGTCTAGACAGTGTTCAGAACTCCATGTGCTAGGTGCTGCACAAGCATATAATAAAAAAGACTATTCTAACCCTCAAGAATGAGAATTGTAATATTTTTCTGTATGTGATCTGTAAATTACAGTACATAAAATCTCCCATTGCATAAGGGATTTGCAAGTAACTGACGTTGCACAATTCCTTGTACTACCTAAAGGGAATACCATAAACATGACTCTAAAATTCACTAAGCTAATGGCATAATTTCAGTGATTTTACTTCCAACCTGTGTGCAGTAGGTCAGCTGAACATTTTGTTTCCATTGTCTTCTACCGGTGAAATCCCAGGCACAGCTCCAGTGGGGTGGAGGTACTGGAGAATGGAGTAAGGAAAAGCTAATTCAGGCGTGTTATGTTTTGGCTGCTAGACTCCCAGAAAAGTGCATCTGCATTGAGCAGGTGATAATCCCTCAAAGCTTTTACCAGCTGACCTGTCTCCTCCCAGCCACACACAGTTGCTATACGCATACTCTGGAGCGTTAGAACATGTTGGAACAGACATGATAAACAGAGTCTGCTCTGCGTGCTAATGGGAATGCTCTAGCATCGCTGCAGTGTCATGTGTACAAGTCCTGTAATGTCTCTTGCTATTTTGACATAGCTAGCTGCTGCAAGGCTGGGGCTAGGAAATGAGGGCGAGGGGACTACTGGCAGAATTCTGTTTCCCTTCATGTGTCTAAAAGGTGCCTAAGTGGTGTATTAGGCTCATATGCACAGGCTGTGATTTTATTACTCTTGCATTGTGGACACATAAGCATGTGCACTATACAGATACATACCACATATCTAAGTATCAGTTTGGGAAGAAGCTTGGGGATGAGGAGGGAGACCCTCCTATGTTTTAGTGCCAATAGCTCCATGGTTCAGGCACTTGCCTAGAAAGGTGGATAACTAAGTTCTAGCTCTCCTTGTCCAGAATGGGTTCGAACCTATATGTCTCTGACTTCCCAGCAAAATATTCTAACACCACAGGTGAGGCACTATCTAGTCCTGCTCACCATCCCTTGTTTTGGAGTTGAGGCCACTTCCTTTTTCAATTAATAGTCATTGGAAAAAATGGATGAAGAGCAGTACAGAAATTTTAACTCCATTAGGAGAGAGACTCTGGGCTAGAACCCAGAATCCTCTCCCAGCCAGAGAAGCACCCATCTCACTGATCCTTAAGCTTACTTGCCTACTCTTTGCTGCCCAGGGCCCAGCTTCTAAAGGGAGCAGGAGGAAGGTGGGTAGTGCAACTGAGAGTGGGGGCAAGGACAGGGCCAAGAGGAAGTGGACAACTGGTGCGAGAGTGCAGGAAAGAGCAGACAGCAGTAGTAGTAGGCAACCACCGATCCCTCATGGGTTAGAGGTCACTCAGACCTTCAACACATATACATAGGCAGGAGTATGGAGGAGTGGAGGCTTCCCAGATTTTCCACCTCCCCTTTAGACCATTGAGACAAAATCCAAAGGCCAGACTGAGTCCAGATGTTCAGTGCCTCAGTAGCTGTAGCTTATATACACATATATCTGGATTTCACACATGGCAGACAAGAACTCGATCACTGAACTATAGGGGATTCCAGATAGCAGCAGAGAGGGCAAACAATGGTATCATAACACAGTTGCAACAAGGCATTGAAATAATTATATTGTTCATTCTGGCATTTCTTATCTGTTGGGTGTTTACCCTTATAATTATAGGGCTTGACACTTAACCCAAACCTTCTTTGCTGTTGGTTGTGTATAGATTAAGCTATATGAACTCATCAAGCATCTTAGATATTGAACTTAAAAAAATCACCAAAAACAAGCAGGTCAAATATAAGTAGTATGGTAAATGTAGACTCTAGTCTAGGATGCTTAGGTGCCACAATGAATGGTGCTTGGATATATAAACAAGACAAGGACAAATAAGAGGGAGTATCATGGTATCATAGTAGCTAGGGTCAGGAGGGACCTGAACAGATCATCTAGCCTGACCCCCTGCCACAGGCAGGAATGAATGCTGGGTTCACAAGACCACAGATGGGTGATCATCCCACCTCCTCTTGAATTTGCCCAAGGTAAGGGAGAGGACCACTTCCCTGGGAAGTTGGTTCCAGATTTTGGCCACTCTAACTGTAAAATATTGCCTTCTGATCTCTAACCTAAACCTATTCTCCATCAGCTTATGACCATTGTTCCTTGTCACCCCAGGTGGTGCTGGGGAGAAAAGGGCTCTGCCTATTTGCTGTTGATCTCCCTTGATGAGTTTGTAGGCAGCCACCAGGTCCCCCCTCAGCCTCCTCTTGCTGAGGCTGAACAGGTTCAGGTCCTTCAGTCTCTCCTTGTAGGGCCTGTCCTGCTGCCCTCTCACCAAGCGGGTATCCCTCCTCTGAACCCTCTCCAGGAGAGAAAATACAGTTTCTGGTTAGCTGAAGCATAGAATGAGTCCTCTTTCTGACTTGCTTGCTCTTTCTGGGCCAGTCAGGGGGCACATCTACACATTCATTAAAGCACCATAGTTACTGAGCATTTAATTTAGCACTTGTATAATCAAGTTCTAAATTAAAGCTCTGTAACCTGTGTTACTCTGCAGTAGCACCAATGCATGCCTTTTTAGGGATACCACTGTGCAGTAGCATAATACTACTGCGCAGTAGCATATTAGCAATTGTTTGTCCTGAGACACTCTACTGCACAGTAGTATTAGGTTACTGCACAGTTAGCATCTCTTGTAGATGTTCCCAGAATGCAGCTTTTCAACAAAGTCCAATGAAGTATAATACATGGATTTTTTTGTGGCTTGCCAGGCATGGTAGCCTTCATTTATTTTATTTTACAAATCATTTGGCACAATAGTAATAATATTAATGAAATTGAACTTTTATGACTCAAAAATAGTCTCCCGCTTTGAAAATAAATGTCTTAGCCTCAGCATTTATCTTTCAGCAGGTGACTATTATCCAGTCACAACGTTCAATTTCATTGACATTATCTTCTAAATTGAATCATAAATGTGAGAGAGATCTGTTACATAGCATGCAGACTGGGTGTTTCTAGAATGGAATGCAATTTCCATCCCTGTCCTTTGGAACCGGCTTTGTTTTTGTAAAAAATGAACCTTTCAGTCTTCTAATGAAAGGTGCTACCCACCTTGCACTTTCCAGGGTCATTACAGCTTCTGTGCCCTATGGTAACTCAATTCCCTCCTTCCCCCTTTTGTCCCTGAATCTATGCAGAAAGTTGCCAAAGTCACACTTTATCCCTGCTCTGTCTGAATCTGGTGCAATAAATAGAAAAAAATGGGAACATTTTCCAAGGGAAGGATCAAGAATCCAGTGGATACTTGTTTTAAAGCAGGATGCCTATGGGCTGGATCCAGCCCATGGAACCCCCTTATCCAGCCCCTGGTGCTGCCTCTGGATCTCATGGTTGATCCATATGGAACATCCTGGACTAACTCTACATGCTGGTCTGGGACTGTGCCACAAGCAGCACCCATTCCAGCCAGTATGGGACACCGTGTGTGGCATTCATCCCAGGCCAGCTGGAATGGGCATCCCGTAGTCTTAGATCAGTGGGGGCAGTGGGGGGCAAGTGCCACCTGAAGTACAGTTGCAGATTGGCCAGAGCATGTCATGTGTACAGCATGCATCCCAGAATGGCTGGAGCATCCTGGACCAGCTGGAATGGGGGCTGCCTGCAGCTCAGGTCCTGGCGCAGGTGCTGTGGGTACTGTATCTGGCATGTGGGGAGGCAGGGGGAAGGCAGAGGGTCTGTCAGATCAATCTGGCCCATGGACCACTTCCACACCACTTATCCAGGCCATAGGGCCAAATGAGTTTGACACTCCTATTTTAAAGGCTTTCCACTGCTACAATCTTCACTACTGTTAGTTGTATCTGGTAAATATCATATATTATCATATGATAGCCACACCTTCCTGCTTTTCCCCAAGATTGTTAACTGAGAAAATATCACAATATCCATCACCTGTCTAGGAGTTGGGTAGCTCTATAAAGCCTATGCTACCTAAGGACAGGGAATGAAAAGAAAACCAAGAGAGGATTGTTTTGTTTCTAAAGGAAGTTAACCAAAGTGCTCCTCATAAACTTCTGAGAGTTTGCATTCCTACCTAAATACATTGCATTATCACACTATAATGACATAAAGTAACAGAGAAGTGCCACATGACCCAAATAGAATGTGTAAGGAGAAGTGCAGGGCTCCACTGAACAGTTTGAATGTAACAGAGTAAGGACTCTCCACTCTGATGTTCTGAGGTCCCTGCACTTCCTGGACTTCAAGGAACCCCAGTGGGAGTTTTATACTGACAAAGAAAGCAAAAGAGCAGGTGTGGCTTGCATCTTGGAAGGCAAATATTGCTGATTTGCACAATCAAGTTTTCTTTTACCAGGCAGTACTCTGCAGCTATCTGGCCAATAGTGGGGAACTGCTCAAGAACTCTATCCCGTTTTTGTATGACACACAGTGCATGGTAGGACTTTTGGATTTACTCAGGACATTGTAAATCAGACACAGTACAATTTGTTGTTATATATTTCTCTGTCATGTCTCAGGGCAACACTTTAAGGGTCTCCCTAATTTAAGAGACTTCCACTACTCTGTGAAAATAAAATCTCTCTCAAGTTCCAGGATGTTCATAGCACTTAGTGTTATGAATGTACGTTGTGTTTTTGATATGTAACACCATTTAAGGACCCTTTGTCATTATTTAGCATGTTAGCAAATAAATACTAGCTATAGGTAAGCCAGTAAGCACAGAAATGGGTGTGTGGAATCAGCAGAGCATTTATTCTTCCCTGAAGCCCATGGACATGTCTCTGTCCAAAACTTAGATTTTTTTGGCTCCTCCAATTTAGGTAGTTGGGTAGGTAAAGTGATATGGACTGCTTTGCTGCTAAAAATAGCTGTACAACAGGGTGATTTGTCCCCTGTGCCCAGATGCCCAGCAGATTGTAATTCTCAGGCTGTGTACTTTTATTTTATGCTGCTCCTGAATCAGAGGGAGATCTTTTAAGGGTCACTGCATTTCCCAGGTGTGCAGAACCTGACCTGTTTGCTTTCATTTATATCCTGACATTAGCAGCCGCCTCTCCTACACTTTTAATAATCATGATCCAATATGATAGCTTGATTATAAAGTACAGAGATTTGCATTTAAGAAAATGTCTCAGAGAGACCTTACCTCAGCAATAGCTCGCTCTCTTATAGAAATAGCATCTTGTAAGTGATGAGGAACTACATGACACTTTGAGACTAACATTTGCATGGGTAATGATGAATCCTGTGCAAACACATTTCGTCCCTCCTTAATATAGAGGTAATGGGAATCCTTCCATGACATCATCCTCAAGACCTCTTCAGAGGGGTCCTGATGGGGTTGGCATCCTCTAGATTTATGGTAGATTCGTGACTATTTAAAGTGTTTTACAGTTGGGGTGTGTGCTGATGTAGTGACATATGCAATCAAATGCTGACAATGGAAGATAATTCCTCTGTAGGAAAATACAGAAATCAAGTGGCCTGATCATAAAGAACTATTGTATGCCAAAATGGAAAGTCACACATTCAACAGACATTAACTTCCAGCTTCATTAGGAAGTCTGTTAATTGATACATGTACATTTATAAAAAGATAGATAATACCTCATTTATAGGGCACACAGGACTTTGCTGTTTTGCATAGCAAGGCCAAGACCGCTACTCCTAAGAATCCTGTCAGATTAAATCAACCTGCAGATATATAGCTGTGACATATCTTGTTCTCATTGGTACAGTGTACCGTTGTAGTCATTATCTCAAGCTCTTTCATGCTAAGGAGCATCAGTGTTTAATTAAAGCCTTTTATGAGGCTTCATTTGTAAGCATCTACCCTTTCCAGACTGGGCTTTGTAAAGTAGGTCATTATTTCCGAGAATGTCTTCAATAATGCTGAACATTAAGCCTTTGTGTGCAGTACTCCTAAAGTGGCCACCACAATGATTCAAATACTGCCCCCCTCCCCTTTTTCTTTCCCAGAAATAATCTGACATACATATATTCCCGCACTCACATGTTCCCTTTGTCATAAGCAGAGAATAGGGGAGAGAGGATAGCATACTGCTTGCTGTATGTAATAAAAAAGATTTGCAGAAGGAATATAAAACAAAGATGTTTCTGTGCTGAAATATTGCTTAATGGACTGAATCACCATGTGGAGTACTCACCCCCATTTTAAAACTTGGGTCATGGAGCAATTTCTACCCTCTCCAGGAAGAGAAGGAGGAAGAACCCAGGTGGGACCAAAAGGAAGAGAAGGACAGACACTTTGTTCCTCTCAAGTCTCTGCTTTTGTATTCACCTTCCCTTTTGATGACTCCTGATGATTCTTCATCCATAGCTATCTGCGGTTGGTTGTCTCTCTGTGGTCGTATGTCCATGTAGCTTTCCGGGCCTTCTCCTAATTTGGTCTGTTCCCTCAAAACAAGGACTTAGGCCCCCCAGCTCCGAGGCCTTGTAGCTGGTGTTACTTTTCTCACGTTATGGGCAGTATAGGACATGCTCCCTTGGTATCCAGATTTTGTGTCCTTGTTGACCTTGTTGTGTTAGACGGTATGGTATATACCCCCTCAATTCTCAGACTGTGTCCATCCATCAGCCTTGTTGTGTTAGACAGCCTGTCTGCTTCCATGGCTGTGAGACACTTTGTGTGTGTGAGACCTGAGCTCTTTAGAAATCTTTAGAAATCAATTAACTCCTGCTGCCCATTTTTACCCATCCTAATGCATATATACCTATAAGTCAATTCCCAAAAAACAGACCTTTAAATACTATTTCTAAGCCAACAGGGGCAAGGTCAGCCCTGCTTCATTGGAGCAAAAAGCACAGCCCAGGGCTGCACAGCATCCTGGGATGCTGGAGGGCTGTCAGTTAAGTTGAATTAGGAGGGGGTCCAGGACAGAAGTTCCATAAACAAGTTTGACCTAAATCAGTTAAGTCTGATACGACATTCAACCAGGTGTATCTTAAACCAGTTTTGGCCATTTTGAAACTGGTTTATGTGCACTGAACTTCTGTTCTGTTACAGGTTTAAACCAGTTCTTGATCACTTAAAGCGGTTTATGTGTAACTTCTGTCCCTAGCCAAATAGTGCTGAAGGCTTTGCCTAAACTTAAACATGGAGAGACCCTAAAAGAAAAGAAAAAGAAAAGAAAAGAAAAAGACTGATGTTTTTCTTTTTGAAATGGCCTTTTTCCCCGAAGATCTATATGGAACATACTAGCAAATGGATAAGGAAAAACATCTATTCTGTTATTTTTATTTTTTTTTACAAATTAGAATATTCATACTTAGTATTATCTTCCAGTTCAGTATAGGACAAGTGATCTGCTGCTTCTGTATCCACAGGAGATTGGAAAATATATTAGATTACCCTAGTTGGAGATAGATATTTCTAGGATTGCTTAGCAACGGAAATGACGCTAAAAATCCAGATGTGTTTTCCAGAGTTTGAAAAATAAAATAAGCTGATAATATTTAAAGAGTCCCTCTCAATTAAAGGGACTTTGCTTTCTCATTTAGATTGTTTGTATGCAGTTTGGCTTAATGCTAATGGGTTTTGAAGCTGACTAAGAACTTAATTCTAAAAACTTACAGGTGTTATAGAATTAATTCTGCTCAGAGCTGGTTATAGATTTGGGGCATGTGTTATCACATATATATATGTACATATCTGAAACATCCTTGTTCACTTCGAAGTAAATGGCAAAACACCCACAGGTTTCAATGACAGCAGAATTAGGCCTATTATAAAAGACAAAAGACAAAATAAAACAAAAAGAAACTTTATGATTAAAATGAAAGTGTCAGAGATTAATATACTTATTACAATAAATTGCTATTTCAGTTGTCTATAAAATCATCACTTGTATTTAACATAAACAATCTATAATGTCCCTTCTGAATACAGCTCACTGTTACAGTCCAAGACAACATAAATAACAGTATAACTAAAGCATACAAAGCAGTCCATCTTATATAGCATTATTTAGTTAAAAAACTGAAACAAAACAAAAACCTCTCTATCAATGTTTTCTAAAGACAGCATTCACAAACCAGACTACATACCATTACATCAAATTAAACTATATGGGCCTTTATGATATAAGAATCTTCTGGGATATATGAGACTTGCAAATGGAAATCATGATTTCCATCATGTGTTTCTTTTGGAGTAACCCTAAGGTAATCCATACACCCATCTTACAAATCACTGGACAGCTACCATGCAGTAATATAAATTATAGCTTCCTCATAAAGGTCCTCTGTTTTGCAAACAAGGGCTCAGTATGTGGAATGACAGCTTAATTTTCCATTCTGACATTTCTTAAAAATGAGCTACGGCATAGTCTGCCATAGAAACTTTGTGAGTATTGTGTAGAAATCACTAGCACTCTCAGACTTCAGCTCACACCTTTTCCCAAGGCCCAAGCTGAACAGGGCTGCTTTGGACATAGAAATAGGTTTTGGAGCCAATCAAAAACTTTCACTCAATTGGCAGGCAAAACTTCCATCGTGCTTTCTTTTTTAACAAATACCTGAAGACGAACAAGGCAGTGGAATAAATAAAAGTATAGGTTGTACATTATTGATCCCACTATTAAATTTTACAGTGTTATAGTATCAGTGATTTTTGGTACTGTTTTACTACCTGAACCAAAGGCTACTGCAATCAATGGAAGGACTCCCATTTCCTTCAGTGGCATATGAATCCAATACTAAGATCCTAGTTAAAGAGCACTGAAGCACATAACTAAATCAGTCTTTTATCAGAAGAGCATTAAGTGCATGTCTAATTGCTCTTTCTGAATAGGGATGGTCTCTTGAATTGTGCCTTAGTGATTACATATCACCAGTCTAATATTTCAAACATTACTTACCTTATATGGTACTTTACAAACATTACCTTGTTGATGGAAAATGAATGAAACTCAAATACCACTTTTCCAGCTGAAAGCCAAACTATTGTAAAATATAAACAGAAGAATAAGGCCTCACGCAAAATAATCAAGTCACGAAGAACCATTAGGACCTATCCTGTATTTTACATCATTGCTTTACCCTTTTCTTGGGTGTCTGTAAGAATGGTATAAAAAAAGATATTTTCCAAATCAATTAATTGCTTAATACCATGTAGTATTTTGCAAAATGCTGTCCTTGATGGCACAGCTGAAATTATTTGTTGTATGATTGTGGCTTCTGTATTGCAAATTACAAACATGGTGAAAAATATCATAAGCTTACTGGCTTTGTTTCACAGAGTTTCCAGACGTAGCACAACCCACTGAGATCTGAGTCTTGATGTAATATGCTTTAGAGTCATGGTCTACACCAGTGGAAGCTGACCTTTTTGGCAGGTGTGCCACAGATAAATCCCTATGCGTTCCCCAAGTACCACTCAAATCCTCTTCTCCTGCCTAATCTGCTGCTCTGCTTTCTACTCCCTGCTCTGTGCTCCCTGCCCAATCTGCTTTCTGTTCTTTACCCTATTTGCAGCGGTGCTTCTTTTCCCTTCCCTTATCTGTCACATGTCTCACACAGCGGTTGCCTGTGCCATTTGTGGCATACATGCTGTAGGTTGATTACCTCTGGTGTAGACAGCTGTAAAACAGCTGTAGAATTTCTTGTCTAGTAATTGCTAGGATCAGAGGAGATGAATTACTGTTGCTGAAGTTTCTCAGCCTCAGGGCTGTTCTAACTTTTGTTTGGTTGCTCATGGCCTCAAAGGATAGTTTCAGGATAGCTTCCAGGTTTTGCTGGGAACCATACATCCAGACCAAGTTTGTGAACATTCAGGTCACTATGGTAGCTCTATCATACCTGGGGTTTTGTAAAAGAAAGGACAGTTATACATTCTTCTCACATGTGAGGATACCTTTTTTATGTTTGAGAGGCATATGGATGCTGCAATACCGCTGATCATCAGCTATGTATGTACACAGGAAACAGTCAAAACTTCAGAATGATGGATACCATGTAATGTTTACTATCAGACAGGGTCCATACAGAACAGTGAAGCAGGAAGAAACAGATTTGTTTTTTGTTGGCTTTTTTTAACCTGAAAGTGATCCTTAGACATACTCCTCTGACCTTCTTATAAGGTGAAATTTCATCATACCACAGCATGTGACATTACAGGTTCATAACACAATTGGGATGACTCACTGTCTGGGAATTCTGGAATGATATGGCGGTTGTAAAAATGGTGCAAAAACTTGCTGTACAAGATCAACAAGGAAAACTTGTAACTTGGCACAGAGATGGATCAGGTGTTTGCTAGTTTGTTCTGGCATAGTTAATCATCTCACACAGGCTGATATTTGCATTAAAGGTGCAAAGCAGTCAGTTGCTCAAAGTGTAGGATAAAACCAACACTAGTTTTCATTGTTATAACAGGCACTGTATGTAAGTTGTCACACTGTGTTTTGCCCTTGGGGGCTGACCTTGATTACCTTTCCAGAAGAAGGCCTTATCATAGAGAGGTGCATGATCACAGATGTTGTGTTTCTGCCATGCTTCAGAGCAACCTTAATGAATCATTTGCCCTTTCACCAATTTACTGACTGGAGATTAACCCCCAGATTAATATCCTGTTTGGTTTCTTTACAAGGGGTTCTAAAAAAGAGGTTGCAGCAACTGAACAAAGTGAGCCATACAGAACCTATCTTCCAATCAAGGTAGTAGAGCTACATTTGTTTCAGCTGGAAGTTGTTATTTGTTTATCTTGCATTAAGCATCTCTCATCCTGTTAAAGTCTGATTAACCTGAATTAGGAAACATACCCTGGCTCCTATATCATTCCCCCTTCACACCCCCCCCTCCACTATTGCAGTCTATGAACTTTCTTATTGACTTAATTATAAGATTATTAGACCACAAATGCAGTTTTTTCTAGGACACCACTGAAGTCTAGATACCTTACAGGTTTTCTCACAACCTTTTGCTCCTAGGTAACTAGTTCCCTTCTGATCCAGGATAGCGATGTTCAGATGACATTACCACCTGATAGTTGCTCTGTGGCCTATATGAAATGAGTTTCTTGGCTTTGGTCTTATTGCCAATGGATAGATGTCCACATCACAATAGTGATTACCACATATGCCAACTGGTTGGCAGCAGGGAAGTCATGGGGGTGGGCTATGAATGAATGGGCCTTGGAGACTGAAGTCACTCTCTTACAGTTTCAGAACCAAGATGCATTGTCCACACTTGGGAAATTATTACTGTCTACCCTGTACCTGTTCTTCAGCCTCTGGTGTGCTTACTGAACATTAAAACATTTGATAAAGAGAATCCGATGCTAATGAGATAGTTTTCACTTTCCCTAATAATCTGAACTCTTCTTCTTCTTCCTCTTCTTCCTCCTCCTCCCTGTCTGAGATTGTTGATGCCAAGTATTTAGCAGAATTTGCCGATTCATTAGAATCTGACAGGGCTGCCATGTGAGTGTTTCTGCTATGACTGTTATAGCAGTTTGAACTCTGGATGCTCAATCCTGTTTCTTCTTCCTTGCTTCCCTCCTTACAAAAAAAAAGAACCAACTCTAGATTGTCCTCCTGTTATTTGGAGGACACCTGCAAAACAGTCTACTTCTGATCAACTAGAAATAAAAAGTATATTTACTGGAAAATCTATTCGGCATTAACACCATAATGGTTTGCAATTATCAACAGCCACCTTTCAAAAGCACTTTACCAAAAATAAAGTACCAAATACCAAAATGGTGCTGGCTCCTACCCTGGGGGTCTTTAAGAGGAGGTTAGACGAACACCTTGCTGGGGTCATTTGATCCCAGTACTTTTTCCTGCCATGGCAGGGGGTTGGACTTGATGATCTGCTCAGGTCCCTTCTGACCCTACCAACTATGAAACTATAAAAACACACATCTTCATGGTAGGAAATAAAATGGGAAGAGTGAGTAAAGCATCATATCATTTTTCATTAAAACTTTCATCTCCACAAAGATGCAGAATTGCATAAGAATGTCCTTCAGGAGGAAGAAGGGGAGAAGTACACAGGAAAAGAAAGGACATTGATAAAATAAAGACACAGCCATGAAAGAAGAAATCTTATCTAGGGTTGGTAGGCAGCAATGAGAGGAAATTACTCAATATCGGTATCTTATGCCATTGTCTTGAAAGACTTAATGTCTATTTATGTTTATAGGACCTTTACTACTAATAATGAAGGGGTGGTGACATGGCCAGCCCTGAGTGGTGACCCTTGGGGGACAGGTGTGGGGAGGGATATAAAAATAGCAGCAGCTATGCTGACATCTGCGTATTTCACCTATGCACAGACCATTAGATTTTTTGGAGAAGAAAAACCCAAACACCCCAGAGCTAAGATTAAACCCTGCTATATGTATAACGGTGTTACAGGCAGCACAGTTAAAACCATTGCAGCCTTATTAGAGGCTACTTGAATATACGAAGACCAGACCTTTGCTTGCGGAGAGCAAAATGTGGATATGTCAGTAGACGATTCCTGTCACTTATCTTATCACTAAAGTTGCTTGGTCATAGAATTTCTATATAAAAAATATTTATAACTCTGACAGTCTTTAAGGAGCCTCTCTCTCAAACTAGGATGTAATTGTGCTATGCACTGTATGAATCTTAAGGAAATTCATAAAGATTTTTAGAATATTCATATGCATGAGCTTTCTAAGGCAAAACTACTCACAGTTAATGAACAACTGCACCACAAGCTGACTTCAGTGGTGTTCTGGGTCAGTGTCTCTGAAGGTTTGGTTTATTGACCAGAACTATTTGGTGCATTTTAGAGTGGTGTGAAGCTTGCCAATTTAATTTTTTAATTGTTGATTTTCCTCAGTTTCTGTCCATGTGGCTTTGAGTGCTGGGCAAACTCAAAATCTCAAACAAAGCTCATGTGAAACTTGGTCCCATATGGAAACTGAAGAAAAAAGGGGAAAAATCCTGAGTTTCAGTATACAACCATTTATCAGCCCAGTTTTTATTGGAAGTTGTTCCAAATTCAATAGGAGTTTGTGAAACTTGGATGGCCAAATGGTAATACGCTATCACCCTTAGTGGCTAGATCCCTATTGGCTAGTTAGTAGCATTAAATTTCTTATTAAAAAAGATTCAATATATTTGGTTATTGGTAGAGAAGGAATGAGAAGATTAGATTCAGCTCAGAATCAGCTTAAGAGCTATCTCAGAGTTTGTATTTAGATCCAAATCAGGACTAAGGCTTGTAGTGCAGAAACAGTGCTGCCTACTGAAAATCTCTCCCCCTTATCATAGAGACAGCTTAATCTATTTTCTTCTTGGAGGTTCTGCAGCCTATACAAAAAGGTTACATGCTCTCTCAAGTAGCTTTAATTTTTCTTTTTTCCTTGCTGTCTTAATATAAAATGCCATGTGTGAATGAATGAAACTGTATAGTTTCTTTTGAAATAGGGTGGTTGAGCTTAGATTGGAGAAGGGAAAATGATGGGAATTGTCTCTGATAAACTAAGACAATCCATAGCTGATACAGTTGGGGTGGGAATTAGGGATATGAAAGGTTAAATGTTTAAACAATAAGTATATTTACACCGGTAATCCATTAATGGTTAATGTTTAGAGCAGAAATAGGAAAGCAGCAGGGCAGGCAGAAGGAAGGTAGGAGCAGGGGAGGGAGAGGAGGAAGGGTGAGGGGAGACTAGTACCATAGGCCATGGAATGGGGTGGGCCACCCAGGCCGTGGCATGACCAACTTTTAGCACGTTAATTTAGCTAGCTATGCAGTTAAAAAAACCCCAGCTATACGGTTTTAACCGGAATGACAATTGCGCATTTGTGGGTTATGTAAATTAATGTGCTAAAGTTGGTCAGGCCATAGCCTGGGTGGCCCACCCCGTTCCACGGCCTATGAGTACCCATAGCTAGTCTGCTCCCTTCCTCCCCATGCACTGGTGGCTGCAGCAGGCTGGGAAATCCCCTCACCTGCTGCTGCCACCTGCAGCTTCACATGGGCTATTGCCTGGTGGGGCTTGCTGCTGCCTCTCCCCCAGTCAAGGACCATGGGGAGTAGCTTCCAGCAACAGCTCTATCCAAGCAGGTCTGTTTATGGCCCCCAGGTCCCTGCACTGCCCCCGGCAGGTGGCTACGGCTCCTCCCCTGCAACAGGGTGAGGTGGGGCAGGTGCTGACTTGGGGCTCTACACCCTCTGGCCGGGACTAACTGACTATGTGTCATCAGTTAACTGTTTAACTGATATAATTAAAGGAGATTAAATGGATAATTTTTTTAACGATATTTACATCCCTAGTGGAAATATGCCCAAGGATTCTGGTTTGAGTTTTCTTCCTTAGAAAATTCAAAGGAGATTTCAGTTTTGGCCTATGCCTATTAAAAATAGATAACTAAAGGCTAAGCGAGTCCTACTCATTATTAGTACCAAGTATAAACAGAGAGATTTAAAAAATCCAGATGTTATTGCCTTTTTTATGTATTCCCTTTCTTTGCTACCTTTTGAATAGAAATATGATACAGAAAATAAGGAGGCACGTGTGAAACAAGAAAACAAATAACATCAATCAACAGAGAGGGGGAAAGAATGGTGTTTTGCACTGATTCTGTGCCCTGAGCAGAAATGCCTTGCATCAATAAAAGCCCTCATACAGATCTACAACAATCAATCAGTCAGGCAATTATGAAAGAAGGGAATGAATGCAGAGAAAACAAAAATGACTGGGACTCACAGGAATCGTCATTACCTGAAATCACAAGATATCCATAGCGATATGCCAAAGGGTGATCATTGCTTCATACTCAGAAGGAAGACAAGACCATATATACAGGTCTCTCTGTCATTTTGCTGTAAGAGAAAAATCTTTGCTAACCCCAGGCCAGGCATTTGAGCCAGAATCAGTTAAAGCATCTACTTTCTTTCTAAGTGAACAGGCCCATCTAATCCAAACATTAGTTTGGCTGTTCCAGATATTTAAAGTGCCAACATTTACTCCTAGAATAGGCTATGCAAGGCCAACTCTCCTCCACCTTGTCTCTCATCAAGCAAGTTTCCTTCATGAAAGGAGATTAGCTCATTTCAGCTTTCCAAATGAATGTACATTAAACACAGATGTCATAATGGTTTTTTAATGTTCTGCACTTCGTTGCTGTTTATGCCGCATCACTACAAAACCTGGTATAATTCTGTAGATAGCTTTAGCTTTACTGCTGTTCCCTTATCATTTTGGCATTTTTGTTTCACAGCACTGGAAGAAACAGTGTTAGCATCATTTCAGAGCAATGCCACAGTCCAGTGATGCAATAGGCTGACAATGAAAAAATAACATACCTGCACCCACTAATAAACCATCTACAGATCCATGTATAGACTTCAGCAGGGAAAATAAATCCATGCTAAAAATCAAATACTGAGGCAAAGACAGGGTGTAAATTCCTTCTAGGTACTTGTTTCTGATGAGACTAAATCAGATTACTGCTAAGAGAATTTCCTGAAGAAAAGATATGGAAAAGTGTGCAATTACTTAGGGCACTTCATTTTAAAGTGTTACTGACCACAAGTGCAACTGTGTACATTTTGCAATATTTGCCTAAGTGAAAGTCTAAGCAATTCAAAAATTAGTCCTTCAGTCCACACCTGTTCTTCACCTGTTTGCTAAACACCAGGTGCTCAGTATATTTAGATTTGCTGTTTACCTTTGAAAGCATTCTCAGCGATGCATATTTTTCTCACATCCTACCTCAAGCAATCCAAGTTATTTGAACTAGACTAATTCCAGCAACTCACCTCCAATACTGTTTGAAACATTAGGAGACCTGTCCCCTTTTGACCTTACCTGAACAATTAAAACAGTTCATTTCAGAAATGTCAAAATGCTTTGTCGTGAAATTTCTTCCTTCATTTTTTTATTTGGTCAAAATTATTTGTTAAAGTCACAAAAAGATTCAGTCAACTTGAAACCACACTTTTTAGTGAATCCTCATAAATATTTTTCCCCTCCCCTTCCTCCCCAAACTACCTCCCCCCCTATAAAAAGCCCAAACAAACCAAAAAAAAATACTATAGCTATCAGTGGAATGCTAGCTGTGAGGCCCATGATTTCTCACTGCCTGTCCAAGTTCTTTTTTATATACATTGATGAAGGTAGAGCACCCCTACCGTTGAGGTCTTTGAGGCAAAATTGCTGTTTCAGCTAACTATCCCTTCTTGTGTGCTATTGTGAATAAGTGACTGGAGATAACTCAGGTCTCCAATACAGCTATACCCCAAGGAAGGTCAGTAGCATCCCTATTTGTTAGTCCAAGTTTCCACTTCTTATAAGCTTCCTTCTTGTATTTTAGTTCATTGAAGTGTTCCCTGTTAAGCCAAGCTAGTCTTCTGCCATACATGCTAGTCTTCCTGTGTATCAGGATGGTTCATTCCTGTGTCCTCATTAAGGTTTCCTTAAAGTACAACCAGCACTCCTGGGCCCCTTTCCCCTTCAGACTGGCCTCCCAGGAAATCCTGCTCATCAGTTCCCTCTGTGAGTCAAAGTCTGAATTTTTAAAGTCCAGGGTGCTTACTCTGCTGCTCTCTTTCCTTCTTTTCCGTAGGATCCTGAACTCAATCATCTTGTGGTTGCTGCTGCCCAAGTTGCCATCCACTACTGCATTCTTCATCAATTCTTTCCTATTTGTGAGCAGCAGGTCAAGAAGAGCATGGCTCCTGGTTTGCCTCTCCAAAACTTGTACCAGGAAGTTGTCCCCCACACTCTCCAAAATCTTCCTAGATTGCCTGTGCACTGCTGTATTGCCCTCCCAGCACGTCAGGGTGACTGAGGTCCTCCATGAGAACCAGGGCTTGTGGTTCAGAAACTTCTGCTAGCTGTTTGAAGCTAGCTTGATCCACCTCATCCTTCTGGTCTGTTGATTTATAGCAGACAACCACCATGACATCACTATTGTTGTTGTCCCATGTGACCTTCACCCAGAGACTTTCAATAGGCCCATTGCCAGTTTCATACTGGAACTCACAGTAGTCATGCAGCTCTTTTGCATAAAGAGCAACTCCTCGTCTTCTCCCCTGCCTGTCCTTCCTGAACAGTTTATACCCATGACAGTGGTCCAGTCATGTGAGCTGTCTCACCAAGTTTATGTTGTTCCAGTCACATCACAGTTCCATGACTGTGCAAGGACTTCCAGTTCTTCATCCTTGTTTCCCAGCCTCCATGCATTCATGTATAGACACCTGAGGTAAATAGCCAATTGTCCTACTTTCTCAAGAAGAACAAGAAGAAAGCTTCCTCTGCTGCCCCCTCCTGTTTGCGCTTCCTCCAGGTCACCCGCTTCCCTGCTTACCTCAAGGCTTTTGTCTCCATCACTAACAAACCTAGTTAAAAGCCATCCTCACTAGGTTAGCAAGCCTGCCTGGAAAGATGTTCTTTCTTCTCTTCATCCAGTGGATCCCATCTTTTCCTAGCAATCCATCTTCTTGGAACATCCTGTGGTCAAAGAAGCCAAAGCCCTAATAATGCCACCATCTGTGCAGCCATGCATTAATCTACAGGATGCATCCACTCCTGTCTGGGCCCTTCTCCTTGACCAGAAGGATTGAGGAGAATACCATCTGAGCCCCTGTCCTTTTCACCTTTGAGCCCAGAGCCTTGTAGTCACTTCTGTTCTGCTCTGGCAGTATCACTGGTGCCCACATGGATGAGTAGCATAGTAGTCAGAGAGCCAGATGAGTCTCAGTAATTCTTCAGTGACATCTTGAATCTGGGATCTGGGCAAGCAGCAGACTTCCTGAGTCAACAGGTAAGGCCTACAGATGGATACATCCATCCCCTGCAGAAGGAAGTCTCCAACCACCACCCCCTGTTGCTCCCTTTCGGTGGCAGTGGTAGTGATCCTTCCAACATTGGGGATGCCTGGCCTGGCCTCTTCCACCAATGGAATGTGCTTCTCTTGCTCTGTTGATAGGGCTCCATATTTGTTCTCCAGGCAAACTGCTGCAGGTGAGATGAAGACTTCTGCTTGCTGCCAGAGCTTCCACCTTTTTGGGAGTCCATGTCCTCTTTCCTCTCTAGCGCTGCTTCTGGCAATCCTTCCTCCACAGTCCTAAAGGTCTCCTCCAGCACTGAATCAAAGAAGAGATTATAGTGAAGGATGCTTTGGAGCCTCACCACCTCCTTCTGTAGCTCTTACACCTGCTCCCTGTGGGACACCACCTGGAGGCACCACTCATATCACAGGCAATCCCCCATCTGACTGTCACTGGAAGAACCCACAAGGCTGCAGTCTCCACAGCACCAAAGCAGGACCTGGGTGGAAGTCTCAACAGTGACTGGTCCTGCCTGGACAGATACCTCACAGGTGCAAGCAGAGGAAAAGCTGGCAGTGGCGTTGGCATTGTGACATCCTGGAGCCATCTCTCTGGGTCTCTTAATCCACTGCATCTCTCTTCCTCTCCCTTTTGGCTAGCAGATCTTCCCTAGCAAACTCTCCTGTAAGCTAGCCTTTTTACTGCTTTTTTGTCCTGAAGGATTCTCTTCTCTCTGGTAATCTCCTTCCACTCACTAAGCTTACAGCGAAGGGAGATCAGAGGGAGCTTCCAGGCAAACTCCCTAGTGAGCTCCCCCTCACTCCGGAGTCTAATTAAACAAGTATTGGTCTAACTGCTGAGTTTTAGCTACTTACACTAAATAGATGTAGGTTAGTTACTTCTAATTAAAGAAAGAGTTTACATTAAAGGCTTCCCTTCAAAGAGGGGGGCAGTGAACTGATTTGCAAACTGCCCTGTTTGCTGCCCCTGTCACTCACCCCCTGGTTGGTTCGGGAGTCTCCTTTTATACCCTCCTGGGTCTGGACTGGCTCCATGCCCTTGTTAGGGCTTTTGTCAGACACAGGTAGCAATCACCTAGCTAGCAGCTCTTCCAGCTGCTCTGAGAACATGCCCAAACAAGCAGCCCACCGAACAAACACTCGGCAAGCCAAGCACACAGACAGCCCTGGCTCACTTACCTTCCTGGAACAGGATCTGGTGCCTGGTGCCTGGCTCCTTTTTCCTTTCCTCTTCTTGCTCCCAGCAAACTGCTTGCAAACTGCCCTGTTTGCTAACCCTGTGCAGCTAGGATGGAGAGTCAGGTGCAGGACTCTCAGCTCCCACAGCCATGGGGACTGCTATGGTCTTTCAGCTGCAGGTGTGCATGAAGTACCCCACAGCTGGGAGATTGCAACAACTATGACCTCCTAGCTGCTACCTGGAGTGCCCTCACACCCCTGTGGCGGGGAGACCACATTGGCTGCAATTTCCCAGCTCCAGGGATGAGTTGTGCTCCCTAGTACCTGAGAAATCACAGCAGCTGCAACCTTTCAGCTGCAGACCGACTACTATGTAAATTAAAGCTCGATAGAAACCAGGCTTTAAAGTTATTACACATTTTTGAGCAATAACGTTATAGCTGGTTGGACTTTTTAAGGAGAGAGACTTAATTTGCATGTGTAGCCTGTCTAAATGTATTGTGCAATTAACAAGGTAATTGTGCAATAGATATAACATGTAGAGGAAGCCTACCTGTCCACTGCTTTGCTGAAGAGCTAGGGAAGTGGGTAC
The DNA here is from genome assembly GCF_030867095.1 of Alligator mississippiensis. Classification (NCBI taxonomy): domain Eukaryota; kingdom Metazoa; phylum Chordata; order Crocodylia; family Alligatoridae; genus Alligator; species Alligator mississippiensis. The sequence goes on along the minus strand of NC_081826.1, from coordinate 115,642,366 downwards.
ATGGATGGATAGATGGATGTGCCCAGAGATGGTATCTGTTGTGGGCTGGTGACTGTTGTAATAGATATACTGCAACATACTTGTTACTTTTATTTGTTCGCTGTCTGTGCCGTACCTCTTACATTTTGTCCCTTTGTTTGAAAGACAGCACTACTGACAGTATTTCTGTAGGGTTGCCTGCACACACCTACATGTTTTTGGCTATACTATTCCAGTTGCTGAATAGAATGCATCTGTCTCTAAGGTGCTTTGTCATGGATCACTCAATTCACTTTAAAACACATAATGGGACTGCAACTGTGTAGAGTTAAAAATGAGGAAAAAGTACTGCAAGCTTACATGTAAATTAAATGTTAATTACACAGAAAGTGATTAAAATTTAATAATATACAAAATGAATCCAGCTCCTTTGAAATTAAGTCAAAATTATTTAAATTCTCAATATGCAATCACAAGCAAAACAATATTATAAAATGATGTTTTAATTTAAATTGCTTAAATGGAATGCTATGTGTATTGGATTGGCAGGCAGACACAGTATGAGTACTTGCATAATAAGCTACTCTAGTTTGATAATAATTAACTTTTAAAATCAGGGAGTATTATAAATTGCCAGTTGCTTTCTAAGAAGGGGCATCAAGCAAGAAAACTATTGTTCTTTTTGGTAAGGTACAATAGAAATGTACTAGTATTCAGTAGAACCGAATGGCCAGTAAAGAACCTATATTCAAATGTTGACCAGTAATAATTTGAAGTATCACTGGTGGTTGAAAGAAGTGATGTTTGTATGGCAACTTAAATTTAACACATGGTGAGGACCAGTCAGTTGATTGTCAGCCTGGGCCTGAGGCTATGGGTGGAGAGGTAGCCAAAGGTTTTCCCCTGCCCCAGCTTTTAACCCTGTACCTAGCCACTCTGGCCAAGCTGCCAGGTGTGGTGGTTCAGAGGCTCCTGGTAGGGTTAAAACTCCTATGGGCATGCTCAGAAACACTTAGTTATGGCACAAAATAATATCACCATGCTTAGCTCTTGCTTAGGCCCAGTTGGATCCAGAAACTAGATATCCCTTTTCTTACCTCCCTTATGTGGTTCAATCTAGTACACATTCTGAAAGCAGGCCTAATACACCTTAATTATATTGGGTTTCCCACAAGACACAATGGTGAACACCACTTTCTTTTAAAACACACTCATCTTTTACATAATAGCTTAATACTTATGGCAGTCACCTACCCTAAAACTGGTTCAATTCTCTTCTCTGCCTCAGTTCCCTGTGGAGTGCCCTTAGGCTTTATGCTATTCTAGCTAGCAGTATTCTCAATCCCTACCTCTGGAGCTGTGCCAATATTCAGATGAGAAATCAAGACTCATTGAACCAATGAAGTGAGACAGAGAGAGAGAAAGCATGCTTGACTATATCCTCCAGTCAGGGGTTTCATTTAGGAGAAAGGAGACCTTGGTTCTAGTACCTTTTCCAAGAGCTATTTGTGCAGCTTAAGGTTATTCATGTTCATCTGTTTGTTTTTTTGTTCATGTTCATTTGGCATTCCCTCTTTGGTAATGGTGCCCCTTTATCCAATAGTCCACTGTTTAAAGTACTCTCCCTGGTGTGGGAAGCCCAGACATCTGACCCTGGATATCCCAGATGGATGTTGTAAGAACAAGATAATTACACCTTTTAGTGTAGGCAGACAAGGTACTTTGGGTGCATCTGATATCTTTTATTAGACCAACTTAAATAGTTGGAAAAAAATTTCTTAGCAAGCTTTCAGGTTTAAAAACCCTTTGTTGGGCTGAAAAAGCATCTGCACTTGGTGTGTGCACACACCAGGAAGAGCACACACCAACTGCAGATACTTCCTCTGCCTGATGAAGGCTACAACCTACACTCCTTTTAGTGTAGGGCACTCTCTGTCCCTCCTGTAAAGTTCTACTTTCCAAGGAAGAATGACTTATATATTTAGTGAGAATGCGAATATAGCTTGATGGTTAAGCACTCACTGGGAAGAGGAAAAACCTGGATTCCAGTCCAGGCTCCACTGAAGACTAAATACAAAACTCTTAAACATTTGTTCTATGTGGTGTATGAAAGGAGTTTGGTGTCTTTTGAAAAAAAAAGTTATCTTTCTTGGATTAAAGATAAAATGACAACAACATGTCAAAAACGAGAGAAAGTGTCTCTCATTTAACTCAGGTGCTGCAAAATAAGTTCTTGAAAGAAAAGGGAATCTCACCTCCCCCTGCCTCCCCCCAAATTTAAGTTGAAAGCAGGTAAAATGTCAGAAGGGTTGAAAAACTGAAATGGTTCTGACAAGCAGATGACTGTCTTACCAGTGACTAGTACCTGCTGAGTGATGAGTTTAAGCAACATCAGCTCTAAAAGTCTCTCTCTCCCATCTAGTACCTGCTTGTATCTCTGCAGATCAGTGGTTTTGTATCTTCCATGATTAGCCTTTGGCTTCTCAGCACGTGCTATGACCTGCACTACCTGGTGAAATTCTTGTCTATTGGAATATTTGTTTGATAAGTGAAAAGTGATTGTTTTTTTACTGTACTTAGGTAACACTTCAACTGGCACGCACAAATAATTTTACAAATATTGAGTCCTTTATAGACTGGAATATGGGTTATTCCATGATAGCTATGGATGAAATGTGAACTGGGAGTTAGTGGACTCAGGAGGGGGGAAAATTAGGGTGTACATAGGTTGTAGGGGAAGGAAGGGAAAGTGGAGCTAAGGCAGTGGGTAATGGTTATTAGAAACTTGGAGGACAGCAAAGGAAGCCTGGAAAACAGGCAGTCAGAAGTCCTAACCACACTGAAAGGTGGAACAGTACTATGCTGGTGGTATAGGCTGGGGAAGAGACAAGCATACTGCTATGTGAGAGATGAAAGGAAGTAAAAAATCAGTCTTGGGTAGGAAGAGAAAAAATGTATTCACAGGGCCTACGAGTAGGTTTCACACAGTGTGTGAAACAAGTGTGGTTTTAGCAATTTATTCCCATCCCACAAGGAATGCCAATAATGTGAAGTTGAATGTTAGACATTTTGCTCTACTCTTTCTCTGTAGATCTTGAAAAGTTATGTAAGCCAGTGAATAGAATGCAAACAAAAGAATGGATGATTGGCATATTTTTGGAGTAACTATTCCCTTCTGAAACATGGACCAAAGGTCAAAGCTCTTCATGGAAGTCAAAGAGAACTGATGGGAAACTTTTTTCATTTTACATAGTTAGTTTTATATAACATATTATAAATGGTGGATAGCTCAGTACAAAATAAATACAATGATATCAGCAGCTGCTTGTTTTGAGTTTTGCCAGAAGTAGAACGAAAGCACTAGAGTGCAGTGGGAAAGGACAGTGGAAAGGAAGCAAAAAAGAATTATTATTTTTTCTATGTGTATATTACTTTAGTTAATAATTTTCCATGAGAAACACATTCCCTTTGTTATTCATCAGGGAGACAATTGGGTGACTTGTGCTATAAAAGCATAATTTTCATATTTTCAGGATTAAAGGGTCTCCAGATGCTGAGAGATTGAAAATAGTCTCATTGTCTAGTATAAATAGCTTTCCAAGAATAGTATGGTAGCCTTTGGGAACAGAAAATTCTTTAGTCCCTAATTTTCATAGCGTTTGAAATCAAAGAATCTACATATTAGGACAAATATCAAATTACAATTCATGTTGGTCTTGGTCTTGTAAAGATTTATGGTGTGCCTAGAAGGTACAGCACAGAATTAGATCTCAGGAGATCTGGGTTCTTTTGTAGATCTGTCATTGCATTCCTGGTGATCTCTCTGGGTCTCAGTTTCCCCGTCTGGAAAATGGAGCTGATGGTATTTACCACCATGTAAAGTGCTTTGAGATCTACTGACAAAAAACATTTTGTAATGTGTATTATGATTTTTCCTCCATGAGCAGTCTCATTGGGATCACTCGCATTGTGCAAAGTTAAATCTGTGCTTAAATCTTTTCAGGTTTCCAGAGACAGCAACTTAACTCTGCCCTTTCTCTGTTCTTACTAATGTATATAAGTATAACTACAAGTTAAATAAGAAGCTTCACTACTTAGATATGCTAGATGGGTTTTTTAGAAATTATCCTAACACAATGCTTGTCAAACTTCTTAGACTCAAGGACCCTCCATAACTTATGAATTAAGTGGCCCACATTTAAAAAATGAACATTTTTTTACAGTGCTTACCTCTTGGCACCTCCCACCGCTACCTCAAATTAGTCTGGGAAACACTGAGCACAGGGCTATAACAGGGAGCTGGAACTGACAAGTCCCTTTCCAACACAGGGGTTGAAAAACCACAGAGATCTTGGGAGCCCCCAGAGTATTCAGCCTCCCAGGAAGCACAAGCAGGGAACCACACAGCCCCCCGCCCCAGCACTTGGAAACCCTTCCACGCCTACCCCCAACCCCTACCCCAAATGAGCCTTGGAGCCTACCAAATGGGTCCATTTCCTCTCATGGGGTCCTGGCTTTCTCCCTTCCCCTCCCCCACACCTGTATCTCCACATACTTTTGTAAAATATAATGAGGTTTTTTATTAAAATCAGACTCTCTTTCTTTTTTTTTTTTTTCTTTTTCTTGTTTTTTGAGAAGGGGGAACAGATATTGAAACTGTAGGCCATGATATCTCCCTCTTTCTTGGTGACCAGACAATCTGGGTCTTTGCCTCCCTCTGGTGGACTACTGGGGAAACTCAGGAGGTTTGGTAGTCTAGATCACCACTACCCCCTACTGATATTTTGGCAGCAGTGCGATCCCTGAAAGGTAACGATTCCTTAGCAGTGTACGTGTCAGCACTTCTGTTCAGGGACACTTGTGAACCAGTTACTAATCCACACGCTAAGTTTATCTAGGATCAGTGCTTCATTCTCCATAAGCAGTTCCAAATTACTTAAACTAGTGGTAAGCATTTGCATATATAAATACATATATATATATATATACACACACACACACAAAACTTGAGTGTGTGGTTTTGTTCTCATTGCTGCCAGGGTTGCTACATGAATATTTATATCCTATTCTTATTTATTTAGCTTTTTTATAGCACAGGCAACCAAGTCAAGTTTCATGATTACATGTGAGTGTAGTCATTACATTTATGTTTGGAAATGGGCTTCAAATTGTTTTAACATATTGTAACTGAGGATCACGTGTGTTTATAGTGTGTGACACTTAGGAATGAATGCCAGTTATCTTTATACCTTATTAATATAGGTTTTTTTTTTGTTGGGATTTCTGTTACAGATTTGGGATTTTCCAAATGCAGAGGTTTCACAGACAGTGTTTCTGCTATCGGGTTTGAGCATTTCTTTACAGAGAGCCAAGAGCTTAACAAAAAGCTTGTTTGGCTACTTGTTCAACTTAGAGGAGAGTTAGGGCTATTCAAAGTTATGTCAGCTGGAGAACATCCAGAACATGATGGAACTTATTCATACCTCTTTTTTTCTTCCTGTACCCTTAATGGTTGGGGCAGTGGGAAGTTGTGTTTTAAAGCCAGCTATACTGGCTGTATGCCAGGGATGGGCAAAATGGTAGATCTGGCTGTGGCTTGACTCCATTTATCTGCCTGCGTCACACGATATGTCCCTGCTCATGTATCTAATGTGAAGATGCTGTTTTCCAGTTTGCCTGGGTATTGAGTTCTCTAAAGTTTACTGTGCTTTGACAAACTAGTACTACAATTCCCTTCCAGAAGAGGTTTTCCAAGCAGGGGCCATGTACTAAAACAACGTTCTAGATGTCATATTGTACAGCTATAGTGTAACCTAATTTTTGCTGAATGCTACTGTTAGCACTTTTAGGAATAGAAATGGAATGGAAATGTGATACACATCTGTGAAATACATAAATGCATGCAAATATTTCACATTCAAATATTTGCTTAAGAAAGGGCTTGGCTGATGCACTTAATTTTTTGCAGCTACTTCTACTATCTACCATCTATAGGAATACCTTAAAAGAGATGTCAGCACTCCTAACTTCAGAGTGTATTCCTCAAATAAGAAGATATAAGATAAAAATAATGCACTCTCTTCATTTTTTCAAGATGATTTTGCTTCTTTATTTGTTGAACAATTCATTTTGTTTACAATTCACTGGGTTACCTGGCAGGAAACCTGCTCCTATGAAAATGGAAAAATATAATGAACAGTTCAAGCTAAGCAGCCTTTATTTGATGGTTGACTCTACAATACTGACAAATATGTTCATTTTCTACAATGCTGCATCAACTGACTTCTATATGGAAAGCCTTCTTCACCAAATATACAACAAAGAAGGGGGGAAAAACACCAGGATTTTATGTTCCAAAGATAATGATCAACTTTGCAAAATCCAAACTTTTGTGCACATTTTCATACCAAAGACAGAGCAAAAGAGGACTACAAAACCTTCAGGTTCCCTTCTGCAATTTTGTAGCAATGCCCTTTGTTGTCATGGTAGGAAGTAAAAAAACACAGAACATTATTAGCGATCGCTTTTGCACTTAGTCTTGTTTGGTGATCACCACCCTTCCCCAGCCCTGTCCTGACTTCCGTGATCTCTGGGAGTGGGAATGACTCCATTAAATAGGGCACTAAAATAATTTAATAAACACACTGTGTAAACAAGCCTCTGTGAGATGGTAGGAAATGCAGCCCCAGCGAGGTCCTGCATAGTGACAGAAAGCACTCTCGCTATATGGAGATTCAATCAAACAAGCTGTTGAATTAAAGGTCAAAATGGAATTCTTTCCCACCCTTTTTCATTTTTCCAAGCCAAACATTTTATTGGCTCTAAAACAGCAAACAAAAAATATATATATATCCTGAGCAGCCAAGTGCTCACCCTGTTACTTTTCATCTAAATACAACCTAATGCCAGTTTTAGATTTATTTAAAAAAATATCCCATTACCCATTTAACTCATGATTTAATTGTCCTTGAATTTCCACTACTTGTATTACAGAGGCTTCTAGGACTGGCTGATTTGTGAAAAGTAATGAGAAAAGTATTTCTACACTGACTTCCATTGCAAATTCATTGAAGCCAGTATATACACACCTTATGTATGCCTCTGCATGTATATGCACAGAATGAGGTTCAGTGAATCATAAAGTGCATCTACATGGTGCAAGAAAATGGTGTGCTGAGACACCTGATACCTTCTGTATGCTACCTAGCTCCTGAACAACAGCTCTGAGAAGTGGAGCTTATTGGTCTTTATTCAGCGCCCTATTAATAATATGTCTGAGAGCTTCCTTGTGCCATATAGACATACCCACAGTGCCTGCTTCATTCTAGCACACACCCATACAGGGCTGAATTAATGCATAGGCAAACTAGGCACATGCCTAGGACCCTAGGAAGGTGACCAGTTGTGCTTATTTTATATATTATAACTATTGAATGAAATAAAGTAATATACATACACAGTATGAAGTAGGGGCCCACGAGTTTGTTTCCCTAGGGACCACTAAAGGGTTAATCCGGCCCTGCACACATGCATAGATGTGCATATTATTTTTAATTTTTAAACCTCAATCCCTTTTTAATTCACAGTTACTCAGTCCATATTGGTCCACTGAATTTACTTTCAGTTCATCCTACCCTACCAAAAAAATTGCAAAGGGTCAAGGGCACAGACCTATTGGGGCTATACAGGTGTTGAATAGGAAAGGTCAGAATTCACGAAGTGAATGTGATTACCAGTAATGAAATTTGCTGCAGCTACCTCCATTTTTCTGTGAAAGGCTACAAGTTTGTCTGGGTTGTGTGTGCAGACTGGCAGACAGTGACAGTACACCTGCTCTGTGAATGATAAGGAGAAATGAATGAATTTCATACTGACAGCTCGTTAATCCATTACCTGGCAGCTACTGCTTCGAAACCTGATCACAATTTACAAAAACTCACATACTGCTGCCTGAAGTCTTATTTAGTAATATCTGTGCAATCTGTGAATGAATCCAACCTGGAGTCATATATAATAATCATAATGGGATTCACTGGCAGATATTAGCTTTCTCTCAGCTAACCCAAGGAAAGGATTTTTCATTATTCTCTTCAGCACAGTGACTATTATTAAATTTAACATGTGGCAGAAAAGTAATACTTTTTCTTGTTCTTACAATTGAAACATATAATGCAGTTGAAACATGTAATCCCTTGGTATTTATGCATTGCACTTAATTGTAAATGGTTGATAGCATAGATCTGTATTGTAGGTTAAATAAATTATTGTTATTCTTGATTTTTATACAGTTAGGCATGGAGTAATTTTATTTGTATTAAGCATCCATGGTCATTCCTCATGCATTTATCATAAACATATTTAATCAAATCTTAAGGTCCTTTATTAAGGACACAAGGTTTCTTACTCAAAAGAGGCATGGGCTTACTTATTGAGTGAGGACTACTCCATGTAAGTAATGATGAGAGATGTGAGCCCTTAGTTCTTATTCAGACCTTACTTGGGCAAAATTCCTGAAGATTGTAAGGGACAAAGAGCTAAGGAGTGACTAAAAAAAGAAAAGACTGATACCTGCTCATCTACTACAATACTTACAGTAGCACAAACTGGATGTAAAATGTTGTCTTACGGATTTAATGGCATGATATCTACATTTTGCATTGGTGATATCTTTTTACGTGGGGTAAATGCACTGTCCAAAAGCAACCCACCGTATTGCTTTTTAAGAGGTACCTATAGATCCCCCACTCTTTTCTACTCCTCTCACAACTCCTCAGCTAAGAGCCTCATTAGCTCTGCTCTGCTATGGCTGTCCTAGAAAATCTGTCTCTTTAAGGGTGACCAACATAGCAGCCAGGACTTTCTGTAGCAAAGCAGGCTTCGCTGATCACCCAGCCCCACCACTCTCATATACTTTCCAAAGAGAAGAGAAAACCTTAGATGGCAAAATGTCTAGTACTGGGCCTTGCCTAGGCAGCTCTTCATTTAAATGGATATAAAAAAGGGGAAATATCATATGATGAACACTTTCAGATGAGGTATTCATTCAGTAGAGCTAATTTGATCGTATCTAAATGTGAGGCAAATTTTGGTAAAGGATTTTGCATTACCTAAAAGAGGTGCGGTAATCAGGGAAACCTGTGAGAATATATACTGCCCCACACCACTTGATGGTTTAAAATGCATCCCAAATTATTTACAAACATGGAAGCTGTCTCTGAAATAAGGCCAAACTTGTTTTTGAGTGTACACTCTGTATATATGTATATGTGTATGTGTATTTTTATGATCAATATATAGTGACCAGGGTGTGTTACAGGTCTTTTTTGGGTCATGGTTTATCATCATCATTGACAGCCATTGAATTTGGGAGACTATGGAGATTGTGCCTTTGGGGGGTTACCAGGTACTGTCACAGCTTCTTGAGTGGCTGAGGAGTCCGACGTGGAAAAAACAGAGCTTGTTGAGCTTGGATGTGGCTACATGTGAGTCTATTGTAGCCTCTACATGGGCTGAGATCAACAATGAGGTGATCCTCATGCACCAACTCTGCTGGACCAGACATTGTGTGCCTGACTCTTGACTCCTATAACAAATGCTCTACTCCTAGCTCAGTAACAACCTGCGATCGTGCAGTGGCCAGAGAAAACACTGCAAGGACACATTGAAGGCATACCTCATGAAAACAGATGCCGACGTCAAGACTTGGGAGGAGCTGGCTGCTGACTGACTCCGGTGGCATCACAACCTCAATCAAGCAACTTCCGCATTTTGAGGGAAAGCGTTTTACCCTCAAAGCAGGCAACAGAGAAAAGAGGAAAGAAAAGTAGAGAAATCTTGGCCTACAGCCTACCCTCCCTTGTGGAAAGACCTGCAACTTCTGTGAACTGGTCTGTGGCTCAAGGATTGGACTCTTAGGTCAATTTAAGACCCATCAATTAGCTTTGGTAGAGATCATCCTCAAATTGAGGGATTGCTGATGATTATTGCAGATTTAAATCAGCACTTTCTGCTTTAATGCAAGCTCTACAGATCCATAATTTTAGATCTAGTTCCTCCTGCTCCATCTACAGGATCAGCCAAGATGGCAATCATTAAGCACAAGCTGGCCTGAATATTTTGTTGATTTATAAACTATATTGAAAAAGTAATTAGCACACTCCTGTCAAAAGGATGCTTACTTCCTGTACCAGAGTGTCATGGATTTGATCTACATAATCCACAACAGCCATTGGAAAAACTGATACTATTGTCCAACAGATGTGGTGGTTAATACCAAAGGCTTCTATGATTTCTCTGGAGCTACTCACTCTTGACCAGCAGCTTATCAATTTAGGGTCCTCTGACTTTTTACAAAAACTGAATCTTGTAAAACAAATCTCATTTTCATATTTCTGTTACTCCTACTGCTAACAGGAACATGTAACGGTTTAATTTATGTAGACAATAATCATTATGTTTGCCTTTATTTTTTACTGCTTTACCATGAATAATCATCTGTGCAAGTAGTTCCCCATGGCTTTTCCTAGAACCTGCTTTGCTAGAATCGCAGTGTGTAGAGCAGAACTATAAAAATGTGAGGCCAGATACTGAACCGGTCTCTATCAACTTGACTTTAATAGAGTTTCATTGAGTTATATCACCTGAGAACCTGGTTCCAAAGATTTAATCACCAAATACAACAAAAACATGAATAAGTACCATCACATGCTATATAGTCTTCATGTAATGTTTCATGGAATGGAACAGTTCCAGACCATTCTGAGGTACGTAACATCTGCAGCATAAAATAGGGAGTTTTGATGCCCTGCTCAGGGTTCTGGATTCTGCCCTCCATGAACAATTGATCATGGATCTTCCTGGCTAAAATATTATTTTAACTGGCTAAAATGGAGCATATGAGTCATGGACATTTCATAGAGTTGCAAACACAGGGAAGAGACGGGCAGCCCGACTCAGTAGAATCCACAGTTACTCGCAGACATGGAAAGAAGACAGTATGATCATCAGACACACAAGGTGACTTTGTAGCTTTTGTTCCTGGTTATTGAATACTGAGTGAAAATTAAAATGTTGCTCCTTGAGTATTTCCTTGAAACTGTGTCCCCACACCCTCTTTCTTTTTTAAAGAATGAAAACCTGTTTCTTATCTACATGAAAAAATTGTGGTAAATACTAAAAAACAAACAAACTGTTTTCACAACTGATTGAAATATGAAGTAAATTAATTGCCAAATGATACTGAATGCAGCTGATCACAGGGCTAACTATAGTCAAAAGCTGCTAGCAGGATAACTATGGTGCCACAAGAGGCTGAAACTACCTTGGGGTCCCAAGGGCAGTTATCATGGCCTTTAACTGAACTGTGCTGATTGATCATAGTATGTGACAGAAAACAGGAAAGCAAAACTATAACAAATGGACCCCCAAATACATCTCTAGCAAATTAATTCTGTCACCTTTCCTTAACGACAATTTCTCTACCTTAGACTATAAAGGGACAATTTTACATATTTCCATAGGTAAATCTGGATTTTGAAAATGGGGGTGCAGATGGTGTAGCACATCATAACATATAATGCAACACATATTTTTCTTCCATTAAAATGAAACTAGAATCTTTACTAATACAGTATGGGCTTGATGCTATATTATTCAGTTTCAGACTAAAGCAAAAACAAATATAACTTTATTGGAATGTACACTAGTTTTCTAGAATATATATTTAGTTTAAAAACACAAACTTGGCAAAAATAGTCAAAAATATTTTTTAATTAGTTCTGTAGTCATTATAGTTCAATGTATGTCTCTTATTCAGATTCATAAAACAAAATCAAGTCTTCTTGAGTGTTTTGACAGTACCTCCAATACTTCAGTGCAAGTCATTTCTACAGCTGAGTTAATAGTAGCACACCTAAGTTCAGGTTTTTAGCTAGAGCTAAAAACAACCTTTAGAACTGTGAAATAGCAGAGACACATTATCAGGAATGGCTAATGGACAGCAAAATTGCAAGAAAGGATAGTTTGAATGGTGGAACATCAAGACTATTAGAAAGGAGAGAAGGTCATTAACAACTGTGAAGTGAAGAGAGATTAACATCAATCAGGTAAATTATAATGAGTCATAAAGTTAATTAACTTCCTCAGCACTGTCTAAATAGAAATCTTGCTGCCTCTTCCAGGCAGTTGGTTCTAAAGTTTGGATGGGGCAGGAATCAAAAGGGATGCAAATGCATCACTGCACCTCCCCACATCCCCAACCCACTGGATCTGCCCCATGTATACCTCTGGACTATGTAATGCTTTGAAAAATTGTACAGCAAATAAGAGCAAGGACAGGCAGACAGACAGGTTACTCCTTCCATGCCTGTCTCTTCTTATGAGAGAACTGGGTTTGAGGAAGACTGTGGGGCTAGGTACAGATATTCAAGAAGCCCAAGGTGGAATTGATCTAATTTAGGTGGTTTTCTGTAAGCGGTGTAGTTTAGATCACTACGAACAGAACACACGTTTACCCTTTGGTGGAGGAAGGGCAAATCTTAGACTGGGTTCCACCATTTTTAAACAAATCTATGTCTTCTGTTATGGGTATAAGCTGGTTTTGTGTGCTGAACTTCCGTTCTGTTAGGGCTATAGATCAATTCCAATCATTTACACTAGTAAAAGTATAATGTCTGTATCTGGCCAGAGTGAGGGGGCATTTTTCTGTTGGCATGGACATTACAGCCAATTGGCTTTGCATGTTTCTTTTCATTGGTTTAAATATTTGAGATGCTTGTTCTTTGTGAGTGCCCCAGTCTCCGTCCTGTAGTTATCATATAGGATGCTGTAAGTCTGACCATTTTTCTGTTTCTGGTGGCAGAAGGAATTTTGGGAGAGGCCTGGTGTTTTTCTTCCTTTTTCATAGCAGCAAGTGGGCACAACTGGGTTAATGGTGTAGGACTCAGAAACTTGGTATCTACTAGTTTATAAAAATACTTGTCTCACGACAGCCAGTGTCAAAGCAGATAAGCCAAAGGGCCAGAGCCCAGAAGAATGGGAGTAGAGATTTCACTGATAGGACTTGGGTGTATGAAAGAAGAGGAAAAGTTGAACCCCTTCCAGACTGGGATTTCCCTCTGGGTACATGCTATTTCCCTTGAGAAAGGGAGCATGGGAGAATTAAAAAACTGAGTTGAATGTGTGGATATTCTGAGGAGTAATATAACCTGGGAATGATAGGTTATCCCATAGGAGTCCTGTAACTGTCACATTGGACCCATATGAAAACAGATCGATGCAATAACTTATCAAATTTTTGCAAGCTACTAAGAAAGCCATCTCTGTGTCTGTCTACAATCACCTGTGAGATGGGAAGGTTAACATAGAATTTAGCCCCATGTTGTTTTAACATCTCATAAACAGTATGCATTGATGGGCAGGTTTCACCTCTCAGATCTGCTCACCGTAGCCACCCTTTTATTCTCTTCAAATAGTTTAAGCTTCCCCATTATAAGATTTCTCTCTCTCAAGGGTTTCTAACTGGAATTGCAATCAGTTACAATGCACTTTACAGGAAATGTATAGAATGGGTAATAGGTAAATAAGTTATTGGTACATACATGCTGTAATGATAAGTCTTTGGCCTAAGTCTCATATTGTCTTATAATATAATATAAATATAGGATTGCTATGGACAGAGTTTGGGGGAAAGAATCTAATCACTGTAAAAGAATAAAAGGAGATAATGTGACAGTGTATTTTGTATTATGATACTTCAAATTCACCTTCAAGATGAAACTGGATGCTTATCTTGCTGGGATCCTATGACCCCAGCTGACTTCCTGCCCTTTGGGCGGGGGGCTGGACTCGATGATCTTCCGAGGTCCCTTCCAGCCCTAATGTCTATGAAATCTATGAAAATTATCACTCTTTTATTAGTAAATCAGTGCACAGTAAAGTGTTATTAGACCTGATGAAATAATTTGTTGCAAGTAAGATGTGCTGTAAATTGTGCAAATTGTTGTCCCTTCTTATTTTTATCATCTGTATCTATTGCCTTAACCACAATTATTTTCAGGTTTTAGACTACTGGGTAAACCAGTGAAGTAAGACTTTAACCTTTCAGGAATTAAGACAATTCCCAACTTCAGACTGTGCTACAAGGATTCAATGGTGACAGTCCCCTTTTCTGTCACCAGCAGCATTGCTCTATGGCTTTCTTTTTTTCCATGTCATAAATTGCGGTAAGATATCACTCATAGCAGCCACCGAGCTCCCTATCTAGTAGACGTGTTATCCTTCTCCTTACCTCCTTTTGGTATGGTAGAAGGCAAACTATTACATGAAGTAGTGACTAAACAATTAAGAAATAGCCAGCATTGCTAGAAGGCTTGAACATAATGTTCTCATTTTAAAATATTGCTTAAGACAAAAAGGGGGAAAATAGTCCCAAGACCAAAAAATCGTAAATAAATTATAGACTTGCAGTGGAATAGTCACTGCCATTGTTATATTTTTGTTCCACATATTCTGGTTTTGCAATAACTTTGTCAGCCAGAATAAATCTCAGGTCAGCACCAAGAACTTTTCCACTGATGATCTAAGACCCATTAATAATATGCAACCAAATTTGTGCAGCCTTTATACGTGCGTGTATGTGTGTGTGTGTGTGTGTGTGTGTATATACTTACACAGTTGGGACCTAAATTTCAATAACCACCAATTTATATTAGCTCTTGAATTACTAATGGCCCAGCTTGGTGTTCTGGAAAATTCTGCTTAATTGCTTTATATGCCTCTGCTCTCTAGCTGTCTGCAATCTCTCTCCAGCTCACTTGACCACGCTATGTTGAATAACTAGAGTGTTAACAGAATTTTTTCCTAATATTATTCAGCTGATGAGGCCCAAAGCCATATGACTTAGGGTTTCCATGTAGCTGGAATGGAGTTATAATCATACAATCCACTTGAATGGTTACAGTTTATAAAAATAATAGCAGCATAAATAGTATCACTTATAATTAATTCCACTGACATTATTTCAACTAATATAATGGAACTCAGAAATGCCTGAAGCAACATTTTTGCTGATCTGTGTTTTTTTCCAGTTCACCACCAATATCCCCTTCTCAACATTCCTGTTCCTTATATCTTCTTTTGTCTTGAAGCTCTCATGGTAATACTACAAGGCATACCTTAGATGGCTGGAGAAAATCTCCTTGTTAATTACTTCCCTTCTGATGTTCAGCCCTTTTGTGCTTTTTTTTTTTCTATTTGCAGAAAAGATAAGGGTAAAAGGCCAGGAAAAAGGAAGCAAGCGAAGATGTAACAAAAGCCTAAGTGTATAGAAGAAATGGGAGAGAGAGACTATAACAAAGTCTCTCTTTTGGTTCAGCCTATAGAGCTGTTCTTCTAGTTCAGCACTGCTGTATGCACCTGGGAATCTGATAATGTATACAGTACATATATTGTCTAGCCTCATTTACATTCTGTATTTGGCACTGTCTGATAGCAAACCATGTGATGGGGGGCAATGCAATACTGGGACGGAAGAAGCTACTCTGGTATACATTTCATGGCCTTGACTCACAGCTGTCTTTGTGGGAATGCTATGGAAACAATGGAAAAAACTGTGGATAAGGCAGAAGAGCTGATGAGCTTGGTCTTCTGTAGCTGCAAGCTTATATGCCAGAGAAGCTGTGGGTATTGACATTTAATTCAAGCAAAGAGTTCTTCTAAAATTAATTAATTGACTGTCAAACCATTGCACTAGATTCTCTCTATAATGTGTATATACATTATGCACACACACAAAGCATCTTCTGTATACCCACCAAGTAGTACACAGATTAGCAGGCCTTTATGGATACTTCTGATCTGAAACCATAACTGCATTGTTAAATTGTTGCTCTGTAGCTGCAACTGGTGCCAGAACTGCAAGTAGAACAGAGAATTGCATATCTGAACACCTGAATTTTATCCCTTTACTCTCATGCCAACTCAGAGCTGGGTCCCAGGTAAATTACCTAGGACTAGATTCTCAGAAAAGCAGGTGTGCATTGAGTGTCCAATAATAATATTAGTGTAAAAACATCTAACATTATCTTTATAATTGTATATGCAAATCTTGTGCAGCAGTTATAAATTGCAGCCAACATTCAATTACTAAAACTACATTCACTAACTTGGTAAATATTGTCTGTAAGTTAGGTCCAGAAATGCACGCCCAATTTTTCTGAAAACCGTGACAAAGCTCAAGTTGACTTGAATGGGGCCAAAATATCACCCCTTATCTTTACATTCTCTGGTCCTTAGTTTGCCCATCTACATAGGCACAGTTGTATACAGTTTGCCATGATGTTGTTCCAGTATTGGTGAAGTGCTTTGAGTTATCAGGAATGCAGAGGTCTTCCTTCAGCATTTACAATACATTTTTAAGTGCCATGTCCAACATAAAACAGAAACCCATATAAATTGCAGAAGGCTGTTTTGCACCCAAAGGCTTGTCTAACTAACTGCACAGTTGGTCCAATAAAAGATATTACCCAAAATTCTTAGCTAATGGAATTCATCCTGTGGGGACACAGTAATACTTTGCATTGTTTGGAGGATAGCTACAGATAGCTAAAGTCACTCCATAACAAGCCACAAGAATGAATATATGCATCATCTACACAAAAGCCTTTAAAGACGTGAAAGTTTCATTGTGGTTTACAGTTTATGTTATTTCTTCCAACCCATAACCCAGGTGTCTGTATCAATACGTGTTTTCCTTGCAGTTCAGTTTTAAATTGGTTGTCATAGGCCTTTTGTCAAAGTTTCTAATTAGAAAGGAATTTCAAAGGATCTAGTAGTCTCACAAGTAATGAATGACTTATGATTTTATGTTACAGTTTTCTGGCACAGCCCAATAAAACAGTAAGCATATTATCTATCTTTTAAATATACTTATATATGTTTGGAGTTGCTTGCAATTTTTGAGTCATTTGCCATCTCAAAACCCTATTCCAAACCACAAAAAGCAGCTAGCTCTCATTTGAGCCTCTTGTGATATTTCCAAGGGACATTGGTGACACATACAGGATAGGGCACATGTGTATGACATACTGTACTTGACAAATGTGTTAGACACATGCTTCAAAGTGAAAGCTCTGTCAGAGCACTGATACATCATGCTTGCTTGCAAAAAAACAGGATATATAACTGGATTTCAGGTACTCTCTTACTGGGGACAATACTACAGTATACTGTCAGATTTAAACAAGAATCAATGTAGTGGACTTTTCATACATTTCCTTGTCATTCTTGCTAATTATCGGTATAAGACAAACTCAAAAGATTCAGATACATTCCCAGATAATTTTGCATTCCTGAATATTTTAAAGACTTGTTTTCTCTTTCTCCTTCCCTATATCCCCACATTCTCTTTATCTTCTGTGTCTGACTAGATTTTAGTGTCCTCTTTCCTTTTCTGTGACCAAATTTCCCTCATCCATCCTGGGTGCAATTCATTCTTAGGTTAATTTCCTGGACTGATTCCAGTGATACTTGCCTTACAGTATCATTTGCTTCTCTTTACACTCTTTCTATTAGCCTAAAAGAATCATGGAAATTAAGTGCTGGAAGGGACCTCGAAAGATCGTCGAGTCCAACCCCCCTGCTCTGGGCAGGAATAGACCAAATGATCCCAGCAAGGTGTCTGTCCAGTCTCCTTTTGAAGATTTCGAAGGTTGGGGACTGTACCACCTCCCTGGGAATTCTATTCCAGATTCTGGTCACCCTTACCATAAAGAAGTTCTTCCTTACATCTAACCTGAAACCATCCTCTAACAGTTTATGGTCACTGCTCCCTGTCCTCTCCTGGGGCGCCCTAGTGAACAGTTTTTCTCCCAGCTCCCAATATTCATCCCTTACATATTTAGAGATGGCCACCAAAGTATCAATACTATCTTTATCCATCTATACAATTTTCATACCATCAAGTTAAATTTATCAGCCTGGCTAATTAATCAAAACGTACATTAACAGGCTACCTAAGGCTAGGTAAGAATTCATCGCACATTTCTGAATCCAGGGATTCTTTAAAGCCCAAGTATTCTACAGAGACACTTCCATCAACTATATTATCTCACATACCATACACCCTCAAGTAATGCACGCATATTGTTTTGGAAGGCAGAATGTAGAAAAAGATTTTTCTGGAGTCATGTCCAAGTGTATGACACAGTCCTCCTGGAAGCACAGTGTCCAAGAAGCATGGCATCCCAGGAGATAGCCTGGGTGATGCAGCAGGAACTTCCTGGCACAGTAGGACAGCAACAAGGTTAGCCCCCGGATCACTGCAAGGACAGTACAAAACAGCTCTTTTTATAAGTTCTTGTGAACTGTAAAGTGTTGTTTCCATACTACAAGTCTCATCAACATGCCATAGACTGCATGCAGCAGCTAACTTGCTCTGAGCCAGGTTAGTTGCTGTTTCAGGCACAAGCTACCATGCTTAGGCAATAGTTAATTCAAATTCCTTAGCAGCTGAGAGAGGCTTAACATTGGATTCCACTGGATTCTACTTGCTGGGTCTGAGAGAAGCTGGAGCACTTTGGTAGCCATTAGAGTACCATGCCTCTATACTTCTATTCCAGCAAAGAAAAACTTCCCTGCTTAAGGCATGTACCTCAGTTGTAAAGGGCTGATTTGGGGAGGAAAAGGGGTGTGTGCATGTACTTTATGTGAATAAATACATTCATTTTTTTACATTTATTGGATGAAATATAAAGTTGGGATCAGATACACATCAGAAAAGATATTTGTCCAAAAAGGTTTGAACTGTGAAATAAATACAGCTGGAGATATAAGTTGTTTCTCATACTAACCAATGTGCATTTCAAATTAATATCTCAAACAGTAATTATTAAATGTATCACATGTATGTAAGATGTATTTCTTTCATTATTGTGTTCCTGTACATCTCTTCTTCCAACTTGATCAAATGTATGCAAGCTATAGAAATGTATATAAATATCAATAAACAAATCCTTCAGTGAAGTCATAATGTAGCTATTATGTGCAATTGATGGAAAGATTTGATAGAAAGAAATGTAACATTGTTGCAAAAGTACATAGATCTAGGTTTGTGAGGCACAAAGATCTTATTTAAAATGAAGCATCTTAAGTAAAAGTCAGGGGATATAAATTACAGTATATTACATGGGAAAAAAAGCATACTTTCACTTTACACAAATATATATTCCTTTCTACAGATATATCCTTGTATAAAACCCTTTCTCTAAGTCTAGTTTCTCAAGGGAGTTTCATTTAGACTGAAATAGGAAGTGTGTGTGGATAGTATAGTCTATCAGCAGAAATACAGTACTTTATACAGAAAAGGAAGCTTTTATCTTTTAGTGTCTTTTATGTATAATTGGCATATCTTCCTATTCCAAGATTGATTGATCCTGTATGATTCAGAGAATGGGGTAAAAAAACCTCAACTATTTTTAAGGTGGAATTTGCTCACCGTGGCTAGGGCCAGAACTTACACACAAACTACTATAAGTGATTGGAAACTGTTTCAAATCTGTAACACAACAGAAGTTTAGAGCACATAAACCACTTTCAAAATGGCCGAAGTGGTTTAAGATAAACCTGGATGGATGTATCAGACTTAACTGATTTAAGTTAAATCAATTTAATAAACTTTTATCCCAGATCCCCTCCAAATTCAAGTTAATTCACAGTCCTCCAGCATCCCAGGATGTTTTAAACCTCCCACACAAACCCACCCACTCAGGGTGGTCTGGCTAGCTTTGGCCCAAGCTTTCTGATCTAGCCAAGCAGTGAGGTGTGCTCTAGTACCCTCCTGATTCTGGGCTGGGCTGCTGCAGGCATGTGGCTGCATTTCTGGAAACAAAAGTGACTGTATGCTGACTTGCTTATTGGTTCAATCTATGTAGCTTAAACTAACCTGCAAATAAATGGATTCAGCCTGGGGCTTTTTGATTGTCTTTGCTTATCCTGTATGAAAGGAATTATCTGATATTGTGCTTTGAATGGCAAGGGGCTAGTCATGATGCTGCAAAAGGTCCCTTCCAGTCCTATATTCTTATATTATGTACATTTGTACCTGGTGAAAGTGGTGAGTTTAACCAGAAGGAGAGGTGAGCCAGTCTTAGAGAGAGTATTGCTATCAGGTTTCCAAAATTGTTTCTAGTTGGTGGTAAGAGTGAGGTCTAAGATAGAGCACACCACTAAGGAACTCTTGCGTGAGATGGGGGATGGCCACATCATTGGTGGAGTCACATGACAGGTTTATCCCACGATTTATCTCTGATTTTACTTGGAAGTAAAATTACACTGGTGTCTGGAACAGAGGCATGGATGTTGCTCTCCACAATAGACACTATTACAGTGTTTCATCACTAAGTGGTGAGGGAGCCACTAACAGCCTATTTGCATTCTGCAAAAAAAAAAAAAGCTACGCCACTTATGAAACTGTCCAGAACTGCAGATGTATAGCTGATATACAGTGGTGTTACCAATGTTACAATACCAATGTTTACATCTTATTTTCTGGGCATGTCTACATGTGCAATTAATTCACAGACTGCTTACTGCACAGTAAAATACTGTGCAGTAAGCTTTCCCTGACAGCATGTCTACAGGTGTGCTCATCAGGAGCAAATTTGCTCCCAACAGGAGCAGTTCAGGCCAGGGATACTCCTACCCTGCTCTCCTACCATATGGCAGTGAGGGGGAGCTCTAGATTTCCTCAGGTGCCAGCCCTGGGCTGGGAAGGGGCACTGGGGTCAGACCTAGGCTCCAGGGAGCAGGGCCAGGGCCAGGAGTTGCCTGCGTCTGGCTCAAGGGGACATTGTCCCTGCCCAGGCTCCATCATTAGAACTGCATCTGGCAGCAGGCAGCTACCCGGGGCAGGGAACAGCTGGGAAGCAGACAGCTGCCTGGCGGAGGGGAGAGTTCTTCTGCCTGCTGCTGCCTGGGCTGACCAGGAGCAATTTTCTCCCAGTCAACTATTTAACCATGTGCTTACTGCACAATAGCTACTGTGCAGTAAATATAGTACCTGTATTTACAGGTAGTAGACAACTGCACAGTAGATTAACCTACTGTGCACTAGCTCCTGTTTGTGGATACATAGTGATGCTTTACTGCATCACTTTAGATTAGTCTCCTTTAGACACTCCCTCTGAGGGGTAACTATACTCTGGAATGGAGTGATTTGTACCAGTATAAGCCTGTATGTCATGTGCCTGCTCCACTTCTACACTGGAGCAAAGTCAAGCTACTTTGGATTAAGCCTTTTGTATTTCCTTACCCCATGCCTCTCATCATACCCATTCTCTGTTTCCCTCAATCCACTCCTTGCTTCTCATCATTTGCTCTTGAAAACAGGGGAATACACATAAACTTGACATTACTTCTGTGCAGTGTAGGTGATTATGCATTAACCTTATCTGAACCCATGAATTGTTTGACACCTTTTCACAATAGGGTTAATGGTATAAAGGTGACATCTATTCATCAGTTAATTATAAAGAAGCAGTGTTCCAGGAAAAGAGATCGGAAGCCATAGCTGTAGCCACTTCGGCACCATCCTGAGGTACCACACATTTTGCTAAGCACTTCCATTTTCAGTTTCTTTTAGAAGCTGTCTAGAAAATGACCTCTGCATACATTATGGATATGTACATCATCGAATAGCAATATAATCCTCCTTAATAAAATCCACAGAACACGCAGACTATCAAGCTGAGTCTAGAAAATCCTTCTTGAACTGATGTAATGGAGGATGGTTAATGGACACAGTAAATAGATGATAATTACCTACATAAATTAGGAAATGGCATAAGTAACTTATGTACAGTGGAGTAAATTATTCCATGCTTCCATAACAAGGGTAAGTAAAAATATTATCCCCATTTTCATGGTATTTTATTTATATCCCTTCTTGCTGATACAGCATTCTTTCTTAGTATATTATAATGGAGACAGGTGTTACAGATAAAGATATACTTTAAAAGGCAAATTGACAAGCATTTAAGATCCAAAATCTGAATTAAGGTACCTCTGTTTGCTTTGTTACCTCTGATGACTTGGTTAACATCTAGGTCAGAGAAGCAGTCTCATCTTAACAGAAGGACATGGTTTATATCTTGTTTATACATTTATAGTCTTAACAGTCTGTGCATTATATTAGCAGTATTAATTTTGCAGAATATTAAATAAGATGTGGGGTGAGGATTGCTTGAATGACTAGTAGAGGAATGATGAGACTATCAGTTCCAGGTCTCTTGTATGCAAGAGAGCTTTTACCTTTGAATGGAGGCTTGGTGAGATATGCGAAATGAGTTTTGGTGGTCTCAACACACATCCTAATAGATAAGCATTCATATAACAAAAACAAACAACTGATGAGCTTATCTCAGCAAAGAGGGTAAGGACAGCATCTGAAAGTAAAGAGGGAACCAGCCACTTTCTCACTAGATATATCAGCTCAGAAACATTAGCAGAAGCATTGTACTATCTCTTGTGTGTTCTGTACCACAAAACTTCACCTTCTAGGAAAATCACCCTAACCCTTTTCCTAAGTGCAAAATTCACAACAAAAGTTTGCGTAAAAAAGAAAAGGGTGCACCCCCAACTCATCCCCAAAAAACAAGCTATGAGAGTCACTACCAACAAAAGGAAATCAATCTATTTACGCTACCCATATTCATAGATTTCATAGATTTCATAGACATTAGGGCTGGAAGGGACCTCAGAAGATCATCGAGTCCAGCCCCCTGCCCAAAGGGCAGGAAGTCAGCTGGGGTCATAGGATCCCAGCAAAATAAGCATCCAGTTTCATCTTGAAGGTGTTCAATGAAGGCGCTTGAATGACCTCCGGTGGCAGGCTGTTCCAGACCTTGGGGGCTCGGACAGTAAAGAAATTCTTCCTTATGTCCAGCCTGAAACGATCTTGAAGTAGTTTGTGACCATTCGACCTCGTCATCCCTTGGGGCGCTCTGGTGAACAAACGTTCCCCCAGATACTGGTGGTCACCCCTTATAAACTTGTAGGTGGCCATCAGATCACCCCTGAGCCTGTGCTTTTTCAGGCTAAAGAGCCCCAGGGCTCTCAGCCTGTCATCGTAGGGTCTGCTTCCCTGACCTCTGATCATGCGCGTGGCTCTTCTCTAGACTCTCTCAAGCTTCTCCACATCCTTTTCAATACCCTATGGTTCTGATGTCAAATAGTTACACAACCAAAAGAGAAATTTAAAATGACATTGTTTGCAATTAAACCCAGCTTGCATTATTCTGTGACAGAATTGCACACAGAAATTCTGAGTCGTATACTGTACTGAGACATGTGTCTGTCTATTCAGCTCTGTCGCATTATGGAATACAGTGCCGTGAATTATTAATCCAGCAGTATGACCTTTCTGTCTTTCAAACCATACTGAATGTTGGCTATTCAAGCTGGCTATTTTTCTTCCTGAACAGTGTGGCTTAGCTTAGCAATGTTTTGAAAAGACTACTACAAAGTCATTCTGTTCTGTAGTCTGATAAAGGCCAGAAACATTTCCCTCCTCTTTCTCTTGATGTCATTTTAGGAAATCATCATTATTTTAAAGATGCTTCCATCTCCTATTTTCTAACTCCGATCATAAATCATTAGCCAGTTTTCCACATGTAAGCAAGTGATATTACACTGTACAGATAAAGGATTAATACAATTATACTAGGTACTAGTGAGATGTCATCTAGAATACGATGACATAAGAGAAAGCATACTAGCCTGTGCCCAGCAACCTGGCCAGGCTCCATGGGGCTGTGCCCAAGCATGGGGGTTCTCCTGGGCTCCATGCCAGGTCTGTGTGTACATTATGGTGTGCTTCATGACAGGGTGCAGGGGCACAGCCCGGAGACACGGGTGCCCAGGTGCTGGGCCTCATGCATGGGAAACAGATGCCTCCCTTCCCCATTCCCACTAATTGCCTGAGGCTGACAGATGCCTGTGGCTGACAGATGACATAGAAGTAGGTTGGGGGTGTGATTGCCTGTGCCCGGGAGCTATTCAGGGGTGGTCCAGGCTTTCTGCTGTGCTCGGCAGTCTCCAGAAGCCTGGGGAGCCTGCAGGGCCTTCTGGGAGGCATGCAGGAGCACCCCCAACCTGCTGGCCTTGGGCAGTGCAAGCAGCCTGAATGTCCCCCCAGCATCAAAGGGCGAACGCGTGTTCTGTTTGCCACCAATCTAACCTATGCCGCTTACAGAAAACCGTGTAACTTAGACAAATTCTGCCTCAGACTTCTTGAATGTCTGTACCTAGCCTAAATGTATGAAAGGAATCATAATACAGCTGTTTTGTTAACTGGTGACTGGAGTCATTGATCCAGGAGATCCCATCCAGTTCTATGTTCTGACATTTCTTAAAGTGCACTTACACCCAAGGGAAACACAGAAATGAAAGATACTTGATGTAAAACAATAAAAACTTATTTTTATCATATTACTTGGTTTTGTCAGGGATTCTTGTTCCCTCTTTTGTGCAGCAAAAATATAATTCTTTACTCTTTATAAAGGTCTCATCTTTGGGGTAACCTTAATTGAGAATCGGTTAGAGTCAAATGTTCACCAGAAAATAGAGAAAGGAAATGATGCCTCCTCTTACATCACTGAAGCTGCCTGTTTTTGAGCAGTGTCCCTTTGTGTGACGTCATTGCAAAGGGATTTTGTTAGCCGAAGGAAAGAAACCACTGTTAAAGTTGAGCAACAAGAAAGGGAGGTCCTCAAATTAGCAGATGTTTTTGAAAGTTTAAGCCCAACCTTTGAATTCACCATTATAGCCAAGCCTTTGTGAATAACTCATAACTAACACTTTTTTCCAGAAATTTTGCAAAGGGTTTTGAAGAGGATCACAACTTACACTGCTTATGCTCAAAATAATTGCTGAACATTTAGAAAAAATGCTGAGTCTGTGGATTGTGGTGAATGCATTGCAAGTGTCTAAACATTGAAATTTAAACTTGTTAAAAATTACAAAATGTGGGTATTTTTTATTGGACATATAAATTGCACAGTGTGTTTCTCTTCCCTCAGTGGAGCAATTTAAACATTAAGATGAAGTTTTCAGGACAGACACTGATTGTAAATGAAAAATCAGCTAGTTTTAAGCTGATAAATCACTGGAAAATATCCACTATGGCTTGTATGAAATTTAAGAGAAGCAATAAAAAAAAACAAACCCTTTTAGCTTGCCACATCAAACCAGGGCAAAAAAGAAAATATATAGAAGAAAGAAGAGAGTGTTGAAAATGCACTTAATTGAAAATAATGAATGAGCTTAATTACTTAGGCTATGTCTAAACAGCAAACTTACCATGTTCAAGTAGTGAGCTAATTAGCACGGCTGGGTGACTGGTGCTGAGCCTGCCTCCAGACTAATTAGCCTTCCTGTTCTCTACGGAAATGACTGTACTGCCTCTGATGAAGAACAGTGCACCTGGAATAATGCAGTGTGCCTGAGGACACCAGTCTGGAACATGGGAAGTTTGCTGTGTAGACATGGCTTTAGCTTAGGCAGGATCAAGACTGCACTGTCTTTTCATGGAATGTGTAAACCTTATTAGCAGTGGTGGAAGAATTCATTTTAGGAAACAATCCTTGTAAACAGAAGATTCATTTTCCTTAATGATCAGGCTTCATGCAACACAATGACAAGCTGAGCTCTCTCTTCACTGTCTCTAAATTCCCATGGTCTATTGCTTGGCTTTTTAACCAGTATCTTAATTGGAATGCACATACTGGTGTTTTTAGTGCTCCTGCTTCTGTAAGAAAGTCAGTGTACCTGGCATGAAGGAAATATCAGACCCTTAAATCATCATTGCTGCAATGGAAATGGGATCTCTTCACAATAGGCTCTGTGCCATTTCCTTGAGAACATCTTGAACATTCAAAAAAACAACAGGTTTTCAACTTTGTCTGAGCTCATTTCTTTTTCAGAGAGGCAAAAAGAACACTATAAATCCATTCTGCCCTTTTTTACATAATCCTGTAACACCTTCAATAATAAGGAACATAGGTCTGTGGTATGATGGATAGAAATACCTCTGCATGGAGAGAGCAGGGGACATCTGTGAGGTAAATGTTAACAATGCCCTTTCTTTCCTCTTTTCAAAATTTTCTGTGGCATCATTCCAGAGACAGAGCAAATTCTACACACATGCCCAAACATGCACACACACACACTGAGAGAGAGGGGTAGAGAGAGAGAGGTGGGGGGGGGGTGGGAGGAAAGAAAGGATGCACAGTGTGCATCTACATGAGATGGTTTACTATGCAATAGAGCAGTTTACTACATCTACACATGCAGATGCTTACTGTGAAGTACAATGCACTAATCATGAGTAAATTTGCTACCTGAAAATGCAAGTAGCAAATTCACTCGCAATTAACAACTGCACAGTAGCGCATGTGTAGATGCCGACTGGGAGCAAATTTCCTCCCAGTCATCCCTGCCACTAGGGGTCAGCCTCAGGCTAGCCCCAGGGCCCTGGGGCTGGAAGCCTCTCCTGCCCCTGGGCTGGGCTGGCTTTATGTCTGCCTTAGCTCCAGGACCTTAAAAGCCTGAGGGGATACTGGGGCCTAGGGACACTTGCTGGCAGCCTGTGGCCACTGCTGGCCACCATGCTCCCAAGTACAAGCTGCAGGGCAGCTGCAGCAGTCTACCTATACCCCAGTGCCACTCCCTGGTACTGCAGTGCTGCGTAGCTGCCAGGGCTATGCTGTCCAGACCTGCAGGGTGCTGCAGAAAACTGCCAAGCCTGGCAGCACCTGGGGCCGTGTGCAGCCAGCTTGTGGCCACTGGGACTGACACCAGCTGGCCACAGGCAACCTGCAGCAGCCTGCCTGGACCCCACAACCACTGCCTGGCACCGCCTTGCTATGTGCCTGCCAGTCCTGCACTGTGCCTTTGCACTGGGTGCTGCAGGAAGCTGCCCAGGCCTGGCAGCACCTGGACTGCCATGTGGAGGCCCAGTGAGCCATCATGGGAGCCATGCTGGCATCCTCCCTTATGCCACATGCCACCTTCCAGGGCCCCAGCTGGTCCCAGGAGGAGACTGGAGCTCAGATAGCACTGTGGGTCAAGGCTGAGGTGAGGCTGTTGAGCCATATGCAACAGTGCAGGCATGACCAGCCAGTGCGCTACTGCTGCATAAAGGTTAAGGCCTTGCAGGCACAGTGGGTCATGATTACCAACCACGGTCAGTTGGGGATTGCCTGGAAGTCAGTGTCCCTTATGTGGCAATTGGACAATATTCTCATTCCCTGGGATCTTGGCTGCAGCTGTACCATGTATTTGAACAAAGGTGGCCTGCCCAGGCCTCTGCTGTGGCCTAGGATCTGTGGTGATGCATCACTGGGGCAGGGCCTCTTGACCTGCCAGGAGTCTATCCTGCCATGCTCCCTGCTCCCAATATTCTTCAGCATCTCTAGGAGCCCTGGCCAGTGCCTAACCTGACAACTCCATGGCCTCAGCCCCACCCATGAGGCCAGGCTGGTCATGGTACTGCCAGCTGCCAGCAACTCCAGCTCTTCCCCAGAGGGGGCCTCTTCCTGGGCAGCCACATGCCACACCCCTTTGAACCAGGACACTGCTGGGAGCCACACATCCTCAGCATGAGCAGGGACTGACTTGGGCCGTTAGGCATGCCAGCCTCACATGCCTGGTAAGCCCCGCACTGGGGGAAGGGCCCTACCCAACCTGGCCCCTGCCCCAGCCTCTGTCCCTGTCCCTGTCCCAGCCCCTTCCCTGGCCCCCTTTCCTTGCCCAGCCTGGTTGCACTCCCCTGGCCCCTGGGTCCACCCCCACCCCCACCCCTCAGCATGCAGGGAGGTGGGAGACAGTGAAATACTTTATTGAGCAACCTGTGTCCCCACAGCTAGGTGGGCATGGGCCTCTCACGTGCTGAGGAAAGTGTTGATGATGTCCTCCTTGGCTGCAGGGGGCAGAGACATGTAAAGCAGCTACAGGTAGCCCTTTAGGCAGCACAGGGGTTGTGGGTCAGTGTTGGCTTGTCCCCCATACTGTCAAAGCTCAGAGTCCCAAGCCAGGTATACAGGTGTGCCTGGGGCACCATAGCCATCAGCAGCAGCAGGGTGCAGTGGGTTGGGCAACCCTTGGTTGATACAAACAACTCCTTGCACTGTGCCAGGGAAACTTGCAGCAGGAGCACACTCAGGGTGCCGAGCTGGTGCTGGCAGTGAGAGAGCTGGCCCTGGGGCACCTCCCCAGAGAGGGCCCCTCCACTGGACCCCCTCCACTGAGGCATCTTGTAATCCCAGTTGTCTGGGAGCCCTGTGTCCCCTGAGCCCAGGTGCTATGTGCGTGGCAGCAGCAAAGGAGACTGACTGGCTTGCAGGAGGAGAAGGGGGTCTGGAGCCACAGCAGCAGGTGCTGCTAGGACCTAGGCCTGTCCCAGCCTGGGAATGGAGATGGGGAAGCAGGCTGCCTGTGGCCAGCACCCAGTGGCCTACTAGCTCCTGGGAAGCAAGTGGGGATGCGGGGCTTGTCTGGCAGCCACCTGGGCCCAGGCCTGCCCAACCAATTTACTGTGAATCATGGGTACCCATGGGGAGGTAGCAGGGGATGGGCTCTGTTGTTGGGGAGGGAGCAGGGATGGGACCTGTTGCTGGGGAGGGAAGGGGGATCTGTTTCTGTGAGGGGAATAAACAGCTTTTTGGAGACCTGTCTGTAGTGAGTGTGGTGCTGGGTGTGTGTGGTGGGATGGGGGTCTGCTGGTGGCTGTCCAGATGGGCTTCAGCAGGGAGTGCAGGTAGAGGTGGTGATCCCTGGCCCCTGTTAGCGGGTATGTAGATCACCCAGGGCCTCAGCAGGGTGGGGAGGGGCTGCCACTGTCACTGCCACCACAGCTGGTGCTCCTGGTGCCAAGTGTCTTCTGCCTGCTGTGCCTTCTGTGCCCACGCCTTGCAAAAGAGCTCCCCCAGGCCTTGCAGATGTTATGTAGTATGCACATTGTGACAATGACCTGGGCAATGTTGGCTTTGGCATCCTTAAGGTGGATGATGAGGGTACAGCACTGTCCCTTCAACTGGCCAAAGGCACACTCTGTGAGGGCATGGTCCAGCCCAGGCACTGGTTGAAGTATGCCTGGTGGTAGTCCAGCTGGCTGGTGCAGGGTCACATGAGCCAGGGAAGGAGTAGGTGGGGTCCCCAATAAGGAGGGGTGGGACCACCACCGCACCCAGATGGAGGTCCAGCACCCCCAGCATGAAGCATGTACTCTCAACCAGGGCTGGCAGGGCAGAGTTGCAGGAGACATGGGTGTCATGGGCACTGCCTGCCCAGCCAGTGGAGGGAGCCTCCCTGGGGAGATGCCCCGGGGCCAGCTCTCCCACCCCCTGCACCAGACTGGAGCATGACGGAATGGAAGCCCTGCCTGCTATAGCAGGGGTGGTCTCTGTGGGGTAGGCAGGTGATGAGGATGTACTGATGGAAGCTCAGGGCAGGGAACCCTGCTGCCACCACCAGGGGGTCATGCATATAGAACTCTGTGTGCCCCAGCACATCCTGGAGGGGGTGCACACCTCCAGGATGGCCTCCCTGGCCTTGCCCATACTGAAGAGGTGGCCAATGTATCAGAGGCTGGCAGGCATGGCGGTTTTCTGCAGGAAGGGGCTGCTGCATGGTGGTGTCCTGCCAGTCTATGTGCAAGTGGAGCTGCTCCAGGAGGTCTTCGAAAGTGGCCTGGGTCACCCAGAAAGCCTCCAGACAGTGGTCATCATCCCAGGTGGTCTTGATGATGTGCAGCCACCAGTCCTGGCTGGTCGGGTGGGCCCAGAGGTGTCATGGCTGGAGGTCCAGGAGGGCATGAATGGCTCTGACAGTGGCATAAAGGAACAGGTTGTCAGCATCCCTCTCAGGGTCTGGGCAGCAGAATGGGGTCTGTCTGACAGCTGCGTGGTAGCAGGGGGCCTGAGATGGCATGGTGAGGCCAACCAGGCAGGCACTGTACGTGGGAGAGCCAGCAGAGCCCAGTCTGCCCTGACTCAGACAGTGGTTGCCATGGTGGGCCAGCAGGGCTAGCACCCTGGTGACCAGGAGCTAGGGCTGTGCGAAATTTTGCCAAGTGTTTCATTTCAAAGCTGTTTCGATGTGTTTTGAGCTCCAAACAGCAAAATCTAAATGAAACAAAGGGCATCAAAACAGCTTCAAAATGAAATGAGGGCAATCGAAACATTTTGAAAGTTTTGAAACATTTTGAGTTTTGAAACAGCCCGGCAGTGGGAGGCAGGGGAGAGCCAGTGCTGCGCTCTGACAGGCTCTGCAGCCCCATGTAGCTCAACCCGGTCGGGATCACAGCCCTGGATCTCACCACCTCCAGCTGCTGGGCTGCACTCTGTGGGGCTGGCAGAGCTGATCAGAGTGCAGCGCTAGCTCTGCCCACCTCCCGCCACTGGGCTGTACTCCAATCAGCTCCACCAGCCCAATGGAGCTAAGCCCAGTGGTGGGAAGTGGAGTGCAGCACTGGCTCTGTCTGCCTCCCCCCACTGGGCTGCACTCCATGGGGCTGACGGAGCCAATTGGAGTGCAGCGCCAGCTCTGCCTGCCTCCTGACACTGGGCTGTGCTCCAATCGGCTCTGCCAGCACCATGGAGCTCAGCTCGGTGGCGGGCGGTGCAGCACCGGCTCTGTCTGCCTGCTGCTGCTGGGCTGCACTCTGTGGGACTGGCAGAGCTGATTGGAGTGCAGCCCGACAGGGAGAGGTGGGCGGTCCTGGGGCTGTGCTCCACCTTCTGCCCCTGGGCTGAGCTCCATGGAACCCAGTGTTGTGTGCGGGCTCTGCCTAGTGTTGGTTCCATGTGCCAGCAGCAGCCTCCTGTCATCCAGTGCAGATCCTGGGGCCTGCACCCCCAGGAGGAGTCCGACACAGCCCAGCAGCCCTCCTGGGGGTGTGAGACTCCTGGATCTGTGCCCCAGAGGAGAGGAGGCTCAGCTGCGTCTCCCTAAGACAGGTGGCAGCAGTAATTGTCTCAAGTGCTGGGCGTAGCCTGTGCCCTGCGCTGGGCCCAGGTGACAGGACAGCCTTCTCTCATCCAGGGTGCAGATCTGGGGTCTGACACCCCCAGGAGGGCTGCCAGGCTGTGCTAGACTCCTCCCGGGGCTGCGAGCTGGGTGAGAAGAGGCTCAGGCTGTGGCAGCAGCAATCTTGTCTGGTGTCGGGCGCAGCCCATGCCCAGCATCAGTCCCAGGTGGGAGAGGCAGTCTGAGCCTCCTCTCATCTGGGGCACAGATCCAGGGGCCCGAACCCCCAGGAGGAGTCTGGCACAGACCCGCAGCCCTCCTGGGGATGCGGACCCCTGGATCTGTGTCCGGATGACAGGAGACAGCCACTGCTGCCTGGGGCCAGCAGCAGCATCTGTCTTCCCCAGCATTGGGTGCGGGCTGCACCCAGCACTGGTCCCAGGTGGCAGTGGTAGTCTCCTGTCATCTGGCACACATCCAGGGGCCCACACCCCCAGGAGGAGTCTGGCACAGTCCTGCAAGTTAAGAGGAGGCTGCTGCTGGCAAATTTTGCTTTCAAGACTTTGAGGTGCAGTTTCTGAAAAACCTCTGCACCTAGGTCCTTGAAACTTGGCAGGCTTCATGCCCTCAGAGGGGGCTACCATCCCTGCCCATCTGAATTGGGCAACAAATGACAATGTTTTAGGCATTTTCATGATTCCCCATTATAGCCTATGGGTGAAACGTCGAAATGGGTCAAAACAGTGAAACAGTTTTGATTAAACGAAACGGTAGTGCTTTGAAATGAAACAAAATGATGAAATGAAACACTCTCCCTTTGTAATGGCAAAATAGACATCAAAACGAAATGATGGTGCTTTGCAGAGCCCTACCAGAAACCCAGGCCACTGCATGTTGCTGCCAGGAGTGGGGGGGTGGAGCAGCCATGGTGCAGGGAGACAGAGGCTGCAGCAAAAGAGCCACTGCATGCTGCCCCCAGGCTCTGTATGCTTTTCCCAGTCAGAAAAGAAGCTGGCCAGGGAGCAGCAGGTGGGGTTGCCTTTTAAAGATGGCTGCTGGCTGTAGGCAGCTGTGGCCAGTGCCTCCACCTCCCCCTAGTGGTGGCAGGACACCATTGCAGGGTCACAGGGAGTGAAGCAGTTTGCTGCTAGGAGCAGCAAATCTGCTCCCACATCCCTGCATGTATAGTCGTGCACCCAGGAGTGTTTACTCTTGAGCAGTTTACTTGAGAGTAAACAGCTCCTAGAGCAAATGTACATGTAGATACACCTATAGATGAACAAATTATATTTACCTTGTGAAACTATAATAATTCATCAGTTTCTGTCTCTTTTTTGGGTACTGACACATGAACCAGGTTCACAGACTTGAAAGAGAGGAGGATTTACTATGCATCAGCTGATCTATGGTAACTGTTCTGTGTGTCCGCTCTACCCTGCAGTAAGTGAAAGCTAAACTGGGGCAGTTTACACCTTAAGAAAATAACTTTTAAATTACAAGGATTTAGCCTCTGCTTACTATGGAATAGGAGAGATGCACAGAATAGTTACTGTAGAGCAGCTGACATGCTGTTAGTTCCTGACCCTTTTCAGTTGTTATCTATCAACACTGAAAAAGAGAAAGACTGCTAAATTAGTTATTCTCACACCTTACACATGTACACAAACAGGCACAACTGTAAGCTGATCAAAACTGTAGACAAAATTCCTCTGCTGGAAAATGCTGTTTCATCAAAACTGGAGGGTTTTGCAGAAATATGCTGGATTCAACATTTCTGTTGGGAAGGTGTGTCAGGTCCAGGATGGGAGAGAGAAAGAGCACATGGCCACTTTCACACAATAGCCATTAGCTTAGTATTTAGAGCCTCAACATATCCCATAGTTATCAGGCTATCGCATCTCCCACCCAGCGCCTTGTGTTGAAGATGTTCTATTTTGTATACATGGATCCCTTTTGTTGACTCATTGAGCCAACAAAAGAGAAACTAATGTTCTAGCCCAGTATTGAGGACAGGAGGGCCAGATTCAAGTCCTGATTCCAAATTAAGCAGAGTAAGTAGGTAAACCCGGTCTTCCTCATGTCATGCTAGTGCCCTAGCTGCTAATTTCTTGGATTTTCAGGAACTGTAGGTCTCTTTCATTAATACTTCTGTGAGGATTCAGTTTCATTCCACATAGAAACAAATTCAAATTTGAAACTAATTGGAAAAACAAAATGTCAAGCCTTCTGATATTTTTCGTGAAATAGAATAGTTTTCTGCACAGCCCTTTTACTCACACAGACAGACAGTCACACACATGCCAATTACATTTTTGTTCCTTGAATCATATTATAGATATGGGTGTACTTTAGTATCCCTTTTTTATAAATGACCTTCCTGTTTTACCTCTGGATAGGGTAACTACCAGGAAAACTGGGATATTTGGGACACTGCCACTGCCTCCCCACTTCTCCAAGTCAGTGGCACTGTTGCAGGCAGTGGCAGAGACCAGTGGGGAGGGGTGTGGACACAATCCTGTGGGGAGGCAAAGCTGCCTGGCACACAGTGCTGCTCTGCCTTCCCACTGGAATGTAACAGAATTCCTGGATGCTCATTTTTAATTTTTGCTATCTGGCCAGGACCAACCTTTAAAATCTGGGATGGGTCCAGGCAAACTGGGATGTACAGTTACCCTACCTATGTGCATGCAGGAAGGCAGTAATAGAGTCTGCCAAGCCTAGGTCTGGTCTGGTTTCAACCAGGTTCAACATAGTGTTACTCCTTATGCCACTCCTTTTTTTGGAAAGTTATGCTGTTAACTGTACATATCTTTTCACATTAAAAATAGACTATCTATGGGATCTGTAACTTCATTGTGCCTTTCTGACATAAAAACTGGTTTCTATTCTCTTGGTATCAAAAGTTTCTCTAGTTCTGATACATAGAGGGATACAACATAATTTGATTTGGATTATAGAGCACTGAAGGTCTTCTTCAGCCAAGTCCCAGACAAATTTTAGCTGTCTGAGTTGCTGAGTTTCAGAAGAGTCTGTATAGAACATGGCGCTAGCACCACACTGCCTGATATAGACTGCTATTTTATTTTTGGAAAGTAGCCTACAGCTATTATGACTGACTTTCTGACAGTTATCATGTATTGCTATTTCAGTAGAGAATGTTAACTATAAAAATCAGGTAACCTGAGGGTTTGGAATCATGCTTACATTTTTAATAAGTTGTCAAAAGACCACTTTAGAGTATTCATTTTAAATTGGACTGAACAGTCCCACTGTCACTTAATATGCACTTGCCTCCCACACTTCCCAAGTTGGGGCATAATGCAGACATCTTCTGTAAAAAGAGTAATTTATGTTTTCTACCTTTGCAGTTTGATTGTCCAGTAACTTCTATTTCTAAATGAGTGGTTCTGACTGCTTATTAATTTATTCCCAATGGACTTCTTGAATTCAGGTTTCTTTCACAAGGTTCTGGGAGGGGTTATCAAGCTGGTACCCAAACTATATGTTTTGGTACGTTTGGGGTGTTTTTGTAGCCATGATGATCCAGGAGGGAAGATGCCTGTGCATGCCTTCTTTTAATGTGAAGCATTATGCATATGATACTCCATGGGAAGGAAACCTTAATCTAATCGCTAAGAGATTTTTACTTTGCTGTAGGTTTCATCTGCTTTTCCAGCCATTGTAAAGTATTTTGCCTCATTTGCCTGCTCCACTGTTCAGGACTTTTATTTTCATTTTTGGATTATTAATTTGGAAACCTTGCTTTTAACCCTACCAGGAGTTCTCTTGACCTCTTGACCCTACCAGGAGTACCAAACTCCAGATGGCATTGCTTTCTAGGTCGTTGCTAGCACACAGACCTGTTAGCATCCTTGAACCACAGGTCAAGGTTCAGATCCATAGGAGGAAAAAAGGGCAAGAGCTGTGACCCAGCACTGCCAGTTGAACATGCAAATCATGGATTGGCTTCTTCCGTTATCAACAAACTTTCCAATTACTTCCCTATATACTGGAAGACTGTCATCCTCATATTGAGGGACAACCAGCAACAGTCCAAGAAATGTATGACAGGCAACATTGTTATGCAAAATGCCATTCTTCTGGTCACCTCCTTCAGGGCAATTTGGGTGTGTCCAGACAAGCATGGACTTTGGTTCCCGGGGGGCAAGTAACAGCAGTGCACCTTGCGCTGGCGCTACCTATCCCTGGGAAATGCCTGTGCCACGCATGCTTTGGTGCATGGTAAGTTACCCCAGGTGGAGTAGGAGAGACTGGGGACAGCACTGGGCTGATACCAGAAGCCTTACCTGGGGTCCTGGGGGCGTCCTGGGGCTGCAGCAGTGGATTCTGTCACATGGAGCCTGGCCAGCAGCTGCAGCGTGGTTCTGGGCAGCACAGCTCTGTTTTTGAGGGGTGTGCGCTGGCTGTGCGTGTGCTGCTCTGCTTTTTTCTTCCATGGGTTTTTTTGATCCCTGGATATCCAGCACTCCCTTGCAGCCTGGAGAACATCAAAATATACAGTATGTGGTGCTGCAGACATGTTTGTGGTTCCACATGCTGTATGGCTGCACTTGTCTGGATGCAGCCTTTGTGTCCAAAGCTTGCCCAACATCTCTCTCCTAACTATAGAACTGGCCCAATAGAAGATCACAAAAAACCCTTCTCTCTTGTACCTAAATTATAGATAATACAACATTTTCTGGCTCTTATTGCTCCTCATGTTTGTTACTTCTGCCCTTCAACTGGTATTTCCATTGAGTAATACAGTAAAAGCATATAGCCCCTTCTTTGTCCTGCAGATGCAATAGAAGTCCCTCCTTAGAGATCACAGCACAAGGATGGCCTCTGAGGTAAACAACAAAGGTTTTCTGTGATATAGTCTGAGTGCCAGGCATGTTTTAATGGAGAGCTGTGGTCCAAAGAAATTAGTTTCCACATGCAGCAGGTTCTAGGAGTTGAAATTTTGTTGGCCTCCATCTCTATATCCAGAGGGAAAGTGATTACAGTCTTCTACAAGAATACTTTCTATCTGTATATAAATAACTCATTAATAGGAAATGTGCCAGTAGGCAACTCTCAAGCCTGTAGAGTTATTATTTATGGGCTTTATTGGACCAATAGATTATTTTTTGTGCGCTACAAATGGTTTTCTTTTCACAGCTGTTTATATTAGCTCTTAAAATGCCAACTGGGTTTAGCTCTTAAACTTGTGTCAGGCTGCTAGTATAGGCCGTGTTGAGCAAAGTCCTGGTTCCCCTGGGATAAACTGACTTTTCCTTGCACACCTCTGTCATCTAGTACTTTCTAAGTTACAGTACAGTGAACTTTATGATGATAACATACTTTTTTGTCTCCTGTTTTCAGAGAAGGGGAAAAAAGCAGCCAGCAACAGCTCGACATATAAAGAAGGATACAATGATGTGCTATAATTCCATAAAAATATTTATAGGAGCTGAGCCATTTTCCAAACTGTGCTAAAACATGCCTTGTAAAAACAAGGGGAAAGGAGGAGGATTTAGGTAGCCAATTGCTTTAGCAACAACAAGACAAGACAGAAGGTTATGGACCTTCAGGGATTTCTGGCCACAGCCATTTCTGCATCACAGCAGTCACCTGACTGCTTCCTTATACTCTGATTTTCAACAAAGGATGCAGAGACAGAGAAGCTTTTAAAATGCTCAGTAAAAATAGTAACAAGTTTTCTTAAGGATACAGGCATGAGATGAGGGGACTGGAAACTACACATAGATACAAATATTACCTTATCTTGCACAAACCCAACCACATTGCACCAGTTTGACATATTTGTCAAGCTTTGGTGTCATTTGAAGACTTATGGTACTTGCAAAAATGACTTCTCAGCACCAGCCTATTAATATATCTAATTTTGCAATCTCAGTCCAGGAATTTCAACTTTCAAAGTTGTCACACAGATACTACCAAAACATGGTAAGGCTTCTGGGTGAGCTCAAAAGTAGGGTGGAAAGAAAAGGACTATCAGGCCCCTTTAGATGGTAAGGTAAAGGTGTGATAAGATGTGAATCATGATCCACACAACCGTGCCTCCTGCCGTGCTGTACATTCCTGGCAATAGGTGTGATTGCTGGATTCAGCCTTAAATCCTATCACACCAGGGTGGGGCCTGGGATTACCATCCTTGTCTCCTCCAACACCAGCAAGTAAAGAGCTCCCACAACTCCAAGCCTCATAGCTGACAGGACTCACAGCCATGGAAGCACCCTATGGCTGCCAGGATCAAGAGTCCCACAGCTGTGGACTCTCCATTTTGGCAGTCCCCCATGGTCACTGGGACTGAGGGTCCCACACCTGCAGGTCTCCCTATCCCAGAAGTGCCACACAGGAGTCACCATTGCCAGGACAGAAAGTCCCACAGCTGTGGGACTTGGTCCCAGTGGCAGTGGGATGCTGCCGGTAAGGAGAGTCCCCTCAGCTGCAGGACTCCAAGCCCTGGCTGCACAATGTGCACCCCTATGGCTGGGAGCTCTGTCAGTTGATGGGGTTCCCAGCCACAGGGGGAAATCCTTCTACACTTGCAAATTAAAGCTGGATTGCAACCAGTTATAAAGTTAGTACATATTTTCAAGGTCTAACTTTGTAGCTGGTTGGACCTTTTAATGGCATGGTCTCAGTTAATTGAACAATTAACCCGTTAATTGCATAATACCTGTAATGTGTTGAGGGGGCCTCTGTGCCTGCACCTCTTTAAAGGTCCTTGCTCTGGAAAACATCCCACAGTAGAATGTGGAATCCTTTCTTCTCATCTCTACTCTAGTCAAGTAAGTAGTAGCTATATATATATATATATATATATATATATATATATATTTTAACATCCCCATGCTCCAATATTTTATAGTACTTCAAAAGCCATATTAGTATTGCCATGGTGTGATAAAGTCATATGCAGTCTATAAGATATAGCAAGCAACAGCAATATAATGTGACATCAATATAATATGATATGTTTGGATAGTAGAATATAAAGCAGAATCATTCCAATATATTATTATTAACCCTTATCTTTTGTATATAGAAGTTTTATTTAATATTGTTATCTTTTGGTATACCTGAACACTTTTCATGGTCTTCAAGTTCCAGAGGGTTAGACTTTTTATATTGGTTCTCATTTTCTAAGATGTGCTTTTACAATTTATGTCTTCAGCCACATACGATGGACTTGTATTTCAAAGCTGTACTTAAAAGAGATGCAGGACCAATTTAACTAAGCAGGCTACAATTATATTCTCAATGCAGCTTGTTTAGATGCAAAGCAAAGAATGAGGCAGATTCATTTTTAAGGGAATTTACTTATGGTCTTAGTTGATCTGTACCCTATATATCATAGAAAATTAGGGTTGGAAGTGACCTCAGGAGGTCATCTAATCCAACCCCCTGCTCAAAGCAGGACCATCCCCAACTAGATCATCCCAGCCAAGACTTTGTCTAGCCAGGTCTTAAAAACCACCAAGGATGAGGATTTCACAACCTCTGGGTAACCTGTTTCAGTGCTTTACTACCCTCCTAGTAAGACAGTTCTTCCTGATATCTAATCTGAACGTCACTTGCTACAATTTAAGAGCATTGCTCCTTGTTCTGCCATTTGCCACCACTTTGGAACCATCCTTCAGGTAATGCAGCCATTCTTCACAACAAGGGCACACTGTTGGCTCATATTCAGCTTATTGTCAACTGTAATCCTCAGGTCCCTTGCTGCAGAGCTGCTACTTAGCCATTGGTCCCTAGCCTTTACTGGTGCCTGGGATTGTTCCATCCTAAGTATAGGACTTTGGACTTGTCCTTGTTGAACCTCATGAGATTTCTTTTGGTTCAATCCTCCAATTTGTCTAGGTATCT
The DNA here is from genome assembly GCF_030867095.1 of Alligator mississippiensis. Lineage (NCBI taxonomy): Eukaryota > Metazoa > Chordata > Crocodylia > Alligatoridae > Alligator > Alligator mississippiensis. The sequence continues at coordinate 115,603,492 of NC_081826.1, read as the reverse complement.
CTGAGTCCTAGCCCTACCAATGTATCTACAGTTCCCCCCAGCTTGGTGTCATCTGCAAACTTGCTGAGGATTCACTCCATCTCATTTTCCAGATTGTTGATGAAGATACTAAACAAAAGTGGCCCCAAGATTGAGCCCTGGGACACTCCACTTGATACTGGCTGCCAACTAGACATTGAGCCATTGATTACTACCCTTTGAGCCAGATGATCCAGCCAGTTTTCCATCCACCTTACAGCCCATTCACTCAACCTGTGCTTCCTTTGTTGGCTTACAAGAATGTTGTGGGAGACCATAAAAAAGCCTTGCTAAAGTCCAGGTATATCACATCCATTGCTTTCCCTGCATCCACAGAGCCAGTCATTTCATCATAGAAGGTAATCAGGTTGGTCAGGGATAACTTGTCCTTGGTGAATCCATGCTGACTGCTTCTAATCACTTTCTTCTTCTCCAGGTGTTTAGAAATGGATTCCTTACTGACCCACTCCATGATTTTTCCAGGAACTAAGGTGAGGCTTACAGGTCTGTATTTCCCTGGATTCTCCTTCTTCCCTTTCTTAAAGATGGGCACTCTATTTGCCCTTTTCCAGTCATCCAGGATCTCTCCCAATTGCCAGGAATTTTCAAAGATAATGGCCAGCAGTTCTGCAATCACATTAGCCAATGTCAGCACCCTCGGATGCATTGCATCTGGCCCCATGGACTTGTACACACCTAGCTTTTCTAAATAGACCTTAACCTGTTCTTTTGCCACTGTTTGCTGCTCACCTTCTCCCAAACTGTGCTGCCTGGTACAGTAGTCTGGGTGCTAAACTTACCGTGAAGACTGAGGTGAAAAGGGAATTGAGTACTTCAACCTTTTCCCCATCATCTGTCAGGTTGCCTTCCCCATTCAGTAAGGGAGCCACACTTTCCCTGATCTTCCTCTTGTTGCTGACATACTTGTATAAACCCTTCTTGTTACCATTAATGTCCCTTGCTAGCTGCAACTCCAATTGTGCTTTGGCCTTCCTGATTTCATCTCTGCATGCCTGAGCAATTCTAATATAATAAAAGGCTTAGTCTATGTGTGTGTGTAACACTTGCCCAACTGTGCATGTACCGATTAGCTGTGTGGGCCAGGTGGCTGGGTGCAGGGCCACCTTCACATGGGGCAAAAAAAATAAATTGGAATGAGCACTTTACAAGCGGCGGGGCCAGATGAGGAGAGGCAGGAGCCCTTCTGTCAGCCCTGCCTCCTCCCGCAGCCTCTGGTGCAGTGGCTCCCTCTGCCCCACCTCCACAGAGGCAAAGCGAGGTTGGACCTAAAGAGGGTGGGGGGAGCGGGGTCAGACCCAAAGCAGGGGAGGTCGGACCCGATGTGGTAGGGGGGGAGCAGGGGTGTGGGGCAGGACACAGGGCTCTGTCCCTGCTGGCCCCCCTTCCCCCATCATTCTTGACAGGCAATTTGCTAGTCCTCTTATAATCCTCCCTAGTTGTTTGTCCAAGTTTCTACTTATAAGCTTCCCTTTTGTGTTTTACCTCACTGAAGAGTTCCCTGCTAAACCAAGCTGGTCTTCTGCCATAGTTGCTATTCTTGCTGTACATGAAGATGGTTCATTACTGTGCTCTCAGTAAGTTTTCTTTAAAGTATAACCAGCTTTTCTGGACTCTTTTCCCCACTCAGACTGGCCTCCCAGGGGATCCTGCCCATCAGTTCCCTGTGAGTCAAGGTGCACTTTTCTGAAGTCCAGGGTCTTTACTCTGCTGCTCTCCTTCCTTCCTTTCCTCAGGATCCTGAACTCAATCATCTCGTGGTGGTTGCTGCCCCAGTTGCCATCTATTACTGCATTCTTCACCAATTCTTCTCTGTTTGTGAGCAGCAGGCAAGAAGAGCACAGCCCCTAGCTGGCTTCTCCAACACTTGAACCAGGAAGTGATCCCCAGAATTCTTCAAAAACCATATCAGGAAATGTTGAGTGTTGTTGCTTGTTGTTATACTTAATCTCTAGTGAACTAAGTGTAATGACATTTATTAAATTAATTTATATCGAGAAAGTAAAACTTTATGGTGTATCTCTCTCTCTCTGTCTCATTAATGCATATCAAAAGTAGAAACAATGGCATGATGTAGCATTGTTTGCACACTGGTGTGTCTGAGTAGAGATTGAACTGGACTTCATACAAACAAGTAGGGGAGAAAGAAGGTTGTGTATGCCATTGTAACTTTGATTTCTTGGATTTTGAGAAGTCCCATGAACATCCTGAAAACAATGTTAACAGGAATTCTAGGTTTTTTTCAGATAAAAGTGATTGTTACTTAGTATAGATTTTTTTCCGTTTGGCTCGCCATAATAGGATTCATTCTGCTGTGGATCCTAAGAAATCCACAGAAGCGATCCTGCTTTCTGCAGGTTTGCTTTTACTCTGCAAATAGTACAGAGGAAGGAACTAGGTTCATGGCAGACCTCTTATCTTGCTTTATTCATTGTATCCTAAATTTTACCTTGCACAAGTACTTTTCTATGTACGTGAAAAGTTCCTCCATACCTGTCCACATTACACATTTAGCAGTATCATTGGTAACCAATTAGCATTCATTAAAAACAAAAACAGTTTTCAACAGGACATTAAAAAGCATGTCTTTTTCACATGCATTATTTACATGCCATATATTTTCTTTATACACACAAGATTAGAGCTGTGACAGTTATGGGTGGAAGAATTTTATGATAGGCAAAGTGCATTTTTTCCACACTGTCCTAAAAGATGGATGAACTTTTGCTCCAACTGAAAGAAAAAAAAATCACCTGTAGGGAGAGACACCAACTGGAAAATTTCATTCTGAAGGTGAAAGGTTCAGAAAGTTATGAGCTACTGAATGAAGGGGTTAGAAAGGAAACAGCTGTAGGAGATAACAGTAGGGGGATACAACAGCTTCTAGGAATAAGGGGAAGAGAATTTGCCACCAAGGTGTTAATTTTTGTGCTCACATGACTTGCAGCATGTTGGCAGATTGTATTATTGTATAATTTCTAATCACTTATTTCTCCTTTGTAAAATGTTGGCTTCTAGTGTTGTTAAACCATCAAGGGACACAGAGGGGCAAAAACTAAGTATGTGAGCACTTGCCAATATGCCAGCTAATTGTGTTTCATGAGAACAAGTGACTCCTAAATTTTCTTTGAGGCACTGAGCATCTTGAACAGTTTGATGTCAGCTCTGCAGCTCCAGACAAAACAAAGGGAGAGAAAGAGGAAAAGGAAAAGGAGGGTTGGAGAATGTTATGCCAGTGCACTAAACACTGATAATTAAACATCCTGTTTTTAACATGTGGGTGTGAAGCAGGGGAACAAAGCCATTTCGACAAATTGGCCCATCCATTTTAAATTTTAAATGAGGAATTGTAATTCTCCAGGCAAACAGTCAGCCTGGGTTTCCCACCCAGCAGCTGTAAAACCAGTGATGTGCTAATGGGAGCTTCTAAGGGCCTCTTGGTAATATTCTGCTACTATACTCGAATGAAAATGTGGGGTATATTTTTTCACCTTTGATGGAAGCATCTCCTTTCTGGATAAGACTAAATCATCCCTGGCAGAGTTACCTTATATCAAGAGCTCATAAAAACACTTTTGAAGAACATATCTTTATTTAATGTACCAGCTTTCAACAAATACCACATAATCTCCAGGGGAGGATCTGTCCAAACAACCTAGATGGTTTTCATTTCCCCTTCACCTATCACATAAGTTGAAGACTGTGATACACTATCAATGCACACCATAGGCTGCAGTTCCCCAAAGCACATTAAAGACCTAAATCTAGCGTATAAGTGTACAGGTAATACAATTCAAATATAGGTGTACTGCCTGCATCAGCTTCCCTTTCAGGACAGGGTCAGAATAAACAGTGCACAGTGTGAGGGTTCTGGAATAACCAACTATAGTCATGCTGTCGAGAAATGATGAGGCAGCCTGGCTATGGATGATAACAGTAAGATTATGGTTACCATGAAGAGGGAGGGCCTGAACCCCTCTGTACTGGAAAATACTGGCATGCAGCCAGTCAAAGAAATCGCTCCCTATACAGAGCAATGGAGCAAGGAAAGAGGTAGAGAATATAAGCTGTGTCACTCAGCACTTTTAGACTCCTTTGTTCACTGTTTCAGGCAGATCAAAATGTTACCACCCCCTTTAAACCCCACCCCTTTTTGATTTCGTTTCCTTGGTGTGTCCTTTTGGAGGCGCTTAAAAATTGCACTTGTGAAAGGCCTTGCTGTGGTTTACATATCAACAGAAGACACAAGCTAGATGGCTTCTGCATCTGTATAGCACCAAAAAAGCAAATGGAAAGGGAGGTATGCCACCCTCCCTGACCTGGGTCCTTATCGTGTAAATTAACAACAGTTTTGGCTCATCATATTCATATGTTGCAAAGGGAAATATAAAGGTCACTTTTCATAACTGGATTCTGCCTCCTATTTGCAGAATCCTCACCCTTTTAGGGAGACCCCTGCAGAGTAGGGCAATTCTGGCCCTAATCACTGCACGTGGCATGTGCATATGTATGTAGAGGACTTTTGGTAAGTTACATTGGTTCTATCAAGGGCATGATGGTGAAGGACTCTATGAATCCCCCAAGGGAAAATTAATCATCCCTCCAATTGATCCCTTTCATCTCACCAAATGGATTGGTTTATTGATTGAAAACATGCATTTTTTGAGTCACTGAATTGTTATATCAGTTTTTTTGTTTCCCCTCGTTTTTCTCTATATAACATCATGAGCCAATACAACACAATATGCAATTGACCCAAATATTAATCAATGGGACCATGTCAGATATGTAAGGAGCTATTTATCAGGCCCAACAGAGTGTCTGAATTTTGCAGCAAAGTGAATGCTTTGAATTACTCATGGTCTAAATCAAGGAATGAGTCAATAGCTGCAACCTTAATTAGGAGTAATGACTTCATGGTGAAGTCAAGAATCAAACTGCAGTTTCCTTCTGTAAATGGACTGGGTTTAACACTCACTGGGCATGTCTACATATGCAAATATTGTGGGGTGCGTTTACTCTAGAGTAATTTACCCTAGAGTAAACCCACTCTGGGCAGGTATCTACACATGCAGGGATGTGGAAGCAGATTTGCTGCTTGTGGCAGCAGTCTGCTCCTGTCCCTTCTTGGTGAGGGAAATGGAATATATATCATGAAATGGCTTCCATTCCCAATGGCCCCCTGCAGCAGCCAGAGGGAGCTCTAGGTTCCCCCTAGGTCCTAGCCCAGGGTCTGGCAAGCGGCATGGGGCCAAGAGACAGCTGTCTCCTGGTGGGGGCTGGGAGATTGCTCCCTCCCACTGGGAACTCTTGGCCCTGGCTCCCTGATCAGGAGCAGAGGGCTTGGGAAGAGCTGCAGGTCCTAGCCCCCTGCCCTGATCTGCTGGTGGTGCAGCTAGCAGTGAACCCCTGGCTGGATGGGGAATCCCCACCCAGCTGGCAGCTCACTGCTAGCTGCTCCACTGGTGGATTTTTCCAAGTCCCATTACTCAATCACTCGATCAGGACACAGGGCTAGGACCTGCCCCTGAGTGGGACACTTCCCAGCCCCATGATCACAGGGCTGGGGAGCTTGTTCCCAGTCCCTGGACTGTGAGCAGGGAGCCAGCAAACAGGGACTGCCAACAGGGGAAGCAGTTTGCTGGCAGTTCACTGACCAGTTCATGGGTAGCAGCATAGCCTATTACTTCACAATCAGTCTTGGGCATGGCAGAGACTCAACATACCCACAGGTGTCCCGGCATTGCTGAGACCTTCACCCGGACAAAGCCCATGGCCCAAGACTCTGGGGGCTGCCTGGTGCAGCTGCTGGCAACTACACATGGGGGCACCCCCACTTGTGGGGTATGTTCCCTGGTGGAGTCTCTGAAGGGCTGAGTGCAGGAGCTATGCACCATCACGGCCCACAAAGATTATATCGGTAGCTACTGCCAGGTCCTACTCCAGGAAAAAGAAGAAGTAGAGAAGAAAAAGGTGAAGGAGAAGGTGGTCATGAAGAAGGCTGGCCACAAATATCTTCCCAGAGCTACCTGGAAGACAGTAGTCTCCAGATCCAGACCATGCAGAGCTAGGGCTACTCCTCCCCTGGTGCTGCATAGCAGGTATGCTCCCTTCATCACGCATGAGGAGACTTTGACAGAGACACCAGAGGACAAGGTAAGTAGTCAGGAGATAAGCACTCCCACCCCCAGGAGGGGATACCGGGTGGTGGGGGTGGGGACTCTCTCCTGAAGGGCACGGAGGGACCGATCTGCTGTCTGGACCCCTTGGCCTGAGAGGTCTGCTGCCTTTCTGGGGCCCACATCCAGGACATTGAGGACAGGATCCCCAGGCTCATCCATCTCTCCAACTACTACCCCACGCTCCCCTTCCATATGGGCATGAAGGACACAGCCAGGAGTAATCTGGACCGGGTCATGAGTGACTACAGGGCTCTGGGGGCTGGGCCTAATGGATGGGGGGGCTCAGGTATTTTTTTCTTCTGTGCTCCCTGTTGCAGGCCACAGACCCAAGAGGGAAGGCTGTGTGGAAGAAGTAAACAGACACCTCCAACCATAGTGCTACCGCAAAGGCTTCAGTTTCTTTGACCACAGCATGCACTTCAGGGAGACAGGACTCCCAGGGACAAGATGGCATCTACCTCATGTGGAGAGGTAAGTCCCTGTTCTCAACCAGGATGGCTGATCTACTGGACACGTCTTTGAACTGACTTTGCTGGGGGATGGGGAAACTCCAAGTGGAGCCTACCTGGGGACTGGCACACAGGAAAGCTTCCATGTGGAGGAGAACACTAAGATAACTGTTTTTGAAAAAGCTAACAGAATGGTTCTCCCACAGCATCTCAGGAAATAAAGGGTGTCAACTGGGGGCCTCAGCTGCCTGTACACCAATGCCAGGACCATGAGGAACAAGCAGGAGGAGCTAGCCCTCCTGTTCTCTAGTGGGCAATATGACCTGGTAGGGATCACAGAGACCTGGTAGGACTCCTCACATGATTGGAGCATAGCCATAGAGGGCTACACCCTGCACAGAAGGGACTGAGCAGGGAGAAAAGGCAGAGGGGTAGCTTTCTATGTGAAGGATCAGTATACCTTTCTGGAGACTGACATTGACTCCAAAGATAAGCAGCTTGAAGCCCACTGGGTTTAGTTTTGGGGAGAGGGGAGTGGGGCAGAGAGGTGAGAGAGACCTAACTGTAAGTGTTTACTACAGGCTACCGAACCAAGGGGAGGAGCTTCTCTCAAACTGAAAGAGATCGCACGTGCAAGAGACTTGGTTGTCATGGGTGACTTTAATTACCCAGACATAGATTAGGAGGAACACTTGGCTAGGTCGGATTAGTCATGAAGCTTCTTAACTGTAATCGAGAAGCTCTTTCTGACCCAGGAAGTGCAAGGGCAAACCAGAGGTACCACTCTCCTAGACTTGGTCTTGGCCAAAGGAGATGATTTGGTGTGTGGCTTGAACATTGAGGGTAGCCTGGGAGACAGCAACCATGAAATTATCAGGTTCACTGTCTACCACAAGGTTGACAAATCAACAGCCAGATTGAAGTCCTGGACTTAAAAAACACTGACTTCAACAAGCTCAGGGCATTAGTAGGGGAGGTGACATGGGACCAGGGATGGCAGGCAAATGGGGTCCACAAAGACTGGTCATTCCTCAAGGAGACAATCCTTGAAACACAAAAGAAAACCTTTCCCATGAAGAGGAAAGGTAGCAGAAGGGCTGGCAAGTCTACCTGGCTCAATAGGGACATCACAGTCCTTTTGAAAAAGAAAAAAGAGGCGTGCATACACACAGTGGAAGCTAGGGAGAATCCACAAGGAGAACTATGCAACAGTGGTCCACACTGGGGCTGAGACTGGGGCAGGTACCACCCAGCCAGGGCAGAGCATGGGATGGAGCCGTGAATGGCTCATTCAGGGATGTGGGGTGGAGGGTGGATCCCGCCGCTGTGTGCACCCCTGGGCAAGCATGGGGCAGAGGCATATACCCCCTGGATCTGTGTGCGGGGTGAGGGTGGGCTGCCACTGTGGGCTTGCACTTGGCTCCAAACTTTCTTGCTATGGCACTGCTCCATGTGCCCTAATGCCTTTGCCCCCATGCCTGTGCCTGCCCCCTACTGCCTGTCCTGTCCTCCTGTTACCTGCTCCATCACCCCTTTCGCAGTGGCTCTGGCTCCTCGTCAATTAGTGGCTCTGGCCTTTGCCCTGGCCCTGGCCCTGGCCCTGGCCCTGGCCCTGGCCCTGGCCCAGGCAGGCAGGCCCATTGGATTGGGGCCAGAGCCAGAGCTGAATGTAAGTGGCAAGGTGCGGGGAGAATAGTAGTTGTGGATGGGAGGAGCAGACTTGCTAGTCTCCCCCATGATCCCCTCCAAGCAACATACTTTGGATCTCCCCTGTGTGCCCCTCCTCCAGTGCACAGTCTCCCCTGAACTCCCCCATCACATGAGCCACTGTAGCCCAGGGCACGTGGTGGCTCACCTCTGATTGTGGCGAAAGCCAGAGCTGAACCACCACCTGCTGAGGTGGGTCTTCAAAACAAAGATGAGGCTTTATTTCTCCATATTGATTTGGAGGGAGGAGGGGGAAGCTCGTTTTGGATTTGAGTAAGTATAGTAAATGTTCAAAGCATTTGCGTAGTACCCTATTGATTCCCTACCCGGCTGTGCATTGCATGTTACAGGGTAATGTACTATTAAGAACTAAACCTACCAGACAAAGAGTCTGGGCAAGAGGCTTTGAAGCTCATTTAAATCATAGCTAGTTGGAACCAGATACAAAATAAAGCAGATCTCAAATACTGATTGATCACTGAATGCTACATGCCATAAAAAATTATGTACAAGGCAGTGCTTCAAGCAAAGAGTTTATGGCTTTACTTGCAGAGCATAAGTGGACAAAACAAATAAAAGGAAGCAGGGGAGAGGAAGAGGTAGAGAATGATATAACAGTAGAACAAATACATTTTGTTTTCATCTCAGTGTGAAACCACCAGGCTCATTGTGACTTTTTGAATGGCAAGTCCAAAAGCTGGAAAGCTAGGTCTTGATATGTCCCAAATGCTTATCCAAACTTTGAGATATTTCTCTTCACATGCTACCTTTGATTATCTTCATGCCATTCTTCCAGTTTCAGTATCCTTATCCTTGAATGCTACTCTTTCCTGTCAAGTCCTTGCTCAAAGCCAGAAGACTAGGGCACAGTGCAGGAATAAAACTGTTAGAAAAATGAAAGAGCTGCTTTCTTAAGTTATTCTTCTTCCACATTTAACCTGTCATTCCATTCTACTATCTTACAGCCCTATTTTCTAACGAATTAGAAGCACACATCAGGTGGTCACAACCTCAAGGAGAAACTAACCAAGTTCTTCTGCAGTATGTGGGTGCAGGAGGTAGTCCCTCAATAATTCAAGGATGCCTCCATTGTTCACCTGTACAAGAGGAAGGGAAATTGCCAGCTGTAACAACCAGAGGGGCATCTCCCTCCTCTCAACTGCTAGCAAGATACTCATGAAAGTCATCCTCAACCAGCTGACTGACCATCTAAAAGACCTACTGCCTGAGCCAGTGCAGCTTCAGAGAAGGATGCAGAACCACCAACATGGTGTTTACGGTCTGGCAGCTTCAAGAAATGTGCCAGAAACAGAATGTCAACCTTCTCCTCACATTCATTGACCTAACCAAAGCCTTCAACACAGTGAACCGTGAAGCCCTCTGGAAAATCCATGAAGAAGTATGGATGCCCCAGAAAATTATTCATTTTGGTTTGACACTTCCATGATGGCATGCAACCTTGCTCGACCCCTTTCTGGTCACATGGCATCAAACAGGGCTGTATGCTCACATCTACCCTCTTCCACATGGTATTCTCTGACATGTTGTCAGATGCTTTCCAAGATGATGACCTTGGTATGGGGATCAGCTACAGTTTTAATGGAGACACTTTCAACCTGTGCAGGCTCCAAGTGAGCTCCAAAGTCCAGATAGCTATACTTCACGACTTCCTCTTCACTGATGACTGCAATAAGTGCAGGCTTACAGGCTGACATGCAATGGTCCATGGACCTATTCTCATCAGCCCACAACAACTTCAGCCTCACTATTAACATGAAGAAAACTGAAGTGATGTTTCATCCTGTGCCTGGAACAACATCCCAGGAACCACACATCTCAGTTAAAGGCCAACAACTGTTGATGGTTGACAAGTCTGTCTGTCTAGGCAGCATGCTCTCCTGTGCTGTCCACATCAACAGTGAAGTCAACACGATACTAGTGAAAGCTAGCGTGGCCTTCAGCAGACTCCATAAGTTGGTCTGGGACCACAGAGGCATTGGAATGTCGACAAAACTGAAGGTATATAAAGCCATCATTCTCCTGACCCTCTTTTATGACTGCAAAACCTGGACAGTCTAGCAGCGTCACGTCAAGAAATCAAGCCACTTCCACCTGTGCTGCCTGTGAAAAATACTAAAGATCAAGTGGCAGGACAAGATTCTGGACACTGAGGTTCTTGGAAGATCAGTTCTCCCCAGTATTCATGCTCTACTGAAACTGGCAGAGCTAAGACGGGCCGGCTACCTTTCAAGAATGCCCAACATTTGTCTGCCAAAGAAAATCTTCTGCGGTGAACTGTCAAATGGAGTACACTCTTGTACCGCACCAAAGAAGTGGTACAAGGACACCCTCAAGGTATCCATAAAGAGTTTCAGCATTGACCCGGAGTCATGGGAGAAAATTGCTCGTGACTGTCCATCCTGGAGGTCCTCAATCCAGAATGGAGCCCTGGCCTTCGAACAGCAATGCACAGCAGAAGCAATGAAGAAATGCGTGGCCAGGAAAACAAAAACCTCTTGTACCCAGTCCTCATTGCTTTCCTGCCCCTGCTGCAGCAGATTGTTCAAGGCAAAGATGGGGCTTATAAGTCACCTACATACCCATGCAACCTAGCCTCCACACCCTCCTTTCTTTTTTCTCTCTCTTTTATCTTTTTTCCTTTTTTTCCCCCTCCTTTTATCTTTCTCCCTCCCTGTTTCTTTCCCACTTCTTTTCTTTCTTCTCCCACCCTGTCCTCCTCCCCTCTTCCCCCTCTCCCCTCCCCACTTGTTTGTGATCATCTTCACCTGCGGAGGATGATGAATGAAGAAGCACTGGCAGCAACAAGAACATGTTGCTGGGGGCAAGTTCCGGATTTGATTTCTCACACAGAGCTGTGTTTCAGCTGTCAATAGCCTTCTTGAGCCAATGCTGACAGACAACTTGATGATAACCCTTCTCTTTCAGTACTCTCCCCACCATAGCACCTTTGGGACTAGTAGGAGGTGATCTTATTCCTACTATTCTCACATGCATCACTTAGTGTTCTACTCCTTATCATGCTAACTTCATGCTGTCTCAGATCATAACTGCCCCAGGAACATTGTGCCCCTTTCCCTCTTTCATGAAGGTCCAGAACTGGGAACCGTTATAGATATACCAATAGAATAGAGAACTTCCTAAAAATACTGAGTGGGATTTCACCAAAGAATGGAAGATCTTCTAAGAAATAGGCCTCTGTACCACTTCTTGCTTGTGTTTTGTAGTACACTGAAATCTGCTTGCCTTCAGTGATATAGGCTGCTATGTAATTGTACATAGTGCTCTTGCAATTTATGCCGTGGACACCTGGAGTGTTGAATATGTTTCCCTCTTTATCTATCAATAACCTAAAGAAAAATAAAAAAACCCCAAAAATCTTCCAAACCATTTCTAATTCTAGTTTTGAGGGCTTTGGGGGTGATCAACCCTTGGGCTGGCTCAGATAATGGCTAATATATTGAACAGATGACCAGCACTGATTTTCCTGCCCCTAGTCTCTTAAATTTCTCCTTTCATTCATTCCTCTTTATAGCAGAATGGTTTTCTAAGCAGATTTGAGTAGTTAGCAGTGTCTTTAGATCTTCTTGTTTCTCATTTTCAGTAAAGAGAAAGAATTTCTCTAATGAATTGGCCTGAGGCATCTGCCATTATTTTGAACCCAGCCACTGCCTCCATTTCAAAAAGAGTCTAAGTTTTCTACCCATTCTGCTTCCACATCTAAATCAGCTGACTCTCAATACACTTGATTGGGTCTTTAAAGAAAAAAAATCATTTAAACTTCAAGGGCACAATTTTAAAGTCCTAAAATAACACCTGCTCATTCCGCAAACTGCCGAATACCTGTGAGATAGCCAGGCTTCTCACAACTGGTTTCACTAACTTAGTTTTCAGCACAGGACCAAAGTTTTAACTGAGAAGCAGAAACATGTTCTGAGTACTTTGTATGGTTTATATTACAAATAATAGAGTAAGCAAATGCATACTTAAGCAAGCATATCACTAAATTAATATACTACAGTTTTACTAAGCTAATTAAAGGTGGGCTAAGACAATAGTCAAATTGAGGTCACAATTAAAATTAAATCAATAAATCAAAAGTTCAAATTGTCAATTTTTCAAGTTAATACAACAGATGAGCAAGCTGAATTGTGAAACTGATACTAGAAAGAACAACTCTCTTTAGTCTTCTATGTACAGAAGAGCCGGTATCAGTTTTCCTTCAGTTTAAGATCAGTAGCCAGTACAATCCAGCATCAGTATCCTTTGGATCTAAGGACAGAATCCTATTTCACTTTAACACATCAATCAGTTGAGTGGTGTGAGAGGATTTCTCTTGGGAGGCAGAGGGGAAGGGACTCCAGGGCAGAGGTCAGCAACCCCCGACATGCGTGCCGAGCATGGCACGCAAGGCCATTTTGCTTGGCACACCACCGCCAGCCCAGGGTCTAAGTAGCTGCCTCCAGCCACAGAGCCCAGGCTGCTCCCAGCAGGTGGCTGGGAGGCTGCAAGCCCTGCTGCAAGTAGACAGGGCTCCACCTGCTGGCTGCAGCCGGGAGGCTGCAAACAGCTGCTTGGGCTCCGGCATGTCAGCACTCCAGCATCTTCCAAGATAGACATTGTGGTTTTTTTCAGCATGCTGGCCAAAAAATATTGCCAACCCCTGCTCTAGGGGATTGGGTTCCTATTGTGAGAGAATGGCTTCCCTCTGCTGCTAGTCAGCTTGCCCATAAAGCTCTCCAGCCAGGAGGCTGGAATGCATGTATGCCTCACCTCCCAGGCTGTTTTTTCTACTGCTAAGAATTTCAGAGGAACAAACATCTGTCTGTGGCCTTACTTGGGGGTCTACTGTTAGATTGACCTTGCTGATAGCACAAGTCCTTTACCTCTCCTTCCTTCTGGCTGATCTGGCAAGGGCAGGGAGGAGCATATATCTATGTAAATTGCTGAATCACTTGTCTTCTTCACGGCCTTTGCTTTTGCAGTAATCATAGGGATTTGGATTAGGAGGGCAATTAAATAGATTCAAGTGTTTAGGGAAATAAAGATGGTCCAGTTGTCTCAAGAGTGGGAAAGATTTAGGTCTTTGATCATCTTGGAAAGTTCTGTCATTAAATGACCTTTGATTTTGCCAGGTCAACTTCACTGACCACCAATCAGATGTTCTTATAGTAGTATGAAAAATAGGGTACGTGTTTAAGGTCTTTCCTTGGAACCTTCCCTCCTGAGGTAGTAGACATAAGACCCACACTCACAAAAATTGTCTTACATGCAAGTCACTTAACTAACATATTCTTTCCATTTATACATTCTTTTCATGGCTTACTTTGGTATTCTGAACACTTCTCAAACGATTCTGGACTTTTACCAACAAAAAATTAAGGAACTAATAACATATGATTTATTTTAATGGATTTTGACCTAAAATCACAAGGTACTTTTACATTTTATCACAATAAATTATGCTTATAATTTAATACAATAAGTTAAATCTGGGTCCCATGTTTCTCACCACCTGTGTAAGGCCTCCAGGTCTGAAAACTATGCTTCCTGCTTTCTAGACTTTCCTTGTGTTATGAAGACAGTAAGCCACCAGGAGAAAATTCACTCACGTGCAAATGCTCAAAATGTATGAGCTATAGTAGACTGATATTTTGAACCATATATTAGAAGCTGAGGCAAGATTTTACTTTATTAGGTGTTCAAGAGACAGATACGCAGATATGAGACAACACAGAAGCAGCATCAAGAAAACTGTTTTACCCCCAGGATGTGGCAGCTGAATACACTAAAAGTATTTTTGAAGAACTGAAACCAATTCTAAACAAGCCTGTGGATCATGGGTTCAATGCACAATGCAGCTGTAGATCTGTACAGTCTCCAGATAAGCTAATTGATTAAGAAAAGTCATTACTGAAATCTCTCAAGTTTACTAATGGGAGACCCAAGGAGTTTAAAAGCATATCAGGTTTCTAAGAGATTGACTCTGGACAGCATTTCAAAGTACATCAAGTGCTGCTGTATCTAGCTTGGATATATGATACGCATTATACAGCTAATAGGCAGGACTGGATTAAGGCAATCAGGGGCTCTAAAGTACATCTCTTCATAGGAGGTCCTGTTTGACCTGTCTCCTGTGTTGTGATTTATCCATACTTACAATGAAAGTGGCGGGGACACCTTCATAAAAATAATCTCTGCTTAGAGTTACATTTTCACTTTTTCTTGGCTAAGCTGGTATCTCTGCACTCTCAGGATCCCAACTGACTTGGATTGGTGGTCCATCCTCCAAAGGAGAGAAAGTCCTGCTTTAATGGAGATGCCAAAACCTCGCTTGCCGAACCATGATAGGAATCACTTTCTAGCAACACAGTTTCCTGCTGGGATGATGGTGATGGGGTACGAAGCAGTAGATTTCAGAGTTAAAACTGGATAGGCTAAAATGCAAAATAAATTTCCTTGGCTGGCCATTCAGGAAATGGAATAGATGACCTAATAGGTATTTTCCACCCTTAATCTGTATTATAACCATCAACATCGGATAAGGACAAAGCCAGATGTTTGTTGAAATGACCAGCCGTGGAATGATTAATGTTGCCATTTTAAGTGACATCGATAGACTTCAGAGCCAACAGTCCTCTGAGAAATGAAGTTGTTTACTGTTCTTCAGAAGCTATTGTTTCTGACAATATAATACAATACTCTGACTTTAAAATACATCACAACCTCAATTTCCATTCAAAAGGTTCTAAGAGCATAGTCTAAAAGTCTCAAACTTATGAAAAATGAAAGCTGAAGTTTCACAGGAGCTAATGACAATATGAGAAACAATAGTGCCATTTGGATTAACCAGTATCCTTGTTTACTTTAAATCCTGATCAAACATGATTTGGCTGGGGCTGAATTTTAAAGTTCTCTTTGGCATATCTGAGTACATGCATTGATGAGATTTTGTAGTGGCACCCTACTTTCAGATACTCTGTCACAAAAGTATACATAGCTGCATTCTTACCAGTATTAACTAGGAGACCAGACAGCTGCCCTCTGAGCTGACTTGGAGGGGGCAGGGAGGGTGGGGAGCAGAAAACTACCAGCTACTGCCACTGGCACACTGTTGTGCTGGTGGCAGCTGAAAGTTGCTTTTGCCCTTATGTGTCCTACTGCTCCTCAGTGTCCCAGGGGCACTCAGCTGCTTTGTTACACCTTTGATTCTTATACAATCACTTTTCATAAATTCTGTCCTTAAAAAAACGCATCATCCAATTTCATATTACAAGGCATATTTGAAAGCTGTTATACAACCTTCAGAAATGAAGGGTTGTATTTTCACCATATTATACTGGGAGTTGGATGCATAAATTCTCAGGTATCATGTAGCTTCTACTATGCCCATGTGTGAACAAAGTACCAGAATCTGATATTATATATCCTAAAATAACGTTTGCACTTGTTGGGGTTTTGAGTGCCAGTTGTATTTTCAGCATGGGTTTATCTTTTTTTCATAACAGTTAAGAAAATTAGGATCAAGAAAAGCAGTGCTCAGACATCAAAAGATTTAGTTCTATGCTGTTGTGTTCTCAAGTTTCCCCCAGGGTAAGTGAAAAAGTGAATAATCACTTGAGGTGGCATCCTGCCCAGAAGTAGAGCAACAGAACAGCAAAGATATTTGATATTTTATGTGAGAGGAACACAACGATTGCAAAACTGGATTAGACCCATGATCCCTTTAGTTCAGTATCCTGTCCCTAGAAATTATGAGCACAAAATAAACTAGTGGAATGCACAAGGAACCCCACAAGAGGTTGATATGGGAAACTGCCTCCCAAAAATGCCTCAACTGAGTTTCTATTAGTTAGAGATTGATTTAAACCTGACTTTTTATATCACCCCTCACACTGCGTACCCTACTTTTAGCATTAACTATCATTATTCTGGAAATTCATGAGAGATGTGTTGTAGCCTAATATCTCTTTTGATCTTGATAATATTTTGGTTATATTGACACCTTGTGGCAGTGAATTCCATAGTCTAATTCTGGTTTGTTTGGGGGAGGAAGAAAGTATTTGATCAGGTTTCAGTTTGTTACCTTTAAGTGTTATTAAATGCCACTGTGACAAGACACAAGGAATGAAGGCTCTTCTTGATCTATCTGCTCAATGCCGTTCACTATTATGTATACAATTGTCATGTCTCATCTTAGCTTTTTTCCTTTCTAAGGCAAAAGACCCCATTCTTTTCAAACCTCTTTATCAAAGATCCCCTGAAGGTCCAAAAAATTCGCATCACCCTTTTTTGGACCCCTTTTCATCCTAAAATATCCCTTTTGAGCTGAGATGCCCAATATAGAATATAGTTTCCTAGCTCGGGCTGCATGCTGATTTGCATAATGTCATTACATTTTTCTGTATTATTCTTCCTATGCATCTTAATATCTTGTTCAGAGGACAATCTTGGAATATTGCAACAATATACATTACTCATTGTTATAGAAGTGCTCTATAAATGAGTTGTGGATACATGTAGTTAACAAAGCGCCAGTAAAACAGACTCAGGAATATGCAGCGTTGGTCCTTGGTTTTATATAGGACCAGTAAAACATGTTACTGAGCACTACAAATGGTTGTGGATTTTTTTATGTATAGTTCCTTACATGAAAACTTAGCACCCTTCTGTTACTGCCACAGCATTACACAAAAAGCTAAAAATGGAAATCAAGGAGAGAAATGTGCTCCATAAAAGTGTTTCTATTTCCTTCAGGGAACCAGCACTGAAAACTAGAGGAGATATTGTAGCCTTAGCTCCATATATCAGTACCATGGGCTAGCTTCAGAGTCCTTTAAATCTGTGGGAGAGAGGGAAGCGTATTAACGTAATACATTAAAAAATGATATTAAAGGAAGTTAAAAATCCACTTTTATGTCTAGAGGATATATGGAATTGTATAGGATGGCTGGATCTTTTAATGTCATTCAATTCTGTGTGAAGCCAATTAGATAAAATTAAATTTCAAGTCTGATTGATTTTTAAATATTAGATTGAAGCAGCACATTTGGTGTTTATTGCATTGCACAGGAAATGTCTAGAAATGGCTGTTGAATCAAGGAATTAGATGAAACCTACTCTGTCAATAGTCTAGCTGGGGCTTTTGATAGAGCATTATAGCATTTCTATATTATTCAGCACCATAAAATGCTAAACATACACAGAACATAAGACCATAAGTTTGAAAAAGCACACAGTAGATGCTGGAGTGTTTTGGCATTTATAGCTAGACAGCACTGGAAGATAACGAGCAGTTTGATACCCTGGAAATCATAACTATGAAATATATAACAATAGTATCCCATGAAGATGGAATATATATCATGAAATATTGGGGGATAATTCAAGTCTGCAATGCAATCTGCTTTTCATTTCAAGTGTCAAGCCTATGTAAGCTATAACTTATCCAGGTATTACTCATGTGGGAAATAACCACAAATTTAGTACAAGCTATGGTAAAAAAAATACACATGCGGGAAGAACATGAAAGATATTATGTCCTTTCATTCCTTCCCCCACTGTCTGTAAGAAAGAAAACTGCTCCTTTTAGTAAAATATGTTTACAGCACATAGGAGAAAGCATACTGCAGTTGTAATGGGAGTTATTTGCTAGAGAAACTAATGATGATAGGAAGATGGCCACTCTTTTTTCCTAGCACAAACAAAAATGATTAGTATATGATTACTTGGAAAAAAACCCCACCTAACAATCCTCACCATTGAGTTGAGGCAGAGAATGACGTTACACAAAGTGCTTCATTATTGCCCATGTCAACCTGGACTTTCCTCTAGGGTAAAGATGTCATTATGGCCTTTTAGGTAGCATTTGATGCTGTGGGAAACAAGCTTTGGACTAGTGAGAGCTAGGAGGAGGGGAAAACTGTCTCTGGACTGAAAAGTTGAGACAGTATGTCATATGAATAATGTTTTTCATGCTTCTCATGACAATCCTGTTCTGGGTCAAAAGTCAGAGTTTCCCATTATCCTGTTTCAACATTATCATAACTGTAGTAAGAAAATATCTGAATAAAAAGCACTGGTATCTTTTTGCCTACTGATAAAATGAGCAGCCTCAGGCAAAAAAAGAAAAAACAGAAAAAAGAAGCCATTTACTCCATTCTTTCATTTTCCTATTTTTCTGCTGTGGCAAATTGTGTACTGCCTTCTTGCTCTTCTCCTGGGGCAATCAATTTCCTCATGAAATGTAAAAGATATAAAGTTCTAAAACGAGAATGACTTTAGCAATTGGATCACTGAATGCTCAGCACCTCAACAGAAAAACATGTGCTTATGTGACTCCTCACGCCCACCCAAAAAGGCAGGTAGTGGGTGCCCTGTGCCACCTCCTGGTGAGTAAAGTGCTATGCTCTCAATTACCTATGAACAGCTCCCCTCAATTGATGCAGTTCCCCAGGTGTAACTGAGAATAGGCTTGGGACCAGAGATGTTAAGACCTTTTAAGATCAGTGCCTGTTTTTCATCTCCTCCTGCATGCGACATCACAAACTATCTAGCAGGCTGTTCCTTTTTGGAAGGACATGGAGATTTTTTTTTCTTTCATCCTGGTGGTAAAATATACATAATTTCATTAATACATCCAAAAAAGTTTCAAAATAGCTTTATACAAAACTAACTCTTTCAAAAACATCATTCAAGTCATTTACTGCTAGAGCACAGATGAAAGAGCTCACCTCTACAGACAAACCAAACACAGCTTTTAGTTTATTCCAAGTCTTAGGACCAAAGCTTCTGTGAAATAAGCCATAGTGAATGCTGGGTAATGATATACGAATGAGCAAATCAAGCATCCAACTTTATTTTGGCAAGTATCTTGCTAAATTGGACCAGGGTTTACTCAGGCGAGAGTCCAAATTCTGCTGCAGTAAATGTTCTAATGTGCACCTGGCCAACAGCAGGCCCATGTGCACCCCAATTCACTCCAACTATTTCGTCTATAACCTGTATGGATTTTGTTTGCTAAAGGGCTTCCACTGGAACACTATGTGTGTAAAGTAAACCTGGCTATGCCTCTGATATCTAGGCTTGGTGCTGAAAAGGCACTGCCATAACTTTCACTGAGGTCCTGCCGAGTAGCCTCTCTGTCATTTCTGCCAGCAGTATTACTAGTGCTGTTGCAATATTTTGAGAATCTATAACACCTTCTAGCTATGCATTTAGGCATCACATTGGTAATTAAACACTGGGGACCTTTATTTGAAGTTATCAAAGCATCTTACAGACATTAATGAAGCATCACAATACCCTGTAATACCACTTCTTTTTTTTACAGTTATGAAAAGGAAAATACCTGAATCCTTCATACACTCTAGGTGTGATGATAGTCTTTCACCATCTTCCTGGTGCCAGTTTAGTTCCATCAATGACAGCCGCAGTGGGTGTGTGAGTGTAGACACAGCACTAATGAACACTAGCTAACATTTTTACCTCCTTGCCTTCTAGCTCTGGGCAAGCTGTAGTGAGTTGGTGATATACATGCCAAATGGCCAAGGTCTGCCAGCTATCCAATATTTCTAAATCTTGGGGAGCTGCACAAATTCTTGAGCAATGGTTCAAATGCTGGGCTGTCAGCTGCAGAGGCTTTTCGGCACTGCACTTATCTTTATTACATAAGGAAGCATTGGAGGAAAGAATTGATTTGCAATGATTTGCATTTACATTGCAGTGATTTACATTCACTATCTTCACTTCCACATACACACCCCAGTTTCCATCCATCACACATTTGTGTGTCCTGTGCTCACAGGGCTGGAAAGTTTAAACAAAAATTTACTTTGTTTGCTTCTACAGAATTAACCTAAGTCTCAGACTTAGTTATAATTGAACACAGATGTTTCAGAAGCAAAGACAAGCCTCAGAGCTGTGTGAATAATTTTTTGCACAGCATCAGCAAGGGGTAGCAAGTCCAAAATTAGCAACTTTCCTTAAGGCCAAAATTGGCATATTGCCCCTTACACATTCTTTATGCCTTTTGCTTTTTTTTTCCAAGAACTCAGCCAAAATGATCGCAGGTTTTTCTTCTTTGCAAAGTGCCACTGGATTCTTGGGTGCCTAGGCATTTTTTTTCCCAAAGTGTTAAGAGCTTATGTCTACTCTCAGTGAAAATCATGCCTCCAAAAGATTCTCTGAGAGTTTAGCTGAGCTCTGAACTCTGCAGCTGCTTGGCTCAGTGCAACCATAGGTCAAGCTGTGGCTGCTGTTGTGTCTGCCTTGTGGCTGAGATGGTGACATGAGCAAACTTCTGAGGGATGGTTAAAGAAAGCAAGCCTCTGTGCTCCATTCCCTGAGTATTCTGGCCAGATTTTAAGTATTTGATCAGAGGTCAGGAACAGCAGTCTTCTTTGAGAAATGATTCTGCTCTCCTCTTTCATAAGGAACTCTGGCTGTGTAGAAGAGCAAAGGCACACAGGCACTGCCAAACATTTCCTTTGCCTCAAAGGTCTCTGAACACAGCCTGGCAGGGATAATGGAGAGCAGCCCATGGGAGCTGTAATTTCAGAAACATTTTTAATTTCCTTTCTCTCTCTCTCTTCTACAGATGGAACACTCAATTGGTCACACGTGATGGTGTATCTGTTCTTTACTAAATATACATGTGATGAAGCCAATGAAAAAATAAGCTCAGTTCATGGAAACAATGCTCTTTTAAAGAAGCAATGTTCAATGCAGTTGGAAAACTTATCGGATCTACAGCTGGTACAAATGTAGCTTCACTAAAGTGGGATCTCAGGGTATTCTTGTAGTACTAACAGAATATACAACATTCTTTGTTTATTTGGACAACTCATTATTTAAATTTTCATATTGGAAATTTGACTGCATTTCAAATATATCTACATCATATTTACATTCCCAACCATAGAATCATAGAAAATTCAGGTTGGAAGGGACCTCAGGAGGTCATGCAGTCCAACCCCCTGCTCAAAGCAGAACCAACCCCAGCTACACTATCCCAGCCAAGACATTGTATATCTGGGTCTTAAAAAACTCCAAGGATGGAGATTCCACAACCTCTGGGTAACCTGTTCCAGTGCTTTATTACCATCCTCATGAGAGAGTTTTTCCTAATATATAACCTAAACTTCGCTTGCTGCAACTTGAGACCATTGCTCCTTATCCTGCTTGCACTAAACACCTATGACTTAGTGGGGCTAACAGAGACCTGGTGGGATTCATCCCATGACTGGGCGGTACATATTGAGGTCTATAGATTGTATAGAAAGGACAGGTCGGGGAAGAAAGGGGGGGGGTTGCACTTTATGTCAGTGAGCAATATACATCAACCCTCATCAAGACAGAATCCGAGGTTGAGGAAGTAGAAGGATTGTGGGTTAGGCTACATGGGGGGCAAGGAGAAAGGGATTTGGTGGTAGGGGTCTGCTACAGACCCCCACACCAAGGGGAAGAAATAGATGCGGGGCTCCTGAGGCAACTCTCGGAGACCATAAAAGCTAAAGAGGCGGTAGTCATGGGGGACCTAAACTACCCAGACATCTGCTGGGAGACGCAGACAGCAAGGTCCCATCGCTCACGCAGGTTTCTAACCTGTATACAGGACCTCCACCTGACACAGGAGGTGCATGGTCCCACTAGGGGGAATGCCATACTGGATCTGGTATTGGCAACAGGAGATGACATGATAGGGGACCTCCAGATCGGTAGCCATTTGGGAGACAGTGATCACCTTATAATAGAATTCAACATAAGACGGCGAGTGGGTAAGGTAACTAGTAGGGTGAAAGTGCTAGACTTTAGGAAAGCTGATGTCAATGCACTCAGGCGATTAGTCAAGGAAGCACTGCAGAGCAGGAGTTTTGAAGGGATGGGAGCCCAAGAAGGGTGGCTGTGCCTAAAGGAAACGATCCTTCGGGCACAAAGCAAGACGATCCTCGAGCGAGGCAAAAAAGGGAAAGGGGCCAGAAGGCTTCCATGGCTGACCAGAGAAATCCAGGGCAGCCTAAGGGCCAAAAGGGGAGCACATAAAAAGTGGAAACAGGGTGAGATCACTAAAGATGAATATACCTCCTCTGCTCATGCTTGTAGGGAGGCAGTTAGGCGGGCCAAAGCTACCATGGAGCTGAGGATGGCAACCCAAGTAAAAGACAACAAGAAATTGTTTTTTAGATATATAGGGAGTAAAAGGAAGGCCCAGGGAGGAATAGGACCACTGCTAAATGGGCAGAAACAATTGGTGACAGATAGGGGGGACAAGGCTGAACTCCTCAATGAGTTCTTTGCCTCAGTGTTCCTAAGTGAGGGGCACGACAAGTCTCTCACTGGGGTTGTAGAGAGGCAGCAGCAAGGCGCCAGACTTCCATACGTAGATCCTGAGGTGGTGCAGAGTCACTTGGAAGAACTGGATGCCTTTAAATCGGCAGGCCCGGATGGGCTCCATCCAAGGGTGCTGAAGGCACTGGCCGACATCACTGCAGAGCTACTGGCGGGAATATTCGAACGCTCGTGGCGCACGGGCCAAGTCCCGAAGGACTGGAAAAGGGCTAACGTGGTCCCCATTTTCAAGAAGGGGAGGAAGGAGGACCCGGGCAACTATAGGCCAGTCAGTCTCACCTCCATCCTTGGTAAAGTCTTTGAAAAAATTATCAAGGCTCACATTTGTGAGAGCCCGGCAGGACAAATTATGCTGAGGGGAAACCAGCACGGGTTTGTGGCGGGCAGATCGTGCCTGACCAACCTAGTCTCTTTCTATGACCAGGTTACGAAACACCTAGACACAGGAGGAGGGGTGGATGTCGTATACTTAGACTTCAGGAAGGCCTTCGATACGGTATCCCACCCCATACTGGTGAACAAGTTAAGAGGCTGTGACGTGGATGACTGCACAGTCCGGTGGGTGGCAAATTGGCTAGAGGGTCGCACCCAAAGAGTCGTGGTAGATGGGTCAGTCTCAACCTGGAAGGGTGTGGGCAGTGGGGTCCCGCAGGGCTCGGTCCTTGGACCGATACTCTTTAATGTCTTCATCAGCGACTTGGACGAGGGAGTCAAATGTACTCTGTCCAAGTTTGCAGATGACACAAAGCTATGGGGAGGTGTGGACACGCCGGAGGGCAGGGAACAGCTGCAAGCAGACCTGGACAGGTTGCACAAGTGGGCAGAAAACAACAGGATGCAGTTCAACAAGGAGAAATGCAAAGTGCTGCACCTAGGGAGGAAAAATGTCCAGCACACCTACAGCCTAGGGAATGACCTGCTGGGTGGCACAGAGGTGGAAAGGGATCTTGGAGTCCTAGTGGACTCCAAGATGAACATGAGCCGGCAGTGTGACGAAGCCATCAGAAAAGCCAATGGCACTTTATCGTGCATCAGCAGATGCATGACGAATAGGTCCAAGGAGGTGATACTTCCCCTCTATAGGGCGCTGGTCAGACCGCAGTTGGAGTACTGCGTGCAATTCTGGGCGCCACATTTCAAAAAGGATGCGGATAACCTGGAGAGGGTCCAGAGAAGGGCAACTCGTATGGTCAAGGGCCTGCAGACCAAGCCCTACGAGGAGAGACTAGAGAAACTGGACCTTTTCAGCCTCCGCAAGAGAAGGTTGAGAGGCGACCTTGTGGCTGCCTATAAGTTCATCATGGGGGCACAGAAGGGAATTGGTGAGGATTTATTCACCAAGGCGCCCCCGGGGGTTACAAGAAACAATGGCCACAAGCTAGCAGAGAGCAGATTTAGATTGGACATTAGGAAGAACTTCTTCACAGTTCGAGTGGCCAAGGTCTGGAATGGGCTCCCAAGGGAGGTGGTGCTCTCCCCTACCCTGGGGGTCTTCAAGAGGAGGTTAGACGAGTATCTAGCTGGGGTCATCTAGACCCAGCACTCTTTCCTGCTTATGCAGGGGGTCGGACTCAATGATCTATTGAGGTCCCTTCCGACCCTAACATCTATGAATCTATGAATCTGCCATCTGCCACCACTGAGAACAGGTCGGAGATTGCTATTAAATACAGTTAAAATTGCAAATTGGACTTTCTACAAGCCCTTGGGAAAGAGCTCCACCGTGGAAGAAAAACATATATTTTACTAGATATTTTAATGTTATATAGATCG
This sequence comes from Alligator mississippiensis, assembly GCF_030867095.1. NCBI lineage: Eukaryota > Metazoa > Chordata > Crocodylia > Alligatoridae > Alligator > Alligator mississippiensis. The sequence goes on along the minus strand of NC_081826.1, from coordinate 115,578,978 downwards.
ATCAGGTTGTAATTGGTTCTCATTGGTCCTCCCAGAAACTGTGGCATTCCCTGCCTATTTACAAAGAGCAGTAACCTTGGATAACTGTATACTGACTTGATTTTACTTTACTGGCTTTCCCTAAAAGCAAGAACACTGCAAAAAAAGAAATGGACTTAAGGTAAAAAACCCAAGACTTTGTGTTTGCATATGGGTGAGTAAACATATACTATAAAACAAGGTAAAACATTAAGCAGATTGCTACAGAACAAACTGAGAACTATTTGTACACTGTTAACTGATGCAAAATTTGGAACTAATTTCCCAATGGGATATGCTGATGCCATAGCATACAGAGCAGAAATAATGAGTAAGCAGGATCTAGAAGTCCCAGACAAACTATCATACACCTATATAATTTATGAACTAGTTACCTTTTTGTCTGACAAAACAATGTTAATGATACCAGCTAGGGGTTTTGCTGGGTCAGCAGGTGAACTTCTTGGCAACAAGACATGGTATAATGTGCTACTGTGATGCAAAAATTCTTTATCGGTGTTATGTCGGTAGAATGAACAAGCTCAGATCTGGTTGAATCAATGGTGGAATTCTGCAATTATGCTTTTCTTTCCTCCTGATTTGTTGAAGTATGAATCACCTGCCTACTCTAAAATTGAGCTCCATCATTGTGCTGATGCTGAGGCATTTTCTTTAAGCGCCTAACTACTCATGGTGGAGAAACTCCCCTCATATGTCTGCAAAAATGCTGCTGAATGAAATAAAGCAACTCTAGAAGACTATAAGCACGGCACCTCACAACATGAGAAAACACTGGGAGGTGACACATAAGAAACAGGAGAAAAAAGTACTTGATAGTTTCAAGAACACTTCACATCTCTCACTATCAAGAAAACTGGACTGAGTCTTCCAGCTCTCACCTATTGCTCAAATCTATTGCATGACACCACATGGCTCTAGTAGATCAGAGGTAAATATGGCTAAGTTGCTGTTATTTAGTTGTTAAACAGATTTTAAGCTTGGATTTTGATGTTATTACTGTGGCAAACCAGTAGGGGGTGCTCCTGCGCTGATCCACCCACCTCACTGCACCCGACCAAACACCACGCTTCAAGTGTCTCCCGTGGGGCACTTACTTCTGGCCAGCCCCCTTTCTGGAGCCCACCCATAAGCCTGAGGTAGCTGCTGCCACCACCCAGACTCCAGTCTCCATTACAGCCCTGTGCCACCTGGGATACACAGACCTGGTAGACGTTGGGGGTGCTTTGCCCCCAGCAGGTTATATCTGGGTGCTTCTTATAGCCTGAAGCATTAACAATAGCTTCCCTTAGTCAGCTGAGCAAGAGAGCTAAAGGGCTTACTTAATCCCTCTCAAGCAGGTACAGCAAGGCTTGTTATAATGGGTAGCTTTATTGATTGGAGAGGGTAGGCATGGGGAGGGGTACAGGTCAGAGAAGTGTCAAAAGAAAAACCATGAGCAAACAGAAGCGACTTGGTAGACTTTTGATAGATTTCATCCTAAATTGCTAGCTAAAATTCAGGTAAGTTATGCGCATTTACATCCAAAGTCTGACCAAGCTCTTTCACTGGAGGCTGTATGGCTTGTTTGCTGTGTTTCAAACATGTCTGCCCCGCTTCCTTAACAAGGGAACCTTTATACACCTGCCATGACCTCATCATTAAGTTTCAACCAGAAGCAGACCCATTGGCTACTGACTGGTGCTTCCAAAAGATGTCAGCCTTCCCAGGTGAGATGACTAGTCACATGGCCTGAAGTGGCAGGAACCTGAGACAATGGAGGAGCAGGTTCCCACTCCCACTGGGGTTTTTACAGCCTAGTCAATCATGTAGGCAGGTAACACAGGGAGGGGGTTGGGCTGTCTGCTTACAGCAGGGAGGCAGGTTGGGGGCTGATTTCTCCACAATTACTCAATTTGGTCTCTACTGTGACATAAATGGATGTTGTTGACTTATGTTTAGTCCATAAATCAAGTTTGTATAAAAATAAGCTTTTCTAGAATCTAAGAACTATCAATGTGCCTCCATGCACTTTTTTTTTCTGTTCCAGCAGAAACACCTTTTTCAAAATAAACATCTCAAGGTACGGCTGCATAAAAACTTTTAAAAATAACAAGAACCTAAAAAAAGATCAGTAAGAAAAATGACACTGTGTTCCAAGTTGCAAAAAATGAAGTGCTACAAAAACTTGATAAACTTGAAAATCTGTTAGTTTTTCATTTTTTTTCAGTGTTAATAATTGAAGGCTTCTTAGCAATGTACTGTACTAATAGTGACTACACTTCCATTTCAGAGTTATTCCCAGCCCAAAAGGTCATAGTATATTCAGAAACACCCGGTCTAGTGGATGGGACTACAACATAGGAGTAGAGAACTGTGATGCAATTCTAGGTCCCTTGAAGAGCTTTCAGGTCTGGAGTCTACCTCTGCCACAGATCTTCTGAGCAATTTTTTAAAGTTATCTGGGCCTCTCTTTCTCTTCTGCTGTTCTTGCATCATTTCTTGGGACAGACTCTTTAACTTACTATGTGTTGATACAATGACTAGTACAATGAAGGAAGATCAGCACTACTACAACATAGAGGCTATCTCAATGCAACAACAACCAATTACAGAAGCAGTTTTAGTTCAAAAGTGTACCACCACCATTTTCTGCGTGCCGATGCACATTTCACCACTTACACAACCGGAAGCAGCTCAGCGTGGTTCACATCAGCTCGCATGTGGAGCAGACTCGACTAAGTTAGTCTGTTCCGAAGTGGCGGATCTCTGGCATGTTGTGGGACAAAAGGGTATGTGTATAAGTGCCCGCAGTTTAAGTCCAGGTAAGCTCTTCCAAGTAAGTAGAATTCTTTCTAAATGAAAAAATAGTTTAGAAGGTGAACAGACTAAGGAAATTATTTTTTTTAAAAAGAGTATTAACTTGAAAATGCAATCTTCAGGGGACATCTATACTGTTTCCATGTTACTCCCAAAAACACCACCAAGAAGCCCACCCTGCTCACCCATTTCTGCTACCTCCATACTAATCCCAGAAATGAAGTAGTATAAACCTGTTCCGTGGCCATGTCCCCCTGGTGTTCTCAAGTGTGATGGAAACAGAGATTGCCCAAGCAGTAGTTGAGGAGGGTGAGGAGGTGGGAAGGGCCCTCAGGATTACTTCACTGCTTCCTCCTCCTTGATGGGCATGTGTGGAGCAGAAGCAGATGACAGAGGAGTGTTTTGGCAGTACTCTCAGGAAAGTCTTGGAAATGGAGCAGACATACCCTAACTCTACAATCACGACAATTATAAATAAACAACCATTTAACACAGTCCGTGGATCCCAAAACCATTGAAGCGTCATTAGAGAAGTGTGGAATCTCCTCATTTGAAAATTACAAAATTTGGTATTTTCTCCAATATGGGACATACTGTTTTTCCTATTGTAAAGCTGTCTTTCTGTGTATATCCTGAACATTAAAGGCATCACATTAGTGTCACTAATATGTCATATCTCCACTGACAGGTGGATTTCATAATAGGAAAATTGAGAATGGATAATGTCTGTGGATGAGGTGGGGAGTGGGCGCTTTTCTGAAAAGCGGTTTTACTCCTTAGGAAATACAGCCTTAAAAAGAATAGTTTCTCATATATAATTGAAACTGTATTTCGAAACAATAATTTAAAGAGCAACTGAAATCTTTTTGCTGCCTGCACCCTCATTCCATTTTCTTGAGCGGATGAAAAAATCTCAACTGTTAAAAACGATTTCTTTAGCTTTAAGCCTCCATAAAACTTGAAGTGTTTAGTAAGTCTGCTCAAACCTGGAACATCTTAGACATCAAATATTTAAAAGCACACACAAGACAAGACTAATCTTGCAAACTACACAAAGCCTCCTCTGCTCAGACATCCTAAAGCAGATGTTTGTTTATGAGCTTCATTTGGTGTTGTCTCTCAGACTGGCTGCCTTCCTCTTCATTTGCCCCCCTTTTTGCACCCAGTCTCATGGGTTATTGGGAGGCAGTGAGCAGTGAAAATAGGTCTAAGGTTTCCACCTAGGTTTCACTCCTCCGTTCCCACTGTTTTTTGCTAATTATTTGTGAAATTTACTTCGTTGGCAATTTAAGTGTCTGCAGAAAGCTTGGAAAAAGAGACAGTGACAAGTAGTCTGGCTCACCAGAAAAATATATAGGGTTACACAGCTAACAGAGGAATTAAAATGGCTTTGGGCAGTAACCGTGACACATGGAATGGAAATGTAGGCTTCCCTGCTCAGAAACCTACCCTAGACAGAGGGTTGCAGAAGACAGGTCTCCATTCTTGCTTTGAGAGTCTGCTAAGCAGCTGATTTTTACTAGTACCAATGCAGCAAGTAAGTTGCCTATCTTATTTTTTATTATGCTCAATAAAGGCCTCCTGACACAGCATCTTCTCTTTTTCTTTATGAGGAACTGTGCTCGTGGAAGAGCAGACGCAGTGAGGCATGACAGCAGAATAAGAGGATCGACACTGGCAAAAGACTTTCTGTTTGGAAAATATTTTGTTATATAAAAGGGAAAGGTTGGGAGAGGGCACAGAGGGGAGAATGAGACAAAAAAGGGATGAGACAAAGAGAATTGGTAGGTATTCACAGCCTCCTGAACTTCTCAATAGGGCATTGTCCCTGGTCAGAGGTCACACTGGCTGGTCTACAGAGAAGCTGACTCAGTCCTAAAGCCAGTTGGGAAGAACTTGTAGTGGTCCTAGTGTAATCTGTGCCTCCGAGGTGACACTGCCCCCTACAGCTGCACAAGGTTTTAGTGTCTTCCTGACAGTCAACAGAACTCTGGCTACATTTATTCAGACCCCCCAAAGGCCAGCTGTCAGGAGCTGTTGGATAACAAGGGATTTTTAATGATGAGCTTTCAGCTGTAATTATTGGTTTGCATCACTTTCCATCTTCAAGGCTATTTTTGCAAGGAAAAAGCCTGAAACCTTGTTTTAATTCAACATGAAAGCTGAGGCTCTCCTTTACATCTCTAGCATCACCCTCAACATGGAAGGTTCATTGTCCTGCACTTTTCCAGCCCACAAAGACTGGATCTGCTAATATTCAGCAACAGTCTACATACACTCAGTCAATGAATTAATTTTTAATTGAGTTCTGGCAATTGGTCTAATGGGAGCATGTCTCTCTCTCTCTCTCTCTCTCTCTCTCTCTCTCTATATATATATATATGCCAGGTCTAGATTCAGAAAAGTATGTAAGTTTATTTAACTGTAATCTTATGAATGACCCCACTGAAGTCATAATGGCTCCAGGAGACCTGTGTTCCATGTTGATCTCTGCCTTTAGCAAATTACATCACTGCCCTATGCCTCAGTGTCCCCATCTATAACGTGGGAAAAATGATGCTTTCCTCATTTGCACAGTCCTTTGAAACTACCTCCTTAGAAAAGCACAGTGTTGTATAGGAGCTACATATGATTATTATTACTGTTCATGTGCTTAAACTTAACCACATGTTTAAGTGCTTTGCTGGATTGGAGCCCTGGAATAAGAGAGATGGGAAGGAAAAGGGAAAAATGCAAACTGAATATAAAAGATTCATATAAAATGTATTTGAAAAGAATAAATTGATTTCTGGGAAAGGTGTCATCCTTGTAAATAACACTCACATCCCATATTTTTTATAGCTTTTGCTAATATCTGACCTGTTCCAAAGGCCGCTGAAGATAACTAAAAAGCCTCCTAGTAATTTCAAAGGGCACTAAAGGCTCTTATGGTATATTTCACTGAGGATATCAATGACCAATAAAAATGGACAGATGCATCCAAGATGTTCAAAGAGCAGCATCTGTGAAACTGTTTTGTTTTCAAAGTTAGAGATGAGGTTGGATGAATGGGCCTGTGCCCCATTTATATAATTGCCCAGTGCTTAGTCCATTCACGTAGATTTGGGAGAGACAGCGTCAATTCTCTCCTCCTATTGAAGGAGATCTGGGTTCAAATCTTCTTTATCATAAAGTGTGCTCTAAGCATTGGGCTGTTTCAACCTCCTTTTGAAATTCAAGATCCATTAGGCCAGTAGGAAAGAGCCGAAGAGGGAGTTAGATTCTTTAACCTAGTGTGTAGGGTACTCACCTGAGTTGGGTGGAGTCCTCTACCCCTAGGATCCCATCAATTTTATCAAATGACTTTTCCATGAACCCTACCACCATAATCCTCCTAGTGCTTTGTTTGCCCCCATTTATCTTGAATTCTTTTTTTTTTCTTTGCACAGAACAGCATCTTCAATAGGAGAAGTGGAGAGTGCCATCTTACATGCAGGTTGTCTTTAGAAACTTAGGGTGCATCAGATGAGTGCACACATATGGGGTGCACATTTCTCATGGTACCAATAGCAGTGGCACGTATTTTTGCCACTGCTTTGTGCACCAGGGCACACTCCTGTATGAGTGCTCCGGGGCATGGCAACATATCCTGGGTGGGGTAGGGAAGGCTGGGATCAGCACCTGTGTTGGCCCCAGCAGCCTTATCTGGAGTCCTGGGGGAGGGGCTCTTAGGGCAGCAGTGGTACTGATCCAGCTGCATGGAGCCTGGCTGGCAGCCAGAGCCTAGCTCTGGCCAGCCAGGCTCCAGTTCTGGCAGCACACTGCTTTTTTTCTTGGAGCTTTTTTTGATACCAGGATCTCCCAGTGTCAAATTGTGGTACCATGCTGCAAAATAGCAGCATGGCAAACACTGGCATGTGCACCACATGCAGTTTGCGGCACCTCAAACAGCTTTGGGGCACCACAAGCTGCACATGCATGCTTGTCTGGACATACCCTGAGAAACAGAGGGCTGGAAAGGACCTCTAGGTCACCTGGTAAATGAGTGGAGGAGTGCCAGTCCTATCAAATGTTTATCCAGCTTCCTCTATAAAACCTCCAATGAAGGAGATATTACAACTTCCCTGGGCAGTGCAAGCCACTGCCTTAGTGTTCTTAACAGCAAGGGAGTTTTTTTGATTGTTTGTTTTCTTTAAACTGCTATCATGTCTCTCCAACCTCCTTAATTTCTTTTTCTTCAAGATAAATATACCTAGGTCTCATAAGCTTTCCTATTATGGCTTGCCTTCCAACCCCTTTCATTTTTATCACTTGTCTCTGGTGCTCCTGTCTCTCCACATCCTTCTTAAATGTGGAACTTAGAACTGCAACACAATAGTCAAAATGAGGTCTAACCAGTCCTGTGTGCACCAGCTAGGTGCTTCTTTTTGGAGCAGGGTTGGATCCCTTCAGGAAGAAGATAAAATTGGATCCAGGTGTTCTGCATCATGGATAAGTGCATTGACCATTAAGCTACTATACAAAAGATAGGGTAACATCTCCACCTCCTGTCATCCTATGAAAGAAAATAGCAGCTTCAGTTGCATTTTATGATGAACTCAATCCAGTCAGTATCAGTTAGCTGTGGTCTGAGATTGCCTAATGGAGCAAAGCACTAAAGGGACACAGAGGAACAGCTAATTTCTGGATCCTAATTGAGATTATGCATGAGCTAAGTGCTGAGCCAAGAAAGGAGAGGTTCTGAGCCTGTGAAGAAGTGCAGCTCTAGGCACATGGGGAAATTCAATAAAGACCTATAGCAATGATTCTCAACCAGGGTTTGGTGCACGATTCACATGAACTCAGGGATTTCAAACTGGAATCCACAGTGTTAAAAACATTCTGGAACTTGTGCTTGTTTCTAAGTACTTTGCAACAGAAAAATTGCTCTATTGTTTTCCTATAGTCAAGAAATGAGGGAAACCTAAGAGCTGACATTTTCCAAGTGCCTTGAGTCTTCTGAGGAGTGCTTTGAGTCTACCAAGGAATCTGAACAAGTTGAGGTCCACTGACCTATAAGTGTCTTCAGGGTTATGTGCTGTGCAAGGATTTTCAGACCTGCAAACCTGGCCTTAGGTGATTAAATTCCACCCATATTCTACTGTAGGAACCAAAGTCCTTATTTTGGATCTGATGCCCAGAATCTAAAAAAACTCACTTGCACTCTGGTAATAACATGCAGGAGTTTTGAATAATGAGTTTCTGGTAGTTTGCTTAGTAAAGGCCTAATCTAAAGTCCTTTGAGTCTAAAATAGACCTTAAAGGTGAGGCATCTCTAAGTTTGCATGTTGATATCAAACTGTTATTCTATAAAACTATTCTAAAGTCATGTTAAAAAGTCCATGACTGATTAGCAAAGGTTTTTCGGAAAGCTGCATTTCAAAATTTCATATGAAGAGCAGCAATTGTCAAGGTGAAATCAATTCTTGGAAGCTAGTTAGAAAAATAAGTGCTATCGTGTAAAATGGGGAAACTTGGCCAGACAACATGGAGCCATGATTGCACATACTTGCTAGGATCTCTGATCAGCATGTCCCAGGAAGTTTATAGTAGGCTGCATATATCGGTTCATCACCAGTTAACTACCTTTCCTCATTTCAATAAATTATATAAGTACATGCCTAAATGAATACATGACCTGAAGGTATGTGTGTTTAGTACCTTGCTGAATCTTATGTAAGAAACCTGTAATAGACAACATTGACTTTCGGCTGCTTGCATCTCCCTTTATTGTGGCCTAGTAAAATGCAGAACAGGCTTGGGGACTGCTCTTTTTGGTGCCTCCTTGTAATAGTCTGAGAGCCATTATGACCATGTTTAATATGCACTAGTGACATCTTCTTTCTCTCTTTTATGCTGCTATAAAGCCTTTAACCAGCTCTCAATGATCTCTGTAATGTAGGTATGTGGTAGGGTGTGGGTGTGAAGAGACCAGATGGAGAAGTGAGGCTATACATATAGCCATTCACCACACCTAGTCAGTGTTCATATGGCTTACTTTAAACCACCTAAATATAGACCTGGATTGGCACATACAGCTGTCTGCTAGTGTTGGGAGTAGCGTGGGGAACCAAATGTAAATAACTAGGTGTGGCAGGAGGGACAGGTTGGCTTGGGGTAGAATCATACACAATAAGGATTGGAAGGGACCTCAGAAGGTCATCTAGTCCAACCCCCTGTTCAAAGCAGGACCATCCCCAACTAGAACATCCCAGCTATAGCTTTGTCTGAGGAGGTTTTAAAAAACCTCCAAGAACAGAGATTCCACAACCTCTCTGGGTATCTCGTTTCAGTGTTTTACTACCCTCCTAGAGAGAAAAAATTTCCTAATATCCAGCCTAAACTAAACTTCCCCTGCTGCAACTTGAAACCGTTGCTCCTTTTTCTGTCATCTGACACCACTGAGAACAGTCTAGATCCATCCACTTTTGAACCCCCTTTCGGGTAGCTGAAGTCTGCTATTAAATCCTCTCACTCTTCTCTAGACTAAATAAGCCCAGTTCCCTCAGCCAGTCCTCATAAGTCATGCACCCCAGCCCTTCACCATTTTTGTTGCCCCCCTGCTGGACTCTCCAATTTGTCCACATCCTTTCTGTAGTGGAGGGCCCAAAACTGAAAACAGTACTCCAGATGTGGCCTCACCAGTGCCGAATCACTTCCCTTGACCTACTGGCAATAAACCTATCAATGCAGCCCAGTATGCCGTCGGCCTTTTTGGCAACAAAGGCACACTGCTGGCTCATATTCAGCTTATTGTCCACTGTGCCCCCACATCCTTTTGTGCACAGCTGTTGCCCAGCCAGTCAGCCTCCAGCCTGTACTGGTGCATGAGATTGTTCCATCCTAAGTGCAGGACTTTGCACATGTCCTTGTTGAGCCTCATGAGATACTTTTTAGCCCAATCGTCCAATTTGTCTAGGTCACTCTGAATCCTAGCTCTACCCGCCAGCATATCTACTCTCCCCAGCTTGGTATCATATGCAAACTTGCTGAGGGTGCACTCTATGCCATCTTCCAGGTCTTTGATGAAGACATTGAACAAAACTGGCCCCAGGACCAACCCCTGGGACACTCCACTTGATACCAGCTGCCAACTAGATATCGAGCCATTGATTATTACCCTCTGAGCCCAATGCTCCAGCCAGTTTTCTATCTATCTTACAGTCCATTCATCCAGCCCATACTTAGCTTGCCTGTGAGAATGTGTGGGAGACCTTATAAAAGCCTTGTGAAAATCAAGGTATACCACTGGTCTCCCCACATGGACAGAGCCAGTCTTCTCATCATAGAAGGTAATCAGGTTGGTCAAGCATGACTTGCCCTTGGTGAATTCATGCTGACTGTTTCTAATCACCTTCTTCTCCTCCAAGTGCTTAGAAATGGGTTCCTTGAGGACCTGCTCCATAATTTTTCCAGGGACTGAGGTAAGGTTGACTGGTCTGTAATTCCTTGGATTCTCCTTTTTCCCTTTCTTAAATATGGACGCTATGCCCTTTTCCAATCATCCTGGACCTGTCCTTATCAAAGATGATGGCTGATGGATCTGCAAGCTCATCAGCCAACTCCCTCAGCACCCTTGGGTGCATCCCATCAAGCCCTGTGAACTTGTCCACATCCAGCTTTTCTAAATAGTCCCTAACCTGTTCTTTTGCCACTGTTAGATGCTCACCTCCTCCCCAAAATGTGCTGAAAGGTGCAGTAGTCTGGAAGCGGACCTTTCCTATGAAGACTGAGGCAAAAGAGGCATTAAATACTTTGGCCTTTTCTGCATCCTCTTTCACTAGGTTGCCTCCCCCATTCAGTAAGGGACCGACACTTTCCCTAATCCTCCTCTTGCTACTGACATACTTGGAGAAACCCTTCTTGTTACCTTTCATGTCCCTTGCTAGCTGCAACTCCAATTGCATTCTGGCCTTCCTGACTTCATCCCTGCATGCCTGAGCAATGCTCTTATATTTTTCCCTAGTTATTTGTCCAAGTTTCCACTTCTTATAAGATTCCTGTTTGTGATTTAGTTAACTGAAGAGTTCCCTGTTAAGCCAAGCTGGTCTTTTGCCATACTTGCTAGTTTTCCTGCGCATCCTGGTGGTTTGTTCTTGCATTCTCAGTAAGGCTTCTTTAAAGTATACCCAGCTCTCCTGGACTCCTCTCCCCCTCAGGCTGGTTTCCCAGGGGATCCTACCCGTGAGTTCCCTGAGTGAGCTGAAGTCTGCTTTTCTGAAGTCCAGGGTCCTTACTCTGCTGCTTTCCATCCTTCCTTTCCTCAGGATCATCTCGTGGTCATTGCTACCCTAGTTGCCATCCACTACTACATTCTCCACCAATTCTTCCCTGTCTGTAAGCAGGAGATCAAAAAGACTTGTAGAAGAATTTGGAACGCCTATCTGGATCTTTCTGTGATCAAAGTGTAAGAGAAGATATTGAAAGAGATACTTCAAAGACAATCAATTCCCTGATCATAAGAGGAAAGGAACTTCTTTTCAATTCTAGAGACAGACAATCCCAGGATCACAGTTAATTTAATGTGTTTCTGCCCCATATCAAATATGAGTATACATAAATGTATTTTAATGCAAGAGTTCTGAATAATCCCATTGTATACAGAACTGACCTGTTCGGGTGACTATGACAGCAGATAGATGGGCTTGGCTGAACAAGAATGAGGGTAAAATGGAGACTATGTAAGTTGATATAGGTGAATTTTAAGCATGCCAGTAAGGGGCACATCTACACATTGCCATATGGCGACGTTACTACTGTGCCATGCTTTAGTACTTCCTTTTGGAAGTGCTAAAACACAGCACAGTATGGGCGGTTACTGTGTCATTCATACAGTGAACGGTTAAATTTTGCAGGTGCATCACCATACTGACATGCTATACCCAGGGAGCATGCTGCTACAGCGATGTAGCTGGCAATCACATGTAGACACACATGATCGCTACATCACCATAGCATACCATATGACGAGGTAGCGTGTCACTACATTGCTGTAGGGTGACATGTAGATATGCTCAAAGTGTTATAAATTAGTCTTTCTATACAGGTATAGAAATGACATTAGTTGTCTTGTTACAATCTGTTTTTTTATTTTTTCCTGAGAAGGGTCCCCCCACAAGCTCTACCTACTGGATGAAATTTTGAAGACTCTGAGAATTCAGGGACAAAATTAGAGTAATAAGAATAGACCATTAGGGAGATGTCCAGTTGCTACTCCTAAATAGCTGCACACTTAAAAGCCCTTTGTCAAAATCATTTATGACCTGTTGCCTTGGAGCTTTTCTATGTTTCTACTTAATAGCAGCCAGAGATCCAACAGTAACTCATGGCTCTAAGGCATTTGCCTTAGAAATCCATCTGAACTGTCCTTTGGTCAGATCTACTGCAACTGTTTGTAGAGATGAAGAATAGGACTGTGTGAAGCTTTGGGTGCCGATTTGATTTGGAGGAGATTTGGTCCAATTCAGTGGCTGAATCTCCGCATCTGAATCAAATCAGGGGACCAATTAAAAAGGTCCGAATCAATTTAAAGCTCTCTGAATTGATTCAGGCAAGATTCGGAGAGCTTTGGTGAGTTGTGCAGTCCCCACCTGCTGCAGCAGGGAGCTGGACCCGGGCTCTGAGCTGGTAAGTAGTGGGTGGGGGAAGGGGGCTGGAGGAGAGGGGAGGGGACAATGGGGGGATCCCTGCCAGGTCCCATCCCCTTCCTGCTCCCCCAGCCCCCCTGACCCTCCCAACCCCACCCCACTCCCCTGGCCCCCCCACCCCTGCCCCGTCTGCCCCAGCTCCCGGTGCTTTTAAAAAAAAGCCCCTACTCACCGGATGCTGCCCACAGGGAGGGGGGGATCCCTGCTGCCCCCCACTTCCCCATGCTCTCCTACGATCCCCCAACCCCTGCTTGCTTCCCCAGCCCCCCCCCCCATGGCTGCCTTGCCAACCCCAGTTCTCAGTCCTTTAAGGCAGCACCCAGTGAGTGGGGGCTTTTTTTTTCAAAGAGCCAGGAGCTGGGGTGGGCAGGGCAGCCATTGCCAGGGCTGGGATGGGGGATGGGCCTGTGTGATTCAGAGATTCAGCTGATTCGGCTGCAGCCAAATTTCCGAATCAGATTTGGCTGAATTGATTTGGGACATTGATTTGAATTACCAAATCGAATCACTGTCCCCCAAATCGGCTGAATCTGAATCCGAAACAAATACTAGGCACTTCGTACAGGCCTATGGAAGAATTAAAACCCACTTCCACCTCAGTACAGAAAGCATTAAACTAAAACCTTGGGTTGAAAATTGTCTGCATTTCCTGTTCTCCTCTGTGCAAAACCTCAGGGTAGGGAATGATTTGGACTGGAGAAATTAGAGACTGAGAAGACCGATTAAGTCATACAGTCCTCCCTGGGGCTGATTCAAGATTTTTCTCTCCCTTACATTCTCTTTTGTTTTTTTCTAGCGTAATTTTATGAGTCCCAAGTGATGGAGCTTTCATTATTTCCCTGGGGAGACTACTCTACTATCTAATACATTTCACTGTCAAGAAGTTTTTCTTGAAATTCATCTTAAAATTCCCCTCTTAATTTCACTCCACTTACTTGTAGTTATACCCAATACATTATACTAAATTATAGTTATTAGTTTTACAAAAAAAAAAAATTCCTCTACAGCCTTCAACTATTTGTAGATTCTCATCATGTCTGTCTTTCCCATTGTTTAGTCAAATTATGCATCTTTACTTTAGCTTGTTTTTAGTTCATGCCCTTGAAGATTTTAGTTGATCTTCTCAGGTCTCTCTCCCTTTCAATGACATATCTGCTTTTGTGATGCCCAGGATTGAATGCAATATTCCAGGTGACATAAAACTAGATCTCTTCGACAAACATTATAGCCTCCCTACTGCATGAAATGATGCCTCTGCCTTCACAGCTGAGAACTACACTGACCTTATTTTTTTTCTGTCTCATCATATTCAGAACTGAAGCTTAATTTGCTATTCACAGTCATTGTAAGCATCATTCATTATCCCAAATTCCCAGCTCCCACACACTCTCCCATTGAATATCTCTGCTTTGGTTAATTTTCCCTGGTTGTGATCAGGCTTCATTTTTCAATTCTAATCTCAGTTCTCCAAGTTTTTTAAAACTTTGACCTCCATTTATAAACATTTACCAGCCCTTCATATTTAGGATCATTTGCAAATTTTGTTAACAATCTGCTTAATCTTCCAGACCATAAGACCAGACCAAACAATTTCCTGTGTTCTTCCCATAGACACCTCATAACAACTTACCACCTTACCATTTATCATTACCTATTAATACTTTTTAACAAAATTTCCATCTACATTCGGATGTACCTTCTGCCCGATTTTCCTATCCAAGATCACACAAATACTATTTTCAGAAAAAGATTTCATGGAATGCAATATTGAGTCTATTATTAACATCCAAGGGGCTATACGTCATTCACTGCATTCTGTCCAAGTAAAGCAATCAAATTTTTCTGCCAAAACTTATTCGTTATAAGCACATGGTTAGAAAATAATGTTAGAAAATAATGTTCCATTATTATATGCAATGTAGAAATTGCATGTGAGGAATGCTAATTGCCAGAAATAATCTTTCATGTGGAAAAGAAGAATTACATATTATTCTCCCCCCCCTCCCCCCCCCCCGGCTAGGAGTTTAGGTGCTTCTTCCAATTGCTTATGACTTTTCAGAATTAATTGTCTGCTTGACAGTGCCACAATTGACTAATTATCTTAATGTCCTAAAACACTGTTGTCTGGATGAGCTAAATTGCACATATTTTCTAGATGTTCCTTACACTTTATCTCTCTTTATCATATATATATATATATATATATATATATATATATATGTGTATATATATATATAAATTCCTTCTTCCTCCTTCCTTCATTAGCTGTACAAAATTCTTCTCTCTATTTACCCATGCCATCAATACTGAAGACTCTGATCCTACAAATGCTTTAGCATTATGCAAGGGAGTATCCCCACTAGATGTGGGAAAGATCAGGATTACCTATACAAACAAGAAGCCCACCTTACTCTGAGAAAAAAAAATGTGATCAAAGAGTCACTCAGACTTGTCAATCTGTCCTGTTCTAATGAAATATTTTCTGTGGCAAAACATCTGTCTGGGTAGAAGACTTGTCATCCCTATTAGCAGTCACTAGACTGTGTTAATGGGAGTTTCTTTACCTTTTATAAATGCCACCTGTGTTATCAACATTGATTTAAAGGTGATGTAATTTTCTTGCAAAATCCATTAGTTTTATGCGTTCTTGGCAAGCAGTTCTGCTGTGCTGATTAGATGCCATGGCTGTGTCTATTTAAAGAGTGGATTTTAAATGCTTGCCTCGGCTCTCTGTATTGGCTGGATAACAAGGCATACAATAGATGCCTTAACTTAAGGTGGTGTTAAGCAGTGATTTGACATTTCTCTCTGTGCTTAGCCATTTAAAATCATCAACACTTTAATTATGGATAGCTATGCACCAATATCTACATATAAAAGATATATTGTAGGTAAAGCTGTCAGATGGGATATACACTCTCCACCTCTGCAGAATGGTGTAATATAAGATGCTTCCACCCCATACAAGGCTGTTGACACTAGGTGCTGGACTACATCAAATAGTGTTATTTGTATTACTGTTGTCCCCTTTTTCAACCTGTATCTCTTTTCAGTTTCCAGATGCATGGCTCTCAAAGAAGTTGTAGCCCACTGATTTATGTTCCACAGGTTGGGCTTTTCCATCTTTTAAATTATAACTATTGTTTTTACTACAATCACATTACCTCCAAGAGTTTACAGACTAAGGCTTGGATCCACCTTGCACACCCTGCATGCTCAGAGTTGAAGCATCTTTCTTTATGTGGTATCTGCAGTCCTGAGCTAGGTGCCTAGATACTATATCTAATACTTGGGGAGAGTTAGGTGCCTCAAAATGGGATTCATAAAAACCCCATGCAGAGTAGGAAGCTGCCTAACAAAGCCAATAGGAAATGTTGAGGTCAGGTATGTCTTAAATCCTACCTTTCTCTGTGTTTATTGTCCTCCTCTGCCTGGGATTCATCTCCCACCTCCCAGGAGATGGTTTTAATCAGCAAGCTTTGGTTTTCTGCTGTGGGTGCCTCCTTACTCCCTCCCATTGAAACTTTCCCTCTGTATAAAAACACTAGAGAGTCATGAAGAAACAGGCTGCATGAAAAGGGGAGTCTGATTCTGTAGCTTAGTGATTAAGACACACTTGGAAGCTGGGAATCTTAGATAGTGTTGGCTCTGGATTTAGGACCCAGATGCCTTGTTCCACAGGCTGGTGGGGGAAGAGGGAGGGAGTGGCCCATCCTCAGACCAGCCATGACTTTTCCATTCAATAATAGGCAACTGTATTGATATACAGACATAGCAGAACAAAAACAATACAAGCAATCAAGCAATTGTATAGCTACCAATTCTAGGGCTGTCATCAGAGTCAAAGTACATTTGGCCAGGATGCAGTCTTCACTCTGAGGCTCTTTCTTAGCTATCAGATGTCAGCATGTCAGCAATCTGAAGGTGGGATGCCAAGGTCCATCCCCCGCCCCACCCCCCCTCCTCCAGTGGGGTAGATGAGATGGGCTGGTGGTGTGCCCTCTGCCTTGGGAACTCCTCCCAGGGAATGGGGATGGGATCCCCTATCAGGGAGGAGGACCCAGGAGGGGACTGACAGGAAGGAGGAGGAACGAAGAGGAGGAGGGACCCTTTGTTACTCTCAAGTCTCTTCTTTTGTATTCTCCTTCCCACCTGATGACTCTTCATCCATGGCTATTGCTGGTTGGTCTCTCTGTGTGTTCATCACAATGTCCACGTAGTTCATCACATGCACACCCTTCCCAAAACAAGAATCTTAGGTCCCCCTCTTTGGCCTTGCTAGCTGGTGCCACTGCAGCTCGTTATCGAACAGTATGGTACATGCTCCCAGTTTCTCATGCTCTCTGTATATCCATTGGCCTTGTTGTGTTAGATAGCTTGTCTGCTTCTGAAGGCTGAGAAACTCTGTATGTGAGACACAGGCTTTTTAGAAATCAAGTAACCCTTGCTGTCCATTCATTCTAATGCATATGTATATATCTATAAACCAATTCCCAAAAAGCAAACCTTTAAATACCATTTCTAAGCTATCAGATAGTAAGTACCAAGATGATGCTCAACCTTGCTCCCTCCTTGTGGTGCAGTGACTCCTTTGCTGTTCTACACAAAGGTTGATCAGTTTAAACAGGAACAGATACAAGTGTCCCACCTCCATTATAATTCAGCCTAGCCACTTTCCTTTTAAATCCCTCAGGTGGAGAAGGGAATTGAACTGAGATTTCTGTATTCTGGGGTATTGCTGTAGATTGAAAACATGTATTGTTCCAACCTGCTCTTGTCCAAGTCCTGGGCCATCTTTGCTTTTGAAGTGTGATCATACATGGTGAAGAATGGGTAGAGCTTATACTGCATATTGATAGGCACTGGTGTATAGGTTTCTGATGAGTTCTCATAATAGCTGCACATACATGTTGAAAAGGACATCCTTTTGAGTTTAGTGGTGTTGGTGCAGGTTGCCATTACTGGTGGTTGGGTGCATCCCTTCAGGAAAAACTTAGAATATTTAAACCTAGATCTCTGCCATATCTCTCAGGACATGGCTGATATTCCTTGGGAACTGTGTCTTCAATTTGAACTCAATATGTTTTCAGGGAAGTCTTTTGCAATGGTTAGGCTCTATTGCAGATTGCAGTTACTCAGGAATGATGAAATGGTTTAACATTTTGGATAACAACCTGGGGCAGAATTTATCAGCTTCATTGGAGCCTGACAGAAAGGTTTTCTTGACCCACAATGTTTCAGCCACTAACATCAGAGTCTACTGTCTTTTCTTCCTCACAGATCCTTTTATTTTTTGTGGCTCCTGCACGTGAGCTTAGTGTTGAAGAAGATCAGTGTTGAGACAAACGGAGCTGATTTCTAACCTTTTCCTTTTAAAGAGGAATCAAGAGTTGCAAGTGCTTATAAATATGAGAGGAAAACTAATCAAATCACATCTACCACCTTTCACTAACTCAAATGTTATTCCTGCTAGGTTAGGCTCACACTAGGGTTTGTAATTTGTCCATAATGAATGGTAAGTCTACAGTATGAATGTATTGATACAGGGCCATTTTTCTGCTTGCTTGTTAAGAAAATGGTACACAAACTTTTTCACCAGAGACAAATCCAAGCAGGGGTTCTTCATGTTTATACTATGAATACTGTCAAAGCCTTATACAGAAACGATGCAGAAGCATGTTCCAAAAGAGATGATTTTTAATTAATGAAAAGCCCATTCCACAATGTTATCTGTCATTCCTCCTCCAGCTGGGTTTGGAGGTGGAAATTTCCTTGAGAGATACAGCTAATGAGCCCGAGCCTGATCCCATCCTAGTCAGTGATAATTTTGCTATCAACTAATCCAGGAACAGACCAGAACCCTAGTCAGACACAGACACATATCACATGGATATTAATATATATTTGAAATGCACTGACACTGGCTTGAAGCTTTGATTAGTGGCATCTTTATGGGGGGGGAGTATTTATTGTTCGTATGGCAAGATAAAATGAAGCCTGTTTTATGACTCCCTATTCAGTAATGAGTTTTTAAAAAAATCTGAACAGAAGTGCCCTGAAAAATTCTAATTGATTACAAATTGGCAATTCTGAAAGAAGGGAAGAAATTTATGCCACAGGCGCTTGTTTCTCCTCACTCTCCTCACCTCTCCATTCCTGTTACCTCTCTCAGGGAATCAGAAAATGTGTATCGGATCCAGAACAGTGCATTTCCCATTAAATGTTATGAAGCCTCTTTGGATACAATTGAGCAGCAAAAATGGAAGTGGAAAGGACAGGTTTTAGCTCAGGTATTGCCTATTAGTATAGCTAGCTCAAAATCTGTGTAGTTGGAAAACAGCTAATCAATTGCTATTACTGCAAGCACTTGACAAACCTAAATACTTTCCAGTCTTTCCATCATTAAGTGTTAGGGATCACAATAGAATCAATTCTTCCCTGGAACTGTTATTTTAATAAAGATTGATAATTGTTTAGGGAAGAAATCTTTTTTGTTTTGTTTTGCTTTTAAGCACCAAGATGCTCAGTACATAAATCTGATTCTGATATCACTTATACCTGTGTATGGTGGACATAATGCTACAGAAGTCAGCAGCATTACACTGTTTAAAACTGACATAAAAAGAAAGCTGAATCAAGCTCTTTACCTGTGACAACAGACCATCATCAATTCTCCCGCTTTCATCGTCATCAGCAATTCCTCACGGTTGATAACTGTCTTTCATAATTGTCTTATCTGTGGGTCCGAAGATAGCTAGCAAAGCCTGCCTGAGATTGACAGACTCTGCTGTAGCTTGGGCACATGTTTCTGTGTGAGATGGGTAACTCCGGGTTCTTGATTCGGTCCACAACACATTGTTTCTGCCACTCCCGCTTTTTGATCTCCTGTTGTCATCATAAAGTTGCAAAGTACTGAGATCCTTGTGGCAGATTCTCTAATTGGGGTGGTGCTGGGCAACAGTCTCCCACAAGTTGATGTTGATGTTGCATTTGTTTCAAATTGGCCTTGAAAGCACTTTCCCGGTGTCCTTGAAGCACTTCCTCTGCCCTCCTGTTGAGTGCATGCTTTGGTTGAGCTGGGAGAATAAAACTTGCTTCAGGAATCTGGAGTCAGACATACACACTTGATGTAGCCAACCCAGTGAAGTTAATGTTGCATGATCATTATGATCATGCAACTTGATGCTCGTGGTGTTTGCTTATGAGAGGATACTAACACTGGTGCATCTATCTTCTCACAGGATTTGAAAGCTCTTCCACAGGATGTGATGATGGTACTTCTCTGGAGGCTTGAAATGTCTCCTGTACATTGTCTATATCTCCGCTCCATACACTAAGGTGGGGATTACAACTGTTCGATAAACCATGAGGTTGGGTTCAGATCTGATGTTGCAATCTTCAAACACCTATTTCTTCAGTCATCTGAAGGCTGCACTTGCGTATTTGAAGCAATGTTGGATTTCTTTATCGATGTCAGCCTTCTGCGAAAGAGGGCTTTCAAGGTCTGGGAAATACTCAGTGTTCTCCAGAGTCTCACTGTGAATCTGAATTACTGGAGCTAGAGACTGCTCATTAAGAGCTTGTTGATGGAGGACTTAAGTCTTCTGAATGTTAACTGTGAGTTGCATTTTCTTGTATGCCTTGGTAAAGTCGTCAATGATTGCCTGAAGGTCTGCTTCCAAGTGAGCACACACAAGTGAGCACAAACTAGCTCACTAGTGTCTCCTGCTGTAATTGCATATTAAAACATTGACGGGGTCTAATTTGCTTATTGTTAAACACTATTATTCTTGATAAACAAGATGATTACTATAAGCATTCAGAACTAATAAAAAAACCCAAACCTTGATGTTCTTTTATTGAATTCTGTTTAAAACAAGAACAACCACCAACCTTCAAAATAGAATCAGCTGCTTGAAAAATTAATTACTGCATTAAGTACATCTTGGGCAAAGTTATGTGTAAAAAGTATGCCTTGTATATTGAGTTGCAATTTTATAGCCAAGGCTGCTGTGGTACATGCCTCTTTTTTAATGCTGGAATACTTTATCTCCGCATTAACTATCCCTTTGCCCTTTGTTAAGTTTGTTGCCTATTAAATTGCATGTCTAGCTTTGGCGCTTAAGTTGCTGCACCCTGCTGGTTTAGCACCTTATCTCCATAGGATTTACTGTAGCATACACAGCCAGTGGATGGATTTGCACATATTTGTAATGTGGAACCTTGACTTTTACTGCTTCAATGTAAATGTGGGGGGAAAAAAAGTAATTCCCTTTTCATGATCAGCAATTCATCATTATTGGTAAAGCACTGGGGAGAAAATAGTTATTAACCTGCCATTCGGTTTGTAAGTTCAAAGAAAATCGCTGATTTGAATGAAAAGTCTTAGGGTGGGGGTAGGGAGGAAGAGAACTGATACACCTCATTGTACTGACACCCACTATCAGATGGTGAAAAACAGCTGGCTAAAATAGTGTAACAACAGCTGGTTTTAGTGATGCTTATGGAGGGGTTAAGGGAGATGTCCCAAAGCCAGCTCCTAACTCAGAACCATTCTAGCTTTTGTTGAAATAATCTGCCTGTAGAGTATGAAACACTTTCCTAATCAGTGGGTTAAAATTATAAAAGGCCAACACTAACCTAAAAGTTTGGAAAACTCATTCAATATTACCCAGTTGAATGGTCTTTCTAGAGGAAGCGCCAACATACTGGGACAATCCATTTAGGTGTGTTTATACTGACAGATTTCAGCAAAACTATACTTCATTGTTATTATAAATAACCAATTTTATTGCTTACATGCAAAAACAGCAAACCACAAAAATTATTCCTTTGCAGAACTTGTTTAAAAAGCTCCAAGTGCCTACACAAAGCCATATCTCTTTTGGGAACCTTTTTGCTTGTAGCAGAAGTCTCACTTGATCACTTTCTGTATCATTATGCCTGTTCTGTAGCTAGGCTACTCCAAGGCTGTTTATAAAATGATATCTGACCACATTAGTGCAGCATTGATTATGCTTTGAAATAATTGCAGGAAGTAACGCATATCCCCACCCCCCCAGCCTTTATGCAGCATAAGCAAATTCTTTTTGGCTGAATGAAAAGAGGATGTACTGTACACAGGCTGTTTCCAGGCCTTGAAAATGTTCCATAGAGGAGCCTTTGAAGACTTTACAGGCCTATTTTTGTGCCAAATTCATATACTAGCACATACTGAAAGCCTTGCTCTTCTTTCACCAGAGACTGTGCTACAAACAATACTGATTAGTTTGTTTCTTATTCTGATGGGTATGATTTTTCACTTTCTTCCTGTTAATAGGGTAATTCAATAAAAATATCTCTTAAAGTATCAGTTATGATATAAATAATGTGTATTAATACATGTGTGTTTGAAGCAACTTGGCACTGCTTGCCTATGTTTTTCTCACTGAGGGCCTGATCTATTGAATTCAAAGGGGGTTTTGCAATTGAGTGCAATGGCCCTAAATGAAATATTTATACAACTAGCAAATGTCATTTAATGGGTGCATGGAATGACTTGCACTTTACAGTGAAGGCCATCCCAATCCTTAAAAGCCTTTGTAATCCCCTAAATATTTTTCCTATGATGCCACGTTTAATATAACAAAAGCTAATTCCCTCCCTTGTCAGCACAATATGATTTTCAGCCCTGAAGTGCTGGGGGATAATTAAGGTATCTGGCCCAGATTCTCATCCCCTTCTTCAGGTTG
The DNA here is from genome assembly GCF_030867095.1 of Alligator mississippiensis. Taxonomy (NCBI): domain Eukaryota; kingdom Metazoa; phylum Chordata; order Crocodylia; family Alligatoridae; genus Alligator; species Alligator mississippiensis. Next base: position 115,556,747 of record NC_081826.1, on the reverse strand, counting down.
AGCAGTATCTTACTCTGTGACTACTCTCACTGAAATCAATACAAGTAAAGCTGGCTCTGCTTTATATATATTGATGAATGGGTGTTAAGCCACAATTCACCTGCCTTATTGGTGCTGATATAATGTGGTGGCTTTCCTAATAATAGAGAACATGGTAAGAGCTCCCCCTATGTTTAAAGGTGCAGACTTTTCCTCTAGAAGTGTGCATCTGGATTCACCTCTGCACTTTCCCTGAAACCCATTTTTAATTTTAAATTGATAACTATGTATATTTAAAGGATGATGACAGGTCATAATTGGCTCATAAGTATGTAGCTACCATTCATAAGCACCAACAAAAAAATTGTATTTATTTGGCTAGACTCTAGCCATTGGAAAGTAGAGCCATTGGAAAGTAGTAATGACATAAAGAGCTTTTATTCAAATACATAAATTCAATAAATTGTCCAGAATTCAATAGTGCAGCCTGCCTAATCAATAGACATTCATTTTCTGCATTGTTGTCCCTTACAGAGGCTACGGATTGCTAGAGGTAAATCACAGCAAGCACTGCGCACTGCGCACAGACAGAATCCATTATACCACAGCAGGGGTCACACTGGAATCACTTCATCTGTTTTTAAGGTTTGAAAGCCCTGGACATAGGGGATTTTCAAGCAGGCTCCTTTGTGTGATATTTCTGGCCACAGATATCTGCTTTCCCCCACTGACAGTGGTAACTGAATCTCTGTGATGTGCTCCATGCCACAGGATGGATTATTTGCATTAGACATAATGCAAATGGTGGCTCTGCAGGTGTCCATAGCATGGAGAAAGAACTGCAGGGTGACGCTAGTGCAACTTGGCTTTTCAAACATGATTTAAACATAAAAATAATTCAAATGACTATGTGAGCTTCTGGGGCTGTAATCCTTTCCCCATGCTACATTCATTGCCTGGCTTTGTACTCAAAATGTGCAAAGCTGGACTAGACGATTGTTTTCTCAGTTTTTTTACATAGCCTTTTGACTATAACAACAACAATAATAATACCAAAAAATGCTACCTCCTTCCTGCTTTCCTTTTACACTCACCTGAATGGAATTTTCTGACAATAAATTTGAACTCATTTAGAGTTCTGTTTTTAATTCCATTCATAGATGATTGTGAAAAATGTACTTTTATGGATTGGAGACATGCCGCCTGGAAAAAATTAACCCTGGAAAATTGTATTTCCATCTGTGGAAAGAAAAGGAGAGCAGGAGGAGAAGAAGAGAAGTAAGGATGGAGGGCAGAGAATAAATGCAGGTCTGTATAGATTAAAACTAACATATTAAAAATCAGGAACCTAAAGTTAATCTTACACATCCATATTTAGATTGCTAAATAAATAGCCTAATTTCCAAAGTACTAAATATGTAGTAGCTCCCAGGTTTTGCTTTTTTCTTTTTTAATTCTGACCTCAAGTTGGGCCTCAGCACTTCTAAAATTCAGGCTACCTACAAAGGGAGCCAAATGCAGAATTAGGAGGCTAACTTTCAGCTTCTATTTTTGAAACTCTTGACCTAAACTTATCAGGGCAGAGACCAGATCTGACTTTCTGTTTGCACATCATTCAGAACAATGGGGTCCCAATCCTGACTAAGTCCTTTAGTGTTAGTGTAATGTAAATGTTAAAAAATTTCAGTTCCAGCACGTGATGCTGAATGCATTTCTGGTCACACTCCTTTGAATAGGTATGTCAGCAGAAAAATTACAAATCCAGAAGCTTCAGTGTAAAATTGTAATAGTGTAAATGGGAACATATGAGGGGTGGGGGGGAGATGCAGCGGATTTTGCAATCAAGATACGTAAGAGTTAATGAAAAACAAAAGCAACAGTAAACCTAATTAAGGCAGGAAAATTTCACATAGGCATTAAGTTCAGCTCATAATGGTTAAATGATTGCCTTCACAGTGTTCAAGGGACCTGGCTATGCTTTAAATCTTTTTGTCCATGGGAACATTTGATTTAAAATGCTACTTCACTGTAGCTTTTTCCTTCCCCTTTGTTTTTCTTACAGCTTACAGCACAACTGGTGCTTGAGTTTTCACTACCTCTGCTTTTTACTGTCTGAACAAACGTTGTGATTAGTCCCTATACAATTTCCTTCCACTATTTTTTTTCTATTTTTTATTCCATACTCTATCCACTGTCTCGTGTGTTTCAGTTCTAAAGTGTTGTGCGATACAGCTGAATTAAAATAGCTTTATAAAATTTGTCTGATACTTTTAAGCCTACATCCAACTTTCTTGTTGTGAAAACCTCCATAATGGCTAATGAGGTTGTTGGATGAATGAAGGCACACACTTGCTTAAGTGTTTGTGGAATCAGGGCCTAAAGTTTGTACTGTAAATTTTGAAGAGAGATGATCTTATCCTGGAAACTAACCCTAGGCAAAACTCTTATTAACAATCAATACAAGAAGGATTAGACTTGAGGATGTATACAAGTGTACTGTAAATTATGGCATGTGTCTGTTGATTTAAATACACTCCACAAACATTAACCAAATCAGCTTCACAGTACTCATGTACTATACATGAGTATAGTACATTATTGTGTCCACTTAATGTCTCCACTTAACCACTGATTCTGAAAACTTCCTTAATTTAATAAAGATGCTTAACCATAACCAGACAAATTATTTTACCATATTTTTAGTGTTTAATTTGCTTCTGCTTCAATTGCCATATGACCTCCATGGACTCAAGGGGCACATCTACATGAGATGCTACGTCGCCATAGCAGCAATTGTGATACCAATGCTATGTCGCTGTAGTGATGAGCTACATTGCCATAGATTGTTGCTATGGTGACGTAGTATCTAAAAATAACTGGGACTGCACAGTACCAGCATGTATTGCAGTCATTTAGTACTTGCTAAAGCAAGTACTAAATGACTCCATACTTGCTAAATGCACAGTCAGGGGCACATGTAGACATGCCCAGTGCAAAATACTTCTGGCATTAAGCTTTTGCCTCATCAGAGTATCATTAACAGATTTCCATAGACTTAAGTAGAAATCATTTGGCCCCACCTATAGCACTCTGCTGCAAATCTATTATAGAAGCCTCACTGTGAGTGTCATAGTCTAAGTGTGTGAAGCTATTTCACAGGCTACCTTTATATTACAGTGTAAGGGAGGGGCATGAGTTCAAGCCATACTACATCAATAAACCTGTTGTAAAAAAAAGCTATAGATAAGATAAATAAACTGAACCAGATCTGAGCATTGAGCAATATTTCTATAGTAGCTGGACTAAAAGTCTAGACATAAAAATGTCCACAATGTTAATGACAATATGGATGTCAATGCAAACTTTCCAATGTGAATTCAAATCCAGTTCTTAATTACAAAGATAATAGTTGCTATGACACCTCATGGTGCCATAAATATGAGGCCAGCTCTGCTATGCAGACAAAAAAAAGGTTGCATAGGAAGAAAAAAAAATCCAGGGATCATGATATGCTTAGTGACTGCTTTATTGTGTGACTTATTGAAAAGAGAACATTTTTCTACTGAGAAAGAGGGAATAAATGAAACTGTGAGCCGACATATGGTTCTGTCTCAACCAACCAACTCTAATAGTTTGAGGGTGAAAGAAATTTGCAAACAGGCTACCAATGCAGTACCCACGTGTGAGCCTGAAATGCTTTAAGAAAATCATAACATTACTCTGGAAAGAGGGGGACTTTCTGATGCAAAAATGGCAGCACATGAATTGCAGTAGAACAGTCAGCACTTTGCTGTAACATACAGAACTAAGATACCCTCGTGTTTTACTGGATCCTGAAATCATTGTTGAGTATTTCAGGGCACTTGTAATTGGGACACAATGATGAAAACACTTCTTTATGTGAAGGTCATTATGTCTGGCATGAAATCAAATATTTAGTTGTCTGTCTTCCATTATATACTGGAACATATGATATTTATGATGCAATGAAATATTCAGACGGAATACTGCGATGCTTATATTTTAGCCTCAGAATTCAGAGAGCGCTTGAAAACGTACTCTGCATACACAAAATGTATATTTCATATAAAAAGATATGCACTGAAATAGTAATGCAATCTACTGAACTCCCTACATTGTATTCTGCTGAATGTGACATATTAAATTGTATTTGTTACACAGTGAATATTGCAAGTGCCTCCAAGGCACATCACTCAGTGAGCTGACTCATTCTGTCCACTGTCTCATTCTAACTTTGTCCCAGCGGTGTATTCTCTGTGACTCCCATGGCGTTCCCAGGAATGGCAGCTGAAGAGATCTGACCAAAACAGGGGTGGGGGGCTAGGGGGTAAGGAGGGGAAGGAATTTTATCATCAGCCTCCCTGGGGACTGGGTTTCACTATACATATCTGAAATAAGGAAATGTGAGAAGAAGAGAATGCAATTCATTCATCCTGTCTCTCCATTAGCTGACTGGTCATAAAGCAGGAGAGACAAGGAGCTTTTAGTCTAACCTGTGTACCGGTAGAGTCCTTGGGTGGAATTCTAGCTGACTGTAAATTCAAGAGGACACTTATTGCAGCATAGTCCCTGGGACCTCTTTTCCTAGCATGCTGGGCCAAATCTTGCCTAAGGCAGTTTTTCTCTTCAAAAATCACAATAATTTTTAGGGTTTTAGGTTGTAGCCGTGTTGGTCTAAGGACATAGGCAAACAAGGTTCCTCGGGTGAATTTGATATCTTTTATCAGACCAACCCAAATAGTTGGAGAAAAGTTTTTGAACCCGAAAGCTTGCTTAATAACTTTTCTCCAACTATTTGGGTTGGTCTAATAAAAGATATCAAATTCACCCAAGGAACCTTGTCTGACAATAATTTTTACGCTTTACGCAATCCCTTCCCCTCCTGTAATTCCATTCATAAAACAGCCTCAAATAAGCTAGCAAAAAGATTAGGAGTGGGTGTAGATACCCTTCAGAAAGATTAGGAGTGAATGTTTGTCACCACACTGCTTGATGGTTCTCTTTCCAGTTTATATCTAAACAATCTGTGGTCCTGTTTAATAGAAATAGAGGCGTGTTGCACTTATCTCTTGATGTTATGATATGAGCAATAATGATTTAGTAGGACATGCCTTGAAGAGCAAATGGTTCTGATGCTGTGACAATGGACATCCCTTAAGGGGTGGGTCCACACTCCATGGGCTGGGAGAAAGGAACACAAATGTGAAAACATGTGCTGACCATTTGTGCCCATAGGAACCTCACCCTGAAAATGTGTCACGTATCTACTGTAAGAGCAGCAGCAGGTATGACCCGTGCTTGACCTTGAAAGCCTGAGAGCACCCTGGACATGTCTTAGCATATACACAAGAATACTGGTGACATTTTTTTTGTAGTGTCTGGGACATGCTTCCACAGAGTGGGAACATGAGGGAGGGTGTGTTTTCATGGTGATACTAGCTACTTCCATTCTACATGATATAGGACCATGGTTTTTAAGATGACTTATTGTTCCAACATTTGTAAAATACTGAGTATAATATAGTGAGTGTCAGTCTTTCCTTTTACTGCCTTCTTTGTAGCGGGGGGAGGGCGGGGTGGTGGTGGTGACAGATTCCTGGAAGTGTGCTTTTCAGTACGGTGTAGTGATTTTTGCTGAAAAATTCTTGGCCAAGACATTCAAAAGTTACTACCAACTCTAGATGTTGTACATGAAGCATATTCAAGGGACTTAGATATCAGATAGGCAGATAAGTTGGGTGCTCAGAAATCAAGTGCCACACAGTCTAGTCTTTTTAAAAAAACAAAACCAAACAAAAACCCAAACCCCAAGTTTTTACCATTCCTTTATTTCCAGAACCTTGAACTGTCTCTATATTGAGTGCTTGAAAAATCTACAAACTCCCTTTTGACATAAAGCAAGTTTTGCACTAAAAAGTCAACATAGATATAACTAATATTTATCTTGTATCTTCTTTCATCTCTTGCTGTTTGGTATATTTAAGTGTGGTGTTATATTGTTTGCCATAAAGGAAAAAAATGTTATTCAGAAATAATTGAATAATTTCCAGCATCTATGGAATTGACTAACCCAGAAGCAGCAAGTATGAAGGTAGGGTTAGAATGACAATTGACCAGTGAATAATCTTATTCCATCATATCTGAGCTTCATTACACACTAGAGGAGACTGGCCATATTGCACATTTATTTGTCTCCACATTATGTGTATATTAAACTATTTGACAAGGACATTTCATAATCCGATACACAGTAACTTTCAGAATACAATACACCAATATATGTTGGATGTATAAATATTTCAGTATGTTCTGCAGCTTTTTATGTGAAGTATAAATTTTCATTATGTAATGTGCATTTTTTCAGTGTACAGTGTAACGGTTCTGCCGTATGACTCTTTCACTATGTGGCTTCCAGGTTTTATTATATCATACATATGTTCCAGTATACAATATAAGAGCTTAGTAAAGAGCTTACTAAATATTCATATTTGTATGGAAACCAGATGTGCTTCCTCGATGGCCTTGTATACCATGTATAGAATCATGCACCTTTACAACTGCTGGACTGTAAGGGTTGCTGAAACAAACTATGTCAGGCATGATACTAATTACATGCTCTGGAATTATGCAGTACTGAAACAGGATGAGCTGTGAGGAGTTGAATGTCCTTACATTTCTCAAGACTTCTAACATTCCTGTGCATCTAACTATTCGAAAAGATCAAGTGTGCTGGTGACATCCATCAAATCAAACGTTGACTTATCCAGTCATCTGCCAAAGAAATTCCCTTCAGATATTTTCCAGTCAGTGCTGTAAAAAATAAGAAGTTGTAACTTCTGTTTTATTAAAAAAAAAAGCAAAAATCCCCCCAAAGACAGACAAATACTAATGAATTGTTCCCTTAAGATATTTTATACTACCTACTCTAGGTAGTTGGATAGGCTGTATCCATCTACCTATAGTATTCTTATGGCCTCCATCACAATAATATCTGAGCACCTCAGATGCTTTAATAAATTTAATTTTGTAGCACTCCAGTTACACATGAAAGCCATTTTACCCACACTTTAAAGAAGAGGAACTTAGGGAAGAAGACTAAGTATGAGATCCAGGAAGACATTAGGCACTTAAAATAGGATTTAGGCATCAAATTCAGCCTGGGTACATCTACATGGCACGTTTTACTCAAGATTAAAGCAAATTATTCTGCAGTAAGCTTCACTGTCTACTCATATAGATGCTTACTGGGTGCACCTACACAAGATGCTTTACTGTGAAGTAGTGTAGATTACTGCACAGTAAGTGTAAGTGTACACACATGCACATGCTTACTGCACAGTGAACTTCACTACTTGCAAGTACGTTTTCTATCTAAAAATGCAAGTAGCAAATTTACTCATGAGCACTTACAATGTAGTTACGCACATGTAGATGCTAACTAGGAGCACATTTGCTCCTGGTCACCCCTACCACTAGGAGGCCAGCTGGAGCTCAGGCCCAGGGCCCTGGGGCTGGGAGCCTTTCCTGTCCCAGGGCTGGCCTACCTCTATGGAAGCCCAAGTCTCAGGCCCTTTAAAAGCCTGCAGGCATTTTGAGCCCTAGGGCACAACAGCAGGGAGCCTAAGAAGACTCTTGGCCTCTCCTGCCCCCGTACAGACCACAGGCTACTTGTGCAAGCCTGTCTGCAGGCCTGGTGCCGCTGCCTGGCACTGCACTGCAGCATAGCTGCCAGGCCAACACTATCCAGCCTTGCAGGCTGCTGCAGGCTCCTGCCAGGCCTGCCAGCATCTGAGCCCAGCTACAGCCAACTCCTGGCCACCAGAGTCAGTGCCAGCTGCCTGCTGCCAACCCCCATCAGCCTGCCCAGACCCTGCAGGTGTTGTGGGGCATCTCCACACACTGTGCCCCTGTGCTGGATACTGCAGGTAGTTGCTCAGACCCGGCAGCACAGGGACAGCCACACGGAAGCCCAGAGAGCCAGTGCAGGAGTGCCAATGACCTCATCACTGATGCCATATGCCAACACCTGGGGCCCCAGCTAGTCCATGGAGGAGACTGGTGACCTCATGGCACTGTGGGGCAAAGCAGAGGTGCAGCAGGAGTTCACACGGCGTGGGTGCTCCAACTCCCACATCTACGAGGGGCTGTCAGGCTGGATGCAGGACTGTGGGCATGATTTGTCTTATGTAGTGCTGCATAAAGTTCAAGGCCTTGTGGGCAAAGTGGTGTGCCATTACTGACCACAATCGTTGGTCAGGGAGTGCCCACAAGTCCATGCCCTTTATGCAACTGTACACCATCCTTGCACCCTGGGACCTTAGCTGTAGCTGGGCTATGTGTAGCAGCACAGGCAGCCTGCCCAAGCCCCTGCTCTGGCCTGGCACCTGTGGTGACATGTCGCTGAAGGAGGACACGTTGGGGTGCCAGCAGCCCAACCCACTGAGCTCCCCACCCCTAGCCTCCATCAGCAGCTTGGGGAGCCTGGGCCAGTGCCTGCTGAGAGCTCTGCAGACTCAGTCCCAGCCATGAGGTGTGGCAAACCATGTCACAGCCAGCTGCCAGCAGCACCAGGTCTTCTCTGGGAGGTGGGAGACGTAGCCAGGCACCCGCACACTATGTCCTGATGCCTGACGAGTCTGCCAGGAGCCGCATGCCATCACCACAAACTGGGACTGACTGGAGCTGCTGGGCATGCCAGCCCTGCCCACATGGTAAGCATCACACTGTGGGGAGGGCCCTTCCCACCCAAGCCCTACCCCCCTCCCTGTCCCCACTCCCTGCCTGGTTTGGTCATGCTCCCTGGGCCCCAGGTCTCCCCCAAGAACTGAGGGAGGTGGCAAACAGTGCCAAACTTTACTGAGCAACGTGTGCCCCCCACAGCTAGATGGGCGCAGGCCTCTTACATGCTGAGGAATATCTCAATGCCTGCAGCAATGTTCTCCTCAGCTGCAGGGGGCAGGGACATGCAGCACTGCCACAGGTAGCCCTCCAGGCAGCGGTGGAGGTTGCAGGGCAGCCTGGGCTTGCCCCCTGCACCATCAAAGCTCAGAATCCCTTGTCAGGTGTGCAAGTTTACTCAAGGCACCATGACAATCATTAGCAGCAGGGCATAGTGGATCAGGCACCCCTCAGTCCACATAGACAACTCCTTGCTCAGCAACTGGGACACGCACTGCAGGGGCACTCTCAGGGCACAAAGCTGGTGAAGTGTGGGGCTGGCCCCAGGGTGCCTCCCTTGAGAGGCCCACTATGGGGAGGGCAGGGGTGCAGACAGCTCCTCATCCCAGTCATCCAGAAGCCCCAGCGCTGGCATCCTGGAACTCATTGTTGGTATCCCTGTTGGGGTCTGGCCAGCAGGACGGGGTCCAAGGGGGAGCCCTGAGATGGTGCAGTGGGGCAGGCAGTCAGTCGCTGTACATGGGGAGCCAGCAGGGCCCAGACAGCCCTAGGCCAGCCGGTGGCTGGTGTGGTGGGCCAGGAGGACTAGTGCAGCAGTCAGGAGGAGCCTGGAGCACTGGATGTCACTGCCAGGGCCAGGTCTGAAATATTACTATAAAATATATCCAAATCAGCTTTCAACAGCTATCCTACATACTACTCCTTCATTCCACTGCAGCTTGATGTAGGGTACAAACACAGCCCAGCATGAACTCAGTTTTCAAGGACAGGTACCCTACTAGGGCCCTTAAATTCTGTTACTCCACACAGATTGGAAAACCTGAATGCACATTCCCATGATGAATACCTGTATTACAGCTTAGGCATCCAAAAAGTCTGATATTTTTATTTAAAGCCCTTGTTTGTAAACTGTGCCTACAAGGTACTAGCTCTGATCAGGCAAAATTGTGCAGAACCCCTGGAAAGAACTAAATCACTTTCTATCCCCAGGATGTTTGGCTGGGTTTAGAGTAGCTTCAAGATCAGCTTATTCCCATTAGAGTCATTCTGAAAGGCCTGTTTCATATGCTGGAGATTTCCTTTTTTCGTCTCGAGCCTGCACAAGAATTGCCCATCTACTTAGTGGGAGAGAATGTGGTAAAGAGCCCACAATATCAGTTTTACATCCCCTGGCCATTTTCCTTATAATAAAAGACCCCATCAGTTGTGGTGTTAGGACAAATGTCCATTCCCTTTGCGGTTAATCACTGGACCAACAAGCTTTATACTAAACAATTTTTACTCAAAATAAGTACCCCTTTCTTCTGAAAGAAGCCAAATGTTATGATTCAGGGAAAGGTCAATTGGCAAAATTCAGATCCAGATGTGAATCTGCTCTAAGTGTGCATGTGGTATGATGCCAGAGTCGTTTTGTCTCTCAGTAGTACCTGGTGCATGATAGAGGATGAGGGAAGGTATGGGGTGTTTCAGCCGTTTTACAACCAAGCTCCAGAAGTATTTCTTTACAAACAGATGCCATCTGAAATGGTGATACAGTGCTGTACACTGCATATTGTGCTCTCTAACTGAACTGCCCTAAAATGTCAAGGAACACTTGAGGTATAAAAATAATTTAATTAAAAAAAAGAATTCCTGAGTAACATTATTCCCAAAATAAATGACAGAGCATTGAAATGCAGAGCAAAGTCTCACTTCAGGGATTTGATGCCTTGCCTGGTTTTGCTTTGGTGAAAATCTGTGCACTTGTATGGGTTTTCTAACTGAAGGTTACAGTAACATTACACGGAGAGATTCAATTAATTTAATAAACTATCAATTTGTGGAGTTTCTTGAACATGTAGTAACATGAACACAAAGCAGCTCTTTGTGATCCAACAGCTGTCCCATCCTCAGTTCACAGCTTCATTAATCATGTGCTCTGCATGTTATTGTCTAAATTGCAGTGCCATTTGAGACAGGGAAAACATTAGGAAAGAAATGTTGCTTACCCTTTGCAAACTGGTACTGATCACAAATGTCTGTAGAGCTAGAAAACACTTTATTGAATCACTGCCACTAAGGTTTTATTTTATTTTATTTTGTTTTATTTTATTTTATTTTAAATTGTATTACAATTCCCAAGTTGAAAATCCTTTTGAGTTGCTTTACAGACTTTTGCACCAGATCAGGTATGGGCAACTCAAACATAGGCAGTAGTATAAGCATTTTCACAAAAAAGGACAAATGAAATTTAATAAAGTCACATCTTGGAACAGAAAGGTGAAAGGTCACAATTTCTTCTTGGAAGCTGACATGTAAGCTGTAAAAATACACTTAAAAAAGATACATTGAAAGTTAAAGATAAGAGTGCTACTTAAAAGTATGATTACACTGAAATTACAATTACTATACAACATGTACAGTTTCACTGAACCTATTAAACATTCAACCATGTATAGTACATGGTAGAAAAGGTGAATTCATTGAAGACCCTCTTATACAGTCTATAACATATCTTCTGTCATTACCAATAAAATGGAAAGTGGTGCTTAGTATGACAGGTATAATTCCTGAGCTCTAAAATTACACATATCCCCTAGGACCACTGAGCCTGTATGAAATTGTGATGCAAGTAAATTAACATTAGTGCAAACAAAAAGAGATACAGGATCAAAGGTAGAGATACAGGATCAAAGTTAACTTGGTAAAAAAAGGCAGGGCTAAGTTGTTTTAAATCTGTAGTGGGATAGTGCTCAAAGACTGCAGCCTCATTTTGATAGGCTCTCTGGCGTGAAATACCTTACAACTGGAGTGTGAGAAGAAACGCCACAGGCAGATGGGCTGAAAAAGAGGGAGAGCACAAATTAATAATGAAACTTCTGATCAGGGGACCCATCTACAGGAGATGTTTATTGTGCAGTTACCTAATTAGCTCCACAATAAAGTATCAGCATCTATATGTGCAGCTCTATTAGGCCACAATAAATGAATAAATGCTGCCATAGGTTAGTACTTGTAAAAGCAAATTCTATCCTGTGGTGGCATTTAGTGTACCGCAATGCATGTGTAAATGCTGAGGCTGGGGCACAAGGGTGCTTCAGTGCAGGGGTTGCTTGCTGGCTAGCCCTGCTTTGGAGCACCCTTGTGTCCTAGGCAGCTCCTCCACAGCATGTTGAGCCAGGTCAGAGCAGCCCTGAGCTGCCAGGCTGACCCCATGGGCCCCCTGCCAGCTGGGGCTCCACTGACCCAGTTCCACATGCTGCAGTCTCAGGCACATGGCAGACACTACTCCAAGGAGTAATAAACTATGGCACAAACTGCACCAAAGTTTATTCATGTGCCTTGATATCATGTGTAGATGTGCCCAGTATATCTCAACTCATTGGTTGCTTGACCATCAATGAATAGGTGCTGGTACAAAGAAGGGACCTGAGGGAGGTAGCTTTCTAGATTTCAGGCTGGCAGGGTCAGTGGCAGGAGCAGTGGTAGGAACTGTCAGCTATGGTGGCTGCAGTAGCACGGCCAGCATCAGCTACTGACATTTTTGCACCCCCTCTAAGTAGACTCCTGGAGCTGGTGCCCCAGTCACCCACCCCTCATTACCCTACCACCACAGACTAAGGATCTGATCCTACTCCCAGGGTGCATCTACATGTGCTATTAAGGTGACGAAATGAACTCCAGTGCTGTTTGTGACCGAGTCAGCTTCTCCCACACACAACATCTGCACATATGCCTGGGACCGCAGCACTTTGACATGAGGCCGAGCAGCCCTAGGCTGGCAGGGGGGTCGGGGGGGTCAGACCCAAGCTCCAGGTGGCAGTGTCAGGCAGTGAAGGGGATGGCTGGGGCATGAGGGTGCTAAGTGTGAGGCTAGGCAGCAGGCAGCTCCTAGGGGCCCTCGTGTCCCAGCCAGCCCATCACCATCTACACATCCATTACAATGCATGTAATTGCTCTGCCATAAGATAGTACTGTCCCTGACAGTACTATCCTATGGTGGAGTTAATTACTTTACTGTGCCCTAATACAGGCACACATGTAGACTGTGATGCTTTACTGTGGAGCTAATTAGTCAACTCCATATTCAACTCCAAGTGCACGTGTAGATGCACTTCACAGTGAAGATAATGCGAGTTAGTGGTTACTTCAGCTATTCAGATCCACATCAACACAGGACCTTTACAGCAGAGCTGACTAATTAGCTCCACAGTAAATGTCTCAGCATCTATATGTGCTTCTCCATGAGGGCTCAGAAAACTAATAAACTCCACAGCAGGATAGCACTTGTAGCAGCATTTGCATACACACTGACTCAGCTGGATGGGGCATGAGGGTACTTCACTGTGGGGGCTGCCTGCACACAGCCCCGCACTGAAGTACCCTCATGCCTCAGGCAGCCCCTCCACAGCACATTGAGCCCAGTCAGAGCAGCCCCAGGCTGGCAGGCTGACCCCAGGGCCCCCTGCCAGCCAGGGCTGTTCCGACTGGGCTCCATGTGCTGTGCATGAATAAACGCTGCAGCTGATTACACCAGAGTTAATTGCTCCAGGGCTCACATTTAAATGGTGTGCCATGGAGCAAAACACTCTGGAGTAATAACTCTGGAGTTTATTCATGTGCACTAACTGCATGTGTAGACACACCCACTGTGAGATGTCTAATTTTAGCCCATAGCCTGCTGCAGGCAGAGGTCTTCTGTATAGGGCTAAGCAAATGGTCAGCATTTAATAAAAGAGAGAGAACAGGGTTTAAAATGCATCCTTTCCAGCTGCATTTCTAGCACTCATCAGTCACTTACGCTGCATAGTTCAAAATATACTAATGTTCCATATATCCCTTTAAAACACATTTTATCAATGCTATTTTCACTTACTGTATGCCTGGTGAAATTTAAAATCTTTCTCCACCGGTTATTTTTTACCTGAACTCCCTTTCCTCTCCCCCATTTGACCTTTAATGACAGAGCTGAACAAACTGGGTAATTGCAATAAATTCCATCAAGGCACTGTGTCTATTTTTTTTTTGTAAAAATAGGAACTGAACTATTCATTTGTATTCACCTTGCAAGACAGGTGGAATCTGAAGAATATAATCATATTTTTCTCTGAATATAATAAAAAGACTCATAACACTTGCTTGATTTATTGACATTTATTTAATTATTCCATAAAGCACCTGCCATAAAAGTGTCTGGGTCCTTGTACACAAAGGAATAATAGTTAAAATAATTGTGAGCTAATGAACTTAGAGATATTAGCAATTACAAACAATAAGTAACAGCTAAAGAAGTCCCTTAGGAAGGGTTAAAGAGAGGGGAAATTAATGGACACAGATTTGAATAGAAAGGCCTTTCATTGAGGCTCCAATAAATCTATAAAATATTTCTATAGATTTCCTCAGGGAAGAAATTCTACAACCAGGATCCCTCCACTGAATCGGCCTAATATCTATCCCAATGAGGATGAAACAGAGACAGCAAAAAGAGATCTCAGGTAAATTCAACTTATTACTAGACACCTACCGATATCATGGCAGAAGTGTGCTGCAGTGGCTCCTTTAATGTTGCAGTTTCCTGGGCATGACTCCCTGCTGCTGATTGGCAGAGGGGCCTTGCCATTTGTTCCTGATCAGCAGGGGGGCAAAAACTGTGGTTTTAACTACAGTGTGGTTTTCGCCTCCCAGATGGTCAGCAACAAGCAGCATGGCTGCCAGGGCCCCTAGGCCAATCAGTGGCAGGATGTAAAAACCACTCCATATTTAAAACCATATTTTTTGTCTCCATGCTAATCAGGAGTGACAGACAGGGCCTCTCCACCAATCAGGGGCAGGGGTGTACAGGGGAAACTGCAAAATTAAAGGAGCCACCGTGCAGCACACTTCTTCTGCGATTATGGTAGGACTCTACTTATTACTACACCCTGTGCATGGGCACAATGCAGAAATATCCCTGTGCTTGCCTTCTTTTACAGAAAGGACACTGAGAACTTTCTTCTTTTTCCCCAACTTTGTCCATGTCATTCAAGGTGGGCAATTGCTGGGCTGCTTTTTTCCAACAGAAAATGCAGGCACTGGGACTATCTGCTGTATCCGCTCCTAAACAGGGGAAAAAATTCAGAAAATGTGAAAAGTTGTATTTTAACAAATGTTTTGACTTTGGTATTTTGAAATAACATTCTCAATTGACATTGGGCAGCACTCAGGGGCCACAGCAATTGGAAGCACTCAGCAGAAAAAGTAACTGTCATGGCAGCAAGGATAAGTGGCAGGATTAGGTTATTTGGATAAGTTCTCTTTTGGTGTTTTTTAGCCTGCTTTCTGCTGTCATGTTAGTCAAATGTAGCAGCCCTGAACAAGGGAAATGTTTTTTCATGCATCTCCCACACACTGAAGTATGTGCCCATTTTCAGGGAAAGCTGGGAAACCTTGGACAATGCTATCTAGCACATTTTGCCTCCTAGGAGAGGGGTAGGCAATGTTTTTGGCTGGAGTGGCAAAAAACCCACAATGTCTGCCTGGTAAGGTGTTGGAGTGCTGGCATGCCAGAAAAACAAAACTGGGGCTGAAGATGCACGGCAGGACATGCTGCATATTAATATAGTTAATAATCATAAATATTGGGGGTTTTCTAGAGTATATACCAGGTTTTCTAAAAATTCTAAACCTGGTGACAATAAAACTGCATATACTGACTTTGTTGTAGTGTATTCTTTTTTTCTTAAGCATGTTGTGATAAAAAGAGAAACAAAAAGAGATGAGAGAAAAAGAAGGGAGGGAAAGAGAAAAAGAAAAAAGAGCAAAGAGAGGGAGAGAGAGAGAGAGGGAAAGGAGGGAGAGAGAGGGAAAGAAAGAAGAGGGGAAAAATAAAAAGAGAAAGGGGGGGGAAGGGAAAGAGGAGGAAGAAACTACAAGGACCAGCTGCCAGAGCCTGGCTATCCCGACGCCCACCCCCCCAGCAATGCACGAGTGCGGGCAAGTGGATTGGGCTTTGGGCTAATGAGGCGGTAGTGACCGCCGCTGATGCTGGTGTCCCCTCCCCCCCTCCCCAACAATGCAGGCAGGTGGATGGGGACAGAGGTGGCACTGGGGAAGCTTGTTGCGTAGCATATTGGCTAGGCTCAGGCCAATTGCCATAGTCCCAGGCCCTGCTCAAGACCTGGCCAGCAGCACGGCACAAGCCATTTTGGCCCCTGCAAGCAGCCTTGGTAGAAACTGGGGGTGGGGAGGTACATGTCCCCCTGTGCCCCCCTATGCGTTGCCCATGATTAGGGACAGGGGTGGCACTAGTCTCTCCCTGGTGGGGCTTTGCTGAGGGCAGGAGTGGGGTGGGCTTGGCAGTGTGGGGTGAGTGGAGGTGAGGGGTGGAGGGGATGGGTGGCACTGGGAGGGGTGGCTATAGCCCCCACCAGGCCTCCCAGCACCACTCCTGATTAGGGACCTACCAATTTCATGGTGGCAGTGGGCTGTGCAGTGGCTCCTTAAACTTTGAAGGTTCCCTGTGCACCCTGCCCTACCATTGATTGGTAGAGAGGCCCTGCTGCTCTCATTCACTCCTGATTGGCGAGGAGGCAAAAAATGCAGTTTTAAATATGGTCCCATCTTTGCCACTTGCTGCTGATTAACCGAGGGGCCCTGACAGTCCCACACTATGTTGCTGACCAGCTGGGAGGCAAAAACCATACCATATTTAAAACCGCAGTTTTCGCCTCCCTGCTGATCAGGCGGGAGCAGTGGAGGGGCGTGCAGGGGAAGCTGCAAAATTGGCAGGAGTAGGATGTGGGGTGGCGGCTTTGATTTTGCAGGTTGCCCTGCACACCACTAAAGACAAGGGGGCGAGGTCAGCAGAATGCAGGTAGCGCTTGTGAGTCCCTGCCTGTGCTCTCCTGCCCCTGCCCCGGGTGCCTACCACAGCAATAGGAGCTGTTTCTGCTCTGGAGAGTCCAGAGGAACTTACAAAAAAAATTTAAAAAGCATTTTCCTTGGCACACCTCCTGACATGCCAAGGAAAATATCTCCACATGCCACTAATTGGCACATGTGCCAAGGGCTGCCTATCCCTGTCCTAGGCTGTACCATGCCCATTTATGGCACTATATAAATAATAAAATTCACATGCAAGTTATATCATTTTCAATAGTTTCTGGAGTGTAGGCCAAACTATTACAGAGCTACAATTTAAAAAAAAATACCTCATCAGAACCTTCAGTGCTTTGAGAAAATGGATACCATTAAATATAACATTTCTGAACAAAATCCTACGGGGACAAAAATCCAAGTCATTGCTTTACAATTTGCCAGATGTTTCTAGATCATTTTTCTCTTTCCATCACAGTCAAGTTAATCATTTTAAATGGGCCACCCCACAAGGAAAAGTAAAAGGAACTTTTTTTTGACAACTGTTTTGCATAGTGTTTGCTTTCAAGGAGTATTGAACAGGAGTGAGAAACCACAGAGGATTAAGAGGAAGAAAATGAACACAAAAATCTTGTATTAAATCTCAAGAGGCTTAATCCAAAACCTGTTGAAGTCACTGGAAACATTTCCATACAGTATTAAAAGGAATATATGACACAGATGAAAAAGGC
The DNA here is from genome assembly GCF_030867095.1 of Alligator mississippiensis. Classification (NCBI taxonomy): domain Eukaryota; kingdom Metazoa; phylum Chordata; order Crocodylia; family Alligatoridae; genus Alligator; species Alligator mississippiensis. The sequence continues at coordinate 115,539,285 of NC_081826.1, read as the reverse complement.
TGCATGAGTTATCATCAATTTTTCTTCCCTCCTCTTTTTTGTACACAGTGGGCACATCTACACAAGATGCTATGTCGCCATAGCAATGAGGTAAATCACCATAGCTCATTGCTACAGTAACATAGCATCTGAAAATAACTGTACACTGCCGGATAAGCAAGTACTAAATGACTGTGCACTACCAAATGTATGGTCAGTGGTATATGTAGATGCTCTAACTGGGTGCATCTACATGTTCATGTGCAGCTCCTACTGCACATTAAACTTAGTACTTGCAGAAGGACGTACTAAATAAATGCACAGTAGGCTGCCCTACTGCACATCACACTTTTTTGTGACAGTTAAGGCACAGTAGACTAATACTACTGTGCATTAGTGTAATAGCACGGTTTTTGCCATGACGTAATGCACAGTCAGTTAGTCTCCTGAGCATTAAGTGTCTTGTGTAGATGCACCCAATTCTTCATAAATCTCTGGGAAAACATATTATCTAAATCAGAGGTTCCCAAACTCTGACAGGTTGCACATCACCAATTTAAAATTATACAACCTTAAGTACCACAAGCAAATTTTTCAGTTCAACTTTAAATACCACCAGCAAATTTTTGTCATATAAAGTTATTACAATAAATCTTTTTATGTGCACCACTGACAGGTTGTATGCATACCACTAGTCATACCCATACCATAGATTAGGAACTGCTGATCTAAATCATTGTTTAACATCAGAATAGTAGGACCAGGAAAGTATATTGCATTCAAGATATAAAGTAGTCAAATAATGGAAGGAGAAAAAGTATACTCAGAATGACTTAGTTCCAAGGACAAGTATGAACCCAGGTGGGCTTCCTAGCCATGTTTTTTATTTCTAAACAAATATATTATATATCATTTAGCCAGGGAAAAGCATTTCCATGGTCACTGATTATTTAGAATAGTGTGTGGTTTGAGAAACTCAGCTGGCAAGCAAAATCATTTTGGGGAAAAATGCATATACATCAAAATAAAAGTTCAGATTATGTATTTATTCTGAACCTTTGGCTCAGTTTTAAACTCTCCATATCAGGAATGAATCTGGGGTTTCAAATATGTGTAAGTTTCATTGCAGCTTCTATTCTAAATTTTTTTTTAAAAGATTCTGATACAAAAATGTCTTCTTACACGGAAGAAGAGGGGTGGAGTGAAGGACACATTTTCAGTATTAATTCTGAAGTCAGAAACTTTTGATAAATGAAGAGCAGTTACACTTCATAATTTTATATCATATTTATCATCTGAGAATTTCAAACCTCTTTGCAAATAGAATTTAAGCTTTACAACACCTCTTTGAAGTAGAAGATACACTTTGGAAAAGGGGAAAAGTGAGATAAAGGCTAGGGAAAGAAATTACACATAAACTGGTATAAGTAATCAGAAACTGTTTCAAATCTGTAACACAACAGAAGTTCATTGCACATAAATTGCTTCCAAAATGGCTGAAACCAGTTTAAGATAAGCCTGGATGGAGATAATATCAGACTTAACTGATTTAGGTTAAATCAATTTATTGAACTTCTGTCCCAGATCCCCTCCAAATTCAAGTTAACTCACAGTCCCCCAGTATCCCAGAATGCTTTGCACTTCCCCCGCTAAGCTCCTTTTAAAGGGTGGGCAGGCTAGCCTTGGCCCAAGCTACTTGATCCAGCTGAGCAGGGAGGCATGCTCTGTCATTCCCTGGCTTCTGGCCTGAACCACTGCAGGCATGTAGCTGCATTTCTGGAATCAAAAGTGAATGTTGGTTTACTTCCTTATCAGTTCATTCTACACAGCTTAAACTAACCTATGAAGATTTAATAGATTCAGCCTCAGGCTTTTTGACTGTCTGTACTTAGCCTTTATGTACAGTAGCTATCATATCATACACAGATGCATCCATACACATACATACATGTACACCCCTAAAGTATTTTTCATTGTATAGCATTGTACAAACCTGGTCCAATTAAATTAATTAATTTAATCACAGACTTTCCATAGACTCCAAATGTACTTTGAATGACAGCTTCCAACCGTATACTGGGAATGAAAAATAATACCAGAGAGAAAGTGGTGTGATCACTACTGATGAACATCATAAAAGTTTGAAATATGGTAAGTGGGTGTGTCTTCACATGCATTTACTGCACAGTAAATTACTGCACATTAAGCAATTTTACACCGGTGTCTACACTTGACAGTGCAGTAATGCTGTGTGTAGACTGACTTGGGACTAAAGCTATTCCCTAGTCAGTCCACACACACACAGGGTTAATGCACAGTAAGGCATCTACACATGCCTTACTGTGCAGTAATTACTTAGGCATAAATTTGCTACCTGCACCATGCAGGTAGCAAATTTACACCCAAGTTGGATTAAGTTGCCATGTGTAGACACATGCCTGTACTGTGCAGTAATTTGTGGTTACTGCGCAGTATCCTAACTTACTGCACAGTAACTGTGCATGTGTAGATGGGCCCAGTAAGTAGTTTAGTGCTATAGGCCCATAGGAGCCATTGGCTGCCTCCACTGTCTTCATCTATTCCCATCTATTGTGTGACTTTGTTCTCCAGTCATTCACATTTAATTTCTGTAGGTCTGATGCTACATCATCTAGCCATCTATCTTAATTGTCTGGGGGAGGTATGGATCAGTATTTATTGACCTTAGTAGCTACTACCAGAATGACTCTTCCTTTTTTTCATATGAAATTAATTTTACAGAGGCATATGCAATGTCGCTAGTATTGTTTGAAAGGGATATATACCGATGTTTACATCTTTTGCCTTTTTGGAAGATTTAAATTTTAATTTCTAGGATCTAACTGATATGTTCAATATGAATAAGCAATTTTTTTTTCTCCTTATGTTCCACTTGACTGGGGGGCTTCTTTGGTTTATTGATATAGCTCTTTGGATTTCTTTTTTTGGGGGTGTTTTTGCTCTGGCTTTATATGTTACAAACATTTCAATAGGCTTTCAAATAAGAAGTTTCTCCTGAATGAACAGGCAAACAAGCCTAGAAAAATTAAAGCTAATGGACAAAAATAAGCATTTAATCCCCTATTCATCTCTCTCTTTTTTGTTAACACATTGAGACTGATAGAAAAATAGTGGGCTACAGCTAGGACAAGGCAAACAATTCCAAATAGAATATAAAACCAGTGAAATGCATCTCTTTTGCTGCTTTTAAATGACTTCTCAATCTGTAAAAATAGTCCCAGAGAGCATAAGAATGCACGTTTAAAGAGAATGTGAACTGTGACCTATATCCCAATGTCCATATACAACAATAGTCCAGCTAGTTTTGTCCTGACTGATCCTTATCAAACTATCACTAGGTGAATCAGGCTGACTGGAATAATTGTGCTCAACCATAATCAGCACATTTTGTATAAAGGAAAGAGAGAATTGCAGCAATACAGACAGACTAGAATGAAATCTAGATTCCAACCAATCACTAACTTCTGAGGAAGCCTGATCTACTTGCAGTGTTTCAATCAGTTCTTTTACTTTGAGACTCTGGGAAAGTTTAATACTGTTCATAGCAGTCACATCAATATTTAGGATTGTTATTAGTTTCTTACAAAGCATTGTCACTGGTTTCTTACAAAGAAGTAGTCCTCAGTATAACATTATTAAATTTCTGTTCATTTTTGCTTACACTACTAGCACTCAATCCATATTGTTGTGTTTGCTGCATTAAAAGCCAGTAAGATATATAGAAATGGGGCAATATAGTTTTTTAAGCCAAGTGTATTATATAGGATTTTTTTTAAACAGCTAATCCAAGAGAGATAACGTTTTGTGGACTTGATTGTTTTGAACAATGACAATTGATTTTTTCAATAGCCATTTTACAAACTCAACCACCTAGGAGCACAAAATCAAGCCTTGAGACCCTGATCCTGATCAGAGACACATCCAAGTAAGACAGTCTGCCAGCATGAAACCCCAATGAGGTAATTAGGGTGGTGCATCCATCTGTAGCCTTTATAGTTTATTCAGGTTATGGGTCTAAATAAGCCTGTTGTATTCTATCATTTGTGTCTGCAGTTGAAAGCAAGCCCAAAATTAAGAGCTTTGAGCCCTCTTTGATCCTATATGCACAAACAATGTTGTAAGTATGATATTCATATGTACAGATAAGGTGTATAGTTGATGCATAACTGTATGCCATTGTATTTGATTAAGCACTGGGAGAAAGTGTTTATTCCCCTTAAATGCGTTAAAACAAAGTGCATGCCCTATATAGAATATAATAATGATAACAACAACAACAACAATAATAAAAAAAACAACAATGCTGTGTCTGGGGTTGGGGATTATTAACAGAAAGACATTAATAACTTTTGCACAGACTTGAATGCTCCAAGGTTCCTCCTTCAGAACTACTCAGCCCGTGCACTACATTTTGTGTATCACAAAGCCACACTCATTTCCTTTAGATCTGGCAGGGGTTTCACGTCAACTGCCTCAGTGAGTCAGAAGAACTCACTTACTCAGTGGCTGGTGACCTTTCCAGGCATGTGGGCCAAAGTGACCCAGTTAGGGTCAGAGGCGGGCAGGAGGGTATAAGACCCAGCCACCACTCCCACTGCTCTCTGTGAGAGCACAGGGAAAGTGCCCACCACTGTTGCTATTCTTTATTATGGCATGCAGAGAGTGCCCACAGCTGGCACTGCTCTCCGATGTGGCACAGGAAAGTGCCTGCTGCTAACGTCCCTGGTTGCCAAATGCCACTGAAGCGCTATGCCCATGGATCAGGCCTAATCTGGCTCACAAGCTGTAGGTTGTCAGCCCCAGCACTCCTTTCCCTGAAGGCTGAGGAAGTTGATAACAAACATGAGAGCTTATTAAAGTCTATTGATGCCCTGGAGAATCAACAGGTAGAAGGTAAATGTTGTTTTGTAGGTACAACTTAGGTGCTTGTGGATTTTCAGTGCAGTTGTTGTACACTGATAACTGTCCAGGGGGAGGAGATTCTGAAGTTTTCAAATATCCCACACCACAGTTCTGTCCAGAAGCTATTGCTCTGGCTTTGTTTCTTTTTTGGTGAAAAAAGTGACATATGAGGTAATTGCCCAACATTCTTCAAACTGACATTACACCTCAGATTAGACAGTATTGATTCAACCCAAAGCCCCATTTTCTCATATTTTGTGTAGTCTTGTGATAATTTTACTATTTTCTTAGTAAGGACAAGAGGCGTGTTATAGCCAATACTATGCTGTTGGAGAAAATTCTGATTTGTGAGGAGTCCACACAGCAGCTTCTGGAGCTGGCCAGAGGCTGGAGGCGGCTGGTGACTGCCCGCAGGTGGTGGTGGCAGCGGTGGCAGAGGTGGGAGTGTGGCAGCAGTGAGCAGGGAGCTCCCGCAGGCAGCTGCAGCAGCGGCGGCAGCGGGGGGGAAGTGCCAACCGGTGGCCGGCGACCACCTGCAGATACTACTGGCAGCATCAGCAATGGACAATGGCAATCGGCAACCGCCCACAGACGCTGCCAGAGGTGTTGGCGGCAGGGATAGGGGTGACGAGTCACAATTGCCCACAGGCACCACCAGCAGCACTGGCAGCGCTTCTCTCATGGAGTGCACCACCAATCTCAGGGGGTGCACGCACACCCACGTGCACCCCCTACACGTTGCCAATGGGAGCTGGTATGTCAGGATTTCATGCCGTGATCTCAGCAGCTGTGGTATAAGCATCCCACATGGCAGCAGAAGATTGGTTAACCCCCTCCCCTCTCTTCCTCCCTGATCACCCCAGCTCTGCCACTCTTTGGCACTGAGTACCCCCACCCACTCTTCACCCCCGCTCTTTTGTCCGGGGTGCTGAAAATACTTGTTACAATTCTGTTTATGCTAATCATGCATCTCCTGAGTGCCATGCACGCTAGCCCTGCACACTTTCCCCTGACATATTCCTGGCATATCCCATATGCCCAGACCATGTAGTGGGGATTCAGAGCCTGTACTTGGATAATAGAGCCCCAGGACTTTGTCATATGTCAGTGCCACTTGGATTTGTTTTCAGCTGTATCCTATGCTGAAACTGGCTATGTTATAGGATACAGTGTATACAGTAAAAATAGAGCTCTCCACACAGCAGGTTTCTATTAAGGGATTAACCAGTTGTGCCTGTACTGTAAAAACCTGCTAACAACTAGCAAAGGCAGATTTCCCCAAAGCAGCATAGCTAAAGCCATAAACCAATGAAGATGACCTAAAATCAGCAAAAAATATGTATATAAATCAAAGTAGATGTTATAGAAATACAATGGCATAATAACATATGTCATTACAATAAAAACTAGTAAAAAGTCAATTGACTGATTCCATACACAGCATATTGCTACATCTGTTAATGCCTGTGAAACTAAAATAGCAGGGAGAAAGGTTGCATGTAATGTAAATATATTCATGAGTTTCATACTAGGAAAATCCTTCAGCCAAACCAAAAGAGACATCGGACATTCCTGACTGAAATACAAAGATTATATTAATGGTAGTGCTAACTTCTGGCATGGTGTAAGTAGCCTCGGCAGTGGCTATTGTTCAATTCACTGCAGATAGAAAGCTTTGAAATAATTATGTTCATTCACTTCCAAATCCAAGTGAGGTTTCTCATTTACTTAATCGTCACTAGGTGCGTAAAGATAGAATTGTTTATACATTAAGTGGTATTATAATATATTCTGCTGATGATTAAAGATATCAGACAGGTAACAAGCATAGACGGAGAAAAATCAACAATACAGTATGCTGCAATAAAGCACTCTCTTGGCTATCTGATCAAAACTTATTTTTCCAAAAAGTATTTTCTCTTGCCCCTTCTTATTTCTAGGATCTTGATATAAAGTCATCAGCATTCACAGTGTAAGATTAGATTTAACATGTTTCTAAAGCCCCCCATTAACCTTTCAGAAAGTCTGACATTTCCTGAGTCACCAGACAAGTAAGTCTGTTTCTATCAGGGTAGACAGTCTCTTCTTAAATCACTTACATGTGTCAATAATGACTACTTTCTTCACTGGAGAGCCAAATGAGGAGGGTGGGGGACTGCTAGCCAAACTGAGGGGGTTTGTTTTCTGCATACAAGTGGAATTTGGGCTGTGTACAGACATTCGGGAATTTCTGCCTGCATGTGAGTGGAATTTGAGCTGCATACAGACATTTGGGAAGGTTAGGGGGAGGTTAGATCACATTAAAAATAGCAACCCAGTCTAAGATCATTCAGGATGGGGGGCTAGCAGGAGAGTTGGGAGGCTTGCGTGGTGGGGGTGAGCAAGCTCCAGGGGGAGGGAGGAACAGGCAGGGTCCAAGAGGGTTTGGTAATATCAGGGGAGTCTGTGGGGGGAAGAAGGGGTTCCCTCCCCCACCCCCTGGAACCAGGGGCTATTTTTAACCCCCTGCACCCCCTCTCCCTTCCCCCTCCCCCCCGGCACTCAAAGCAAACCTCATGCAGCTCATGCTAAACCCACATATAATTTTGAATTTGATAGCAAGCAACTTTTTCAGGAGACTGACAGTAAGAGCGTCAGGATATATACAATGGTAGCAAAGACAACACAACTGTTGTCTGTGTTGTCACTCCTGCTGAGCCAGCATTTGTTTGTCCTTTGTCTCATTTCAAACAAACAGGCATTCCCACTTTGCATGTAACCACATTTTTGACTGTTCTCCATCAAAAACATCATTAAGCCTATGTGTGACTGCAGGCCTCAGGTCTCATATACTCACCTAATTGACTGGAACAGTTTTTGTAGCCTCAGGTCTACATTTTCAAGCTTGGGCCCTTAAAACTAGGTTTTCTAAATGCGTATTTTGGAATTTAAATACAACTACCTGGATTTCTAAAACTGCTTACAACTATCTTGGACTTCTGTGGAACGTACTAATACTTGGGGAAAAATCATAGTAGCTCATTCTTATTTAAGGGCCTAAATATGGATCTAGGTGCCTAACTTTAAGCACTGAGGTTTGGAAATTTTGGCCAGTGTATTTGCAATATCCTTTAAGCAACAAAAAAGGATAACAGCAGAGGTTATACCTATTTACCTGAATCCAAGACAGCTTTGAATTTAAGATAACCCTGCAATAATTAGACTCTACATACGGAAAATTCTGAATTATGAATGTGTTATAGTGTTCCATGTATAGAATCTAATTATTGGAGGGTCATCTTAAATTTGTCCCCCTCCACCACCATGGCAGTGGGGAAGCAGAGAAGAAATGAATGGCAGGGGACAAGCAGCCTGCCCCCCTACCATTTGCTTCCCTGGTCTCTGCTCCCCTAGCCACTTACTCCCCACTGCAATGTGCCCCCACCCTGTGCCTACCATTACTTGCCCTCCCACCTAGTGTCTGCCCCCTATTCTGCCCCACCACCTGCCACTACTTGGCCTATATAGTAACTCCAGCTATAGCCTGGAGTATGGAGTACATGGTGGCTCTGATCCTGGCCATGCAGGTTGGGATTGGAGCTACTGCACCAACCTTGCTGCTCTGCAATATCTCCCTACCTGCTCCACTTCTCTCCCCACCCCATACCATGCAGCCTTGCCCATGTTCCCCTCACTCCTCACAGAATGATGTTGCCTTCCCCAGCCTTCTCCACCATATGCAGTCTTGTCCACACCATGAGCCAGAGCCAGTAGCAGCTTCCTGCCCTAGCTGTACTTGAATTCAAAATGAGCTTTCTTTTTCCTGCTGTTGAACAGCTTATTTCTTTAAATTAGCTGTAATAGAAGGTGTGTTACATTCAATAGTTCGTCTAACATTATCCAAACTATGCAGTTGGTTCAATAGAAGAAAGCACCTGAAAAATCCTTGCCCCATAATAGAAGACTATCATGGGGGTAGATTAAGAAATTAAGGGAGAAAATGACATCCCATCATCTTTCCCATTATTCTTCTGAAGGTGAGAGAAAAATCTTCTGTCCTTTAGACTTCATTTCCCCCCTCCCAAAACAAATTAAAGCAACTTAAATATGTAAGGTTTTCCCTGGTGTAAGAGAAGCTATTGAATATGAAATACAAGACACACCAGCAAGAATTCTCAGCTTGCCTGTGCAGACAAAAAATTTATTATTTTATATTTATGGTGTTAGTGACCCACAGGTTTTTCAAAGGAAGGCAGTCACATCTTGACAATGACAGCCAAATGTAGCTACTTTTCCTTGTCACCAGGTCTCTCAATGACAGGTCGAAGGAACTAGTAAAAAAGTATGTATCTGACATGTTCTATCACCACCTTTTTTTTTATGAGGAACTGAACAATAGATATGTTATGCAAAATTCATTATTAGGGAAAAATATTATCAGTACTAATAATGTGCTCTGAAAGTACACAAGAGGACTGTTGGTGCCTGCTAATTCATTTCAAGCAAATATTTCATAATTCAGACCTTTCAGAATGTCAGTTTTCAGCTTGAATGGCATGGCTGAAAAATAGCTCCCCAGAAAAGTGCTAAAATTATAATGAAACATTCCAAGACTTGTATGTATTAACTGCCCCATTCCTAAAATGTTGTTTTTAAAATGCTGTCTTTTAACTCATAGTTTATATTTTGCCCCATTGCTTTTCAGAATTTTCCTAAATATGCCATTAAAGAATAGAGGCAACAAAGTAATATTAAGGCCATCAGTTAAAGTGAAATGTATAACTATGTAGAAATCAATACAATAGTGTTGGTATGTTTTTCTGGTTTACTAACAAATTGAGTCTCGGGCAGGCATGATGACATCTACTGATATCTCAGTGCTACAAATTATATTTGACATTTTAAAGCAGATTGCATGGCAGAGATGTTCAGTCAAATCCTGATCTCAGTTATATCAGCATAATTCCAGAGCAACTCCACTGCTGTTAGTGGAGTTACTTGTATAATTTAAATCCGAAAATGTTTTGTGGTTTCTAAAACCTCAGGCCTATGAAAATTACAGGCTACATCTACATAGTACACGACCACCTGTGCCAGAAAATAAGGGTAACCCTAAACTTCATTGTTGGAAGCAAAACTACCAGAGACTGACTTGAGGATTTCCATATAAGAACCAAGAATGGGATTGGAAAATTGACAACAGTATGCAATTCAGAGAGACTACTACATGGTGTAGGAAGCACCTCATGGAACTGGATGGAAGAAGAAAGCATGTAGTCTCCTAGACATATACCAACAGCTTTGTGGAAGTTCTTGTCATAAACCTCCTCAGTTACCATTAGCCAAATCAGAACAGACAAGAATATATTGTGATACAAGTTCTCCACAAGAAAATATAGTCACATGTACACTATGTTATGATGTTCATCACTTGCCATGCCCTGCCCTGCCCTTAAGTATTTTAGATAAAGTAACTGTGACGAGCCATTTCCATTAACAATGTGCTCAATTTATTAATCAGTTCTCATTTGAACAGGATCATGAAGAAGTATGACTAAAATATGCTAGTTGTTAACCAAAATTCAGAGAAAAAAACTCCATCCAATATTTGAAATACACTCCCAATCTCTCAGACAGGAAGAGAGGGAATAATCAAGATGGCAATGATCCTTAAGTTGTTCTGTATTGGTTTCTCTGATGTAGCAAATCATCAGACCCTCAACACTGTTAATACTTCCCTTTGAAATAAGACCTGATTTCCCTATGGAGAAATGCAACAGCAACAGTACACAATACAGGGTGGATTCCAAACACTACTTGAGAGCATGCTGATTTTGTAGTGATGTGTGGGAATAAAATGGGCCAATGGGCTGGCTTACATAGCATGGAATAAATTACTGGTACGGCTAACAGTATTGAGGTATTTTAATGTAAAGGTTTACATAGGAAATGCCTCTATGGAGAGAACTCCTGAATGAGTAGGGTATACTGTCATTATTGATTAGCTCAAAGGATAAAATTGGTACAGGAAATGAAGGAAAATGGCCTTAATGGACCAAATTCCATTTTAATAGAAGTCTGTTGAAGTCAGCAGGATTACATCACGTATTGTTACTGAACCATTTATCCACTTCATCAGCTGTACTGTAATCTAGACAGTCACTGATTTATTTATTTGTTTGTTTTGTTTTGTTTCTTTCAAATATCTTTAGATTAAGCGTGCAGAGCCATGATAAAGAACACCAGAAAGAGAACAATAGAGCATAGCTCCCCAAGCAACATTTCAGCACATTTTAAAATTATTTATGAAAATGGCACCAGATTGGGGTTGTGTTTTCATCCCAATAGTAAGTAAATAACAACGACACAGGAAGTCAATTCCAGTAGCATAGCACATAGATTGTGTGCAGATACTTAAGCATGAAGCTTTTTATGGCAAGTGTACCTAAAACCTTACATGAGCTTAGCTGCCAAGTTTGCTTACTTATTTTGCTATATGCTAATATGACCGTGCTATAACCAGCATGCCTACTGTATGCACATACATCCCATATATATGCATATGCTGGACATAGTCCCTGATCTAACTACTTCTGGAAATTCTACTATTAATACTTCAGAAATATTATCCATAAACACTGTATAATTTTAACAAAATTCATGGAATATTTTAAAAAAGAAACTGCTATAAAAACTGGATGCCTATTGACTCTGCCAAACAAGCCCAAGAGGGAAAAGGAGTGTTATTCACAGTCATGGCTGTGTACATGAACAAGGTTGCTTATATTGTATAGTAGGTTAGAGATGGGATTTTCAGGAGTACTCAGGAAAGGATTATATTTTAATGGGAGTAGAGTTGCAGATTCAGGGTGCTTTTGAAAATCTCATCTTTGATGTATACACATGATAATTTCAAATGGGACTGCACACTGGAGGCACTACTTCACTGTCAGGGTGGCTAGGAGTTTGGAACCAACTTCCAAGGGAAGTGGTGCTTGCCCCTACCCTGGGGGTTTTCAAAAGGAGGCTAGACAGCCACCTAGCTGGGGTCATTTGACCCCAGCATCCTTTCCTGCCCATGGCAGGGGGTTAGACTTGATGATCTGCTTAGGTCCCTTCCAACCCTACCAACTATGAAACTATGAAACTGTATTTTAGTTCCAAATTGAGATCCAAATTTTCCCAGACTTGGAGAATGCTTGGATATGGGTTTTTGATTTTGGCCCATCTCTGTGTAAAGTGAACAGATAGCACAGGAAACCAGAATTAAGCTGGGGGAGGCGGGAAGCAGTGGGCCCAATCTGGGCCAGCAGGGGAGGGGGAGCAGGTGGGGTGTTTACACTAAGATGTAGCCTAGAGTAGCTACAACTTAGAGCAACGTGAGTGGGGTAGCATGGATCAGAGAAAGTCCTGCCCTGGAGTGGTGTAACTTTAAGCTGCATAACAAGTGCTTAAAAGCAGTTTCAGGTGTTAATATGCAGACCATCCAGGTGTTAACAGCTCCAGGAGTCACCCAAAATTACTGTTTAAAAAGGCCTTACATCACTTTTGAAAATGGTTTTTAGAAGCCTAAATCATGGAGATGCTTTTTAAAATGTTACCAACTGTCTATATGCTACATATTTTGATTAGATCGGGGTGCTCAACCTCTGACCCGTGGGCCACATGTGACTCATGGATACATGGAATCTGACCTGCAGGGTTCCCACCACATCAGAAAATTTGGCAGCAGGGGAGCAGTGGCCATTAGTATGGCCAACCTTCCCACTCTGCCAAATTTCCAAAACCTAAGCCCTACATGACTGATTGGAATCAGGCTGTGTCCCCTTCCCCTGATGGGCTGGGCCATGCTCCCTCCCTCCACATATGAATCAGGGCTGGGTTGTAGCTGGTCCATGCCCCCTCCCCACAATGGGGCTGAGTTGGGGACAAGCCACACCCCCTTTTTCCCAGGGGCCAGGTTGGGGACAGGCCATGCCCCCTTTCCCCCCCACAGGGCTAAGCCACACTTCCTTTTCCTTGTGGGGCTGGGTTGGAGCTGAGCTGTCCCTCTCCATGTGGCTGGATGGTGCACACTGAACCCTACCTGGGCACTGGATTGGGACCACTGGCCAGATCCAGTCTGTAGATGAAGCAGGCCCATGGGGGGAAAAGGCTGGACTAGACAGATGCATGATTCATGCACTGGACTAGACAGATGCCACTGGACTAGACAGATGCATGGTTCATTTTTATTTAAACTGGTTTGTTTTGTTTTAACAGTGAACACCAATTCTATCTAGGGCTAGGTACAGACATTACATATATCACACTTTAAGCAGGCAGAAAGAGCTCTAAAGCTGTAACTGAACAGACATTCTTAAAGTGTTTTAAAAATGGCAGATCCCACTCTAAGTTAACCCTGGATGGGTGTGTACTAACAAAGTGCTTTCTGTTAATGCATTCCGACTGTGCCAGATCCCACTGAGAGTTGACTTAGAGTGTAATTGCCACCATCCCAGGTGGCATTGCACAGGGCTGCACCCAAGCCTGGGCTGGCCCCACCCCCTCAGCTGTCACTGATCCAAGTCAATGACAGCCTCTGATTCCAGCCTGGTGCATTGCCATGCTGGGGGAGGGGGTAGAGGGGTTTGGGGAATGGAGGGGTTTCTGTCCGTGCAGCCACTCTGGCCATGCAGTGCACCACAGCCCAGCTCAGGCGGGGTAGGGGGCAGGGAGTGGGAGGGCTGTGGAGGAAGGGCTCCAGGTTTTCTATCCCCACAGCTGCCCCTGCTAGGTCATAGCACAGAGCAGCCCAGGCTGAGGAGCTATGGGGAGAGGGGTCCAGGGTTTCTTCCCCCCGGCAGCAGCGGTGAGCTGCTACCTGACTAGAGGGGCTGTGGGGGAAGGGCTCGGGGGGGGGGGTCTCTCTCCCAACAGGTTCCCCTCCCAGGCTGCACTATGGTACAGCCTAGGTGGGTAAGCGAGGGGGGCTGCAGGGACAGGGTCTGGGGTCTCCCCCTCCCCTCCCCCAGCCACTGCTGACAGTCATCATCTGGAAGGGGCAAGGCTAAAGAGACAGGCCACCCAGGCAGCCTCATGAGAGGCATGCAGGAGTGTCCCCAGTAGCCAGTGTGGGCAGCTCCGAGCACCTGCCACCAAACAGCGAATGTCTGCCTCAAAATCAAATGAGGGCAGTCAAAATGTTTTGAAAGTTTCAAAATGTTTTGAGTTTCGAAGCTGAGGTTGGGCTTGCCTGCAGGGAAACAGAAAGTAAGGAGAGGGAGGGAGAAAAGTAGGAAAGGACACAGTGAGGGCATGCCTTAACACATGCAGGAGAAAAAGCTCTTGCAGGAGAGGAAAGAAAGGCTGTCAGTTTGGCTGCTTGAGATGCTGCTGATGCTACTGTGCTGCTGCTCACTAAGTTATTATTTAATCTGTTGTTATATAAAATGGTGGACTGGAATGAAACTGTAGGGGAGGAGGAGACCTCATTGGGGCACGCTACTGTGTCATGAAGAGGCCCCAGCACCAGTGAGGGTGCGCTTTAACACACACACAGTGTCACACATCTCATGAATTTTGCTTGTCAGCAGCTTGAGGTGCAGTTTCCCAAGAAACCCCTGCACCTACCTCCTTGAAACCTGGCAGGCTTCATGCTCTCAGCAGGGCTACCATGCCTGCTGTTTTCAACCCACTGTGCCTTCACACTTACAAGTGACATGAGTTTTACTTTCAGGAATTTGAGGTGCGATTTCCCAGAACCCCTATACCAATCTCCTTGAAACTTGGGAGGATTCATGCTGTCAGAAGGGGCTACCATTCATGCTGTTTTCATCCAATTCTGCCAAAAAATGACAATGTTATAGGCAGTTTTGTGCTTCCTCATTATAGCCTATGGGCCAAACACTGAAACAGCAAAACAGTTTTGATGAAACTAAACGGAACAGGGCTTTTAAAACAAAATGAAACTCAAAATGAAACACTGTCCCATCAAAATGGTGAAATGGAAGTCTAAACAAAATGGTGCTGTTTCACATAGCCCTAATGCTAATATAGAAATGAACTGTTGCTGCAGGTATGCTATGTGTGTTCAATAATACTTATTTAAGAGGACGTGATATTAACCCCCTTCTCCAATCCAGCTTTTTGGGTTTTTTGTTTTTTTTTTAAACAGGACCGTCTCTTTCCTTTAATTTTGGCATTATAGAAATAAAACAAAAATGGGAACAAATGCTTGTTGTTAGTCTGGACACCTGCCAAAGCTCCGTCTTTTACAAAGAAAATCCAGCAAATGACAGCAAATAAGAGGTAGACAAAAAGATTCTAGAAGGAAGGATTGCAAAGGGAAGGTGGGGATTAAACTGTCAGTTGCCACCACAAAATCGTTGGTATTTTTTTTCTTCTTCTAAAATGTCATTATTAAAGGAACAAGGCAGGTAGCCTGCAATCTTGACAAATGTAGGGCTGGAAGGAACCTCAAGAGAACAGCTCTCCCACCATGAAAGCTGGATAGAGCTATGAACTGGCTTTGTTAATTCTATACATGCTTGCAAAGCAGGTACAGTTATATTTCCTTTATACAGAAAGTAGCTCCTTAGTGCTGGTTAATGACAAGGAATTGTTTTCCTCTTTGTAAAAAAGAAAGTTAAAAAAAATATTCGTAACGCAGAAAAGAGTTCTTTGTCAGTCACTGGTGCTCAGATACAACCTTGCAACAACAGTTAAAAGCAATATGGACCCATTCTACCAACATTGAAGGCAGTATAAAGGCTCACATTGCTTTCAATGGGAGGGGGATTGGACTTGGTGTATACAAAATGAAAGAAAAGGAAGTTAGAATATTTTCTATATTCTATGAGTCCATTAAAAAGCAATGGAAAAGTAGAAAAAAATGATGGAAAATACAATGAAAAGGGACTATTTAAAATAAGATAATTTAAGAATTTTAATTACTATCTCCTCTTCTGTCTTACAGCTTTGTCTGAAATCCTCACAGGACACCTGGTTGCACAGAAATAATAATATTAGACATTGGTTGGCTGATTAAATCAGCTCCTATCGACATCAGGATTTTTCTATCTTTTTTTTAAAAAGTAAATGTTTGTATTTTATAAGACTTTGCTTTGATGATATTGAAAGCTTGTTAAGAATGCTAGTCATTATTCAATCCAAGACTTGTTGTTATACGTTAGTTTTTGGTAGCTTTTATTTAAGTGCCTTATAAATATCATTATTAAAGAGAAGTTCTTTCTTCAAACAGAGCTGGGAATAATGGCAAGGGACAGGGGTTTCTGTGGCATTCATTTTAATAAGTTTTTTACACTTAAGTCTTGACCTTTCATTTATAAGATAAAAGTATGTTTGAGAAAGGGAGACTCCCTGAGTTATTAATAGCCTACTTAATAATTCTTCTTTCCTTGGCACTAATAGTTTAAGAGATGTTCTGAGACATTCCAATGAGTTATATAAATGTACTGTGCAGGACCTGAAACCTGCATATGCCCATTTTTTTGCTATGCCGCTATGATTTCCTGTTATATTCTATTAGATAGAGTTTTCAAATAGTACCAACATTACTTCTATCCCACTACAGAGATGTAAACACAACGGGCACATCCAGACGAGCACGGATGTGCCTCTTGCAGTGTCTCAAAGCTGTTTGAGACACTGCAAGAGGCACACTGGAACAAAAAAATGTTCCCCGCACTGCATATTTGCAACGCTGACTCTAAATTAGATACCTGAGAATTCAGGTATAAAAAAACCCTACTGAAAAAAGCAGGGCAGGGCACAGTCACAGATTCTGCCCTGAGACAAACCAGCGGTGGTTCCTCCAGGGACGCTCTGGTATCCGGCCAGAACATCTCTATGGTGCTTCTGCTACCCCAGCATGCACCCTTAGCATGAGGGGCAAACAGAAGTGGGGCAAGGCTGCAGTGGGACCCAGCCTCGGGCACTGTCCTAGGTAAGCAGGGACAGGGGGTGGGAGAACTGTGTGGTTGGGGTTGTGGGGTGTGTGAGTGGGTTTGTGGGGAATGGTGGGGGGGTGTTTGGGGAGTGGTGGGATTATGTGGGGGGATGTGGGAAGTGGCGGGGGAGTGTTGCCATATGTCCGCCCCTCACCCTCTGTGGTGCCAGCTGCACCATGCCTGTGGCAGTGCTGCTGGACCCACGTTCTGCGTGGGAGAACAGACCTGGTGGGACCTGACCCTGCCTGGATTGGCCTGCTTGCTCACCTTTGGATAGGACCAGGACATGTGGCTCTGGGATGCGTGGCTCCTGTCCAAAGGCACAGGCTAGCTAGGTAGGGCAGGCTGCATCGTGTCTGGCTGGGCACATTCTCCAAGAGGGTCAGGCAGCAATGTATGGCCGTGGGGCTGTGCCTACAATGGGACATGGTGCATTGCCACCTGACCTTCATGGAGAATGGGCCCAGCCCAGTGTGACCCAGGCTAGCTAGTGCATGCCTTTGGACAAGATCCACATGTTCTGGTCCTGTCCAAAGGCATGCTAGTGAGCCATGCCATGCCAGGTCAGGTCCCACCAGGCCCATTCTCCCTGCACAGACCATGGGTCCAGCAGCATTGCTGGGGAGGCAGGCATGTGGAATCCCCCCACAAACCCCACATCTCCCCCATACCCACCCACACCACCCCCACATCCCCTTACATCCCCTACATCCTCCCACCCCTCTCCTGTAAACCCCACCCCACCCATACGTCCTGCATCCTCCTACATCTCCCGCCCCAACTTCCCACCCCCTCCTGAAAACCCCACATCCCCCCACACACCCCATACCCACCCACATAACCCACACCTCTTTCCAGCCTCTTCCTGAAAACCTCATATCCCCCCATCACACACCCAGTGTGCTCAGCTGCCAGACAGAATAAGACCTGCTGGCAGGAGCTATGGCTGCAGGGGCAGCTGTCTCCACATCCTGGTTAGTGAAGGGGTCAGGGGGAGATCTAATTTTTCTATGATAAGAAATTCAAAAGCAAACATCAAAGCATATAGATATTTAGAATTTATTTTATTATTATGTTGGAGATACTGGTTGACTTCCAAATTGCTTTAAAATTGTAAATATATTAATAAAACATCGCTCAACTGATCTCTCTCTCATATATATATATATATATATATATATATATATATATATATATATAGTGCTCTTTTGTTTTAATTGTTCGAGAACATGGATTTTAGAGTATTTTAAAGAGTGAATTTGGGATTTTTATAAGAGAATTTGCAGTTTTTAAATAGGGAACACCAGGATTTCTGCAATGGCAGGATTTCGGCAGGTGGCAGGATCCAGGCAGAAAAGCCTGCTCAGGGCTGGCATTTAGGGCCCAGCTGGAGGGCAAATGAGATGGCTGACCTCCTGGTGAGGACATGCTTTGACAGTTCAAAGCAGGCCACCATGCTGAGAACATCTTCTGGGCACAAGCTGCCCAGATGGCAGGGTGGGAGCATACATGGCAGCAGTGCTGCACAAAGACCAACTATGCGGCCATGGCCCACTGGCAGCTGGCCCAAAGGTGCAGATGCCTCTGCTGTGGCCATGCAGTCCCCATTCAGGTCTGGCAGATGCATAGCCTTGGGTCTACATGATGTCACAGGTGGGAGCAGGTCATATCCAGGCAGCAGATCCCACTGCCAGACTGCTGCAGTGGGTAGAGGGTGCAGGGAACTCTAGGTTAGGGCTGCCTTAGCAGTCCAGCTGGCACAAGGGGCTAGTGTCCCCGGATACCAATTGGCCAGGCCCCAGAAGCTCCTATCTATTTGTTTCATTCAATTATTAAAGGCCCACCTGGATAACGAGGAACCCCTACTGCATGGGGGCTAATGGATGAATGACCCCAGAAGCTCCTGGGAGCAAGTAGCCCTGAGCTGCTTGCCAGGGCAGCTTTTTTTACTGCTGGGGCCAGCACAGGTGCTGGCCCCTGGCTCTAGCTCCCCTGACTGTAAATCTGGGAGGAGGTGGGCAAGGTCATTTTGCCCAAAGTGGCACAACTTGCTCCACACCAAAGTGCATGTCAAGGCATGTGCACTGAGGCAAAAATCCCCAGCATAAATATGTGCCTCTTCTATTTGAGCTGCTGCAAGCGCACATGCCTGCATGTGTGGATGTGCCCAACATGTTATCTTCTGGGGATAACAAGAATAAAAATAAATAAAAAAATGAGAGAGAATACTTAGAATGCAGTAGTATAGACATATTCAATGTCCCTAGTAGGAGCTGAAGAGATTACTATAAAAATAGTCAAGACCAGGATGGGAGAAAGTAAACATTTACATTTTATGCATGGGAAACTGGGGCATATTGAGATTAAATTATTTGACTAAGGTCAGAAAGGAAGTCCATGGGCACATGTACACTTCTTCCACCATGGTCTTAAGGTTGAAAAAGCTAAAAAGTAACCCCTACTCACGTATTCCCACCCTACACACTACAAAGCTGGAACTGGAGCAATGAGGATAGTCCAGACACCTCACACACCACCTGTCTCAAGTCCTCTGTCTCTTGTGTGCTTCAGAGCATGAGCAGGACATATCCTCAGAGCATCCTTATACTCTCAGTTCCAGCTTTGCAGTGTGCGTAGTGGGACCGGATGAGTGGATAGAGCTTAGTTTTTGGTAGCAGTCTCAAGACTGTTGCAGAGTCAGTGTAAAAGAGTTAGCAGATGAATCCAGCTGTCCCAAGCTTTGGTTCAGTACCCTGAATGTCATTACTACATTTTGGGTGCAGACAGAAGTGACAATTTTTGCCCAATCTGGCCGCAGAAAGAAGCTTAAAGCTGTGACTAAACACAAGTGCACAGCTGCAGACAGCTTCAAAAATGGCTGATCAGGTGAAAATCTGACCACTCATTATATCAGAAGTCAGATGAAGACATTTCAAAATAGGGTGTCTATAACTTGTGTCTGTGCTACCTGCCAGCCTCCAACTGTTTTCAGAATGGGAAGGGGGAAAGGGAGTGGAGGGAGTTTGGTCTTGTGGTTTTTCACCCCCCATTGGAGGTGGGGTAGGTGTATTAGAGACCTCTATGGTGGGGGGACTCCAATTTACCTACTCCACCCTCCACCACTGGCTGGCTCTGCTCCCTTTCCCTCCTCCCATTCTGAGAACTTTGCAGCCATTACAAGGGAGCAGAGACCATTACTAAAGGAAACCAGCTGTAGGCTGGCAGCCAGCAGCTAGATTCCCCTCCCCCTTTGGACCAACAGTGAACTTCTGTTTCTTCCAGGGGATCGTTTTAACTAGAGCTCTTCCTGCAAAGCATTCTCAGTCACAGGGGTGATCTATACTTCTGTCTGCACCCTTTGTCTCTGAGAAAAGGATGTTGTTAACCCATGTCATAGAATTGTAGAAAACTAGGGTTGGAAGGGACCTCAAGAGGTCATCTAGCCCAACCCCCTGCTTAAAGCAGGACCATCCTCAACTACATCATCCTAGCCAAGGCTTATTCTAGCTGGGTCTTAAAAACCTCCTAAAATGAAGATTCCACAACCTCTCTGGGTAACCTATTCCACTGTTTTACTACCCTCCTAGGGAGAAAGCTTTTCCTAATATCTAACCTAAACTTCTCTTGCTGCAACCATTGATTCTCGTTCTGTCATCTGATACCACTGAGAACAGGTACTCCATCCTCTTTGGAACCACCCTTCAGGTAGTTGAAGGCTGCTTTTAAATCCCCCTCAATCTTCTCTTCTCCAGACTAAATTAGTCCAGTTCCCTCAGCCTCTTCTCATAAGTCATGTCCCCAGCTCCCTCACCATTTTTGTTCCACTCTGCTGGACCCTCTTCAATTTGTCCACATCCTTTCTGTGGTGGGGACAGGAGCACAACTGGACACAGTACTCCAGATGTGGCCTCACCAGTGCCAAAGAGTGGGGAAGAATCACTTCCTTTGGTCTGCTGGCAACACTCACATGCAATCATGTCCTGCCTGAACTTTGAGGTCCCATCATAGCACTGATATCTTAAATAGGGCTCCTTCATCAAAATCAGAAACAAATAAAGCCCCACATTTGGGTAATCTCACCATCCTCTTCTTGTCCTAAAATCACATACTACAGTTGCCTTCTTTCACCCCTTCTTGTAACTTCTACAGATGTATTTTTTCTGAAATTTTTAAAAGACCTAATAAGATAAAAAATGCCAGCTAAAATCTTCATCTAAGCTATACTGCTGGTCAAGCAATGACAGCACATGAAGTTGTAGACAAAGCTGAGGTATCCACATGGGCTTGTGTTGTGGCTGATTTCCAGTTCTCTGACAAGAATGGTATCTGAAAAATCTCCCTAAACAATCATAGTCCCTATCCTGAGGCAACAGCAACCAAACTAGTCATTGCACAGTTGGGTTCCGATTCACTCAGTCACTCCCTTTCTTACTGAACCTATTTGGTCGGTACAAAAAATGGAATGAAATAATATTGGCTTTGTTTGCTTTGCCACTATCTCTTCATAAAGATCAGAGATAACATGTCCCATTCCTCTTCTATAATTGTTTTCATTAATTGATTACTTAATTCATTCCAAACCACAACCCACCCATCAAAGTGATCCAGTGGGATTTAGTGTTGCAGGAGCCAGTCATGTATGCCCTTTCTAGATAGGTCTAAGTGCATGTTTTCTCTATTTTACTTTTTTAAAGGAGATTATAATCTGGGTATGAAGATGAAACCAACAGAGATATTTCACTTAGGGCCTCAGGCTGAACTTGGACCATGGTCCCAAGTGTAAATGAACAATGACAAAATACAGCACGGTAATAGAACAGTCACCTCCTCTTTGACTAAGAATGTGCTACCTGGAATGAGCAACCTGCTGGCAAATGCAGTGAAAACACCTGGCATCTACCAGTTGCATATGATAAAATATTGCCTGTACTTTTTTTTTAACAAAGGAAGATCATTTTCCCAAATGTTAAATTTTCTGGTTTTATTGAGTTCATTTCAAACGATCCCCTACTTTTAATAGCATTTTCACCCCCATGAAAACAATGTGTCTTCTGTATGTTCCAAAATGTCATTTCATGCTTTTTTCCTCTTGATGGAGAGCAGTAATTTCAA
The DNA here is from genome assembly GCF_030867095.1 of Alligator mississippiensis. Classification (NCBI taxonomy): domain Eukaryota; kingdom Metazoa; phylum Chordata; order Crocodylia; family Alligatoridae; genus Alligator; species Alligator mississippiensis. The sequence continues at coordinate 115,517,323 of NC_081826.1, read as the reverse complement.
TTTTGTAACATCAGTACTTTGTCCATTGTATCTCAAGTGGGGGGTGTAGCTGGTCATTTCTTTTGTCCTGTGAGGATATGTTACTTTTCAGACTGCTTCTTGGTTTTTAAATGGATACACTTAAAAAAAATTACATGGCAGCAGTGGTCCTGAGCTCTCAGTCAAATCTGAAGACCTCTGTGCTAAGCACTGTACAAACACCTTGCTTACCAGGCCATGCCCCACAAAACCTGCAAAATGCTCAGCTTCCACAGCTCTCATTGCCCAGGATCAAAACATTGCCCATCATCTTGCAGGATTTAAGTCCCATACTACAATTTCTCTCTCAGAGTCCTCAGGCCACATCCTGGAACGTGTACATTTTTTTTTAAATCTGTGCAAACTAGATGCAAAGTGCTACTCAGCAAGATTTGTGATTGGCAGAGCTTTACATCCACCTTGAACTCACAATATGCAGGGGCTCATGACTACATATCACAGACAGCAGTGGGCATTTAGGTTAGGAGCACAAGGATTTTAAAGCTTGAAACCTGGAGAGAAATATTTATCTACCCACTGGTGAATTTGAGACATGCATACATTCTGATATGTGTAGGTAAGAAACTGAAGCTATAAATATCTATTCGAGCACTGGCTGAATTGGGAATTTTCTTGATTAAAAACAATGTGAAGACTACAGGATCTGGCCCCACAAGTGGTGCTCAGGAAAGCCTGGTTGTCAGCATTTGGGCCAAGCCATCAACTTCTGTCTGCTTAAAATAAATTCATTATCGTGAAACCCACAGCAGCGCCTGCTTCTGATGCAGTCACTGATTGAAACCAGAATTAAAGCTAAGCCTTTCTTGGTTCCTGCTTCTAATTTAACTTCCCAACCTTGTTATTTCTGGCTGTAAACATTTTTCTATTCTGCACCCAGAGACAGTTCAAAGTTTTCAGCTGATCATACCCAAATAAATTTTTGGTTAGGAGCCTGTTCTGTCTCTTGATCTTGCAGATAATTGGTCTGGCCCTGCATTTGTTCATTATTAAAGGGTACCGGAGGAAATGTTCTTTAAGCATTTTTAAGTGTAATCATGGGGAATCTTGTCCCAGGATATTTTTCCTTTATATTTCATTTAATATTTACATTGTGATAGTATACAAAAGACCCAACAAAAATAGGGACCCCTGCTGATCTAGGGATTGTTGAAACGCAGATGTTTACAGGGCCCCTTCCCCAAAGAGATAACTGCCTAAGAACAGCTTATAAAAGGCTTATCTGAGCAAGAACAATAAACCTGGGAAGCAGTGAAGCCATCACTGCAGTGGGTAACCTTATTTGCTTGCATTAAACTTACTTTATTCATATCTCTGACTAGTGATATCTTACTCTATATCCATTTAGCTAGCATAGAAATGAATATTTTCTGTGCAAGACTCATAGGAAATCTTACAAGATCACTTCTTGCACTGATTTTGGAAAGCTGAAGTTATTCCCTGCTAAAATGATTAGTGTGGTAAATGAATGAGATCACCTACTGAATAAGAGCTCAGCCAAGGCATACTCTTATACCATGATCTCATACTGGCTTGGCTTCAGGAATGTCCCCCTGAGAGTTTTATAAAATTGTTCATCCAATTGTTATATGCAGCCTCTGTTCGGATAGGAAATGGGGCTGACAAAATCAACTAAAAACAGCCTAGAGATGTCAAAAACAATATTTTAAAAGTGTTTGAACTGGGATATCTTAATACATACTGTTTTGTTGCAAATACAACAATAATAACAATGCTACTATTAATAATAATAGTAATAAAACCATACTTCTTTTATATGTTAATTCTTTAAACATAAAGAGACTTCATTAATTTCAGCGGGAGTTAAGGGTGTTTGCCATCTCATGGAAAAGGGACTTAACAATACTCTCATCTGTGAATTCAGCCCTAGACCCAAATAAAGCAGAACTCCTGAATACCTCCAGAATCTGAAATCTCAGCCATGTTTTCCAAATGGGATCGGAGGCACAAAGAAAATAGGGAATAGAGTTTTTAAAGGTGGAAATGGGCACCTCTTTAGATTTTCAGAAGCACTTAAGCACTTTTGAACACCTAATTAGGTTCCAAAGAACTTAAAAAATAATCTAGCTCTGCATGATTTACCCAAGATCATCTTTGGGCTAAGTACAGACAGTCAAAAACCCTGAGGCTGAATTGATTCAGTCTTTCCAGGTTAGACTAAGCTGCAGAGATAAGCAAATGAACACACATGTACTTTTCATTCAGGAAATGCAGCCACATGCCTGCAGTGGCTCAAGCCAGAAGCCAGGGGGTGCTAGAGCATGCCTGCCAGCTACTACCAAAGGGGAGGCAAGAGAGAAACCCCTCCAGAACTTCCCCTCACGCCACCCCATTCCTGCTGAAGCAGAGGGGACATGGTCAGGCCCCAGCCCATGCTCTGCCTAGGGTGGGGGGTTAGAGGGGACAAGGGAAGATAATGGCATTGAATTCATAAACGCTTAAACAAGAATAGTTCTTTCTCTGAAAAACTATAAACTGAAGAACTATAAACACAGCATGGGCTATGTGTTAACTTACTCTTCCTGCTGCCCCCAAGGTCTCTGGGATTTGCAGTCCAGAATCAGAGCAACAGGACTCTACAGGGTTGCTCATCACTTCCTCTTCCTGCTTCCAGGTGCCTCTTGGACTTGTAGTCCCCAGTCACAGCCAGCAGGGCAGGGCAGGGCAGCTCTGTATTCAGGGGAAGGTGAGTTTAACATCCCTCCCTGGCCCTAGTCCTCAGCCTAGGGAGCAGAGGGGTGGGGCCAGCCCTGGTCTCTAGAGCAGACAGTACAGTCCAGGACTGAAAAGCATGCTGGGGGACTCTGATTTAACTTAAACTAGGAAGGGGTCTGGAACAGAAGTTTCAAAAATTGGTTTGACATAAATCAGTTAAGTCTGATACTACATTCATCCAGGTGTATCTTAAACCAGTTTCAGCCTTTTTCAAACTGGTTTATGTGCACTGAACTTCTTTTCTGTTACAGGTCTAAACCAGTTTCTGATCACTGAAACTGGTTTATGTGTAATTTCTATCCCTAGCCTTGATGACTATGACAAACCAGAGGATATGACAACTGAACATGGAGACTGTAGATATTGTCTTTCTGAGTAGACCTTTGAACCCTGTAATGCATCCTTTGAACCTCAGCAACTCACTCTATAAGATAGTCACATCATCAAAATTATTCTGAAGCTAAAGAAAAATTCATTTGTTCATAAAAAGTCATGCTCTAAAGATACTGGAGGTACTGTAAGGAATAAATAAGAAGGAAAGAAAACGTGTTTGGTTTGTGGGGTGGGGCAATAGTGGAAGAAAAAGAGGAAGCAACAGCTATGGGCTTTGCAGCATAGGCTTTGAAAGCCTTTCTGCGAGAGTGAAGCATATGGCATTATTTACTTTTAGCAGTTCATCTCCAGCAGTGACTGTACAATTGGTAAGCACCTTTGACTGGAAGAGCAGGCAGTGATGCTGCTGCTAACATGCAAAGTATTTCATTCAATAATGAATTTTTAGCAATCCCATTTAAGTCTCTCTTAGTGGCTCAGTAATAGATCAGATCTATAAACTGTTTATTAAGTCAGTTGAGATGTGAACTACTGGTTTGTTTGCTAAAAATACCACCAAAGGACACTGCTTCCAAAGTAAACAAATGGAGTTTTTATTCTGCCCAATATTCTTCTAAACAAAATTTATCTAACCCACAGTCCTGGCTGCAAATTGTCAGCATACTACATTTTCTTCCACTCTACCTGTAGGCTTGCTGACAGCCTCAATGGCTTTTCAAAGGTCTCTTTTGTCTTTCTGCTCAGCCGGATGGTCAAGGCAACCAAGGGTCCTCACACTTTTATATGTGCATCCCATTTAGGAAGTATGTGATATCTATCTTTTGTGCATGCACCTGAGAATGAATGCTGACACACTCTCACTCCGACACTCCTAACTACCAGCAAGCACATCAGGATCTTGTTGATTTTCCCAGTATGCTGCAATTTGCCACAGCCATATTCATTTGCCATACACAATCACAGAACAGGTGGCAGAAGAGTGAACCTGCCTGTTTTGGGTACTAATCCAAGGGGGGAGTTCTGCTAACAAAAGCACTCAGTGAGTTTGGATGATTTTTATTCTGCACCAGATGGTATGAAAGGCACTCTTGGTTGTATGTGGCTTCAGCAAATCTGTGTGTGCACACGAGTAAAAGATGGGGGGGCAGTGTTTATTTCTAATTTTGTTTTAATAAAATTACCTTTTTCAATTCTCTTTCACTTGTTTGGACATATACTATATTCAGTTCTGTGGGCCAGATTCTCGGCTGATATAAACTGGCATAGTTCCTCTGAATTCAACAAAGTAAAGTGGCAGAGACATTTTTGGCCCAAGGTCACTTCAGAAACCCCAGCTTTTAAACACGGCTATGGAATCTACCTTCCATGCAGAGCAAACAGGATGTCCCATTTTAAATCACTAACAAGGCACATCCTGTAAACTGCATTTTACTCAGCTGACCTGAGAGAGAAAACATGTTGGGACAGACTCTCAGGCATGATAAAGCTGCTTTGCTTCAAGTCACAGCTAAAACTCCCTCCAGACAGGAATCTTATGCTAACTCCATAACACCTGCTTCCCCTGCCTGTCCATAGAGGGACATAGCAAGGACAAGGAGGAAAAAAGAAGGTCGGGCAGAGTTGTGGGAAGATCGGAGCTAGAACAATTCAGAGCAGCCCTTAGCATTTAGCAGTTGCAGCCTCAGAAGTAGAGACCAGGATATCAGGTTAGAACTAACATTTCCCCACTTCCCATCTCTCCATTGAGGATAAGCTTGGCACAATTGACAATGTGGCTCTAATTTTATTTTATCAGTCAGGTAACATTATCTGGTTAAATAGACCAAAAACATATGAATACATGCAAACCTGACTGTTCCCGCACGGCATTGCGTTGGCAGTAGGCAGTGTGTTGTTTTTTCTCAAAATACTAGTTGTTCATTGACATCTACCTGCTGTCAAGTGGTTTCTAATGCAAAAGATGGAGGTGAAAGCTGAAACCCACTTAGGTTGCATGGACTGAGTAAACAGTGCACAAAATTTTGGGAACATCTGATGTTCTCAAACCTGCAAATTTGCTTTATTTGGTGTCTGTGACACCCCTTCTATTCATGTTAATTGCCATTCACAAGAATGTCTGCAGAAACCTCCTTTGACTGGATTCACAAGTGCAAATGCTAGAATCTTCTAGCTACAAAAAAGTTGGCTAGTCGGGGTGTGTGTGTGTTTATGTGCACATACCCACCCATCCTCACATATTTATATTACATATTTTACAAATTCAGTATAATAGTGTGGGTCAAAATGATCTATCATTAGAACCATAGAATCATAGAAAAGCAGGGATGGAAGCCCTATTAAAATCCCTGCCAGAAGCAGGAACATCCCTGTCAAAACCATCTTATACAAAACCATTGTCTAACCTGTTCATAAAAGTACACAGTCAATCCTCATGCAACCACAAGGCATAACACCCTAACCTGTCACAAGTAAAGCAGGGGGACAGCAGTAGCCAATACCCTGCTGCTACAAGAGGTGCTAAAATACGCTTGAGAGATCCAAGGAAAAGGTCCATGCCCTCCACCACAGAAAGAAGGACCCCTTGCACCCCGCCACAGTTTGTACCAATTTGACCATGGGGTAACATTAAAATTCCTTCCTTACCAAATATGGTGATCTGTCTAACCCTGAAAGGAGGGGCAAGGCCCTCGAGCCAGGAACCTCTGAGTTTGCGTCCCAGCAGGAGTATTGGCATATCCCAGTCAAAATCCTGCCTTGGGTGCAGTAAACCCCCAATGCTTTTGAAGAAGACATCGCCCCTCTCCCCCCTGCCCCCACCTTGACATATGCAGCAAAAGGAAGGGGAGGGGGGAAATCCTTCCTGGCTCCCTGTTCCTGATGCTACCTGCTCTCAGTCAGCCATCTACACATGCATTACTGTGCAGGAACTACTCTGCAGTTAATTTGCTACCTGCAGTTGCATTTGCATTTGCATTTGCATTAACTGCAGAGTAGACCAATTTACTGTGCAGTAAGCTTCTGCAGATTTAGACAGTGACACTTACTGAGCAGTAAATTGGTCTACTGCACAATAAAGCATCTTATGTAGATGCACCCCTTTATGGCAGTTATTTAAAGATTCCTATTATGTCCTCTTCTTTTCTGCAAGCTGAACATGCCTATTCCCTTCTGCCTGTCCTAGCCTGACTTGTCTTCCAAGCCCTTTATTATTTTTTTGCCTACCTCTGGACCCTCTCTAACTTCTCCATGTCCTTTTAAAAATGTGGAGCCTACAACCGTACTTTAAATGAGGCCTAACCAGGGCCAAGTAAGAGGCACTATCACCTCCCAGGTTTTGAACTTAATGCTTCTATTGATGCATTCCAGAACTGTATTTGCCTTTTGTGCATTAGTCCAACCATGATTCAAATCAGCTACATCCTGGAGACAAACCAAAAACTTAGAGTATATCAATGCAGGACCACTCCATCAACAAGCACATGCTTATTTAAACTTCAAACTCATGCTTGCTTCCGTGGCTGGAGGTATAGATTAAAGCCCAAATTATGCTTTAGGTCAGGCTGGAATTCACCCACTTAGCAGTGTGATTGCAGTAAGACTTCACTTTCATACAGTCTTTCATTGTCCAGTTCACGGCATATCTGCCCCCCTTCCCCAGAAGAATAAGTCCTCCTGAAGTTGATTAGGAGAGAATCACAGAATGTCTCAGCACAAGAAATCATGGGATACATTGGATATCCCCCCAGATATATATGAGTCAGTGCAGAAACATGTAGTCACAGCAATGCAGGCAGAATTTAGCTGTGTGGACTTTCATACACTGGCAAGGTTAACCCCAAGCTCTCGCACCCACCCCAGTCTTAGTCACTGGGCCTAATAAGGCAGCAGTCCCTAGAGATAATTCTTTGGAAAGTGTCTTCGATTTGTCTGGCTCAGGTGAAGTGTCACCACTGAAAAGCCATACTGGTATAGCTGCATTGGCCAGCATGTCAGGCTGCACTTCAGCAGACTACCTCATGACTTAGTGCTGTGTGTGGCTCTTGTAAGAATGTATCTGCAGTGCACTGGGGGAGGAAAGACATGTCTACAAGGAAATGCTTGTATTTTGCCAACTCAGTAAATTAAATTGCTGGGGGGAAGGCCCTCATCTTACTCTGGATGGTGAACTCTTCCAGCTGTTAATGTAAGTCACATTTTGGAAAAAAGCAAAAAAGAAAGAGGAGTCAGATGCAGGAGATGAGACGTGGTGGAAAGAATTTGAAACAGTGGCTTGCTGCCCTGAGAAGGCTGTGAAGTGCCTTCCTAAGAAGATCATGCAGGCTGCATGCAGATATGGAACAGTGGAGACAGCTGATACAAGCTTGGGTTTGGCTGACAATATCATCACAGTGCAAACACTGAGCAGATCCTCCCCTTTCCAAAGATAATCCAGCAGAGATGTATTCCTGAAAAATAAAGAACTTTCCACGAAGATTCTTCCACAGAGCAGTTCATTGGTCTTACCAGAATGTCCGTGTGTAGACATGTGGACAGAGGTACTGTTTCCCGGTCCACCTCACCTGTTGAGTAGGCCACAGGACCTATGCATGGGTCAAGGAATCAAAGCAAGTAAAGAGCCCCCTCCACAGCTGTCCTGGCAGTTAACAAGCTCACCTCTGCTTCCTGTAAGTTTTATATCTGCTGCTTCTGACAACATCTGTCCCTGTAAACATATTTACTGGAGTATTCTCAAGAAGTGAACACAAAAGGTGCACAAACAAAACTGGAACAAACTTGGTTACTCATCTGAGCCAATGTTTGCAGACCCATTTTTTCTTCCTTCCTTTTTCATCATTACCAAGGTCAACTGTGACTACTGGAGTCTCTGCCCTTTTTGGCACCATATAGCATAACAGGATATTCTGCATAGCCATATTAGGCCTAACACTTTTTGTTGTTAAGTCCCTCCTGGAAATCCTGAACTAGGCAATAGGAGTTGAGAGCCCTTCACAGGAGTCACTTGGCTTATTGCAGAGAAATGTTCCAGGAGGCTTGATTTAGCAACCATCACAGAATTAATGTGGAGGGGAGGGGGTGTTATTTTTTTTTCTTTTTTTACGTAATTCCCCTAACTTTTTAAAGAAACAGAGAAGGGAACAAAAATGACCACCAAATGTCATCCTTAAAATTATTCCAGCCATCTGCTAAAGCAATGTAGATGCACCCTTACAACTGAAACGCAAGAGATCTAAGTTATAACCTAACAAGGTTATAAGGTAAATATCCACATATGTCTTTACTAAATACTTTACTTTGACAAAGTAACTACTTGGGTGGATGAAGGGAATGCTGTAGGTATAGTCTATCTGGACTTTAGCAAGGCTTTTGACAAGGTCCCACATGACTGTCTCATAAACAAATTGGAGAAATGTAAGCTAGATAAAACTACTGTAAGGTGGATAGATAACTGGCTCAATAGCTGCAAGGAAAGGGTAATTATTAATGGGTCCATGTCAGAATGGTAGGAGGTTTTGAGCGGAATCTCACAGGGGTCTGTTCTGGTCCTGGTTCTATTCAACATGTTTATTAACTGGCATAGGAAGCTTCTCGAGCAAATTTGCAGACGACATGAAAGTGGGAGGGATTGCAAACACACTGGAGGATATGAATGCAATTCAGAAAGATCTTGACAGATTGGGAAGTTGGGCTAGAGCTAACAGGATAAAGTTCAATGCAGACAAATGCAAGGTGCTACACCTTGGGAGGAATAATCAAAAGACAAATATAAAATGGGGGTCACCTGCTTGGATGGCAGCTCTATGGAAAAGGACTTAGAGAGTCATGGTAGACCACAGACTCAGTATGAGTCTGCAGTGTGATGCAGCTGCATGAAAATTGAATATATTTTTCGGATGTATCAACAGAAGCATTACATGCAAAATATGGGAGGTAATAATGCATCTCTACTTGGCACTCTTTAAGCCTCAGCTGGTGTACTGTGTGCAATTCTGGGCTCCACATTTTAAAAAGGATGTGGAGAAATTAGACAGGGCCCAGGAGCAGGCAACAAAGATGATAAAGAGCTTGGAGAACAAGCCATGTGAGGAGAGGCTGAAGGAGTTAGGCATGCTCAGCTTGCAGAAAAGGAAAAGGCACTTAAGAAGGGATATGATATCAATCGTTAAATACTTGAAGAGCTACCATAAAGAAGAAGGAAAGCACCTTTTTTTCTCTTGCTGCAGAGAGGAGGACATGGACCAATGGCTTGAAGTTGCAGGAAAGTAAATTTAGATTGGCTATCCAGAAAAATGTCTTCACTGTTAGAATAGTGAGGTAGTAAAATAGACTGCCTGGGGAAGTTATGAACTCTCCATCACTAGAGGTGTTCAAGAAGAGGTTGGACAGCCACTGTTTGGGAATGATCTAGGTGTAGCTCTGCTTATGATCTACCATGGGTATTCTCCATGCTTCTGGGCTTTGCTGGTTGCCCCCTGCCCCCTCTTTTCCACTACATGTCAGGGCATTTTTAAGCCTTCCCAGAGGCCTTGAGTGCTGACTACAGCAAAAGCTGGGGAATGGCAGGAGGTTTTTGTCGCGGGCGGTGTGAGTAAAATGCCTTGGGCGAGAACGAGGAGGTAATAAAACAGAGGCGGAGTCCCTTGGCACTTAAAGCGTAATGCAAAAAGTTTTATTTTGTACTCATGTTGGTAGTGAGGCTCAATTCTCTTAAAGCTGTTACAGATACTGCAGTTATTCGCTCCCCTGGGAGAGATCATTCGTTCGGGATATGGAGGGGTCGCCCTGGGTTTTGGATATAGGTGGGTGTTCGCGAGACTGAGATGGAATTGGCCAGATTCCACCCTGCTCGTTTAGTCTCGGACTCCGGAGTGTTCTCTTCCGGATTCCTGGTTGTTGTATAAGACTGACACAATTGTCAGTATCCCCGTGAGCCAATTGGCTTCTATTGTTTTGTTTGTTCCCTTATATGGTGGTCTTTCCCTAGGGTTTGAGGTGGTGCTTAATAGCTATGGCGAAAGCGTGGTTGGTTACGCAATGGCTGCGGTTGCTTATCTGGGAGTGAACAGTGAGTACTTTTCAAAATGACAGCTGGTCACTCGGGAGCAAGCAAGCATTATACAACACACGCATTATACAACAGTTTTGAGTGGAGACCAAAGCCAGAAGTTCCTAGTTAGAGGGTTTTGCCTCTCTGCTCAGGGTCAGACCGATCACCTTATTTGGGGTTAGGAAGGAATTTTACCCAATGGTCAGACTGGTGTGGACTGGGGGGGGGGGGGGGGTTGCTTTTCTCTGTAGTGCGGGGCCTGGCCTTCTACCTGGGATCTCATAAGCTTTATAGAAGCAAAACATTGGCTGCCATGGTTCCCCTGCTTTACCTGTGGCAGGTTAGGCTGTTAGGTTTGTGTTGTGTCAGGGTTGATGGCAGTCTTCACCAGTTTAGATTATGGTTTGTATGGGATCGTTCAGGTAGGCATGATCTTGCCTCAGGCAGGGGATTGGACTAGATGACCTCTGGAGAGCCCTTCCAGCCCTACTTCTCTATAACTCTATGAACAGGTTTCCTGGCCAAAGTCTCAGTTCTGTTCTCTGAGTTAAGTCTTGGGGTTGAAGTACAAGTTTGTACAGCAAGCTGGCTTTCATGCTTGGCCCTGTATTTAGAAGTTAGTCTATCCTACAACTTGGCCCCTGTTATACAGCATCATCAAAATATAAACATTAATCTAAATCCCTGGTGATTCCTATGTTAGGCACCATGCATTGCTCTTAGCCAGCACAAAGGTTTGATTTCAGAATATTTTCACAGTCAGGCAAGAAGCAGAATCTCTAAACCTGAATCCACCTGAAAAATAATTTCCTTATTATGTAAAAGCTGATATTTGCCTATAATACTCCCTTCTGCAAATATCATCATTTTCTTATTCACAACATGGGTCCAAAAATAAGCCTGGTGAAACAGTCTCTAATAAGTCCCAAGGTCAGTAGCAACTTCTACCTGTTACAGAAAGCCTGTAGAAAATAAATGGCTCCTTAAGTGAAAGTGTTTCAATAGAAACAAAATAAATGCTCTGTCTCAGAAATGTCTCAACAATTTCTTTTGAGGGGAAGAAAAAAAAATTCCATGTCTGTAATATTTCAGCTGAAACCCTGTATGAAACCTGGCAATGCCAAAGTTTATCATTCCCAACACTCCTCCCCTTCCCTTCAGCCTGGAGTTTAAATAAGAGCCTTAGAGATGCTGCATGTTGTTTATTTCTTGCATGAGATTGCTGCCAAATGCTTTTCATGATTTGGCAAAGAGACCAGGGGTGGGGAGAGATTCTTTTTTAGTGAGAAATGTCTTCCTGAAAAGCTGAATCTTAGCCAGCATTTTAGTTGTGGGTGCCTCAGTTGTGCAAAGATCATCTGCATTACCTCCCAGCTCCCAACTGTACAATTGCATGAGCATGTGAGCATTCCATACAGACAACTATGTGCCTGCCTATTTTGCTCCTACATTTAATGTTGCACATGGAGAAGAGCTCAGTCAGAGGCATAACTGTGGGTAATAGCATGCAAAAATATTTTTCTTGCCACCCTTATCTGAAAACATCACCTTCAGTGAGTGTTTGTTTTCTGCTTTCATTTAATGCCATTTTTCCAGGTATTGAAAATAGTCATAGAGAATGCCTAAGCAGTCAGTAATCCTGGAAGTGGTGCAGGATTTGAGATATATTCAACTACACAACAGGGTTTCCTATTAGCTAGACTTAGGTGGCTCCATGCTGAGCATGTTGACTTTAGAGATCTATCTGCTCAGTATGCACACCAGCCTAAGGTGCCTACTTCACCCCATTCATGCAAAGCCTAGGTGCCTATCACAGGATTCTAGTTTCCATTATGGGGTAGGCTCCTAAAAGTTAATTATTTTGGTGCCTCACTTTTAGACAAGTAAACCTTTTTCTGGATTAATCCTAAATAGTGTTGTGAACAAAAAAAGTCTCTTCAGGAGATTACCTACTTAGCCACTTCCATTCTCAGCCACAACTTGGAAGATGATAATCATAGGATCATAGAAAAGTAGGACTGGAAGAGACCTCACAAGGTTATTTAGTCCAGCTCCTTGGTCAAGGCAGGATCATCCTTGACTGAACCATCCCAGCCAAGTATCTTAACAATTTCCAAGGATGAGATTCCACAGTTTCTCTAGGTAGCCAATGCTTGACCACATTTATAGTCAGAAATCCAATCTTCCTAATCCCCAACCTAAATTTCCTTTGCTGAAGCTCCTAGTCCTGTCTCCTATGGCCACAGAGGAAAGCCCCTTTCCATCCACTCTGTAATCACCTTTCAGGTATTTGAAGACTGTTATCAAATCCTCCTTCAGTCTTCTGTTCTCCATACTAAATATTGCTATTTTTTTCAGCTTTTTCTTTAAATCTAGTTCCCTTGCTTCAAATATTTTTTGTTGCTCTGTGCTGAATTCTCTCCATACTGTCCACATCCTTCTTGAAGTACAGGGCCCCAAACTGGACACAGTACACCAGATGAAGCCTCATCAGTGCTGAATAGAGTGGAAAAATCACTTCCCCTTGATTTGCAAGTGACACTGATTAATACAACCCAGTGTGCCGTTGGCTTTTTTTTTTTTTTTTTGCAAAAAGAGCAAGCACACATTTCATGATAATGATAGTGATAATTACATGGATCAGTTCATAGCAAGTTAAATGAAGAGTTCCAGACCTCAATAAGGGGTCATCAGTTCAGGTGAAAGTCAGCTTTTAGGTATAAACTCAAGATACTGCTCTTGGGAGGTGAAAGGGAGGGAGGGAAGGCAGATTCTGCTATGCTACCATTAAGTAGAATTTTCCTCCAAGAGTGGTCCTCTAAACTTATGTTAAGGGGTCAAATCTGATCCTTTTGATTCTTTTCTGTTTTCCAAATGAGTCCATTCCTCAGTAACCATAACTGGGTATTTCAACTGATGAATATGTCCATTTTATTAGTCCACAGTTTTCTAGTTATTACAAAAATTAGATTTTTGTACAAAAGCATTTGGGCATAAAGCTACCTTTCTAAGAATGGAAGGGAAGGCCAATTTCCCCAATATAAAAATAAAATTGGAAAAAGCAATTTTACCAAAGCCTCTGGTAGGACAGGAGACGTCCTTAGTAATCATAGTGTTTGAGCTTCCCATTGTGAAGACAGCAACGAAGGAAGATACATATGCAAATAAAGATGTCTTTTTGTGACAAAGAGACTAAAGGCATGCAATACATGGTTTTTATGAGTGATTAGTATTCTTTGTATACTTTCAAATACAGAAATTGATATTCATAAAAATGAATTATAATAAGGTTTACATCTTACTGTTATTTCATGCATTGCTAACACAAAGTATAGTATATAGGATACAGGGAAATATTATGGAAAATACTACAAGAACACCAGAGACAGATATGCATTTCTCGTATAGAAATATATAATAACAGCAGCTATAATAAGTTCAAAAAGCCTCAGGTAGTGAACGAATAACAATGAAATGCTCTGAAATTATTAAATCCACAAAGATATTAGTACAAGAATGATAATATGGTTTGAAGCTTTAGTTGGCTTGGAGCATCTCCTTCTAGGTCACTGGTTCAAGTAAGAGCCGGGTATATGCTATAGGAGGTTTTAAAAAAAATTTGTTTAATTTTTTTAATGAATTCACTTTGGTCATGTTTATTTCATGCTAATTTTGTAGCACTGTGGTTCTCAATGTTGTCAATACCTTTAGCCTACTGTAGCAGAAAACATCTAGCCACAGAGAAAGTAAAGGTGGAGGTGACTGTGAACTTGAAAACCAAATTGAAATGAACTAACTTTGTGGCAAGAAAATACAGGGAAATCATTTGTTTTAAATGAATGCTGTTAAGTAGTCAAGTCCAGCACTCAATTTATTTTGAGCATTTTCACCATAAGACTTGAATCTTAGAATGTCATTTATTCAGTTAAGGGGCTTTCATGTAATTTCATCTGTGTGTCCATTCAAAACTAGGCCACATAATCTGAATTTTATATCCCCCTCTCCCTGCTTAAAAAAAAAAAGTCTGTTTACAAACCAGCTGTAGATGAAGAACAATGTATTGGTCTTATTTGGATGGGGAAATAAATGATTTTGAATACCTATAACATAATTATGATTTGCTCCCAAATGATTGGTGATAGGAAAAACTGAAAAATATGTTATGCTGTAAAATCTTTTCCCAGCTTTCGTTGAAAAATGGTTCAGGTATGTAATACCTTGATTTGGCCATCTGGGCTGTGTCCAGATCAGGGGCAGCACTGGTGGGGGGGGAGGGGGCTAAGACACCCCAAAATTTGCCTTAGCACCCTTCATAGTCACCCCTTCTAGCACCACCTCTGTCCAAGCTCCCCGCCTCCCCACCCCCAGGCCATCACCGCCTCCCCTGCACAGCTGAGCCTGTCCTGCTTTTGCCCACAGCCCGCAGAGGTGCAGTGCTCCCAAATCGCTCCCCCCACCAGGCTCATCCGGCCCACAGGGCCTGTCACACCTTTGTCTGGGAAGGAAAGAAAAAAAGAAAGAAAGAAAAGCAGGCAGGCAGGCTGTGTGTAGATGAATGGATGGATGGAAGGGCTGTGTGGAGAGACAGACAGAAAGACAGATAGGTAAAAAGACAGCCCTTCCATATTAGCATAATACTAATTAGCATCCATCCATATTAGCATAATGTCAGCATGTCATGTGTCAATAGTTTGGAGGTCAACAACATGATAGAATGAAGTAGCAAAGTTGAGGTAGCTACATTTTTCCCCCAGATGTTTGCATTTCTTTTTTGTTATTATTGTTAATATTATTCATTGGTTTATTTTTTTCCTATTGATTTTCTGTGAATAAATATTACACTAGTGAGCTGCCGTAGTGGTTAAGTTAAGAATGGATCTGTCTGTGTACAGTATATATTTTTATTCTGCTTTTGCAGATAACATAGATAAAACACATGTTTAAGTGGGTATTGTTAAAAAAATAAACATGTATGTTTGGCCAAAAGATGTATAAAGCAGACCCCGAATTTTCTGTCTAGCCTACCTCACCTTCCCCCACCCTCCCACTGGGAAAAGTCTGACACCACCGCTGGTCCATATGGGCATAAATTTGTGTTGTTACTTTATGTTATAGCACATGCTCCTACACATGCACTTTGTTGCTGGATACTATATCCTACTTTCGGCAAACTGCCCTTGCCCATTCCTCCCAGGTCCCAGTGTGCTGGAGCAGCTGGGAAAAAATGGAGTGGAGAAGCTCTGGCTGGAAGCCAGAGCATCTCCCCAGAGGACCAAGCCTCTGTTTGTTCCAGTGTATGCTGTGGTAGAGTATGCCACACTGCTTTTTTGGGGGGGAGGGGGAATAAATTAATAATTTCAGCTCAGATTCTCATGGATAAGTATCTACTTAATGAAAAACAACGCTACAATCTGTACTTATTGGGAATCTAGCAGAGAAGCCAAGGAGAGGTGATAGAATGTATTTAAATATTTGCTTCCTACTTCACGCAGTTTTAAATAACACATTGCTAAAAATGTGGTCAGTGTTAATTCTGACTGGAGAAAGGAAATGTAGACAGGAAGGCAGGAAATACAGGAAATATAGGTAGAAGTCATCCTGCGGAACTGCAATATTTAAATATATATACAGCCCATAAAGGGTATTGCCAAATTGTGATGTAATAAATTCTTCCCTTTTCATGAGGCAACTAGTGTCCAATACAGTTTCAGATTTAAATATGTCCAGAATTATTACCAGACCTCATTCCACCACCTGCACCACGGATCCTTGCCCACCTAATTTCCTTTTAGAACGTCAGCTTTTACTGCCTGTCTTCCTCAGCACGGTTAAGTTATCACAGTGAGGGTGATGTTTCCAAGGCTGGAGAGAAAATGGTAGTGAAGCTGCTGTTAAAATGTATCTTGCTGGAGCCAGTGGCAATGGAAAATGAAGGACTAAAATCTAGCCATGTTTGGCCAAGATCCTGACCAAACATCCTGGCAGCGCAACTGTGGGGAATATTCAGCTAGCAATAATCTAGATTATAAAATTCTAGTCAGGATCTGAATGCAGAACCAGCAATGGAACCACCCTTCCCAAAATCACATGCAATCTGTTTACCATACTGGCTAAAGAAGTATTTTTATTTCTGGTGTTTTTATAGGACTATCTGCAGTATAGACATTTACTTTAAAAGCCATTACTTTTTACCAAAAAAGTTTGATTCTACAAAAATATAAATCCACCCACAGGCTATGGAATAACAATTTAACTGATTTGCCAGTCTTGAAAGAATCATTTTTCAGCATAATGGAAGATTTTATGATTGCCAAGATATCTTCTCAGTCTTTTTAGAGACTGGTTATTAACAAACAGATGACAACATAAGCAGTTCTTTTCAATAGCGGTATTATAGCTCACATGCTTACTAATCCTTGTAAAATAATCCAGTAACTTGAAGTTATCACAAAAATCTCTTGCACTGTCTTACATAGCTATACCATACACTTGCCCATATTATGTTAATGAATAAGTATATTTGTATGTGTGTGTTTATGCACAATTGTGCATATGTGAACACATAACCCCTCCTTCCCCTACCCCCAAACAGGTTCCAGTACATAAAGAACTACATTAAAGAACATTTTGGTTGCTAAATTAAAGGAAAGCTGAAGTTAAGATTGCATATCTGGTGGGCACCTGGGGAAAGAGTGGGGGCTAGAAATTTTCAAAGAAAAAAATTACAGTTTCTAGAAAATTTAAACTGGGACCAATTCAAATTTAAAGGGTCCAATTTGGAACAAAAATACATTTTGAAAATTTCACTAAAAGTTTCCTTTTTCTTCCATCATCTCTGCTCACAGACCTTGGGCATATGCCAGGTTCTGGGGGAGTATGTGATCAGTTAGGTTCAGGCTTTTCTACTAATTCCTTCCAGAAACATCACCTTCTTCTGCCCCATTCCCAGCAGTGTTCAAAGTTTCTCACTTCTGTCTCTCAGTTCCCCCCCACACTGCTCCTCATATTCTTCCCATATTCCTAACTCAAGAAATCCCAATCTCAATTTATCATCCATCTACTAAATTCCTCCCTCAGCATTAGCCATTTCCGTACCTCTCAAGTTCCTCATCGAGTTTGTCCTTTCCCCTCTCCTAGTATCTGGCTCCTGCACCAGTTTTTGTCTTAATCTCTCGCCCGGTCATTTTCCATTCAATTTTGTCTCTCCTCCCCACCTCCCTCCGCAATCAGTCCATATTCCCACTGGCTGTACATCCAAAGCTCTGTTTGTCTCTCCCCTACTCACCAACTTTTCTCCTACCCCCGTTACAAATAGTTACAATTTGGGAACATTAAAAAGTAAGTGTCTGTCTCATATTTGCAGAGCAACCTTAATAAATAGTGCTACCAGCCCTGACATGAAAAAAATATGTACAAATTTACAGTGATTAATTGTCTTGATTTTTTCACTTTATTTTTCCTGATCCTCTTCCTTACCATACATAATAAATGTTATTTATATACTAATAAACAACATTAAAATATTTTTGCAGAATTTGGTACAGTGGATAAGCGTTGTTAGAGATCTGTCATGGTTGAGGATGATCACTCCTATGGGTTAAGTAAAGGGTTGTAAATGAGTCTGTTGATGGCTAAGACCAATCCTACAGCCACACACTCTTTGGCAAATGCCACAGGTGGTGGTTAAAGGGAGAGTCAGACCACAGATTTCTCAGTTTTGTTCCCCTTCCTTCTGTTTCTGTAATTTTTCCACTTCCAGAGCAAGATGGTTTTCCTCAAAGTAAGATGTGCTTTCTCTCAGAAGGCATTAACATGTAGCCTTGTCCCGAGCTAGTTTTTCCCAATTTGTGGTGTCAATGCCACACTTTTTAATGTTTGCCTTGAGGGTGTCCTTGAAACGTTTCCTCTGGCCCCTGTGTGTCCTTTGTCCTTGGCTGAGTTGGGAGTATAGCAGTTCTTTTGGTATACATACATCAGACATGCACACACAATGCCCTGTCCACCACAACCAATACTGAATAATCAGTGCTTCCATATTGGTGGTATTAGCATCGGTGAGGAAACTGGCATTTGTGTGACGATCCTCCCACTTTACGCCAAGGATCTTTTGGAGGCAGCAGTGGTGATAGCACTCCAGGCTTTTCAGGTGGTCCCTGTAGGTCACCCAAGCTTCACAGCCATAGAGAAGAGTTGAGATTACCACTGCCTTCAGTGTTCCCTCTAAGATGTGTGGCATGTGTGGCCATGCCTGGCAGTGCGGCATGAGCGCGCCTGTGCAGCCATGCATACCACACAACTTAGAGGGAACATTGACCGTCTTATATAGTAGGAGCTTTGTTCAAGTCCCAGTGTCATGATCGTTGAAAACACAATGAAGGTACAACTGGCACATTGGATCCTATAGTTTCATAGTTGGCAGGGTCAGAAGGGACCTAAGCAGATCATCTAGTCTGACCCCCTACTGTGGGCAGGAAAAGATTATGGGGTCAAATGACCCCAGCTAGGTGGCTGTCTAGCCTCTTTTTGAGGACTCCAGGGTAGGGGAAAGCACCACTTCCCTTCAAAGTTGGTTCCAGCTCCTAGCCACCCTGACAGTGAAGTAGTGCCTCCTGATATCTAGCCTGAATCTACTCTCAGTCAACTTATGGCCATTGTTCCTTGTTACCTCTTGTAGTGCTCGGGGGAACAGGGACTCTCCCATTGCCTGCTGGTCCCCCTTGGCAAATTTATAGGTGGCCACCAGATCCCCTCTCAGCCTTCTTTTGTGGAGGCTGAACAGATTCAGGTCCCATAGCCTCTCTTTGTAGGGCCTGCCCTGCTGCCCCCTAATCATGCGAGTGGCCCTCCCCTGGACCCTCTCGATGCTGTCCACATCCCTCCTGAAGTGCGGCACCCAGAACTGGATGCAGTACTCCAACTGTGGCCTGACCAATGTCGCATAGAGGGGGAGGATCACCTCCTTGGACCTGCTTGTGATGAATCTATGGATGCATGACAAAGTGCAGTTAGCCTTCCTGACCGCGTCCCCACATTGGCAGCCCATGTTCATCTTGGAATCAATAATGATTCCAAGATCCTTCTCTGCCTCTGTGCTGACAAGAAGGGAGTTCCCCAGCCTGTAGGTATTCTGCTGGTACTTCCTCCCAAGGTGCAACACCTTGCAATTGTCCGTATTGAAATCCATCCTATTCTCATCCACCCACCTCTGTAACCTGTTGAGATCTAGTTGTAGCCTGTCCCTCGCTTCTAGTGTGCTCACTCTCCCCACATCTTAGTGTCATCTGCGAACTTGAACAAGGTGCTTTTCACCCCCTCGTCCAAATTGTCAATGAAGGTATTGAACAGTGTGGGCCTGAAGACCGAGCCCTGGGGAACCCCACCGCCCACATCTCTCCAGGTTGAAAATGATCTGTCCACCACCACTCTCTGGGTGCGGCCCTCCATCCAATTTGAGACCTATCTGACTGTGTAGGCATCAACACCACAGACACCTTATTTTTTTAATGAGGATGGGGTGAGAGACAGTGTCGAAGGTCTTCCTAAAATCCAGGAAGACTATGTCCACCGCGACACCTGTGTCCAAGGCTTTTGTGACCTGTGACCTATACTAAATCTCCTCATTGATGTTGGCTGCCTTTCAGAGATGGCTGCTGAGGTATGCAAAGTTTTCAACATTCTCCAGTTCCTGTCCATCAATGAGGATTTTTGCCATGGGGTTGGTTGCCCTGGAGCAGGCTGGTGAAGCATGTTGTTTTTCTGATGTTAAGGATCAGGCCCAGGCACTGGTATTCAAACTCTACTTCAGCATGGGAGGTGAAATCTTGACTCCATTAAAAAGCCACTGACTTCAGCTGAGCCATGATTAGGCGGCCATGATTAGGCTCAAATAAGGTTGGACCTGAACTTGCCTCAGTCAGATCCAAGAGCATATCCTCAGTCCCTGGTGTTAGATGGTGTTTCTTTTGTCATCATCAGATTTGTAAGTAGTAATTCTCATGGGTCACTTTTGGTTCTGATGCATTCTTCAGTGGACACATATTGCTTCTGAGAGTTATTGTTTGTTGCCATTGCTATACCAGAAAAAGCAAGTTGTATGTTTTTCAATTAGCTGAAACTGAAAGGGATTTGGGGTATTTAAGCATCTTTATTCAGGGTTGAATCCAGGAGATGGGTACAGTGGTACAGTTGCACCCTGCACCCTTTCATTCCTGGTCACCCAAAGTTTAAAACCAATGGCCAGGCAGTGGCAGTAGCATTTATATTCAGGCAACAATGAGGGAGCCAATTGACTTCATGGCTCATTATAATCTACCTGACTCCTTCTAAATTCATCATTCCACAGGTATTAAAAATCTTCTCCCCTTTGTAATGATATTTAATGGTTCCACTAATCAAGGTATTGTTTCTTCTGCAATTATGTTGTCTGTTAGTTGCTCCTGGTAATGTAGCTCCTATTTCACAGTCCTGAAGACTATTTTTAAGTCTAGCTAGAAACATTAACTCAGGCGTGCAAATAACCTTAAGTGAAGAATTTGGATGCACTGTCAAGATGCTCAAGAAGAGAGCATCTTAACAGAGACCTGCAGGGTGCTAAAGGTCTTCCTGGAGAACATGATCCATGACATAATCACCTACATGGAGCACACCAAGCACAAGACCATGACCACCATGGATGAGGTTGTGGCAGGACAGTAGGGGGCACTACTATGCTGAGCCACCAACCTTACTGTGCCATGCCCAAAACCACGCTTCAGGTGTCTCCCCTGCGGTGCCTACATCTGGCTAACTCCTTTCCTGGAGCACACCCATGAGCCTGGGGTAATCGCTGCCACCACCCAAGCTCTGGTCTCTGTTAGCACTCTGTGCAGCCCAAGTTACACAGACCCTGCAGACCTTTGGGGTGCTTAGCCCACTGTGGTATTCTGTGGTGCTTCTTTTAGCCTGAAGCATTCAAAAGTAGCCTCCTGTACTGGAGGAAAGTAAAAAGCCATGCCCACCTTAGCTAGCTGAGCAAAGGGAGCTATAAGGGCTTGTCTCTTTCCCTCTCCCCTCAAAAATACACAGCCAGGCATGCTGCAACAGACAGCTTTTTTATTGATCAGACATGCGGAGAAAGAGGAAGGGGTACAGGACAGATAAATCTTAAAAGAAAAGGCCCTGAGCAAAACAGAATTTTTTGCTGAGCCTTTCATCAAGTATTGAGTTCAGTGGCCCTTTTGATACACATCTAAATTAGATCTAACTTTCTGACTAGTCTTCAGGCATATTCAGTGATTCATGCAGATGGCAGCCTGAGGTCCCTGCTTGAGTCTGGTCCAGGATGCCTGCCAGAGGAAGAGAGCCCCCAGACCAGGTGGCCTGACCCTTAAAAACTTTTTTTTACCTCATCACTTTGTTCCAACTAGAAAGAGGCATTATTTGAACCCTGCTGATGCATTCCAATCATTTCAAAAGTGGTCAGCAACCCCTGATGAAGTGACCAGAGCCACCAAACTGGTTCCACAGGTTCTTTGGAGGGAAACTTAAGACAAAGGGTCTGGACACAAGAAGGGGGGATGGGAGGGGAGTCCTCTCTGGTCCCAGGGGAAGCAAACTATACAGCACAAACAAGATACACAGCAAAATAAATCCAGAAACACTTGACCACACACAACCCCAAGTGCATGTGGGTGTTACATTCACCCCCCAGCCCGAAATGTCCCAGTTCAGGGACAGACAGATGGAGATTTCTAACCAGTGGTCTACAAGCTGAAGCACCAGAGCCACACCCTCAATAGATTTGGAGGTTTTCCAAAGATGGGAAACTCACCCCCCCTCTGTCACAGTGGCAGAGAGTAGATGCTAAAATGTAGAATGAACTGGTTATGACCAGGGGGAGGTGGGGGGGGGGGGAGGCGGTTTGTTACTGTTCTTCTCTCACTTACAGCCTCCAGCATTTAAGGTCTACAAAGTTCTGATTCAGAGGCTCTACTCCTAACTCTCATGCTCAATAGCTACTGATGCCCCTTTTCTCCAAGAATTTACCCAGTCCATTTCTGAATCTGGATAAACTGCCAGCTTTCACAACTTCCTTCCTTCTTTGTGCCCTCTTGTGACAAGGTATTTAGCAGAATTCACAGATTTGTTCAAAACTGGCAGGGTCATGCTGTGACTGCTTCTGTTATAGCTTTGAACTTGCAAACTCTGGGCTGTCAACTGTGTACCTTAGCACCAACCCCAGCCCAGCCTTGTCCTGCCCTGCCCTGCCCTCAGTTTCCATGTTTGGTGACAATGAGTATCACACTTTCATAACATGCTATGTGAAAAAGAACTTGTTTTGTGAGTTTTAAATTTACTACCTACTACTTTCATTTTGTGACCCATAGTTCTTGTTTTGAGAGAGAGAAAATAATAAATTCCTATTTATTTTCTCTTCATCATTTAGTACTTTGTAAACAATTATAATTTCCCCCCACACGCCTCAATTTTCTAAACTGAATAGGCATAGTCTCCTTAGTCTCTCTACATATGGAAGTCCCTCCATACCACTACTCATCCTCGTTGCCTTTCTCTATACATTCTCTCATTCTTCTATATCCTTTTTGAGGGGTAGGGATGAGAACTAGGCATAGTATTCAAGGTGTGGATACACCAAGGATTTATAAAGTGACATAATGATACTTTCCATTTTGCTTACAATTCCATTCTTAATAATCCCTAGAATTGTGCTTGCTTTTTTAAGGCTGGTGAGCACTGAGCTGATATTTTTAGCAAATGCCCCACAATGATTTCCAGATCTCTTTCCTGTGTGGTAAAAGCTAATGTAAAGACCATCATATTGTAGGTATAGTTTGGGTTATTTTTGCCCAGGATCATCACTTTATACTTAATTACTCTGAATTGTATCCTCCATTTTGTTGCCCATTTGCTCAATTGTGCCAGATACTTCTATAGTTCCTCACAGTCCATCTTGGTCTTTATCATTTAAAAAAAATGTTGTTTGATTTGCAAATTTGGCCACCTTGCTGCTCACCCTCTTTTCTAGATCATTTATAAATACGTTAAACAGCACTGATATCAACACAGATTCCTGGGGGACTCTACCATTTACTTCTTTCCATCCTGAAAACTGACCGTGTGCGCTCACTCTTTGCTTTCTATCTGTGAGACAATTTTTAATCCATGAGTCGACATTCCCTGTAGTTCCATGACTACCTAATTTAGTTAAAAGCCTCTGATGGGGGACCTTGTCAAAGGCTTTTTTGAAGCCCAAATATACTATGTCAACCGCATCTCCTTGATCCACCTGCTTACTGACAGCCTCAAAGAACTCTGGCAGATTGGCGAGGCATGATTTCCCTTTAAAAAAGCCATGTTGATTCTTCCCCAGCAAGTCATGTTCATACATGTGCTGAACAATTTTTTTTTTATTATTGTTTCTATTAGTTTTCTAGGAACATAAGTTAGACTCTCTGGCCTGTAGTTCCCTGAGTCCAGAGGATTCTTTAAATATAGGAGTCACATTGGCAACCCTCCTGTCCTCTGATACCGAGGCTGTTTTTAGTGATAGGTTGCCTACTACAGTTAGGATTTGAGCAGTTTTTGATCTGAGCTCTGTCAGGACCCTAGGGTGAATGTCATCGCATCCTGGTGATGTGTTACTGTTTAGTCTGTCAATTTCCTCTATTGAAACCTCCATTTGGGATAGCTCTATTGACGTGTCCCTAGAGAGGAGTGGATTTGGTAAGGGAATCTCCCTAATATCTTCCACCGTGAAGACAAATATAAAGAAAGCATTTAGTTTTTCAGCAATGACCCTGAAATCCTTTAGCACCCTTTTTACACTCTGATCATCCAAAGGCCCAAGTGACTCCCTGGCAGGTCTTCAGTTTCTAATATTTTTAAAGAAATTGTTATAATTACCATTTGTGTCTCTAGCAAGTTTCTCCTGAAATTCTTTTAGCTTGTGTTATAGTTTTATATTTGATTTGCCAGTGTTTATGCGTTTTTATGGTAACATGTTTATAATTAAGAACCGCATCTAGAAGCAATCCATCTTTCTATTTTCCAAGTTGTACCAAAGTTTGAGTAATCAAGTTTAATATTTTAATCTTACTTTGCAAAGACCCATTTAATTGGAGTTCCTAGTATATTGTTCATGTATTAATACTTTCTACCTTGCCATTGTAGAACAGATATTTTGATTCAAGGGGACAGATCAGGGGGAATTTTTTCAAAAACACCTACTGAGTAGTTGAAATCAGAGGTTCTCAAACTGTGGTCTGTAAACCACCACAGGTCTGTGAGCTCCATTCAGGTGGTCTGCAGAAAGGTTGTGGAACAATCAAGAATATCTGTACTTGTAAGGTAAGACTACTGATATTAAAATATTAGTTGTGAGCTCTGAATTGTAGAACAAAAAAAGGTTTATTAAGTGGTCTACCGGGGCCCTCAACAATTTAAAAATGTCCATGAAAAAAAATGTTTGAGAACCACTGGTCTAAATGTCTTTGAGAACCATTAGGACTTAGAGTCTTAAGCATGCAAGTCGCTTTTGAAAATAGAACTTAGGTGCTTTTGAAAATTTCTCCCATCTCTATTCCTCTGCAATCCCAGGACCTGAATACTCTCTCTCTCTCTCTCTTTCTCTGGAGTTAAGGAGCATTTCAGATTCAGGGCCAAATCGTATTTGGTTATAAAGGCATGAACAGAAGACTTAGGTAGAGCTCACCCAAACCTCTGACTTCCTGGCTGAGTGCTGCCTAGGGAAGAATCTGGATTTCATCCAGTTAGGTACTTACCTTCAGAAGCAAGACTTGGTCTAGCAACTCACAAGTGGACAGAGAAACCAATTATTCGGGCAAGTCAGGTACTTAAGCTCCTGACATAGTAGGAGTACAGACACACCCATGCTTAGTTTTCTTATGGGCTACCTCTGGACACGTCCACATTTTCTGAATTCTCTGGATGCACCTACCTCTCCCAATTCTCTGGGCATTTAAACTTGATCAAATTGGATCACTCCACAGCGGAAGCTCAACCTCCTTATTCACTGGGGATCTTCAATGTCTAAATCCAGCTAAATTAAGTCATTTCCTTGGGATGAGTTGCCTAAAGTCAGGCTTTAAAATTCCAAAATATTGATACCTCCAAGACCAAACCTAACTTTGTCCTGAGACCCCAATCCCACAAATAGAGCCTTGCAAGTATGGATCAGCCTGCAGGATAAGATCCTCTTTCAAAAGTAGAATAGTAGACAAGTAATAATTTTAACACATGAAAAAATGGAGGCCTTGGGGATTAAAGATGTTTTTACCCAGAACCTATTGGAGGTTCAGTTATTTAGAGAAATGTTTCAGGTCATGTTTCAATGATACTGTATGTACAGCAGCTTGAAATCTACGGGAGATGGCAAATTTAAAAGCATAGTCTGAGATTTTATTACTTTTCATCTTAGAAAGATATATTTAAGCCATCTTTAAAAACAAAAAAAAGTGAACAGAGCCACTTCTCGATGTGGCCTCTTTCCCATCACATTCAGAGCCCGATAGGCAAACCATTGTGTAGGAGCAAAGGGCTCAAAATTTGACTTCAGCTGCTTATCTAAGAATTCCTGGTATAAAGCCAGGGGAGCCAGCTTCTACCCCACCCACTTCAACATAGCACATGTGCTGTGTGAAGAATGGGTGTATGTTGAGGGCACAGCTGCTCTCTTTTATGCTGGGGCCAAAGCAGCTGCAGTTTGTGAAGGGGGGGGGGGGAGGGAGGGAGAGAGGGAAGGGGGTGTGCTTGAAAGCTATTGCTGATCAGATCTGTCCCATAATTAGTTAACAGCCCTGGAAAAGATGGTGGTAGGAGCAAGAATAAAACATTATAGAGAATGGGTACAATACGGGATTCATACCTTTGGCCAAACGTTGGCAAGAAGCCACAGTCCTACACTGCATGAGCATGCAGCAGTCCCGTTATGAGAGATGCGATGAGAGTTCTATAGTTGTAGCACTAAAGTGATTTAGGCAGGTATCTATGCCTAAAATATATTTTTAAAATGTCTGAAGGTGTGATGATACAGTTAACGTGACTGCACTGTGACGCGGATGTGAAAGGAACATTGAAAACTCCTCTCAGTTCTGTAGGTCCCCTGTGTCTTATAGTTAGGAGGAAATGTTCTGGCATTATGTCAATGCCCCTCACTGAAAAATGAGAAGTAAAATAAAATTAGTTTCATCTCAGTCCAATGCAACTTTCACAGCTATTAAATTAACACCTCACCATTTCCATCTTCCAGATAAAAGACTGAGTTTAGGATTTTGGTTATAGTCAAACTGTAAAAACTGTTTAAAATTTAATTAAACCAGTTCTGAATTCTGTGCACATACAAGTAGTTTTAAACTGTTATTACACTGATATAGTTTAACTTGATTAGGAACCAAGTTAAAGTAAACTGATATAAGTAAAATTCTGGCCATGCATGCTTTTACTGGAATAGTTTTAAAACATTACACCTTTAGTTAAACCAGTACAATTTTCAAAACAAGATCTAGTGCAACAGTTTCTGTATTGTAGACTGTAGGCACCAAAGTAGCAGCAACAGGTCTTCTTCTCTTGTACTTGTACAAGTACCCCAGTAGCCAGAAGATATTAATTAGCAATGTCCAGAAAATGGGTTCTTTTTTTAATCATGGAAAATTTGAAAGCAAGAAAATTAACATTCTTTTTATTTAGATTTTCCCATAGAAAAAGTAAAACTAGAACTGAAAATATTTTTCCTGCCCCCCTTCCCCTCTAGGTAAGGCAATTGTCAGGATTCTAGTTTTCTACTAGAAAAAAAAAATTAAACCAGATTGAAATTAACAGACACTAAAATTCCTAGAAATAGGTTTAGCAGAAACCATTAAAAAAAATTTTTGTTTTTAATTGAAAAAAGCAGTACTCAAAAAAATAGTTAAGGATTCATTATGGTATTGTTCCATTAGTGGACGTGTTTCTTAAACAACCCAGACCTGTTTTCTTAGCTTCGGCTTAGAAAAGAAATCCCAACTATGTGTCTGTATTCTAATATTATAAAAGCCGAAGACTGTCTGTCTGTCCATAACGCTTTATTTGTGCTCTGATTGGCTGACAAACAGCCAATCAAAGTGGAAACGAGCATTCAAACTGTGCGGGCCGGGGGCAATCCGGGCCCGTCTTTGCGCACGTGGGCTGTGGCCAGCAGCCCAGGCACGCGGGGTCGGAGAAGACTGCGGCGAGCCAGAATTAGTCACGGACGCGTAGTGGTTGATTTAAAGATTGTTTACTTACACCAAAGGTGGTTGTGGTGTAGGCTGGACAGTTTTCCAGGTACAGCTCTGCTTAAATCCTCGTTAGAGGACTACGACAAATTCGTTCTTTTCCCTGGAGTTGTTGAAGCTCCGCGGGTTCGGTAGTTTCTCGTACAGGAAGGGATACGCCTAGGAATTTATCAGCGACGGGGAGAGGCTAGAGGCTGTTCAGGCCTCTATTGCTTTTTATGAAATGCGTTGGGTCCGTAAGGATCTGCAGCGCTTAGAGATCTTCACGCGAGGCGAAGGTTTTCTCTCTCTCTCTCCTGGTGTTCGTGGAGTCCTCCAACTTGGGCGGAAACCACTCAAGCTCTTTATACGGCTAGCAAGCCAATCGCTAGCTGTCACGTGTGCATATATTACAATCGGCCAATAATGTGGCACGAATCCTCATACAAATGGCGGGAGCTCCTTGCACCGTGCATTTCTTAGATGCAAAAGAAATGCACCATGCAAAGAAAGCTTCAAATTGGCGGGAAATTCTCCGTTGCACCGGGGTTCTCTTCTGCACCAGAAAACTCCACCGTGCAAAGAAGCTGCAATTTAGCGGGAAAAATAATTTAGCAGTGCCGAAGCACACACAAACAAAAAATCACAGCTTTGGGTTGTGACATCCCCCCTTGCTGAAAGCATAGCTAAATTATGCTATACACTTATCATTCTAGAACTTTGTTGTGAGTCGTCAAACGAACAGATAAGCAAACAAACAAATAAACAAACATAAGATTCGCTGTCCTGGGATTGAGTTACATAATAATCAAGAAACAATAATTAACACAAACACATAATCTGATTCATAACAAAACTACATGATCAGGGCTTCAGTGGGCGTCATGGCGAAGTCGTACGTCAGGCCCTCACTTCTTTCGGTGATGTCATCCCTCTCAGGGCTTCTCTTCGCCACGCACTCTGAATCTCGGATCTGTAAACAGAAACTCTCAAAAAATAGATTAACGATCTTATTCAACAGATTTACAAAATTTTCATGGCTCAATTGGATGAAATCGTTGAGGATCCATCACCTGGTTCCTCTAAATAATGGAAACCTAACTCATAGGCCAATTGCCATTGACCTGCGTCCCCTAAAATCCAAAGCTGTCGCTTGTTGAGTCCAGAACGCTGTAGGAGAAATCCAAACATGTATCGCTCCTCTAGGGTTCTCGGTGGCAGTGGTGGAAGATCGGATTCACGACGTCTGGTGCCTTGAAGTCCGGTCGGGTGTCGACAGTCCCGATCAAGAGATAATCTTGGCTCCATCAGGATACGCAGTCGTGACAACTGACAAAGGAGATTATAGTTAGTCATGTTTAAACTGCATGGCCATGAGTTCTAGCCATGAGACTATAGCTTCATCAGACTCCATTTCAGATTCTTTGTATAGCTGTTGTAACTCTGTCCAAGCACGAATGCGACTGGTGACGACATCTCGCTCATCATTTGCTTGGTTGACCATGGCTCTAGGGCAAGCTGCGCTTTCAGGAGTTGATGTTGTTATAGGCTGAACTGCTGCCGTGGGAGTCACTGCTGCTGTTGCTGCTTCAGGCAGGAGGGGCGGATGCACTCCTCCGCTTGACTCTCTCCTTCGTCGGCAGGAAGGCATGGTCGGTAGCGGCGTCGCTGCATCGCTAGGAGGGGTTGCTGGAGACGACGCTGTGTCGATGGGCAGGGTCGCCGACCGAACTCTCGCGGGTTCCTCCGAAGCTCCACCCTTCTTTTCTGGCTCTTCCATGCAGTCTCCCTCTTGCTCAGCGCCATCTTGGGCTGGCGTTTCAGGCTCCTTTCTCTCAGCCGCTTCTTTGACCGCTCGAATAGCCATCTGCAGCTGGTTCTTTAAACTTAAATTCTTGTACATTAAATTAGTAATTGTACGAAAAGTTACACTTAACTCTCCCCCCTTGTCGTACCGCGGAGCCACCCTCTCATCTGCGGCGCGTTCCTCCGTCTCCAGATCTTCGCAGAGCTTGGATGGAAGCTCGCGACCCCTTAATCTAGCTGCCATGAGGGGAGGAAACCGGCCGATTGGCACCAGTTCTTCACTCTCCCGAGCATATCGTAGGCATCAGGCACATTCCCGGGTGAAGGTCGGGTTCGCTTCGCCCGCTGGGTTGGGTCCGGCGAGGGACACAGTATCGAGGGGCCTGAACAGGACCCGCTCGTCCCTCATTATACACCCGAACGCCGCGGGGAGCAAATACACTTCCCTCTCTCTCGGGGCTCTGTCTTCGGAGACTCCCTCTTCTCCCTTTAGCGACAGACGTCCATTTACAAAGCTTTCACCCGTTCCACCCGCCTGATGGTAAGCGATATGCACCTCCGGTTCTTCAAAGCTTTTCACTTGGCGTTGGTTGTCGTGCCAAGGGCAGTTCTTAACCAATTCTAGCTCTAACGTGTCTCCTCCTGATCCCATCCACATTGCCATGTGTGGGCCGGGGGCAATCCGGGCCCGTCTTTGCGCACATGGGCTGTGGCCAGCAGCCCGGGCACGCGGGGTTGGAGAAGACCGCGGTGAGCCAGAATTAGTCATGGACGCGTAGTGGTTGATTTAAAGATTGTTTACTTACACCAAAGGTGGTCGTGGTGTAGGCTGGACAGTTTTCCATGTACAGCTCCGCTTAAATCCTCGTTAGAGGACTATGACAAATTCGTTCTTTTCCCTGGAGTTGTTGAAGCTCCGCGGGTTCGGTAGTTTCTCGTACAGGAAGGGATACGCCTAGGAATTTATCAGCGACGGGGAGAGGCTAGAGGCTGTTCAGGCCTCTATTGCTTTTTATGAAATGCGTTGGGTCCGTAAGGATCTGCAGCGCTTAGAGATCTTCACGCGAGGCGAAGGTTTTCTCTCTCTCTCTCCTGGTGTTCGTGGAGTTCTCCAACTTGGGCGGAAACCACTCAAGCTCTTTATACGGCTAGCAAGCCAATCGCTAGCTGTCACGTGTGCATATATTACAATCGGCCAATAATGTGGCATGAATCCTCATACAAATGGCGGGAACTCCTTGCACCGTGCATTTCTTAGATGCAAAAGAAATGCACCATGCAAAGAAAGCTTCAAATTGGCGGGAAATTCTCCGTTGAACTGGGGTTCTCTTCTGCAGCAGAAAACTCCACCGTGCAAAGAAGCTGCAATTTAGCGGGAAAAATAATTTAGCAGTGCTGAAGCACACACAAACAAAAAATCACAACTTTGGGTTGTGACACAAACAGGAGCTGGTGGCAGTGGAGCACTGCTATCATGATGGGGACACAGGAGACGGAGGTGGGGGGGGTGAGGCCAGCACAGCTGGCCTTGTGTCCCCCCCATTCCCTGGAGGTGTGGGCAATAGAGTGGATGGAACGGGGTAGGGGGTGAGGCCGGCAGCACTCACCTCACCTCCCATGCCCTGTTCCCTGCAAGTGGCAACAATGGAGCGGGGGGGAGGGACAAGAAGTCAAGGGCCACCTCCTCTTGCCCCTGCCCTTACTCTTGCAGGTGACAGCAGTGGTGGCGCAGGGGGCAGCAGGGTCAGGACACCATGGGGGGGATGAGGTCACCGGCTCTGGCCTTAGGCCACTCTTCCCCGCTTCTGTCATCACCACCTGCAGGGCCAAGGTGGTGGTGGTGGGGGGAGGAGCGGGACTGATGTGGGCTGGGGGAATAGCGGGACAGCCACAGCAGTGGCGCTGGTGGTGAGGGGAGGGAAGGGGAGGAATGGGCCTGGGTCTGATTCAGGCTGGGAGGAGAACCCCTACTCCCTGTTGGCTCCGAGCTCTCTCCTCCCATTTCCCCGCCACTGCCAGGTCGGTCTGGGCCTTCTGCTCCCCCTCCCACAGCAGCCCAGCTTCTCCCCACCCTTGGGCCCGGTCCTCCCCCACATTGGACCCGGGCCCACTCCTCCCCTCCCCCCACCGCTGTGGTGGGGAGCAGGGGAGCCTGGACCCCAAGCAGCAGGAGGTAAAGGGGGAGCAGGCCCAGATGGAGTGGGCATGGGGCTCCATCCCGCATGCTCCCTCCTACCCCCCATCATTCCTGATGGGCAATTGGCTAGTTCATAATAGAATAGGTTTTTCAACCTTTTTCTGTCAAAGTCCTATTGATTAAAAATGACATTACAATTTCCAGGAATATCATCTCCTTTCCTGACAAAAATAGGTGTTTTGGTGAAAAGTCCAATTTTTTTTATTTTTGTGTGAGACCTTAAGCAAAAGTCTGATTTCTGTTAGCTGAAAAATTTGTTGGAAATGTGTCTTCATTGTATTAAAGGAATTCTAATTTTTGTGCTTGATAATTCCTCTCTCTGCTTTGGACTAGGCTCTCTACATAGCCCTCATGGTATGGTGATCATAGGATTTCCAGTATGCAACCTGGCAGTTCAAAAGCAGGACCATATTGCATCATAGGGCATATGCAGATGAAACGGGGTCCCTAAATTGAAGCGGTGTGTTTTTAAAAACACCACTTAAATTTAGGGTGAAGTAAACCCCTGTGTATCGTACATCCATGTCTTACCTGCCTCTCTAGCAGCCAGGAGGGTAGGGCAATCTGCCGGTGGGCAGAGTGGTCCCTGGGCTGCAGGGGGAGGGGTTGGTGGTCCCCTCCGCAGCAGCAACAGGCTCCCCCCGAGGCTGCACCTGCCTAAAGGCACCTGGCTTAGGCAGTCCCAGGGGGCACCGCAGCCATGGAGAGAAGGACCAGATCCCTGCACAGCTCATGCAGGCAGGCAGGCTTCAGGAGGGAAAAAGAAAAAGATCAGGCTCGCTGCTTTTTTTTTTTTTCTTCAGTGGAGCCTGCCTTCCCAGGTTGCTGCCAGGCTGCCTGCACAGTGCCTGAGCCACAGAGCCCAGTGCTTTGCTCCACAACTATAGGGCAGCAAACTAAAACTCCTCAGAGGTGTTTTAGTTTGCTGCACCACAAAGTCTTTTAAGGCGCATTACGCTGCCGAATGTGCTACTGTGGCTGGAATTAATGTGCAATACACCGCTGCCACGTGCAAACACCAACACCATTAAAGCAGGGCAAAAGCATTTAACCCATTTTAAGGTGTCATGCACACATGTCCCTTGTTTCATGTACACATGCCCGCATAGTCAGCCAGGGCAGAAGAAAAAGAGGGCATGAAGTATCAGAGGCATTTCCTAATGGAAACATTTGGATTTTTATATTTGCTATAAACATTTTCCTTGGAAAATTATGATGAAATGATTTTTTTTTCACCTTCCCTATTTCCACAGAAAAATATTCAGATTTTCAGTCAGCCATCCTCATTTACCATTTTTTAGATAGATCAAAACAAACATAACTGGAATATTAGAATTCTAGGTAGCACAGTAATTTAGAATCTGAGTTACATGTCTATCAGTGAGTTATTTAGGCAAAAAACTTGTCTTTAACTTCAATCTGCATTTCAATAAATGAATATCTGAATTAGGTCAGAGAAGAGTATGTTTAGATCTAGGTTAATGCAATTAATAAACTAAATTATTTAAGTATTTTATGAGCACTTCAAGAACATTAACATATTGGTAATGTATCATGCACATAAACCTTGTAAAAGGTTAGTTTATATTAAGCAGGCCAAAAATGGATGCATTTTCATAGACAGTTTTGAATACTGATTTTTTTAACCTTTTACAGAACTTACCTAAACACAGGAAAGTTTTAAATGAAAACCTGGGCAATTGGTTACATTTTTAAATTTCTAATTTTTAAATAATTTTCAGAGCTTTAAAGCATACGTCATAGATTTTTGTTACTGTGGGCTATAACACAATCCATTGGGATTCATTTCTGGGTGAAGTGAAATTTTGTTTTTAAGTTATTAGGTATTTACTACTCTACTGTTGAAATACTTCTATAATCTTCACTGATGATAATAGATGGCTATCTGGAAAAAGGATTCTTAGTGAGTGATACACAATCAAAGACTTTGCTAAAGTAAATATTTAAAAAAATAGAGAATTGCATAGATGGAATTTTAAAAATTGTAAGTCACACATTTAAATAGAGGGGAAAGAAGAATGTTAAAGAACTGATTCCCAAAATAGAAAGTAGTTACAGGAGAACAAGCATTATATACAAGAAAGTTTGACTTTCTGCCTCCTGTTCATCATTCTTTCATTCTTCCAAAGCAACATTTTCAGAGTACAGCTGAAGCAGGCTTTAGGTAGAGCACAGACCTAGGTCTGACCTTTGCACATAGGGGCAAATCAGCAACACTGCAACAGCACAAAGCACAGTTCTCTCAAACATCACTACATCCTCTCTTTGAAGCAGGGGTACACTGGATCTCCTAGCTGACACTACTGGGGAATTATGGTGCATATGTTCTTTGAAAATGAGGAGTTGGACCCTCAGTACACATAAATGAATGCAGTGTCTTTGTCTTCACTGCAGAGATCTGCCAACCTAGACTTATTGAGGATCCGGCTAATGTTGCATCCGCCTTGTGACAAAAATGTCTGAACTTCTCACTTCAGAAGTTCCATGGGCTCATTTACTTTCCGCCCTTGACTTCCCCCCACTCCAAGTTGCCTGGTTTGTGCTACATCCTGTTAATTCCCTTTTCTCTTTGTTATGCCTAATTATATAGGTGTCAATCTCACAACACACAAAAGAGGAAAATTTGAAAACATTCTGGGATTTGTATTCTACAGTTGAATGAACTGTTATTTTTCCTATTGCAAGAGAGACAGCTTTAAATGAACTTTTCACAGGCAAAAAATGGTTGAGTCTTTAACAAAAAAGAAAAGAACTGACAGGTATATAATTATTTTAGTGATTTTACTTTGTGTTATTTTCTTTCCTTACTGTCAGCCTCTCCACAACCTGTTTTTTTTGTTTTTTTTTTTTTACTTTTTAGTTCAGGACCCCCTTTTATTATGGGAGCTGACTTTACACAGAACAGAAAAACTAAATTATATTGGTCTTTCTTTCAGCCTATTTTAGGATTTATCCCTGAATTGGAAGGGAGCTGAATGTTCTTCAGAATCTCAGAAGCCTTCTCTGAGCTTTGCCACCAAAATTAAGACAGTGGAAAGCTATATGGGGAACTTCCTATAACCAGGACTACTAGGTATGAACTATATATTTATGGGCAGAATTGTATCAGGAGGTGAAAGAAACTAGCAAGCATGAAGCAACCTAACGTAAATAAACTTTTACCATCTCTGGGGAAGTGGAAGAGAAACTGAAGGAAACAACCTGTATTTACCTGTTCTTATCTACTACTGTGTGTGATCCATGTGAATGTTAAGCCATTTTACACTACTATGATTAATATAATTTGAATGAGGAGAAAATTATTATAAAAGTATTTAAGAAGGTTTGTTCAAAACAAACCATAAACAGATTGTAATCTTTCTGGCTAGGCCTGAAAGCAGAATCAATCTAAGTTATACGGTTTTCTGTAAGTAGCATAGTTTAGATCAGTAATAAATAGAGCACCCATTGGGTGGGGGTGGGAGGCGGGTCAAATCTTAGACCAGGTTCCACCATTTTAAACCAGTCTATATGTGCTAACTTCTGTTATGGGTATAAACCAGTTTCAGATCACTTATACTAGTAAAAATGTAATGTTGGTACGTAATGTTGGCCTCTAAATCTCTAATGTGACCAATAGCTAATGGGTTTGGTTCTAAAAAGGGTAGATACTCCACATTAAGAAGAGAGATTGTTTAACCAAATGCTGCAAAGGCATCCTCTTTGCAATCCTGAAGACCCAGAACACAGCACATTGTCTGCAACTATAGCAACCAGTTCCAAAGCAAAGGATCTTTGTTTCATGTAAACACAACTGAAGGACAGACAGCACAAGTGCGGAAAAGTTATTCTTAATACGGCCTAGTTCCTAGAACAAACAACAAATCAGAGGAGCAGAGGAACAAGCTTAGCAGTTTGAACATACAGAAGGGATGACAACAATGCTATGTATGTTCCCCCAACCATGCTTCATATTACAGAGTAGATAATGGGATGCTATTTCTACTAAGCTTGGATAGTCACAAGTTGCTTCTTAGTTGGGTGTGTTAGCCATGTGGAACTCCATGCTTCTATACCTAGATTGCCTTTAGTACCAAAGCTAGCATGTTTAAAGCACATCCTAGCATTACACAGCAGTCTGCAGCAATAGCATAATGTAGCATGGGTGAGCAGGGCACTACCTAATGGGAGGGGCTCCAGAAGGATTGGGAGAGGGCACCTCACCCTTCAATCCCCAACTCCACCAGAATGGAGGGTTCCAGGAAGCAGCTGGTGCAGACAGCACATGTAATTGAGCACAAGGAATCACAGTGTTGTTCAGCAGTAGGGGAGTTTGCAGCCAGGGGGAAGAATTGACTCCCATTTTTTGCCACTTAAATCATTTGTTTTTCCTTTTTGACATGGGCTTTGGTGGCAAAAAATGAGGTAAAGGTGCCTCCTCCTCCTGTACCAGCAGTGAACTCCACTGCCAGTCTAGAAAACTACAATTCCCAGAACACCTTGCACTCAATGACTCACAGTGCTTGGTTGTGCTCTGACATGCTGCTTCATGCTGAAGCCATCCAGGAGGTAGGGAAGGATGAGTGAGCCCTGTACCAGGAGCATTCTGTGGACATTACATCTCTGGTTTGTGTTGTAAATACACATTAATGCCCCTTTCCATTTGGTATGTCTAACCGGGAACCCTCACCCCTGGGATTATTGAGAGATGACTGGGGGACAGGTAGGACCTGTGAGGCGCTTTAAGAGGAGAGTATTTATGGCTCGGAGGGGGGAACCGTGAGCAGAGACAATATAGGGAAAGGAGACAGGGTTTCCATGGTCACCAGTGGTCCTGTGGTAGGTGCAGCAAAG
The DNA here is from genome assembly GCF_030867095.1 of Alligator mississippiensis. NCBI lineage: Eukaryota > Metazoa > Chordata > Crocodylia > Alligatoridae > Alligator > Alligator mississippiensis. The sequence continues at coordinate 115,481,067 of NC_081826.1, read as the reverse complement.
TCAAGCAAGGCAGAAACCCCAATAAGAGAACATGGGGTGTGTATAGTGTGATGGAGCAAACTGGCTGGAAGGGGTGGGGCTTAGGAATAGTATCATAGTGCTTAGGGTCAGAAGGGACCTAAACAGATCATCATGTCTGACCCACTGCCCTGGGCAAGAATGGGTGCCGGGGTCATATCACCCCAGCCAAATATCTGTCCAGCCTCCTCTTGAAGACCAAGGTAGGAAGGAGTACCACCTCACTTGGGAGCCTATTCCAGAGCCTGGCAGCCCTAACTGTAAAGTAATGTCTCCTGATGTCCAGCCTGAACCTTCTCTCTAACAATTTGTGGCTATTATTCCTAGTAAAACTGGGTGGTGCCTGGGGGAACAGAGCCTCCCCCAATTCCTGCTGGTCCCTCCTGGTGAGCTTGTGAAGGGCCACCAGATCCCCTCTCAGCATTCTCTTGTGGAGGCTGAATAGGTTCAGGCCCTTTAGCTTCTCTTTGTAGAGCCTGCCCTGCTTGACCATGCAAGTGGCCCTCCTCTGGACCCTCTCAATGCTAGCCACATCCGTCTTGAAGTGCGGTGCCCAGAACTGGATGCAGAACTCTAACTGTGGCCTCACCAATGCCGCATAGAGGGGAAGGATAACCTCCCTGGACCTGCTTGTGATGCATCTGTAGATGCACAACAAGGTACAGTTAGCCTTACTGACCACTTCTTCGCATTGGTGGCTCATGTCCATCCTGGAGTCAACAACGACTCCAAGATCCCTTTCTGCCACCGTGTTGACAAGAAGGGTTTTCCCCAGCTTATAGGTGTGTTGCTGATTCCTTCTCCCTAGATACAGTACCCTGCACTTGTCTGCATTGAATTCCATCCTATTCTCATCTGCACACCTCTGTAATTTGTCTAGATCTAGCTGGATTCTGTCCCTCACCTCCAACGTGCCCACCTTGTCCCACAACTTGGTGTTATCAGTGAATGTGGACAGCATGCAATCCACACCCACATCCAGATCGCTGATAAAGATGTTGAACAGTACAGGCCCTAGGACCGAGCCCTGGGGGACTCCACTGCCCACATCCCTCCAGGTCGAGAACAACCTGTCAACCACCACACTCTGGGTATGACCATCTAGCCAATTTGCCACCCATCTGAATGTGTAGGCATCAATGCCACAGTCACCTAGTTTTTTTTAAGAGAATGTGATGGGGAACTGTATAAGATGGCCACCCTCAGGTTAGCAGACAGTCTGACCCTGACTGAGGAACAGAGAGGGTCCCCTGGGCATGTTGCTGTGGAGCCGGGTGGGGACAATAAGGAGAGTCCTACTATGCAGGTGGAGAAGCTTCTTTTTTCTGTTGTTTTGCCTTAACATTACCCTGGAGTAGGGATGATCCTGAGTTCCATCAGACTTTGGATCTGTGGATGCCCAGAGGAACTGGGTTTCCTTTTTTTTCCCCACAACAGTAGAGATAACTACCACCAGAGGACCAGATGTAGCTAATAGGGGAGGCCATGCAGGGGTGCCTGGGAGGCACTCCAGGTTCTGAGCCCAGAGAGGCCAAGGGAGTCAGAGCCCAGGTCCTGAAATATGAGATGGGGAGCAGGATAAAGGCTGGGGGGGCCAGAGCCTTTGATTCAAAGGTGAGACAGGAGGGATAACAGGTGAGAGCCAGAGCTTGAGGCTTGAGAGAGTGAAGCACACCTGAGGAGAGGCTGGAACTGAGAAGCCATGGCAGAGGCAGTGGGCTGAGGTTTAGAAGTTCCCAGCTAAAGCAAGTAGTGGGCCAAATCCAAGAAGGTTTAGGCCTGTACAACCTGGTATCTGGATTGGGAGTAATATCTACAAGGCATGGGCATGACTGATCAGTAATATCTACAAGGCATAGGAGCAGACCACGAATACAGCCCATAAAGTGCCTGGTGCCCTAAGGCCCCAGCTGGGCCAGAAGGGCCACAGCATAATATTTGAGGGACAAAATAACAGGGGCCTGGACTCAGTCTGGGGACGCTGGGGCAGCTTCCCAAACTCTACGAGCAACATCAAGGTATGGCAGGAGAAAGAACAAAGGTGGGGACCCCAAGAAGCTTGAATGGGGAAGGAGTCACATCCCCACCAGGGGAGGGGTCACAGCCATTCCTGTGGCATGGATCCTGTTATAGTATGGAAAAGAGCCTTAAAGTGTGCATAAATCACATTTGTACTTATGGTCCCTTTAGATTGCCACAGTGGTACAGAAGGACCTGACTGTCACTTGAAATTAGGCCCCATTTTACCTTATGTCTTCCATGGTGACATAGAGTTTCTTACAACAGTGCTCTTCTGCTTGCCTTGCAAAGACATGCAGATTCAATTCTGTATCCTCAGTTTCAAAAGGAGGACAGTCATTTCTTTGACAGCTGCTCATTTCTTCCCAAAGTGTTTATTTCTTGAAAGCCCACTCTTAAATCTTAGATATGCTACTATTTAAAACACTGGGCTTGTATTTGTTGTGGGATTTAAGGATAGGTAGACAGATAGTTTGTTTAAACCATTCTCACTTACATGAACAGCTATAAATAAAGAATAATTCTGTAAAAGAACTGTCATATAGAAGCATCCATTGAGCTTTTCCAGATCACAAGAAAAGAACCTTTCTGAGAAATAAGGAACAAAGACTTTAAGAAATATACAGTCTTGAGACTGACTCGGAGAGATAAATCTATTCTATCTGGCCAGTTCTACTGAGATTATAATACTCTGAATTAAATTTCGTCCAGCACTCAAGGACTTTGGGTACTGGGTGAGCTTGGGGCTTGGGTCCTAACTCTCTGCACATATACAGAAGAAGGGACCAAACCATACTGGACATAGACTACAAGACTCCTGCTGTTCAATCAAACCCTCTCTAACCAACTAAAAACAGGTATGTAACTGCTTTTGACTTGAGTAGTTTGCCAAAATTAAAAGTCTTTCAGGTTAGAGAAGAAATTGGTAATGAGGTCAGGTATTTTTGATGCTATCCTATTAATTACAATAATTAAATCAGTCCTTTACTTTTTTGACTACAGAATGTTTCAGACTACCTGAGACCATTCCCATGATCAGAACTCCAAAGCAGTTGCAGTCAAAACTCTGACTCCAAACCTTTACTTTCCAAGTTTCTCCCCGGTCATGTACCAGTGTTATTCAAGCTGGGTTTAAACTTACTTCTCTCCCTCTTCTGTATGTTTTCTTCCCATCTAACCACACTCCCATTCCACAAAATTATCCAACCAAAGCCCCACTACAACTTACTATTGCCTGGAAGAAATATGCTAGAATGTTGACTGTTAAGGGAATAAGACTAGAAAGGAAGAACAGCTGAACTCAGGTTTGTGTACTATGTAGGCTGAACAGTTTCAGTTTTAAGTCCCTGAAAATAAGACTTATCAAATCTCACCTAGTTTGTTATAAAATAAAACAAGAGACTGCAAACTGAGCCTGCCTGGCTTTTAGGTCCCTTGCATTTTATAGTTTCCCTCCTAGTAAGCAAGAAACCTAGGGCTTATGTTGAAACTCGCAGCCTCTTGCACCAAAGCAAAGTTGCTTGTTGAGGGGAAGTGCAAATGTTCTGAGGCTTTTGAGCTCTTTCTATGGTTCTGTCATTTGGCTGAGAATGGCACCTTGTTTTCTACTGACACAGTGGGTAGAGGGCTTTGTGGATTCACCTGTGGCCATTTCCAGTCATTTCCATTCAGTGAGACCCTGAATCTAGTTTGTCCTGACTACCCACCAAAATCTGTCTGGGCTTTGTCTTTCAAGCACAGATATTGTTGCCCTACAGGTAACTCACCAATGTAGGGGACCTTATGTAGCACTTTTCATCAGCAGATCACAAAGCACTATATCAAGGAGGTAAAATTACGGTGACCATATGTCCCAGTTTGGCCTGGATTTTGTAGGCTGGTTCAGGCCGGTTAGTAAAAATTAAAACAGAAGTCTGGGAATCACATGGGACGCAGTCTGGCAGAGAGATGCAGCAGCATGGTGTACTAGGCAAGCACCACAGTAGAGTGCTGCTACCTGCAGCAGTGCCACTGACTTGGGGTGGGGGCAATTTCCTTAAAAGTAATATGATCACCCTAGATAAGGACCGTGGGAAATAGAGCAAAAGAGGGACATGTGCAAGGCTAATTAGCAAGCTGGTGGCAGAGCTGAGTAAAGCATTTTGGTCTCCTTCATTGGCAGTTCTAGGCTTTTGAAAAGGGGGTACAGATGCTATGGTACAGCATCATATAAAACACAATACACATTTTTCATAGAATCATAGAAGTAGGGTCGGAAGGGACTTTGCAGATCTTCAAGTCCGACCCCCTGCCTGGGCAGGAGAGAAACTGGGCTCAAGTGACCCCAGCCAGGTAGGCATCAAGCCACTTCTTAAAGACCCCCAGAGTAGGAGCCAGCACCACTTCCCTTGGAAGTTGGTTCCAGATCCTAGCTGCCCTAACTGTGAAGTAGTTCCTACGGATGTCTGATCTGAACCTACTCTCCAACAACTTGTGGCCGTTATTTCTTGTTATCCCGGGGGGCGCTGGAGGAAACAAGGTCTCCCCCAAACCCTTCTGGTCCCCCCTAGTGAGTTTATAGATGGTCACAAGGTCCCCCCTCAGCCTTCTCTTGTGAAGGCTGAACAGGTTCAGGTCCCGTAGCCTCTCATTGTAGGGTCTGCCCTGCTGTCCCCGGATCATGCGGGTGGCCCTCCTCTGGACCCTCTCAATGTTGTCCACATCCCTCTTGAAGTGGGGCGCCCAGAACTGGACACAGTACTCCAGCTGTGGCTTGACCAGTGTCACGTAGAGGGAGAGGATCACCTCCTTGGCCCTACTTGAGATGCACCTGTGGATGCACGATAGGGTCTGGTTAGCCCTGCTGACCGTGACCTCGCATTGTCGGCCCATGTTCATCTTGGAGTCAATGATGACTCCAAGATCCCTTTCTGCCTCTGTGCTCTCAAGAAGGGAGTTTCCCATCTTATAAGTGTGTTGCTGGTTACTACTGCCCAAGTGCAGCACCCTGCACTTGTCAGTATTGAAACGCATCCTGTTTTTGTTAGCCCACCCTTGCAACCTATCCAGGTCTTTCTGCAGTCTTTCCTCCCTACCAGCGTGCCCACCTCACCCCAGATTTTGGTATCATCAGGGAATTTGAACAGGTTGCTTTTCACCCCATCGTCCAAATTGCTGATAAGGAAATTGAACAGCGTGGGCCCAAGGACCGAGCCCTGGGGGACTCTGCTGCCCACTTCCCCCCAGGTCGAATATGACTCATCCACCACCACCCTCTGAGTACAACCCTTCAGCCAATTAGCAATCCATCTGACCATGTAGGCATCAATGCCACAGTCGCCTAGTTTTTTAATGAGGATGGGGTGAGAGACAGTGTCAAAGGCCTTGCTGAAGTCCAGAAAGACTACATCCATGGCAACACCTGCATCCAATGCTTTTGTGACCTGATCGTAAAAGGCAATCAGGTTGGTCTGCCATGACCTGCCCCTAATGAAACCGTGCTGGTTGCCCCTTAGCATCACCCCTGATGCCGGCCCATCACAGATGTGCTCCTTGATGATCTTCTCAAAGAGTTTCCCCAGGATTGAGGTAAGACTGATGGGCATATAGTTGCCCGGGGCCTCCCTCCTCCCTTTCTTAAAAATTGGGACCACATTGGCTATCTTCCAATCATCTGGCACCTGGCCCGAGCACCACGAGCGCTCGTAAAGCTGTGCCAAGGGCCCTGCAATAACCCCTTCTAGCTCCCTCAGCACCCTGGGGTGGAGAGCATCTGGACCTGCTGATTTGAACACGTCCAGCCCCTCCAGAAGCACTCTAACCCAGTCCTCCTCAACCTTAGGTCTTGGGGTGTTCCCCTTCCTTACTTTTCTCCAAGTAAAAAGAAACTAGAAATTTTACTAATATGCTAGGGGGACAGGGATATCATATTCAGTTTAAGAACAAAGGAAGAGGGGAAAGGGAGTCGAGGGGAAAGGGACTTAACAGTGGGAGTCTACTACAGGCCACCCCACCAAGGGGAAGAGCTAGACCGGGAATTCGTAAGTCAGCTCATGGAGGTATTTAGGTCAAAAGACGTGGTCATCATGGGTGACCTGAACTTTCCAGACATCTGCTGGGAAGAGCAGTCAGCCAGGTCTGACTGCTCACGTAGGTTCTTAGCCGAGATACAGGACCTCCATCTAACTCAGGAGGTTCATAGCCCCACCAGGGGAGACGCCTTGTTGGATCTGGTGTTGGCCACAGGCAACAACCTTGTGAGGGGGCTGCAGGTGCTTGACCACCTGGGTGACAGTGATCATCACCTGCTGGAATTCACCATCCAGCGCAAGGTGGCAAAAGCCTGCAGCAAGGCAGCAGCCCTGGACTTCAGGAGGGTGGACTTCAATGAGGTAAGAAGAACAGTTGGGGAAGTACTGAGGTCCCGGAGCGGAGGGGAGGGGAGGGAAGGGGAGGGGAGGGGAGGGGAATTGGGTGTCCAAGAAGAGTGGTTGTTCCTTAAGGAGACAATCCTCCAAGCTCAAAGGGAGGTAATCCCAACAAGGATCAAAGTGGGCAGGAGAGCGCAAAAGCCCCCATGGCTCACCAAAAGCATCCGGGAACAGCTCCTAGCTAAAAGGGAGGTGTACACCCAATGGAAGGGAGGGGCCATCACCAGGGAGGACTATACCTCGGTTGCTCAGGGCTGTAGGGGGGTGGTCAGGAAGGCCAAGGTGGAGATAGAACTGGGACTAGCAAACCGGATCAAGGACAACAAGAAGCCCTTTTTTAAATACACAGGGGGCAAAAAGAAGGTACCGGGTAATGTGGGGCCTCTGCAAGACACGCTAGGAAAGCTGGTTTTCACACCAGATGACAAGGCTAACCTATTTAACGATTTCTTTGCCTCCATTTTCCTGAGCAGGGACCAGATCAGCCTGTCCGCCAGGATCCCTTCAGGCCCCGGGGGAGGTGCACCCAGGCCTAGGGTCAGTGAGGATATAGTCAGGAAACTTCTGGAGGGACTGGATGTATTTAAATCAGCTGGTCCTGACGACCTCCACCCCAGAGTGCTGAGGGTAGCAGAGGTCATTGTGGGACCCTTGGCATGGCTTTACGAGCACTCATGGTGCTCTGGTGTGGTGTCAGAGGATTGGAAAAGGGCCAATGTGGTCCCCATCTTCAAAAAAGGGAGGAAGGAGGACCCAGGGAACTATAGGCCAGTTAGTCTTACCTCAATCCTGGGTAAGTTTTTTGAGAGAATTATCCTGGCGCGTGTCCACGAGGGGCCAGCAGGGGAGGTTATGCTTAGGGGCAACCAACATGGATTCATTAGAGGCAGGTCCTTTCAGACCAACCTGGTGGCCTTCTATTACCAGATCACAAAATCCTTAGACGCAGGGGTAGCAATGGACACAGTCTTTCTGGACTTCAGGAAGGCCTTCGACACTGTCTCTCACCCCATTCTCATTAAAAAACTAGGGGACTGTGGTGTCCACACCTACACAGTCAAATGGATCGCTAACTGGCTGGAGGGCCGCACCCAGAGAGTGGTGGTGGATGGGTCTTTTTCGACCTGGAGGGATGTGGGCAGTGGGGTCCCCCAGGGCTCAGTCCTCAGACCCTCACTGTTCAACATCTTCATCAGTGACTTGGCTGAGGGGTTAAAAGGCACCCTATTCAAATTTGCTGATAACACTAAGATGTGGGGGTATGTGGGCATGCTAGAAGTGGGGAATAGGCTGCAATTGGACCTAGACAGGTTACAGGGGTGGGCAGATGAGAACAGGATAAGTTTCAACACTGACAAGTGCAAGGTGCTGCACCTGGGGAGGAAGAACCAGCAGCATACCTACAGGCTGGGGAACTCCCTTCTTGTCAGTGCAGAGGCAGAAAAGGATCTTGGAGTCATTATTGATGCCAAAGTGAACATGGGCCAGCAGTGTGGGGACGCGGTCAGGAAGGCCAACCACACCTTGTCGTGCATCCACAGATGCATCTCAAGCAGGGCCAAGGAGGTGATCCTCCCCCTTTATGCGACACTGGTCAGGCCGCAGTTGGAGTACTGCATCCAGTTCTGGGTGCCACACTTCAGGATGGATGTGGACAGCATTGAGAGGGTTCAAAGGAGGGCCACCCACATGATCAGGGGCAGCAGGGCTGGCCTACAAGGAGAGGCTAAGGGACCTAAACCTGTTCAGCCTCCACAAGAGAAGGCTGAGGGGGGATCTAGTGGCCTGTTACAAACTAGTCAGAAGGGACCAGCAGGTATTGGGGAAGTCCCTGTTTCCCCAAGCACTACCAGGAGTGACTAGAAATAACGGTCACAAGCTGGCAGAGGGTAGATTCAGACTAGACATCAGGAGGCGCTACTTCACAGTCAGGGTGGCTAGGATCTGGAACCAACTTCCAAGCAAAGTGATGCTGGCTCCTACCCTGGTGGTCTTTAAGAGGAGGTTAGACGAACACCTTGCTGGCGTCGTTTGACCCCAGTAGTTTTTCCTGCCACGGCAGGGGGTCAGACTTGATGATCTGCTCAGGTCCCTTCCGACCCTACCTACTATGAAACTATGAAGAGTAAATATAACTTTATTGGAATGTGCACTAATTTGCTAGATTATATATTACATTGAAAAAACACCAAAAACCTAGGCAAAATAGTCATAAGATATTTTTTTATTAGTCCTGTAGCTATTATAGTTAAATATACATCTCTTATTCAGATTCATAAAAAATAGCCTTCCTGAGCATCTTGACAGTGCCTCCAACCTTTCACCATTAATCATTTCCACACTTGAGTTAATGTTCACCTGAGTTCATGTTACCAACCCGAGTTAAGGTTTTTAGCTAGAATTTAAAACAGTCTTCAGTAGGGCTGTGTGAAACAGCAGCATTTCATTTTGATTTCCATTTTGCCATTTCGACGGGACAGCGTTTCATTTCGAGTTTCCTTTCATTTCAAAGTACTGTTCCATTTTGTTTCGTCGAAACTATTTTGCTGTTTTGATGGTTTGCCCATAGGTTATAATGGGGAAGCATTGCCTATAACTTTGTCATTTTTTGGCAGATTTGGATGAAAACAGCAGGAATGGTAACCTCTTCTGAGGGCATGAAGCCTAACAGATTTCAAGGAGATAGGTGTAAGAGTTTCTCAGAAACTGCACCTCAAATCTTGAAAGCAAAACTCATGTCACTTGTAAGTGTGAAGGCACAGGGGGGCAAAAACAGCAGGCATTTTAGCCCCTGCTAAGGCTATAAAGCCTGACAAGTTTCAAGAATATAGGTGCAGGGGTTTCTGGGGAAACTGCACCTCAAGCTGCTGACAAGCAAAACTCATGACATGTGAATTTGTGTTGTGTTAAGGTGCACCCTCACTGGTGCTGGGGCCTCTACATGACACAGTAGTGCGCACCAATGAGGTCTCCTCCTCTCCTACAGCCTCAGTCTGGTCCACCACTTTAAATAACAACAAGTAATAACTTAGTAAGCAGCACAGTAGCACTAGCAGCATCTCATCAAGTCATGTGTAGATGAAACAAGAGGCGTGTGTTCATGACATTTTAAAGTGGGCTAAATGCTTTTGCAGTGCTTTAATGGTGTTGATGTTTGCATGCCTCAGCGGTGCATTGCACATTAATTCCAGCTGCTGTAGGGAATTTGGCAGTGTAATGCACCTTAAATGACTTGGGGTCATTTAAGGTGCATTACACTATTGCCCTGATGGAAAATACATGGAGACACCAAGCAACAACTGCGCACTAGAATGAGCGCACACCAAAAATCTATCAAAGGCAAGAACAGAATACCACCTGTCTCCAGGCTCTGAGGCCTGATCCTCAAAGGGAATTTACAAACCACTTCTCACAGACGAACCTATTAACTTCACTTCATCAACCTCCTGGATACAGAAACTCATGGACTCAATATAGATATTGGAATTCTGACACACTACAACTTGCTGGACATCTGACTCCCCAGGTACCTCTCCATTTTTACCTGTGCTGCTACAACCCCCTTCCTTCCCTAGCCCAGTCTGTCTCTCACCCCCTGATGCCTCCATTTCCATTTTCACTGACTGGCTTTCTTGTTTGCATTGCATGCCAGGCCAGCCTCTGGCTTCTTTACTATTCCTTCCATCCAGGAACAGCACACACACACACACCAACTGCAGGTGCTTCCTCAGCCTGACAAATGGTTTCCAGAAGTGGCTGCAGTGATCAGCCATAGGGGGAACCCGCCCCCCCCATGAGTGAGATCAGCCAAGGGGGGACGCCCTCCGGTCAGCAGGATTGGCTACAGGGGGACACCTCTCGGGGCATGTGCCCCCCTCCCCGACTAAGGCAGCACCAGTCACCCATGTTGTTGGTGTTCTAATTAGAACACATCACAGAAGATTTGATTCATCGAGTGTGCTTCATGTTATTAGAACACTGCAGGGTCACCACAGCATCATGTGTATTAAGCCCCTGCATATTTAGTAACAGCCGCAGGGCGCTTTAACTAAACCTCATTAGATGAGGTTTAGATAAAGTGTCCCATAGTCATTAGCCATTTATAAATATGTGGTGGCTTAATACACGTGACAGTGTGACGTTTTAATTAGAGTGGCTGCCCAGGAGCCACTCTAATTAAAACACCCCCATCTCCCTGCCCGCTTTCAAGTATATGCATAGACAGCCCCAAGTCCTAGGCCTATTTTCTCTGCAGCATGCCACACAGCCTAAGGAAATAATAGCTACTGATCAATAGCCAACCTCATTTCTTTTTCCTTATCTTTTTTGAAGCCACTAATACATTCAGAGGCTCATTGTAATGCTTAACAGCTACTGGTTTATCATAACAAAAAGAATTTAATTTAGGGGGAAAAGAGACAGAACAGAAGAAAGTAGCAATGGCATGTTTTCAGAGACATGATATTTATAAAATCTTGTCCTTTTCAAGCTATCCAAATCCCACAAAGATCTATCTTAAATTTTAACAGTCTTATTGCTCAAGTCTCTTTAAAAACTGCTTTGCTTATAAACAAATAAGATGAAACATTTCATTAATCTTCCCAGGAGATTAAACTCACAGGAAACATTTTCATGCATCAGATTTGTCAATAAATATCGTACTTGAAGAACAAGAATTTAATTTTGAAGATACGTTGCCTGAGTGCATGTCATAGGGATTCAGATGAACAGATGCAAAATAGTGAAAGCTACCATCAGGTACACTGATTGAAAAATAAAGGCTTTGGCCAGAATTTACCAGCCACAACAATCAACTTCTTTATTACTAAAAATACTAACCTAGAAAACCTGCTGGAAGCAATTAAAGTGAGAGTTGTGCACTTTGGTTCCTCTCAAGCAAATGGTTGATGTGACAACCTCGATCTTCAGTATCTCGTCTTTGGGTGTTACCTCAGATCAACCATTCTTAAATGACATCTCATGTTTGCAGCATCTCTTTCCTAACCATGTTAATCCAACAGGCACAGCAGATTTTGGCATTGTAAGCCTTTTAGCTTCAGGAACCTGGAAGAGCAGCTGAGAAAAGGGATTCAAAGACAGATTTTAAAAAGTCAACAGGCCAAGTAAGAGTAAAACAGTAACTTCCTTTTAATCTTTCATTGCCATCATTTATATATTCCCTTCAACTCAGCTAAACCATATCACTAATTGGGAGAAGAAGACCACCTTGGCTGCAGCAAGTACTCTGTATTTCTCTCTCCCCTACTCTCTATTTCTACCAAACTATGAATCTATGAATCCAGCCAGCTGTTCCTGATGCTTCTTAGACAGCCCCCCTTAGCCTGGGGTCCTGTACTAGTTTAGAATTCCCTTAGATCTCTTTCTTAATCCTGGCAAAAACAATTATGCCATCCAGGTTGAGGCTGAGAGTATTAAGTTGGCTACTGTGGTTATTGGGAGGCTCCTTGAAGGGCTTCCCCTATCTGGTTACTCTTGGTGCATCTGCACATGCCCTTTACTCTGGAGTCGACTAATTAGCTCTTCAGTAAAGCATCACCACTTAAATGTGTGCCCATATTAGAGTACAGTAAATTAATTAACTCTGCCATGTGATAGTACTGCCTAGGAAAAATAGTATCCCTTGGCAGAGTAATTTACACCATCTCAACACATGTGTAGACGGTGACCAGGGCAGGGGCAGAGGGATGCTATAGTACAGGGATTGCCTGTCACTTAGTCTCACACTGTAGCATCCCCATGCCCCAACCAGCCCCTCTGCCACCCGACACCATGACCTAGAACCCATGGCTGAGCACAAGCCTGCAGCCTGGGGCTGCTCCGCCCTGACTCTAACTGCTGCAGACCTGGGTGCACTCTATTCATTAGAAAGAAAACAAAACACCACAGGTGTGACAAACTAGGAAATATCTGTAATGTAGAAACAGCTAGTATTTTCTCTTCTTCACTCTTTTGTGTGTTGCTGCATTTTATCCACTGTCAAATTATTACCACAGATTTAAATATTTTCTATGTATTACAGTCAAATTTTCAAAAGTCAGGAACAAAATTCTGCACAAAATTTGCACCTCCAGGCTTGTTATGGGTTTATACCTGCTTAATAAATAACTGGATACACACACACACAAAAGAGTATAGATCTAGTTACCCATTTTGTCCATATATATGTAGCTATTTGGGGTCATAATAAAGGATCTGCATACACTAGTTCAGTGGTTCTCAACATTTTCTGTACCAGGAGCCATTTGTAAACATTAATGGCCAGTCCCAACCCAGTGCCTCTCATCCCCAACTTGCTGCCCCCCGTACCCAGCCCCCCAGAGTGTGGTGTGGAGGGGGAGAAAAGAGGGGCCCCAAGCATCCCCTCGCAGGCTGGAACTCTGCCAGTCTACAAAGGAAAAGCTATGGTTTCCCAAGTTTTAATCCTTTAAAGGAGAAACCGTTTTTTAAAATTTGTTCATGACCCTTTCATATATTCTTGCAACCCACTTTTGGGTCACAACCCACAGATTGAGAAACACTGGTCTAGTTTACACCCAGTCTAAGTTAAACCTTGTCTAAATTACACCCAGATGGTCCTGTTTTTTTTTTTAAATGGCACTTTTACCTTTAGGTTCTTGTTATCATATATTTATATATATATAATTGCAAATATTATACACACACACACACACACACACAGATGTTTGCAATTCAGTAATACAGAATGATAAGTGTGACATACTGATCTCTTGCTGTCTATGTCAGGAGAGGGCGGGGAGCAAAGAACATATATGACATAATGTGGCTCAATGACTGGTTAACACATGGGTCCTGTCAGGGTGTCCTATTTGTGATTTGCTTAATTGAAGAGAATCTGAGCAATAAGTTATACAGTCTATAAACAAGAGGAACGATGTTAGGGAAATAAGTAGGGGGCAGTCTCCAGAGTTCATAAAGATAGGCAAAGGTTAGAGAAACTGCAGGGGGTGCTTTTATTCAGAATGACATGGGTCTGTGGACCACCAATGAACAGTGGTTATGTTAGCTTTTGTCCACACCATGTAAAATTACTCTGATTTGAGTAATAGGGTCCTGCCATATGTTCAAATTAAAGCTGTATAGAACCCAGCTATAAAGTTGTTATGCATTTTCAAGCACTAACTTTGTAGCTGGTTGGCTCTTTTTATAGCTAGATGCACATTTTTATGGCATGATAATTACTTTGCACATGTGCCTGGCCTAAATGTATTGTGCAATTAACCAGTTAATTGTGTAATATATGTAACATATGGCAGGGACAATAGCGATCAGCAATCTGTAGCTGAAATGTCCAAACCCCTAGCTGAAGACAGCCATGATGTTTGCAGGTTGAATGTTATACCTATTTGAAACTTGTGTCTTTTCTTGCCTAAACAATTTGCACTTGTCTGCCTGCATCCATTGCTTGACATGGGCAGCTAAAACTCTGGTTAACGTTCAGTATCCAAAATTATTCCATCAATGTGAGAACAATGCTGTGCAATTACTGCTAGCTGTACTGTGTCATATCCTGACATTCCTACTTATTTCTTATACGTGAAATGTCATTGTCAGTCAGGAGGACTTTTGCTTGAGAAGCAGTATCAGGATTTGTCTTACTGTGCAGGTCACTGGCATGGGATTCCATCACCTCATTAAAGTCCAATGGAATTTACCACTCTGGCAGACAAATCAGCACTTTCTTCCCCTCAAGATCCATTTTTGCTACTATCTAATTTGCTCATCTTAAAAATGACAAGTTTGCTTTTCACATGTTACTTATTAAAGGACTGACAGGACTTGCCATTAGTTACCAAGGTCTTTATTTAAAGCAGTATAAACAGTGCCGCAGACCTGAGTTGGAGGATGTGGCAATTAAAATGCATCTGCTGTGATGGAATGAACTTTAACAAAAATCTTAATGATGATATTAGAAGTCATGCATGAAATTTTATTCCTTATGCATGGACTAACCACAAAAACAATAATAAAAAATCTAGACAAAAATATGAAATGTGGCATTTGGGAGCCTGATACAACTATGACATTACAAACATTTTATCATAATGACAACAGAAAAAGGAGATACCCCCCCTTGACTGCCTGTGTCTTTTGAATCAATTTAGTCTAAATTTGTTTGGTTTTTTTTCTATTAAAGGTCATTCTTTTGTAAAGTGATTTTTTTTTTTATAACTGTTGTCATTCTACATCACTTATGTCAAATTTAGACTGGATTAATTTCAAGAGAATCATTCTAATAGATGATTAGCTAATAGATTTTCCTACAACACAGGCACAGTATGCAGCATGCAGAGGACTGTCTACTGAAGAACATACAAATTAACCAGAAGTTTGCATTGGGAAATGAGTACATCTCTGTGTTGCTATTTATTTAAGGTAAGAACTAGAGAGACTGGTACCCTCCTGCCCTGTTTTTCTTTTCATTCGTTTTTCTCAACTAATTTTTGCTGTTATTATATGTACTAGAAAGAAGGCATCCTCTGATGCCTGGGAATCAAGCAGTGCTGGGAAGTAACAGAAAGACAAATATTTCCACAAGGTTGAAATGCTCCTCCAGTCCTCTGTGTAGACTGCCTGTTAAAGGTTTAACCCATAATGCATTAAACAGGAACTCCAGGAAGAGCCATTGTAAAGTCAACTCGAATTAAATTGGCATAATTTGTCTACCTGTTTTTTCATGACTATTGTGTACTTGCTTGGTTACCAATAGTATCTGGGTATTCAGGGCAAAGTATAAAATGGAATAACAGTTGGCAAAAGTTAGAATAAGAGTACCATTGTTATATTCCAAATATGTCAGTGACTTACCATGGCCCCGAAAAAAATATTAAACTTCTTCTTGCCTCAGTTTACCTGTCCATAACGTGTATAGTAACACAGTTAAGTCTGAGTGACTGTCCACTGTCCAAAATCATATCTCAGTGTTAAGGCCACAACATCTCAGTTCCTGCAAGATTTTGTGATTACTCTAGATTAACTCATCACAGAGTTGGCTGCCATCTGGTGATCTGCCCAGTGGCTTAATTGCATTGCAATCAACCTGCTGAGATGGATGCAGCATGAAGCCACTTCAAAAACAGGGCTTCTTTTTCTATGTATCAGGACTGGGAATTGAATTGTCTTTATCATTGAAAAATTGAGATTTGTCTTTTTTATTATATTTTTAAAGGACATAAAGAACCTGTTAGAAGTACCACAGGAGAAACAGTACAAATGGGCTATCTTTGCTCAGACTGTCTCAGCTAGCTGCCAGATGTGGGGACCCTACTGTGGCTTCTATTAACAAGTTCCAGAGTGCTTTATAATACCTATCCTGGAGCACTGCTGAGGGACTTTAATCAAACAACATTTAAAAGTAGTTTGTGAAGAAGAATGGTTCTGTATAAGAACCCTGAGTGTCTCGTCTAACTGTAGTGTTTCCAATGATTTTGATGTGCACTGGGTCAGCTTTTATCTTAATTTAAAAGCCCTGATTCATAAAATTGCTTAAGCACATGTTTAACTGTAAGCCAGTGAGTAACCTTATTAATACCAATGCCACCACTCACATGCTTCCAGTTAGGCAATTAACCCTACACTTAAGTACAGCCCTTCTATGTAAAACCCTTAATGTGAATATTATCATTCTGAAGCATTTCAAAAAAATCATATAAAATACCTAAAATAGGATTTTAAACCTGTCTCATAAGGTTAATATATATATATATATATATATATATATATATATATTATATAGTCTTTGCTGCTTAGGTATTGAGCATCTAGGGGATGTTTGGTCCAGGTTTTCCAATTTAACTGAAATTACAGGGACTAAAAACTTTATTTTTTCATTGTTGAAATGAAAAATGAGATTGTTGTGCAGTTGCCCCAGTTACAGGTGGTGGAGCTTTATCAAAAATATTAAATGCTGTGAGACTTGCAATGAGAACACCAGAGTTGGCAGTGGGTAAAGGAACTCCCTGAAGGTAACAGAGGTCTACATATGTAAAACTAGTACGAGACCAGGGCAGGGCATGGGTGAACTGCACGGTCGCCTGGGGCCCAGACAAAAAGGGGGCCTGAAAATGGTCTTTTAAAAATTATTATTACTATGTCTGGCAAAGGCGGGCCTAACACTAAAAGTTTTCCCGGGACCTCCAGGAATCTAGGTACAGTGCTGGACTAGGGCCTAATTATTTCTGATGGGCTGTAAGTTTTTCTGCTCACTTTTCATGATAAAGCTATCACAAGTATCCCATCAATTTTCTTTTGTTATGAATTGTGGTGTCTCTCTCGTCCTCTGCTCTCTCTTTGGAGGCCATATTTTTATTGTAAGTAAAATTCACACTTAGACACCTACTATGAGGATTAAAGAGATCCTACAGTTTCACATCCCTGCATGTCTGTAGCTGTACACCTTCACCACACCAATAAATATTAGGCAGTGATTTATAAATCCAGCTTGAATTTAAAAGAGCTTCTTAGACTGTACTCATTTCCCTCCTTCTCTCTCGATTTAAACTGCATTTGACAATGTTAAAATGCTGCCACCTTCTGTTAGTTCTTGTGCTGCTAATTGGCTGCAGCAGCAAACTCCCCCAGCTTTCCTGAGACTTGTAAGCTGATTTATACTGATCCTGAATTGCACTGCTGCAATATATAACATGACAAGTTAAACGCAAAGCCTGCCAAAAAATCTTGATAGGCTCAGCTTTCGTGCAGGAGCACTTGAAAAGACCATTACTACTGCCATCCAACTAAAGTATGCTCAATATTTTTGACAGTGAATTATCTGAACAGCAGTTATCTCAGTGTTCACTGGGTGTTATAACAATTTAAGGATTCAAAAAAGATGGAAGATAAAAAAAAAACCTGCCATTGTTCAAGTTAACAGAAAGTTAGTATGAATTTTTCTTTGAATTTTGAGGTGATCCATATTTACCCAGCTGCATTTGATAAAGTGCCAACATGTAGTTAATTAGTATAGGTTTAGGATTAATTCACTTTGTGTTACTTTGACTTTTATGATCAAACAGTCCCAAGAACCTAAACATAGGCTGCACTGTGAAAAACTTCACTTATCTCCAGCCTGATTTTTCCCTTCCAATACCATCCCTGTCCTGTCTCCCTTGAGGCCACACATTGCCTACCTTACAATTACTTTATTAATTTGGAAGTGTAAGAGTGATATTATAGACATGCTGGTCCAGAAATTGTGAGAGGCAAGGATTTCTTAGGATGATACCTATTGGACCATCTTTATAGTTGGGATAGAGTAAGGCAAGTTTTCTAATGCAAGACATTCTTTCTCAAGATTAACGAAACATATCAGAATGCTTTTTGGCTCACAATGCATCTTTGTAAACCTATGTTGTATTAATATTCCACATTAACTATCTTTTTCTTCAAAATCTGCACTGAAGTTTTGCATTCCAGTCCTCCCCTCGTCCTCTTCTTTTTTTTTAAATATAGGCATTAAATTCACTATCCTCCAGATTATGTGGTACCACTCCCAGGAAAGTAGTTTTGTTAAAATTGCTTGGTACTGTATCTGCAATTACAAATTCCAGTTCTTTCAGGTTTCTAGGATGGAGAATATCTATTATGTCCAAAACACACGCTTGAGCTCATTAATTAGTTTCTTGTGCTAATTTCCAGTTCTATATCGTTTTTTCCCATTATTCAGCTTGACTTCTTCCTCAGGGTCACCAACACCATCCTTATTTTTTTAAAAAATGGAGCATATTATAAGACTCAAGAGTATCAGAATCATAGCACCCGAATCAGGAATGGTGCCTAGATTCACAATCCTCTTGGAAATTAACACTGTTTGTCCTAAATCATTTTTAAAATCAAAATATTCGGTAAATGCAGCATGACTTTTCATAGCTTTGTACCTTTTTCCTGATGATTAGAAGCATCATTCCTAGGCTTAGGTTGCAAGATCCCTCTGAATTCATCCACAAATCTGAGTCATGTTTGACAACTGAAAGGTATCGAACCCTGCCATTTGAACTAGAGGAATCTTTTTGTTCTGGAATGTTTTCACCAAAAAGCCCCAAATTCTAGATTCAGCAAGACCAAGACATTTCATGCATTTGTGTCTACTTCATCAAATAATTTCAAGTTAGTTTGTTTTTTTAAAGGGGGGGGGGGAATACAAAATAATCAAAACATTTCACATTTCCTAAATTTCACATTTAGATTTTTTTTTAAAGACAAAATGATACTTTGGATTTATAATTTTATTTTATTTTGAAGAAATTTAGAAAGAAGGTTTCACTGTGAATCAAAAGAAAAAAGAATTTAGGCTGTTTTAAACCAGGTGTGATCAAAAGGATCATGGTCTTTCCTTTTGCCTCCAAATCTCATTCAGATCAAATTCCTCAATCACCATAACAGCGTTCAGCTTAAGGAAGACAGTCACAACTTAGTCTTTACTGTCATTCTCAGCCACTATCCTTCCTAGCTAGTGATACAATGCACTGGCTCTGACTCATCAGCAGAGGTGTCCTTTGAAAAGATGTCCCAGCTCTGTTGGCAAATTTTGTGGGGGATGTGGCCATGATCCCAGTCTTCCACTGCCTTTGCTGAGCTGTCAGCATGAGCCTGTTAACTAGATGTATGCAGAAACATTGTCAAAAGTATCTGTACGCTAGTCATAACGTATCAGTGTTGAGATATTAGTATCTTTCCCCACTTCCCAAGGTATCTATATTGCATCTCCAAGATTAATCCCTGAGGGCCCTATCCTGAAGTGTGCACTTAAATAACCGTTTCTCCAGGTATTTATTGTTCTCATTCTTTCAGTAGGATTTGTTGTTCTTTCTTTCACCTTTTCACCCGTTATTTTTTTCCTTGCTGACGCTGCAAACCATTTGCCATACTTTAACTCTCCTAACTCCATATATCACTTCATTACAAGAAACTTCTTAGGGACTGACCTTCACATGCTGAATAAAAGCATAACCTGGCCTTTGATTTCTGAGAGGTGTTGGGCTACAGCTTGTCAAAGCCTCATAGCAATGAACTACTGCATTATCTGCACTTGGCCTTTGCTGGCTGCCTTCAGTAATATTATCACTGCTTTCAGATTTCCTGCTTGGGCCCCTTTTCAGTTTTGTACTTCTTGCATGCTGGAACACAGTGATTGAGTTAAAATCTTTACTATCAAAATCAGGTGTCATTGAATTCCATCTGCAAATAACAGGTATATATCTTTGTCCTCTTTTCACAGAAAAATCAATGAATTGGGTGCCATCATTAACAACACAGATAATTACAGTAATAACATTATTATCAGTATAACAACAGCAATAATTCTAATATTATAAAAGCCTTAGTCTGTCTGTCTGTTTGTCCATAATGCTTTATTTGCACTCTGATTGGCTGACTGAAGCAACCAATCAGGAGCCAGACACACATGGGAGGGTTGAGGGGGCCCACAGAGCCAGAGGTAGAGCGGCTGGTGCTGGTGGTGCTGCTCCATCCCCACCCCACCCACCAGCCATTCTTGATAGGCAATTGACTAGTAATAATGATAATGATGATAATAATAAATGTGTTCAGCTCAGAATCTCAAATTACTTGTCCAATGAAGGTCGCATTCTTGCAACAATAGCCCAGGTAAGTCCACAAGCAGGGATCTCATTTCAGAGTTGAATCCTAATTAATTAAACCTTAATACTAAGAAGTTGACACTTCTTATGCCAGTTTTGCACATGAAAAAAGAGAAAGAGAAAATGTTTTAATTAACTTTGAGAGTGAAAAGCAAATTTGTGGTTGATCCAGTGGCCATGACTGTCCACCAACTATGTACGTTAACCCTTCCCAAACTGATGAAGCAACCCCATGCATCATTGCAATCCAGCACACAGGGTCATGTCATCTAATCTGCCAGACTCCCTACAGGTCATGATATTTGGCAGTGGGGCAACAGTGGCAATGGGTGATAGCTGCGCAGGCCAGATTCAGTCCATGTGCCAGAGATTCAGCACCGCTGCCTATATTTTGTTAAACTAGGTTGATATATGTAAAAACAAGAATTCTGTTTCAAGGAAATTCAATTTTTATAAAAACAGATCCCGCATGCCTTTGCAGTCATACAGAGTCTGTTATTATAGCCCAGATGGCAAGAAAAAGTACTGAAGTACTTCATATCAAGGTTTAGACATGGTAGGCTGAGGAGCAAGACTTTGAGGTACATGTTAAAAACTTGGGAAGGTAACCCAAACACAGTAAGGTAAAACGCTACTAGTTGGTTACTGCTTTTTTTTTCCTTAATTGAATTGCATTTTTAATTTGTGCTAGGATCACTAAGATGGGCTTTTTGTTAAAAAAATAATAATAATCCTATATTGTATGCAAGTAAGCAATAAGATATAAATAAACAACTGTCTCTTAATAAGTATGATACATTCTGTGTACTGTGGCACTGGCAGAAATATTGAATCCTAAGGGCCAAATACTAACACAGCATATTCTGCATATACCACTAGAGGAAGAGGACTTGGCTCTAGATGTTAAGAGCAAGAAAGCAGAGCTCATGAGATGTCTAAGCATCCCAGCCACTCTTTTTTCCTCCCTGCCACTTTCACAAATGCTGAAAAATCGGCCTGCTTTCCATTGATATGGCCTAAACTGCATACTATATGCACATTCTCTTTTCCCTCTGTGACACAGAGCCCCCAAGGAGTCAAGTCGAAAGTATTAGCATAGCTGCTCCTTCCCTCCAACATACAGCATGGGGAAGGGGAAAACCATTAAAACTGATGCATTTCTCTTTCTCCCAGCAGCTGACAGGGAGCTATAGCTAGTCTTTCCATTAGAAGTTGGAGAAAATGTGAGCTCATCTTATTTGATTAGGACTGTCACCATCAGACAGTGTTTGCAATTAGTCCATGCCAGCCTTATTCAGGCTTTGGATTCCTTTCAGCAGTGAAAAAGGGAACACTTGAGCTCCATTGAATTGGAGCGTGGCATCTGCTGCACACTGAGGGGAGAGGTTGGGGGTCAACGCTTGATTTTGATAAAGCGTGCCAGATTAATTGTCTTCAGTAATCCTGTTTGTCATGGTAGATGTGCAGAGAAGTCTTTGTGGCACAGCCTGACATATGGGCTGGCCTGCTGCTTGCCTATTCAGTCACTCCCAGCACATGCTCTTCACAGTTGGCCTAGTTCCCAGAGCCTTGTTTTTCAGGGGAGTGGGCCTCCTGCTCCTATTCAGCTGGCCCCCATCTCCACGAACAGGCTCCCTAATCTTCGGGCCTGTCTGGGCTATTCAAAGCAATTGCATTATTCAAAGAGATTGGGAGAGGGAGAGAGAAAAAGAGGAGAGGGGCATGGAGGGAGAGAAGGAAAAAGAGAGCAATGTAATTTAAAAAAGAAATAAGCATCCATGCACTTCAGGCAGAGCACTTCAGGAGGCTGATTATAGTCCCTCTCCAAAGCTGAATCTATCACGAAATTATACCCTGCCTCTTTTGTAAAATAAATGCTAATAAGAGGTAATTTGGACCCTGCTGATTATTAACTTCAATGGAGACACTTTTTCCTCTGTGTTTTTATTATAAAATCTTGAATTTCTTTCCCCCCACTAAAATTTACATTCAACGGCAAAAGATGAAACAAAATGTTAAGAAGGCTCACTTAAGTGCCTCAGAAGCAAGGCAATTCAGCATTACATAGTAACAGTGAAAATCTAGGCAGACAATCTGGCCTCCAGTCCACTGAGGAGACAAGAATGGCTTTAATAGCCTGAAATCGGGCTGAAGGTTCACCCTAGAGCTTTAGCTTTCACTCTTCTCTCATTGGCTGAAATACAGGACACTTCAGATATCTACATGGTCATTTTTTTGTAAATGAATTTCCTTTGGGGGGCAGGAGGACAATAAGAAAAGGTTTATTAAATGTTCCTATTACTATGCTTTGTACAAACCATTTGCTTATGTCTCTAGCTACAAGTCACCAGACATTAAAACACCTGTTCTCCAGGTTAGTTTATGAAGGCTTTTAAAACACGAATCCTGAACACCATATCAGCCCCAGCTTTGAAGTGACCTCAGAAATTTAGCACATCAAGGAAAGCTTATTTAGAGATTTTTAAGGGGCTCACACTCCACTACTTCAAAAGGCTCTTTGACTTGCATGGGATTTCACTACCAAAGATTTCAGTAAGTGAATGTGCACCCAATGAGCCAGCTGAAATCTTTTTCCATCGACATCCCCGTGTGCTAGATCATACCCCTGATTATCAAAGCAAGACAAACCTTTGCCAACTTAATTTTTGTGTTTACTGTTTTGTCCATATATATGCACTGATATGTTACATTGATGGCTGCAACAGAGCAAAAGAGAGAAAACCAATAAAATTGGTTTTGTTGAAAAAGAAAAAAAGGGGAGGGGGTGTGTGATATAAGAATCAGTTGAAAACTTATTGTTTCTAGTGCATAAACTCTGTTGATACAGGTTACAGACACATGCACAAACTCTTCAACCAGGAATGCAGCATCTTGAATCTTGGATTCAGTGTCTTGCATGGCCCACTGAAACTAACTAATATGTAATATTTCCAAGTATTTTTTGCAGGGCTATCTCAGGTCCGTTCAATTGGGTGTGTTGTACAAGGAATTGTAAATTATGCACAACCTTGCAGTTCTACAAACAAAACAGGACTCCTTTGTGTAAAGACGTGCCAAACCCAGCAGTTTCACTTGGAAGTTGTACTGTATGAATTTTTTCCTTCACTTCTGATTCTCATGGGGCATGTCTACATGAGCTGCATTAATGAGCATTAGCTTAAGTTAATGCGCATTATGGACATGTGTCTACATGTGAATGCCCTTACTGCACATTAACTTAGACTAATCGCACCTAAATTTGATAGCTGAGAATGCAGGTATCAAATTTAGGCATTGTTAATTAGCACGCATTAATGCATGTGTAGAAGCAACTTGGCACTAACTTTAGTGCCGGGTTTTCCCTGTCACTATGGGGCTGGCCTGAGCCCAGCCCCAGAGAATATCCAGGGGTTGGGGTGCTAGGCACCTGCCCCCTAAGCCTCCCCCCCATGCCCCCATACTCTGGCCTTGAAGACCCAAAATATTGTAAATTGTTGTCCCCATGTATATAGTTTTCCCCTTGTATATAGTTTCCCACCTGTAAGCAGGTTTTTTATTCCTGGTGGGTGGGGAGGGTGGTGGAGGGGCTCTGCTGTTGAGTGGGGAGAGGAGTTCTGTTTGTTGAGAGAGGAGGGATGGAGTGGGGGTTGTGAAGGCAATAAAGTTTTAGGTTTTTTCCCCCATGTGCCATGGTGCTGGGGGCAGGCAGGGGGTAGGGAATGTGTGGCTGGCAGGGCAGGTGGGCTGGAGTGGGGAATGCAGGAGGAGGGGGTCAGGAAGGTCCTCCTACTGCCAGGCCCTGACCCCTGCTGGTGGATGTGCGGCTGTATTGGGGCTGGTGGGGGGATGGAGAATGGGGGCCAACAGGGCCAGCACCATGGCCAGCAGGAGCACAGGGTACTGGTCGTTGCTGACAGGGGCCAGGCTGGAGCATCAGGACACTGGGCATTGCTGGCAGGGGAATGGGTAGGGGCAAAGGCAGAGGCAGGGGTAAGAGCTGGAGCATCCCTGGCACAGGTAGGCAGGGTCAGCAAGGAAGGAGCTACCACATGCTGCTCCCATGCTGGACATGGAGCTTCTGGCAGGGAAGGGGCTGGCCAGGGATCAGAGTTTCCCAGACGGCTGCCAGGTGCTGGCAGCAGGCTTTGGCTTCAACATGGATGCTAAGTGCTGGCAGCCATGTGGCCAGAGGCTGGAGCTCCCCTGGTGGCCACAGGGGCACATGGCAGGACTGCAGGGACTTGGGACTAACTTTAGTGCCAAGTCACTGCATGTGTAGATACCTGTGTAGATATGTGTAGATACCCGCATGTGTAGATAACTTAATGCACATTAAACTTAGTAGCGCTTACATGCACGTGTAGACACATCCATGGATTTATATTTCCCGAGTGTTGAAAGGCTACCTTATCCCAAACCAAGTCCCTCATGGTTTTGATCCTAAACCTAAAGGTGAGCAAACCTCATCTTTCTTGAATATTCTTCCTTTAAATAGTCTAGGACCCTTCTCCTCCTTTAGCTGTTTTTCTAGTGTTTGCAAAGCACATGTGATGATTTACAAAAGACTACCTTTCTCTTCCCCAGTATCACCAAGGACATCCAACTATGGTCCTTTCCTGAAATCTTGGACTGGAATAGTATCAATTATGTCACCATCACAATCCATAGAAGTCATCTCTAGGCAAGATTCTGGATAGCTGACTGTCATGAGCTACAAAGGTTTAGAAAGCCCCTCATGCTAACTCCCTCTCCTCAGTTTCTACCTGAGAGACTGAGCATTCCTAGTTCACTTTGAAATCAGTGGTAATTGTGTACACTTACACTAAAATAGGATGTTTATTTTCTTCCATAACACTTCCCAGATATAATCCTAACTTTTATTGAAGTCAGTGGGAATCTTGCTATTACCATCAACAGCACTAGAATTTCTTCCTCCATTTGTCTTCCATTCCATGTCTCTCTCCTTCATCACTTTCAACATCATTAAACTCATAGCATTACAGTCAGGACACTATATGGCAGCTATCCGGGAATGTATAACTCTGCCTCACTGCTGTTTCACTGCCTCCTAAGGAGTTAATATTCTATTTTGTGTTTTATATATAGCAGCCATTTGTCTTTTTGGAGATAGAACTGCCTGGCTGAGAGGTTCACAAAGAGGAAGTTTGCTTCCAAGTCATGATAAAGCCTTCTGTATGACAAATAGGTTTTCTTTCCCTCCTCAGCTGTTTCTACTGCTGCTGCATTAGTAGAGCCCCATTTTGTTTTTCAGCTATTATAAAACAGATAATGAATTAGAAATAATACCAATCAGAGACACATGAGAGAACCAACAGTTATTTATTTTTCTTCTAGGTTGATAGGTGGCCTAATATTTGCCAATAAAACAGAATTATAATACTTTCTGTTCAGAGATTACATTTTCTGCTTGTTCCAGAGGTAGTTAAATTTTGGAATCCAGCTGCTGGTCTTTTCCTTAAGCTACTGTTTCTGCAATGGAAACCAATAGAGTTGAATGATTCTAATGAAGTGTACTAAAATTCCCATTAGGGTAGGCAGGCAGCTGCAGTATCATCTACTCTGAAGAAGTGTTTGGGGCCTCTGTGATCTATCTGTACATGGCCAAGGAGAACTATGGCTTACACAAGGGGTGTCTCAAGTGGCACAGGCAGCCTCTGTGTGTGGCATGCAACAGATCAGAGAGGAGTTAAGGAGCAACAGCAGCAGCAGATCAGGCAGGGAAAAGGGATTGGAGTGGCACTTGGGGAGGGCACAGGGCTTAACTTGCAGCATTCCTGCCAAAAAAAGTTAGTCCCCACTGGCTTACACAATGAAACAACAAGTTCTTCTTAGGCATGGTTATTTACTTGTGTAGAAAGGACAAATATGCTTTATGTTTGTGTCATTACACCACTGTGATAGCCAGAACCAAAAGGGTTAATAAGCAGTTATAACAAAAGAAAATGCTTTTTGAAGATATCTGAAGTAGGACTTATGAAAAAGTTTCCTGTCTGTCTGGAGAGAATATATATATATATATATATATATATATATATATATATATATATATATATATAGCTGTGATAAGACGCAAAGCCTTAAAAAACAGAACTGAAAAATAAACTGCAAACTGAGCTGATTTTAATAATTTTTTTTAAGTTAGGAAAAAAAATTAATGACCTACTCACAACGTATAATTAACATAGTGGGTTGAACTTGGGTGGGGACATGTTAATCTCAGACACCAAAATGATGTGGTGTGATTTGCTTAGTGGGTAAACCCAAGCTTGGGCAGTAACTTATTGCAATGATTTCTAACACCTTTTAACCCCATAGGATAACAGCTATAGAAGTAACGTTATAAATGATTATATAACCGACAAATTAGCATAAACAGGATATAAAAGAACATGCGCGTTAAGTAACCCTCGGGAAGGACAGAACAAAAGGGTCATTGCTGTCCCATTACCCCAGATCTCTCTTACTCCCTGTGTGAGCGAGGACCAGATCCTGGCAGGGGGACCTCTCCCCAGTACAACCCTCCAAAAGCGTGGATCGGGGACGCCTGACTTCGTTGAATCAACTTGACATGTATCTGACTGAGGGACTATCGATAAGTTACTAACCAAGTGGGAACTCTTGGTTGATTTCTCTATCTGTTTTTATTATCACTGTTAATTTTAACTTGTATTGTTATGTTGTCTGTTTATTAGCTTACATTTTTTACTAACTGTCATATGTGCAAACTATACCTTTTGTTGTTATAAGTAAAATTCATTTTCTTTTATAAGTGAAACTTGTAATTGCTTTCCTTCCCAACATCACCTCCTCGATCCTGAACCAAAAAGCCCAGTGGCTAATAAAGTTGCAGTACTCAGTCAGTCTGCAACTAAATTGATATACTCACAGTGCCCAGCTGGCCTGTGACACACCACATAAACATGATTCATTGAGGTGGATATAATTTTTGCCAAATTCATAGACAAAGGAATTTCACTTTTGTGCTGAGTGAAAACATGGAAACCACGTTTAAGTAGGAATCCCAAGTACAAGCTTGGACTTTCAGAGTCTTGTCATAAGTCTTTGCTAATTATTTAAGGCTTCAATTCTGAAATTCACTACATGTGGGCACAAGGATTCAGTTTTAAACAACAGGAACCTAAGGTATTTGCTGCAGATTGGTGATCTTTTTCACTTAATTTCAAACCCACTCTAACTATGTAATGGCCTCTATTAAAAATAGATTGTGCATTTTTATATCTTCATGAAAGGATAATGAGGACGTATTAATTATGTATAGTATAAATATTTTCACAAGAGTGAGTGAATGTGGACTGGCCTCATTCCCTCACCCCACTTTTCCCCCTTTCTCCATTAGCATGAATCTATTTCCTCATGAATAGTCAAAAGATATGTGCCGCTAACTGGATTTTGGTCAGCCTACCAGTCATATGGTATGTAAAGACCATGTGCATGCTATTCCCCATGCACATGAGTCAGTCCTTGACAAAGTGAGGGGATTTAAGGAGAAGTAGAAAGAGAAAATATAAAGCCAAAGGAAAGCAAGAATGAAAGAAAATGAAATGCTTGCAAGAAAGAGGAAAATCCTGTTTCAGAGACCAATAGGATCCAGATGAGCTTGCTATTATATTATAGTACCATATGGTTTCCTATTCCAGGGCTCCTATACATGTGCAGGGAGGTTGCTCCAACAAGCTGTAATTACAGTGTGTTGGAGCAAAATCAATTAATTGAGTTTGCTGAAGCATAGTAATTAACGCACTCCAGAAGACTCTAGCAGCATGTGTATCAGCATCCCCATACTGAAAAATGGTGGTGGAGCACTTTAAACTGAAGTTGGTTTGACGAGCTTCAGTTTACAGTGTCCCACCACCATTTTTCAGCATGGAGATGCTGATATCCATCACACGCTGGGCACTTTTAATTAACTCTGTTCTCAGAACTGCATTAATTTAAGCACCCATTGGCTATGTGTAGGGGGTGCACGCAGGTGCACATGCAGCCCCTGAGCATGGCAGTGCACCCCTGTGAAAAGGCACTGACAACACTGTTGGTGGCGGCGCTCACCACCCCCTCCCCGCCCTCTGCCAACACCGCTGGTGGTGTCTGCGGGTGGTCACTGATCACCACTGGCTGCCGCCAATACTGTCAGCGGCGTCTGTGGTCACCAACCCCTGGTTGCCACTCGCCACCCTCTCCGGGCCCTGACAGCGCAGGCAGCATTTACATAATCTCCCCGCTTACTGCTGCCGCGCTCCCACCGCCATCAATGCCGCTGTGCCCCCAGACACCGGGGGCATGCGTTGTTCATGAAAGCACCCCCCCCACCTCCTAGAACATGTCTATAAACACCCCTTCTTGCCACTTCTATTGCAGGTGTACATAGATCCAAGTTTTCTCACCAAATTCAATGGGAGTGGGATCAGGCCCAAGTATTCTGAGGACTCATCCAATCCATGTACAGTAACAGTGTGCCAATTTAATCCCAATCTTCCTGCTCTACACCATTATGACCCACAGCAATTTTGGGGAAAGCCTCCATTTATTATGGGAAGTAAGATAAAAACATCAGAGAACAGTTTACACAACAGCATCATTCATACAGCACAAAACATGAAGGATGACATGCAACAAATCCAGGGAACATTAAGCTCCAACACACCTTTCTTTTACTAGTACAGAGAAAGATCCCAGTGTGTTAGCGATATCAATAAGAATGTTTTTTGAGTAAAGCCTATAGGATTTTGTCCAGCTATTAAGAATTTCTGTAATGCCTTAGGAGTCTAAAACCCTTTAGGAAAACATCAGCACAATGTATGTTCCCTCTACAAAGAGTTGTACCTCCGTGATCATGGACACTAATCTTTCTTTTAAGAGAAATCAATTTTCATTTGCCTTTCTTATTTGTTACAAAATAAAGTTCTTGTCCACAAAGGGTGACTTAGTACAGTCAATATACTCTGGTTCAATAAAAGGGCTTTCTTATATTTAAGCTTGCCTGGACCAAAGTAGGATCTCATAGAGATTGATCTGCCCTTGTGAATAGGGCTTAAGAAAAGACAGACAGAGCCCTGCAAAATAGAGGGCAGCCTTGAATCTTGGACAAGCGTGCTCCTGAATCTACCTTAACATAAAGTTGTCTGAAGATACAGACCTCATTTTAAACAAGCAGTTCAATGCTTTTGAACTATGCTGAAGATGAGTTTCTAATTCCCATTATGGTATAGGGGTTGGTGTGTATATATTGGTATGGCAGTCACTAAAACCTGAAGACAAAGTGCTTTGTTTATTACCAAATTGTGTAAAACAAGAAGTATATGGAGTATATGCATAGCCTTTGTTCAAGGTAGAGAAGATTACAAGTATGATAAATCCTTCCCATTAAGAAAATAATTGAAGAAAAAGAATATTTCAAATGTTTCTGGGAGAGGTGATCTCTTCTAGGACTGCTTTCTTGCTCCCCCCTCACCCTGTGCCCCAGAGCTCTCCTGCACTGTCATTTCACATGCTGGCAACAAAGTGAACTGTCCTGTTTCTCAGAAACTCCTACAATGGAGTTGGCTCTTCTCAATCCTCCCACCCCTCCCCTCAACACGCACAATATCCTGGTGACAGGTGGTTGCTGGTTTCTGTAATTCTGGATACAGATTCAGTCAGATCCAGTGGCCTGTAAAAGGGGAAAAAAACACACACACACACACAAAACCCCCTAGAGCTTATGAAGAGGAAAAAGCTCTGGCTCTGAAAGTGCTGAGACAGACTGGTACGGAGAGTCAGTACAAAAAGCATTCAGCATGAAAAGCCAAACCCAAACGAAAGGAGCTGCTGCCAGGATCATCACAAGGACCTCTGCCACACAGATGTCTACTGAACCAAGCTGAAACTGATGAGTCTTTTATCGG
This sequence comes from Alligator mississippiensis, assembly GCF_030867095.1. Taxonomy (NCBI): domain Eukaryota; kingdom Metazoa; phylum Chordata; order Crocodylia; family Alligatoridae; genus Alligator; species Alligator mississippiensis. The sequence goes on along the minus strand of NC_081826.1, from coordinate 115,451,061 downwards.
CCCCCTTCCCCCTCTTTAGATACTCATAGCAAGACTCAGCTGTCTAGCTCTATTAATATCAGTTCAAGGGCCACAGCCTATGTGATAGACATCTGACACACTGAGAATAAAGCCTGCATGGGACTGACTGGCAGAAAATGGTTTTTATGACTTTTTTTTTCACTTCAGTTACAGCAAACAAAATGAATGCTAGATTTGAATGAATGAAAGGAGATTGGTACTTTTTTGCCAGCAGAAAACTGATCTTTTATTAAGCTAACTGGTTTTGGTACAATCCAGCAAGGGTTTCTTAATAAAAACTAGCCCCACTATTCTGCTGGGTTTTTGTTTGTTTGTTTTTTTAATTTACAGAGGTACCTACCCACCTCCACCCATTTGCTTCGCATGGCCCACTTAGCCAGAAGTAAGACTTTACATTGTGTATGAGCAAGCCAGTGACCTACACAGGGCATTTTATTTGCTTACTCACGGTAAACTTGTGGGTTTGTATTAGCTTTCTGCACAAATTACAAATCTGACTCTGGAATACACCGACTCCCGAATGGTGATCCATACTTTACAGGATTAGACCTTTTATTCTAAAGCTCCATCCCAGCAAAACACTTACATGTACACTTAGGTTTTATGAGATTGAATCAATGAGACTTAACCACATTCCTGACTTTAGTAATCTTAATGTTAAGTACTTGATTATGTGCTTTCCTGAATTGAGGCATAAATTGTGAGATGTTAGTGCACCTGCCAAGCACCTCTCACTAGTCAGCCACCCTCAACCTGCAGACTACAAATGTGAATACGAAATGCAGGGGCTTTCACCTTTAAAAGTTTGGCTGTATACTTGAGGAGTCTGCTCCTGGTGGCTGCAGGTGCTATAGGGTCTCTTAGGAACAGCTTTGAAGAAATGTTGAACAGACAAAGCATAAAGGTCCCATTGCTTACATCCAACCACCTGCCTGTAAACCAGATCCTGTCTGCAGAAAAGTATCATCTGGCCCACAGGGCTCCCCACAGATCTGAAAAATTGGCAGTGGGGGAGTGGTGGCAGCTAATTGTCACTCCCCTGCTGCTGAATTTCTAAATCCCTGGGGAGCTCTGTGAGCCAGTGTGACCCTGTATGAGAGACTGGGAGCATAGGGCCAATTAGAGTGTGCAAGGCTGATCAGGGTGGGATGGAGCCAATCAGTGCCCAATCCTAGTGCGCAGGGCTGGGCAGAGGTGGCTTGGGGCCTGATCCCACAGCATGGGGCCTGATTCAGCCTGTGTTGACACCCCCTAGCTTAGACTAACTTGCAAAAATTGAATCAGTTCAGCCTCAGGCTTTTTGACTGTCTGTACTTAGCCAAAATGTCAATATCACTGTCAAGATGGAACTTGGTCCCTGGCTCTCACTAACAAGCCTCACTATTTTCTTTCATATTTTTTTTTAATTGTACTTTGAAGTTGTAATATGAAACTGGACATTGGTGAAGCAATGGTTATGGCAGAGGCCTCAGAAGACTTTTATAGCTTTACCACTGGTTTCACTATTTATCTCAAGAAAGTTCTACTAATTGTTTTGGGGGAAAACAAAAGCTTACCTACTTTGGAGAGAGTGCTTTAAGATCTATGGGTTAAAAATAATTAATACATACAATTCTAAATACTGGTGGGAACTACAGTTTAGAAGAACAGAAAATTGGCTTCAAATTTTAACCTCAAACACAAGCTCTTGGGTTTCTTTGTCCATCTCTCTCTCTCTCTTTTAAAAATACGTTTGACCCTCACAATAAAAGGATCTCCAACAATACAGCTGTGGCTTTCTGATTGCAAGCAGGGAGTTTTTGTTTAGATTTCTCCAGTTCAAACAATGCTTTGAGACACTGGGCCAAATTCGTCCCTGATTTAATCCCACTGACGTCAGTGTAATTACACTAGAAATGAATTTGCCTCACTGATATTATTTGTTGCATGTTATATGTATTCCTAAAATGTAATTAGGACCCAATTTCCTCAACCCATTATTTTGGAAAGAGGCAGCCTGATTCTCCTGTCAATTATACTGATGAAATGCAAAGAGCAACCTTTTTGAGTCAGTGGTTGGATGTTAGCATTACTGAAAACAGAATCAGGCCCATGGGTTTTCACTGTTTAATTGGAGCTGCCTGTTTGTGGGTATTGTGATGTTAGTTCAGACCAGTAAATTTACCATCTTAGTTTACTGCTTTTTTATTGTATTTATATAATTTTTCTTGATCTCACCAAACTCAGCACTTCAAAATCAGCTTATTTTTCTGTGATCTTCATGGATCCCCACAACATGGATTTGTCATACAACAATGCCATTCCCCAAAAAGTCTCAGTTTCTATATACCATTACAGTGGATTACTTGAACAGTATTGAGCAAAAATGGATTATATTAAGCTTTAACAGTGACTTGATCAATCAGGCAACAGCTGTACCAATACTGGCAGAAACCAGGTCTGGTGAAGATATTTGTAAATTCTCAGAAAGAAATAATATAGAATATGAGCCAGGATTATAAATAACAATTTGCACATGTCACTAATAAACATACATATTAGCAGAAACTATAGAACATAACTTTATATTTTAAACCATATTTCAAACACATTCATAAGAGAAACAGTATTTTTCCTTTTATATTATCAGTGTTCAATGCTGGATATCACTTCCATATTGTGGTTTATAATACATGCTAGCAAAACACAGTGATACAATGCTCATGGAAGACTAGACCGATATTTTGTTAATAACTTTTTGGAAGCTCTTCTGTTTATCTGCCTGAAGTGAACATTTTAAGCAAAGAAAAATCCCCTTATGAACATACTTTGTTCCCTAATGCCTTTGGGCATCCGATGTATTAAATCATGTGAACTTAAAAAACAAATATTCCAAATAAAAAAAAAGGAACTATAACCTAATGATAACCAAAAAGATGGTGCAGCTGGAAAAAGAAAGAAACAAAATATGCCACAAGCTATGGTTCACACTGGGTTTGATCCTGCCTACAAAGATGCAGAGATATTCCTTTCACATATCCACATTCCAGTCCATTGACAAGCTACTCATTGTAAAAGTCGTTGCTTTGTATGTTGCGATTGTTGTGCAGATTTCCTCACCTCCATTATGCTGACTGTAGGAAGAGCGAGAACATTGTAAATGGAGAGGAGACGTAATGGCAGACCACAAGACATCTTACTCCACGTGTTAAGTACAAAACATAGGGCTGGAATGCACCTGTGCATACCTGTAATGGTACTTTACAGTCACCTACAGATTTGAGGAGCTATCCCAACTAGCCCAGTGGAAGTTGGCTTAACCAAATTCCAATCTCCCCATCCTGCAATTTGAGTTTGGACCTTACATAATTCAAATCATTGTGGTAGCTTTTATTAATCTGTTCTCTACAACATCCTAGAAAAAATATGTCTTTGTATCCAATAGCTAAAGTATCCTAAAAATGGTAATATTTCAGAAGAGGAGCCCCCAAAACTGTGGGTTGGTAACTGATATAAAGTGAATCAGATATTCAAAAGAAATGAAACTTTCTCCTTGCTTGGAAAGCCCTTACACAACTCTGTTCCTTTTGTCAATTTTAGTTGTTTTGAGCACTTTTCAAGTAGCCCTAGTCACAACCTTCTTTTAAAAGTGCCAAATCAATGATTATTCCTGTTCACAAGAGTGGCCAAACTCCTACAACCTTTTCAAGATGGGCTGATGTCTTGGGTCAAAGAGTCTCCAGAAAAATGATAAACATAGTACAGAGCATAGGCGATGGAAGGCCAGGGCTAATGGGGCTTAGCCCCCACAAACTAATTTTGTGGCAGCTGGTGACAGCAGCAGCACCATGGTGCTGCCGTCTTGCAGCTCCCGGTGTTGTCCGGTGCCACCTCCATGCCCCGCTGCCACAGTGCTGCACCCAGCACCCCCATTGCATGCACCTCCACTGCTGGTGTTCACCAGCTGTGCAACAGCCCTCAGCACCCCCAGATAATATTTTATCCCACCACTACCAGTACAGAGAATCAGTCTAGCTAAACATTATTTTCCTATATATTGTGTAGCTATTTTTCTGAGCATCTACCCAGTTTCTGGACACAATATTTTCTTTTGCTCCTCCTTCAGCTCTCTCTTATGTTTCATGTTGGGAAGCATGGCTGGCATTCAGCCCAAACAGATCACATTAGAATTTAGAGGAAGCTTGAACCAGTGCAGTCTCATGAAAGGAACTCTACTTGAACACCATGTGGAGATGAGAGCAAAAACATTTGTTAGTTACTTAAAGATAACATTCTAATTCAAACTTAGTTAAGGATTTGTTTATATGATATGATATGGCAAGACATTCAACTTATGAGTAGCACACCAGGCAGAGATTAATTTCAATTTCTACAAAAACGTTGAACTACTTCTATGTAATATGAGCAAGGAAGAACAAAAACAGAGGTAATGAAGGGTCAGCTGCCATTTCTTATGTTGAATAGTAGCTTACTCAAAGAGAAGCCTTATTGTACTCAGCATACCTTCTCAACATGAGTATCACAGTTTGGTCCTCTAAAAGTCTCTTATGTTCCACTGAACCCCACAACTATTTTCTTAAATAGTTTGTAAGGAGAAGTACTTACTAAGAAGAAACTCCCTCAAATCTAATTTATGGTTTTATTCCTTCCAAAATAATCCCTTTTATGCTCACGGTAGTGAAATATACAAAACTGTAATGACAGTAGGAAACGGTCTGCTTACCCCATCCAGGATATTGAAGAGCAAGTTACCTGACAAAGACAGGAAGTTCAGAAGTGATGCAAGGTAATCTTGAGTGGAACAGTGAATTCCCTGAACCATTAAGTCTCCTGTCTGTTCAAGTGAAGATAAAGAGGATTTAAGGCAACTTGATTTGTATCACCCACTAGTTTCATAGTAGCTAGGGTCAGGAGGGACCCGAACAGATCATCTAGCCTGATCCCCTGCTACAGGCAGGAATGAATGCCGGGTTCACCAGACCCCAGACAGGTGATCATCTAACCTGTTTTTGAATTTACCTAAGGTAGGGGCAAGGACCACTTCCCTAGGAAGTTGGTTCCAAATTTTGGCCACTCTAACTGTAAAATATTGCCTCCTGATCTCTAACATAAATCTATTCTCCATCAGCTTATTACCTTTGTTCCTCATCACCCCAGGTGGTGCTGGGGAGAAAAGGGCTCTACCTATTTGCTGTTCATCTCCCCTGATGAGTTTGTAGGCAGCCACCAGGTCCCCCCTCAGCCTCCTTTTGCCAAGGCTGAACAGGTTCAGGTCCCTCAGTCTCCCCTCATAGGGCCTGTTCTGCTGCCCTCTCACCAAGCGGGTGGCCCTCCTCTGAACTCTCTCCAGGCTAGCCATATCCTTTTTAAAGTGCGGCGCCCAGTACTAGACGCAGTACTCCAATTGTGGCCTGACCGATGTCACATAGAGGGGGAGTATCACCTCTCTGGACCGGCTTGAGATGCATCTTTGGATGCATGACAAGGTATGGCTGGCCTTGCTGGCTGCGGTCTGGCATTGGTGGTTTATGTTCATTTTGGAGTCAATAATGACTCCGAGATCCCTTTCCGCCTCTGTGCTTTCAAGAGGGGAACTCCCCAGCCTGTATGTATGCTGTGGATTCCTTCTCCCAAGGTGCAGCACCCTGCATTTGTCTACGTTGAACCCTATCCTATTCTCATCTGCCCACTTCTGTAGTCTGTCTAAATCTAGTTGCAGCCTCTCTCTCCCTTCAAGTGTGCCCACCTTGCCCCAAATCTTAGTGTCATCAGCCAACTTGTACCATGTGCTTTCAACCCCCTTGTCAAAGTCGCTGATGAAGATGTTAAACAGTGAGGGTCCGATGACTGAGCCCTGGGGTACCCCACTGCTCACATCTCACCAGGTGGAGTACGACCTGTCCACCACTACTCTCGGTGCGCCCCATCAGCCAGTTTTTTTACCCATCCAACTGTGTAGGCATCAATGCCACAGTCGCTTAATTTATTGATGAGGACGGGGTGAGAGACAGTGTAAAAGGCCTTCTTAAAGTCTAAAAAGACTATGTCCATGGTGACACCGTTATCCAAGAATTTAGTTACCTGGCCATAAAAGGCAATCAGGTTGGTCAGGCAGGACCTGCCTTTGATGAACCCATGCTGGTTGCCCCTGAGCATGGTCTCCCCTGCTGGCCCCCCATAGATGTGCTCCTTGATGATTTTCTCCAAGATCTTCCCCAGGGCCAAGGTGAGGCTTATGGGCCTATAGTTACTTGGGTCCTCCTTCCTCCCTTTCTTAAAAATGGGGACCACGTTAGCTAGTTTCCAATCCCCCAGCACCTGGCCAGATGACTATGAATGTTCATACAGCCGGGCCAAGGGCTCCGCGATGACCCCTGCCAGCTCCCTCAACACCCTTGGGTGGAGGGCATCTCACTAGCTTATTTTAATATAATTGCTTATTTCTTTCATGATCACAGTAGTATCGAGAGCCATGGTACCCATCCTCCACGTCCTGGATAGGCAGTTCTAGGCCTGGCAGTGGGCTAGATCTGGCTGGTGGGCCTGATCTGACAAACAGTCATGATCTGGCCATGTGGCAAGGGCCTGGTGTGCAGCCACAGCCATGTAGGGCTTGGAAATTTGGTAGTAGGGAAGGGGTACAGTACATAATGCAGCATCATGCTGCTATCCCCCTGCTGACAAATTTCCCACATACCACTGCGCATGGGCCAGGGGTTGAACACTAGGCCTGTGCAAAGTGGCAATTATTCGCTTAGGATTCAGCCGATTCGGGGGACAGTGATTAAATTCAGTGATTCAAATCACTGTCCTGATTTGATTCAGCCAAATCTCCAAATCAGCTAGGCCAGGCCCATCCCCCACCCCTCTCCCAGCCTGGCAATGGCTGCCCCAGCTCCCGTCACTTGTTAAAAAAAAAGCCCTGGCTCAATGGGTGCTGCTGGGCAGAGGGCAATCCTTGCTGCCCCCCACTGCATGGGGGGCTCTGACCCCCCCCTCGCTCCCCCAGCCCCCCCACAGGTGCCCCACCCAAGCCAGCTCCAGCCCTTTAAGGAAAAAAAACCCGAGAAACCCCTGCACTCACCATTCCTGCCAGTGGGGGGGGTGATCCCCGCTGCCTCCCATTGCCCCATGCCATGTAGGGGCCTCTGCACAAGCCCCCCCAAAGCCCCAAGGCCACTGCAGGAGCGTTGAGTACCGAGAGTTTTCTTGGTGTATTTTTTTTTCTTAAAGGGCTGGAGCTGGCCTGGGCAGGGCACCCATGGAGGGCTGGGGGAGCAAGGGAGGGACTGCGGGGGCTCATGCAGAGTCCCGCATGTGGTGTGGGGCAGTGGGGGGCAGCAGGGATCACCGCCTACCTGGCAGCACCTGGTGAGCACCAAGGCTTTTTTTTTAATTACTGAGCTGGGGTGAGTGGGGGCAGCCATGGGGGCTAGGGGAGTGGGCAAGGGTCAGGGGGGCTGGGGGAGTGGGGGGGTTGGGAGGAGTCCCCCCATGGTCCCCCCCCCAGCCCCTTTCCCCCATCCCTAGTACTTACCAGCTCTGAGTCAGCTGCAGTTCCCTGCTGCAGCCACCAGGGACTGCCCAAATCATCAAAGCTCTCCACATCTTTTCTGAAGATTAGGAGAGCTTTGAATCAATTCAGGCCTTTAAACTGGTCCCCTGATTCGATTCAGATTTGGAGATTTGGCCACTGAATTGGGCCAAATCTCCTCCGAATCAAATCACTACCTGAAGTTTTGCACAGCCCTATTGAACACTTGTCATCTAGAGGTACCAATCAAGGATCAGGCCCCAACTATTAGCTGCTCCATAGGTAGGCAGTTGTTGAACCCCAAAAGCTTGCATTGTACAATGTTACATATTTTGATACATAAATTTAATTCTGCTGTTTCAGTAACTGACACACCATTATTCAATGTGCAGTGGAGATTATTCAGTGTTAATCTATGTAAGACAATTTTGATATGTTTGTTAAATGTATGCAAAGTGAGGAAGCTTTTGAACTGGTGTATTAGGATTTGGCAAGTACATTTTTGCTCTGTAATTATGCTGCAAGTTAATGAGATGCACGGATATGTTCTGCTTTAACTGCATTTGACATTTGTTGAGTGCTTTGGGGATACACACAAGGGAGAGAGGCATAAGGCTAGGGTCATTGCTTAAGGGCAGCTCAAATGTATGTTATTGCTTTGATCACATATTTATGCTTTGGGAGAGCATAAAGAAGTCTATTCTCCGCTTGATACACAGAAGTAACTACCATTGATGCTGTAAGATTCATGTGACTTGTCATACATTTTCATCACAGTCCTTTTCCTTTCTATGTTAAATTAATCTCTATGTGATATAGATGCTTATATCAAGGTGCCTTTAAAACTTGTGGTCTGACAATATTCTGACAAAACTCCCATCTCTTTCAGTGGGTGTTTTACCTTCAGTAGATGTTTTGTCTGCTTATTTCCTACAAACAGAGGATATTTTTCCTATAAATTTTGGTGAATATAATTCAGGTCTTGTGTTTAGGTTAGCCAAAAACTTTTGCAATATGCTGTAGCACCATAATAGAGTTTTTATGAATATTGAATTTGATAAGCTAGGTTCTCACTGTGCTGAATGATACTAGACTGATTCCCAAAGCTCTTCCTCTGGAAAAATGTCCTGAAAGATTTGCATATATAGATGCTGGTTAAAAAACCAACTGTGAATATCAGAGTTTGGCCCATATATAATAATCGTATAACTGCTAAATATAGATTTCCACCATCTATATAAGTAAAATGCTAAACATGTATTTCAAAAAGTGAACCGTAGAGAGCCATGTAAACAGACTGATGGATCACAGTATCTAGAACAGTCACAACCTAGTGAGTCCCAAACCAATAGACATTCCCATCTATATCAATATACATGCATGACCAACAGCCTTACCACCACCTCCGTCTTCCTGCCCCTTCTTTTGAAAAGCATGCAAATGTTTGTTAAATAGGCCCAGATCCTTACTGAGGTAAACTGGCATAAATCCACTGAATCCAACGTATTTTTTAGAATAACACATCTGATTTATTTACCACAGTGAATAATGGGTATTGCCAGGGTAGGTTTTGGAAAAAAATCTGCTTTTATTCAGGTGGATAGATTATATAAGACCTATAATCTACATACATATCTACAAATATGGATCTATTTGTTATAAAATAGATATAATCTAATTGTTATAAAAATACAGACACATAATATAGGACATACATTCTAGAAGTCAGAGCTGTATTCAATTCACCTGTCCAGGCTTTGAGTTATATTGTCAAGTTTCAGCCCCTTTCACCCTCTCCGCACTATTTTCTGGCCCAGCTCAATTAAAGGACAAATCCATTCCAGTGTGTATCCTAGGGGCTATAATGAAGTCAGCTGTCAAACTCCCATCATGCAGCTGCCCTGCTGCTGTATCTGATGGCCACTTGTCAGCTGTTTCACCCAGTCAAACATAGACAAAGGGCCCTTTGATGGCCTGCCTTTCTCCAATCAATCTACACCTTTTCCTGCTGGACTTCAACATCTGCTTCAGTGTAATTTGATTTTACATTCAGTGCAGCCTGACCCTATTGATAAATTAAATCTATCTGAACCCGATATCCTCACACCACCATGGGGTAAATGACTTGCTGTTTAATTTTGGCCTTTGCCAGAAGTGAAATGCTTTCAATACTTTTTTTCCCCCCTTTTGAATAATTCAGGCATCATATCATGATTAGGGGGAGGGAAGAGGGATCCTCTTTAGAATACACATGAAAAATAAATCAGAGAGATTCTTGTAAAGATTCCTGTACTCCTCTGCAACATTTGATATAATCAGTGTTTTCCAGGTAGCTATGTTTTATCACACTGACTTCTAAATGTTGCTCCCATTAAAAAGAAAAGAAAAGACTAGGGTCAAATAATTAGGAGTATTCTTAAAACCACCAGCAGTCTCATGACTTACTCTAAAAGTTATTGTCACTGTAGAATATAGTTCACATGCTTTTCCTCACATACTTATGCATGCACAGAAAAGGAAAGGGAATTTTAAATTTGCCAAAAATGACAGTATCTGGTATTTTATGTGCCTTAACCAACAACTAAAAAGATTAATTGAGCTTCATAGCATTCCATTTTTTTCAGAAGGGGGCATAATGAGGCGAACCTTTCCACCCACCAAAGAAAAGCTGCTCTCTCTCAAACCTATTTGTGTTTTATAAGGTAATTTACAGCTTGGTCTTAAAATGATCTGAAAACAGCACAGAGTCTGTCTTCCCCACATCATCTTCTCAGCAATTAGTTTTTGCCTTCCTGCAGCCTCCTTCCCTAGTTATGCCCCTCTCACCTCCATTCTTTCTGAGATTCTTCAACCTCCTTTCCTAGACCTGGGGGAGCAGCTATACCTGGTCCCTGTCTCCCATCCCCTTCTAGTGTCAGGGAGAAGCTCCAGTCGTTCTTCTCTCTCGTGTTCCTTTTCTAGGCCAGGTGAGGCACCTTCTCTTGGCTCATAGGAACAGGGTAAAGAGTGGGTGGAACCATACAGAACAGCTGAGCACTTGTTATGCTCTCCTCCCCTCCTTAAGAAAGGTATTAGTTGGGGGTCAAAGAAGGAACTCTGGGGGCGTTTGTACACATGACACTGTTACCATGTACATGTGACGAAAATGTCACCATGTTTGGCTAAATGGTATCATGCTGTACACATGCAGGAGTTTTGTGGGTTTTAAATGAGTTTGCACCATTGCAAATTAAACTACATCCTGATGTAGTTTAGTCTGCAACAATGCATTGCAGCTATTAGTCAGCTTGCCCCCCGGCCATGGGAGAGATGGGTAGACTCTGCAGAAAAAAAAGGATTGGGTCCCTTGCCACTTCTTTTTTTCCCCTGGAAGAGCCTGCCTGCCTCTCCTGCAGCTGGGGGGGTGAAATGCCAGTAAGCTGAGTGGCCCTTGAGCTACTGGGGCCCCCATTCCTTCCCTCCGCAGCAGTGGTGCCCCCCAGGGCCACCTGGGCAGGCTGCTAGCAGGCTGGATGCTGCCCCATCTTGGGGTTGATGAAGAGTTGGATTGGGCCAGGTGCTGCCTCTGAGCTGGGACAGCACCCAGCACACTAGCTGCCTGTCCACACAGTCCTGGGGGCACCACTTCCACAGAGGGAAGGACCGGGGTACCCTGCAGCTCAGGGGCTGTTCAGTCCGCCAGAAGCTTGCCCCCTGGCCACAGACATGCTCCACCAATAAATAAATAAATAAATAAAAGATTAGGCCCCTTGCCGTAACAAGACAGAAACCCCTAAATTGAAACAGTGGGTTTCAATTAAAAACACACCATTTCAATTTAGGGGGCACAGAATGCAACCCTAAGGACTAAACCCCCCTCATGTGTATGAGTGCCCTGGCTGCCTCCCATAGCATCTCTAATGGAGTAACCAATCACAGGGTGTTTGGCCAGCCAACTAGAAGAGCTTCCTCCCCCAAGTGGCACTAAAAACCATGAGTCCCTCAGTCACCAATCTCACATTTTAAATAGTTATATAGTTTTCAGGTCTGCAGCTACCATGCCACTTTTTAAGCCCTGTGTATGTGGGCACGTTGTGGATACATCAGTTTTACAGTGGGTCATATGTAGTTGGTGGGCACAGCAAGAGTCAATGTAATAAGTAACACAGAGGTATTTGTTTCAGTTTTGTCGTAAAGAAATATACAGGGCTTTCTGGTGCTAACAACAAGCTGGCAGTGTTTGCCTGGAAGACTCCACTATGTTAACAAATGTTGATCCAGCAGGGGAATATTAAAAAGGTTGTGTGGGTTCATTGAGCCAGATGAGTCATTACCCTACCCAAGCTGAAGGAAATTGGGATCAACTGACAAATAGGGCTGGTCAAAAAAGAAAAAAGCCCAAACCATAGCAGAACCATCTTCATTCCTTTTTCCCTTCCTGAAAATCAAAAGTTTTTCAACTCTCTCTAATTGTCCAGAGAAAAATTTCACAGAGCAAGACAAGCCATCCTGGAGCCAGATTCTTTGCATCAGGGGCTCCCAGTTAAAATGCTTGAGCTGAAAATCCATATTATTTTATTAAGCCAAATGGAAATAAGATAATACCCCAGGAAGAGGGTGGAGAAGAATTTAGACTCTATGAACTGTATTTGAGGGCAGGCTGGAGAAACCAGCTGCTCATGGTGCATTATTATAAGCAGGGCTGGTAGCTAATTGCTGATGATTATGGCTATCCATCACTGCCTATTAAAAGTCCCTATTTAGAGTTGCTTATAACTTTGTAAAACCTTATCCATTTGGGCTGGAAGTTGCCAGCCTCACAATGAATGTTACTGGAGAATTTCAGCCAGAACAGGGATACTAGGACAAGGAGCCAAGGGTGGGAGGAAAAGTTAGAGACAGACTGGATAGGAAATCAGGAAGGAAGATCTGAGATTAATTAGCCAACTGACTGGGGAGAAGGACTTGTAACCAGGGTTTGATAGGGCCCACCACCTCCAGCACTTTTATAGCCTCTTTGTAGGCTTCATAAAACACAAGTCCAGAAGAGGCTGTTAGGTCATCTCTGATTTCTATTTCAAATTTGTCTGTCTTCAGTTACCAGCCATTGGCTCGTTTTATGCCCTTCTCTGCTGGACTAAGCTGCAATTTAGTACCCAGTAGTTTTTCCTTGTTAAGTTATTTATGCTCAGTAGTCAAATCACCTCACAGTCTTCTTTTTGATGTGCTCAAAGACTCACAATAAAGGCATTCTCTTTGATCCTCAAATAATTTTGCTAGCTCCTTTCTGCAGCTTCCCTGTAAAACCAAAACAGCTATACACACTGTTCTAGTGCTGGCCTTACCAATACTACATACTCACTACTTTCCTTTTTTTTTGGATTTCCTTTCCTTCCAGGAAATCCAACCACTAATCCTTTATGCCATGCTATCCCTCAAGGAACTCATGCTCAAGTCCTTGTCCTCTATGATCCCTGGAGCCTTTTCAAAGTCCCAGTCCCTCATTCTATATTTAGGGGCAGCATTCACTGGAAGTAAAAGGAGTGGCAAGTTTGTGAAAATCCTCTCATTTCTCATCATCCCAGTATGTGGGTGTATGTGGTGTGGAGGGAGTGAGGGGGTGGAGATGGGGGAGGGAGGAGCAATGATACTTTGTATCCTTTTTGAGGCTGTCACAAGGCAGCTCCAGCCTATATTCCCTTTTTTGTTCACTGGGCCATTGTACCCAATACCAGCACAATAATGCCTCCACAGTTCTTGCTGAAGTGATGCACCTTTTCAAACTCTGTTTTTCAGGGCCATGGCTTTAACACTGCTGTCTAGCCTTAAGAGTTTAGTTTGGATTGATTGCACATCTTGGGTTGCTAAAATGTAAACTTTTATCCACTTTAATTGAAGAGAAAATGTCAAAGTAATAATGTATCCTTGAAGAAAAACACCCTTTTATTTGCACTGGATATCTAGTTACTCAAAGACATTTCTCAGCTGTCGTGTGCTAGCTCTACAGTGATTTTAGTTATTTGAAATGTTAGCCCTGTTCCAAGAAAGAAAGGTTTCTAGACTGAAGCCTTGACACCACAAGCATTTTAATGGCTATTGCTCAAGAGACTGCATGCATTTGAAAAAAATAAATAAATAAAAAAGAGACTAAGAGGCAGAGAGAAGGCTACAGATTGTTCAAGAGCAGTCAGTGAACACTGTCTTTTGGGAATATGTTGCTTCAAAGAAATACAAGCATTAGTGTTTAAAAGAAGCCGAGAGTCAAAGATCACTTAAACAAGCTGATCTAGATATACCATTTGCTTAGCGGTATAAATCTGGAGTAATTTCACTAAAGCAGATAGCCACTCCAAATTTATATCTGCATATGAATAAATTAATAAATAAAATGGCCAACTAGCTTGTATGCAACAACTTTTTCTACTGCCTAGAAAAAAGTACTAAATCTAATTGTCCTGGGAAGTTTCAGGAGTCAAAAACCTTCCCTCTGTGTGTTTACTAAATACTGGGCATTTAGTATACTGGATGTTACGTTCTGCCTTATCAGCCATTATTGATAGGAAAGGACAATTTGGTCCTGCTCACGACTGCATCTGCATTAATTCTGTGGATAATGAAATAACATAAGACTGACTTTTTCTTGATGAAAATGAGTTGTTCAATTTTGACTTGACCCTGCTAGAACAACCTCAAGTGCTGTTATCGTATCCATTTCTAGAGTGCCCATTTATCAAAAGCTTGTTCTATTTTAGGATTTGGATCCACATTTCTCAGGACAGGCCCAAGTAAATTAAGGACAGTGATGATATCCCCAAAGCAGCTACACTCCAGAGGAACTGAAAAAGAGCACGGAAGAAAATGCACTGGCCTGTTGGCTACAACCATAAAAATCACTTCCACGAGAGATCAGAATGATCAGGACTTCTTTAATGCAGATGGAAAAGTAAAACCTGCATCTTCTCACCAAGCCTTCCTTCCTGAAGTCCTTTGCTATGTTTATAAAGCTGTTTTCATACAACCCCCATTTTGGCTAGGATCCAAGTTGCCTAATAATCTCTGTAGAACTAGGTTTCCTGGTGAAAATGTGTCCATTCTGCAGGGTCAGCTAAAGATTCAAAATATTGAGGCCTCGTGAGTACAGTAGAAAGCCTGCTTAATCTGAGTGGGGTATCAGCAGGGGCAGATCTAAATGGGGGTACAGTGGCACAGCTGCACCTCCCTTTCAGACTGGACCATGCTGCTGGAGCCTCTGGGAACTTTAAAAAGTCCCCAAAGCATGTGAGAATCTAGCCTTCCCCTGTGCTCAGAGGGACATCTCCACCACTCTTCTTCCTCAGTCCCCTGCCTGCCAAGGCTGCTTTCCCCACTGCTCCAGAGAGGGGGAATCAGAGCAGCTCCTGCCTGCGCCAGCTGTGCTATGCAGGGCTGAGCTCAGCTGGAGAAGTAACAGGGGCAGTGACTCCCTGCACCCGTTCCTGGGGCAAAAAGGCTATGTGGGGGAACCTACCCCTGCCCACTGCTGCTGCTACTGTGGCTATTCCTGCCAAGCCCAGCCCCAGCACTGGCCAGCTAGAGCAGCCAAGAGTGGCTCCGAAGCTTCTCTTACCCCAGAGCAGTGGGGAAAGCAGCAGCAGCAGGAGGAGGGAAGAGGAGGGGATGGAAGGAGATATGCTTCTGAGCAGAGATGATTCCAGCAGGGCGCAGGGCCTGGGGCAAAGCAGCCTGTGTGGGCCCCCCCTCCCCATCCCATGGCACACTTACACCTGGGAGTGAAAGCCCCGGCACACTGGATGTGGCAGGATGGGTGGTGGCCGGAACAGCCAAAGAGCTGTCCAACCTGCCAGGTGGGCGGGTGGACCACACCATAGCTGTGGCCTGTCTGCCCAGCTCTGCAGGGCCCCCCAAAACACAGGGCCCGGAGCGGTTGCCCTGATCCCCCCCTCCCCCTCCAGGGATGGCCCTGCCTCTGAGCATAGATGGGAAAGGGGGATTCTCACCTGATTTGGGGACTTTAAAAAGTCCCCAGAGGCTCCTGCAGAATGGTCTGCCTGCACTTGTGGTGGGAGTAAGCTGGGAGAATGGAGTGCAGCCACCCTGCAGCACCCCCATTGCCAAATCCTAGAACCTTCCTGGGGATCAGTATATAGTAGGCACTATGGCTAAGTATAGACATTCAAAAAGCCCCTGACAGAAAGTGATCTAACTGTCACAGTTTACTTAAGGTACTATAAGTTAGAGTGTGTTCCAATGCAACAGGTGTGTGCTGTTTGGTGCGGGGAGCTCGGTGCCTTCCTGACTAGCCAAGCCTACCAGCTGGGGGGCACTCCTGCACACCTCCCAGAAGGCTGCCGGAGTGCCCACCCCTCACCACCAGCTGCTTAATGGGGAAAAGGGAGCACCCCCTGCCATGCATACCTGGTCCAGATCTCCCTTAGACCCCAGCCAGCAAGATGGGGGTGGGGGGGGAGGAGGAGGCTTATGAAGAAGGGGCTCCCTTCCCCCAGCTGCAGCCAGCAGCAGCAGTGCAAGTTCCCTGCTTTGCTTTTTGCTGCATCAGGAACTCTGAGGGGGCGGTGGAGGTGGAAAAGGAGCCCAGTAGCCCAGTTTGTGTCTTGATGTGGGCAGGGGCAGGGCCAGGCCTGCAGCATAGGGGGGGCTCATTTTCCATCACCACCCCACCAGAGTTCCAGGTGCAGTGAAAATTGGCACAGATTTCTTGCTTTGCCACTGCTGGGAAAGAAGCCCCCACTCCACCCAGTTAGGCCATGGCATGCCATAGGGCTGGGACAGCTGCGAGGACAGAAATCCCCTCCTCACCCCAGCCAGGCTGTTTCGCAAAGCTGGCCAAGATCAGAAGCTATCACTGCCCAGGGCCAGCCTGTTGCAGGCAGAGCAGATTATCTCTGCCTGAGGCAAGCATGCCATCCTGTGAGGGGTCCATGCAATGCCAGTGAATACGACCTAGCTCAGCACACTATGGATGTGGCAAAGGCATTCAAAAAAGTGTTCTAACCTAAAGTGCTTTATTCTGATAGCACATCCATCAAATGTTAACTTAGAGTGCAATATGCCATTTTTAAAGCACTTTAAGTGCCATGAACATCTGTTCTGTTGCAACATAAAAGCACTTTCTGTACACTTAACACACATTAAGTGAAATGTTTGTACCTAGCCTAGAATGAATGTAGTAGTTGACTCCAACATGAGAGGTCATTACAAAAACACGATTACAACTGAGAATGAAAAATGCTAATAGGCTTCCTATTTGGGGGAGGGACAGGAGGAAGAGGGCAAACTTTTTTTCAGTTTTACAAAAGTAAACGCTATTTTTGTTTCTTTTTCAAAAAGAAAAAGAAAAGGAATAGCCTTCAATTTCTCTAAGACATTTTATTTTTTGTTAAGTTGATGAAAATATAATGTTGCTTCAATAGAGGTGAAAAACGTTTGTTTCACATTAGGTGAAAAAAAATTACAGTAAATTTTCTGTTATTGGATAAATTTTGACAGGTGTCAGAACTGGCAGACCAATGATGCTTCCACTCTGCCCCATACAAATTTACAGCAGATTTCTACAGTCCAAGTGTTACTTTCTAGCTGTCTTATTTAGTAGGATCGAGTTACAGATTTTATGTTTCTCTGGCTCTTCTTTTTGCTACTTTATGTTTGTGTGTCTGGGGGAGTTTTGAGAAGCCATTAGTTATGAAACAGTGGAGCCAAATTTGGCAACAATTACTCCCAGTGAATGTCAGGTTGTTTTAGTGGAACCTCTTAAGATTTGGGCTTGCACACCATCAATTCCCATCTCCATCTTCCTTTTAAAAGGAAAATAAACTTCAGAAAAGTGTGTATTCTTGTCTGAAAGTGACACTAGATTCATGGACTCTAATATAAAAACTTGTATGGACAAGTCACTTTTGCCTAATATGCAGAGGCGCCTTAGTATCATGTTCTTCTTTGTGTTCAGAAGAAAACAGCCTCAATACAAAGTAGAAGAGAGGTATTTTTGAGGGAAACAGAAATATATTTTTCCTCCCTACTAATAAAGGAAAAATAAAAATCTCAGGACTAGTTTACAAACCCGTGGCCATGTCTACATGAACTTTCATAAGCCAATACTAAATGACTGGGCAGTAAGTGCTGTTACTGTGCAGTACCGTCGCTGCAGTTTTTTTCCAATGCTAATGAGCTACTGCAAGTAGCCTGTTACTACTATGCAATAGTGTCGTCACACAGTTAGTGCCCGGCAATGCTACTGCACAGTAGCATCTCGTGAAGAAGTGCCCAGTGATGTTCAACATTCACAATTTCAAAATGAAGCCAGCAGGAACTGTGGGTGCTTGGCATCTCTGAAAATCTGGCCTTTAGCCAGCTTAATAAAGCTTCAGTGGTCTCAACTTACCCAATAACTCTTTTAGAGACAGGAATTGGACTAATCACATGTGTAAAGCTAAGCATGTGCTTAAGAGCATCACTGAATAGGGATTGAGAGGTGGTCTTTCTTTTTAATTGGGGTGACCATCTGTGCTTTAAGGAACTGCTTATTTCAACTGAGTGTAGTTGTTCCACTACTCTGATGAGAGGTATAGTTTAAACATTGCTAGTTCTTATTTCTTACAGATCTGTCTATTATTTTGAAAATATAGAACCAGATTTTCTAGCCTCACACAGACTTGAGTCCACTCTGGCTAGCTATGCTAGGGCTCTATGATTTGGTTTCATTTTGGTTTTCCAATATCGGTATTGCCACACAAGCATTTAACTTGGAAGCATGAATGCACCAGGAAGAAGTTGTCCACACTGGGCAGTTTGTTCTTCAGTGTGTTGCATACAAACAGATTTAGTCCAAAAGGGACCACTATAATTTAATTTCTGGCTGAGCAGTCTATTAAAACTTCACCCAGAAATGTGTGCATCAAGCCTATTTTATAATTTAAAGTTAGAATGTATCTTTCAAACAGACATCCAATCTTGATTTAAAAACTTGGCAGATGAACACAGTTTAGATTAGAAATAAGTGGTTTTAAAATGAAAGATCAGGTCCAATGCTTATAGAAAGACTTAGGAGAACCATAGTTTGCCCACATGACAACAATATGATTTGATTTAAAGCAGAGACAGACCTGATATAATCTTGGAAAAGGCAGATGTTCAGGCCTCAGCCCTTTCCTCTGGCTGTTGTATGCTGCTTAAAGCAGCATGCTGGCTACCCTGTACTGCTCAGGAGCCAACCAGGGATTCCTATTCACATGAAAGGAATTTTCTGAATGGCACAGAGCCATCTCTGGCAGCTTTATGACAGCCTCCTTTTGCCAGGAGAAGATATGGGATTTTGGAAAGGGGGTGCAAATGGTGGGTTATCCAACCCATTTGGCCCCAGGGGGGTTCTTACAGCTCAGACAACCCATCTCTGGTGGCAGAGTTGTGGCTTGTCAGTGCAGTTGCTGAAGTGGCTGGCTGCATTGACACAGCTCCAGGGGGTGAACACTGCCATCGCTTGCCTTCCCCCCCCCACTTGCTTTTAGCCCAAAACTGATTTTAGTCATCAACAGCAATCAAAGATCCAAAATTAGGTTTGGGCAAGGAGATCAGGAGAGGTAGGAAGATGACCAGTTTCTAACCCCCCCTGGGTTTTGGACCTGTGCTGACTACCCCAGCTTGTGCTATGTAGTCAAAAGGAAAGGCACCCACCCTGGATCCATCCTGTTCCTGGCCCTTTTTGCATGTCAGTGGACTGAGAAGCTGTGCCAATGATGCATGATTCCAGTTTACTCTGAAGCTCTTACAGGCTCCCTCTGTCAGGAGTAAAGGGAGCAAAAAGGTGGCCTACAGGTTACTTTTTCCTCAAACCCCACCTATAGCTTGTCTCTCACCATGAATACAGAACTGTTTAGGATGAAACCCAGGATGTTCAGACTAAAGCTGTATAAGAAAAGAAAAATTCTTCACTGAATGGGAGAGCATGTTTAATAAAGAACTTAACACACATTTTGTCTCCTATTAATGAACTAAACCACTGATGAATAATCAAGTTTACTGTATTGTAAAGAGATTTACCTGGGGAGCATAGAGGGGGAGGTATCTTCCTTCTCCATAACTAAAGATTTTTTCTCCTCCTTCTAACAATACCAGCCTCCCAAGAGCATGTCTTCAAACTTGTACTGCTGACAGCAAAAAGACACAGAAGACAGCTTAAACATGATGAATCAATGAGGTAACATTGATTTGTACCATTTTCCTTTGCAATGTAAGTGTTCAAGCCTGCCTTTGAAGATCATACTATAGCTTCCTGGTAGTCTGAATGTTTTTTTTCTGTCCCTAACTCTACTGTATTCCATCTCATTTCTACAGTTTTTACTCAGGGTACCTCCCCCGAAAGATACCTGACAAATTAGGGATAATTTATAGCACAATTAAGCAATCAGAATGTATACAAATAAAGAAGATGAAAACATATAGTGTAAAAACAAACAAACAAACAAACAAAAAAAACAAAAACCAGGAGAGAGAATATAGTCACACCGGAGTCACCCTTTGTCCCAATGGAAAAAGAAAATTCTAGCCAGGAAGACGAGGCTTGTTCATGTGCTTTAACTCTCAATCCATGCTTTGTTCTTGTGGAAGGTGGACAGAGCTGCCACTGAGAAGAAAGAATTCAGGCAATCACTTCGTCATAGTTATACACACCAAATTCCCACAATTTGGGAGATTGTGGGGAACCTTTTCCTGCTTAGCACCCAGACCTACCCAACCTAATACACTTGCCCTGCTAAGTGGCACACCCATCATGGTGAAACCTTTCAAAAGCCAAACGTGACTCTGGATTGGCTTAAGGAAAAGAGAAAAGCGTAAGGGTGAGTTAGCATAACACAGAATCAATAATTAAACATTGGTATGATATCTGAATGGCACAGGTTGACTGCCTCCTGTAGCTCTTTCCCTCACTGCGCAGGGGGAAGGAGAGAAAACCCTACCACAGCAAGAAAATCTGAATGGGACGTTGCTCCATCCCAGCTCCACTCTGAGGAAGAGGAAAGTCTGCTCCTTCCCTTTCAGTCAATAAACAGCTCCTTAAATTCAAAGGGGCAACCTTTCACAGAGCTTGAGAGAAAGAGACTTGTAACTGGACAGGAGAAGTAATAAGCCCCTGATGTCCATCCAGAAAAATCCTCAGCAAACCCAATGCAGGTGGCCATTTCTCTCCTGTTCTGTGAAGATGGAGATGGGGAAAAAAGGTAAGGAGGCATGGTGGTGACATTAGTTTAAATTAAACGGAGTTATGTGACTGAATTCCAGGGTCATTTGTATTTGACAATATTTAAGTAAAGGGCATATAATGACTTCAGAAGATGCACAGACCATTAAGTCCTGGGCAGCAAGGATACCATTTCTATTCAGAATGGTGCCATAAAGAGCTCTGACTATGGGCTCAAGCAAGGCAAAATAATTTAAGCCCTATATCACATTGTTACATACCTCTTCTTGCCTTGCAGTCAGCTTTGGTGAAAGGTTGCACAGACAAAAACAGGAGGATTTAATTTTTTTAAAAGTTGCTTTTGAATTACGATTTGTAAAAGATCCCTTACTCCTCTAAGGCAGGCAAGGTTTTTTGAGTAATGTGATATCTTTGATTAGACCAACTGAGTATTACTCCTCTAACTCACCCCTCAACCTATACTGTGGACACCTCTCTCTATTTACCATAAATTAGACATCATTAACGCTATACCAGGGGTCTGCAATATTTGTGGGCAGAGTGCTAAAAACACCTGCAACTTTGACTTGTAAGATGCTGGTGTGCAAGGGATAGATGGCAGGAGAGCCATGAGAGGCCCAATCCTTGTTGTGGCAGCACAGCCTCAACCCCTTCCCTGAAGCACCCGTGCCAAGCAAAATGCCTTTACTTGCCATACTCTGGCACCCATGCCAGGGGTTGCTTACCCCTGCTCTATACTATTCTCTGCCACTCTTCCCTGCTGCATGAATGGTGTGAATCATTCTGCATAAATAGTTTGCAGACATCCCCTGCATTTTCTTCTTCATAAATAGTCCACAGAGAAATCATATTCTCTACCTGATGTTATTTCAAACTACTTCCCTAATGATTTTGGAAGATAGTTCCTGGTTTGTACCTAGTTTACAAGCTGACTGATCTTTGGGTCTGAAATCCAAGAAGTTTTGATTCAACACACTTGTTATATTATCTATTTGTTCTATTATTGGTGAGGCAAGGGTTGAGGGGAGGTGGAAATACCACAGAATCTGGTTTCTAGATGAGAACTGGATTACTCAGGCCTCCTCTACACATGCAGGTAAAGTTGCAATTGGATCTAATGCATGATCCACACAATCGCGCCTCCTGCCACGCCACATGTACATGTCAGGAGGCATGACTAGGAGATTGTGCATTAGATCTAATCATGCCTTATTGCCGGTGTAGGGGGAGCCCGATCCTGAGACAAGAATATATACAAAAAACTAGAACTCTTGGTTCCAAAATGATACCTTTTATTAGACCACCTGGGAAATTGCAAGGAAATTGTTCTTTTCTGCAAGTTTTCAGGATCAAAGTCCCTTCCTCCTTTTCTCAGAGCCTGATGAAGGGACTTTGATCCCGAAAGCTTGTGGAAAAGAACAATTTTCTTGCAATTTCCCAGTTGGTCTAATAATAGGTATCATTTTGGAACCAAGAACTCTAGTTCTTTGTATGTATCAAAACCTTCCAGAGATTTTGCATTCACTCCCCACTGAAACTTTAGCTGCTGGTTTCAGTGAGTTCCATGCAATGCTGAAATAATTTCTTTTATGACTACTTCTAAAAGGGGGCAGAGCCTCACAGCACACTACAAAATAATACAATAGAGCAGTGATCTCCAACCCTTTTAAGTAGGAGATCACCTTTGGCATTTAAAAGCAACCCAAGGTCTATTGTGTGTCACCTCCACTCCCTCCCCCCCCCCCCCCGAGTAAGTCAGTGAGGAGGGAAGAGTGGGGGTGATGACTGAGGCAGAGGAAGAAAAAAATTATTTGGGGTGCACCTCCCTAGCAGGTAAGTCCCACCCAGCTGGGGCACCACTCAACTCACCCCTGTCTTGCCTCTGTAGCACTCTCTCTCACCACGGGGGCCTCAGTCTAGCCCCTGCCCCTTCTCTCCCCCATAGACTGACCTGCTGGGCTGGGGCATGCGCATGCATGCACGCAAGCACTTAGCTCCCCACCCCAGCCTTGGATTGACTCCAAGAGTCTATGAGATCTACCGGTGGATCCACTGGTTGGTGACCACTGCAATAGAGTATAATGGAGGCTGCCATTGATAATGGAATAAAAAAAAAATAGCAAGTTTTATAGAAAAGAGTTACCAGTGTTTGTATTAAATCTTATTTTAAAACATGCTAATATTTTTTCCTTCCCCCTTGAACAAAGTTTCCTTTCTCTTGTGCTCTTGAAAACATTAACAACCATTTTAACAATCAGGTTAAGTCTATGGCTTTATTTTTCAAAAAAAAATTAGGCAAGTTTCTCCTTGCTAGATCTGTATGCTGAAGGCATTTTACCAGGCATACTTAAATGGGTCATTGATGCTCAGCCTAGATGTCATATACTAAAGGAGAGGCTGAGAGAGAGATGGCGAAACCTGGTTGCCAAGGAGATGGCCTATCACAATACTGCCTGAAAATGAGCGCATGTCAGGGCTTGGGACCAGGCAGCTTGGTGAAGCCAGCCTTTCACAGCCTCAGGCTTAATTGATGCGGATTCATATGAGACTTACCAGTAGCTGTTGTTGCTGTGCAGGTTCATAAAGAATACAACAAAACAGAGCTAATATTTGCCTGTAAAGACTTAACGTGCTCAGTTCTTTCATTTCCAAAAACACATTGAACAAATCTCATATTTGATGCTGGATGAATGGGAATCATTTAGGAGGCATATTACATTTGACTGGCCATGTGTACTCTAAGAGAAACATATTATGAGAGGTGATGTAATCCTAAAAACATTTACTGTATGATTACACTATGATTCATCCTTTAAAGGAAGGAATATATCAGCAATTAAGTATCATTTTTATGGCCAGTTTGTTAGATTAAACAATTTAAGGACTTTCGCTTCTGCCCTTCAATTCACTCAATAGATATATATTAAAGTGAGCTATTAATTCAAGGAGGGCAATCCTGAGCTTTAGGGTAATTTCACAACTCCGTTTCTTCTGTTTTTCATGGCAAATGTCTCCAGAGCCATAGCTCTGTCTTACGTGTCTCCCTGTGTGACCTTCCCTTTTTATTCATGATAAATGTTATTTCCTGAGGACTTAAGGCTGGCACACACCGGAAGGATGATATAGCAAAATACATTACTTTCATTATCAGCAATAAATGACCTTTTAACATGTGATTTCCCCAAAAGCTTTAGAAAAACCCAAACAACTAATACTCAATTTATAGTATGCGAATTTTTAATAATTGTAAGTGTAGCAGCATCATGTGAAATACACATGTGATACATATAGATTATAGATATGCATACACAAAATATTTTATGTACCAAATAACACTCCAGAGCCATAACTAGCTTCTCTCTAAGTAGAGCTTGGTGAAATGCTTATATAAACAGAAACCTTGCTGAAAAAAAAAGTTTGGGAAGACCAAAACAATTTGTGAATGAGGATCCTATTTAGCCAAATGTAACTGGATCAATATAAAGGGAGGGGAAATTCTGAAAATGTTAAAACATTTCATTTTAACATTTACTTAAATAAAATGTTTCATTGTGTAAATTCCAAAATATAAAAACTAAAAGGTTAAACAAAAAGATTACATAACCAAAACATGGAAAAGAAAAGAAACACACGCACACATTTTGGGTGTATCTAAAAACCTATCTTCTCATTTTACCAAATAAACAAACAAAAACAAATCTGTTTTGGTTTGACCAAGCCAATTTCCCCCCCCTGCTTTTTTAGTTTTGGCGATCAAATAAAAAAGGTTCAAAGTTCATTAAATTGTCTTTCTAACTGCTACTAAAATACAAAATTGTAACCCATAATTCTAACCAGTGTTGTACACAAAAAGTTAGTCTGGAAAACTGGGAGAAGATTTCGGAAAAAAAAAAGATATAGTTAAAACATTTCCCAATTAAACTATTTTGCCTTGTATCTACCAATGCCATATTCACAGGCACCTGTACATAAATCAAAGACACATTACAGTCATTAGTACTGGAACTGGAGATTTTAAAATTCCAGTGCTTTATCATTTTATTATTCTCCACTACCCTATTATTTGAGCACTTCACAAATTTTAACTAAGATACCATCACAATATCACCATGAGGTAGGGAAGTAGTATTTTCCCCCATTTTACAGATGGGAGAAAGACACAGAGATACTGAAAAAAATGTCATATAGAAAGTCTGTGCCAGAGCAGGATATGACAGTGTGGGTGGGGTGTGAATAAACTCTTTACCTTTCAAGTTCCAAGACTGGAAAGGGCAGCTGTACAGGTGAGTTCTTATTCTCACACATTGGTGAGAAAATTAAAGAATGCATTCATCTCAAATCTTCTTGTCAAATAAATGAAAACCAAAGATTGCTTGGTTGTTTCCAAGAATCATCCATTGTCATTAAATCAAAGACGAAGGAGGTTTTCATCTGACTGCATTGAAAATGAAAAAGGCAAGGTGAAAACTATTGTATCTCTTGTTGAAGATGAGCTTTGAACTCAGTGTCCTCACACACACACAGAAATTCTTCAAAGGCATGCTACATTTATATTAAACTCAGAACAAACCAGTATGTTCATGGGCAATTCATATGGAAATTCATATTCCTGTAGAGACCCTATGTAAATTTATAGTTTAAAAGACAACTATTTTTCAAAGGGATAAAATATTTCAATTTACTTATATGTTGTGTCCCCATCAACTGCTTTGTCTCTTTAGACCAGCGGTTCTTAACTTTTTTTAAACTCAAGGCAACCCAGCATAACTTTTGTGAAGTAAGCAGCACCTCCTTTCAAAATCTAACTTATTTATTACAGTGCTTATGTACTTGCAGAGGGCTTGGGCAGTGGGGGTGAGGAGCAGCCAGTTAGGGATAAGCCTGAGCCTGTGCTTATACGCTTATCTCCTCACACCTCCTGGCACCCCTCAAAGGATCTCATGGCACACCAGTGATAATTACTGCTTTACACTGTAAAGCATCCCACATTACAAGGACTGATCCTGACTGGAGACTTTGTGTACTACTGTGATACCGATACAATATACTGACACTGGAACAATGCATTTTGCATAAAAATATGCAAATGGTCCACCTGATAGATGTATCTCACCTCCAAAACTGGCTATCAACAAATGCATTTGTGGTATTAGGGGTGGGGGAGAGGAGGGGGCAGCGAGAAAAATTCATAGATGTTAGGGTCAGATTGGACGTCAATGGATCATCGAGTCCAACCCCCTGCCAGTGGCAGGAAAAAGTGCTAGGGTCATGTGACCCCAGCCAGGAGCTTGTCCAGTCTCCTCTTGAAGACCCCGAAGGTAAGGGAGAGCACCACTGCCCTTGGAAGACCATTCCAGATTCTGGCAACCCTGACCATGAAGTTCTTTCTGATGTCCAACCTAAATCTGCTCTCTATCAGCTTGTGGCCATTGTTTCTGGTTATTCCAAGGTGTGGCTCTGGTAAACAGAGCATCTCCTATTCCCTGCTACCCTCCCCTCCACCTCCAATGAATTTGTATACTGCCACAAGATTCCCCCTTCTCTTGCAGAGGCTGAAAAGGTCCAGGTCCCTCAGCCTTGGCCTTCCCTGCAGGCCTCTAAACATACGAGTGGCCCTCCTCTGGACCCTCTCAAGTTTGTCCATATCCTTTTTGAATTGCGGTGCCCAGAATTGGATGCAGTACTTTAGCTGCATCCTAACCTGTGCTGCATAGAGGGGGAGCATCACCTCCCTGGTAGGGGTATGCAAAGTGGGCCCTATTCAATTTGGATTCAGATTCGGCCCAAATAAAGGACAATAATTAAATTAGTTGATTTAGATCACTGTCCCTGATTTGATTCAGCTGAATCCAAATCTGAAGATTCGATACTGATTCGGAGAAATGTTTTTTCTACATACCTTGAGGTACCAGGCACAGCTCTTGAATGCTGTGATGCTGGAGCACATTGAGCATCCCACAGGTGCAGGGGGGCTCTCCATGTGCTCGGCAGCAAACCCGGAAGTGGACCAGAAGTACACTCCTCCCCCCCCCTGCCCACCCCGTGCCTCCCTGGCTCGGAGATTGGCTGCAGGTGAACCCCAGGTGCCACCCCCAGATCCAGGAGGCACCAGGTGCTGAGCTGAGAGGGTGTGGGGGGCCCCACCATGGGACCTGGAAGTGGACTGGAAGTGCTTCTGGTTCACTTCCGAGTCTGCTGCCAAGCACGCTGGGGAGCCCCCCACACTCCTGTGGAATGCTCCATCCACCCCAGCATCACAACATTCACAAGCCCCTGTTACCTAGAGGTATGTAGAAAAAACACTTAAAGCTGTGTCTATGTCTGAATCTCCAAATCTTTCTGAATCTCTCCGAATCGATTCGTAGGGTTCCAATTTGATTCAGAGAGATTAAAGGGTCCTCTGATTTGATTTGAATTCAGAGATTCGGCCACCAAATCAGGCCGAATCTCCGCCAAATCAAATCAGGGACCAAAGCTTCACACAGCCCAACTCCCTGGACCTGTTCGTGATGCACCTACTAATGCATGACAAAATAAAGCAGCGAATCAGTAAATAACCCATAGTACATCCCAGTGCATTTTAAAAACTGCAAAACCGCAATTTTAAAATAGGTCCCTACCCATAATGTACATTGGGAAGCTGGGTATAGTATTAGAAACTACGTGTAAATATTTCTGCCTTCATTCCAGTCGGGGGGTCTATGCCTCACTTCATGTATGTGCAATAGGACGTACATGTATCAATGGGGATGAATGGCTTCTGCTGGGCCCAGTATTTAGTTACCCATTATTCAGGGTGTTACAGGTTGTTTCCATTGAAGGGAGAGCATAAAGTTGCATATTTCTTTGCTACCATCCTGTTTCTATCCAGAAGTGTAAACACATCCAGTTTCTCTGAATGCAGTGGGATTCAAACAGGAGACTATTGTAAGTCTCTGCTTCCAGCCAAAATTCTTCCCAAGGAGTGCTCTCTTAAGAAATACTTTTCTTGCAGATCTTTGCTTTTGTAGTCTTTTTTGTGGTTCTGGCCATGTTTGGACACAGACACGCACACAAATGCTTCAAGCAAAACAATACCCAGCACATTGGATATGCATTCAGCCCTCCATCAATCTTAGGTTAGTTATACACTGGCTGTGTTTTGTTTAGTGGCTTGTACTGAGTCATTTCTCTTAAACCAAAATGCACCTAACTACTTTGTCCATTTATGTTTGAAGAACAGGCAGTTATGCCCAGCAACTTCAATGAGGTTTCACTCAGTCCCTTGCATAACAGCATTTAAAAAGTTCTGCTTACTTTATGCTGGTTGACAGCATTTATTTACAGACAGTGGTTTCAACCTCTGGAAAAATAAAATAAGTGCAATAACTCAATTGTCCTCCACCCTTCTGTAAAAAAAAAGCCTACCCACAAAAGTAGGGAAGTTAATTGGATTAAGCTCTGAACTGAATTCAAGTTCAAGACCTAATTAAGTCCACCAGTTTCCATTGAGTGTTTCCACTGCATTCCTAACTGGATTCTTTGCAAAATTATGTTTTTAAAAATAAGTCATCACAGTCCTGTTACTGGCCTAATAAGAAGTTTCAAAAAGCTTATCATCTTATGAGAATTCTCATTTGACATGCATTTGCCTAGGTTGTAGCATGTACAAAGTTTCAGGAAAAAATGTCCTCTGGAACCAGGCCATGGGCAAAAAGGCAAATCTAAAAAATATGTCTATTCTGAATCAGGACAAGCCAAGCCTTCCATATATTCCCCATTTAAAAGCCAGGGGGAGTAAAATCCCCAAATGAACAACCAACTGTTTGGTCAAGACACTCAAAGATGTGGGAAAACTGAGCTCATATTCCTGCTGGGTCTAATTAAGGCCAGGGACTTCAGCCTGGTTTTTCCACATCTCAGCAGAATGTCCTGATTACCAGGGTATTCTGGTGTGAGCTTGGTTGTCATGCCCTTCTTCCCCCCTTCTTTTCTAATCAAAGAATTGCACTAGAAGTGTCAGACTCCAAGAAAACTTTTGGGTTTGGAGGAATCAGCATTTTCTGATAGGGAAAACTTTTACCAGAAACTTCTGGACCAGCTCTATTTGGGACTAATTTGACATGCCCATCTGAGTAATAGCAGACAAAGTACCAAAGTTCATTAATTGTTATGGAATTGCACCTGCAACTGCTAGTCAAATCTTGGCCTTCTTTATTGGTTTTGCAAATAAAAGGTGGCAGGATTTGACCTATTTTTCCTCACTGAGAATGAAACTCAGCCCTGTCTGAGAAGCCAGCATCAGGTCTATGTCCCACTTAAACCCTATTTCAGGACAGAATTAGAACAAATAATACATTATAATATGCTCTGTTAAGCAGTTTCAGCTAATCAGCTACCCATTCTAAGTCTCTTAGGAGGCCTAGAAAGTCAAGGCATTTTTGGTTAGTATGCTGAAATGCTGTAATAGAGCTGAGATTTCTAAGTATAAAGTGTATAATCAAAGTTGAAGGTTAAAAGAAAAGAAGAAAATGCAGAAAAGTGAGTAGTAAACACTGTCAACAACAACTGTACAGGTATACATTTAACCTAGGATCTTAACACTTACCAGTAACAAATCAATTCACAATAAATCAAAACCTTACTAATTTAGCCCATATATAAGCTTACCCTAATTCTAAGATAATAATAGAGTCACTTGTCCAGGCTAACACAGAACTACGGATATTTAATATACTTATTAATTTGCCAATCAAATTTTATATTGGAGTCTAATTATGGGGCTGAATGTGATAGATTAACCAGGCACAACTCTAAAGTTAGAATTTAAGAGAGAGATTTTCAAAAGAACTGAACTCCCACTGGGAACAATTTAAGATAGAGATATCTTATGTCTTCTGAAAAAAATCCACCACATTATTCTCATTATTTGAAACATTTCTGGTTACAATTCCCTTGGCAATGGAACTTCCTTGAACTGAAGGTGTCTGGAATGTTTTAGATAGAAACTATACATAGAATTAAAGCTATTTTAATCCACACACTTTGATATAAATCTGCTTTCTATAAATGGTCTTTACTTCCATAATACTTCCTGAGTGCAACAACTTAAAGAGATTAACACCATAGATTTCATACCAATGGGAAGTTAAAACTATAGCCAGTTGGGAATTTTCTGCTTACATTTTTTCACTGGGAAATGCCCATTTTTCAGATATTTTTGTGCGACTGTTCCATTTCTGACTAGACTTTCTTAGGGAAATTACTCTCAGCTCTAGAATGGATACCAAAGATAAGTAATCCAATATAAAAATACATATTTCGGGGGTTTATAAGATTCGCTAATAGATACCCAATAGATTCAGATAAGGGTTTAGAATCTGATCTCTTATATTCCAAGCTGAATCCCTTACCACTGGAACTTATGGCTGCTCTGAGGGAAACTAATGTGAGCTCTCTCCTCCTCTCTGAAAATCTTTAAAAGACCTTAGATTCATCCTGATACATTCAGAAATGTGGAAAATGTCAATGGGATATAAAAAAGGTTTTGCTCACCTCTACTTCCAGCTTTTCACAAGTGATGAGTTTGTGGTGAGGTTTTCTGGCTAGCTGTTTCTCAACATAAGAGCTCATTTTTTGAGAAATACAGAAAAAAAGGGTTTGTTCGTCAAATTAGGAATGCACTGTATCAGCTATTCAGATGTTATCGCTGCTCAATGCAGTGTTCAATCCATACTTCTGTACCGTAATCACACTTTGATAGAGCCCTTCCTCCTAGATGGATACTACAAAAACAGCCAGCAGATAGAGGGCAATGTCTAACAAGCCTTTACTAATATAAGCAATGTCAGTCAAGACAGAGGTACTACTCACTTTAGTACATGAAAAAGGCCTCATCTTGTGTGACTACTTCTCAACTAAATATTTACTTTTATCACTTCACCCCATATTGAAGATTCACCCCCAAATAATAGACATTCAAGGTTTTTGTGGAGGATTTTAAATTCAAGGGGTGTGTGTGTGCGCGCGTGTGTGTTTAACTTCTTCCTCATCCTTTGGTTTTCAAATGCAAATGTTTCCAAACCTTCAAAGTGCACATAGCCTTTTGAAAGGGAGGGAAATGCGGTTGCATCTCATTTTCTCCTTTCACCTGTATGCAAATGAAGAAACAGTCTTGCAACATGAAGCGACATCTGCTGGGAGAACTTATAGATTTTGTCAGTGAACAAACGTGTTCTGCCCAGGCAGGCAGAGGAGGCTTCTTGTCATCATTTTCATGATCATATTGTACTGCGGTCAGAACTAGACTAAAAAAACCCCTGTGCTTAATTTAATTAATGAGATTGTGCTGAGCCCAAACCTACTCTGCATGGATTTATCACTAGTATGCAAGAAAACAACAAAACAAGAAAAGGTGTTCCAAGCTGTTATAAAACATGTTGGAAACTGGCAATTAACTCCAGTGTCAGAATTTTGATGGATGATTTCTGGACATCTGATTTTTTTGTGGCACTGGTAATCGGTTGCAACTGAAATTCTCCCTTACTCCCCCTAAAAAGGCATGATAAATAATGAATCATGCCAATACAGTACAGCTCATTATTATTTTCTTCTTTCAAAACCATAAATGTAGAGGCAATGCTACAGGTCACTGGCTTTGTTTGCTTTCCATGTTCAGCAGGGCCCTGCAAGCTTCATTAAATGTTTTGAATAGTTATATTTCTATGTCTGATTGTAAGTTCTTACTGTCTCATGGCTGCACAGTAACAGTTTACTGTAATGTCAGATTCATTAAGAAATGAGTCACTAACTGGCTGGGATTTCTGTGCACGCAAACGATGTAGAAAGTGGTTTTACACTTTATTAAAAATTGTTAACGTATGAGATACAAAATATGGTCAGAAGCAGTGATCCCAAAGCTGGAACTACTGTACTTAGGAAGCAAAATGGGAGACACAAACAGATACTAGACTGGTATTATATCAGCATCACATTGCAAATGTCATTTTCCAGTGGCATAATCTAAGGAAACTTGTAGGTCACTAATAAAATGTCCCCTAGATTTTTCCCTGATGGAGTGCTATCATTTGGATGCAGTTACAGCAGGAAAAAAAAAAACTGGTTAAGTATTAGCACGAACTCCTCCCCCTCTTCTGGATGTTGAGGAATAATTTCCTCTTTCTCCTGTGTTTCACTCTGCTTTGAAGGATAGAAGACTGTCTCTATTGAGAACACTTTTAATAGCGGATTTCTACACAAAGACTAGACAGGGAAATACCGAATGCTCTATACTAGGGATGTTCAACCTCTGGCCCGTAGGCCAAATGTGGCCTGCAGAACCATTGCATCTGGCCACAGGTCTGGAAAGTTGGCACCAGTGGGGACCAGTAGCCCTTAATAAGGCCACCTTCCCTCCTGCGAAATCCCTGCATGGCCAGTCAGAGCCAAACTATGCCCCCCTGCCACAACAAGGCTAGGTCATGCCTCCCCAGCTTTTGGATTGGGGCTGGGCCACATCCGCTTCCCTCCCTGTGGGGCTGGGTTGGGGCCTGGCCAGGCCTGTTTCCCCCTCCCATGGGGCTGGGCTGGGCCGGCCCATGCCCTTTTCCCTCCCCATATGGCTCGGTCACTCCCACTTCCCACTCACTGGGGCTGTGTCATGCCCCCTTCCTTCTCTGTAGGGCTGGGTCAAGCTCCTTTCCCTTGCAGGGCTGCACTGAGGCTGACCTGCCTCCTGCCCTCTGCCTCCACTCTCCTCCACACAGCCAGGTGGTGCCCATCTGGGCACTGGATCAGGAACTTCAGCTGCCAATCCAGCCTGCTGGGCAAAAAGGTTGAGTACCACTGTTCTATATATTTCTGTGCCTCTGCCTTTTACTGCTTTTAGGGAACATGGTCAGTTTCTAGTTGTGAATTACTCTGCGTTAAGGTACAATACTGCCGCTGGGCTAGGAAGAGATTTACACTAGGGCAACTGATAGCTGAATTTGGCTCATAATCGTTAATGAGTTCAAGGAAATAAGAGGCATGGTATAGAATCAGGAAAAAAGAGTCAATAATAAGTGCTGCTATAAATTATGAACATTTTTAGCAACAAGTCATGTTTTATTTGCACCGAAAAAAGCAACCCACCAGAAAAATTTGCTGGAACTACAGAATCACAATAAAAAGACAAATAACACTATAAGATACATTAGCAATCCCTTACAGTCAGAGAGAATTGTCTTCCATGATTGCTTTATCTGAGGGTCCAAAAATGACTGACGAGGCAGATCTGGGTTCAACAGACTCTGTCGCAACTTGGGCACATTTTTCTGTGTGGTGTCAGTGGCTCTGGATTCTTGATTCTGTCCATGATATACTGTTTCTGCCACTTCTACTTTCCATCTCCTGTTCTTGTTGTAAGGTTAAAATTCCTGCGATCCTTGCAGCAGACTCTTCCTCCATTTGGGGCAGTCCTGGGCAATAGCCTCTCATGAATTGATGTCCATGTTCCTTTTTTTTTAAGTTGGCTTTGGGGATACCCTTGAAGTGCTTTATCTAGCCTCCTCTTGACCATATGCCTTAACTGACCTGGGAAAATAAAGCTTTCTTTCAGAGTCTGGTCGGACATCCCAATGATTTGGCCAGCACAGCCAAGTTGATGTCAGATGATTAGCACCTAGATGCTCACAGTGTTTGCTTGTGAGAGGATGCTAATATTGGTGTGTCTGTCTACCCACTGGATTCGAAGGATCTTCCACAGGCTGCATTGATGGTACTTCTCCAATGAGTTGAGCTGTCTCTTGTACATTGTCCATGTCTCAGCTCCATACAGTAAAGGTAGGGATCACAACTGCTTGATAAGCCATGAGCTTTGTTTTGGATGTAATGTCACAATCTTTCAATACCC
Organism: Alligator mississippiensis; assembly: GCF_030867095.1. NCBI lineage: Eukaryota > Metazoa > Chordata > Crocodylia > Alligatoridae > Alligator > Alligator mississippiensis. The sequence goes on along the minus strand of NC_081826.1, from coordinate 115,417,443 downwards.
ATTTCCCCAGGGGTCCGAAGGCTGCATTGCACTTTTAAGGTGATTTTGGATTTCGTTGTCAATGTCAGCCTTCTGTGAGACATGGTTTCCGAGGTCCAGGAAACACTCAACTTTCTCCAGAGATAAGATACGTACATGTAGGTGCAAACTATTTTTAGAGAATTGCAAAGCTCTTTGGCAAGCGCTAGTAAGTTCAGCATCACAACCTAGTGAATATCATTATTTAGGTTGTGTAGGTAGGGAAACTGAAGCCCAGATCAAATAATTTTCTAAAGGTTACATAGCAAATCAGTTGCAGAATTGGTAGGAGTCTTCATTCATAGTAACTCACACATGGGACTATGAATTGAGACTACAAACTTTTTATAAAATTCCTGTCTATCAAACATAAAAAAAAGCTGGTTTGAGATTTTAACAGTCCTCTTTTTTTTTTTTTACATTAATTGATGCAGTCCAAAATTACAGCAGATAAGGTACAAATAAATGTATATGCTTTCAATACCTTATTAAAGCAAAGCACCATCATATAATAGTATAATGCAGTTTTTGAAATACTAGAAAGGTTGAAATGGGTTTGTAGAAAGGATTCATTAAGAAAAAATTTCACCATCCCACCTGAAGCCTATAAAAATTCTGTGGAAACCTCTTCAAATTAAAATTTTTGTCTTGAGCATATCTTGTCTAATTATGTTTAGTATTATCCTCCTTAAGGAATACTGGTTCATCTGTGCTATTAAGGGAGAGAGTAGGGGGAAAACTCCAGAGACTATGGACCAGATACCCATATAAATACTGGTACTGATACTGGTATAAATCTGTATAATTCCATAGAGGCAAAGGGAGCTGTATTAATTTATAGCACCTGTGGATCTGGTATGAACACATTAATATACATGTAGATGAATGCACAGATAGTTGTTTAAACACCAAGAGCCAAATTAAGTTTCACCAGAAAAAAATGTAATATAATGGAGTTATACAAGCAGAGATTCTGACCCCCAAACTCGAATGCAAGTTGAAGTTTATAAAGGCAGCACAGCTGTGTTGAACTTTCTCATTTTTCACTTTCTAGAACTGAAAATAAATGTAAGAAGCAGAAGTGCTCTAATTAGACATTTGGATTTAAACATCCAGAGTATAGCCAACTAACATCTAAGCACTTTTTGTTCTTGAGCATTTAGGCAAACAAAGATACAATAATTACAACCATACTATGTGCAGATTAAGTGTTCATTGTGCACTAGTGAATCAAGTTATGAGGCATGATTGGTTACTTCTGAGTTAAGAATTTTCCTTTTGGTTTTTTTTATAACCAAATGTTCTTAAAGTGCTCACAATAATGGAGAACTTGCAACAACATCTAGATTTAGATTTAGATTATGATTTCCAAACGGGTGTAGCGGGATCTGCTTGCTAATCAAAATTTCAGACAAAGCCAGGTCTTAACACTTCTGTATAGGATTCTGTACAGGATTTTATATTGCCTTTATCACCACAAAAGCAGAATACCTTCCAGTAGTGCATTAAGTAACTAACTGTTACCATTAACTGTTAATTAACTGTAATTAACTGTTACTATTAGCTAAGAAACATATAAGGAGATGCTGTATGAAGTTAAAGCACTAGCCCTTCAGAACCATCTGCATTTTATAAGAACAGTTGCTCTACAAAATAAGAGGACAGGAGACACTAGTAAAAAGGAGGAAAAGCAGCCTAAGGACAGAGGTTGACAATGTGACCTCACACCAACTAACCACACACACCAGCATTTAATTAGATATTAAAGCCACTTAAGTTTCCAGGAGAAGGGATGGGAATGGCTATGACAAAAAGAAGGGAAAGGAACAGCAGACAAACAGGGAATTCACATAAAAAGCCAGCAAAAAAGTAAGTCCAAGGAAATTAATCCTAGCCAAATCAGCTTTAGTTTAATCTGAAATCCTGCCCTTCTCCACAGGGTAGTACATCTTATGTACTATACAGGATACATAAGCCCAGAACTCTCTTCTAAAGGTAAGTTTCTAAACCCTTCCTACCAAAAAAATGGAACAGCTGGCACTAGAAAATTTTTTTTGAACCACAGCCCTGGAATGTCATGGAATGCAATGCCCCTATTTTATCCTGTAGTTCAAGGATTTTCAACCTTTTTTGGTTAGGGTACCCCCAGAGGCTGGTCAAGTAGCGGAAAGTCCCCTGGTGGTCGATGGACGTGTGGGGGAGGGTGGTCAGTGAAACCAGAAGTACCACTGGCGAAACCTGAAGTGCTGCCAGCTTGTCCACACCACTGCTATGTACCCCCTGGGGCTTTCCAAAGTACCCCCAGGGGAACGCATATCCCCGGTTGAAAACTGCTGCTGTAGTTCAATGCAGACACCATTCATTCCACAAAATGGGTGGCTAGGGCAAGTTTAAACTTCATCATGTTGAGGAGATTCCAGTCCAGCAGACAAGCTCTGAAACCATCCAGCAAAGTCTACCCATGTCACTTGAGGAACATGTTGTAGCAGCAGGCAGGGGTGCTTGTGCCTGGCGCTGGAGCCCAGCTGCATGCAGCTCTGTATCAAGTGCACGGGGCTTCCCTCTCATGTTGCATGAGTGCATGGGCTGCTCATGTGCAGCATGGAGTGCTGGCAATCAAGATGGCCTGGCAGTGACTGCGCTCCTCACCACGATGCACAGCACTGGATGGAGCCACACACCACCAAGCTCCAGTGCCAGGCATGAGCACCCCAAGTGGCCCCACCTGCTGCTGCTGTCTGCTGGCACTGTGCACCATGGGGGAGTGTAGGGGTGGAGTCCCCACACCTCCCCACCCTCTCTCGCACCCACCCCCAGGACTCAGACTCTGTGCTGCCACCAGCCCCAGCCCCTGCCCAGCTGCAGCTCCGCTCCCACTGCCACCACTTCCCTACCTGCTGCTCAGCGTAAGCAGGATGTGGGGGAAGCTGAGCAGGTTCTTGGTGGCTGCAGCAGCAGCAGCCCTGCCCAGAAGCTGCCTGCTGGCCAGGCCAGGCCCTTCCACCCACAAGGGAAGGCAGAATAGGGTATAGTGGGAACATGTGTACACATGAGCACCTCGCTCCCATTCTCATGGGCAGAAGGTCTGGGCAGTGTACAATTTGTTGGTGGGTGCTGCAGGCTGGATAAAAGTGCCTGGCAGGCCAGATGTGGCCTGCAGGCCATATTTTGCCCACTCTGTACTAATGCATCCCAGCCTGCCATTAGCTTTCTTCAAGGCACACTGTTGGCTCATATTCAGTTTATACACTGTCCTTTTTTGCAAAGATGCTTCTTATCCAGTTAGTCCCCAGTCTGTACCAGTGTATGTGATTGGTATGTCCTAAGTGCAAGACTTTGTACTTGTCCCTATTGAAACTCATGTGGTTTTTTTTAGTCCAATCCTCCAATTTGTCCAGGTCTATCTGAATCCTAGCCCTACCCTCCAGTGTACTGACTACTCCCCCTAGCTTGATGTCATCCATAAGCTTGCTGAGGGTGTGCTGCATCCCACCTTCCAGGTTGCTGATGATTAATGAAGATATTGAACAAAACAGGCCCCAGGACCAACCCCTGGGGCACTCCATTTGATACTGGCTGCCAACTAGATATTAAGCCATTGATTACTATCCTTTGAGCCCCACAATCCAGCCAGTATTCTATCCACTTCGCAGTCCATTCATCCAGCCAATACTTCCATAGCTAGTTTGTGAGAATTTGAGCAGTGGCAGTACTGCCAACCCACCCTGCTGCCAAAATCCCAAATCCCATGGGGTGGGTCTGAGCTTGGCCATGGCCCTCCCCCTACACCAGGGGTCAGCAATCACAGCACGTGAGGCCATTTTGCTCGGCACACCATCACCAGCCTGGGCTCTAAGGAGCTGCTGCCAGCCACGAAGCCCGGGCTGCCCCCAGCAGGCAGCTGGGCAGCTGCAAGCCCTACTGCAAGCAGACCAGGCTCCACGCTTGGCAGCAGCTACCCAGAGCCTGGGCCAGTTGCAGCCAGGAGGCTGCAAACATCTGCTCCGGCATTAGCTCCATACTGGCGGGTGCACGTGCACTTCGAAGCGGATGGTGGGGGAATGGTCTGAGGCAGCACAACTCTGGCCTCTCCCCCACTGCCAACACAGAGCTGATGACTGGGCTCTGGAGTCTGGCGCAGCTGTTTGTAGCCAGCCTAGGCTCTGGGCAGCTGCAGCAGGAAGCGGGCAGGCTGCAAACAGCTGCACCAGGCTCCACAGCCCTGGCATCAGCTCCATGCTGGCAGCGATGGCACGTGTACCTCAGAGTGGACAGCAGGAGGGCTGCGCTGCCTCAGGCCCTATCCCCACCATCCACTCTGAGGTACGCATGCACCCGCCAGTGTGGAGCTGATGCCAGAACCCAGAGCATCTGTTTGCAGCCTCTGTCTGGTTCTGTGTGTCTGTGTGTGCACACGTGTCTGGTTCTGGATGTGTGTGCATGCGTCTGTTCTGGGTGTGTTCTGGTTCTCTGTGTTTGTGCACGTGGTTGTGTGTGTGTGTGTGTGTGTGTGTGTGTGTGTGTGTGTGTGTGTCTGCTCTCCTTTTTCTTTCTCTTTCTCTCTCTCCTCTTTCTCTTGTCTCTATTTTTTACTCTCTCTCATTGCAACATACTCAACAAAAAAGGAATACACAACAACAAATGCAACATTTATGATTATTAAATATACCAATATGCAGTGTGTCCTGCCATGTACCCTCCGCCCTCATTTTGTTTTTCTGACATGCCAGCACTCCGACACCTTCCAAGATAGACATTGTGGGTTTTTTGGCACTCCGGCCAAAAAACATTGCCTACCCCTGCCCTACACAGTCAGATCAGAGCAGGCATCCTTCTCTCCAGGCTTCCAGTTTGGGACTGGGCTGTGCCCACTTCTCCCCACAGCACTGGGCCATGCCCCCTTCCTCCCGCAGGGCCAGGCCATACCCACTCCCCTTGTGTACTGGTTCAGGGCCAGGCCACATCCTATCCTGCCCATCCTCCACCCACAGGGCCAGGCCATGCCACCTTCCCTCTACCCAGCCAGGTTCGGTTGCATTCATACACAGTTCCACTTCAACTTTTCCAGTACTGACATTTTGGGTTTGGTCCAACAAACACACAGTACTTTACTGAAGTACAAACTTCCATTATGAATTTACTGTTCAGTGAAACTGCTACTGAGTTTGCCTTTGGGGTGGGGGGGGTGAAGGGAGGGTGGAGGGGTGAACAAGGGGGAAGACTGAGGATCTTGCAAGGTTTTGTAGAGGAAGTAGAGACAGAAAGCATCTTCAAAATCCTAACCTACTCTGCAACAAGATTACTGCATTGCTTTTTTATTCTTCCTCCTCGTCCTAGTCCCAAATTCTCTTTCCTTCTCACCATTAAATGAATAACTTATCTACTAACAAACCAGCTTCCTAACCTGGACCATGATGTAAAGTTTAGCTTGTTAATGCTAAGGACCTTCTGCCTAGATGACTTCCCAGAGCCTTGGTGCTCCCAGAATGTAACATCCTAAGTAGCCCCTCTGCAGTCTATGTTTCACGTTCCCTGACAGAAAGGATTTAGTTTAAGATTTTTCACCAGAACAGCTTGTACAACAAATAGCTTTTAGCATATACAATTTGCAAAGTTGCCAGTTTATCATGAATAGAGCTATTTGTAGTCTAGTCATATCATAAAATCTTGTAAAAAACACAAAGAAGCTGCTCACTTTTCAGTTATGGTGCTTTTGAATTAATTTGAATCCAGATTGCCTCATGAGTATTGTTTGTTCCAATATGAAACAGTTTATGGTGATAAATTACAGCGGCATCACTTGAAAGCTGCCTGGAACAGTATATTACAGTTAAGGTTGAGTCAGCTTTTGCATACTGCGTATATGGAGTACATGCTGAATTTTTAGGTTGGAGACTAGATGTTGAAAAAAAGATCGCAGACAAAGCTTTTTTTGCCAAGATATAATATTTATGGACAGTACATCTGTAGGAAACTGAAGTCCCATGTTTCCAAGCATGGAAGCAGCAAAAGATCTAGCACTCTGACCACATTTATGTTTGCCCATATCTACCATGGACCAGATATTTTCTTCTGGTTGCATGGTAAATAGACACCTTAAATACTTTACAAATTGTTATTGTAATGGTACTTTCAGAGCTGAGCCACTTACTATGTCCCCAAGTACAATTAATGACAGATGTTATATGGCAGTATCATTTATGATATTTCATTATTCTACAAAATGACATTTCTAGACACTTTTATGATCAGAGTTAATTAACATCAAATTATAAAAATAATTTGTTCATAATAAAAATAAGGAGGGTACATTCAATGTACATGTACAGTCTGTATTCTATTTTCCTGTACAAATATGTTCACGTGTTTACTCTTTAATTCCTGGCACTGAACACAGTCTAGGAGAGTGGGTTATACTTCACAGTGTATATATTTACCATTTCACAGAATCCAGGAGTCATAGAAAATTAGGGTTGGAAAGGACCTAAGGAGATCATCTAGGCTAACCCGTCCAAAGCAGGACCATACCCAAAGATATCATTCCAGCCAAGACTTGAGACCAGCCAAGACTTGAGAAAGCCATTTTTGAGACTAGGTCTCAAAAATCTCTAAGGGTGGAGATACCACAACCTTTCTGGATAACCTGTTCCAGGGCTTTACTACCCTCCTTGTGAGAGCTTTTCCTAATATCTAACCTAAACTTCCCTTGCTGTATCTTGAGACCATTGATCCTTGTCCTGTCATCTGCCACCACTGAGAACAGTTCAGCTCCATCCTCTCTGGAACCCACTTCAGGTAGTTGAAGGCTGTTATTAAATGCTCCCTGAGATCTTCTTTTCTGCAGACTTTTTCTGATTTCATCTCTGTGTACCCAAGCAATACTCTTATTCTTCTCCTTAGTAGCTTGTCCAAATTTCCACTTCTTTTAAGCTTCCTTTTTGTGTTTTACCTTACTGAAGAGTTCTCTGATAAGCCCAATTGGTCTTGTGCCATCAGGAAGGTTCATTCCTGCACCCTTAGTAAGGCTTATTTGAAGAATAACCCACTCTTCTGGACTCCTTTTTTCCTCAGACAGGCTTCCCAGGCACAAGCACTCACAGAAAAAGATTAGTGGGCACACTGCACAACAAGCCATGTCAGCCGAGCTGGGTTGAAGTAACATGCTGTCTCTTCTGCGCATCCATGGAACTCGATGCAGGAATGCAAAAAATAAAAAATAAAAAAAGGCACCCGCCAGCACAAACCAAAGTCAGCACCTATCTTCCCAGGGGATCCCACCCATCGGTTCCCATGAAAACCAGGGCCTGTGGTCCAGAAATTTCTGCTAGAAAGTCTCATCCTCCTGGTTTGGTGATCTACAGCAGATGCCCACCGTGTTGTCACCCTTAGTGCTGTTCCCTCTGACCCTAGCCCAGAGACTTTCAACAGGTCTATCTGCAGCTTCACACTGTATCTCTGAACAATCATACAGCTCTTTTCCAAAAAGAGCAACTCTTCTTCCTCTTCTACCCTGCCTGTACTTCCTGAACAGTCTACATCCATCCATGACAGTACTCTGGTCATGTGAACTAGCCCACCAAGTCTCTATTATTCCAATCACAACATAGTTCTGGGACCATGCAAGGACTTCCAATTCTTCCTCCTTGTTTCCCAGACTCTATGCATTTGGGTACAGACATCTGAGGTTACTAGCCAACTGCCCTGCTTTCTCAGGAAAAATGAGAAGGCCTCTCCTGTTGCCCCCTGTAAATTGCACTTCCTCCAGGTGACCTGCTTCACCACTTACCTCAGGGCTTTGGTCTCCACCCCCCCCAGCAAACCTAGTTAAAGCCCTCCTCACTAGGTTAGGAAGCCTGTCTGTGAACATGTTCTTCATTCCCTTTGACAGGTAGATTATGTCTCTTCCAAGCAATCCTTCTTGGAACAACATCCCATGGTCAAAGAAGCCAAAGCCCTGCTACACAGTCATACATTCATCTGCAGGATGCATCTGCTTCTGCCCAGGTCCTTCCACTTGACTGGAAGGATAGAGGAGAATATCACCTGAACCCCTTTCCCCTTCACCCTTACACCCAGAGCCCTTTAGCCACCTTTGATCTGCTCAGGGTTGCACCTGGCAGAATCACATGGATAACCAGCAAGAGGTAGTAGCTAGAGGGCTGGATGAGTCTCAGTAATTGTTCCATGACATCTCCAATTTAGGCTCTGGGCAAGTAGCAGATCTCCTGAGACATCAGGTCAGGCTGGAAAAAGGAAGTCACCAACTACCACCACGTGTCACTTCCTCTTGATGGCAGTGGTCTCAATCCTTCCAACTGTAAGGAGGCCTGGCCCCTTCTGCTGATGGAACATGCTCCTTTTCTGTTGCTAGGGTTACAAATATGTTTTCCAGGCAAATTGCTGCAGGTGAGGATGAAGACTTCTGCTTGCTGCAAGAGGTCACCAGCTTCTACCTTCCTGGGAGTCCATGTCTGCTTTTTTTCCCATCACCACCTCTGGCAGCCCTTCCTCCACAATCCTAGAGGTCTCTTCCAGCTTCAAACTCATGAAGTCCTCATGGTGGAGGGTACTTTGCAGACTTGCCACCTCCTCCTGTAGCTCTCTTACTTGCTCCCTGAGGGACACCACCAGGAGACACCACTCACATCACAGGCATTCCCCCACCTGGATGTCTCTGGAAGGATACTGCATGGTACAGTCCCCATAGCACCAAACCAGGGCCTTGGTGGAAGCCTTGATAATGAGAAGTCCTGCCTAGACAGACACAACACAGGTACAAGCAGAGAAATGTCTAGCAGCAACAGTTTTCTGGCATTGAGACAGCCTCCAGTCATCTCTCTGGGTCTCTTAAATCTGCTGCCTACCTCTTCTTGCCCCTCTCTCCAACCAGACCTTTCCTAGCAAACTCCCATGTTCAATATACCTTGGTACTGAACGGTTCTCTTGCCCTGCTAACCTGCTTCCTTTCACAAAGCTTACAGTGAAGTAAGGTGAGAAAGCATTTCCAGGCAAACTCCCTAGCATGCTCCCCCTTACTCTAGTCTCTAGTTAAAAGACTTAAATATGGATCCACCTGCTGAATTGTAGCTACTTATGCCAAATATCTAGATTAATTATTTTTAGTTAAAGAGAGAGAGACCTTACCATAAAGTCTCACCTACAAAGAGGGGGACAGCAAACTGACCTTCAGATAGCGGCACTCCCTGCTGCTCAGAGCACAAGCCCAAACACACAGCCACCAAACACTCACCAAGTCAAACACACATACAGCCCTTGCTCACTTATCTTCCAAAAGCAGCAGAATCTGGTGTCTGGTTCCTCTTCCTCCTTCCTCTCAGTGAACTGCTTGTAAATTGCCTGGTTTGCTGTCCCTATTCACTCATTTGATTTCCTTTGAAATCAACAGGATTTGAAGGTGCCCAGCTCCCCAGCACCAGGTCATCACACTTACTAATTCTCAAAACTCTATTATTTGCAAGAGGTTCCTATTCATTGGAAGAAAATAAGTGTCTTAAACCAGGTAGTATACCTGCATTCACAAACATAGTCTTATGATTGCTGTGTAAAGAATCACCTTGCACGTTTGTACCCAGACATATGGTAGAAAAGTTTGAGTTGCTATAGCACCCTCAAAATTGATTTCTCTTGTTTAATACAATTTGGTGAGACGTTGGGCCAAATTACTCCCTGGCCTCTCTCTGTTAAATCCAATGGAGCTAAACAGGGACTAATTTGAACCAGTGCAATTATTTCTTAATTAACATGTCGGGGCTGGGATTAACTATGGTGTTCAGAGTTTAAGATGCATGCAATGTTTGTAATGGAAACTCTCAAACCATTTTTACTTCAAGATTAATACTGACCAAAGTGTCTGCACTAGAAAGCATTCAGGGTAATTATGAAAATACCGTTGCCCCTTTTAAGGGTCTTGAAGATTTTTGCAATAGAATATGGTAATGGAGCCAGGTCTTTCTTTGACACAAGCCTGTTTATTTAGAAAGAGTGTATACAAGCACAGAAGCAGGGTAAATACTCGCCCAGGGCTATCCAGCTAGAGGCCTGCAGGCCACTTGCATCCCCTAGGCTCCTTTACGGGCACCCTTCGCTTCATTGCTCCTACTGCTGTTACAGCCAGGATCTCTAGGATCCTGCTCTCTCCCCTTCACCCTTGGGCGCATGGTGGCACAGCACATGGGTCCAAGGAGATCAGGAGGGCTTGGAGGACCCGCAGCCTGGGCAGACCCCAGCTGCTCACATTGGACAGCCCTGCATTAGACCATGCTGAGCAGTGGGGCTAGACAGCTGAGGATACTCAAACTACCTAGTTTAAATCTAGCTTGCATATCCCTACTCTAAACAGCAGTGTAGGTCTATCATCTAATATTTTTGTTCTTTCTCTCCCGCTCACACAGACACAAATAGATCAAACCCTCATGCCTACATTTGTCATCATTGTTATGTTTGCCCAGGACATTCATAAATAAATTACTCCAGCCACAAGAGTGGGAAAGAGTGCTGCTAGACTGGCAGGCACAAAATATATTGCAAATTTTAAGCAAAACTATACATGCATTGGCATTAGCAGATTCTACCAAAAGTAACTTTAGATTAACATGTTCAGATTCAACACATTCACAAATCCCACAAAGTCTCAAAAAACTCCCATCAGTTACTGGTTCAATTACTGTTCAGGTTTACATGTAGGCTAATCCTTGGGCAGTAGTTTTCCATTGTTTCAGCAGTCACAAAGCAAAGGGATATTTAATTGTTTCTTTACTTGGCCTGAATGGAAGGTGGCTAGCATACCTGACAGCTTCTATTAACTAACTGCCTGACCTCCAGCATAATACCATAAATAAACCTATTAATCAGACTGTATGGTTCATATAGGAGGTAATAAGGTGACAAAGTGAAATTGTATAAAAATACTTGATAGAATGTAAATATTGCTGAAGCACCCACATGAACAACCCCTCTGCAATAGTTTCCCTATGGTTGTCACTGTGAGGCTGAAGACAGAAAAAGACATGGTTATAAGCAAGACAGAAAAAAGTTGCAAATGAAGTACAATTTCCATCTTGCCCATCTGTAGAGATCTCATTGTTGACCTCTTGCTCTTAAAAAATGAAGCTACAAATTGCCTTTAACAGCCCAAGGGCTACGGCATGTCTTAGCAGGAAATCAAGACTAGTAGGTTAAAAAGAAAATTAATATAATTACACAAAACCATTCAACCCACAAGATCTTTCGTTTAACACACTTACATTTAGAGATAGGCTTAAATAACATGGCTATGTGGCTTATTTATATAGGAATGCACATTATGGCCAGTGAACAATTTTGAGCAACCCTTTGTAAGCTTACAGGTGGGGTTTTTTGGTAGCCATTGTGACTTGATTTTTGCTAAAGCAATCTCCAGGATAACCAAACCCAAACACAAAAAAAATGTTCTCTGCCAGGACCTGATTTTACAACAGTAAGTAGAAAAGACAACATTCACAGAGCCTGCTTCCCATTCCACCTTACAGATCAAGAATGCCACAGTGTGGAGCAAATATCTTTTAATCTTTTCCCATGAGTAAGAGCAGTCATTACAGCCTACCGGAACTCTTACTAAGTTGCATCTTGCATGGGTAAGCAGTTTAGTTAAAAAAATTAGCTGAAATGTCCTGCAACTTTGCCAAGAGTCCCCTTTCTATTTAGATCTCTTCCTGAACCAGGCTTAGCCTTTGTTTAAAAGTAACAGTTTGAACTATATACTGCCAAAAATAAGATACAATTAGAAAACAAGTACAGTTTAACAATTGAGCTATATAACAAAATATTTTCATCAGTATTTTAAAAAATACTCATGGAACATGCTAACCACTATAGAATGATCAAAATTTATCACTTCACTCTCAACTAATAGGGTATTTGTACATACAGTTTTTTATATACTAAACAGCTTTCCCCCCTAACAATTTTAATCATCCAGAGTAATTACTGGCATAGGATAATTCCCAAACAGATTGACAAATGTTTAGAATATAACTTCACTTCTCATGAATACAAAGTGTTTCACATGAAACTAAAAACAAGTTTTGGTTGCATTTACCTGAAGGAAAAAAAGATGCCTGGAAATCAAAATAAAGGTAATAAATAAAAATCCCCTTTCACTGGTCTTGCAAGTTCTAATCATAAATAAGAGATAGGGTTTCACAAGCAAAGACTGCATGTGAGCTATGTAAAAGTCAGTAATCAGGGGGAAGGTTGCAAAGCCTATGTAACAAAAAAGTTAATAGTAATATCTATTTTTTTTTCACTTTTTCTGGTTTAGAAGAAAGAGTCAAGTGAAATAAGCAAGAGGCTAGATAATTCTACAATACAGGGAAAATTCAAATGCAACCTCCAATCTTGAAATTTCTTTTGAATTCTTCTTTAGAATCATAATCTACCTACATAATCTACCTCTGTTGTTAAAGAGGCAACTGATTAATTAAGGACCTGTATATTCAGACGCCTAGATACTGTTAGAAAAATAGCCCATAGTTTCTTGATGTCTCAGGAGAACAACAGAGCCCATGAATGATTTATATTGAGGCTCCATCTCTTTCCTCCATGGCAGGACTGTATTCAAATACTGCACCTATCGTTGTGATTGCAATGTCCTCCTTCTCCGGGGAATCATACAGCACAGAAATGGAACCACTGATTAAAAAACTGTTGGCAGGTTTTAACCTGCTCTCTAGGTTCACAAAAGGGTTGTTGGGAAAGGGAAATAAGTTAACTGGAGACCAGCTATTGACCACATATCAGCTTACGTCCACTTTCTGTTGAATCCAATCCCTGTATTACACCCATAATTAGGGAGGAACAGAAGGATCACACTTCAGAGTTAGTAGTTCTCTTGCCTCCTTCCTCCATTACATTCAGGTACCTTCCACTCACAGAAGTAGAGAGAAAAATTCAGCCCCATGCTTCAAATAATGCTTTCTAATGTACCAGGCAATTTCAATAAGGTCTGAGCTGACTACAGTAAAGAACCATGATTAAACAGAATTTGACCTGCCCATCTCTAACCAGAGTTTGTGTTGGCTGATACAAAAACAATGAGAAGAAAAGCTCACATCAAACACAGGAACTGTTGCAGTGGAACAATACAGAAATATAGTTTTATCCCATCTTTTACAGGCTTCACTAACAACAAGAAAGAGAAAACATACTTACAAAGAAGAACCGAGAGAAAATCTACAGCCAGAGGTCAAGTATGAAATGGTTGCTTTCAGACTGCAGCTGTTAGGGCCATCTACATTTAAAGGCCCAGACTCAGAGAGCCAAACTGAGGGAACTAAATTCCCATGAGAGAGAAAATCTGAAATAAGGCAAGTTAGAAGGGACTGGGTCACGAAGGTAGATGGCAAAAGAATTTGTCATGTACAACTACTCTATCACACAGCTCCATCGAGGACATTTCCTCCTACACCCACATCAGTTAGTGGTTTGCTCTTGCCTGGATTTCTGAGAGTTCATATCCTTTCAAAAATGAATAAGCTAGTAGACTGCAGCTCTTTGAATATGGCTGGCGTGGTCCCACAGGTGGAAGACTGCTGGCCAGTTTTAATTTATAAAACAATGATTAGGGCTATTTGAATAAAGGCACTGTGGGTTTGTCTGAAAGCATAACTGGACTGGATCAAAACTGATTTAATTTCAGTTGGCCTGAAATGAAACCATTTTTGTTTTGGATACTAGTAAAAGAAGAAAAAAAGGAGGGCTAGATTAACAAGACTGCTGGAAGAGGAGTCACCTTGTATTATACAGTAACTCAAAGACTCTCTGTCTAAAAGCAGCTGAAAGAACTGGGTTTGGTTCTCTGCTCTGCCTCACCTCTGCTACACAGGAGAATGCCCTAATTACCAGGCTGCAAGGAGTGGGTTTAGGGAAGATTCTCAATGTTTCCAGTCGATGCTGCTCCACTCACTATAAATAAATAGTTACTAGGGGTGTGCGAAGTGGGCCCTATTCGATTTGGATTTGGCCTGAGTCAGGGACAGCGATTCAATTAATTGATTCAGATCACTGTCCCCGATTCAATTTGGCCGAATCTGAATCCGGAGATTCAATGCTGATTTGGAGAATCAGCGATTCGGACATAGACACAGCTTTAAAAGCTTTTTCTATGTACCTTCAGGTAGCAGATGCGGCTCATGATCGTTGCAATGCTGCTGGGGAATGCGCTAAGGGCGCCCATACCTCCCCAGCTCAGTGATCAGCCACAGGGGGACCCCAGGTGCCCCCCCAGACTCAGGAGGCACCAGTCACTGACCTGGGGGAGGGTGCTGGGGGCCCCCCATGCATTCCCAGAAGTGGACCAGAAGTGCTTCTGGTCCACTTCCAGGTCTGCTGCTGAATGTGCTGGGTACCCCCCTTGTGCTTCTGTGGGACACACCATGTGCCCCAGCATCACAGCGATCATGAGCTGCCTGCTACCTAGAGGTATGCAGAAAAAACATTTAAAGCTGTGTCTATGTCTGAATCTCTGAATCTTTCCAGATCTCTCCGAATTGATTTGGAGGGTTCCGATTTGATTCGGAGAGATTAAAGGGTCCTCTGATTCAATTTGGATTCGGAGATTTGGCCACTGAATCGGGCCGAATCTCCACCGAATCGAATCAGGTACCAAAGCTTCATACAACCCTAATAGTTACTAGAGCTGGGTCTAGTACCCAGGAGTGTCATAACTCCAGAGTAGAGTCACTGAGGGAGGGCTTCTGTTGATACCATGGTGCTTCAAACAAAATACTTAAATCATCAAAGTAGAGAGAGAATGAGCATAACTCTCACTACGTGTTTGGTGGGATGGCTTGCAAGGTGGGAGAGCTGGGTTTCTGTCCCTGCTAAAATGAATATTTCATCCATTTATATAAAGTGAAACAGTATCAACAGAGGTGAGACACAGCTGTTGATCTATCCTATATATCCTACAGCCAGGTGGCTGGGGCACTCTTGTGGCACCTGTAGCTTCATGCAATTGAGCGTGGGTGTCACACTCTCAGTGAGTATGCTGATCCCTTAAGTAAAGAGGGAATTCTTCTTCCAGCCATTTTGTAAATTGCCCCCATTTTCTCCCCATTTGAAACTATCCAGACCTGAACTCACAAATAGTTAACAATTAATTGGAACTACAAGTTTGCATCTGCCAAAAAAAAAAGCCTCCTACCCTAACAAGTCCAGAATGTAGTCTTTCAGTGCACAAAATGTCATCTTCTCCAGCTCTGCTTATAGAATCAACTCTTGCTACTACATAAATCACCCTCTCTAAGCAGGTCAACAAGCAGTATGAATTAAGTGATAGTGCCTGGGGTATGTATCTGGACAGAGAAACTTAACACTGTGTAATGAACCATGCCACATATAGAGACATTAGGGTCATAATAGAGATTAAACCTATGACCATCAGCATCAACTTTATGTTGGCCTCTCCCAATTGAAATACACTGTTAGGTTCATGTATTAGTCTATTAGATTCCCTGCGGCAAGAATTAAAGAGAGGCTTTCACACGCAGTCAGCCAGGGTATTACAACAACATGGGACATAAGCTACAATAATTTGCACAAACATGGATCTTTGTTTGAATCTTCTTTTTAACTTAATCTTTGGTTGTTCTGTAATGTTAGCATCCCAAAGTGCTTGTGTAATCACCACAAGCTGAATCACCATCACATTCTATATGCAAGCCTAGTTAAGAGCTGAATATAATGCTGATCACCCAAAAATAAAATTAAACAAGAAGTTTAGTCTAACATAGGGGAAAATGTTAACAGCATTGAGGCAAGAAGCAAATCTAATCATGCAAAAACCCATATTCATTTATTAAGCAGCTTCTCATTTTCAATAAAGTCCTGAGGCACAAACACACAGCCAGTATCACTCAGAGTAAAATGTACAAATTATACGGCTCTGATATAATAATAAAAATAATAATGCAAGAGGCATAAAATACCATAACCAGAGGCTTTGGCCTACACTTAATTGTAATTGTTACAAAGCCCAATGCATTTGCAGGATAACAGTACTGTTCTTATACCCAAAGGGTTAGTGAATTCATGTGATACATAAATAAGTGTAGGTGTTAAAAACTACCTGCAATTTCTAGAACAGAAGGGGGAAAACTCTTAGGTCACCCTCATATCTTTTGAATGGTACTTGCAATATAATTACCTATCTTGAGAGGCAGTGATGCCTGTAGGCTAGAACAGGGGTTTTCAACCTTTTTGGATCAGTGTACCCCTGGTGGCCAGATGTGGAGCCAGGGGGAGAGTGGGTGGCTGAATGTAGAGTGGCAGTAGCCACCGTGTGAGCTTCCCCTGTCCCATCATGTCCAGCCAGGCGAGTGGCACTTGCGTGGCAGCGCAGGATGCTGTGTGGTGGTGCTCTGTCCCCAAGTACCCCCTAGGGCTTTCTCAAGTACCCCCCCGGGGTATGCATACCCCCATTTGACAACCCCTGGGATAGAACAATGTTGCAAGACCCAGAAACCCTGGGTTCTGTTCCCAGATTTGCCACTAATTGACTGTGACCAGAGCAATGCTGTCAGGTGATTGTACCCTGTCCGAGGTTTTCAAAAGTCATCCCACCATGTGAAACTAATGAGCACTCATTTTAATGTGACTATACTAACTCTTGATCAAGAGCAGGCACAGGGTTTCTGTGCACAGTGTTTCCCAGACATGCTGTAAAGGATGGCCTTCACTGCTCAGTTATGGTAAAAGGCAACATGGTATTGAGGCATACTGTGCTCACTGTCCAAATGAAAGTTGCAAAGTCCCATGAGTGTGACCCTGCAGGTGGATAATGGGCTTTCCTGAGTGGTAGAGCATATTGGCTCATACATAGCACCACATTAACATGACTGCACGGCTTCTGGTGTGGGGAGGAGGCACTGTATATGTCAGTATAATCCATAGTTTCATAGTTGTTTTCATAGTTGGTAGGGTCAGAAGGGACCTGAGCAGACCATCAAGTCTGACCCCCTGCCATGGGCAGGAAAGAATGCTGGGGTCAAATGATCCTGGCAAGGTGATTATCTAGCCTCCTTTTGAAGACCCCCAGGGTAGAAGCCAGCACCACTTCCCTTGGAAGTTGGTTCCAGATCCTAGCTGCCCTGACAGTGAAGTAGCGCCACCTGATATCTAGCCTGAATCTACTCTCAGTCAACTTATGGCCGTTATTCCTAGTTACTCCTGGTAGTGCTCAGGGGAACAGAGTCTCTCCCATTCCCCCCTGGTTCCCTTTGGTAAGTTTATAGACAGCCACCATATCCCCTCTCAGCCTTCTCTTCTGAAGGCTGAACAGGTTCATGTCCCGTAGTCTCCCCTCATAGGGTCTGCCCTGCTGCCCCCGACCATGCGAGTGGCCCTCCTTTGGACCCTCTCGATGCTGTCCATATCCCTCCTGAAGTGCGGTGCCCAGAACTGGGCACAGTACTCCAACTGTGGTCTGACCAATGTCGCATAGAGGGGGAGGATCACCTCCTTGGACCTGCTCATGATACATCTGTGGATGCATGACAAGGTGCAGTTAGCCTTCCTGACCATGTCCTCACATTGGCAGCCCATGTTCATCTTGGTTCATCAATAGTGACTCCAAGATCCTTTTCTGCCTCTGTGCTGATGAGAAGGGAGTTCCCCAGCCTGTAGGTATGCTTCCTCCCTAGGTGCAGTACCTTGTACTTGTCAGTATTGAAACCCATCCTATTCTCATCCGCCCACTCCTGTAACCTGTCCAGATCTAGTTGTAGCCTGTCCCTCTCTTCTAGCATGCTCACTTCTCCCCACATCTTAGTGTCCAGCACAGTTAGATAATAGGAAAATAGGTCTGGAAGGGACCTCATGAGGTCATCTGGATCAGCCCTCTGGAATTCACCATCCAGCGCAGGGTGTCAAAGGCCTGCAGCAAGGCAACAGCCCTAGACTTCAGGAGGGCCGATTTCAATCAATTAAGGAGATTAGTCAGGGAGGCACTGAGGTCCCGGAGGGGAGGGGAGGGGAGTTGGGAGTCCAAGAGAAGTAGTCATTCCTTAAGGAGACAATCCTCTAAGCCCAAAGGGCGACAATCCTAATGTGAGTCAAAGGGGGCAAGAGTGCTCAAAAGCCCCCATGGCTCACCAAAGGCATTCAGGATTGTCTGAAAGCTAAAAAGGAGGCGTAAACCCAGTGGAAGGGAGGGGCCATCACCAAGGAGGATTACACCTCCATTGCTCGAGACTGTAGGGGAGCTGTTAGGAAGACTGAGGCAGATACAGAACTGGGACTAGTGACCCGGATCAAAGACAACAAGAAGTCCTTTTTAAATACATAGGAAGTAAAAAGAAGGCACTGGGTAACATGGGGCCCCTGCAGGGCATGCTTGGCAATCTGGGGGTTGCACCCAATGATAAAGCTGACCTCTTTAACAAATTCGTTGCCTCCATATTTCTGAGCAGGGACCGGGACATCCCCGCTACCGGAATCCCGGATGAACTCAGGAGGGGCACAGCCGGGCCCAGGGTCAGAGAGGACCTGGTCAGGGAACTTCTGGTGGGACTGGACATCTTCAAATTGGTGGGTCCAGATGGTGTCCACCCAAAGGTGCTGAAGGAATTGGCAGAGGACATTGCAGGACCCCTGGCACAGCTCTACGAGCACTTGTAGTGGTCTGGAGAGGTGCCAGAGGATTGGAAAAGGGCCAACGTGGTCCCCATTTTCAAAAAAGGGAGAAGGAGGACCCAGGGAACTATAGGCCTGTTAGTCTTACCTCAGTCTTGGGGAAGGTCTTTGAGAAAATTATCCAGGAGCACATCTGTGAGGGACCAGCAGGGGAGATTATGCTCAGGGGCAACCAACATTCATTAGAGGTCCTGTCATACCAACCTGGTGGCCTTCTATGACCAGGTCACAAAATCCTTGGATGCAGGTGTTGCGGTGGACATAGTCTTTCTGGAATTTAGGCAGGCCTTCAACACTGTCTCTCACCTCATTCTCATCAAAAAATTAGGTGACTGTGGTGTCGATGCCTACACAGTTAGATTGGTTGCAAATTGGCTGGAGGGCTGCACCCAGAGAGTGGTGGTGGACAGGTCGCTTTTGATCTGGAGGGATGTGGGCAGTGGGGTTCCCCAGGGCTCGGTCTTCCGGCCTGCACTGTTGAACATCTTCATCAGTGACTTGGACAAGGGGGTGAAAAGCACCTTGTTCAAGTTTGCAGATGACACTAAGATGTGGGGAGAAGTGAGCACGTTAGAAGGGAGGGACAGGCTACAGCTAGATCTGGACAGGTTACAAGGGTGGGTGGATGAGAACAGGATGGGTTTCAATACTGACAATTGCAAGGTACTGCACCTGGGGAGGAAGAACCAGCTGCATACCTACAGGCTGGGGAACTCCTTCTTGTCAGCACAGAGGTGGAAAACGATCTTGGAGTCATTATTGATTCCAAGATGAACATAGGGCACCAATGTGAGGACACAGTCAGTAGGGGCAACAGCACCTTGTCATGCGTCCACAGATGCATCACAAGCAGGTCTAAGGAGGTGATCCTCCCCCTCTGTGTGACATTGGTCAGGCCACAGTTGGAGTACTGCATCCAGTTCTGGGCCCCACACTTCAGGAGGGATGTGGACAGCATCAAGAGGGTCCAAAGGAGGGCTACTCACATGATCAGGGGGCAGCAGGGCAGACCCTATGAGGAGAGGCTACGAGACCTGAACCTGTTCAGCCTTCAGAAGAGAAGGCTGAGAGGGGATCTGGTGGTTGTCTGTAAACTTACCAAGAGGGACCACTAGGGAATGGGAGAGACTGTTCCCCTGAGTACTACCAGGAGTAACTTGGAATAATGGCCATAAGTTGACTGAGAGTAGGTTCAGGCTGGACACTAGAAAGCACTACTTCACTGTCAGGGCAGCTAGGATCTGGAATCAACTTCCAAGGGAAATGGTGCTTGCTCCTACCCTGGAGTTTTTCAAAAGGAGGCTAGATAATCACCTTGCTGAGGTCGTTTGACCCCAGTACTCTTTCCTACCATGGCAGGGGGTCAGACTTGATGATCTGCTCAGATCCCTTCCAACCCTACCAACTATGAAACTATGAAACCCCCTACTCAGGGCAGGATTGCCCCTGACTAAACCATCCCAGCCAAGTATCTGTCTAACCTGCTCCTGAAAACTTCTAAGCAAGGAGATTCCACAATTTTTTGCAGTACCCTGTTCCAATGCTTGACTGCCCTCATAGTCAGGCATTTTTGAGCACTGCCTTGCTCCATAAGGCCTCAGATTGAACCCTTAGTGACATTGCACCTATGAGACTGCATCACTTGTGTTCCCCATACTGTGTCTCTGTATGTGACTATTCTTCTGAAGGGCTCCCTGACTAACAGGCTACTGTATTAAAGGGGTTTGGTGGTTCCTTCCCCTGCCACAATTTTAATGCATTTAGTGTGGAGCCCAATCCTGTTGGGGTGTTGTGCATACTCCAAGGACACCTGGCAGACCAAGTTGTTCAGGGGGCATGGAAAAAGGAACAGGTAGTTCTTGGATCCCAGGTGGACTTAGGTATAATTAGGTGCTGAGTTGGTCAGTCCTGCTACAACTGAGTTCTTGACATGTGCAGAAAGACAATTCTAGGTACCAGGGGAACTTTATAAATGAGAAGGAAGGTGTCTGTGCAGTTAAACTGCAGCTAAATATCTGTCTCTGGCAGAGTCCAGTATTGAATCCATATTTATAGTCAGCACTCTAACCACCGAGAAGTACTGCTCTCTCACATATATACTGTCACAACTATGAATGAACGTAACCTACTGTCCTATCTGTAGCCAGCTAGTTCAAGTGACTAGTGTCTGGGAGGGAATCACAGCAGTGCCTGTACCATGAGACACTGTGCACTTGTTAGAGACTAGTAATAGACTGCAGTTCTGTTTGTCACTTAGGTTGGATGCAAGGAGTAAGTATGAGGAGCATTATTCCCCTAACAGCCTGTGCACCCATGTATTCCAAGCAGAATCTGGTCTTCAGATGTAAGTTAGTTAGGCTAATTAAATAAAAACAGAAAATAATAAAAGCAGAGTCTTTCTGTGAAAAATGGTCTTCTGTTTCTTTAGTTTATGTAAGGAAAAACAATTAGGACAGGATCCCTGAGTTTCAGTTAAAGCACAATAAAAGATCTGTTAAATCATTCCACAGCTGCTTAAGAAGTAACCTTACAAGCTTACTGGGTCTATTCAAGTATAAGTGGAAAAGATCACCTGTGCATATATTAAGTACCCTGCCTTGGACTGCTACATGCTGGTAGTGGCCAAACGGGTAAGAAAGCATAAATGAGAAAATGTAGATACACAATTGTAATCAGAAAGGGAGAGAGTTAGGATATAACGATTGGAAGAGAAGAGTAGAAAAATGAAAAATGAGTTAAGGGGCTGGCGGGGTGGAACTGGAGACCTGGGGAGAGAAAAGGAGTACAGGAATCAGGGAAAAGATAGGCTGGAGAGATCAGGCATAGGTTTGTCAGATTCAAGAAAGGAGGGAGGACAGGTATTGAGAGAGCTAATGAAAAGGAGAAAGATGGAGAGATTAGGATGAGCCAATGAAATGGGAGAGTTAAAAAATACAAGATGGGGACCAGGAAAAGTCTCGGGAAGGGGAAACTACCATATCTACCTGAATCCAAGATGACTTTGAATTTAAGATGGCCCCTCATAATTAGATTCTAGACATGAAGGGTTGTCTTAAGTTTATCTTCCTCACAGTGGGGCAAGCAGGGGGAAAGCAGAATCAGGGGGCAGGCAGAGAGGAAAGCTTGGGGAAAGCAGAAGCAGGGGCAGGTGGAGGGAAAGAAGGGTGGGAAGGAAGGCAGGGAGAAAGCAGGGCTGGGGGCAGGTGGAGTGGGAAGCAGAGGGGAAAGCAGTGGCAGGGGGAACAGGCAGCCTTCTCCCCACCCTCTATTACCCCTGGGGCCTGCTTCTCCCCCACTTTTCTCCCTACCTAAATCTTCCTTCTGCTACATTCCCCACTGATGCGGGCACAGAGGGAGCTCTAGATCTGCTCCTGCCATATACTGCAGGAAGCCCGCAGCTGGCCAATTCTTTCTTTCGTGCCTGACTTCTCCCCACTTCCCTTTCTCCCATGCTGGTTGGGAGCAGGCTCCAAATAGGAAACTGCATTCTGAAAAGCTAGGCTCCATGCAGAGCTGCTCTCTGCAGCACGGGGGCAGGAACAGCTCTGGAGCTCCCCCATCCCTGTTACAGCAGAGTCAGTCTCTAGATAGGAGCTATGAGGGGCTGCTCTGCAGGGAGCACAGATGGCTGGAGACCACAGCAGCAGCCTGCAGTTTCCTCCTCCTCTGCCTGGCTCTCTGCCAGTGAGGAAGATGAGGAGAGGTTGGGAGGGAAGCCAAGGAGAGGCTGGAAACAGGAATCTGCATGGTGCTGATGCTGTCCATGCTGTAGCTGGGCTCCCTGCACCACCAAATCTCCCTGCTGTGATACTGAATTCTAAGACGAGGAGGTTTGTTTCGCCCATGATGAATGAATGGGGGGAGAGGGGCAGGACACCTCATCTAGCAACTGAGTAACTACAGTAAACTATGAAAGGGAAGGAGACACCACACAGACTGAACTCAGCAATGGAAGGTGAATGGGAAGCTCTGAGAAAGAAGACAATGCACAGAAGGTGAGTTATTAAGAAGCAAGAAAATACAGTGCACTTCATGGTTAGTAGGTCTTGGTATTTTCTGCCAAATAAATAAATAGAGAGGGGTAAATTTGGCTTTCATGATCTGTATAACTTCCATATGTACTGAATAGAGTTAAAGTCATGACAGACATTGCCCAGGGAGTCTAATCTGAGGAACGAAAAGAGAGGATTTTAAAATCGACATAATTTAGGAGCGGAGAGTAAAACAGCTTAAGGACAGAGAGATGGCAGTGGGAAAGGGAATGACGACCATTATCCTTACCAGTCAAGCACTGCATATTACAGCTTGATCTGGCAGCAGTAATGCTTTTTAGGTAGGCCTACCATTAAGCTGATCACTGAGATCTAACACATTTTAAAAAATCAGCTGCTAGGCAGATAAGAAAAACCTAAAACCATCAACTGTATATCTGCAGACTCAGCTTTGTTATACATGCCTCTTCTGGCTGGCGGGGAGAGGAGGGATATTTTAGGAGAGAACTAACACCACTCAGAACAGCTGCACAATCAGGACCTTGATTGTCATATCTAGTTAACCAGGATGTTTCTCTCTTTACCCACAATGACATGATGCAAAGCTGTTCCTCATTCTGAGATCTGGGCCCCATGTTTTCCATGCTAGAGCCTTCCTGCCTCACTATTTTGAACTATTCTCCTTTCATACATTTGATGCAGTTTCTGTGCAGTCCTTCAATCCCAGCCTTATCTATTCCCAATTACACATGGATTAAACTCTATGGGGAGGTTTTATTACAAGTACAAATCCAAAGCTGTTTAATCTTGACAATGCTGTATTGGGTTTTGATATATTCTGACTGGCTGCAGGCTGAAAGATATTAAATAATTCTACACTTAGTTATGAACTGAAGCTTCTGTGGGTGGGGTTTATTAGCATTAAATGTCTATTTACTGGTGTTTTCACATCTTTACTTTTATTTCTAATTGATCAGTTTAGGTCCAAAATCAGCAAAGATGGAGGTGATATAAATTACACTATGTAGAATCTCTACCTTCAGATGTGATTCATTCTTGCATGGTAGGAGCCCATCTCCAGGGATGCCAGATCATAGTAATCTGGCCCTATCTTGTTCCTACCTAGTATCACATACTCTGATGCCATGCTTGTTCCCTCCCTTTTCCATATCTGAACACCAGCAAATTTCTGCTGTTTTAAAAATTGGTTACTCAGGGATTCTGTTATACAAGTACAGAGCTCATGACATTAAGTGAATATGACTGTTGGGCCTCAAGTTTCTTTTCCCCAGCTTCTGAGGCTCTACGTCTGCTACAGACAGCTACAGAAGGACCAGTCCATTGTAAGGGATCCTTTAGTGATGCACAGCTCACATGTCATCCTTCCTCTACCTATCCCCAACATAGGGGATAGCAAGTGTGCCTGTGTGTTGGGCAATCCTCACCTACCATGACTGTTCCTGGGGCCATTGAAAACAGCTGTAAAGCAGCTCTCAGGCTACTTAATTTATGGCAGGTACTAGCATAAAGATTTTATTGTAATCCTCTGGAATATTCACTACAGTATAGTATTATTGCCCCCTTTACTGGTATGCAGGTCAAAAATATGGGATAGCTCTCACCAAGTATAAATCAGATTGGCTTCAATAAAACTGAACTCATTTATACTGGTTGAGCCTACCTCCATAGCCATATCACAGAAAAAGAAAATGTGCATGCACACAAAGAAGTAAAAATTTCCTAATATGGTATACAAGTCAAGATGCTGCTTCTTTTTTTGAGACACAGGCAGACGATATTGACTACAGGGCTTCATGTTGAGTGTTAACTTCCATTTGCATTATACTGCATTAGTAACAGCATAATCTCAAGAGAAAACAATGCATAATAAGGTCTGACATTAATTCACATTTTCAGTTTTTCTTACTTCCTTAGGCCTGTTTTCAGATTAGCCATGGAGAAATCTGATGAGAGACCAGACTTTTTGCCTCCAGTGTAGCGCCAGGTCCTTGGCCTAACAAGTCTATACCTCGATCCTACAACTCATCTATAGCTGCACGGATATAGAGGGGCCACCCATGGACTTGCCTGTATTGGTTAAATTATGGGCCCTGGGCCTGCTGATTGCTTTTGAATGAACAAAAGCAAACATCAAGTTAGTGATCAACAGTGGTGAATGAGAGAGCTTTAAACCCCTGTTAATGAAGTCCATTTTTAAGCATATCATACAGATTGCTTTGTTTCATATATTTCTTGTGATGGCTTTTGTTTGGGTTGGGTTTTTTTGGTGGGGGCGAAGGTTAGGTGTAGGAAGGTAAGGCGTGGAGGAAGAATTGTATGCGGGGGGGAGGAAGGTTAAGGAAGGTAAGGGGTGGAGGAAGAATTGTATGCAGAGAAACCTCTCTACTGTTCTCTCACAGTTTCTTGCAACTTCTAGAGCTTTTCCAAGGGACTCTCCATCAGATCTTCCTGATTCCCATTCTTGTATTTATTAGCTCCAGATTCTTCCCTAGCCTTTTAATTAGTGTGAAAGGAACTGATCCCTTGTGGGGGGGTTTGACTCACTTCACTTAAAAGGCCCACTCACCTTCTAACAGGCATAAGAGGTGTCATAATAGGTGAAGAGTTAATTGAGGACCGGGTGTTCTTACACCTATTAGGTACATAAGTAGACTTAGGAATGTAGGTGTGATATTATAGCACCTGTTTGAGTCTCTGAAAAACAAAAGGTGGGGAGATCCTCCTCCTCTTCTATGGTGCTTTTTTTGTGATTTAGTCTTAGGCCCAGTTTCAGACTGACCATGGAGGTCTGATAAAGGTAGATGCAACGTAGATTTGCAGAGACTGGAACAGAATTGAATAGAATCACTTAGCAGAGAGAAATAGCCTCATTAGTCTAAAGTCAGGCACCTTATAAACTATATAGGTGTGTTTACACATCACTCTATGGCGACGTAGCAACATACTATGTTTCCATACAGCGTGCTATAGCAACATAGTGATCACACGGGTCTATATGTGATCACCAACTACATCACCATCGCAGCGTGCTCACCAGTTATAGCGTGTCACTATGGTGACATAGCAGTGAAATCTAACCATGCTCTGCCCACAGCGCAGTAATTGCCCAGTGATCACTGGGGGATCAGTGTACACCTGGCAGCCGGACTTCTAAAGGGAAGTACTAAAGCACGGTGCAATAGCAACGTCACCATACAGCAATGTGTACATGCACCTACATCTCCGATGTAGTCTATGAGATGTAAATGTACCCTGCTTCCTACCTAAGTCCACTTAGACACCCAGTAGGTGGAATAAAATTTGGCACTAGGTGTTCCTTACAGTGACATACTCTCTGCCATGCTTATCATTTCCCCACTTATTTATACTAGTTGAGACCTTTTCCATATCTATACCATGAAAGAAAAAGGAATGAAAGAACGGAAGAAATGCACATTTTCTAGTTCAGTATACAAGTTAAGATGCAATTTTTTGAGACATAGGGGACATAGGCAGAAGATATAGACTGCTGACTCAACTCTTGTGTGTTAATTTCCATTTGCATTGTACTGTGTTGGTAACAGCATAATCTCAAAACAACATTCTCAAGATGGACAAAAATCAGTCTAGAAGATCAGGGATCCAATTCAAATGATAGGGTACAAAGGAGTGGACTGGGCCAACATTCTTACAGGATTATGTTGAAGGAATACATAGGGACACAGGACAAGGATGGAGATTTTCATCATGAGGCCAATTTTAATAAAATGGCACAGTATCCTTTATGTATGCCAGGAATGAAAGTGAAACAGTAAATTTCTCCCATTTTTTTTCAAAATCTATTATCATAATTCCATTCTCTTCTATAATGATCTGTTCTAACTTACCAAATAACACTTTTTACATGTCCCAAGACTCTCAAATCCTTAGTGACTGACTGAACCAGATTTTCAGATGGCATAAATCAGGATATCTTTAGTTACTTCAGTGGGACTACAAAAATGAACATCAGATGAGGATCTAGCCCTTTATCTAGCCCCTGAGCTTATTTTAAGGCAACTGTAAACAGGAAGCCTTCCCAACTTGCTTTAGACACACGCATAGTACATACAATATATGAAGCCTAAACTCCACCCACTCCAATCTTGTTTGGGTCTGGCTTTATTAGTACAATAAAGAAACCAGAAAAATAATAAAGACGAGCTTACATCTCCCCAGGGTTGACTGCTTATAAACTCCTTTCCTCAGGATTACTCAGTTCAAGCCCTCTCTATCCAGAGAGCTTCTCCCACCAGCGAGTTCCCTGCATCAGTGCATCAAAAGAATGCATGTAAACCTTTCCCAGCAGAACCAATGTTTGCCAAGATGGCAGAGAAGCTCATCATAGCAACTTCAGTGTGATACTTTCTTATTGCCAGATTAACTCTATAATGAAACACTGAAGACAGCTTCCTGTGTATGTCCACATAAACTGTCAAAGGGAGACACCCTCTTTTACACATCGTTTGAGCATCTGGAACCAGTGCTGTTGGAAGGGAGCCCTGTGACGGTCAGAATTTTTTCTTTGAAAAAGATAAGGGTCCAGCTATTCTGACATGTTCCTAACAAGCAGAAAATACATAATAACAACAGGCTATTTTTATTTTTATTTTTCAAAATGGATGTTTTAATATCATAGCATAATATATTCCACTTCTTTAGTACTCCCTGACCCAAATTTGACTCACCTGCCCTCCTAGATAATCCCACAGAGGGCATTGGGTTGGGCAGTTGTAACCTGGTGACAAAATTTGTCCCTGTGGTCAAGGTTGCCTAGTTATCAATCCTGCATGCATTTGGCTAGATTGTGCTGCCTTTATTTGGGATTATAGAAGCAAAACTTTTGTGGCCAGGGAGGTTTTTATGCGTGTGCTTCTTGATTTTGGTTTTAATCATAAATTTCCTCTAGAATAAGTTTTATAGAGGTAAAGGCTAGAGGTCATTTAAGCTTTTAGGAAGGTTTGGAGGTTTGACATTAAGTTAATGGGTCCAGATTGTCCTATAAACATCAATCTCTCATTGATGTGAGGGGAAGGAGCATGGTCTCAGCACCTCTTAGCATTTGGTCTATAGTAGGAGCATCTACATGTGCATTAATATGCTGTTACTATAGCACATTAAGTTTAGTACCTCTAATAAAAGCCTCTATATAAATGCGCAGTAGCAGGCACTAATGTGCAGTAGCAATGGTGCATGGTCTTTTTGTGCAGTAGACTAATTCTACTGTGCATTAGCACATTAGCATGATTTTTGTTGTGACACGATAATGCATGGTAGAATTAGTCTATTGCACATGAAGCATCTCATGTAGACAGAGACAGAGATTACTTCCTGGTTAGAGAAGAAAAGTTATGCTGTGTGCAGACATGTGGTATTAAGTTTTGGTGATGCTACTGCTGTGGAAGGACTAATTTGGCAAGCGTGTATTTCTCCCCCTGCTTTATCATCTAATGAGTATATTTCAAAAAAAGTGTTAGGCTGACAGCTGTACTGTAGACAGTGAAAGCACAGAGGAAGGAGGCTGATGTTCTGCTCCTCTAAGACGTAGCCTTCACACTGGTCACATTGGTTAACACTACCACCATGAGAAAGAATGAGTATTCAGATGATGCTTTCTACCAGACCTGCTTTAAGAGCCATGTAAAAAGAACTAGCTGCATTCAGACACCTCTTACATCTTGTAAAACATCCTTCCAATGAATGCAAACAGCTAACACGTGGGAAAAATTATTTGAACAGTACTTCTAACAGCACTGGTTCCAGATGCACTTTCATTTTTCCACTCTTTCCCCATGCATGGTATTCCATGGGGGACAATAAAACTAATGATGCAATCCAATTCAGAACAGATCATTGATAAGATACACCTAGAAATGTAGACATGATGCATGAAAGTAAAAAGATGAACATGATAAGAAATGCACAAGTAAACTGGGCTTCAGCTCAAAGTTGATCAAATGATTGTGCAGAGCACAGCAGAAATGCTTCACAATATACTGAAGGTGAAATGCTGGCCCCACTGAAATCAAGGGGAGATTTCCCATTGTGTCCAGTGGAGGCAG
Source organism: Alligator mississippiensis (assembly GCF_030867095.1). Lineage (NCBI taxonomy): Eukaryota > Metazoa > Chordata > Crocodylia > Alligatoridae > Alligator > Alligator mississippiensis. The sequence goes on along the minus strand of NC_081826.1, from coordinate 115,388,642 downwards.
TATATCATATTGAGTCCCCCTGGCAAGGCTTTTCTTATGGCTTATTACTGAAGAACACCTTGTCATATATTTTCTCTGGGGTCTACTAAGAGTGTGTATGCAAGTTGTCAATGAATTACAAAGAATGTTGGTGCATCTGCACATGCATTAACATGCTTTAGTTAATCCACATTAAATCCATAACCTCCATTGTGAGGTACTAGGAAAATGCACATTAACTAAAGAGTGCAGTTTTAAAGTGATACTTAATGTGCATTAGCCTATTTTAATGCTTATTAATTTAGTGATGCTTTAATGTGAATTAAAATAGACTAATGTGTTTTAAAGTGCATGTGTAGACACACCCATCATGGAAGATAAAAAAACCCAGACACTTCTAGTGTAGAGAAAGAAAATTGATGGCAGAGAAAAGCAATCTAACATCACAGTTTAGGCCCAACATTAAGTCATTTGAAGTCATTTTAAAAAGACTAACATTAAATATTGGCTTGGCATGGATCACATTTAATTAAACTGTTGATTTTATTTCATACAGTCCAATCATTTCACATTGTATCAGATGTCACTAAAGTATAAAGAGAGACTGGCTCTATCTTCTCTGTGATATGGGAGAATAGCTATAACTGTATAATATATTAATATGGTATTGAGCTGAAATATTACCAATGCTGTTATGCCAGCATGACTTCATTTGGTTTTGCTCTAAATTGATTTTGACTTGAAATCAAAATCTAAAGATTTGATTTAATTTAAGTCAACCTTTTTCCATCCTGCTGTTTGTGCCATCTGTTTTTGAAGCAATCTTTCACTGTTAGTTTATCATTCATTTGGTTTCATCTTTACTCCTCCATATTACCAATTTCTAGCTCTATGTTAGATCCTGCCAGGATTAACAATTGGTGTTTCCAGACAAACTTCCTAGAACTACTTCATTGTGGAAAAATAGTATGTGACATTGGCTCTTCTTGATTCATTTTAGGATTCTAGTGGTCTGCTAAAACATAATTGGATCAAGGACTCTGATATCAAAATTACCTCCTAGTTACTAAAAATGTGTGCCTGTTGTTCTCCAATATGCACTTGTTTTCTGTCTCTGAACCAGGGCACATTCTTGAAATTATTATAGAAATCCTAGGAAAATTAGGGCTGGAAGGGACCTCACAAGGTCATCTAATCCAGCCTGCCTGCTCAAGGCAGGATCATCCCTGACTAGACCATTCTAGCCAAGTGTCAGTCTAACCTACTTTTGAAAGTTTCCAAAGATGGAGATTCAACAACTTTTCTAGGCAGCCTATTCCAATGCTTGACCACTCTCAAAGACAGAAAATTCTTCCTATTTCCAGCCTAAATTTCACCTGCTGCATCTTGAGACCATTGCTCCTAGTCTTGTCCTCTGCATCCAGAGAGAAAATCCCATCTCTATACTCTTTAAGTATTTGAAGACTGTTATCAATCTTCTGTATTCTCTTTTTCAGGCTAACTAACCCTGGTTCTTTCAGCCTTTCCTCGTACGTCTTGCCTCTAATCATTTTTGTTTCCCTTCACTGAACACACAATCTACCTACCCACAAGCAAATCAAAGGCTGTTCTACACTGCACTCTCTGTAGCAGAGTAGTCTCCATACAGGACAATGCTTTGTGCTTTTACTCAGCTCTTTGGGTAGGTTTTGCACTCCAGACTAAGCTACCTGCTGCCCTGGGTACATTGCTAGAAGTCTAGTTTAAAGCTAACTCATATATGCTCACTGTTCACACATAACTTTAGTGACCAAATGTGGATGCATTCCAAATCAACAATATTACTAGTCATGAAGTATACATAGTTGCAGCAACAACATCTGAAACATCCTTAATTATACCACCTTCTAAAATTCTTTGGGCTCTGTCAACAGATGAAGAGAAATAATCTGTTGAAATCAGCTACCTCAGGACTGTCCAACTAGTGGCCCTTGGCCTCATGTGGCCCATGAGGGATTAAATTTTGACCTCCAGACTCCTGCCTGGCTCCTACCTCCTCATCACTCTAGCTGTAATAGTAACCAGAGTCTCTGACATCTCCCTTCCTTCTCTGCCTTTTGCTTTCTTGAAGCAGTGCAACAATGCTAAAAACTGTGGGTGAGGCTAAGGATGCATGGTGCAGTGGGGGCAGAGATCAGAGGAACACAGTGCAGAAGTGGGAGGTCACAGATTCATGATACAGTGGTGGGGCAGCATTGGGGGGGGAGCATCTATGTGGCATGCAGTTCGAGGAGTTGAGGTCACGGGTCACTTTCATGCAGCTTGCACCATGTGTGACCCGCAGGGTGTTTGGCCCCTGGCTGCTTAGAACTTGGATAGTCCTAAGCTAGCTGGCATGGACAGGACCAGCTACACGCTATAACGAGTAGAACTGCACAGACTGGAAGAAGTATGCAGAGGCAGGGCAGGGAAGGAGAAGACATTGCTATCCTCAATATCAACATCCTCCTTTCAACCTGTGGGGATTTCCATAAGTAAGGCCCTTCTGAAATACCCCCTTCCATGGATTTCCTTCCATCTGTCAAATGGTCTGAAGAGAGCTAAGTCACTTTTTGGCAAGGAGAAGGATGTATCAGGAGTAGGAAGGAGATAATAACTCTCCAAGCAAAGGCTAGATCAGTGTTCAAAGTGTGGCTCAAATCCACTAGTAGCTGGTGGGTCATACATGAGGTTAGAAGGGCTTACCCCTCCTCATACCACATGGAATGGTGGGAATAAACTCCAACACCCCCATGGGATAAAGTATAATAAACTGCATTTCTTGACCCTTAAGGATTCCTTCCCTCTATATGAGTCCATTAGTTTGGTCTTTGACTTTTTTCATCTTGACCAGACTCATTATAACATAACCTCTGTTTCCTATAGTGAAAAACGACCCTCTCCTCAACTGAGTTTACTCAACATAACATTTGGACCACACAAGTGTTTGACCCACATGTAAAAATAACATCTCAGCCTTTTGCCTTAAGTATAGTTTTTGTCTTCCAACTGAACCGCATCCTTGTTAATCATCACCATGATAAGCCAAGTCTGGGATGCTGACTGCCTTTTGATGCATGACCTAATTTATCAGCTTCTGGCAGGACAGTCTGTCTTCTAACTATAAACTTCTTTCCCTACAATAAGCAACCAATGACAATTTATTCAAGGAGTCCTGATGAATGATAGAAGACACACTGCACTCCAATGCCCAAATGGATACTGTTGAAGTGTTCATACAGTGCAGGCACTGCATTCCTCATTAATGCTACATTTTTGGTCAGCAATGGACAGTGATCAGCACATTTGTCCTTCTACTGGCATGGCTCCCGTTCTAATGTTTAATATGAAAATTATGATGGAGACACATTTTTTAAGCAAAACATTGCTTTAATAAGCCTTGAGAAAGCAGGCACTTAAGTAGGAAATAAGTCTCTCCCTAATTAATCTGTAATTCTCAAAAATGCTTTTAAAGCTCGAGATTGAAAAAAAATATATACAATTTTTCATGACTGCCAGAGGCAACATAACTCCAGAATAGACTCCATCCCAATGAAATGAATGGAAAAACTCCCAATGGATTCAATGAGAGTAGGATCAAGCCTTATATTCTCTATCTACAATTCAAAAAAGAAAGCTGCATTTAGCACTCAGTTTGCTCAGAATAGGTTATTAGAAGCCCAGAGAAAAGGTGAGTATTTGTTAATCCTGTGGCAAATAGTAAAATGCTGAGAGTTGGTTAACCATGTTAGTCTGAGGTCAGGTAAAAGACTGGGTAGATTTGAAACTTACAGACTAAGACTAAGTACAGACATTCAGAAAGCCCCTGGCAGAAAGCATCCAAACTATCGCACTTTATTTAAAGTGTTGTAAATTAGAGCATGTTCCAACCAAACATATGTATGCTGTTCAGTGGGGGAGGGGGCTTGGTGCCTGCCTGCACAGGCCATGACCAGGAGGCAGGGGGTAATCCGCATACCTACCAGGGGGTACTCCAAATACCTACTCTGCATACCTACCAGGCAGCTTCTGGAGCACCCCCAACCCCACCCATCCACCAGCTGGGGACTGTCAGCAGTGGCTGGGGGGAAGAGAGGGGAAAGGAGCCCCTGCCTTATGTGGACCTGGTCTGCCCCTGCAGAAGGGAGGCGTACACCCAATGGAAGGGAGAGGCCGTCACCAGGGACGACTATAGCTCGGTTGCTCAGGGCTGCAAGTGGGCGTTCAGGAAGGTAAAGGCAGAGATGGAACTGGGACTAGCTACCCAAATTAAGGACAACAAGAAGTCCTTTTTTAAATACATAGGGGGCAAAAAGAAGGCACCCGGTAACATGGGGCCTCTGCAAGACATGCTAGGAAATCTGGTTGTCGCACCAGACGACAAGGCTAACCTATTTAATGATTTCTTTACCTCCATTTTCCTCAACAGGGACCAGATCAACTCGTCTGCTGGGACCTCCTGAGGCCCCGGGGGAGGCGCACCCAGGCCTAGGGTCAGTAAGGATCTAGTCAGTGAACTTCTGGAGGGACTGGACGTATTTAAATCAGCTGGTCCTGATGACATCCACCCTAGAGTGCTGAGGGAATTAGCAGAGGTCATTGCAGGACCCCTGGCACGGCTTTACAAGCACTCATGGTGCTCTGGTGTGGTGCCAGAGGACTGGAAAAGGGCCAGTGTGGTTCCCATCTTCAAAAAAGGGAGGAAGTAGGACCCAGGGAACTATCGGCCAGTTAGTCTTACCTTGATCCTGGGTAAGCTTTTTGAGAAAATTATCCTGGAGTATGTCCAGGAGGGACCAGCAAGGGAGATTATGCTTAGGGGCAACCAACACAGGTTCCTTAGAGGCAGGTCCTGTCAGACCAACCTGGTGGCCTTCTACGACCAGGTCACAAAATCCTTAGATGCAGGTGTTGCAGTAAACATAGTCTTTCTGGACTTCAGGAAGGCCTTCGACACTGTCTCTCACCCCATTCTCATTAAAAAACTGGGGGACTGTGGCGTCGACACCTACACAGTCAAATGGGTCACTAACTGGCTGGTGGGCCGCACCCAGAGAGTGGTGGTGGATGGGTCATTTTCGACCTGGAGGGATGTGGGCAGTGGGGTCCCCCAGGGCTCGGTCCTTGGACCCGCACTGTTTAACATCTTCATCAGTGACTTGGATGAGGGGGTAAAAAGCACCCTATTCAAATTTGCTGATGACACTAAGATGTGGGGGCATGTGAGCATGCTAGAAGAGAGGAATAGGCTGCAATTGGACCTAGACAGGTTACAGGGGTGGGCGGACGAGAACAGGATGGGTTTCAACACTGACAAGTGCAAGGTGCTGCACCTGGGGAGGAAGAACCAGCAGCATACCTACAGGCTGGGAAACTCCCTTCTTGTCAGTGCAGAGGCAGAAAAGGATCTTGGAGTCATTATTGATGCCAAAATGAACATGGGCCGACAGTGTGGGGACGCGGTCAGGAAAGCCAACCACACTTTGTCGTGCATCCATAGATGCATCTCAAGCAGGTCCAAGGAGGTGATCCTCCCCCTCTATGCGGCACTGGTCAGGCGGCAGTTGGAGTACTGCATCCAGTTCTGGGCGCCGCACTTCAGGAGGGATGTGGACAGCATTGAGAGGGTCCAGAGGAGGGCCACCCGCATGATCAGAGAGCAGCAGGGCATGACCTACGAGGAGAGGCTAAGGGACCTGAACCTGTTCGGCCTCCACAAGAGAAGGTTGAGGGGGGATCTAGTGGCCCATTACAAACTAGTCAGGGGGACCAGCAGGCATTGGGGGAGTCCCTGTTCCCCCGAGCACTACCAGGAATGACTAGAAATAATGGTCACAAGCTGGCAGAGGGTAGATTTAGACTAGACATCAGGAGGCGCTACTTCACAATCAGGGCTGCTAGGATCTGGAACCAACTTCCAAGAGAAGTGGTGCTGGCTCCTACCCTGGGGGTCTTTAAGAGGAGGCTAGATGAACACCTTGCTGGGGTTGTTTGACCCCAGTGCTCTTTCCTGCCATGGCAAGGGGTCAGACTTGATGATCTGTCAAGGTCCCTTCCTACCCTACAAACTATGAAACTATGAAACCCAGCCTGCAAGCTGTGGGGGTCCTTGTAATGGGTGGGCTCCCTTCCCCTAGCTGCAGCCAGAAGCAGCAGTGTGCATTCTCTGCACCACTTTTCCTGTGCCGGGAACTCTGTTGGGGCATGGAAAAGGAGACCCCATGCTTGGTAGCCGCTTCCCCACCCAGCTTCCTATCTTGGGTCTTGATGGGGGCAAGATATGCCACAGGGGTGCTCCTTTTCCACACAACCCTCCTCAGAGTTTATGGCAAGGCAAAAAGCAGTGCAGGGAACTTACGCTGCTGCTGGTGGTTGCAGCTGGGGGAAAGGAGCCTTCCTCCTGGGGGGAGGGGAAACCAGCCCCCAGCAAGACCCAAGCTGGGAAGTTTGGGGAGGCGGAGGGGGGCCTGGCAAGAGTCTTCTTTCCCCCAGCTTCAGCCAGCAGTACAAGTTCCCTGTGCTGCTTTTTGCTGTACTGGGAACTCTGATGGGGGTTGGAAAAGGAGCACTGCTGTCACATAAACCCCACCCAGCCCTTCCCTTGAGCCCCAAGCTAGCAAGCTGTGGGGAGGGGGGGAGCTCCCTTCTCCCCTCTACCTCCCAGCTGCTGCTGACAGTTGCCAGCTGGTTGCAGGGGGCAGAGCTGGGGAGAAACCCCTGACTCTTTCCCCTGCAGCACCCCCTCAGCCAGGCCGTGGCGTACCATGGGGTCAGGCTGGGTATGGGGATAGACACCCTCTTTACCCTCCTGCCAGGCTGCACATGGGGTGGGATCAGAGGCAGTCATTGACTCAGGTCAGTGACAGCCAAGGTGGCAGGGCTATCTTGGCCACTCTGACAGAACAATGAACTCTGGCCAAGGTTAGAGCAGCCCTGTGCAATGCTACCTGGGATGGCAGTCATCATGCTGTAAGTTAACTCTCAATTGGAACTGGCACAGATTTTCAGTAAAGCACTCTAACTAAAAGTTCTTTAGGTTAGTATACATTCATCCAGAGTTAATTTAGAGGGGAATCTGCCATTTTTAATGCACTTTATATGCTGCAAACATCTGTTCTGTTACAGCCATAAAGCAACTTCTGCATGCTTAAAGCACATTAAGTGCAATATCTGTACCTAGTCTAAATCAGAGTTTTCACAAGCCTGAGCTCATTTCATCAGATGCTTTCAGTAAAATGCTGGCCATAGTTCTGACCTGAAGAGGTGAAGGAAAAATGTGTTTTGCCAAGATACAGGTTGCTGTTAGGAACAAGGTTTTGTGTCAGGTTTATTATTCTGAGTTAGTATTAGAGCTGGCTTCATACTAGCAGAATTTGTCAATAAATCCAGTGAATAGTATTCAATCAGCTCCAGTAAACACCAACAAAAGCACCCTGGAAAATGAACAACTCGTCATCATAATGCTCTTTAACAGAAAAGAATGTGATTTATGTACAATGTTCACAGAAAGCTAGCTTGGCCCCATACAGACAAAATCTTTCAGGCTTATTTTGGAATTAGAGAAGAAAAACAATAACAAAAACAACGTCTCTTGCATTTAAGTAATCTAAATCCCATATTATATCCAATATCACCGGTATCATGAGGCTGTGATGTTAGAAGTCAGAACTAAATTATGTTGGAAGATATTTACACAAATAAATATATATGAAATTGAAAATTACATATTTTGCATATTCTCATATTCTTCTTCATCTGGACAATTTGCATGCAAATAGCAGTTCTTTAAGTGTATTTTAATTGCTACTCTACCTGGAAAAAAATGGAGAGAATTTTAAAGATATATTTATTATTGTGAAAGGAAGAACATGTTAATATGCACCAAATAATTACTTAATTTGCATAGTGATTAGACTTATTTGCAATAAAATCCTCTCATAAATATAGAGAAGGAACACTAAACATTGGAAAGCCTGACAAGCAGAACAACAGAAAATGTCATAAAGAAAAGGTGCATTTTCAGGTGAAATACTTTTAGTGCATTACTTTTAAATATATCTTTTCTATTAATAAGGTAATAAGTCTAAAATATTCAATGTATGCCGCATTTATTAGGCAAACTGAAACTGTGGATAGTAAAAAAGCCCTCAGAAATATCTGAACTTGGTGAACTCCTCGGGGGTTTTAGTTTTCTGCAAGTACATCATTTAAAATAGCCTCTGAACCAATTCTTTAATTTGTCAAAAATAAATATCATTTCCTGCATGTGACCTTGAATGTTAAGTTTTCACCCAAAGGGAATACCAGTAGTTACAACCTGGAAATAGGGACATAATGGAAACACTGACAAATCTTACTATTCGCAATACAAGTTGTCTTTTTTTTTTTTTTTTTGAGAAATAAATATCCAGTGCTGGCTGAAATTCTTGTATTACAAGCCAAATGCCAGAACATTTGGAAACTCTGTAACTTAAAAAGCACAGGTCTCATTCCACCTACAGTGAGGCTGCTGTAGACTCCTGTGGCTATGTAATGGGGGCAGGGGGCAGTTTTAACATTCACTTAAATTGTATAAATACTCATTCCACCCACTTTGTACTCCTGAAGCAATTTATGCTAGCAAAATTAGAATTAACAGTAGCGCTACTAGGGCAGGGCACGAAGGGCACCTGCCCTGGATACTGGCTATAAGGGGGTGCCACCCTCCCTTCCCATAAAAGGATGAGTCTGCTGTGGCTGGGGAAGCTCTAAGCTTTTCTTGCCTGGCCATAGGAGTTGGGCAGGGCAGCATCACGTGAATCTAGATACCCGGGAGAGACAGAGGCTGAGTGGAGTGGGCAAAACGGTGCTCCCCTCTTCGCACTAGGAGACTTTACAGCAGCAGTAGGAAATCCTGCGCTGCCTCTGCCTGGATACAGGAGCTGGGTATGGCAACACAGCACCAATCAATGTATCTGGCAGCAGGGGGTCAGTAGAATGGTCTTCCTCTCTCACTACCACCTTGCATGCTCAGTGCCACTGAAAATTAGGTCCCATATTTGTAGAAATGTGAATGAAACCCAAGGGCTCCATATCCCTGGTTATGGAATAATATATTGTCGCAGCAGGGCAACTTTATGAAGCACAGTGTGAGACCAGCACCTCTTCTCCGGAAACCTGGAAACAGTTTGCTGCATTAGCCCTTTAAAATTGGCTGGTCCATAGGATTGGGGGCACAGAACAATGACTTCTTCCACTTCACTCTACCACTCATCACTTCCTTTCACACAGTCCTTTTTCTTCCTTTTCTGTAGAAATATATCCTCAATCCAATCAGGACCTACACGCAGCAAAATCACTTTCACAGACATGTATGCACATTTTTGAAGGGCACGTTTTTGCCATATATAATTGAGGTATATTTTCCTGAAACAGCAAAGGAGCAAGTGTGAAGGAAGTCATCTTTCACATTCCTTCAAGTAGAATTCTACAGCTGAAATAGGCTCTCACCTTTGTGAAGAAATTCAAATAATTTTCCTTCCTTACTGTAAGTTTTAGTCAAAGGCTCATATACATATTTTGGATTGAATAGTCAACACCAGTGTCTATAAGGCACAGCTATAGAGCTGTGATTAAAATGCATTAAAACATGGATGGATGCCTCTATGTCACAAAACAGTTCCTGCATATGACTATACATCTGACTATGCCCCTTTACAATTGCCTTGGTCTTTCTTGATTTCTTTTTTACATTTAAAAACAAACTATTGTAAGTGTCCTCAGTTCCCTCCACTTTTTATAGTAATTCTTCCTATGCTATGTTGCATGATTCAGCAGTGGCTGAAATGTCATCATGCTTTGGGTTGCAACTGAGTGATGCTGAAGATGAGAAATATTTGGCAAATTCTCTTTGGTCAGATTTTGTTTTTTCAAAATTCAACCACAAACTAGAGATGGTTAGAATTAATTTTAACAAATTATCTTAAATTTGCCAGTGCTGGTGATGGATAAAGTCTGTTCAACATCAGTTGGGCAAATGCCTGACACCACAAATTCTTATATTCTACTCCATATTTGCCATTGACTCAAATTTCAGTTTCCTTATATTTGAAGCCATGCCTGATAATACTGTCCCACTCAGAGCCAACCCTAGGGGGGTGCAGGGCCCAGGGCAAATCAGTCTGTGCGGGGGCCCCCTTAACACTGCATGGGGTCATAGTACCCTAACAAAGGGGTGGGGGGTCTCTGTGCTTCTTCCACGATGCGGGGCTGAGCCACCAGCTCCAGGTGGGCCCCGCAGGAGGGACTGCAGCCACTCTACCCAGCTCTGTGGGGCCCCCCAAAGCGTGGGGCCTGGGGCGGTCGCCCTGATTCACCATACCCTAGGGACAGGTCTGGTCCCGCTTGAGGGATTCTAGAGGCATCTGAATACAAATACTTTGGGAAGCAGGCTCAACAGATTCTGAAGACTGTATTTATTGTCTAAGACAGATATTCCACATGCTGATTATCATAACTTAGACTCTGAAATTATATACATGGACAGGACCTCAAGCTCAGCAGTCATGACAGAAAATGCTTCTAATAGAGACAAAACTTTCACAAGCAAACAACTATTGCCTATAGTAATTATTTCAAAACTGCTAGATAAATATTCTAAGATCTGGTATATGAAGTTCTGCCAGTTTAGCAATGTCAGCTGGGATTTTGAAGAGCTCACACTCTCTGGCTGATGCTGCTTTGTTGGCAAACCTCCCTGCTTTAATGAAGTCATCCAAGCAGTTGAAAGCTTCTGCCGGTTTAGCTTCTGTCAGCTGGGGAGGAGGGATAGCTAAGCCGGCAGAAAACCCCCTTCTGCTGCCATATGTCTCATCTCTACTCTGAAGCTTTTTCAGTATAGCTACATTGGCAGCAGCCCCATAACATAGGTAAACCTTCATTTCTTTGACCAAAAAAAAGTCCATCATAAGCAGAAAGTACTCTTATCTGTGATAACAACAGGGCAGTTTGCTTTTCCTCCCTAATACTTTTAGTCATCAGACCTGTCACTTCTTTAGAAGATTCTGCTCTAAACTGGTTTTATAGCCATAGGGATTCCTGCCAAAACAGAAAAATGCAGTTCAGCACTTTTTGAAGAAATGTTCAGAAACTGTTATGGAAAAGAAAAAAAAAACAACAAAAAAAAACAAAAAAACAACAAAATGGGAACCAGCTGTAGCCAAGCATATACAGCAGTATGTATAATTTTCCATGGCCTTAAGCAAGAATTCTATGCAATGACATTTGCTAAGGCATCAGAGTAACCAAAAAGTATTAAAACATGGATAATTAGGGACTTATTGTGAAGGCTTATTAGATGGACATAAGATTAACAAAGCTTGGTAATGTTTTCGTTTTATTGTTATTATTACAAAAGGAAGATATAGCTGTTGTCAGAAATTTTGCTTTCCATGAATGTTACCCACTATGGTCAGTCACACAGTTACTTGACTCTAGTTATAGCTACAACTAGAGTTGCATCCCTTTTCTGCCTGATGCAGTTTAAAATGCTGCACTGGGTATTCAGTCAGGCCCATTGCCCATGAAGCAGTCAAGGGGTCAAAAAAGGAATAAAAAAATTAACAAGAATATTTCTAATTTAGAAGTTAGAAGCAACAAATGATAATAAAAATGCAAGCCCTTTTATAAAAGAATAATGTTTACATGAGACCCAACAACTGGCTTCTTTCCTAACTGTACTTGGTTTAAAAGAAGCATGTTTGCATGGTGTATCACAGAACAAATACACAGCTGGGAAACTGATGTTAAGATTTTAGTTAGATAAATGTCAAGAAATTGAGTGTTTAGACTCCTGCAACAATTTTAATCTTGACTGTTTGTTTATACAAACATACAAATATTTTCATGACTTGAAAGTAGTGAGCAACACAAAATACCAAGTAAATAGATACAATGAAAGAATTACACTTCTTGTGACAGCTGAACTGAGAAGCTTTTTAGACTCCATGGCCACGTCTTACATGAGACGCTGACTGTGCAGTAGCTCATTTCTACTGCGCAGTAGTGTCATGTGGCATGAAGCGTGACACAATGATACTGCACAGTAATAACGGGTTACTTCTCAGTCAGTGTCACCGAAAAACCATTCAGGGACACTACAGTGCAGTAGCTCTAGTACTCACAAGTACTAAATGACTGAGCAGTAACAACTGCACAGTGAGTGTCTCATGTAGATGTGACCCACATCTATTAGATAAATAGAGAGTGATAGCTTGTTGAAAAGCTGAGCCGACTATGGGCATAGACAGTGAGATGCTTTCTCAGTTAGACTGAAACAACATAGGTGCATAGTTTATATAGTATTTTGCGAGTCATGGAGTGCAGCAGAGGGGGGAAAAAATCTCTATTTCTTATCATTATAAGCAAATTCTTGCTTAAATGTGATGTCTAGTCAGGCTATTGCCTCTATATTGGAACTGCCAGTAAAAGTAACAATTAATGCTTTATGGGATATGGACACCTTCTTATTAGATAATGAGTTCATTTAACATAAGTCACTAAAAACCTGTCGAATAGTAACAACCTTTTGTCACTACCTATGGATCTGAACTAACTTAAAACCTCTGCATCTCCTTATCAGATCCAGTCGCTTTGAACATCTGTTTCAGATATAAGCATGTCAAGCTTACCCTTTGCTGATTGCATTATGGAGCAATAATGACTGCATAAATTTCTACCACAAAGTAGCTGCTCTCACCAGTGGATAGGAACTTATGGAACTCATAGCAAAAGTATTTTTGACTATCCTTTCTGTTGCCAATTCTCATGGCTTGGGAATAATCAGATTCCTCCAAAACTATGGAGAAAAATCCTCTACTTAGTCCCCACATTGCAATCTCTGAACAGGGATACAGGCAAAGAAGATATCAGATGTGAACAAAGAGTGGAATAAATTTCTCAATGGCCACACTAAATATGTTGCTTGAAAGGAAATAGGGTGGAGAGATGTAATGTGCATATCTATTATTGAAGAAAAAGCTATTTGAGTCTATTATAATGAAGAAACGAATGAAGAACAGTCCATCTGTGTACAAATATGACCCCTGCAATGCTGCCAACAGCAGAGTGATCTGCCAAATGCATACCATCTGCACAAGTGAAAGCTCTTCTTTGGGCAGATTTAGCTCTCACACAATTTCCCTAAGATTTTAAAGGGACACAGAAACAGGGGGATTGTCCTCTTTAACCATGACAAGGACTACAGTTACATTTCCCTTAGAGGATCCTAGAGTTCTTCTGTAGACAAAGACCTTGGGAAGAGCAGAAAGAAATGTTGGGAATAAGAAGCATTCCTGGAGAATAGCTATTTGGGGAGGAGAGGGAGAGGAAGGGGGGCAAGCTACTTTATCTTTAAGGACAAAGGATCAACAGCCTTGTATAGTTGGATGGGTGTTCCCATGAACCTGAACAGTGCTAATTTCCTTCTAATAAGGAGACACATGGGACAAGAACTGTTGCCTGCCAACCTGATCCAACTTAACCAGCCTGAATAGCACGGAGTTATGAGAATAGCACATGAGCCAGGGTAGAAAACCTGATTTAAAGTTGCAACTGAACTGAATCAGTCCCATTTTAAGGAGTCTTCAGGGACAAAGCTGCGAAATTTAGGGCTGGTGGGTCACTTTATGGGAACTATTTTGAGTCATCCCAAGGATTCCAGGAGGAAGACTATAGGACTCTTGAAAAAGTGCTAAAAAATTGCATTGTGAAAGAGGATGAAATAAAAACCTACAAATGGAGGGTCTTATTTAAGTGTTTCTGCCTGCAACAGACCTTTATAATAATTACAGAGCAAAGGGCAGGAAGCCTCTCGCCATAGGGAGGTATGAGATGGTATTTGCTCAAAGATGCCAGGAACTTGAAATCTAGTCACCTCTGAAACCAAAAGGGAGTTACAAATAGTTGCAGTAGTTATTGTACCTGCTTGAATCCCCATGTGAATTTATCTGATTTTGCAATTGCATTTTCCTTGTTTTTCAGATGTCTCTCATCCTGGGTGCTTTGCAAAAGACTAACACAAGAAAGGAGGAACTAATTGACAACATCAGAGACCAGAAACTTCAACATGCCATCAAATGAACAAAATCAAGTGAAAAAAGAGAAGCATATTTCCTCCCTCAAATCTTCTTTCAGCGATAGCCTTTTTAGGTGTTACTTGTAACAACCACAGATAAAAGAAAATCTGAAGGAAGTACATTGTTGGTTCCTTAAGAGTTTACAAAGATGAAGCTTGCTTTATATAGAGGTTAGGTAGTTTCCATCATTTGATGATGTGAATACAATCTGCTATGCATTTGGCCTCATGATACCCATCTGATGCCAGGGTAACTCTATGCTACCTATCCTGAAGAACACAGATTATAAGACACTATTTTACTAAACCATGTACAGGACCCATTTGAGGTTAGGAATCTATTGCCCAAAGAGTTTACAGATAAAGCCCTAGTTCCAGAAAAGGATTTAGAGAATGTGCGTACCACCACCGCAGAGGAAATAAGTTCTACCTCATCATTCTTGCTAAGTGTATGAACAAAAATTGTGAAGTGTCTGAACAAAAATTAGGTCATGTTCACAGAAACCTTTGTACTGGGCCTTGGTTTGCCACTGAGGACAAAAGCTGTTCCTGTTTGCACCTGTTCAGCAGCAACCGTGTTGTGTGAAAGAAAGAGAGCCTCAGTATACACACAGGGTTCTGCTGCGCCATCTGAGCTGACTAATTTGTGGGCTTAGTTGCATGCTAAATGGGAGCAAGTGAGTGGATCTTATTCCTCATTGGTGGTGCTGGGCTCAACAAGAAGGCAAGATATATATACCCTTCCTTGTGACAACAGAGCACTACAGTGCCTAACTTTCAGGAGCTTGGTCCCCAGAGTCAGGAGCTGAGGTTCTCTCTATAACACATGGGCAAAGTGGATGTGCCTCAGAATGGGATCCATGAAAAACAGAGGGCTTTAAATCACACCTGTCACTGAGGATCACATGAACCTTAATGCTACTGGAAGACATTTCTATTTGGGATTCAAATCTGAAACCCCTCCTCTAAATGTAGGGCCCTAAAATCCTTTCTTTCCAAACCAAAGGAGCAAATCCAAACCAAAGGAGTCTTCCACTCCCCACTCCCCCACCCTTTTACACCATAGTTGCAAAGGAGGTTTTGGGGGTAGGGTGGCGAAGGAGGGAAGTAGATCACTTTTAGCATTCACCCAGATTGTGAAAGATGGGCTTTAGGTCCCTTCTCCATTGAAGGAGGTTCAGATCCACATCTCTCACCTCCCGGGACAGTATCCTAACTACAATATTATAAGCTCTTCTGGAGTGAAAGTACTTTTCACTCCTCTTGCTGAAGCTGTTCCACAGTGTGCAAAGCATTCATGGTTCATTGATCCAATAGAAGCCTGACAGAGAATAAAATATAGAAACAGGGCCTGGGAATAGGGGTAGACACTCAGGACCTTTTTCTTCCTCCCCCTCCCCCATCCTCTGGGTAAGTGCCTTGACCACTAAATTACAGTCATGTTTATTCTGATCATGGTACAAAAGAACAGATTTTTTCATTTACTTTGATTGATGGGAGGGACAAATGTGGTAGTAGCCTGTCTCTACCAGAACATCCTATTTTCTTCAAAGAATGACACCATTCAAACATATTTTTTTTTAATGATATATAAACTTTAAAGGTTAATTGATACATGCTGTCAACAGACCAGTTTCCAAGGTGATGATGACAGCTCTTTCAATCAGCAACATTAAAACCAGGTTTTTAAGGAAAATAAATATGTATAACTATAGGTATTACAGGATGCCTTATGTTTAAAATGAATTTCCTCTTCCAAGAAATGTTTCAAATGTTGACAACTGGACTGTATCATAAAACCAATCAACACACAAACATTTCAGTCTGAAATGGAATGCAGAATCTGCTTAATTTGAATGACACTTTGAAACAGTCATTGGGAGAAAAGGTGGTCTCATAATTATTGCTTAAAAATAAGGATTTGGAAGATTTGAGTTCTTGGCCTTAGGAGACACTAACCAAGTCTTCTTGGTTTGTGCTGTATCTTAGTTTCCCATTAGTAAAGTAAAGATATAGTTAGTTCAGGAAGGTACTTCGAATTCCTCGGATGCAAAATATTTGCAAAATTCCAATACTAATTCACTATCTAAGACCAGGAGAACAAACCTGGGAGAATTTTTCAAAATTGTGTAAATGTGTGTACAGAGCCTAAGGGCCTTGTTACATGATAATTGTAGATGACTCCTGGAGCTCTTAATCCCTGGATTGTGCACACGTTAAAACCTGAAACTAATTTTAAGCATCCTTTAGGCAGCTTAAAATTACACCACTCCAACCTATGTTTCTCTGTCTTCCACATTACCCAGCTCATGTTACACTAACATGTAGCTACTCTAGTCTACACGTTAGGGTAGACATGCCACCCCCCTCCTCCGCTGATGGCTGGATCCAGCCCACTACCCCTTCCCCCACCCTCCTCAGCACCCCAGATCCCCACTCACTGCCTGTACCCTCCCATTCTCCACTTACTTTTGGCTGCCCATGCTGTCTGTCATGGGGAAACAGGCAGGAAAGAGTTAACCTACCTGCCCAGCAACTTCCACTGCTGCCAATGCTGCTGCTCTCTGGGCTGGGCTTAACCTGGAGAAGAGCAGCAGCTCAGCAGCAGCAGGGGTTGGGCAGGCATGGAGCCCAAGACAGGGGGGAAGCCCAGAATGGGAGGGGGGTGGGATTCTTACCTTTCAGTCCTCCAGGTGCCTACTGGGCTCAACATGTAACTGCTCCAAACTCAAGCTAGCACCAATGCTGATCTACATGTAGGGGTGGTGCCAGCCTCTTCCTGGGGGGGTGGGGGGCTGAGGTGGACTAGAGAAAGAATTGGGGGGGTTGCACTATAAAAAGGTAGGACATGGAGCTCCACAGGCCAGGCCAGGAGTGCCATGCCTCTGT
Source organism: Alligator mississippiensis (assembly GCF_030867095.1). NCBI lineage: Eukaryota > Metazoa > Chordata > Crocodylia > Alligatoridae > Alligator > Alligator mississippiensis. Next base: position 115,371,643 of record NC_081826.1, on the reverse strand, counting down.
GGGCTGTGGGTTGTGGGCAGGAGCAGAGTGGGTGGTGGCTGGGGGGGGTGGCAGCACTGGGAAGGGTGAAGCTAAGGCAAATTTTGAGGTGACTATAGCCCCTCCAAAGCCTCCCCTAGTGCTGCCCCTGTCAATATGTGAGACAGCATAATGTATAACAAAGCCTTATGTCACATTAAGAATAAGAGCGAGAGAGAGCTGTGTTAAGTAGCATAGATTAGAACATGAAGAAATCTGTCCTCAAAGAAGACCCAACTTTTCCATCTTTTAGAGTCTCTCATATATGACAGTTGTCCATATTTTCAGAAGTAAATATTTTTAAGGTGCTACACCAAAAATATAAATTAGTGATCAAGTTAAATGGAAATTAGGAGACTATGGTCATGTTTTGTACCTGAACTGAGTCACTCCTATGCCTTGATTTTTCCCCCTCTATAATAAAGATAATGATTTAAACATTCATGTGAAAATTCTTTAGCTTAAAAGTGTTGTATATGTACAAAGTATATTACTGGCATGGATACTTGGTATCTGTTTTAAACATAACAAAAGTGGTGGTGTTTGGTTTGTGTAAATTTGCCAGCCTATTTATCAATTTTTTTTTCCTGCTAATGTAACTTTTAAATTAAGCAAGCATAAGTGGTGTTTTCATTGTGGAGTGCCGATAATTAGCTATAGCTAGTAATATTCCCATTTTGTTTAACTCCTTGATGTACTTTTGCCCTGTTGCTGTAGGGCGACAGATTTACAGCTAAGTTAGCTAGTAGGACAACACATTCCTCTTGAGCTTCCATATTCATTAGACTCCTAATGCAAGTAAAAACAAAGGGTCAGAAAATGATGGTCTTTGTGAAGCAGAAAAAACCCAAGTACTTCAAGTTCTCTGGGTAATTTGCACACGGGGGTATTCAAGGGACAGTTCAACCATGCTAGTTTATAAACCGCCAGAGGACAGTGCTTTCCAGATAGCTGAAGGTCTTTCTTGAAGGGCAGCTGATTAGGTTCATCTGAACAAGATAGCGATCCTATGTGACCAGCAGAGCTATTATTCTTACTGCCAAATTAATAACAACTTCTTACCTCTGCTCATATCTCTTCTCTTATTTCAATGAGGGATTGTACAAAACTTACCTTCCCAGAAGTCCTGAATCTATATGTCTAACTGCAATCTCAAGACTGCACATGAAGGGAACCAATTCTCATTCAGAGTCTTAGTGGCTTTGCTCTTTCTGCCATCTACAAGACTAATTGGTTCAGGTTCATAAACCAATAAACAATTTAAAATTTTACTATCTGATCGGACTTTAAATAACTATAGGTAGCAATATTTAAAGTGTGTCAGCCTGAAAACTTGAAGCAGAAAGGAAGGCAAGATTGATAACCGCTGGCCTCAGGTGTCAGCAATAACTCCCACTAGGCCTTCTTCCCAACTTCACATGACTGAATGATTAATTTTAGGTCATTTGATCTTTATGCAGAAAAATAGAAACCCGCCCCCAGCCCCCAATGCTTACAAATATTCTGAAGAGTGTTGTACTACAGTAGATAGCCTTACAAAATTAAAAAGATTAATTGACCTATGGGAAAGAGATGGATTACAATTGATTACCATGTACACGTATTTGAGATGATAGATGAGCAAAGCCTGAACATTGATCTTTGCAAATTAGCCTGACTTTGGTCACTTATGATTTGTCTTTGGTACTTCTACTCTTAGTGGTTATCTATACACAAATGTACACATTTCCCTGAGTCCCATGGTCAGAGACCATTATTTTATCTATAGGCTAACCCTGGAGCCATTCTAGAGAAAGATACAGTATCATTCATCTCTAGCTTGAAGTTTTATTTGGACGTGTCTACACATGAAATTAATATGAAGTAGCTTATTGTACCTTTTGAATGTGTACCCTGGACTGCAGCACATTGAGCCAGGGTGTAGCAGCCGCAACTGGCAGGGGGGCCTGGAGGTCAGCCTGCCAGCCTGCGGCTGCTCTCCCAGTGAAACATGCTGCAGAGGGGCTAGCTGGAACATGAGGGTACTCCAGTGTGGGGCTCATTTTGAGCTCAAAACAGCAAAATTGAAATTAAACCAAGGGCTTAGAAACAGCCTCAAAATGAAATGTGGCCAGTCGAAATGTTTTGAAAGTTTCAAAATGTTTCAAGTTTTGAAAGGGGAAAAGCAGCCAGCAGCCAGGAGCCAGGTGGTGGGAGACAGGGGAGAACCAGAGCTACACTCCCAGAGGCTCCACAGCCTCATGTGGCTCAGTCAGGCCAGGAGTGCAGCCCTGGCTCTCCCTGCCTCCCATGGCCAGGCTGCAGGAAGCCAATCACAGTGCAGAGTAAGGGAACTGAGCCCAGGCTCAGTTCCCCTCCCCAGTGCTGTGATCAGGCTGGGGTAGGGATTGAGCCCGATCACTCATTTCCCCTCCCCAGCACTGCGATCAATTGGGCTGGGGAAGGGAAGTGAGTCCAATTGCACAGCCCCCACAGCCCTCCCAGGGTTGCGGGCCCCCAATGTGCCTGCTGGATGAGAGAAGCTGGGTGCTGCTGCCTGGGACTGGTGGCGTGCTGGCACTGGTCTCAGGCGGCAGCACCCAGCTTCCCTTCCTCATCTAGCAGGCAGATTGGGGGTCTGCAACCATGGGAGGACTGGCAAAGCCCCCACAGCCCTCCTGCAGTTACAGGCCCCCAAACTGCCTGCCTGATGAGAGGCTGTTTCAAGCTTCCCCATTATAGCCTATGGGCAAAACATCGAAACAGCATCAAAACAGCATCACTGTTTTGATTAAATGAAATGGAACAGTGGTTTTGACTCAAAACGAAACATGAAATGAAATGCTGTTCCGTTGAAACATCAAAATGCAAGTTGAAACAGAACGGTGCCACTTCGCACAGCCCTATTATACAAGTACTTTAACAGTAAAGACGTTACTCTTGATTTATATCTGTGGAAGAAAGATCTGAAGATAACCCTTAGAACAGGGGTGGGCAAAATATGGCCCACGGGGTGGATCCAGCCCACCAGGGCACTCTATCTGGTCTTCAGGGCACCTACAAAGTTCAGAAAATTAATATTTATCTGCTCCAGGCTCCCTGTCAAAGATGACAGGAGCCAGGGCAGTAGGGCCCAGGGAAGCTGGCAGGAGTCAGGAGAAAGGCCAGCCCAGCCCAGCCCCCGCTCCCAGCCTCCTTCCTCCCCCACCCAGAAGTGTCTGCCTATGGCAGCTTTCCCTGCACAGAGCTGCTCCAGCATGAGGTGGCCCCTAGCTGCATCATTGGACTGCAGGAGCAGGGACACGCTGGTATCCCAGGGCCAGGAGACGGGGGTGTGTGCACCCACATGCACACAATGAGGGAGGGAGAGAGAGAGACAGAACAATGAGGCAAGCACAGTATGTGTGTGTAGTGAGGCAAGCACACTCTGTGTGTGTGTGTGTGTGTGTGTGTGTGTGTGTGTAGTGAGGCAAACACAATGTGAATGTGTGTGGTTGTAGGTTGAGTCCCACAAGCACCCCCCCACCATACACATGCACCCGTAACCCTTCACACTGCCATGCACATAGCCCCCATCACCTACATCCCCTCACACAATCCAGCCACCCTCCCCCCACACATAGTCCCCCACAAACCCCATACCCCCCACACCCCACATATGCACACATAGCCACATGCTCCCTCACCCCATACCTACCACCCCACATATCCTCCCCCTCCCCACATACCCACACACCCACAGCCCCCCACAAAACTATACCCACCCCCATGCCCCCCACCCTCCCCACAGTTTACAAGAGTAAGACTTCATTTTAATCTATTATGTGTTCACCTCTATGTGCACTACACAAACACATGTAAATCAGGACAAAAAGATTTTTTGAAATCAAATTAATGAATGTTGTAGACGCCTGATTTTTAGCATATAATTTGGTATTTTTCTGGTTCTGAGATGGCAAAACCTCTTGCTGAAAGGAGTACTTCTGGGGGCAAGGGCAGGGACTTCTGGTGGCAAAGGTCAGGGGTTAGGGGATGGAACTTCCGGTCCCAAGATGGCAACCAGGGGGCGAGGCACCTTTCAAGGGGTGGGGCTATCCATGCAGCCCTCAACAGCTTGCCAAAACTTGGTAAGCAGCCCTCCACCCGAAATAATTGTGCACCCCTGCCTTAGAATATTGACATAAAAATTCTAGCCTTGAGCTTTGATGTTCTTAACAAGGTCATGCTTTTAGTAAATGGTCATTGTTATTTTGTAAAATGTTTCCCCATCATAGTCACTCATTATAAAAGAGGTGGTATTTCTTTAATAACTATAGTTTATTTTGGCACTTCAAGTTCTAACTATGGCCTTGTACTCCCCCAGAAGAAACCACAACCATACAGATGTTCAGAGTAAAAATTGCTGTTCCAGGAGAAAAAATACCTGGGAACAACCAGGGTTAAATCACTCCCAATAGAGGGTTTTCTGGGAGAAAAAATATCTGTACATGCTGTAAGTTAAACTTTGTCATTTATGTCACACAATTAACAAATTGTAAAAACAGAAAAAAAAACCCCAAAATTGAATTGACATGACAGATGCTGTCTCTTTTTGTGCAGCAGATCTTTGTCTCACCCTCTATTTTGTCTCTTAAAATCCTATTCCTCAAAAGGTATTTAGGTGCCTAATTCACACTGATCTCAATCCACATTTAAATCCATGAGAATTATGCCTTGAAACAATTTGAGAACGAGCCCTTTGGGCATTAGCTAGCCATAATGGGGATCAGCCTTCTGTTTAGGTTTCTGGTCTTCTGTATATTTATTTACCAGAGTATGAAACAAACCAGCTGTACTTCACAGCTACTGAAAGGTTTTGGCCCTATTGGGCACATCCAGACCAGCGTGCACATGCCTCTTGCCCTGTCTCAAACCCCTTTGACATGGGGCAAGAGGCATGTGTGGGAATGAAAAAGTGTTCCCCATGCTGCAAACTTGCAGCACAGGGAGAAAATTAGACCCCTGGATATCCATGGGTCTCAAAAAAATGAAGTTAAAAAAAGTGGGGCAGGAGGACTGTGCCCTGAAGCAAGAAGAGTCTGGGCCCTCCATGGAGATGATCTGGCTGCCAGCGCTTCTTTATGGTTGGCCCCTCGCCGTAGTGCTGAACACACAGCTGCGTGTCCAGCACCAGGGCTCCAGTGCTGTGAGTAAGGGGTTGGGGGGGCTTAAGGAGGGGGAGGGGACTATGGGGGGGGACACCTACTGGCCCCACCCACACCCCCAGCCCCCCAACCCCTATTCTGCCCAGCCCCCACCCCCTGCCTGCCCCCCTAAGCTCCCAATCCTGGGGTTGCCTGGACCCACCCCCCCACCTACCCCCCTGAGCCCTCCTAATCACTGCTGTGCTAGGCCCCATCCCCCCCAGATCCCAGAGGCCCCTGCTCCCTGCTCCCCCACCCCAGCATTGGCAAACTGAAAAACAAAGGAAAAAAAAACCTGGCACTTACCGGCAGTTGTAGCTGCCGTCTGTGTCACTGGGGCCCTACCTGCACAGTGTAGAGCACAGGGACAGCCTCAGCCACCCCACCCCACCCCAGGCCCTCCTGTCCCCCACTGCCCTATGCTGCCTGGGGGGGCTCTGCCAGGAGGCCTCGGAGCCCCCCCCCCCCCCAGCCCCTGCTTCCCATTTCTTAGCCTGGTTTTTTCTGGGGGGTTTTTTTAGATGACAGTGCCTGGGGTTAGGGGGGGCAACTATGAGAGCCTGGGGGTGCAAGTGGGGAGTGGGGCTGGGTGGGGCAGCCATTGTGGGGGCTACAGCAGCTGGCAGGGGATGGGGCCAAGTGGGACAGCAATTGGGGGGCTGGGTTGAGGCATGTGGGCCTTGCAGGGGAGTGGTAGCTCCTATGGGGACCTTTTGGCCTTTGTTGAAGGGCCATAACCCCTGTTGGGGGGGCCATAGCCCCTGTGGGGACCATTTGGCCCTTGTTGGGGAGCTGTAGCCCCTCCAGAGGCCATTCAGACCCTGTTGGGGAGCTGTAGCCCCTGTGTGGCCATAGCTCCCCAACAGCCAGTGCTTTAACATTGTACATATATCAGTAAAACATTGCCCAACTGATTGCTGTCTCTGTCTCACTCTCTCTCTCTCTCTCTGTTTATAGTGGTTTTTTGTTTTAATTGTGGAGGAGCATGGATTTTGGAATATTTTACAGAGTGACTTTGGGATTTTTTTTAACAGGGATTTTTCAGTTTTCCAACAGGGAACATCAGAATTCCTGCTAGGGAGGCCAGTGGCAGGACCCTGCTTGCTCAGACCTGTCACCTTGGACCCAGCTGGCTGTGGCTGACCTCCTGGACAAACAGGGCCTGGAGGATGTGCTTTGACAGTTCAAAGCAGGCCACCACAACTGGAACATTTTCTGGGTGATAGCTACCCAGATGGCTGGGCAGGAGGCACACATGCCAGTAGTGCTGCACAGCGGCCAACCCTGCAACCACAGCCCACTGGCAGCTGGCCCAGAGGGGCAGATACCTCTACTGGCTGTGCAGTCCCCATCCAGGTCTGGCAGGTGTGCAGCAGGTCACAGCCAGGCAGCAGCCACGCTGCCAGACTGCTGCAGTGGGCACAGGGTGCAGGGAACTCTCAGGGCTGCTGCAGCAGTCCAGCTGAGACAAAGGGTAGTGTCCCCAGGTACTAATTGTCTGGGCCCCAGAAGCTCCTGAGAGTGAGTAGCCCTGAGCTACTTGCCAGGGCAACTTTTTGTACTGCTGGGGCCAGGACAGGGCAGCTTTTTATACTGCTGGGGACAGCACAGGTGCTGGCCCCGGGCTTTGGCTCCCCCTGGCTGCAGATCCAGGAGGAGCCAGGCAAGGTTATTTTGCCACAAGTGGCACATTGCTCCACAACAAACTGCATGTCCGAGCACACGCACTGAGGCAAAAAGCCCCGGATCAAATTTGCACCGCTTCTATTTGAGCTGCTGCAAGCACACGTGCTTGCATGTGTGGACATGCCCATTAAGTCTATACTGCTGAAGCATGCACTGTGGCACCAGGAATTCAACAAGTGACCTGAAATAGTAGGACTCAGGCCCACCCTGCTTACCTGAGTCCTGATACAAGTCAAGGTATGGCTGCCACAATCAGCCTGTTAGTACACTGTCTCATACCATAGCCCTACACAATTTCCAATTTCAACCCACTAATGCCCATGGGCACTAATTTCCTATTTATTTATTTTTGGGGTTCTTCTGCCCTAGAAACTGCAGCTATCTCATTATCATCTTGACCTCCCAACATGGATGCTGTCTAGAAGTGTTCTCAGCACTGGGAACTGTGCAGCCCAGTCAAGTCCAGTCCATATATGTAAGAAACTCTTCCCATTCTGACTTTCTAAACTGGACTCTCTTCCCCTTCGTGGCTCACAATTTTTATAGCACATGGAATGAGTAGAACAGAAAGGGGTCAGTCCACTGAATTTTAAAAGGATCTTTATCTTGGCTGCTGGATGCAGTTTTACCCCTATATATCTTTTGCGGTGTTCACAAGCCCTATGTCTGGATATTTTACAGCCTGTTTAATGCCCAAGTCCTGGCTGTGTCCTCAGCATACTAATATGGTACAAACAATTAAAAATGACAATGGAAACATCCCTGTAGTGGTGCTCATAGATTCTGCTGAGAATTTTATAATGTTGATATTGGAAATTGGAATTGTTTTGAGGCGACTGGTATGATAGTATATCTCAGCCTTCCACAATATTGTGTAGACATGTTGCTGTAGCCAAGAGAAATAGATAAAAATTCATTTAGAGACAGTATGTTTCAATATGGTGTGCATTTAGGGTGATTTAAAACTGTAGTCAAAAGGGAAACTGTGTTTTTTGTTTGCTGAGCTAGCCATAAATGACTAGTCAGCACATTAATTAGACTTATTACTCAATATATTTTATTGATTTGAGTACCTAACAACTGTTCTATAGTGTTTTGCCTAGGTGTACAGTTTTTAATTTGTAAAATAATACCATACTGTAAAGATTTAATTTTCTACATGTAGTCTCAAGGAGAGGTTTTTGTGTAATGTTGAAAACAGGCAGATTAGAATCACAAATTCTAGGTTACTGCAGATTAAAATACACCTCAGTGCACAATATATGAAGCAGCTCCATAGAAAAGAAAAATGGATCTGAGAATGGACATGTCTATCTGAAAGACTGCACTGAGTCTTAACAAGTGGCTGTCTCTCAAAATTTTTGAGAATCAATTGCTGGGACTCAAAGGTTACAGAATTTCTATTATTATTAGGCTTGGCTTATTTTTTAATAATTTTGATGGCAAAAATCGATGTTTATTTTTAAGCGTTCATTTCTATTTTTATCGATTTAAATTAAATTAACAACATAAAGAACTTCTCCCCTCAGGATGACCAGAAACCAATGAAAATGTCAAGAAAACACCAAAGCTTGTATCCTTTCTAATTAAAGTCTTTCTCTCCGTGTACCAGTCTTAGAAGTAGGCTGCTGTGCCTCTTGTTACAGGCTCTCTTCAGTTCTCTGCAGCTGACTTGTCCCACTCAGGTGTCAGGAATACCCCACTGCTGCTTCATATACCTTCTTCCATGGCTGCTGCTTCCAGTCCAGCTCAAATACTCTTTGCACCCACCCCACCTTTGGGTTTCAGTTAGGGGTTTAACTTAGCTCCCTCCAGCTAGCTTCCCAGCACCTAGGTGGAAGCAGCTAATTGCTTAACTGACTCGTCATTAAGCCACCCACCATTTTCCCCTTTAAAGAGACTGGTCTTCTATGCACTGGCCTGTGAATCCCATCTGTTCTTCCTCTGTCTTCTCAATGATTAAACAATGGAAATATTTTTTCATGGTCTGTGAGTGTGAGGTGAAATTGGTATTTATCGACATTTACCAATACAAATCAAATCCTGCCCAGCCTCATTATTATCTATATAGCACAGACATTATGTATCTAAGAACGTAATAAATGCTATACTGGGTCAGACCACAAACCCATCTAAATCTAATAACCTGTGTCTCACAGTGGCAGAGAGCAGGATGCTAAAGCAAAGAGTTTTTAAACAGTATTTATGCAGAATGATCCATCTCAGTGCATCTCCCCCTGCAACATCCAGCTTTCATAAGCCTAAATTTGTGGCTGTAACTCTGACATGCATTTAATACCTACTGATAGGTATTATACTTTTGTACTTATTTTTTAAAGTTCAAAAGTATCAGGATAAAATTATCAGGATACATGATATCCTATAGACAATAAAGTACTAAGTGACTGTTCAGTTACCAACTGTTTTATTTTGTTTAGAAACTTACATTTTTGGTGGGTGGAGCCACAGTCAAGGCATATGAATTACCATTCTTTATTTTGCGGACTAGAATATGTGGTTCAGAAGACGTTTTTTAAATGATTCTTTATTCCTGATCTTTTTATGGTATTCAAGAAGTGAAATATTCTTTTTAGTGTGCTGGGTATATGGTGGCTGGTTTTTAAGATGAAATGTATTGGTTATCTGAAAGGTAGCTTTAAGGAAAGTTGTATGATTTACATGCTCTGGCAGTCACTCCAAGCTTTTTCATATGTCATAACTACTAAGGCCTCTATTCATTTGCTCTGACAGGTGTTTGTTATTCTTACCAACACAACTTCATTGTATAAGGCAAGGAGGAGTTATCTTCAGCCTCTATTACATGTATTGTACATGAGTATAAGGCCTTAATTGGGATAGTGGCTTCTGTGCATCTAGTACTAACTAGCCAAATGCACCGGAAGCTATGACTTCTCCTGTATGGCCTCTCATTCAAATATTTTACCACCTAGGTTTTGTTTTGTACTGAAAAAATGCAGCATTTAAGTATAAATGAACAAGGTCCCCTGTGCTGTTACATTATCCATTGCACTTTTTTTTCCTCATCATTTCCAGGTAGTAAGTTATCCTTATTAGTTACTTAGACAGTAACCACACATGAATGGGACCACCTGATTTGCTTCTGGGCACAAATGGTGTATGTCACCATGTTTAATCCATGTTTGAAACCTGGTGGTTTTATAATAATTCAAAATTGGAAATCACAGTTATCATAAAAGTTGTTGCAGGCAGATATTTATTAAATACACATTTTTGGTCTTTCAGGTTACCTTAATGTTATGCCTTTTCATGATAACAATGACACAGCTTTCAGTATTCTATCCATGTTTACTGTCATGATTTTCTTCATTGCTGGAGATGTTCAGTTTGAGATGGAAAAACAATTGGTATCAATATTGTGAACCTCCTTTTCAGAAAAAAAGAAAGTGAACTTTATCAGTCATGGAGAGAAAAAAAATCAGCTTTCTAAAAACTGAAATTTTTACTCTTATTTTGAGATTTGTTAAGTAAAAGGGTGGACACATGAGCATTGTTCAATATACCTATTCAGTCCTACAATTTTAATTTTCACTTTTTTAATGTTTTCTTCTCAGCCAGAGGATTTAATTCATTTTCCGTTTTATTACATCTGTAAGTCATCTAGACATGGTCCAGCAATGCTGTGGGGAGGTCCCATCTTCTGTCATGAATAAAACCTTTGGGCAATGAGTGTTCCACAAAAGCTTTTACAAACCTTTGAGGACTGCTTCTCCACCCTTAGTATCACTACTCCCTTCATGTCCTCAAAGACCTGTCAGGTTATAAACAAAATGATGTCTTTGCAATTCTTTCATACTCTGAAACAGGTGAATTTTGATCCTTCATCAGGCTATACTACATACAGGGCATGTCTGCATGAGATGCTACTGTGCAGTCATTACTGAGCATTAATTTAGTACTTGTATTAGCAAGTAGCATTGGTGAATGTCTTTTAGGTGATGCTACTGTGCAGTAGGCTAATAACACTGTGCAGTAGCGTATTAGCACTGTCCACGCTGTGAGGTGCTAGTGCTCAGTCAGCATCTCATGTAGACACACCCACAGTCACTCAAATACCTCTTTAAATATCTAGGGAAAAAACTGAAACTTGCAAATCTTTGCTGGCACCATTTCTGAAATGGAGGATTGCAACAGGTAAAGGAAGTGAGTACTCCCAAAAGCATGGTCTATGAATTGCTTATACAGTTTCTTCCTTGGGCAGTAAGGACTTCTCTCTGCTACAATAATCTCATTATATGAAGTATAGATGTTTAGTAGGGCTGTGTGAAATTTTGCTGGCTTTTTCATTTTGATGCTGTTTTGACCTTGAAACAGCAAAGTTGAAATGAAACAAAGGGCTTTGAAACAGCCTCAAAATAAAACAAGGGCAGTTGAAACATTTCGAAAGTTTCAAAACATTTTGAGTTTCAAAACTGGGCTTGCCTGCAGGGAAACAGAAAGTAAGGAGAGGGAGGGGGAAGAGGGGGGAAGTGGGGGGAAGGACTGCTCTCATATTGACTATGTAGCTGGCCAGTGACTGTGATCCTTCCCTGAGGTCCCTTCCAATCCCAATGCTCTGGGGGAGGGATGGAAAAACAGCATAAAAGGTAGCACTGTTTGAACAGGTCTGCTTTCTGCCTTGGGGTCTGACAGTTACTGAACTGTGTCTTCCAACAGCTCAGGAGCATTAGACAACAAAAGCTACTACTCGCATTGATTTAAATGATTTCCTACTTGCTAGCCTAGCCTAGCCTAGCAAGTGGTATTCCAGAATACCTTTTTCTTTTATCTAGACCCTTTCATTTTATTATTATATTCATTGATTTATTCTTTTCAATTTTATAATTATATTGGATATTACACTATAGAATTTAATTTATATAGGAAGGGAGATACATTTATGTTTTATTTCTATACATTTATACCTTGTGACATACCTCACAGAATTTATATAGGAACGCAGATACATTTATATATTTGTATAAAAGCAAGACACTACGAAACACACCATGAAGCATGGTGGAAAGGCAGCTGGCAAGCCTTCAGGGATGGGTAGAAGAGGCGGTAGAGGGAGAGGTGTAAGTTCCCCCCCCCCCCCCCCCAAACTGAGATGCAGCCTCTTTCTTACAACTAGCAGGGATGAGGCTTCCACAAGGAGCAACAAGAGGGGAGCAGTGCCACTGCCTATGCCTGAGACTGCATCCCCTCCAAGAGCACTAGCCATAACCCCACCACCACCATGACAACAAGCAGCAGCAGCAGCACCATCATGACAGTTTCCTACACCCCCATTTCACTTCCCATGCTGAACCTTCCAGTGCCAGAGGAAGAACTGGAACTGGATCTGGATCTGAGTGCCCTAGCAAGGAAAATTCTGTGAAAGGAGGGGGAATCATCTGAGTTTGTGCTCCACACCTCTCAAGTTTCCCCTAAAGCCAGGTCTCCTTCCCCAGAAGGCACTTTAGAGGAGGCTGAGGTAGAGTTTGTGGAGGCAAGTGGCTCAGCTGAGTCCGCTCCTCCTGTTGCTGTGCCTCTGCCTGCTGAGGAGGGGGAAACTGCAGCATCCACACATGTACCCACACCCCTGAAGTGAGTGGGTAGTGTGGTCTAGAATCATTTTGAGCTGGCAGATGATCCCATGTATGCTATCTGCCTGCACTGATGAGCCAAAACTAGCTGGGACAAGGGAACAAAACACGTGAGCACCATGGGGATACTGATGCATCTCCACAGGCACCACCCCATTGCCCTTGCTCCTCCTCAGCCTGGCACCAGTGGGAGCATACCCAAAGGGAAGTCCCCCTCTCACTCCAAAGCCCTCCTCCCCACCAAGCAGAGGCAGGCCACCCTGGAACAGTGGGGGAAAGGAAAACAGAAAGGGGGGTGCATTGCAAGGCCAAGCAAGATCACCCAGAGCACTGGGGAGATGTTTGCTGTGGATGGCCAGCCCTTCTCCTTTGTTGAGTGGCCAGGATTCAGATGGCTCATGGCGCTCATGGCCCCGTCCTACCAAGTGCCCACATGCACCACCTTCAGCAGGACAGTGGTGCCCTCCCTGTATGAGCCATGCAAGGAGTACTTGAGGGAGAAGCTGCATGAGGCAGGTCCACAGGTGGCCTTACATTTCACCTCAGACATCTGGAGCAGCTGGGGTGGAGATCACGCCTACCTCTCTCTCACAGGGCACTGGTGTGACCAGTCAGGCTGTTGATGGGCTCTTCTTCAAGCCAAAGTGATGGATGAGTCCCGCATGGCAACAGAGATCATGGGGGCCATGAACCACTTGGTGCACTAGTGGCTCATTGGGCACGGAGAGCTCACACATGGGTTCATGGAGCCGCTGTGTGGCATGCGAGTTCCACCTCATTGTCAGGGATGCTTTGGAGGGGGACAGGGCTGCTGGTGATGGCACTAGCACCACCAGCAAGCTCATTTCCAAATGCAGGAAGGTGGTGGGTTACTTCCACTGGAGCATCAAGGAGGGCAAGATGCTGCAGGACAAACAGGCAAAGATGAACATGCCACAGCACAAAATCATGCAGGATGTGGAGATTTGGTGGAACTCCACATATCTGATCCTCAAGAGGATGGTGGATCAACAGAAGGCCATCCATGAGATGGCCTTGTTTGGGGAGATAGGGGAACAGCGGCCCCCTTGACAGAGCTGAGTGGGATACCATCTCTCAGATCTTGGTGGTCCTCAAGCCCTTCCTTGAGGCCAGCAAGACCCTCAGAATTGGCGATGCACTCCTTAACCAGGTGATCCCCATAATGAGGGAACTTCAGAGCCAAATGGGGATCAATGTTCCTGGCTGGGGCAAGCCACTGTCACCAGACGCCCAAGCACTGATGAGGTGGCTGAAGGAGGGCATCAGAAAACAGCTTGATCCCTTGAGGTCCGGTGTGGTCCATGTGCTGGCCACCATGTGTGACCTGAGGGTGAAGGGCAGAGTATGCAGCAGTCAAAGTCTGAATCAGTGGACAGAGGTGTTGGTGAAGAGAGTCAGGGAGGCAGAATGGTGGAGGCAGGGAGATGTGGAAGAGGGGGATCCACTGTCCCATGTTAGCATGCCATCCACCATCCAGTCTCCTCCTCCACCACAGGTGCTGCCAATGTGAGCCAAGGGCATGGCTTCCATGGTGGGGCCCAGAGGCACCAGACCCCACCATCAGGCAGGTAGCACTCAGGCCTTTGTGGCTGCCTACCTTGCCAAGGACGTGGAGCCACTGCTGTGTGACCCCTTGGCCTACTGGACAAACCACAGCCAGATGTGGCTAAATCTGGCCACAGTTGCCCGTGAATACCTGTCCTGTCCACTGACCAGTGTTCCGAGCAAGACGGTGTTCAGCATTACTGGGGATGTAGTGATATCCCACCATACCTGTTGGATCCTGGTTTGGTGGAGCAGCTGGTGTTCCTCAAAGTGAACCTCCCAGTGCTGGGGTTCCCCAAGTTCCACCTGCAGACAGAGAGAGTGCCACTCTCCTCACTTCATCCACACCTATTTCCTTTTTTCACTTTTTAAAAGCCATTTAATATCCCACTCTCAGAGCTGGATGGGGCACTCACTGCATCACCAGCCAGGAGGGGAAGAACATGTTCCTGCTCAGCTTCCATGCCAGGATGAACTTGGAGGTATAGGCTGGGACTATGGGGAAGGAGGAGGCCCCAGGTCTTGGGCATGATCACTAAAACTGCATTCTGCCAGGGTCAGGGAGGCCTAGTGGGGCTGCTGGTGGCGTGGCAGCCCCAGGGAATGCCAGGACCAAGGATACCCCTGGTGAAAGGTGGTTAGGAGGCACCATAACCTCCAGCTACCACACACATGCCCACAGTTCTGGCTGGGGAAAGCCCAGACCAGTCATGTCTTTGACAGGTCTAGAGCTTGCTGGTTGCAGTGGAGTTGTGATGCTCCAGATGAGCTCAGCTTAGTTGCCTGGGATGCCAGCTTTTGGATTGAAAAAACCTTCATCAGGCTGAGAAAGCACCTACAGTTGGGGGTGTGTGTGTGTGTGTGTGTGCTGTTCCTGGATGGAAGGAATAGTAAAGAAGCCAGAGGCTGGCATGCAGTGCAGGCAAGAAAGTCAGTGAGTGAAATGGAAGTGGAGGTGTAAGGGGGTGAGGTACAGGCTGGCGGCAGAGGTGGGGTATGTAGCAGTGCAGGTAAAAGTGGAGAATTATGTGGGGAGTCAGATGTCTGGTAGTTGTATTGTGTCACAATTCCACTGTCTATATTGAGTTCATGAGTTTCTGTACTTACTACCTAGGAGGCTGATGAGGTGAAGTTTATAGGCCCAGCTGTGAATAGGGATTTGTAAATTCCCTTTCAGGATCAGGCCTGAGAGATTGGAGACACAGTGTTTTTTTGTGAGAAATGTGCTCCCACAGGTAGTTGGATATTCTTGTCTTTGATAGATTTGGGTGTGCAGTTTGTAGGAGTACTGGAAATTGTTGGCAGATTTTTTGTTTTGGACTGTAGGAATTTGGCTTCTGGTGATGAGGTTAGGTTAGCAAGGTTCAGTGCTTGTTTGAATTTACAAACTACTTTTCACAGCTAGGCCTATGAAATTCACTTCAGCAGCTTCCTAGGTACAGAAACTGATGGACTCAATATAGACATTGGATTTATGACACATTACAACCTACTGGACATCTGACACATCTGACATGCCAGGTACCTCTCCATTTTTACCTCCTACCTCCCCTCCACCTCCACAGCCTGTCCCTTATCCCCTGACACCTCCATTTCTATTTTCACTGACTGGCTTTCTTGCCTGCATTGTGTGCCAGGCCATCCTCTGGCTTCTTTACTATTTCTTCCATCCAGGACCAGCAGACATACCCACTGCAGGTGCTTCCTCAGCCTGACAAAGGGTTTTTCAACCCAAAAGCTGGCATAGGCTCATCTGTGAAAGGTGGTTTGTAAATTCCTTTTGAGGATCAGGCCTGAGAGATTGGAGGCAGGTGGTGTTCTGTTCTTGTCTTTGACAGATTATGGTGTGTACTCATTCTGATGAGCAGTTGTTGCTTGGTGTCTCCACATATTTTCTGTCAGGGCACTTAGTGCTAGGATGGAGATATGTATTGCATTGTGAAGATATCTCCATACTGGAGATATTGCTGGCAGGTTTTGCGTGTCTTGTCATGGCATGGCCTGGATCCATTCAGTGTGTTTTAGGCGGTAGGAAGTTGGCTTCTGGTGATGAGGTTAGTGAGGTTCAGCGTGTGTTTGAATTTACAAACCACTTTTCACAAACGAGCCTATGAACTCCACTTCATCAACATCCTAGGTATAGAAACTCGTGGACTCAGTATAGACAGTGGAACGCTGACACACTGCAACCTGCCAGACATTCAACTCCCGAGGTACCTCACCACTTTTACCTACGCTGCTACATCCCCCTACTCCCCCCACCCTGCTCCCCAGCCTGTCCTTCACCCCCTGATGCCTCCATTTCCATTTTCAGTGACTGGCTTTCTTGTTTGCATTGCATGCCAGGCCAGCCTCTGGCTTCTTTACTATCCCTTTCATCCAGGAACAGCACACACACACACACCAACTGCAGGTGCTTCCTCAGCCTGACAAAGGGTTTTTCAACCCGAAAACTTGCTAAGATATATTTCTATAATTAAATATTAAGTTCGTCTGCTAAAACATATCAAAATAGATTGTCCCAAAGGAAAGGACCTTGTCTGTCAGTGCCATGTCCTTAGACTAATACCCCTAGCACCTGACTAGAAGGACACAGGGCCCTGGGCACCTCTAAGCCCCAGGGCTGGGGTTGTCATGGAGAGTTCTCTGGCAGCTGCTGGAAAAGAAAGAAAGGCTCGAGTCTGTGACAGTTCGGCTGCCTGAGATGCTGCTGGTGCTACTGTGCTGCTTACTAAAATATTACCTGTTGTCATTTAAAGCAGTGGACCAGGCTGAGGCTGTAGGGGAAGAGGAGGCCTCATTAGGGCACACTACCATGTCGTGCAGAGGTCCCAGTGCCCGTGAGGATGCACCTTAACACACACACAGTGTCACCCATGTCAGAAGTTTTGCTTGTCAGCAGCCTGAGGTGCAGTTTCCCAGAAACCCCTGTACCTATCTCTTTGAAACCTGGTAGACTTCATGGCCTCAGCAGGGGCTACCATGCCTGCATTTTTCACTCAGCTGTGCCTTAACACACACACGTGACATGAGTTTTGCTCTTCAGTAGCTTGAGGTACAGTTTCCCAGAAATCCCTGCACCTATCTCCATGAAACTTGATTTCATCCTCCTCTTTCATCCTCATCTGCATCCAACCTGCAGTGCAGCCTCTCTCCCCTGGGAGCTGTCCAGCACCATCTCAAGCTCAGAGACCTCTTCAGCTGCCTACCCTAGACTGACTCCTTTCCCTAGCTTGCACCCTTCCATAGTCACAGAAAACAGAACCAGAAATGAACATATCTTGGTGTCTCAAAGGGCTTTGTTTTTTGGCTTCTGGCTCATGACTCCAGCAAAAGGACTCTAAAAAACTGAAATAATGAAAGGCAATCTGAAAAATGTTAACTAAGTGGACTCCAGCCAAGATGAACTTTTCTAAAACGTCTTTGAGCATGTACAGACTAGTTGGCTTTGGCCACACAGAGATGTTTCTCCAAACTCAGAAGCCTCTGGCAACTAACTTTCTCTTTCTTTTAAGTAATCCATGTTGGGCATTCGGGGAGGCTAAGGAACCCTAGGTGCTTCTAAGCCCCATCCATTAACTGTTACTTCCTTGTGACTGAATACTAAATCTAATTTGAACTCTAACACTAGGTGCATAGCTCATATATATTTTCTGGCAAGTAGGCATACTCTCACTGTGGAACTCCAACTACAAGACAACTTAAAGTTCCTCATGTAAAAACTTCCAGCAATGTTTTTCAGTTCTTACTTGGTATCCTTTTTTCCTTCGCATTTTAAAGAGGTATTTATCAGTATTCCACTCAAGTACCTGAAAAGCAATTTCAACACAAATTCCCTCAATTTATCCCACAGTTCATACCCACACCACCAATGGCATAACCTGTTATAGCATTAGTGGGCTTTTCTTATTTTATGGTTTTAAAATGCTAGGTACAACATTCAAGGGCAGTTAATGCATAAAAATGCAACTCTCACTTGGCTGAAATCATATACACAGAGCTTCAGCCTGGAGTAAACTTGTACCTATGTGACTGAGTTAGATAAACTAAAAGCAGAGTTGTCACAATGGAAATGCTCATGGACCCCTGCAGCTAATATACCCTGGCCTTAATTTATACCTGCCATTGCCTCAGTCTTTGAAGCAATGAAACTATCTGAGGCATGCCTTAAATTGCTGTAAGCTTTTGTAACACCTCATAACAAAACATACTCAAAAATTTAAAGCCTGTTACACAGAAATTTCAGTCTGGTAAGTGTTGGTTGTAATTTCATACTGATGTTTGATAATTTATTGATTAATCCAAATCCATTCCTGACCCCAATCCCACTTCAATCATTTAAATCACAACAGTCCATTGTAGTTCATCTTATAATTTCCAGTTCTCCAAAATGGTTCAGCAAAGTCAATTGCTTAACCTTTTTCACCATGAATTCCAATACCAGAAATAATGCATGCCCAGAAGGGTAACAGTCAAAGACAGAAGTCTGTGAGACATCTAAGGTCTTTAGGGATTGTCTATGAGGGTCTGACAAGAAGATGGATACTAAAATAGTTGGTTTTAGACAGGCCCAAGATTACAGTTATTCTTCACATACAGGAAGAGAGAAAGCATGACCAAAAGGGACTCTGACCCTCTGCATTTTTCTAATATATAAACCAGGAACCAGCCAATCCACCCCTCACAGCACTATCTCACTCCAGTACACTGTTCAGCTTAGTCGAACGTTATTGCATCTTTTCCAAAATGTTCTTAATAACAGACTAGAGCAAGGTCTTTTCTTTCCTTTTACAGAAAAAGCAGACACTGGAGACTCCTTCATGGCTAAAATTCTCGTACATTTATACACTTCCCAGTCTCAGGAACTAGAAGTATGACCTCTCTTACTATAGCTGAACACTGGAAAAAATACAAACTATTAACAAAATACACCTTAGTATATTTAATTATGTCTTCATTTGCCCTTTGAAATCAATACACAAAACAGAGCTCTTTATGTGCAAGATTAATACAATATATTCAGAGTCTGAGTTATACCTAAGGCACAAGTGAAAGGGAGGAATTATTTGTTGATAAATAGGCACACATCCATTTACCAACAAACATAGACTGATCTGCAGGGAGAAATACTGGAATGGCCGATGATTCAACCTGAACTTTTAAAATATTTATACTCGTCTTGTAGTTCCTTATGAACCTCTGCTGTGGTTAATTGGAGACACTTAGTCCTATTGCTGGCCTCTCACTGTGATAAATATTTAATCACAGAGGAAAATGCTCCTTTGCAAGAAGAGATATCAGTCACTGGTTCTTGAAAATTGAACAAAGGGTGCTCTTACCTAGAAGGAACCTTTCACTCTGGTCCAGAAGTCAAGAAAGGTCCAGCTAATTATCTCTGCTGTGAACCAGCAGTCTCTCTCTGACTTTGACATTTATCCCTTCCTGTATGTGTAAATAGAAATTGAATTTAGAGCTATAGCACACTCTTTCTAGTTTATCATCACAATTTTGAACAGATGAATGATGTTCAATACGTGGCCATAATATTTTTGGTGGCTTTTAAGCATGTTGTCTATTAAGCCACTTCCCTGCTCAGAACCAAGTATGAACACCTCAGGAACTGAAATGCCTCAATAAGTCTCACAACACACTATGCTTATAGCACTGGGTAAGCTGCCTAAAACAAAGCTCGCTGTAATCCGCCACCAACAAAACCCATAATATGCTTGCTTGCTGTAATTCCTTGTCAAACAAAATCTCTCTGCCACAAACAGAAGATGGAAAAGTTGAGGATGATGCATGTCTATATTTGCAGATCTGGCAAATTCGGGCTATATTTCTAAAATGCAGAGCATCCCAGAAGGAGTTCAAACACAGAAGTGGGTGGGTGCAGCTGGGGACATGGATCAAACCAAAACAGAACCAGGATTAGAGTATTCACAATGAAGAATAACTCAGGAAATTAACATATATTGGGAGATATAAAGAAAGCAAAGTAGCGCTAAGTGGGAGAAAGGATAGAAACATTTGACTGGTTTGGAATTTTAAACTAAGTTAGTTTGTGGTTCAACATTATAATATTTAGCTAATTTACTTGTCTGGCTTTAACAACTCCATTTTCACATCTTCATTTGAACTGTTGGTTGACCAGTAAGATAGATGTTCGTATAATGTTAACAATAAAACATATCTTATTAGTCAATATATTTTTTGTACAACCCGCATTGGTATTAAACCTATGACTGAGTGAAAACAATGAAAGGAAGGTAACCCCTTTGATCCTAAATTATGCTGTAATTCATAGAAACATTGGAAAATATGGTCTTTATGGAAAGACCTCAGAAAGTCATTTAGTCCAGTTCCCTGCAAAAGCAGGATCATCTCAGTCTAAAAAAATCCTAGACAAAACAGGAGTTTAACCCATGCTTAGAATCTCTGAATGATGGAGATTGCTTCTGTGGAATTAATTCAGTTAGAATCACCCTTAATTTTCAGAGATTATCTCCCACTAGAGCTGGTGAGTGAAATTATGCTCTTAGCACTGGGGTCAATCCAAATTAACAACATAGCATTCAGTTGAGTGAATTGATTTACAATAGCATAATTGGGGACATAATTTGGATCTTTAGTTTAATATTCATTGTTCTCTCTGTGTGTTACGATGTTTTAATTGTATATAAAAGCTGTTTCAGGAAACAAACTCATCTATATTTATTGTTTCCCTTTTTCTAGCTAGAAGACACCTTTGTGTGTTACAAATATGTAAGATCTGGATAAGAAAAAATTATGAGAAAAGTTATTTTATGGATAAAGGACTTGCATAGGGAAAGAATAATATTGCAATAAACATGTTATAAATTTCTGGCTCTTATCTGTACCTCAGCCATCAGGAAATACATGTACATCCTTAATCTAAGGCTGATGGATAAATAGTTCACAATGAAGGACAGTTTGGAAAACTGCTGGTGTATATGGTCAAAGTCCATTCAAGCCTCCAAGGCTTACATGGTGAACTTGTAACAGTTTCTTTAGCCTACAGGAGATGAGGGAACAATGTGGTTATTATCAATATGACCAGCCACTTCTGACTCTACAGCCCAGATGACTAGGTGCAGGTGTACCCAATAACAGCTGGGTCGATCATGTGCAGTCTTTGCATCAAGAGCAGGATAAGGCCCAAATTCATGCCTCTGGAGCCATAGTGAGACACATGTATCACTCTGCCATTTCTCTCTTTCAGTATTAGACACCACCTGCAATGTGGTTTGTTGCTCTGTTACAATAGGCTCTGAAAAAATACCTAGGTGCCGAAAGTTTAGGATACTCACTGGCCACAAACATCTTCCTTTAAGTGATAAAACTGCAATATTACACACATCCTTTTTTTTTCCAAATTAAATCTATATTATATAGTAGAGCATAAAACCTCACCGATTTTGTTAATGAAAACTAAGTCAACAAGAGCAGCTTCATGAGGGAAAAATTATGAGGACTGGAACAGGCCACACACAGACATTGACATTGTTCATTTCCAGATAGTGGCAAAATGCAGTTTGTGGTCTACAGAAACTGAATATGGAAATTTTAGTTAATTTGTTTTGTGCTTAAACTCTGGAGAGAATGGATTGGGGGACTGTTATCCACATACATCTGGAAAAGAGTCTGTACTGCTATACTTTGTATTTCTATTATGTCTATGCCGCAGGTTTGCCACTTCCATTACTAGCTAGCAAAAGAAAAAAAAAACAAACCCAAACTGAAATTCCACTGAGCAGTGGTACAGATAAGCAGCTGGAAATCGTATATATGTCTCCATTCTCAGTTCCGAGATTTTAACACAGCCCAGCATTGCTGCAGAAAGAAAAATGGCAATTTAAAACAAAAGCACAAATCGTATGAACAAATAAGCAATGAATGCTCTTGTTTTGGCACAAAGTGAAGCAGAACTGAGTTACAGATACAATGTTTTGCTCCAAATTTGAACTTCCAGAAAATGCAGAGGTGTTTAAATCTGGAATTTTAGTCACACACTTAGAGTTTGGTTAAAAAATGGAAGGCCTAAACTTAAAAAAAGTTCAGGGTATTAGCATATGTAGTTAGATTCTAGCCTACCCTGACAGAAAATTGCTAATTTATCCTTAATAATATTGTTTTAATAAAAAAACCTAATTATTACCCATATTAAGAAACTATTTACATAACCCTATGCTTTCTGAGTTTTTCCCGGTCATTCTGTATCTCACTGTAGTGTCAGCCCTGATGGCAAAAATATGTCCCATGCCTATTCAGGGTTGAGTTCCATTGATACAGATGCTGTTTGAATATAGGAACAGAATTCAGCATGGGATCATGCTCTCTCTCACTGCTCACAATTTTTTCTGAATCATGAGTAAATGCACACTGGCACACTTTTACTTTTTCAGTGCCATATTATTAAGCACACTGAATCAACAGGAGGAACATTCAAGTATGAGTGTACTCTAGGAAATATAGCTATCAATGAAAAAAAAAATCAGCTATGCCATAATCATGCCAGGGGACTGACATGGGTCTACTTACTTTTGAGTAATGCTGTATCCTGAAAA
The DNA here is from genome assembly GCF_030867095.1 of Alligator mississippiensis. NCBI lineage: Eukaryota > Metazoa > Chordata > Crocodylia > Alligatoridae > Alligator > Alligator mississippiensis. Next base: position 115,349,020 of record NC_081826.1, on the reverse strand, counting down.
GTAATGATTTGACAACTCTCTAACCTCTGGCATAATGAAAGCTTTAGTGCTAGCAAGGACAACTAGAAGGTAAAAAACCTTTTTGCTTGTGTGTCTACATGAGATGCTTTACTGTATAGAAGACTACATTTATTACATGGTAAAGCATCACTGTCTACATGAGCAGGAGCTTACCATGCAGTTAATTAGTCTACAGCAGTTAATTTGCTACCTTAAAATCCAGGTAGCAAATTAACTGTGCTGTTGTTACTGTGCAATAGCACACGTGTAGATGCCTGCCCAGGGCTAACTTACCATATAGCATTACCCATATAGCATTAGTTGCATGTGTAGATGTTCCTAGTGTGAGTGGAAACATTTGCCTTCAGTTGCAGGCAAGAAGAATGTTCCCACAACTAGAGGAAGCTCCATCAATCATGGAATGAGGACCATGTTTTATGTTAATAGCAAGAAATACATATTCTTGAATTCTTTATTATAATAGAACCTGGATCTTTGGCATTTGTACTTTGCTGTGGCTTTTACTTCATAGGATGCCACTTCTTCAGTCATCCAGATCTCATTAATAGTACCACCTAATGAATTAAAGAAGTAGCACCTCAGCAAACAGCTGAAGCATCTTAGCAGTCCCACATAGCTGCTTGATGAGGCTCTGTATACCCCCAGTTAATTCACAAACTCCCAGCAGATCTTAGTAACAAAAGTTCAGCCAGGTTTCATCTATGGCCAACTGGTACACAGTGCTACCTGGGTCATTTGCAGGCAAAGTACAGTCATAAAAATGCCTTTAAGCCAGTAGAAAATATTACGGTTTCCCAGGCCCCTTTTTCTACACAAATCGAAATAACTTAATGTTTACAGCATACACATCTTAGTTCTCACCAATTCCTAAGTCATCTTCAGTTGACATCATCAGCATCCTACTTCTCACCAGTTACTGCATCCTTCTCACCAGATATGGACACCTCTTTGCCTACTCACTCTGGCTTTTGTTTTGGTGTTCTGTACTGGTCTTATCAAGTAATTCTATATTTGCTGGCCTTTAAGGTACCTCAAAGACTAATCAGCTACTTTCCCAGAACTGCTGTGCAAGCCATGTATGGCAACCCTAGTTTTGTATTCACTGGGGACTACTTCAGTTCATCTGCTATCATATGTATCATATGTATATGCACTGACCAGTGATTACAATGCTAAAAATCACAGAAAATTAGGGTTTAAAGTGACCTCAGGAGGGCATCTACTCTAAGCCCCTGCCCAAAGCAAGACCATCTGAAATATATCATCCCAGCCAAGGCTTTCTCTATCCAGGTCTTAAAAACCTTCAAGGATGGAGATTCCACAGCTTCACTGGGTAACCTGTTTCCATGCTTTACTACCCTCCTAGTGAGAAAGTTCTTCCTCATATCTAACTTAAACTTCCTTTCTGCAACTTGAGACCATTGCTCCTTCTTCTGTCATCTGCCACCACTGAGAACAGTCTAGCTCCATCCTCTTTGGAACCACCCTTCACATACTTGAAGGCTGCTATTAAATCCCACCTCAGACTTCTTTTCTCCACACTAAATAAGCCCAATTCCCTGAGCATCATCTCCTCAGAAGTCATATGCCCCATCTCCTTAACCATTTTCAGCCCTCTGCTGGACTTGCTCCAATTTTTCTACATCCTTTCTATAGTGGTGGGCCTAAAACTGGACACATCACTCCAGATATGACCTCATCAGTACCAAATGAGGGGAATAATCACTTCTCTCAATCTTCTGGCAACGCTCCTACTAATATAGTCCAGTACACTGTGAGTCTTGTTCATAACAAGGCCATGCTGTTGGCTCATACTCAATTTATTGTCCACTGTAACCCCAAGGTCCTTTTCTGCAGAGCTGCTGCTTAGCCACTCAGTCCCCAGCCTATACTAGTTCATGGTACTTCTCTGTCATAAGCACAGGATTTTGCACTTGTCCTTATTGAACGTCATGAGATTTCTTTTGGTCCAATCCTCCAAATGGTCTAGGTTTGTTTCTCTGGGCATGTGTATACATTCATTAATGCACAGTAGTTACTGAGCATTTAATTTGGTACTTGTATAATCAAGTACTAAACAAATGCACAGTAACTAGAATTACAGTACAATAGCCTAATAATACTGCGCAGTAGCATATGAGCATGGTTTGTGCTGTGATTCACTACTGCACAGTGTTATTAAGCTACTCTGCATTAAGCATCTCATGTAGATGTGCCCTCTGATTCCTAGCCCTACCCTCCAGAATATCTACTCCACAGACAGTATTCAGCATGGTGTCCTCTGCAAACTTGTGAAAGGTGTACTCCCAATCCCATCTTCCAGTTCATTGATGAAAATATTGAAAAAAGCTGGCCCCAGAACTGACCTGTGGGACACTCCACATGATGCCAGCTGTCAACTAGACATGGAGCCATTGATTACTACCCTTTGATCCCAACAATTCAGCCAGTTTTCTATCCCCCTTACAGTCCACTCATCTAACCTGTACTTCCTTAGCTTAGTTGTGAGAACGTTGTGGGACACAATATCAAAAGCCTTGCTAAAGTCAAGGCATATCATATCCACTGCTTCCCCCACATCCACAGAGTATAAGCTCATCATAGAAGGCAATCAGGTTAGTCAGGCATGACATGCCCTTGATGAAGCCTACTAAGTCAAACTGGTTTTCTGCTATACTTGCTGTGGTTTCCTACTATAGTTCCCCGAGTGAGTCAAAGTCTGCTTTTCTGAAGTTGAGGGTCCTTACTTTGCTGCTCTCCATCCTTTCTTTCCTCAGGAACCTTAACTCAATCAGCTCATGGTTGCTACTGCCTAAATTTCCATCTACTACTACATTCCCCACCAATTCTTCCCTGTTTGTGAGCAGCAGGTCAAAAAAGCAGGGCCCCGAATAGGCCTCTTCAACACTTGCCCTAGAAAGTTGTCCCCAACATTTTTCAAAACTTTCTGGATTTCCTGTGCACTGCTGTATTGCACTCCCAGCAGATGTCAGCATGATTGAAGTCCCCCATAAGAACTGTGATCCAGAAACTTCTGCTAATTGGTTGAAGAAAGCCCATCCACCTCATCCTCCAGGTCTGGTGATCTATAGCAGACACCCCCCCCACTATTTCATCATTCTTATTGCTCTCCTGTCCTCACCCAGAGGCTTTCTACAGGCCTATCTCCAGTTCTATAGACAATATGTAACCCATGACTGATAGGTAGGTTCCAAGACCATGAAACTGGTATTGGAAGGAGATAAAAAGAGATGATTTGTGAGAGAACTGTGAGATGTGTAAGGAGAAAGAAGGGGAAAATAAGTGCAGAAGGGCACATGGAAAAAGTTGACACTGGGAAAAATGGACAAAAATACAACAGATTTCCACTCTATAATCTTTACTTTAAAATTCTCAATTAGTGAATCTGGCATTAAATCACCAGTGGGCATGTCTAAATGAAATGTGTTACTGTGCATTAGCATAGTTTACTGCACAGTAAGCGTGCTTCTACACGTGTGCACTTACTACATAGTAAAAACCCTTAATCCTGCTTACATTCACTATATGCAAATGCAAATGGCAAATTTAAGTGGGATTAGTTAATACGCAGAAATGTATGTGTAGACACGACCCAGGAACAAGCTTGCTTCTGTGACATCTCAGATTCAGACTCTGGGCATGTAGCAGACCTCCTGAGACAACAGGTGAGACCAGCAAATTGATGCCTCTGTCTCTCACAGAAGGGAGGCTCCAACCCCCACCACCTGTTGCTTCCTCTTGGTGGCAGTTGTCTCAATCCTTTCAACCATGGGGAGGTCTGGCCTGGCCTCTTCCACTGCTGAAATGTGTGCAAGGCTCCTCCTCTGTTTCTAGGGCTCCATATCTGTTTTCCAGGCAAACCATTGTAGGTGGGGATGAATACTTCCTCTTGCTGCCAGAGGTCACAAGCTTCCAGCATCCACTTTTCTGGGAAACTATGCTCTTTTCCTTCCCCAGCACCACCTCTAGCAGTCCTTCATCCACAATCCTAGAGGTCTCTTCCAGCATCAAATCAATGAATTCCTCATGGCAAAGGATGCTTCAGAGCCTTGCCACCTCCTCCTATGGCTCTCTTGCCTGCTCCATGAAGAAAACCACCAAAAAGCACTACTTAGATTGCAGGTACTCCCCCATCTGGCTGTTCCTGGGTGGAACCTGCAAGCCATAGTCCCCATAGTTGTAAACTAGGACCTGGGTGGAAGCCTCAGTAATGAGTGGACCTGCCTGGACAGACACTTCAGAGGTGCAAGCAGAGGAAGAGCTGGCAGAGACAATAGCTGTGACATTGAGACATTCCAGCCACGTCTCTGAGTCACTTAAATCTTCCACCTACCTCTTCATGCCCCTCTCTCCAAGCAAATCTTCCCTAGAAAATTCCCCTATAAGCAGGCCTGTTTGCTGCTCCATGGTCTTGGAAGGTTCCTTTTTCCCTTTTCTGCAGCTCCCCGGCTCAGCAACTGGTGCCTCCTGGGTCTGGGGGGGGGCAGCAGGGGTCCCCCCACAGCCAATTGCCGAGCTACGGGGGGTGGGGGGGGGGCAGCGTGCTCCTTGGAGGACCCGGAAGTACTTCCAGTTCAGTTCTGGGTTCACCGTTGAGCATGTGGGGGGCACTCCCATGCTCCTGTGGGACACTCCATCCACCCCAGCACTGCAGTGTTTACAAGCCATGCCTGGTACCTCAAGGTATGTAGAAAAAACATTTAAAGCTGTGTCTATGGCCAAATTGCAAATTCTCTGAATCAGCATTGAATCTTCAGATTCAAATTCAGCCGAATTGAATCAGGGACAGTGATCTGAATCAACGAATCGAATCACTGTCCCCAATTCAGGCCAAATCCAAACTGAATACAGCCCATTTCACACACTCCTACTATTTGCTTTCCCTGTTCTCTGGTTGTATTAATCCATATTCTAGTAAGGCCCACAAGCAGTTAAGGATCTAAGCTTATAACGTATATAACTATAATTTAATATTTAAATATGATGTCAAACACTTGTGGCCTCTTTTTAAGCGCATAAGATCTGGACAGATATACTTGAGGGTTTTGTATGCTGGTTTACCTCAGTGTACCTGAGTCTTGAGTTGGAAGCATCACCTCAAGAAGTCAGGATGTCATAAATAGGACCTAAATGAGAGTTAGAATTTCTATCCCCCAGAAGGTATCATCCTTTTTTTTTCATCCTGAAACAGAATGAAAAGATGACATTTTTTGATGGAATGGAAAGTCTAAAAGATTTTTTTCACAAGTGTCAAGATATTTCATTTTGACATTTTTGTTTTGAAATATATATCATGGCATTTCCAAAGTTGAAATGTTTTGTTTTAATTTGTTGAAATGACACAAAATACTTTGGCTTGAGTCATTGCAACATATAGCTACATTTCCTTATAAGAGTTGTTGAGGAACATGACGTCCCCCCATTTTTCTTATGGGGTAGCCTCCCTAGCCAGAGTATACTTCCTATAACACACCCAGGGACAAATGGTTACCATAATAAAACAGACCGCAGTCAGAATGAAATCAGTTGGAGATAAGCTTCTAGGAAGGAAAAGCTGTGAGATATGCAAGTGACATAAGACAGTATTACATAACAGGAAAATGAAGTTTCCTGCTTTGCTGAACTCAGTTGAAATGAAACATTTTGGATGACATTCAGAAAAGATATATTTTTTTTAATTTGGGTTAAGCCAACCTGAAATAAAATATTTTTATTTTGATTGCCCCAAATTTTGCCCTATGGAAAAAAAAATCAATGTTGTTAAAAATGCATTTTCTTTCAGGGATTCATTCCAATAGCAAAATATCTTGCCCAGGTCTAATCAGAAGGTATCTCACTCAGGTGAGGGACTATTAAATCATTGACCTCTTGCGTGACAATGAGGATAAAGGTGCCACTTAGTGCTCTTTCCCCCACAAAATGCTACTTCCATTACTGCTATTCATTATTAGTGATCTAATGGGTCATATTTAGCACTTACAAATGACCATAGTGCTCAGTCTTGCTAGTCAGACTGATCATCAGGTCTAAGACTGGAACCAAAAGAGGCCCATTTATATAGCATGCTGAAAGTGAAGACATCACCAAAAAGATGCAGCATTATACAGAGTATTCCTCTGACCTAAGGTATATCAATATGACAGAAACTTCTGGTACATCTCAAAACCATAGATAGAAATCCTGAAGGCTTAACTGAAAATTCTGTTTTCAATAACTCAGAATAGCCTCCAGACTCTATACAGATATAAAATGGTGAAAAGTCTCAACATTCAGTTCACTCTATTTATTCAACAATCCTTTAACACAAGGCTCTAAAGAAACATGGAGAGCAGGCATGAGTTTTTCTTATGAGCAAACGTATCCTTATGGTAACTATTTTTAAGTATTGTCTGTGTGGCTCTCCCACTCCCAAAAATTTAACAAGGCATCCCACACACGAAGTGTGACTAATTAGGAATCACTGCAAAACCACTCTATCAAAATGAGTATCCATTTTGAAATCAAGCTGCAGGTGTAATTCTTTATGCATACAAATTTACGAAGTTAGAATAATTGAAAATTAGGGTTGGAAGGGATCTCTGGAGGTCATCTAGTCCAACCTCCTAGTCAAAGCAGGACCATCCCCAACCAGATTATTTCAGTCAGGGATTTGTCTAGATGGGCCTTAAAAGCTTCCAAGGATGGAGATTCCACCCCCTCTCTTGGTAACCCATTACAATGCTTCACCACCCTCCTAGTGAGAAAGTGTTTCCTAATATCCAACCTAAACTTCCCTTGCTGCAACTTGAGACTATTGCTGCTTGTTCTGTCCTCTGCTACCACTGAGAACAGTCTAGCTCCCCCCCATTTTGGAACAACCCTTCAGGTAGGTAAAGGCTGCAATCAAATCCCCTCTCAGTCTTCTCTTCTTTAGACTAAATGAGCCCAGCTTCCTCAGCCTCTCAGAAATCATATACCCCAGCCCCCTAACTATATTCACTGCCCTCTGCTGAACTCTCTCCAACTTGTCCATATCTTTTCTGTAGTGGGGGGCCCAAAACTGGACACAGTACTCAGTGAACTGTCACCTCACCAGTCCTGAATAGATGAGAATAATTACTTCTCTCTATCTGTTGGCAATGCTCCTACTAAGGCAGCTTAATATGATGTTACCCTTCTTGGCAACAAGGGCACACTGTTAACTTGTATCCAGCTTATTGCCAGTTGTAACCCCCAGGTCCTTTTCTGCAGAACTGCTGCTTAGCCAGTTGGTCCCCAGTCTGTAGCGGTGCGTGGGATTGTTCCGTCCTAAGCTCAGGAATTTGCACTTGTCCTTGTTGAACCTCATGAGATTTCTTTTCGCCCAATCCTGCAATTTGTCTAGGTCACTCTGATCCTAGCCTTACCCTCCAGCTTATCTAGTACTCCACGCAGTTTGGTGTCATCCACAAACTTGCTGAGGGTGCACTCCATCCCGTCTTCCAGATCGTTAATGAAAATATTGAACAAAACACGTCCATTTGATACTAGCTGCTGAGTAGACATTGAGCCATTGATAACTACCTGTTGACCCCTATGATCCAGCCAGCTTTCTATCCACCTTACAGTCCATTCATCCAACCCATTCTTCTTAACTTGCCTGCAAGAATGCTGACATAGACCATATCAAAATCCTTGCTAAAGTCAAGATATATCACATCTACTTTACCCACATCCACGGAGGAGATAAAAGCAGTCAAATCTTCAAATATATTACATTATGATGGTTGCTCATGACTTCCTTCTTCTGAAGCACATTCTTGTAAGGGCTTGTTGTATTCCATCTGTTAAGTATCTAAGTAGTAATGATAAGTCTGAGTACAAACATATTCTACCCTGGGCAAGTCTCTGAAAAACTGTTAATGCAAAGAAGCTGGTGGGTCCTCATTGATTTTTCTGAACTAGTCTTAGGGGTAAAATGAGAGCACCTTATAAAACCCGTTGCACAAACTATGTCTATTCCATCTCAGAGGAAAGGCAGCAAGAGGGCACAGTAGCCCCCTTGGCTCTCCAGGGACCTAGCAGACCTCCTGAGGCTAAAAAGAAAGGCCTACAAAGGATGGAGGATGGGAGTCACCTCCAAGGAGGATTATTCTGCACTGGTCCGGTCTTATAGGGAGCAGACCAGGAAAGCCAAGGCTGCAACTGAACTCCAGCTAGCTTTGAGCATCAAGGACAATAAAAAGTCCTTTTTCAGATATGTGGGGAGCCGGAGGAAAAGCAGGGGCAACATTGGACCCCTGCTGAACCAGATGGGGCAACTGACAACTGACGCCCAGGAAAAAGCCAACCTATTAAATAGGTACTTTGCGTCAGTCTTTCATCAGCCCCATGAGACGCCCATGCCCGCTACAGGGCCGGGAAGTCCGAGTGAGGGTGATCCCCTGCCCTCCATTAATGCTGACTTTCTGAAGGAACATCTTGAGAAGCTGGATACCTTCAAGTCAGCCGGCCCTGACAATCTTCACCCCAGGGTACTCAAGGAGCTGGCGAGCATCATAGCACAACCTCTAGCACGGATCTTTGAAAACTCTTGGCGCTCTGGTGTAGTGCCCGAAGACTGGAAGAAGGCCAATGTGGTGCCTATCTTCAAGAAAGGGAGGAAAGTGGATCCGGCTAACTATAGGCCCATCAGCCTGACTTCTATCCCGGGGAAGATCTTAGAAAAGTTTATTAAAGAGGCCATCCTTAATGGACTGGTCGATGTCAACATCTTAAGGGATAGCCAGCATGGGTTTGTTGCAGGTAGGTCTTGCTTGACCAATCTCATTTCCTTCTACGACCAGGTGACCTATCACCTGGACAAGGGAGAAGAGATTGATGTCATATATCTTGACTTCAAAAAAGCCTTCGATCTGGTGTCCCATGATCGCCTCTTGGAGAAACTGGCCAGTTGTCGCCTTGGGTCCCCCACGATCCACTGGCTGGAAAATTGGCTCCGGGGTCAGACCCAGAGGGTAGTAATTGATGGAAGTCACTCATCGTGGTGTCCTGTGACCAGTGGGGTCCCCCAAGGCTCTGTGCTTGGACCCATACTGTTCAACATCTTCATTAATGATGTGGACACTGGAGTCAGAAGCGGACTGGCCAAGTTCGCCAATGACACCAAACTTCGGGGCAAAGCATCCACACCAGAAGACAGGCGGGTGATCCAGGCTGACCTGGACAGGCTCAGCAAGTGGGCGGACGAGAATCTGATGGTGTTCAATGGTGATAAATGCAAGGTTCTCCACCTTGGGAAAAAAAACCCGCAGCATCCTTATAGGCTCGGCAGTGCTATGTTGGCTAGCACTATGGAAGAAAGAGACTTGGGGGTCATCATTGACCACAAGATGAACATAAGCCTGCAACGCGATGCGGCGGCTAGTAAAGCGACCAAAATGCTGGCTTGCATCCATAGATGCTTCTCAAGCAAATCCCGGGACATCATTCTCCCCCTGTACTCAGCCTTAGTGAGGCCACAGCTGGAGTACTGTGTCCAGTTTTGGGCTCCACAATTCAAAAAGGATGTGGAGAAGCTTGATAGAGTCCAGAGAAGAGCCACGCGCATGATCAGAGGTCAGGGAAGCAGACCCTACGATGACAGGCTGAGAGCCCTGGGGCTCTTTAGCCTAAAAAAGCGCAGGCTCAGGGGTGATCTGATGGCCACCTACAAGTTTATCAAGGGTGACCACCAGTATCTGGGGGAACGTTTGTTCACCAGAGCGCCCCAAGGGATGACGAGGTCGAATGGTCACAAACTACTTCAAGATCGTTTCAGGCTGGACATAAGGAAGAATTTCTTTACTGTCCGAGCCCCCAAGGTCTGGAACAGCCTGCCACCGGAGGTGGTTCAAGCGCCTTCATTGAATACCTTCAAGATGAAACTGGATGCTTATCTTGCTGGGATCCTATGACCCCAGCTGACTTCCTGCCCTTTGGGCAGGGGGCTGGACTCGATGATCTTCCGAGGTCCCTTCCAGCCCTAATGTCTATGAAATCTATGAAAATTGAAAAGGAGGTGCCTTTACAGCTTGAATAGGATGGAATTCCTGGGACCCTACAGGTACATGTAGCAAAGGTGAAGGAAATGTTTCTTGAGTCAGCCATATTACATTCCACTTTCACATAGTATCACCTCCTTAGTCAAAGCCATCAGCCATAGAGAAACCACAAATGTTACCAGATGCTATTAATATCTATTATTCCACAGCAGTTCAGTTTTGTTCACCAGTTCAGATTAGATACTAAGCAAGGATCTACACAGTCTGACCCTTATCCCAATGAGCCCTGAATTATGTCCTCTGATGACTTCAAGACCATCATTGTGACTCTCAGATCTGAGGTCTAATGCCCCCCAGAAGTTGCAATATTGAAAAGTAAGCAGGACAAAGAACTTGGGTGGGTGGAAGAAGGCATAGGTTCAGTCCAAATGGCCAATAGTACCAATTCCCTACTCCTTCTGTTGCAAGGAGTGTCAGCAGACTGTTGCCACAGGCTTAGGCACCAACAAATTTTCTACACTACTGAGCACCCAGATGGATGCTGAAGGAAAATATTACTCTGATTATAAAGAGCCTGACCAATCAATAGCTTTCAGCAAGGCTCCCGATGTTCTGCCATAAAGACAACTCAGAGTCCCTTGACAGTATGTTGGTATCAAATATTTTAGAATCAACCCCTACTGTTCTATAAAAATCTCAAGTACTTCATAAGAATCACTAGATACAGGGCCAGTGGACAAAAGACTTTGACACAAAGTGAAAAGCTCACTGTGGATACTGGTGATTTTTAAGACCAGAATTTTAATCCTAGAGGAAACCCTTTCAGCTTAATCAATGCAACAATTAGTTCTCCACCACTGAAAAGCCTTCCAGCAATTATGGTCCTGGATACTCAGAACCAGACTCATCTGATTTGGTTTAAAGAGCCTCCCCCACATAAACAGGAAATTGTGGTGGCTCTGCCAGGCTTCATAGGCTAGGGTTCAGGAAGGAAATAAAGGCCTAATGAAACTGTCATTAGGAAAGAGAGAAAGCAGCCCAAAAGGCCTGTTTTCTGATAACATCTGCCACAAAAAAACTGACTGGTTAACTATTCAATATACTCTAAACAGAAACCATCCCCACAGAGTCTGAAAAGAGAAAACAATGGCCAAGGAAATGTAGCCCAGGTACACCCAGGGGTGTGCCCTCTTCACAAATGGAAGGGATAGGGTGGTCAGGCAAGAGTGCTGTGAGAGGGGCCTGCCACTTGGGAGCAGTTCCCTCTCTTCTCTATAGAGCCAGGCCTAGACAAAGTGCTTAACTATATACAAGTTTATTGCTAACCAAAAATAAATATGAATAAGAGACATTAAATATTTACAGTAGAATTAGTATGGGACATCATATACAATAACCTGCAATAAACACATTGCACTACTTTGAGGGACTACAAAACATAAACCAGGTGATTCACAGCATAGGCAAAAATTAACCCCCCTGCACAGAATGAACATTAACACTCTAGAACAGGAACGTCAAGACAATAAACACACATAAGTAACAACTTAGATAAACCCAGGTAAGTTGAGGTAGCAATGCAATAAACATACACAGGCAACAATACAGGTAAGTTCCAATAATAGGCAGTAAACACATATAGGTAATGAGGACAGATAAATCCATATAACCCCCCTTATGGAGTACCCATAACTATATTAACCTTTACAGTATGAAGCAACATCAATCAGAATATGGGGGTGTACTCAGCACCCCACATGGTGTTCCCTGGAGCCCTCCCCTTTAGGGCCCCAGGATGTGGACACGCTCCCTCCCACAATGGAGGAGGGTGGAGGCTGCAGACCCTCCTCTCCCAAGTCCACCTCCCCTGTGCGACCCGCTTCCCCAGCAACTCACGCTCCCATTCTGAAGCAGCCAATGCTTGTCCCCTGGTGGCCAGTCCCACAAGGGCCTCTCTCTGGCAGCACCTCCAGTGCCTCTTGTTGGCCTGGTGTCCCACACTGGGCACCCAGGGCACTCCTACAGGAGCTGAGCTCTTACTGGCTCTGGTTCCCTGGCCTCACACCAGGGGTCTTTCCCCTTTCTGGGCCCTGATCTGGACACCAGGGCTCCAGTTACTCAGCCTAGAGTCGGGGCTAACTTGAACAGCCTTGAGCTGCTCTTGAGGTCAGCTCTACGTTTGCTGACCTGAGCACTGTGTGGAGCCTGAGCAGCCTCGAGCTGCTCCCAGGGCTGGCTCTCCGTGCACCAAACCATGCACCGCCTACCCAGACACTTGCTGGGTTCGCAGGCTCAAGCTGCCGAGCACCTCCTAGAGTCTAAGCACCGTGAGCTGATCCATGCACTGTCGAGGGTCAGGGAGGGTCCTGAGGACGGTCTTCTCCAGAGCTTCTCTTTCCTCGCTGTCCCTCTCCCAAGCGTGCTGAGCATACTTTCCTTTTATACACTTCGTGAGTTCTGCCCTTGATGTCCCGCGGATCTGCCATTTTGCAGTCCACAGTCCGGTCTGGGAGCTCCTCTCCCCCTCCCTTCGACAAAGGGGCAGTGTCCACTTTCCCTCAGCTTGTTTCTGATTAGTGGATTTGCTCCACCAATTCGAATGGAGGATTCTTGAGCCCCTTGGAGCTCGATCAGGTAAGTCTGTCACAGAAATAATCTGAGCTCACTGTATCTTTGAATGTTGGTCAGGGTCACTAACCTTTTATACCTTCAGAGCTTTGCATGAGGGGAGACAGACTAGCCCCAACATTAATTCCCAAAAGACTCAGGTTCTCATGCCTACCTCAGAAAAGTGATGATAACCCTCACCTAGGTAATTCTGAAAGGTTTACCTACATTACCCCTTAATCTGAGGATCCCCAAATTATAATTTGGTAATGTGTCACCTCAAAAATAAAGAAAAGCTACTGCTCATGCAAACATAAGGTTAAAAAAAGTCCAGAAAAGGAAACTAGCTGGCAGCAAGAAGCCAAAAAGGGGATAAAATGGAAAAGTCTTTCTTTTTTAACATGACAACATAATAGACCAACATTTTTACCTTGAAGGGTTGTCCTAGCTCAGTAAAGGAAAGTAAATCTTTGTGAACATTTTAATAAAAATGAAGCTATTAACAAAAGTATTCAGTTGCACTCTAAAAGCACCTTTTTTCTGTTTGTAACCACTGTGCACAATTTACTGAGCCTTATCACTACACATTAGTGGAGTGCTGGCCAAAAGGAAAAAAAATGCCGAAGAAAAATCGGTATGTTTTTGGCACAAATCACCAGTTAACACCTATTCATAGTGGAAGAAAAGAAAGCTTTGAAAATGTTTCAGAAGTGAACACATGGAAAGTATTTTTGAGAGACAGGCAAATATGATAGGCAGCTTTATTGCAGGTCTTGATGTACTTAGCTGAGCTATGTGAAAGGTTTGGCTTTTCAGAATATATCTCACAAAAAAATCAAAGCTGAAACTCGTTATTTTGAAACTTTACTGTTAAAAATCGTTACATGATAATAAAATCTCATTTCTTAGACAAGGGGTCTATTTACAGTTTGATAATTATATGTAAAAGTGGTAAGTATTTTTTAAAGATACCTGTATAGGGTATGTTCAATTTACACAGAGATTTGCAGAGAGTGCCTACTAGACCCTACATTCAAAGACAGATCAGATAAACAAATACAGGAAAACAGTAAAGGGTAGTAAATACTGTATAGGCAAATTATTGAAAGGAGAATAAAAATGAAGGCTTCCAGGAAGAAATGTGAACTAAGGCATTTAACGTGGCAAGTAAGTAGTAAAAGACTATATAATAAGGCAAAGAAACTACTATGTAAAAGTCTGACAGACACTGCCACATCTAAATCTGTGTCCTCCAAAGCTGAAAATGAGAGTTTTCTCACGTCACTTCTACTAAAAAAGAGACAGGCTTTGTTAAGCTCCACGTCTTCTGAGGATCAGGTAAACAAAGACAATATGTAGCCCATGGCTGAAGGGTAGGTTCCAAGACCATGAAACTAAGAGTTGGAGGAGATAAAAAGAGATGAGAGAACTGTGAAAAGTGTAAAAAAAAAAGGAGAAAAGTTCAGAGAGGCATGTGGAAAAAATTGACACTGGGGAAAATGGACAAAAATGCAATAAATTACAACTCTATAATCTTGTCTTTAAAATTCTTAATTAGTGAATCTGGCACAAAATCATCACTGGGCACATATACATGAGACATGTTACTTCATATTAGCATAGTTTACTGCACAGTAAGCACTTGTACATGTGCATGTGCTTAGTGGGAAGTAAAAATCCTTAATAGCACTTAAATTTGCTATTTGCAAATGCAAGTAACAAATTTAAGTGGGATTAGATAATGCACGGTATCACACGTGTAGACCTGAGCCAGGAGCAAGTTTGCTCCCAGGTCTACCCAGCCACTAGAGGGCCAGCCTGAGGCCAGCCCTGGGGCTGCAGGCTAGGAGCCTCTCCTGGCCCAGTGCTGGGTTGCCTCTATGGCAGCCCCTGTCTGCAGGCTATAAAAGTCTGCAGTCATTTTGAGCCCTGGGGCACACAGACAGGGAGCCTGAGGGCACTGCAGGCCCGTGTCCCTCTGGGCAGGCCACAGCATTGCCATGTCTGCCTGCAAGCACTCCAGCACTGCTTCCTGGCATCACGCTGCCGTGCATCTGCCAGGAGATTTCTGTCCAGGCTAGCAGCGAACTGCAGCTCCTGGCCAGGTCTGTTAGCCCCCATGGCAACCTGCGGGCAACTTCTGGCCAGTAGAGCCAGCACCACCTGCCTGCAGCACACCCCCCAGCAGCCTGCCCTACGGCTGCAAATGCTGTGGGGCATAGCCTCTGCCACACAACTGCCAGTCCCTTGTTGTGCCTTTGCACTGGGCGCTACTGGCAGCTGCTGAGGGCCGACAATGCCAGGACAGCTAGGCAGGGGCCCACAGAGCTGGTGTGGGACACAGCATGGCATTCTCCTCCTCACCTAGAACTGTACTGTCCATGCCCACGCCCATGCCCTCCACCCAGGGCCCCAGCTGGACTAAAGAGGAGACCAGAAACCTTGTGGAGGCTTGGGGTGAGGCAGAAGTGCAGCACCAATTCAAATGTGGTGGGAGCTCCAATACCCACATGTATGAGGCTGTGTCAAGCTGGATGCATGAATGCAAACACAACCGATCAGTGCAGCAGTGTCACATAAGGGTCAAGGCCTTGTGGGCACAGTGGGTTGCTGTGGCTGACCACAATCATTGGTCCGGCCATGCCCATAAGTCCATGGCCTTTATGGAGCAACTGATGGACATCCTGGTGGCCAAGACCCAGGCCACAGCTGTGCTACCTTTCGCAGCACAGGTGGCCTGCCCAAGCTTCCACTCCAGCCTGGGATCTCTGGTGATGTGTCACTGGAAGAGGGCCCCTTACTCATGCAGCACCCGGTCCTGTCGAGTTCCCCAGCTGCAGTTTCCACCAGCAGCTCAGGGAGCCCTGGCCAGTGCCTATCTCACCAGCTCCACAGCCCCAGAGATAGCCATGAAGTACAACTGACCATGACACCAGCAGCTGCCAGCAGCACCAGTTCCTGCCCAGGTGGAGCCCTGGGTGGGCACCAGCATAGCACACCCCTCCATGTGAGCACACTGCCCAGAGTCAGATGCCATCACCACCGGCCAGGTCCAAGCAGAGCTGCTGTCCACACCAGCCCTGGCCACATAGTAAGCCCCACCCCTGGCCCTGGCCCCTGACTCTCCCCCACCCCTGCTTCCTGCCTGACCTGCCTGTACTGCCCTGGCCCCAAGTCATCCTCCACAGCACCCAAGGAAATGGGAGACAGTGCAGAACTTTATTGAGCAACCCATGCCCCCACAGCTAGGCAGGCACAGGCCTCTCACATGCTAAAGAATGTGTTGATACTAGTGACAATGTCCTCCTCAGTTGTGGGGGGCAGGGATGTGTAGTGTAACTACAGGTAGCCCTCCAGGAGATGGAAGAGGTTGCAGGGCAGCCTGGGCCTGCCTCCCACACCATTGTAGCTCAGGGTCCCATACCAGATAAGCACGTGTGCCCAGAGCACCATGGCGATCAGCAGCAGCAGGGCATAGTGGCTCAGGCACCCCTCATCCATGCAAACAGCTCCTCACACACTGCCTGCAACACATGTAGCAGGGGCATACTCATGGTGCAGCAGCAGCATGGCAGAAGGCTGACTCCCGGCCACCTCCCTAGAGAGGCCCCAGTGGGGTGGGCAGAGGTGCAGGCATCTCCTCATCCCAGGTGTCCAGGAGCCCTGCACCCCCTAAGCCCAGGTACCGTGGGCTGGGAAGCAGCACAGGAGAGTGGCTGGCTTGCAGGAGGAGAGGGTTGGCAGTGGGGTTTGGAGCTACAGTAGCAGGTGCTGCCAGGAGCCTCTCTTGTCCCACCCTGGGAATGGGCCAGGGGAGGCAGGCTACCTGCAGCCAGCACCCAGCGGCCCTCTGGCCCTAGGGGAGCAAGTGGGGATGGGGGGGCTCAGCCGGCAGCTGCCTCGGCCCAGGCCTGCCTGGCCAACTTATTATAGTCCCTGGACACCCATGTATGCCTGACCCCTGATCTCAGGCTGGGCAGTGCGTGAGCCCCTGGTACAGAGCATCTTATCTGATAAATGTTCCAAAATCTCACAAACAGCTTCTGTCTCATGGCTCTACAGGGCCCACAGCTGCACATGGGGGAGAGGCCACCCCTGGCATCCAGGATGGAGCCCCAGGGTTGTCACTGCCACAGACAGGGCCCTGTGGAAGCACTGGCTCTACCAGAGGAGGACCCAAGATGGGAACATCCTCCAGCAGCAGCTGGGGGTGATGTCATGGGATGGCTGGAGGATGCACAGGCCTGGTGGGCAGAGGATGTCATCCAAGAGGATGTGCAGGAGCACCAGGAGGCAAGGAAGCAGCACAAAGAAGCATGGGACCAGGCAGACCAGGAGTTCTGGGCCGAGCTCCTGGCCCTGAAGCACGAGTAGCTCCAGGTGCTGCAGGAGCAGAACGTCATCCTGGGCTGAGCAGTGCAGGCTATGGACAACACCTATTAGGTGCTGGACATTGTTCTGGCCCTGGCAGTTGTGTTCATACTGCCCACTTTCCCGCCCCTTACCCTAGCCCCACGCGCCCCATGGCAGTCGCCCTCCACCCCACAGCACACTCCCTCCTAGGCCTGGGTAGAGGTCCTTCACCACCTCCAGCTGCCAGAGGCCCCTGGCCTGCCATTTTCAAAGCAGTCTGCAGCTGTGCACTTGTGTTTAGTGACAACTATAGACTAGGGCTGTGCAAAATGGCAGTGTTCCATTTTGACTTGAGTTTTGAGGTTTCAACGGAACAACATTTTGTTTCAAATTTCATTTCTATTTGAAACCACTGTTCCGTTTCGCTTCCTTGAAACAGTGATGCTGTTTTGACACTGTTTCGATGTTTCACCCATTCACTATAATGGGGAAGCTCAAAACAGCTCTTCTCATCTGGCAAGTAGATGGAGGCCCACAACCCCAGGAGGGCTGCAGGGGCTGTGACAGTCCTCCTGGGGCTGTGGGCCCCCAATCTGCCTGCCAGATAATGGAGGGAAGCCGGGTGTTACCACCTGGGACCGGGGAAAGGGAACTGAGCACAATTGCTCAGGTCCCCTCCCCAGCGCTACAATCAGACTGGGGAAATGAACTCAGCCCAGCCTTTCCACAGCCCGATCTAGCACTGGGGATGGGAGCTCAGCACAGCTGGGCTGACTTCCTTTCTCCAGCCTGATCTAGAGCTGGGGCTGGGCACTCAGCCCAGCTGGGCTAACTTCCTCCCCAGCCCAATCTATTGCTGGGGATGGAAACTCTGCCCAGCTGGGCTTACTTCCTCTCCCCAGCCTGATCGTAGGGCTGGGGAGGGGAGCTGAGCAATTGGGTTCAGTTCACTTCCCGAGCCTGATCTCAGTGCTGGGGAGGGGAACTAAGCCTGGTCTCAGTTCCCTTCCCCTGTGCTGCGATCGGCTTCCCACAGCCCGGTAGCAGGAGGTGGGGAGAGCCAGGGCTGCGCTTCCGGCTGAGCCATATGGGGCTGCGAGCCACTGGGCATGCAGCCCTGGTTCTCCCCTGTCTCCCATCACCTGGCTGCTGGCTGCTTCGAAACTTGAAACATTTCAAAACTTTTGAAGCATTTTAACTAGCCTCATTTTGCCTCAAGGCTGTTTTGAAGCCCTTGGTTTTGATTCAATTTCAGTGTTTTGAGCTCAAATTGAATTGAAACAGTGTTGAAGTGAAACAGCCGGCGAAATTTCATACAGCCCTACTACAGACCACTTTCTTTGGCCAGGTTGGGTGAAAATTGTCACTTCTGTCTGTGCCCTTAGAGACTATACTAATAGACATTATGTTAAAAATTCCTTAGTATAGCATTACTGAATCACCAGATGGCACAGTGAAAGATAATCTTAGCAGGTCTGCTTAACTGAGATGGGCAGCTTAATTTTGGATAAATGTTTAAAGTTGTCCATATAATCAATAAGATATGTTTTTCCTCAAATCTCTGAATAGAAATAATTTCTTGCACGCACAAATATTGCCTAGAACATATAGTCAATCAAGAAAAAAATCTGTAGAATGTGCCAAAACATGAGACCTATTGTAGGGTTCCGTTTCCTGCACATGGACATAGAATTTAGCTGGATCAAGAAGTTCTTGAGGACTTTGGGCTGCAGAAAACACCTGTCCATTATATGGGTTCGGGTTGCTTTTTATTAAAATGTTTTATTTTAGAGCAGGTTTCGTTCAATAAGCTTTTACAGCCATCGAGTTACATTGGCCCTAAATATAACACTTTTTAAATTTTGTTTTTTAAATGTATATAATTCTTGATGTCAAATGTAACCTTAAGTTCTATGTTATTCTTAAAGGTAAATATTTCTGTGCTCTCAATTCTTTAGAAAAATAAATAAAAGGAAAATAAATTTAAGCCAATGACCTAGTAAATGAATGCATATGCAACAGAGAAGAAAAAATGACTCAGTGAAAAGACTGATTTCAATTTCAGCCTTCCAAAGGGATCTTTATAAACATTAAGGAACAAAATGTTTATGAAAAATGTGTTCACAGTGTCCTTCTAAATAAACTATTGGTTATACTGCTCATGCAAAACTATTACAAAAGAAACTTAATCCCCTTTCCATGTCATCTGGGCACTTGAAAACCACCCCTCTCTTTGCTTTATAATTTTCTATACTGCCTATTAAAAAAAAATAGACCCTGTCCACTAGATGCAAAGTTTTGGTCTGCTACATAAGGGAGAGTGTAGGGACCCAGGGCAGCCGGCCAGCAGCTCTCCCTGACTCCCACCCGGGCAGATAAGGGTCCGGGGCCTTAGAAGGCCGTCAGGCGGGTACTTGTGACACTTGGAGTGGAATTAATTAGGCGGACACTTATCGGTTGCAAAGCAAGATTATTTACTCACGCCATCAAGGTGGTGAATAGCGGAGGTCAGAGATACTTGGTTAGTTACAGCTTAAGATTCGAAGGTCGGTCTGCATGAAAGTCTTTGGTCGGGCAGATAAACGGAGTAAAAAATCAGGCTGGCAGGTCGTTGATTTACGTCTGATAAGGTCGAGACGGGGGAGACTGACAAGCGATCAATTTGTCAGTTATTCTCACGCATACGTTCAGAGTTTTTTCAGGTGTGTGCGCGGAGGTCTCCCGTTCTTCACGGAAGTGAAGACGGGTTTTATTTGTGTAATAGCCAATTGCTTTTCGCCATGTCATAAATTTAATTAGAATCGCCAATTATCTAGCGGTCTTCGCTAGGGTGTTATCTCACAGGGTTACTCCCTGTTTTCTCTGACCAGTTATAATGATTTATGTACAGCACAAAAGGCTAAGTTTCATTTCTAGTTAGTGTTGCAGTTATAAATCTCTTTTTGACATGCGCAGCAAAAAAAAGCGGTTACTATCATTATTGTTAACCATTAGTTAACCTAGTGCAGAAAAAAACTGTTTTGAATGGTTTTACTTGTTTGTGACATGGGCACTACTTAATTTGGTTGTGACAGAGAGAAGCTCATTGAACTGAATGTATTTGGTATAGGAAATCTCTTTGTGTCTGTAAGTGGAGTCCTATATAGATGTTAATAGAAAGATGAACCAAATGCTCATTACCTCATATGGTTTTGTGCGTCTCAGGCATAATGCTCCAGTCTACAACTACAAGGTTCCATCTGGCTGCTCAATTAGAGCCCAATGTGACAACTGCTCATCATGCAAAGGCAATCGACTAGATTTTTATGTCCCTCAACAGGCTGATTTGATTACAATGTGTATAATTTTTCTTTTTGCTTTATAGCTTGTTTATTTTGCTGTTTTCCATTTATGCCACTGAAATCTTTGGATTATTAAATGCCGTTGCCAAAGAAGAAACCGTACCATTTTGAGAGATTGATGGGTTGTGAAGGGCTACCATGTGATTCGATAGAAGCACTGCCAGAGAACAGTTATTTACCCTATGTTCAGACAGAATTTTTTAGTAGCTCTGTTATCCTGGTTTCCAGAACAATTTGAAGCTGAATATTAAAAAATAACTTTGAAACACTGTTTACCTTTAAATAACTTGCAAGTTAGCCTGCCCTTCAGTATTCTGAAGGCTTATCTTCCACCTCTGCCAGACCCAAATCTAGTTGAAAAACATTGACTGCACGCATCATCCGAGGACTCAGACAAAAAGAGTATCCAGAGATGAGGAATGCTCTTCTTAGAGCATAAAGGGTCATGAGTTTCTGACACCTAAGATACTCTAGGCCTGACTTGTCTGTTGCATGTGTCAGGCCAGTTCCCCTGACTGCAAAGGAGTTATTCTGATTTATAATGGTGTGATAAGAGGAAATGTTAGATTCTGCTTGACGTGTATATTGGTTTCTAGTGAGTTAAAAGCCATAAGAACTTTCTCCCCCTTACCTATTTCAGGTTATAGTTAGGCAGAACCACAGATAAGGTGCTGAGAGAAAATGGAGATAGCTATAAATTCTCCTGCAGTGCCCCTAAGAATGGGTAGAGATGATAGTGCCATTAAAACATGTTCTGGCTTGCAGAAGTTGAGACATATGTAGAGGGGAGGCATGAAGAAAATGTTGTACCCCCATAAATTTAATATATTAGAATATTTATGACCTTTTAACATATCCCAGGGGCCTTTTGGCAATGTTGAAAATTTCTGAAGCAGAATGCTTCTGGTGTGGCCACATAAGCAGTGTCTGCAAAAAGAAAGACAAGGAAGAAGATGCAGGGAACTACCTAAGGTATAAAGAAATACTTGGGCAATGACTTTATAAAACAAGCTCTTTCTACTATTTTATCAAGAAGTAGCTCCAGCCAGCAGCATAACCAGGGTGGGAAGGAAGAGAGGTGCGGGAGGTGAAGAGCCCCCCTAGATACACTACTGGATTCCCCACTGATTAGGGTGGGTCAAATTTAATCTGGGTTAAAGTCTCTGCTCTGCCAGATTTCTTTATGGTCTGGAATAATGGATGTAGGCTCAGATCATTAAAAGGCCTTTAGGCCACTAACTCCTATTTAGTTTCAGTGAGAGCAAGGCACCTAAATATCTTTGAGGAGCTAAGCCTAGACATGCATTAGTTCCTGCTTTTCAAGATTACACTCCTTGGGATAAAGATATGCAGCATCATGAAGTTCTTCAGTATTATTATAATGGAAGTAATATAGAAAGATAAGGGAACTGTTTTCCCAATGTCCAGCAGTTTACAGGTGGCTTGTAGATTTGGATCATTTTAGTAAATGAAGCTAACCAAAAACTTGACCATTCCTATTCACTGAGACATAAGTCAGCCTGTCAATTATATTCCTCTTTTTTCTATAGTAGTGCCATCAGACATAAAGATGATAAAAACCTCTCTCTCCTTAAACTATAGGGAAGAGGATGACATTTTTCTTCCTGCAGCTGAAGCCCAGTTGGGAAACGACTGCCTCTGGTCAAGGCATTATGTAGACAAGAGCTACAAACAGCACATAACTCAGGCTAGGAACAGAGTTTGCATATGCCTCTGAATAAACGGACTCTGTATTTGTCCTGGAACAAAAATACCCGTGGATTAACATGTACACATATCACTATTCTAATCAGGGTTTAGAGAGTGGCTGAATGCAGTGTCACTTTTCTGCCATTGATTCAGTGAATCAAACCCAAGATATTTGTACAGATTTACTTTGCAAACTTCCAGGGTAACTCCTACTACCTCTTATAAGGGAAACTTCTTTGGAATTTATCTTTCAGTCTATTTTTTCCAGGAAAGTGCTTGTTGAAGTACGATGAGTGAGCTGTTTGACTGAAGGAGTCCAGGAATAACCTGTAGAGCTTATTTTGTAGGAAGACTAAAGCCCTGATCCTTCACTGAGTTTTGCTTGTGTGGAGGACACAGATCTCATTGAATGACAAGGACCTAAAGGAAAAAAAGCAGCATTTAATAATCCAAAGACTTCAGCGGTAAAAATAGCCTGATCTAGCACAAAGAATACCTGTATGTCCTTTAAATACTGTTTCACAACACCTAAAAATACAAGGGTAACAATGGGAGCAAGACAGTCTTTTCCAAACAGCAACATCCAGACTGCTTTGCTGCATTGTACAGTTGAAATTTAATTTCTTTGCCATATGAAAAATTGAAATACTTAAGTAATAACATTCAGCAACATCATCTGCCATCTGATAGTGCACAGAAACTGGGCAATTATGTTTCGCCTCGGGTGGTTAATAGGCCCATTTCAAATTTCAGGCATTATCAGATAATAACACTGCCTGCATCCGAGTATGTTATTATAATTATTAACCGTAAAGAAACTGGAGGGGGCGGGGGGGGGGGGCGAGAGAGAAAGATTGGTTTTAATTATTTAATTTTGCAGTGCAATACAAATAAATTCATTGTTCCCCATGAGCTAAGATGCAGAGACTGAGCTTTGGCATCACTGAAAATCAAACTCAGTTCAAATAGACTTGTTTTATGAATCTGAAAACTTTTACAGTGCCATTTAGCACAATCAAGTCTCCGAGCAGTGAAATCTACCTAAAAACATTAAACTAGAATAAAAATGGTTTGGGCGCAGAAACATGGATGTACCTAACATCTGAGCACAGATTGTTTGTGATCCTATATTTACAGGTTGCTTCAGTATTTTCATTTTAAACCCGTAAATATGTATCTAAGACTTTGACTGAACCTTAGGGAGATGACTTAGAAGGGCCAGATTTTCTGCATTGACATGGAAGACAAAAGACATAGCAAAGACATGCAAAAATGATCAAGCACATGTTAACAAATGCATACATCTACACACTCATAATTAATGCATATGAGAAGTTTGGGAGGTTGTCTGGCTAAGCATCCAAAATTAATAGGAAAAAATATGTGAAAGTACAGTTTTATAAGCAGAAGTGCCCAATGGATGGTCAAAGTTGCATGAGTGGCCAACCAGGCTTCCAGGACAGCTCAATTAGAAAAAACTCAGACTTGCCTAAAGCCATTCTCAACCAGATAAGATCCTCTTCCTCAGCTCACAATTGCAGTGCAAAACAATGGAGGAACACAGCATTTGGACCTCACATCTTACACCACAAAAAATGTTCATAGCAAACAGAATATTTAGGTTTTGTAGCTTTAAGAAACAGTTTCATCCTTTTAAGAAAAGGGAATAGGTGAAGCAGAGCACTGCATAAAATTGTGATGCAGCCCAGAGAAAGTAGATGCGAAGTCTCTCAACTTTATTGCAATTCTGTGATATTTGATATGTTCCTTAAAGCCATAGCTCCTGGAATCAAGAGAGTGCATGCAAATTTCACCTTTCACTTAAATAGCAATCTTGCAGACCTTAGCACTTCACAGAAAGTTTTCCAATATGAAAGCAAATTTACTTTATAGGGCCAGAAACCAGAAGAAAATTTTTTATTTAAAAAGGAGCAAAACATTGTTTTTTTTACACATTTCATGATTTGAACATTTGAGGTTTTCTGCTGTTATGTGATCTTCCATTTTTCAAGATGTGATTTCTGAAACAGTATTTTAATTACTCTGGGTATATTACTCATAATTTCTAGTTCTCTTTGATAAAGGCACAGATGGGACATGTAGCTTTTCCTTTATGTTAGGTTATTGTAAATACAATCATATTCATCCCTTCTTCTATCATTATTCAAAAAAGCAGGGAGCTGAACTACATGAACTTGTGAGGTCCCTTCCAGCCCTATTTTCCTATGATCCCAAATCTTTCTTAAAGGGTGATGATACTCAAGAACACTACATTGTGAGTGAAGATTGCTTTACACTAAATATTCTTAACACAAAACCGCAAAAGCAAAGAAATAAGATTAAGATATTATTTTCCTACCCACATGGTTCAAAAGTAGAAGCAACACTGTATAGAAGGCAGTATGCCACAACCTTAACCCTTCTCTAATACAGCAGCAAAGTGTTTAGGCCGTAAGCTCTTTGGGGCAGACAGTCTATTTAGCCTATGCTTGTACAGAACATTGTACAATAAGTTTCTAGCCCATGACTGAGGCTCTCAGAATCTAACCTAATAAAAATAATAAGTAGTGCACGTACAGCTCAATGAAGGCAATGAGGCTATTCACATGTTTACAATTAAGACCATGTTGAAGCTCTGTGCTAGTTGGAGCTTAGGAGCAGACTGAGTGTATACATGAGATACTTGTGGTTAAGGGCTGACTGTATGATTTGTTTTGGAAACAATGAATTTCTTCAAGAGTATATTCTTTGCAAACTTGACTACTGTTTAATACATATATCATATCATAGCCAATAGGGTCCATTCTTAAGGTGCCACCCAAGACACCAGTGAAAATGCTATATAAAAACAGGCAGTCCCCACTGCATCTCTGGAATCACTTAAGACTTAGGCAGCTGTTCATGGGCTATTTGCACATTGCACACAAGAAGTTAGCTTCCACATATTCCAGATAGTGAAGATATATACTTGATTTGCCCTGAAAGTGAAATACATGCAGGAGAAATCTTAAAACACCCCTTGCCACCCACAACGTTTAAGTGAAGTGAATCTTATAAAGTAAAGCCTTTTCCTGATTTGCATAGTTAGCGTGCACACAGAGTGCCGTAATCTGGTTGAGCTAAAGAAAATGTTCCCTTATGCCTGAAGGAACAATGCTAGCTGCAGTAGTACTGGCTGAATTAATTCATAAAGCTGAAACTTGAACACTCTGAAAGTTACAGTACCTGGGGTGTCTGAAATGACATTGTCTCTCTTCGTATGTGGTGAATCTCGAGGTGCAATCACTTCTTCCCTTTCCTGTTTTCAATGGCAACATGTCAGGTTTTAAGTGCTTAAAAAGGTCTTAAATGCATTGTCCAGGTTCTTAGGTAATTGTAATGAACTAGTCAAGGATTTAAAGGCCATTTATTATGCGGCTGGTTGTCACCTCTTTCACTTGGCACACTGAGCTTAACCACAATAAAACTAAATAAACAGTATTCCCACCATTCCCTCTGCATTAAAGAAAGACTGAAAACACATTCAACCCTCCTGATGGTGGGAGAGGAGACATATTGTGGTTTAAAGACCAATACATTTTTTTAAACATATAGAACACATAAAATTCTAGTTCTATTGAAGTCAATGGCAAATAAGACAGGAATTTCATCACAAGTAATTCATTCCAGAGTTGCTGCTGTGTGAAGTCTTAACAAACACGATGCAAAAGAGAATGATAAAAAGTTCAGAAAAAGAATTAAAGCAAATAGAAAAAAAAATCAGCAGCCCTATGCTTTGACTGTAGGTCTTGTTCAGTATTTTGATTGTCAACTGTTGTAATATATATTATTACAAAAGTATCAGATAAAGTATTGGAGATTTGATTTTTACTAATACCTTGAAAGGTCATTTAAATCAGTTTGTTAACCAAACAGAAATGTCTGCTAATAGAGATGAAGCTAAATTACCCTTAGAATACTTGGGAACAGTTTGGGGGAAGCAGGGTCTTTAAGGAGGTAACCATCTCATTAAGACTATTTTTTGTGCAAGTTTCACTTAATAACCTTACTGATTTTAACAAAAGCTTTGGAAAAAATAGTTGGTGTGGTATTTCAAGTGAGCTCACTTCACATCAAGAGCTCTCTGTCACAAGCATCTCACACATGGTACATATAAACCTATCCCGGTATACTACAGACCTACATACTCGGACCATACGTATATATGCAAATATATAGATGTGCACATGACCCAGGTTCAGTTCTCAGATGTGCATATGAGTACAGCTATTGAGGCACCAAAGGTTCATACTTGGTCTGGCCTTGGATTCTGTCTCAATGGTCTGAAGGGAGGATGTAAGTTCTGGACAGCCTCCACTCCTCCATATTCCTGCCTAGGTGTATGCATCAAAGTTCATGGTGAATTTTCACATGTACACCATGATCCAGAAGGATAGATAGTTGCCTACTATATACTGACTGCATTAAAGAAAGACTGAAAACTATGGGCTCAATTTACAAAAATAATCAGAAAGCCCTGTCTACAGAATTCCATTTTCTAGTTTCCACTATTTATTAATAGAGTATTTGGAACATACATAATTTATTAAGGGGTAATTGATTTTTTTTTGGAGGCTAAGAAATTCTCTTACAGAAAGGCCATACATTCTTGGCATCACAATTTCTTGCCAGAGGCTTGGCACTTCACAACAATGAAGAGTTTTGGCCTGGAGTTCAGCCTGTACTTGTGTTATATGAACATTAGACTCTTTAATAGATCTAATGATTTCTTCATGTAGTGGAGTTTCGGCAACTGGAAAGTGAAATCCTTCTGCAAGTTACAGTTCACCAGGAAGGTGTTATGTAAAAATGCTACTGCTTAGTTCCAAATGGTCTAAATAGCTACACTTTTAAATTTTAATTTTATCTACTAAAAAATAAATTTACATGAGAAGTCAGGTTGGGCTCTACCACACCCTTCCAAGTAGAATGACAGGACAATCCTTTTTTTAATCCAGCCTTATATTTCTTTATTTTCCCCTCAAAAATTCCTTTCTCCCTGAGCAATCATAAAAACAAAAAGTCTCATTTCGGTCTATTTTCATTAAGAATTTTAGTTTGGTTTGCTTTTATTTTTCTTGGGGTGATGTGCAATGAAACACAGAGGAAACAATGCTTGTTACCAAACATAATACCCATTTCAACTGGTGCCTTTTTTATGTATGCTCATGTTTGCCTTTAATTAAGGAGAAAGGATGTTCATGATGCATTACCAACTCTATCTGATTTCTGCCAGAATCCTTAATAAATTGAATGTTTTTTTTGGAGGCTGAGAAATTCTCTTACAGAAAGGCCATACAATAAATTGAATTGAATTGATCTCTGCTGTTTGATCCCATCCATTCAGGTATAAAATGCTTTTTTTTGTTGTTCATTCAGACACTAAATCAATGGGACACATCTGAAGGTCTACTCCAAAGCTTGTTTGCTAATGCTTTTTTCCCTTTAAAGGAAGTATTTAAGAATGAAATTAAGATATTGTCAGACAGCAGGGTTGCCAACCACAATTTTTTTTTACTGACAATCTGTGAACTTTTTACTAACAACCAAACTTTTTATTATTGACATGTTTTTACAGACACATGTTTTACATTATGTAAATATAACCTTTCTTCCAAGCCCTGGAGAGCAGTAACAAGGGTCATGTTCAAATTTAGGGGTTTAAAACCAACTTTCTAATTCTGACTTGGGTCCTCACCCAGAAACTTGAGAAAATAAATTTTAACTGGGTATTCTAACATGAAAAAACTTTCCAACTTGCAAGCAACATTCAACTAAAACAGGAGAAAGGGATAAACATGCAACCTTAGAGAAAACCTGAACCATTAAACATGAAGTGAAACCCAAACAGTTACTAGTCTCTCACTAGATACAGACATTACACTTTTACTGGTATAAGTGATCAGAAGCTGGTCTACATACGCATAACAGAACAGAAGTTTGGCGCACACCAACTGGTTTAAAAATGGCAGAACCTGGTCTAAGATTTGCCTCCCAGCCCACCCCACCAAAAAGGTGTTCTGTTCTGTTTGCTACTGATCTAAACTACGTTGCTTAGAGAACAATCCCATAACTTTACAGAAAATTGCATTACTTGATTCCACCTGGGCCTTTTCAAATGTCTGTACCTAGTTTCTATCACTAGCAAACTGAGCCAGAAGAGTTACCTCCTAGTCCAGTCTGCTGGGATGGTTACCATCTAGTGGCTCTACCATCTACGCCTGCCTACAGTGATCCCCCCCAAACAGTACAACTTGGGTCCACAAACAGTAAAACAAGCAGCATTTGCTCCTGAACCTCTAAACTTGCATACTAATGAGGGCATGCACAGAAGTAATACGCAGTTACCATAGGAGAACATAACCATAACTATACCTACATAACATAAGCAGAGTAACATTAAAGAAGTGGAAAGTACAAAAATACACACACCTAAGAATTGAAATTAAGAATTATTTTAACCATGCTCAGAATCTTTCTGTTTCCTGATCATACACTGAAGCACCTGCACTGTCACCTACTCTATTAATACTTTACCCAGATCCACTTCTGATGGTCAGTAAACTCTCCAGCATAGGAGCAGACAGCTTTTTCAGATATTTGTTTTCATCACATTAACAACTGAAGAAACTCACTCAAGTTCTGCAGTTCCATGTAGAAGTGCTAATAGTGTGTGTACAAACTTTACAAGTTATGGAACTCTGTACTCCCTGACAACTGTATTGATTTGTCCAATTTAATGCCAATAGTTATCATATGGTCCATCAGTTACAAAGGCTGCCTAAATCATCAGTTTGGTAATCCACAAAGTCAATCTCATAACAATTGAGCCAGTACCTTCATCATATCTGTGGAAAATGTTTAGCTAGCGGAACTATATCTGATGGCTCTGATGATATTCTGTTTTCAGGTTTTAAAATTGCAGTAAGCTTCAAAACCTTGTCACCAATTGACATGCTTTTCTTGATTGCAATGACTCCATTCATATAGAAAGCAGTGATATCAGCCAAAAACTTCTCAACAGTTGATGGGTTATCTATTTTTTGCAACTGAAGTCTAGTTTGTGATCTGATAAATATACTTTCTGTTGATTTAAAATATGAACTGTCAAGATGATCAAAACTCATTACTACAAAACTTTGATTAACAGAAGCACTTGCGGTCATATGTAGTATGCCATTATAGTTTTCAACAGCTGATTCATCTCTGAATACAAGTCAGGTAAGAGAAAAATTTGACTGAAACAATTTGTTAAATTCTGTAAACTACTCAGAGAAAACAACAAGATGACTGAGAGAAACAAAAAAATCACATTTACAATCAGATCTTATAATTTGGTGCTAATTCTGCCCACTATAATCAAATGATCATCACTTGACTGAAAATAAATTGAAAGAGTGTCATATTGATTCACTTGCATGACTGACACATTCAAGCAGGCTGAGACATTTTGTTAAATACAACTGCAATATTTTTAGAGAATCTGCTTCTACAAACTCCTGAAACTTTTTATGCCATTGCAACTGTATGCAAAACTGCTGGATCAATTTTGCACATACCTTGTATTCATCAGTAGCACACAGCAGCAACAAGAAATGTGCAATGCATGTCAAACATGCTTAGTTGAATGTCCTTAAAATGTAAAAGTACATAATTTCTAGCTCTTATCATTACATTTGCCCTGATGGATCCAAGTATCTTTACATTACCAATTCGTATTCCATCTTCATCTTGACCTGTCCTGATTGAAGTAAAAACAGGTTCTGCTTGCTTCTTTCAGATCAACCAATCAGTAGAATTTACACTGAACTTTACCAATATCACTGTCAAAGTAAATTTCAACCATGGCCGTTCTCTTTGTTCCTGATACATCTGTTGACTCATCAACTAAGAAGGTGAAGTTACAGGATTTAAACTTATAGTTTCATAGTTGGCAGGGTCAGAAGGGACCTGAGCAGATCATCAAGTCCGACCCCCTGCCATGGCAGGAAAAAGTACTGGGGTCAAATGACCCCAGCAAGGTGTTCCTCTAACCTCCTCTTAAAGACCCCCAGGTACACAGTTCCTCATTGCCCATGTCTTAACCATTTGATATCCTTTTGTTTGCATATAACCACAATCTTTTATGATTTTTGAGTCAGGAAACCATTCTGCAACAGTGTCAGAAATGTTGTCCATCAGACTTAATAGTAAGTTCTTTCTTGCAAGAAAATTTACCAGTTTCAGTTCACATTCTGTTGCCTTTTTGTTGTGAGAAATTATTCCAGGATCTGTGTCTTGGTCTTGGCCAAAACTTGATTAATCACAAATGGAGTCTTCCTCACTGATAATAGCCTGGCATGTTTTGCACTACTAGTATGGTTGCATACATACCATATACCACTACATGCTACAGTAAACATTTTCTCACACAAGCTGCATTTAGCATTGTGCTTGTTTTCATTGACTTTGCAAATCCACACTTTGAATTCTCTATCTGTAGCCCACACAAACTGAAATGCAGCAATTCTGTCTACTTTTGCTATCTTAACAATAGGTGCATCCGCACTTTTAAGATTATCACGTGTGCTTTTCTTAGTTGCTTATATACAACACCAACATAAGTTATGGTAAGTTGATAAATACTTAGTTGGCTGCAGCTATGAGCAGATCTAGAAATTTGGAAAGGGGGTGTGGGAAATGTAAGCAGCACCCAGGGGTGGGGGAAGCCCCAGGGGTGCTCCTACCACGCTCTAGCTGGAAGCTTCTGTGAGCAATAGTGCAGGGTACCAAGTTTAGCAGATGGATTATCTGAAGTATAATCCCTCAGATTTCAGAGTTTATTATAATTAAGGACCAAGTGTCTTCTCTCTCCTTTTTTTTTTTTTTTTACAGAGGCAAGTTTTCTACTTTAGTAGTCTGCTGCTCCCTCCCCACACATCTCCCATCTCCTGTCTTCTATGTGGTGCTGAATTACAGCATTCTTGCCACAGCCACAAAGGCTCAGATAGACTGTTTAACTTCTGTGTTCTCCTAACATCAACCAGCACTGACAGCTGAAGACATTAGGGTGCTCTCTACTAAAAGCAGTCATTTGTGTCACTGCCCATTTGCCCCTCCTGCATTAGGGGGCTTTGCACGCAATTATTCTTGGTTGTATGTGAGAGGTCATAACTGTTCAGACAAAGCTCTGGAGAGCAGCTGTACTCTTTTCCCCTTTGAGGCATTCCTGCTCCCTGCCCACCCCACTCCCTCCCCGGTGTCCTCACCCTTCCCTTACCCTAGGGGTCCCCTACTCACCCCACACCCTGACACCCCAACCATACCTCACACAATGCTGCTCCCCGAGGCCCACCCCACTCAATCTGACACCTGCTGGTCCTTCTGCCTACATCTTGGCATGGACCCCAACCTGCTGGCTCTCTCCACTCCCAGCCCCATAGTTCCATCCCACCTACACCAAAGTTCCTCCCTGTCCTGCCTGGGGCTGCATACCTTCAACATGAGCACTGAACAGCCATTACAGGCAGGCAGGCGATGGCTGAACAGCCATTACAGGCAGCAGCACATGGCTTGAGTATGAGGGAGAAAGGGGCTATGGAGGCCCCCATGGGCCAGAAGGTCCTGACAGTTCCCTGCAGGGAGCTGAGCTGAGCTCCAGCTTAGACAGCTGACTCTGCTCTCTCTGTCCATCAATACTTGAATCTAGCCTCGTTCCAACAATGGATCTTCAAGAGAGCTCACTAGGTCTTAGTTTTGTATGGACAGCTAAATTTTTTTTCTTTTTCTTTTTTTCCAGACTTTGCGGGGGGGGGGGGGGGGGGGGTTGTGACCAGTTAGCAACTCTATCAGACACTCTAATGGCTAGAATAAGTGATTGTAAGGCTTAGCTCTACTCTAAACAAATAAAAAAAGACTTATAATTTCATAGAAACATTTATGTCAAGAGAATATTCCATTTGAAGTATGAATACTGAAAGGTAGGAATTATCTTGTGTTGACCTAAACATGCTACTACTGAAGACAATGTCAATATTCCCAGTAGCTGCTCTAGGATTAGAATTAGGAAAGCACCAAACATTTTTGGAATGTAACCCTAAAAGTATCAGAGTTAAGTCATGGATATCATTCCATATTTGTCAAGAATATGCAGCCATTCAAGCCAGGATGGCTGGGCAAGACAAGGGAAGTTGATTGCAAGAAAAGTAGTCTTTTTCTCAGGGTAAAAAATTAGACCTGCTTAATTAACCCAGAAAAACCTGGCAGGTTAAGCAGGTAACATGTTTAAGCCTTTGCTTTATCATGTTCATCTGGTTTCCTTAAATACTATGTGTCAAATTGACTAATAAATAATATCTTGTTTTGAAAAAGCTGTCTTGTAAAGTCATTGTGCATAGTTTCCAAGAGAGTAAGTTTCCAATGAGGAGCCCAAGCTTATTTAGATATGTTAAAGCAGGGCTGTCCAAGTCATTTGGCTGCTTAGGCCAGATCCAGACCACGAGCTAGATCCGGGCCAGATCTGGACAGCAGGCCAGATCCAGATGGCAGGCTGGATCAGGACCAGCAGCCAAGGAGTTAAGGCCACCACTCAATCCCCAGAGCCCTGGCTGCCGGAGTCCCAGTGTCAGGGTGGCCAACAACCAGAGGGTGAATGCTGCCAATTGTAGTTTCCAGCAGTGAACAAAAACACTCAGTTCTATTGGTTTTTGTGGCATTAACCTTCTGGGTATGAGCTACACTGACACTGTGGCTCTAGCAGGCACAGTGATAGGGTTGAGTTACAGTAGTACTAACTCCTTGGTTGCTGGCAGCCATGCTGATAACCCCTGTAGGCCACATGACCCAGCTCTGTAGGCTGGATCCAGCCTGCAGGCTGTATATTTAATATCCTTGTTTTAAAGGAACAATAGTGAAAAACCTGTGCTGCAATAACAGGTTACAGAGCTGCCACTTTTAAAAACTGAAGATCCAGTACAAGGTCATACTCCCAGAAATTTAACAAAACAGTGTAAAGGGACAGCATGCCCTGTATAGGTATAACATCATTAAATTATTTAATATATTAAATTTATTTTTCAATTCAGTTTTAAAATTGTTAACAACATAAAAAGAAATTAACCCTTTATGCTCATCATAAATATGGAGGTCATGTAGCTTTACGACCACAGTAGACACTCCTGTAAGAAATGTTTTCACATTAGGGCTCGTCTACATGTGCAAATACGTGGGACTAAATTTAGTGCACATTAAGATAATGCACATCAAGCAATTTTTGGCAGGTGTTTACACGTGCAGAGACTTGGGACTAAAGTTAGTCCCAAGTGTCTCAAGTGCTGCCATGTGCCCCTGTGGCCACCAGGAAAGTTCCAGCCTTGGGCCACAAAACTGCCAGCACTTGGCAGCCATGTTGAAGCCAGAGCCAGCTGTCAGCACTTGGCAGCCATCTTGGAAACTGATCCCTGGCCAGCCCTTCTCTGCCCAGGAGCTCTGTGCCTAGTACAGGGGCAACTCTCTCCTTGCTCAACCTGCCTCCCCATGCTAACTTTCTAGGCCCCCAAGCAGCCTTCCCTGTGTGGCCAGCTATGTGACCAGTGCAGGGTCACAACCAAGGACTGGGAGTCATGCAGCAGAGCCAGTTTACCAGAGGACCTGCAAGCACAAGAGAAAGCTAGGGGTGAGCACCAACAGGAAGCAGGTGGTGGCTCTGCTGCCAGAGACAGTCAGGCAGCAGCCCTTTGTAACACTTACCTGTGGCCAAGCAGCAGCTCTGGAGGGGGACAGGCCAGGCAGAGACAGCCTGTGTCCTGTCCAGATGGGCACATGGGGCCTGCTGGTCTCCTGCACAGAACAATAGTCTTGTGCAGGCTCCTGGTGTGTGTGCCCCAAGGCACAAAAGGCCATAAGCTCTTACAGTCTGCAGCTAGGGGCTCCCAGAAAGGAGCCCAGATGTGGGGGAGGAAGGTGACCAGCCAGGAATCCTGGGGCTGGGCTTAGGCCAGCCCTCTAGTGCATCTACATATGCATTGCTGCACATTACCTAATTGCGATTCACTTTGATACCTGCATTTGTGGTTATCAAATTTAGGTGCAATTAACCTAAATTAATGCATGTTAAGGACACGCACATGTAGACATGCATCCATAACGCACATTAAATTAGGGCCACAACCATGATTGCGTCTAAGCCTTCACTACTCTCCTGCTTTTCTCATCCAGCAAAATAGGCATAGGAATGAAAAAGAAGGAAGAAATTCTGCTACAGCAGAAAAGAGCCTATTTTGGCAATCCCTGTATTTACAAAAACATTAAATGTCTTTGTCAAAGTCCTGTACAGCAGTAGGCAGGTTGTGCAGAACATTTGTCCTATGGAGTCCCCCAGTATAGGCAGAATATATCCTTCCATTGCATAGCAGTCTGTTAATCTTGGAATGCTTTGTCAGCTCTGTAGTAGCCTGCATTGTTTTCTGTTTCAGAAGCCAGCAGAACCCTGCCAAAACACTTATACTTACATAAGTAGGCCTCACATATTCAGTTAACAACCATAGCTTGAAACAGAATACGGTTGTTCTAAATATACAGTCCCAGAGAGAAAGGACTAAAGGGTTCTTGAATCTAGTGAAGGCCTGATAAAATCTGATGGCAGGAAAGTAAAGCCTGACAAATTCAAGGGTTTGGATTTTGTTTTGTTTTTCCACTGCCCTCTTTTAGTAAGTGAAGACAACTTATCTACTAATACAGGTTACCAAGAGACATGATGGGTTTTCTATCTTTTAATTTCTTCATATCAAGACTGGAATGCATTTCTGGGTGATGTGCTTTAGTTGAAACAAGTTATAAAGGAAATAATGGGTGGAATCTAAAGAGCCTATAATCTACGGTTACTTCTGGCCTTAAATTGCATGCGTCTATGAATTAAGCTCTATTAACATTAAGATCTTATTTAGATTTGACAGTTAGCCAGTATATATAGGTTAGGTGTGTGATTTTTTAAAAAAAGGAATATACCATATTTTCTTGTGTACAAGATACCTTTTTCCTGAAACTGGGCTGCTGGAAATGTGAGTGCACATTATATGCAAGAAATATGGCAAAAGCAAGTCCTGCCCCTTACAAGTGAAACCAAAAGTAAAATCTTAAGCAATCCACAGGGAGCAGAACAACTGGCTTAGCTCTCTAGCTGCTGCTACTCACTTACTACAAGGAGAGATTTTTTTTCCTCCATTCTGCCTTTCAAATCAAGTTGTGTTGTATGTGAGAAAATACAATAGTCATATTACTATACTATAAAGCATCTTTACACCAGCATAACTACAATTACAGTAGAAGGGGTGGTACCCCTTTAATGATATTAGTATGAATAAGGCAAAGACTTATTTTTTGTAACTGGTACACCCTTCTATACAACACCAATTTAAAGAGGGTTCACTATTCAGACTTTGTGATGACCTGATGCAGTATTAACTCATCCATGTATTGAAGCTCAGCTTTAGCACTATACTTCATCTCATTCTTTCATTTAAATTTACCATTACACTATTCTTCAAATAATTAGACTGAAACCCACATCTCCCAAATAATTATAATCATATCAGAGACAATTGCTTTGCTGTTTTGTTTTTAAGATTTTTCCATTTATTCATGTAATTCAAAATGAAAATTATATTTTCCAATACATTCTCCTGCTGGCTCTCATTTTTTCTTCTCTCCCATTTTGTATGACAGACTTGCAGCATTGCTTTTAAGCAGACTCTTGATAATCTTCACAGTTCAATTCTGTCATGTTAGGCCCCCAAGGGTGAAACATGCTAGAATAAGGAACAAAAAGAGTGTGGTAAATATGGAACAGAAGATATTTTACACATTTGCTTAGTTTCTTTTTAAAATATTTTCTTCAACAAATTGCTTAATGTCTTCTCCCTACTATAAGTGTATTTTGTGTTGAAGTCATTTAAGAAATCCCTACTGAAGAATTTTATCTTCAAAATTAGCCATTTGGGAATTAAAATATTTAGGAAGTAATATCATAACAATGGAGTAATGTGTTAATAGTGTCATTATAGCTGTATAATTCTTGCTTTTCTCATATCCCTGGCCTGTTATCTTCTGATTTTTCATTGCACTAAATGAATTGCTATAGCAACATACCTTCAAACACATATGATTAATATTTTATATGCCCATGACTGACTAGATATTTGTTCTTGATATAGCATATTGAAAAACAAGATAGAATGCCTGCCATGAAACCACAGAATAGAAACTGATTTATGCTGTGAGAAGAATAAGTTGTAAATTGAATAAGAACAAGAGAAAATAAAATTTCATAAACCCAGAATACATGGGAGTTGATACAATATACTCTAAAGGAATTTCCTATTATCAGTCACAAGTAAAGCAACAGGACTCTGCAGTCTATTGTGGAAGTGCAGGTTAGCACTAGGAAAAGCTTCAAAGGGATCAGCTTTAGGCCATTTTGCAATTGTTCTGGAGAAATCTAGCATTAAAAGTATTTTATTATCTTTCTCAGAATCCTTTTTTTGTTGTTGTTAGAAATAAAACTCTTTTCTTCCTCCTGCCTCCTTTTGAGCAGTTTAGGATTTGATCCTCAGTGAAATGCATATGGACATGTCTTTGTACCTTCACGGTTCCTCATTAAAGTCAAGGGGCAGGACCCTCTCACCAAGTGCCATTTTATTCCACATAGCTCATGTCCCTGAAAAGCAATTAAAGTGTCTACTCTGTAACAAAGTCTTAGGGCTAAAATGGAGGTCAGCTGCAAAAAGGGATGAAGAGGAAGGCCTCCCATCCACCGCGTTAGTGTTTTTTCTGGGCTTTGAGCAGGGTGGAATAGGACTGTGCTCAGACACTGCCATCCAGATACCTCTAGTAGCATAATGTCAAGCTGTGGCCTTGAGCCCTAGGCCTTGGCCTTCCCAACACATCTACTCATCCCTGTCTGCCACCTCCTCCGCAGAACACTGGGGAAGATACAGATGGGCAGAACCCTCCATCGTGGTCTGGCCACGCACCCATTCCCTACCACTCGAGTGGCCAGCCAAGATCAGCTGACCCTTCACCTCTTCCAGTATAAACCTCTGACCCAAAAAAAGGAAGTGTCTGGACAGCAAGGCTCAACCTTGTACCTAGCTGCTGCACCCTTGACTTGTCCTGCTACTGACTCTGATGGATTCTCTGGATACCCAACCATGGACCTTTAGTTTGGCCTGACTGAACTCTGGTTTGATAGCCTGTATACCTGACCCAGCTAGCCTCCCGGCTTCATGCTCTTCCTGATCCTCTGGATCTCTGACTCAGTTCCCCAGACAGATCTCCTGGCTTCTTTACATGTAGACTCTGGATCTCAGATGCTTCTCCCAATCCTGAGGTGACCCCCAGACATAAAAGGATCAGTGGGCAAGTAGCACACAAACCCTGGGCTCTGCCTAAGGGGAAGAAGGGGGTGCTTGAGTAGAGCAGGGGGTGACTCACCATCCTGCCCCCTCGTCCACCTCCACTTTGTGACTCCAACCATCACAGGGAGTAGCAGCAGCCCAAAAGTGTCTCAGTGAGTCCAGGGTTCCCTGGGAAATAAAGTTCAGTGAAGTTCACTGCTGCTGTGGGGTGATGTCACCCCAAATACCATGAGGCAGCGTGTGCTTGTGCCCCCCTTAACATCACATCACTTTGCAACTCTCCAGATTTTGGCTAACTGAAATAAAAGTACAGGGTACAGCTGTCCTTCCTGACTAGAACATGAAGTTTAAAACATGCCCTATCACTTTCCAGTGACCAAAACAATTTGTGCATATTTTGCCAACTTTCAGAGTACTTGGCAGATCCTGTAGGCAGAATGCACATGGAATGAGAAAATGAGTTTCCCTTGTCTTTTAATCTCAGAAACATCAAGCTCTATCCATGTTTGCTTCTGTGTGAAAATGCACATGCAGCAAATAAGATGGAACAGTCCAGTGAGTAAGACAGTCCAGCAGAAGGTATTAACTGTATTCAAAACAGATTAAATTAACTTTATCCAGAGGTTGAGTGGGAAGCCTGTATAACATTTACATTCCACTTAAACTCTTAATATAACGTAAAAGCAGTGTGTGTGTCCTCTGCCAGAGCTCTCAACAGGGATGAATTCCTCCCCATAAATACTGAACAGTGCAGTGTATGGGGCAGGGCTGTACAGCAGATGTGCTGGGTGTCTAAAAACCTCTCAATTAGTTCAGCCCCTAATTCACTAAAGCCCTTGATCATGTGCTCAAACATGTCCCTTCAGAGAAAAGTATTTAAGCACATGCTTAAAAATGAGCACATATTTACCTTTCCTGTTTATTACTGTAATATCTAATCACTTATGTCAGGGGTGTCAAAGATATGGCCCATTGAGCCATATCATCTTGCCCCCGATGCTGGCCCTGAGTCTTCAGTGGACTCTCATGTCACATTCAGCAAGCGCCAGGCTGGTACTGCATGAAGAGCCAGGGACTTGGGCCACGTAGCACCTGCTCTGGGACAGGGCCAGTCCAGAACCGCACGTCCCCCACCCAATGCCAGATCAAGCACCTGCTCTGATCGGTACACGACACATGCAGTGCAATGCAGTTCTGGACCAGACAGAGCAGACACTGGATCTGTTGTATTGGGGGGAAGTGGGGGGCATGGATCTCCTGTATGCCAGATCCAGCACCCACTCTGGACCAGCTGCAGCAGGCATCATGTGAGACTCATGTCCCAGACTAGCAAGAGCAGGCACCACAGGCTCGAGATTCAGCATGTGGGGGGAAGGGGGAGGAAGGCTGTCAATCCAATCTGGCCCATGGGGCCAGCCTGCCCCATTCATCCAACCCATAGACTGGTCCCACCCCACTCATCTGGCCCACAGGCCAGATGAGTTTAACATCACTAACTTATGGCATCATTTGGCAATGGCAACTCATTTTCCAAACTACTACACAACGTTCAACAGAAACGCACCCATTTTTCTATTCTCCCCTTCCTGACTCCCCACAAGCTTTCCTCAAAACGTGACAAACTTATCACCCGTCATCTATTTGTAGCACTCTTGTAGCTCTTCCCACATCTGTAATCTTAATCTTTTGATAAGAAGAATAAAAGAAGAGTAAAGCAATATTTCTACATTTCAGGTAAAACTAATCTATTTGATAACTGTAATCCTTGCCTCCGCAGGAGAAGGTTGAGAGGAGACCTTGTGGCTGCCTATAAGTTCATCACGGGGGCACAGAAGGGAATTTGTGAGTATTTATTCACCAAGGCGCCCCCGGGGGTTACAAGAAACAATGGCCACAAAGCTAGCAGAGAGCAGATTTAGATTGGACATTAGGAGGAACTTCTTCACAGTTCAAGTGGCCAAGGTCTGGAACGGGCTCCCAAGGGAGGTGGTGCTCTCCCCTACACTGGGGGTCTTCAAGAGGAGGTTAGATAACTATCTAGCTGGGGTCATCTAAACCCAGCACTCTTTCCTGCCTATGCAGGGGGTCGGACTTGATGATCTATTGAGGTCCCTTCCGACCCTAACATCTATGAATCTATGAATAATTTCAAAGGAATGTGATATCACCCGAG
The DNA here is from genome assembly GCF_030867095.1 of Alligator mississippiensis. NCBI lineage: Eukaryota > Metazoa > Chordata > Crocodylia > Alligatoridae > Alligator > Alligator mississippiensis. Next base: position 115,309,362 of record NC_081826.1, on the reverse strand, counting down.
GTATGAAAAGATAATTTTGTGATCATCAGGAACCATATCTAAGTGGTCTCTCTTCTGAATAGCAGCAGTTGATACAAGTCAGCAGAGCTTTCAGTTAGATATTCACACCCTGAAGATTTTTGGTTCTATTTTACTTTGATATTATTTTATGACATTCTACCTGTGGTATTTTCAACCCATGCACTTAGTTTACACCACTCTTCTCTAGGAGCTGTTAAAAGATGTGGGCTTGTCTACCCAAGGAGGTTGAACAACTAAGCTAGCAGGGAACCTGTATAATGCCCCTCACCCTGCACCATGTGAACAAACTTCTGGAATAAAAGTGGTTCTTGTGTCACTCCGGAAGTAAAAAATATCTAGCATGTTCAGCTTATTTTTTCTTCCAAAGTTAGTTGTTTGAGTAACCTTAATTGTGCATTTTCAGACTTTTTGTTCCATGGTTTCCCTTTAACCTTAATTCAGAATGTCCCAACATTTTAATGAGTTTCATATTTTCTATCTATCTACACACATCCATCCATCCATCCATCCATCCATCCATCCATCCATCCATCCATCCATCCATCCATATAAATACGTGCATGCACACAACTGTAATTTTTTAGGATTTGTAAAGATTTTAACTTGCAAGTCTGTGCTATTTTCAGCCTTAACTTCAGTTTAATTGAGTGCCTTGCCCAGAACAGAGGGCAACAGATGAATATAGCAATAGACTCTAGAGCTAGGGACAGAAATTATACGTAAACTGGTATAAGTGATCAGAAACCAGTTCAAATCTGTAACACAACAGAAGTTCAGTGCACATAAACCACTTTCAAAGTGGCCAAACCCAGTAAACCTGGATGGAACAGACTTAGCTGACTTGGGTTAAATTAATGTATTGAACTTCTGTTCCAGATCTCCTCCAGATTCAAGTTAACTCACAATCCCCCAACATCCCAGGATGCTTTGCAGGGTAGGCAGGCTAGCCTTCACCCAAACTGTCTGCTTAAGCCAAGCAGGGAGGCATGCTCTAGCACCCCTTGATCTCTGGCCTGGGCCACTGCAGGCATGTGGTTGAATTTTTGGAATCAAAAGTGAATGTCTGTTCACTTGCTTATCAGTTCAATCTACACAGCTTAGACTAACCTGTGATGAGTGAACTGATTAAGCCTTGGGCTTTTTGACTGTCTGCACTTAGCCTAGGAGAAATATCTTAATCTTTCCCCTTCCTGCTCTCCCTCCTCCCCTCACTCCCACTCCCCCACAAACAAATTGTATAGGATTGGGTTCAAATCTTCAAAATAATGGTTGCATTGAGTACTGAAGTGAATTTTAATTTTATAGGTTCAAGATACTAGAGCTAGACTTTTAGCTATTATAAATTGGCTTAGCTCCAGTGACACTCATGGAAACATGCCAAATTACATCTGCTGCAAATCTGAGCCTTTGACTTTTCACCTAGCAATTTAAAATAGGCTTGTTCCAACTAAAAAGTACAAAATAGGAGTAAGGCATAGAAGAGTGTAGTTTCCCAGCACAATCTCATTATTTTTGTCAACTTAAGTGTTTTAAGTACCAAAGTCAATGCTGATGAATTCTGCAGTATCCCCTTTCCAGTCTTTTAAATCAATTTGCCCAAGTTTCAAAACATGCTTTAAAGAGAACAAAAGTATCTTTAAAAAGCACTTCTGTAGATGCAAATCTTCTGATGGATAAAGCACCGCAGTGGGAGCAGGGAAATTGTAGAGCTACAGCACATAACTTGACATAAGCCCCTTTAGCCTTATCAAATGAGGCAGTCCTGTCAGGCATTTTTTCCAAAATCTCATTTTTACAGTAATAACTCCAGTAGTATGGCATATCATAAAGTCAAAGGAAAGGATTTTTCTTTAAGGAAGAGATTGTTTTATATCTTTCTCTTTCACTGGGCTCTAAAGTGAGAGAGAAGTGATTTAATTTTAACTGCAGTGAATGGAAGATAAAAAAAATACACTTAGAACCATGTTAGTTACTCCTGTTTGATATTAAATTCTCCTGTATAGATAATTTTCATAGATGTCTGTCATGCAGCCTCCCAAACACAAGTGGGATAAGTTACGCCTACCTGAATTCTGAAACCATAAATATATTTCATGTATGAATGTTACAGCATATTCTAGAGAACAGGTGTATCCCACAGATGCTATTTCTAAGTACAACAGAATATGGTTCATGGTTTCTTTAACTTTTCCACCTTTGTGCTAATGATATGCAGATGCCTCAAGTCCAAAGAGCTGGCTTGTGGATGACAGATCTCTATAGTTTAGTGTGAATAACAGCTCATTTTAAGGAAATAACCTAAAATGTACAAATCACAATTATGTAGCCACTTTGTCATCATACTAGCACAGCCATTTATTGCTGGATATGTGGTTTTATTTTAAAAAATAACGGGAGAGCATTCACAAATAAAAGGGTTAAGACTACAAACCAAGGGACTAAAGATATCAAAAATGATGAAGGGTATCATTAGTTTAACCCACAAGGTTTGTACAGCACCATTACACGTAATTATCCTGCTGCAGAGTAAATTAATTCACTCCAGCCAATGGGGTGAATGTGTAGATATGCAACGTTTACTTTGGAGCTAATTAGTCAGCTCCACAGTACACTTCTTGTGTAGACATGCCCACTCAGGTCTTAACTTGACATATCATCTTGACAAAATGGAAAAGGGAAGAGGCGGATATCACTGTTCAACATCTTTATCAGTGACTTGGACGAGGGGTGAAAAGCACCTTGTTCAAATTTGCAGATGACACTAAGATGTGGGGAAAAGCAAACACACTAGAAGAGAGGGACAGTAGATCTGGACAGGTTACAGGGGTGGGTGGATGAGAATAGGATGGGCTTCAATACTGACAAGTGCAAGGTACTGCACCTAGGGAGGAACAACCAGCAGCATACCTACAGGCTGGGAAACTCCCTTCTCATCAGCACAGAGGCAGAAAAGGATCTTGGAGTTACTATTGATACCAAGATGAACATGAGCCGCCAATGTGAGGACGCGGTTAGTAAGGCAAACCACACCCTGTCATGCATCCACAGTTGCATCACAAGCAGGTCCAAGGAGATGATCCTCCCCTTCTATGCGACATTGGTCAGGCCACAGTTAGACTATTGAGTTCAGTTCTGGGCACCACACTTCAGGAGGGATGTGGACAGCATGGAGAGGGTCCAGAGGAGGGCCACTCGCATGATCAGGGGACAGCAGGGTAGGCCCAACGAGGAGAAGCTATGCGACCTGAACCTGTTCAGCCTCCGCAAGAGAAGGCTGAGAGGGGATCTGGTGGCCATCTATAAAATTGCCAAGGGAGACCAGCAGGCAATGGGGGAGTCCCTGTTCCCCTGAGCACTACTGGGAGTAACAAGGAATAATGGCCATAAGTTAACTGAGAGTAGATTCAGGCTAGATATCAGGAGGCACTACTTCATAGTCAGGGCGGCTAGGATCTGGAACCAACTTCCAAGGGAAGTGGTGCTCACTCCTATCCTGGGGGTCTTCAAAAGGAGGCTAGACAATCACTTTGCCAGGGTCATTTGACCCCAGCATTCTTTCCTGCCATGGCAGGGGGTCAGACTTGATGATTTGCTCAGGTCCCTTCTGACCCTACCAACTATGAACCTATGAAACTATATATTTGGACTTTAAAAAAGCCTTTGACCTGGTGTCCCATGATGTCCTCATGGAAAAATTGGGCAACTGCAGCTTCGACTACTCCACAGTCTGATGGCTAGGGAACTGGCTCCAAGGTCGGACCCAGAGGGTGACAGTTGATGGAACAGAATCAACATGGCACTCAGTGACTAGTGGTGTCCCCCAAGGCTCCGTTTTCAGACCTGTACTCTTTAATGTCTTCATAAATGATCTGGACACTGGTGTCAGAAGCAGACTAGCTAAGTTCACTGACCAAACTCTGGGGAAGAGTGTCCACACATGAGGATAGGCTGGCAATCCAGGCCGACCTCAATAGGCGTGCAAGGTGGGCGAATGAAAACCTGATGGCATTCAATACAGAGAAATACATGGTGCTTCACCTTGGGTGCATCACACTTACAGGCTCAGCAGTGCTACACTCGCTAGCACCATAACTGAAAGAGACTTAAGAGTCATGACTGACCACAAGATGAACATGAGCCACCAATATGATAACGCAGCTGGCAAAGCAAACAAAACACTGGCTTGCATTTACCCATGCATCTCGAGTAAGACCCAGGATGTCATCCTCCTGCTGTACTTGGCTTTGGTGAGGCTGCAGTTGGAGTACTACATCCAATTCTGGGCTCCACAATTTAGGAAGGATGTGGAGAAGCTTGAAAGAGTCCAGAGGAAAGCCACGCACATGATCAGAGGGGAAGAGAACAGGCCTTATGAAGAAAGGCTGTGAGCTATGGGAGCCTTCAGCCTGGAGAAGTGCAGGCTCAAGGGTGACTTGGTGGCAGCCTATAAGTACATAAGGGGTGTGCATCAGGATCTGAGGGAACGCCTGTTCACCAGAGCACCCCATGGAATGACAACATCCAGTGGTCACAAACTCATGCAAGACCATTTCAGGCTGGACATAAGGAAAAGCTTCTTTACTGTCTGAGCCCCCAGAGCCTGGAACAGACTCCCCCCAGAGGTGGTGCAAGCACCTACTCTGGACACTTTTAAGAAATCATGAAACTGTAATGATTTTTTGAAAAATCCTGAAAAAAAGAATTCTTACTATGGCTTCAGCAAGAATTAGGATGAGATGTAGAAGGAGGGGCTTATTATACATAACACTGACTCATCCTATCTGTAACCCATGATGTTAGAACTGTTTTCTTCCAAACTGTTTGTGCTATTTCCAAATAGGAAATGACTAAAATCTTAATCTGTTTCTCCAACATCTTTGGTGGATTCATGGCAATCCACTCAGGCTCTACATTGCTAATACAGAGCTCATAAATTCTTCTCACTGCCTTCTTTCTTGATCACCCTGAACACCAGCACCATCTTGCCTGTCACTTGTGTATCTAACTTCAGTGTCATCTTTTAGTTCAGCCTCACCCTAGGTTCTCCTAGCAAGGCTTTGCCTTAGCAGAAAGAAGCCGCAATGCTTAAGATCTTTGAGATACAGCCCTTCCTAGCTCAGCCCTTCCTAGCTAACCACACAACTAAAACTCTCATTATCTCACATCTTGGCTATAACTGCATCACTTTATCTTGCCTTGACAAATGCAGCCTTACCTCTGAAAAGCTGCTGCAAAAATAAGTCTACTTTGACCAATCTCACCCCACTTTTTGCACCTTCCACTGGCTTCTTTTTCTCTATCACAGTGGTGCCCAACCTATCTACAACAATTATCACTGGCACTACTCCCCTGCCACCAGAATTCTGGACTCATGGGGAGCTTTGTGGGCTAGATGACACGGCACCACAGGCTGGATCTGCCCTGTGGGCCATAGCTTGAGCACAACTGCTCTATCACATCAAACATAAACTACTTGTTTCCACTTTCAAAGCACTCCATGGTCTCTCCCCTCTTACAAATTCTCTCTCATTTGACAGCAAGAGGTTAACACTCATGTCCAGTCAACTCAGAATGCTGGCCTCTATTATTCACTTGTTCAGTTTTCAAGTACGCATTGTACATGATTTCTCATGCTGTGGGAAAAAATGCCTTATAAGCATTTGCAAAGCTACCTCAGTAGTATTCCTCTTCTGAAGGCTATGATTCAGAAGTGTAAGAACACAGCAGGACACCTGGGACAGCTGCTACTCACAGGGGCAGTGGTGACTTCTGATTGGCACTACCACCATGATCCCTATCACATCGCTGCAGCAAAAGCTGGGTTTTTTTGCCTACCCACAGCTGTCATCACCCAGGGTAGTTGCCCCCGTCACCCCACCTTAGTAACACTACTGCAGAACACAAGCCCACACTTAACACTGGTTAGTCTGCTAGTGAGCTTAGAAAGAATGGAGCTCAGCTGAAAGGTGAGCTGCTGCTTATGACCCAGCTGCTGCTGCTTCCCCCACTGCCAAATGCCTCCCTCAATTCTCCCCACCATGAAAATTGCATTTGAAAGCAGGATGTTTTCATTTTTGCCAATTCCCCTGGCCGCTAAATTGGTGCAGATGTCACAATGCCAGATGCAGCCTGTGGGACTAGGGTGGCTGTCATAGAGGACATTCCAGTTTTCTACTACTCTGTCCTCTATTGATAGAAAACTGGACGCCTTTATGTCCTCTATTTTTCTCTTCAAGGCATCCAGTTTCATATTGATAGACAACAGAGGACAACTGGACTGTCCTCTATGATGGCCACCCTACACGGTGGGCGATAGGTTGCCAACTCCCACATTAAACCATTTTTTAACATGGGGAGGAGGGAGAGAGGAGAAGAGAGGGGAAAGGGGAGGAGAGGAAGGGGGAAGGTGGGTGGAGGGAAGGCTATTTAAAGCTCCAGCCCAATGGCAGCAGGGTCCTGCCTGGACCAAGCTAAGTATGAGGCATTGAGGCTAGCTACCACCCCATATTTCCAGATCTCTGGGAGTGCTGCTGCCCTCCTCTTCTGGTCTCTGCCCACCCAACTCTTTCCTGTTGAATGAACAGAATGATTTAAAGCAAGTATGATTAATTGATTTATGGATATTTACTTTTTATATTTTGACACATGATTTTTATTGTTTCATAGTTTCATAGTTGGTAGGGTCAGAAGGGACCTGAGCAGATCATCAAGTCCAACCCCCTGCCCTGGGTAGGAAAGAATGCTGGGGCAAATGAATTTTATAAAGCTTTTAATAGTATACTATCATTACTAAATTGTCTGCCCCTCAAACACTTGATTTTGTATAATCCTGAAAATGTAAATTGATAAAAATCTACATAAATGCTTAAAAATAAACATCTATTTTAGACCTCAAAATTATAAAAAAATAAAAATCAAATTCTGCTAAGCCTAATTATAAGATGTTTGGGGGAGGCACCATCTTTTCTTTTCTGTATTTGTATAGCTCCTGGTCCATGCCTATGACTTCCAAGCCCTACAGTAGTAAATATGATTTTTTTTAATTCCACAAATAAAGTGACACCATTTTCAACTGTCTGGTGTACTGGGAGGAGAGAAAGATGAAAACAAGTACCCATAATACTGCAAATAAGGAATCTTTTCAGCAAAGTTGGGTAGCTACTAAGAACACAGAATTGTATTAGCAGTACCTGCTAGAAAGCATTGACAATGGACTGGGAAACCCAGGCCCCTGTTAAATAGTATGGTGGATTTCCATGAATTATGGTCAAGTAAAACTTAACAGCCTAACCTGGGCCCCAGCAGCCTAACTTGGGGGTCTTCCTGGGGCTGCAGCCATGGCAGGAAGCCTGGCCAACAGCTAGAGTGTGGCTCTGGCCAGCCAGGCTCTGGTTTTGGGTGGAACATGCTGCCACCATGTGTGCCAACCCACTTTTCTGGCATGGGTGTTATTGACCCCAAGATCTCCCAGGGTAAAAACAAAAAACAATTGTGCTGCAAGGCAACAGCACAGGGAATGCTTGCATGTACGATGTGTGACACTGCTACCTCACATCTGTACTCATCTGGATGTGACCTATTTGTTCAATTCATTCTTATCAGGGAATATGTTACTCTGTGAGGGAACCCATTTCTCACATTTAGCTCAGGTAAAAAACTATTTTGACACAAAAAGGCAATTAGATAAAATCTCTCCTGGGACCTGTACCGACATGCAAGTAACCAGGGCTATTTTGCAGCAGCAGGGCTAAAGCTTCCTGTAATGGGTGACGTGGTGCTTTGCTGACCCAAGGGAAACACCAGAGAGACTATTTCAGGGGCAGGGGGTGCATCTACATGATACATTAATGGCAGAGATGCCTAATTAGCTCCACAGTAAATTCTCCGCATCTACACATGCGGTGCTATTAGGCCACAGTAAACTAATTAACTCCGCTGTAGGTTGGTACTTGTAAATTCAAGCGGAATTCAAATTCAAGTGGAATTCTTTATTGTGCAGCAAAGCAAGTGTAGACACTGACATGGATGGCTGGGGCATGGCTAACTCTGCACCGGACCTTTATGTCCCAGTCAACGACTCTGCAGCACATTGAGTGGGGTCAGAGCAGCCCCAGGCTGGCCTCGTGGGTCTCCTGCCAGACAGGGCTGCTCTGATCCAGCTCAATGTGCTGCAGTCCTGGATGCATGTGGAAATGTGGCCTGCGAGCAATAAACTCCAGTTCAATATACACCAGAGTTTATTGCTTTGCATTAATTGCACCTGTAGACATGCCCAGGGGCATTTTTGTGTTGTCTCTCTCAGTATAGGGGCTGAGCAGGTTGCTCCACTTACTAGGTATTCCAGCCTTGCTTCATGGGCTGTTATGGATGAGTGGGATCAGAACAATGATAAAGATTGGATATAAATCAATTTACTGCAAAAAAAAATTTCAAAGGGCCAATCCATTTACAGATTCATGTCAAGTTTGTTGACTAGTTTCAGCTGAAATCTAACCTTAAAGTGACTTAGAATAAGAAGACTAAAAAGGGCCAAATAACCCGGAGGGTGGGGAGGTAAGAAAAGTTTTAAGAGGTATCTTCCCCCTTCATTTTACTGATGAACAAAAATCTTTCTGCTTCAGGTTGGTGTGAACCATTTTCTTCTTGGATTTTTCAGTTTGGTCAGCGAACCCAAAAAGTCCCTTTACCCACTTTGGCAGACAAGGTTCCTTGGGTGAATTTGATATCTTTTATTAGACCAGCCCAAATGGTTGGAGAATAGTTATTAAGCAAGTTTTCGGGTTCAAAAACCCTTCGTCAGGCTAAGGACGCTGCAGCAGTTGCTGTGTGCTCTTCCTGGATGGAATGAAAAGTAAAGAAGCCAGGGGCGGGGCTGGGCTGGGCTGGGCTGGGCTGGGGAGTCAGTTGCCAGGCAGATTATAATGTATCAAAAATCCAATGTCTATGTTTAGTCCCTGATCTCTAGTATCCAGCAGGTTGATGAAATGGAGCTCATAGGCTCGTCTCTGGGAAGTGTTGTGTAAATTTCCCTTGAGGATCAGGACTGAGAGATTGGAGAGAGAGTGGCCCTCCTGTGAGAAATGTGCCCCCACCAGTAATTGGGTATTTCTGTCTTTGATGGATTTCCGGTGTGCATTCATTCTGGTGCGCAGTTGTTGTCTGGTCTCTCCTACATATCTTCCATCAGGGCATTTGGTACATTGGATGAGGTATACTACATTCTTGGAGGTGCAGCTGTAAGATCCTGGGATGCTGATGGCTCTGTTGTGGGGTGTAGTAATAGTGGAGGTGGTGGAGATGTGGGGGCAGGTTTTGCATTTCTTGTCATGGCACAGTCTGGATCCTTTTGGTATGTTCTGGGCTTGAGGAAGTTTGCTTCTGGTGATGAGGTTGGCGAGGTTTGGTGCTTGTCTGAAGGCTAGGATGGGTGGCTCTGGGAAGATCTTTTTAAGAATAGGGTCCTTTTCTAATATGGGTTGCAATTTTTTGAGGATTTTCCGTACAGGTTCAAGGGATGGGTGATAGGTCATAACCAGCGGTGTGCGATTTGTGGGTGTTTTTCTTCTGTACTGCAGCAGTTCTTCACGTGGTATCCAGGTGGCTCTTTCAAACGTGTGATATACCCCTCTGGAGGAGTGTCCTTGCTGGGTGAAAGCCTTTTTAAGATTGGTGAGGTGGCAATCCCGGGTGTTCTCTTCAGTACAGATGCAGTGTTATCTGAGGGCTTGGCTGTATATCATAGCTTTTTTGGTGTGTTTCGGGTGATTGCTGGTTCTGTGCAGATATGTATGTTGGTCTGTGGGTTTCTTGTATACTGTGGTCTGTATTTTACCCTTCTGGATACTGATCCTTGTGTCTAAAAAGGGGATGTTGGTGTTGGAGTATTCTAAAGAAAGTCGGATGGAGGGATGGTGACTGTTGAATTTCTGGTGGAACTCAATCAGAGATTCCAGGTTCTCACTCCAAATGATGAAGATGTCATCGATATATCGTAAGTACAGCAAGGGTTTGATGGTGCAGTTCTTGAGGAAGTCTTCTTCCAGGTGGCTCATAAAAAGGTTGGCATACTGTGGGGCCATTTTAGTGCCCATGGCTGTTCCCATCAACTTGAGGAAGTGTTGATTATTAAAAGTGAAATTGTTGTGTGTGAGGATGAAGTGTGTAAGCTCAGTGATATCTTTGGGTCTGTATTCTGGGTTGTAATCTTGTTCCTGTAGATATGTAAGGCAGGCTTGGATGCCATCCTGGTGTGGGATGTTGGTGTATAGGCTGGTAACGTCCATGGTGGCTAGGAGTGTGTTGCTGGGAAGGTGGTCTATGTTTTTAAGTTTCCGTAGCAAGTCTGTGGTGTCTTGGACAAAACTTGCTCTGTGGGTGACAAGCGGTTTTAGGATGGATTCAACAAAACCTGTATTTCCTCAGTTAGGGTCCCATGGTTGGATATGATAGGTCTGCCAGGGTTCCCTTGTTTGTGGATTTTAGGGAGCATGTAAAAAGTCCCTGGGTTAGGTAGCGGGGGGATCAAGGTCTGTAGTTTTTCTTGTAATCTTGGTGGAAATGATTTGATGGTATTGTTGAGTTTTTTGGTGAAAAGGGGAGTAGGATCTTCTTGTAGTTCTTTGTAGTAGGTGGTGTCAGAGAGCTGTCTCTTGGCTTCCTTTATGTAATCCTCACGGTTTAGGATGACTATGGCTCCTCCTTTATCTGCTGGTTTTATTACTATGTGGTGGTTAGATCTTAGAGATTCTATGGCCTTTTTCTCTGGTAGACAGAGGTTGTTGTGGTGGCGCGTGTTGCTGATTATTTCATTGTTCATTCTTTCCCTGAAGTAGTCAATGTAGCGATCAAGGTTAGGGTTTCGTCCACTGCGAGGTGTCCAATCTGATGTTTTTTTGGGTTTTTTGGCATTGATCTTTTCTTGAATGTTGTCAGAGGATGAGTTGTTGTTGGGAGTGGGTTCAGTTTGGTCGTGGAAATATTCTTTGAGGCGCAGGCATCAGAAGAATTCTTCTACTTCTCCACATTGAAGTATTTTATTAGGGTATTTTTCTAGACAGAAATTTAGGCCTTTAGAAAGGACAGATTTTTCAGTTTTGGTAAGCGTGTGTGTGGAGAGATTGATAATATTTGTGGGTTGGTTGCTGCTTGCAGTTTCATCAAGTCTGAGGTTGGAAGGTCGTAAGGTGTTGGTGTTGTTCCTCTGATGGTTGTTTTGTGGCTGGGGAGCTTGTTCTTGGAGTAATTTGTCCCATTTCTTCTTTTTATGTAGGATGAATGCTGTAGAAAGTTTTTCGTAGTCTCTTTGTATCCGCTGTATTTTGTCAGGGAACATGCATGGATTTCTATCTTTTAAGTTGTTGTAGTGTATGACGATTTCCTTCCTGAGTTGGTCTCTTTTGGAGTAGAGTAGGTGAAGTAGATGATTTCTAATTTTCTCTGAAGTTCTTCTGCATAGCTGTGCAGCATATTTGGAGTTGTGTGTAGTAGTCAGGGGATTGTAGATGTTTAGTCCTCGGGGAATGAAGTTGTGTTTCTTGCAAAGGCTTAGAAAATATATGTCGCTGTTGAGTCTGGCTTCTTTCTTTTTCATGTTGTACAGTTTCCATTTCAGATGGCTGAACCCCTTTACCCACTTCCACACTTATCCTCATCCCTGCCATTCTTTGGTCTCTTACTCTGAGGGATTAGAATTTATATGTACTCCACGTGTTTCTCGCCAGGCAAGGGCGAACCCCTTGCACAGCTGCCCAAGGGAGTAAAGGCTTCTTCATGAGTCTTCTGTGATGCCTTTGTGAGGCAGTTCTAGAACAACCATGCAAAGGTCATTGTAATCTGTCCCTCAGAGTTGAGTAAGAACAAGACTTTGCAGTCATAGTTTTTAGAAAGGTATGGTTCTGCCTGGAAAGAAATAGCATGACTTATTGACTTAAATTGTCTACGCAACAATTATATATCAGAAGAGAGCTCTTTTGTGCTTATCAGCAGATGCATGACATATTTATGCTCTCTGGAAAGGGAGTTCTGGCATGACAATATTTTGGAGGGCCTCTATGAAACGTGCTTAGAGAATGTGACTCTTTATTGTTAAGAAATATGGTTGATGAGAATATTGTGTCTTCGCTATTTCAGTTGTTTACCTAAACAAGAGCTGATTTATTCATGAGCTCTGGCTCTGGTCAATGGGATTTTTCAAAAGCTGGGAGCAGTGATGTAAACCTAAGTTGGTGTTGGGTAGATACATCATCAATGCACTCAATTATATATTGTTTCTATCATTAGCAAGACAGAACCAAATTTATAGATGTCAAGTCAAATGAATATTTTTGTGCTTGACTCTATATAATATATTTTTAAAGGCACTGGAAGTAGTTTGCAGTAGCCTGAACCACAGCCTTAAGGCTTAATGTCTCCTAGCCATGAATTTCAGGACTCAGGAACCAGTTCAAGAGAGAATCCCCTTAGTTGGACTGAAAGCAGAAGGTGCTAACTTTTCTAAATTTCAATGTAGCCCAAGAGGGGATACATCTCTTATGAATAGCAATGCATATTTTTGCTGTTACAAAATGTATGTGATTATTGAGTTAAAATTAAGTTACAGTGATTTTCTATGATTTCTATACTAGCATTCATCAAGATGGGAAGAAGCTGGATACACACATCCTTTTTTACAATTATTCTTGTTTCCAAACATTATTAAATCATCTTTATATTAAACAATGATTATTTCAATTATTAGATCACATTTTCAGTGATTTATTTATGTAAACTGGGTGGGCAAACCAAATCTCCTCAATCCATGGTTTGCATAAGGTTGATTTATATTTTGTTGAACATAATACAATTTTATTGCAACATGTTTATATCAAGGATATGGTCTGATCCAAAACCCAAGGGATTTTCCACCAACTTCAATAGGCTTTGGAGAAGAGCCTGCAGGGGAGAGGAATATGCACTCTATAATCATACAAGGTATTTGTACACATGCTCCAGGAGTGGGGGTGGAGAGGCAGTTTAATTAGAGCGGCTCTGAGAGTCGCTCTAATTAAAGTGCCCAGAGCGCCTCATGTATCAGTATCCTAGGCTTAAAAATTGCTGCTCGTGCATTGAATGAGCTTTATCTAAAGTGCCCCTACCACCATTTTGAAGTGCAAGGATACTGATGCTTGAGACACTGGAGGCTGCTGGAGCATGGTAATTACTATGCTCCAGCAGACTTGATTGATCAAGTCTGCTCCAATGCACTGTAATTACAGCATGTCAGAGCAGCCTTGCAGCTCATGTATCGTCACCCACAGTTAACAGTTTTTAAAGCAAGAAACACATTCCAGAGCCTCAGCCACTGAAAATCAGTGTAGCTCAGTTGGCTTCAGGGAACACATGCATGTTGCGTACTCTTTCCAAAATAAAAGGAGGAGGATGCTGATCTTTCCAGCTGAAGGCATTCATAGTTTGGAGGTAAGTATGGAGGTAAACTCCATAGTTTGGAGGTAAGGAATCTTCTCAAGAAACTCACACCTGCAAAATTACTTGCTCTTCCTGGTTGAGATAAAATGTCTTACAGTAGGTACAAAAACCCATCCTTCAACCTTACTAGGTCATTTTTCATGAAAGATGTTAATATTGTATTTTAATTGAAAATACAAATGTGTTTTATATAGCTAAGTTTTCTTGAGGTTTGGGCAATAGAGTAAAACATGACATGAAGGCACCACTGGACCATTTAGTTGATCTCCTGCTTATCTCACTGCTCCTACTTACCCTGTATTGAGCCCAATGTACTTTAGTCATATATAAGTTATCTTGTAATGTATCCAGTCCTGATCTGAAGATACTGAGAAGGGAAATTCACTATGTACTTTGATATTTAATTCTAATACTTAAATACTTTTATTGCTAAAATTTGTGCTTAACTTCTCATTGGAATTTGTCTGTCTTTAGCTTCCAGGCCTCAGATCTTGATATGCAATTCTTTGTTAGATCAAGAAGCCCTTTGGTATTGGTATTTTTCTCTCCATGAAGGTACTTACATACTGTAATCTAGTTATCTCTTTGACTTCTTTTTGATAAGCTTAAGGCAGATAAGATTTATCTCTTTAAGTCTCCTACTGCACAGCATTTCCTCTAGCCTTCAATTAATTATGGCTCTTCTTGGTACCCTCTTAAATTTTTCAACATCCTTTTTAAAAAGTCAACACCAGAAGTGAGCATGGTATTCCAGTATGAGACAATGATGAAATAAATAAGTCACCTCCTTATTCCTGTTTGGTATACTGCTTTTTAATGGATCTAAGATCACACAGCATTTTTGCCACAGCATCTTACAGTAGCTTGTGTTCAGTTGTTCGTTTGTCCACTATAGCTCCAAAATCCTTTGGCTGGTTAGGTTTCTTGGATGCAGTGCATCATTCTATAGATATAGCCTGCCTGTCTTGTTCCTTGATGTATAACTTCCCATGCTGCCATTTCATGATGATCCTTCATTGACATTTATATTTTGAAATTTGTCAATTGTCTGAATCTTAATCCATTGAAGATGTTCATCAGCTATATGACTTACTAGGTTTGAAATCAGAATGTCATATGGCACAAAGGCAAGAAACAGACATCATCAAATGAAGTGGATCAGCTGTGCCAGGATACATGTCTTGACACAGCTGATTTGCTTCATTGGGTGAAACACATTGTCCATCACGGTGAGGTGGATTTGGGTGAGTGCAGAAAGCCCTGCTTTACCCACTCAGCCAAACCCATCCCACATGATGACAGGATATGTCTTGACACAGCTGATTTGCTTCATTAGGTGAAACATGTTGTCCATTGATCCTGTGAGACAATAGGTAACATGTTACCCACTTGCAGAGATCTCCTCCCATAAATCTCAACGAACCCAAGGGTGTATCTCTGCAAGTGAGGAACTCTGAAGGCATGCAAAACTGAGCCCCTCAAGCCAGGGAGCACTGACTCAGGTGGACAGGAGTGTGTGGGCAGCTTCAGGCTGTCTGTGCTCTCATGTCATAAAGCAACTAGACATCTGTTACAATAAAGCAATTAATTTATTGCTACCTTTGGTTGCATCCACAGAAGATATGGACATCTATTTTCTGTTGCTTTGTGCTGCCATAAAACAACTATGGTGGCACAAAGGCAATTCTGTTTCTAACCTACATTAAAAGCTTTATAGAAGTCTAGTACATGTATGTAGCTTCCTTTATCAACCAAGTTTAATAAAAAAAAATCAAACTTGTTTTATCTTTCATAAAATTCTGTTCTCCCTCCCTCCCCACCAGCTGAACACTTAGGCTAGAAATAGATGTTGCCAAATTATGCAGGTCAGCTGTGCAATGATGTGTTGCAGCACAGCTGATGTGTTTCACTGGGCCAAACACACAGTTCTTTGTGTCCCACCCTTGATGGTGCAGGACAAGGGGTGATGTAGGTGGATTTGGGTGAGTGCAGAAAGCCCTGCTTTACCCACTCAGCCAAACCTATCCCACATGATCACAGGAATGAGTCTGGCTGATCAGGGGAAGCTAGACTTACTTCTGTGGTTGCTGGGGACAAGCCTGGCTGAGTGGGGAATCCTGACTTCCCTGCTCATGGAGAAGCAGCCCAAGATTACCCATGTGCTTCTCTGTAAGGGGAGAAAGCCAGGCAGGTGCTCTGGAGGTGTGGGGGCCCTCAAGCATCTGTTCAGGGTGGCTGCAGAGTGCAAACTGTTCAGGCTGCCCATACTCTCCTGCCACTGAGCTAATAGATGTCTGCCACAATAAGATGGCAGTCTGTTACTACCCTTTTGTCATGTCACTGTTTTTCCTTTCATGTGGTACAACACTGGATAGCAATGCCTATTTCCTCACAATTTGTGCTACCGTAACAATGTTTACAGTGGTACACATAGACATTAGGCAACATGTTTCCACCCTTTGGCAAAATGCAGGGTCTTAGAAGCTGTTAGACAAGCTACTTCCAAAGAATTTACAAAATCCTCTTTCCCTAAACATTTTTTTTTGCTCAGTGTTCCAGGTCCTTTCTCAGCTAGCATTTACTCCCTAAAGCAGAGGTTGACAACCTTTAAGAAGCTGTGGGGTGGAACAATCTAGCTTCAGTTATTCTGCCAGGTGGTTTTGGCAGAATATCAGCAATGGGGCGGGCAGGGGGAAGGGGCAGAAACACAGGGGAAGGGCTTTCCCTGCACCTGTGTTGAGGCAGACAGCTGAGAGATGTGCTCATGCTGCCACTATTTCTCCCAGCCCCACCTTTCTCCCCCTGGTCATCTGTAGACCCAACTTCCAGCTAGTTGGAGGTTGGACAGATGCAAAATAGATCCATTATTCCACTGCTTCTCTCCACTCTCCCACTAAAGTTTCAGCTCTCTAATTCCATGAAGTTGCTTCATTATTTCTTACGTTTGCCCCAAATAAGGAGCAGCTGCCACACCCACCCGCTTCAACAAGGCTTGTAACAGTATAGTCCTATTCTATGTTAGTTGAACTCAGTATCTGATTTTTCACCATCCTGTCAGGATTAATCATAGACACAATTAATTGTACTGGCACAGGATTACAGAAATCAATGGAAAAATTAACAGAAAATCCCAAATGCCTAAATCTAGACTGATCACTGATAAAAAAAAATGTCACGACAAATCAGACAAATCTCCCCATGTTGAGTTGCAAAGGGACCCAATTATTGAATACCCAACATACTTTAAGCTTCCAGGCCTTTCCTCTATTTAATCTAGGTCTTGCCACTATTTAGGGCCTACAGTTACATACACAAAATACAAATGACCCTCCCACACACACATATTTTGGCTCCCAGTAGAAAAATATCACGGAAAATGTTCCTCTCTACAATGCAGCCACTGGATGAAACATTGACAACCACACAAATAAAAATGTGGCAGTCATGACTACAGATGGCTCAGGAGGGAGTTAGGACAAAAATCAAAACTGAAAACATCTTCCTGCAAGCACAGAGCTTGGTTGGCCAACACAAAGAAGCTTGAACTGCCTCCAGACAAGGGTCAATAAGACTAAACTTAACATGCAGCTGTGGGGATACTCCAGTGTTGCAAACATTATGTGCAAATGTGGAGAAAACTTTCGAACTACAGAACACCTACAGGTCTGCTCCCATATAGGGGAACCAGGCACCTGCGAGGACCTTGCTAAGGCTACAGATTGAACAATAATAAGTGCAGGTTTCTAGATCCAAGTTTGAATACGGTTACAGGACATGTAAAGAAGAACCCCCACAGATTCTACCATGGCTTGAATACAACCTCTCATCTCCCAGAATTCAGCAAAGGTGTGAATCTTCCGATTTGCAGTTGATTTATGCTTGTTGTACGGCCTTGATGAGACGCAACCAAATAGACCAAATAGTCCAACCAAATAGTCTACCAAATAGACTTGGCATTGGTTTTCTGAATACACCATTTCTCCTCTAGTGAAAAGACAAAGCACAAGACAGTACAAATTCCTAGGAGACAAACAGATTGATCCTTTCCTTCTAACCCTTTCAGTTGAAATAAATATGTGGCCAGGAAAGAATGGCTTCCTCCACCACATTAGTTTTTTGTAACAATTCACTTCAACTATGGAAAGCGATCACCAAAATAAGGGAACTACTGCATGACCTCTCATCCATCTAAGATCAGGTGACAGACAACTACATCATTCTATCAAGTGACTTCATCATTAGGCAATCTCTCCCCCTTGGAAACCAGTTCACTGGATAGGAATTAAGCTGTTACATTTTAATTGGTAGAGTATTTATGGCAGTACCCCTCTATTGTTAAACCTGGGATAGCTTTCCTTAGAAATTTCAGTCCAGAGCAACAAAGAGATGGAAGGTAAAGGCCATAAACACCAGTTTTACATTCAGTATGAAGTGTGCAGTCTGATACAGCTTTCATATTTTCAAATGCATTCTCCAAACTGTTTCAGGTATGCACAGGTAGAAACATTTATTTTCTTTTTTTTTTTTAAATGAAAACCACTAAATTGCTTATTATCCAACTTTGAGGGTTTTTTCCTGCTACTCTGCTTTTCCCCCCCCTCATGCTTCCTTTTGCTCATCTTTCAACCTTCTCTCCTACCTTTCTTTTTTTTTTTTTTTTCCAGAAAAAAGAAGGACAAGATGGACTGGGAGAAAGGAGGAAAAAACACAAAACCCTAAACCAGAACAAAATATCACTGAGTTTAAATGTTCTATATTTTCTCTAAGAAAGAGTCAGGGGAATGAAAACCCAAAATTACTTCCCAAATTGCATTTATGTTCCTGACCAACTCTAGAAATTACGCTAATGTATGTTACTCGAGAAATTTCCTACGTATCTGATTTAGGTGCCTTGGCATATAAATTAGCATTCCTCACTCAGAAAAGAAAAATATAGGGCATAGCATGAAGCTAGACATCTATGTTCTTGTTTCATAGTACATACTGAATGGAAAATTTAAGCACTGTGGATGATTTTACCATATGTGCAGTGCATACTGCTGTAATACAACAGTATCAATTAAAAATGGAGAGTCAGCTGTTAACTCTACATTTTCTTGCTTTTGAGAATTAAAATAAATCACTTTCATTAAATTAAATGTAGTGACTTAATACATTTCCTTGATAGCTAATGCATTCATTCATATATTGCAGGACCCCCCAAATGAAAACATAATAAGGAAGATGAGCCAGATTAAAAATAAATTAAATGGTAAAATCAGAAAGATGGCTATTGTATGAAGTTAAAGAAAGTCTATCATCCTCCTTTCCTTCTCACAGTATAAATCTACTCACACAGTTTTGCTATAACATCAAGGTGCTGTGCAAATCTGACTAGAGACCAAGAAAATACTTTATTTTGAGTCGCTTTAAGAATGAAAGTAAAGAGAATCAAATCGTTAAATGCTTCATATTTGAGGTTGTCGCAAATATGGCTAATTAAAGGTTAAAACATGTCTAAATCTTCAAAGAGGGAAATCTAACACATACACACTATATATAGAAGACATATGAATCAATAATCTAACTGCCTGGTCTGGCTACTGTAGGTGGTAAAAATAACAACAAGGCATCCAAGATTTTCTGTTGGGGGTTTGCTCAGCTATATTTATCATTCTTGACATTTTACCCACCTATCTAGTAGACGATTCTTAAAAGCACAGCACAAAAGGACATTATTCTCAAGAGCATATTTTAATCATAGAGAAAAATGGTCAATGCGAATTCTAACAGAAGAGCTCTCTCAAGGTAGTGTGGAGGGAGCTCTATCTGTGTTCTGTGGATATGATAGAAGACTCCAGTTGCTGAGGCTGAAAACACACTTTCCCCCAGTTTAATATCTTCTTTACAGCTGTAATAACAGTGTGAGGCACTCCTCAGGACTGATTCTTTCTTCTGGTCCTAGTCGCCTGGCATGGCTCAAACTAAAAAAAGGTTTAGTAACGCATCTTATGGCCTAGGTTAATATCTACTGACCCACTGGGTTTTTCCAATATAACTGTCTTCTATCACTACAAAATGGCCCCAACCTCCTCTGCTACGCTACTTATGTTTCTTTGCTTGTTTAGTCCCTAGCTTCAAATCCTGAGGGCTGCACTGGCTTCCAACTCTTGCAAAGGGAGGGCTATGTGACCACTTAAATGCTCCTAAGGAAAGCAGACCAGGACCATGTACAGCTGCTCAGTAACTCCACAGTTAGAGCTGGCAGAGGCACAGATGAGGCTGGAGTGTTCATATGTAAACCACATTAGTTCCCATTCCTTTGACAGATTAAGGGATCTGCAGTTCCTACTTTTGAGGGCCTAGAAACCATTGCAGCTTCAGATATAACAACTACCATGTAAATTCCTTTACACTAGAGAGGGTGTGATATGAGCTTGGTGATAAGGAATCTCAGAAAGAGCCCTGCCACAAAACACAGTATTTTTGCCGAGTTAAGCATAGCTGGTGGTGTCACAGACATAAATAGTTAAGTGTTGTTGCTGTTCACTGGTCAGCCAGCTCCAAGGGCTGTAACCCACATTTTTGCTTAACATGCTTAGAGGATTTCTCGAGTCCCAGCATCATTTCCCATGGACTCCAATGCCATACAAGGCAATAGGCACGGGGCTGAAGTCCTACACTTGAGCCCCAGTAAGGCGAATGCAACTGGGAGGAGCCCTAAGAGCAGTTTCATGACTGCTACTCAGAGCTGCGGGTCTCTTTCTACTGGACTTGATCCTTGTTTCAGAAGAACAGAAGATGACAGTAGAGAACTAGCTGGACACAAATAACTTGTCAGCTTTCATGATATTAGGAGTCTGATAATAATTTCGAGTTTTGCTTATAGGCCCAGACCTTGAAGTCAAGTGAACACCTAAGAATCTTGGCTTTCCTTTAAAAAAACAGTCCTTAAGGGTTCAAGAGTAATGCTTGAAAATGTGGCCCCCTGTACGTAAACTTTAAAGACCCAAAGACTAAAAGAATTTTTTTTTTTAAATCTCTACATTGGTTGTTTTTAAAGATATTTGAAAATCTAATTTGGATGGGGCTAACTCATAACTTTAACATGTGCGACTGTCACTATACTGCATTTGCTGAATGAAAGGGTCAAGATTAGTGTTATGGGCTTCCCTCCCTCTGCTCACAACTACGCTGAAGCCTCACAGCTACTGTTTAGGAATCCAAGTGCTGCAGCCTCAAAGCACAAGATTCTGCTAGGGTTACTAACAAAGCTGACAGCTTAGATAAGCTTTCTCCTGCATGTTATCCAGAAGATAGCAAATGTATGAAAAGCAATAAAAAATGTACCCATGAAGTAGCAGTGTCACTCTTACTGCTCCAGTGCAGATCACAATGAGATTGCTTTAGCCTAAGCCCTATCAGTGTCCAGTAAAAATGAAAAACAATGTTGTAATAAATCAGCGTGAACTTCACTCCCTAGGTATCCAGTGACATGATGATGAATATCTCCACTCACATGCAATCTGCCTCTCTCAGCCAAGGTTTTTCCACCATAATATTTTCAAGCCTAAAGTCATGGTCATCAACACTTGATTAATTCACCCAGAGAAAGTTAAGATAACCCAAGGGAAATTTTTCAGTTGTATAATACAAGGCTTTAAAAAGGAGGACTTTCATAGGTCGGCCACCAATCAATCATTATTTGGATGGAAGATTCTATTCAGAATTCTCCCATGTTCCTTTTCTTCACCCTCCCCTTTACCTTAAAATTAAATCCCAATAAAAATCCTACACATTGTATCACATGTTTCAGTTTTACTGATGTCTAATAATCTCTTATTCCTGAAAAAGGGAGAAGTGGAAGAATTCTAAAATATCTCATAGTGAATTTTGTCTGTCAGGACAGTTTTCCATGTACTGTATAAATTATATATAATATGATCGTGTATTATAAATATTTATAGTACATTCACTTAACCTCAATCCATCAAATAAATTTAGTTATGTATATATAACTTTTAAAGGAGAAGAATGGCTTCCACTGGATGGGTATATCTTTTCAATATTCTAAACCCAGTCAATTATCTCAAAATCTTTTATTCTCTAAAATAGTTACATTCTGAAGGCAAAAGGGAATCTCAACACAGTCATGCATTCATACAAAGAATAAATAATTTAATGTCCCTCTTTACAGATGACCTTGTAAATTTGACTTGGTGCCGACCAGTTATTATCTAGTCATTATTATGGTATAAAATTAAAAATATGCCCAATTTACCAATATGGTATTAAATATGCCCAAAATACCAATATGGTATTAAACTTAAAATATGCCCAGTTTCTTTGCACTACGTGGGGCAAAGAAGGTTGGTAGCCCTGCAAGCTAGACAATTTTGCTAAAGCTCATCTAATTCAGCAACAGCATTTTTGCTAACTCAAGAAGTCCAAATCACACTGATTTTTCTAGTCCAAGTCACACTGACCTTATAAATGGAAGGAGTAAAGAATGAAAATCCAAGCCTGCAGTTTGGATCAGTGATAATATTAGTACTAAGAGGGAAACACCTGAACATTGAATAATTGACTGAGGATTTGAAAGGAGTGCAATGCTTGGTAGAGCAGGTCAGACATTTTCAAATGAAAAGATTTCAATTAAATAAGAAAGGCAGGAAGTTTTGTAGAAATGTAATTTAAACAAAAAATAGCTTTAAATATTCTACTACCACATGGGGAAGGGGATCAACCAGACACAGCAGATCCACAATTAAGTTTGTGTTTGGACTCCCATTCTTAACCCTATTTTTAATTCTTTTCTGAGTTTTGATGGCCAATTTGTTTGTTAATTGGAATGCACGAATAAGCCTTGAAAAAATTATCAAGGCTCACATTTGCGAGAGCCCGGCAGGACAAATTATGCTGAGGGGAAACCAGCACGGGTTCGTAGCAGGTAGATCATGCCTGACTAATCTAGTCTCTTTTTATGACCAGGTTACAAAACGCCTGGATGCAGGAGTAGGGGTTGACATCACATACACAGACTTCAAGAAGGCCTTCGATATGATATCCCATACCATACTGGTGAACAAGTTAAGAGGCTGTGACTTGGATGACTACACAGTCCGGTGGGTGGTGAATTGGCTAGAGGGTCGCACCCAGAGAGTCGTGGTGGATGGGTCGGTCTCGACCTGGAAGGGTGTGGGCAGTGGAGTCCCGCAGGGCTCGGTCCTAGAACTGATACTCTTCAATGTCTTCATCAGCGACTTGGACGAGGGAGTGAAGTGTACTCTGTCCAAGTTTGCGGATGACACAAAGCTATGGGGAGAAGTGGACACGCCGGAGGGCAGGGAACAACTACAAGCAGACCTGGACAGGTTGGACATATGGGCAGAAAACAACAGAATGCAATTCAACAAGGAGAAATGCAAAGTGCTGCACCTAGGGAGGAAAAATGTTCAGCATACCTACTGCCTAGGAAATGACCTGCTTGGTGGAACGGAAGCGGAAAAGGATCTTGGAGTCCTAGCGGACTCCAAGATGACATGAGTCGTCAGTGTGACAAAGCCATCAGAAAAGCTAATGGCACTTTATCGTGCATCAGCAGATGCATGACGAACAGATCCAAGGAGGTGATACTTCCCCTCTATCGGGCGCTGGTCAGACCGCAGTTGGAATACTGCGTGCAATTTTGGGCGCCACACTTCAAGAGAGATGTGGATAACCTGGAGAGGGTCCAGAGAAGGGCAACTCGTATGGTTAAGGGCTTGCAGGCCAAGCCCTATGAGGAGAGACTGGGGCACCTGGAACTCTTCAGCCTCCGCAAGAGAAGGTTGAGAGGCGACCTTGTGGCTGCCTATAAGTTCATCACGGGGGCACAGAAGGGAATTGGTGAGGTTTTATTCACCAAGGTGCCCCCAGGGGTTACAAGAAATAATGGCCACAAGCTAGCAGAGAGCAGATTTAGATTGGACATTAGGAAGAATTTCTTCACAGTTCGAGTGGCCAGGGTCTGGAACGGGCTCCCAAGGGAGGTGGTGCTCTCCCCTACCCTGGGGGTCTTCAAGAGGAGGTTAGATAGGCATCTAGCTGGGGTCATCTAGACCCAGCACTCTTTCCTGCCTATGCAGGGGGTCGGACTCGATGATCTATTGAGGTCCCTTCCGACCCTAACATCTATGAATCTATAAGGCATGATAAGTGACTCCCTGCCCCTCCTTGGATAATTTGAAAAGTGGAGCCTTAAAAAAAAAAATTACTTGTGCTTTTCCAGTAATTCATGATTTCTTAGCTTATATGTTTTCAATTCTATGAGGACTGTAAAATTCCCAGGTGTTGTATACAAGGCTTCTCACAGATTTGTGCCAAAGTATTTCTCATACTTGGAGCATTTTCCAAGAAAAAGAATCTTATTTATATATCATATTTATACACTGGAACCTAGGGAATAGGAAAAAAATTGGGCTCAGCTTGTTGGCTGTTTCATTGTCTAAGCAGATAATGCCTATTCACTACTACTCTCCATGATACTGGAGGATGACAAACCTTAGAGTGAAGCATTTTAACATCTGAGGTTAGTTATAGGATGAAACTGTGTTCCGGATGGAAATGCTGGTGTTGAGAGTTGCCTCAGAGCTTCACTACAGGGGCACAGTTAAGGTGGGTTGAGTTAGGTACCTTTCTATATAGAAAATAATATATACCAATCAAGCACACACAGTGTTTAAATAAAGACAGCACATGCCTGGAAAATGTCCAGCAAACACAGGATCCATAATAACTTTAAGCTACATGTATTTGCCAAGCCAACGGCATCTCATGTTATAGATACATTTCAGGGGATGGCACAAGTAATTATTTAAACATCATTCTGTTTCTAAACTGTAACTCTATCCCTTCCATGCACTGAAGCTCATGGTTTCTTTGACAAAGCCAGTACTAAATAAATAATTCATTGCTAAGACACTTTTAGGTTTAGGGAAAAAGAAAACTCTATTCTGTCAGCAAAAGTTGCAGCAATCGCCACTGTTCCAGTGCTATAAATGGCCTAACATAGACATACAGCAGCCACTTCTGCACATGCAGCACCAATTAATGTTCATGACAGAGTAATGTCCATGCATCAAGAGGCAAAAAATTCCCTAACTTCTGACTCAATCAGTCTCAGTTTTAAATAATCCGGTGCCATGTAACCCTGTATCAGTGTTACTTTACAGTCTCTGAAAAGCAGGTTCTCATAAAATTGTTAAACTGGTGCATATCAACTGCCATTGAGGACTGGTCAAAAGTGTTTGTAATCCCATAGGATTCATGCTATTTATTAGTACAATACTGATGAAAAGCAGAGACCAAGAGAATCCAGCTAGTAAAAGTTGTGCCAGAAAGCTGGAATACTCATTGTCCTTTATTAGGTACTCCTGGTCTGCACCTTCAGGAAGGAAATGGGATCCTTCAAGCTCTCTGCTTTTCTAGTCTAATCCTCAATTCCTATAATATACCTTCAGCATAACTGTTCCCATGGTCCCATTTTGGTTTACCCCCCCTCCAAGATTGGTTTACTGCCCCCTGCTTTGCAGAGCCCTTCTCACCTTGGTTGCTTGCTATGAATTTCCCAGGGCTTGTAACATTCCAGAAATTATGAAGCAGGTACTTTTGCTCTTGGGTTTATCATTATTTCCCAAGAAAAGGATCTGGACATTACACAGCCATCCTCCCTAAAAGGGCAGTAGAATCACCTTCTTGTGAACTTTACTACGTCAACAAGTAAGGACAGGAAAACCTTATTACAATCCAGCCTGCACAAGAGGCAGAGGCAAAGCTTAGTTGTAGTAGCCCAGGAGTGGAACAGAAATCAGTGTCACTCTTCCTGCTCCTTTTCTGAGAGGGAATATTGTCTTTATCAACCATTTTCTAGAATGGATTATTTCACCATCCAGGTTTGCTTTGGTGAGCTGGCTGATGCAGAGGCAGACAAAACACAGAAGCCAGGATGCGACCAGGACCTGCACACATGACCAAGGAAAGCCAAGGCATCCAGGGGAGTCAAGCTGGTGACTGAAATTAAGGACAACAATAAATCCTTCTATAGGTACACAGGGAGCACGAAAAAAAATCAAGTTTCACTGTGGCACCCCTACAGAACATGGAGGGGAAGCCCATAGTTGACCCCTGTGAAAAGGCAGAGCTGCTCAATAATTACTTTGCATCAGAATTCCTGAAATCAGGTGAGAACTGGCCACCAGTCCAGGGGCACAGAGAATACAGCAATGACAATAGTCCTCATAAAATCAGTCCAGAACAGGTGAAGATACTCTTAAATCAGTTGGACGCTTCCAAGTCATCTGGTTCAGACAACCTTTACCAGAGGGTGCTGAAAGCTGGCCAAGCTGTTTGAGAAAACGTGGAACTCAGGAGTTGTCCCTAATGGTTGGAAGAAAGCAGAAGTGGTACCCATCTTTAAGAAGGAAAATAGGGAGGACTCTGCCAACTACAGACCGGTCAGTCCGACTTCAGTGCTGGGGAAGTTCTTTGAAAAAATTGTCAAGGAGGACATTACCCACAAGCTCGCATCTGGTGGGGTACTGAGAAGCACCCAGCATGGCTTTGTAGAGGGGAGTTCATGTCTTACAAACCTGGTGTCCTTTTATGACCAGGTAACTAACCACCTGGACATGGGACAGGAGGTGGACATCATCTACCTAGATTTCAGCACGGCCTTTGATACTGTTTCCCATGAAATCCTCTCAGTTAAGTTGGAGAGTTCTGGTCTAGACCAGGCTACAGTGAGGTGAGTTGTGAATTGGCTCAGTGGCCGATCCCAATGAGTCTTGATTGATGGGGTGGCCTCATCCTGGAAGGCCATCTCCAGTGGTGTACCCCAGGGATCAGTGCTCGGGCCTGTGCTTTCTAATATCTTTATTAATGACTTGACTGAGGGAGTGATAAGTGCAAGGACTAAGTCTGTGGATGATACCAAACTGTGGGGACAAGTGGGCACATGAGAAAACAGGTCAAGGATTTAGGACGACCTTGACAGGCTGGTCCTATGGGCTGAACAAAACCAGATGAGGTTTAACAGGGACAAATTCCAGGTCCTTCATCTGGGTAGGAAAAACCCTCACCATATCTGTACAATGGGTGGTGGGGTCCACTGGCTAGCACTGCACCCAAAAGGGACCTAGGAGTGACAATCAACCAGAAGATGAATATGAGCCATCAGTGTGATGAAGTCACCAACAGAGCAAATAGAACTCTAGCGTGCATCAGCAGATGTGTTGTCAACAGATCCAGAGAGGTGCTCCTCCCCCTCCATTCGACATTGGTGAGGCCACAGCTGGAGTACTGCATCCAGTTCTGGGTACCACGGATGTGGACAACCTCAAAAGGGTGCAGAGAAGGGCCACCCACATGATCAAGGGCCTGGGGGACAGGTCCTATGAGGAGTGACTTTGGGATCTGGGACTGTTCAGCCTGAGCAAAAGAAGGTTGAGAGGCGGCTCGATAGTCACCTACAAATATGTCAAGGGAAAAGCCTCCCTATCCCCACCGGAAACATACAGACCAATGGACACAAGGAAGTCAAGGAAAAGTTTCGGCTGGACACAAGGAAAAACATCTTTTCTGTACAGGTAACTAGAATCTGGAGCACATTTCAAGCAGAGGTGGTGCAACAACCATCTCTGGTGGTCTTTATGAGAAGGTTGGACAAATACCTTGTTGAGCTCATTTGAGCCCAATTACCTCCTGCCCAAGGCAGGGGACTGGACTTGATGATCTTATAGGTCCCTTCCAGTCCTTCTTTCTATGATTCTATGAAAACAAGGACTTAGGACATTCTCTTGATCTCACTACCTATCTTTGTCCACCCAAGCATCAGAGATAGTGGGGTAGTAGCACAGCTTCTCTCCCCACACCCTAGACTCTGGAGAGTCTGGAAGAAGGGACTGAGGAGACTCCTTGGGCCAGATTTTATTCCACCTATTAGGCACATAAGTGGGTTCAGGCACTTAAGTGTGATTCTGTTCCACCCTGCTTGAAGCCTTGCATTAAAATAGTTAATGCAAAAAGTGGATGGGTCCTTCTCCACTTTGCTGCTTTTTTGTGATTTAGTCTTAAGGGGAACATCTACACGTTCATTAATGTGCTTTAGGTAATGCACATTCAATATGGTACCTCCATTTTGAAGTACTAGAAAAATGTACATTAGCCTGTTTTCATGTGCGTTAGCTAAAGAGCACTTTTTGTGACACTTAAATGCACATTAAAATAGGCTAATGCACATTAAAGCACATATGTGCCCTAAAATGAGTTACAAAAGTAGATGCATTAATACAGGGGTTAGCAACCTGCAACCTTCATAGCCACTGGATCCAGCCCACAGAGTTGAGGCTACAGCAGAATTCAGGGGCAGGGGGGCCTTAGCAGCATTTGGCAGCAGGGGGTTTCATTCACACCATGGCCAGGTGACTGGGAGCTTTTCCCAATGAAGCCAGAGGGTGGAAAGAAGTGGCAGTGGTGGCGGCAGTCTGGTCTTAGACTTGAACTGGGCCATTCCGTCACACCACCAGAAAATTAGGCTGATCACTGCATTAATGGATTTTCAGAGACTTGAATAGGATGAAACAGAATCACACCTAGGCACTAACATCCAACTAGATGTCCAATAGGTGGAATAGAATCTAGTCCCTTATGTCCCTTTATTCCAGTGCATGCACACACAATGAGACTCACAACTGAGTCTTAAAAGCTGCAAAGACATTGAAAGATTTAATTTTATGACTTAACCCATTAGTAAAACACTTCTTTTTTTTTTTCTTGGGGGATCAGAAAGCACAGGACTATACAAAGAGAATGAGAAACATAGTGAACATAGTGTTAAGCCTGGAATAAAAATGGTCATGGTTGAGGGAATGTAAATTTAGCAAGAAAGACAAATGTAACTAGGAGGGAAGTGTATTATGTCTTTATACAGCAAAAACAATCCATGTCATTCTCCACCATTGTGCATTATAACTATGATACTTAAGTGTGATTTTGTTTCTGGTGTCCAGTGACTTAGGCAATAATTTGCAATACAGTACTGTTCATTGCTTATCAGGACATAACTGTGACAGGGTGCTCAATGCATGCCTGTCACTTTAAGAGGATATGAGGCTGCAATCAGGGTTCAGGTGACAATCAAGGTACTCCTCTGACTGGCAAGGGCCTGAGCATGAAGCACATAAGCCTAGGGTCTGAGCTCATTCAGTAGTCTAGCCCTGAAAGCCACAGAGAGGGTGCATCTACACGAGACATTTTACTGTGTAGCAAATTGGTCTGCTGTGCAGTAAAGTGTCACCATGTACACATGCACAGCAATTAGGGCACAGTAGACTAATATACTGCACAGTCAGATAGTCCCGTTAGATACAAGTGGTATCCAGCAGTGCAGTAAAATTACTGCGCTTAAATGCACATGTAGACAGTAACATCGGGATTAGTTTACTCTGGCTCAAATTGAGCTGGAGTATATTCAGTCACATCAATTACATGTTAGACATGCCTAAGCCTTGTGGTCATCCAGGCTGCAGCAGGGCTCCTGGGTAACCGCTATGCTAGTGTAAGCAGCACTGGAGGTTTGTAGATGGGACTTAAGGGTAGAGGAGGTCCCAACAGGTCCAGGAGTAGAGCCTAGGAGCAAGACCAGAGCCCTGAGGCAAGGCACAGAGGGCCAGAGGCCCAGGAGGAGGGCCAGAGATTGGGGCCAGGGCCCGTAGTCCAGAGAGGGGCATAGGCAGGGCAAAGAAGCGAAGAGATCAGGGACAAGGGCCTGAAGCCCAGGAGAGGGTGGAAGTAAGAGCCTGATAGGGCAGGACCCAGTACCCAGAAGTAGCCCGCAAAGGCTATGTGCCTGGGTAGGGAGCACAGGCAGAGGTACTGAGCTTGGGAGTAGCCATGAGAGGTAAAGTGCCTGGGTACAGAAGCCAAGCCTGGAAGCTACACACAGGAGTAGTCACGCTAGGCAAAGTGCCCAGGAAGGGAGGCCCAGGCAAAGGAACTGAGGCCATGGCCCAACAGGGCTGATGAACAAAATGATTGATAACATCTGTGAGGCATGGACATGGTATAAAGGGAGGTCAGGGCCATGTTATAATCCTTTAAGGGGAAGTAGACATAATTGAATGCCCACATGAGATCAGGGGTCCCTGGGGCAGCTTCCCTTTCATAGAATCATAGAAAATGAAGGTTGGAAGGGACCTCAGGAAGTCATCTAGTCCAACCCCCTGTTCAAAGCAGCACCATCCCCAACTACATCATCCCAGAGAATGCTTTATCTACCCAGGTCTTAAAAACCTCCAAGGACAGAGATTCCACAACCTTACTGGGTAACCTGTTCCAGTGTTTTACTGCCCTCCTAATGAGAGAGTATTTTCTAATATCTAATCTAAATGTCACTTGCTGCAACTTGAGACCATTGCTCCTTGTTCTATCATCTCCTGCCACTGAGAACAGGTGTTCTATCCTCTTTCAAACTGTGAAAGGGGAGGC
Source organism: Alligator mississippiensis (assembly GCF_030867095.1). Taxonomy (NCBI): domain Eukaryota; kingdom Metazoa; phylum Chordata; order Crocodylia; family Alligatoridae; genus Alligator; species Alligator mississippiensis. The sequence goes on along the minus strand of NC_081826.1, from coordinate 115,279,374 downwards.
AAAAGCCCCCCCAACACGTCCCAAGACCCCGCCCGACGAGCCCCGGTACCCACCACAGGGACGCAGACAAGTGGCAGCTGCGGAGAAATGCCAACACAGGCTTGGAAGTTCCAGAGCTGCCTGAGCCCATGAATCGGCAAGCCCCGGGGGCAAGGCTTTGGAGAAGCGCAGGCTGTTCAAAGAGCAGCTGGAGAGGCAGTCAGCTGGCTGGGGAGAGAGGAGCAGAACGCCAGCCAGGAGACGCTTGCCGTGGAGCCAGGCAGCATTGGCCCAAGCATGGGGAGGGGAAGCTGAGCGTCTGCCAGGGAATCCTGGCAGAAGGAACAGGAAGCCCGAGCCCTGGGAACAGAGGGTTACCAGGGAGCCTCAACGAGGAAAAGCAGTCCCCCACCACGCTCAAGAGCAGAGCCACAGCTGTAACACAGAGTTCAGGTACCACAGCGGGGAGGGGCAACAAGGGACAGCTAACCCCCTTGGGCAGCACGGTGAAGAGGGAGGAACAGGAGGTGGCTGCGTCGGAGCCCCACATGGGAGTGACAAGTGCCACCAGGTGGTGGGACCAGGAGTGATTAACTCTGAGTCAGCTGGGCCCTGGGAAAGTCACACGGGGAGGTGGTCTGACCCCATGCCTGCTAGGAGGGAAGAGATGGACAAATTCCCTCCCCCATCCCAGGGGGCTAAGGGGGTCCTGGGAGAAGGAATCCCAGGTGCCCATCGGCAAATGCCAAACACATTTTCAGTTAAAGTTACAGTTACAGTCAGCCCAGGCCAGGGCAGGTTTAGCTGCCCGAAAGACAAGTGTTCGACTTGGGAGGGACTGACGGCCAGAAAGACCCAAGCCAGGTCGAGGAGGGTAACATGGATGAGGTGAGATCATCCAAGGGAAGACTACAGGGAGCAGTGTTTTCCCAGGCCATGGATGTGGTAAGGGTGGGGTAAAGGGGAGGTTTGGAGCCCCACAAAGAAGAGACCAGCATCAAGACCCCTTTGGGGCCACCGACAAGGAACAACCAACATCAAGCCCCATCAACCAACATCAAAGACATGGCAGGCGAGTAGGAGCAGCACCCAAACCATCTAGGTGGCACCAGAGCCCTCACCCTGACATCATTAGGGAACAAGGCACTGACTAGAAAGGGGCCAAAGCCTTATAACACCTACCAGCAACACAACCCCCACTTCCGGTAGTTGAAGGCTCCTATTAAGTCCCCTAAGTCTTCTCTTCTCTAGACTAAATAAGCCTAATTCCCTCAGCCTCACCTCAAAAGTCATGTGCCTCAGCCACCTAATCATTTTGTTGCCCTCTGCTGGACTCTATGCATTTTTTCTACATCCTTTCTGTAGTTGGGAGCCCCAAACTGGACACAGTACTCCAGCTGTGGCCTCACCAGTACCAAATAGAGGGGTATAATAACTTCCCTCAACTTGCTGGCAACACTTCTACCAATGCAATCCAGTATGCCATTAGCCTTCTTGGAAACAAGGGCACACTGCTGGTTCATATTCAGCTTATTGTCCGTTGTAACCCCCAAGTTCTTTTCTGCAGAGCTACTGCTCAGCCAGTCAATCCCCAGCTTGTACAAGTGCATGGGACTGTTCTATCCTAAGTGCAAGACTTTGTAGTTTTACTTATTGGACATCATGAGATTTCTTTTGGTCCAATCCTCCAATATGTCCAGGTCTTTCTGGGTGCATCTACATATGACATTACTGTATATTTATTTAGTACTTGTATAATCTGTTCATTTGTATAATCAAGTATTAAATAAATATGCAGTAACTGGAGTTACTGTGCAGTAGTGCTAGCAAATGCCTTTTAAGTGATGCTACTGTGTAGTAGCCTAATAATACTGTGCGGTAGCATATTAGCACTATTAGAGCTACTGTGCAATCAGCATCTTGTTTAGATGCACCCTCTGAATCCTTACCCTACCCTCCAGCATATCTACTACTCCCCCCAGCTTGGTATCATCTGCAAATTTACTTCCTAAGAGCTAAGAGAAACGAAGTACAGTGAGCGAGATGAAGGGGAGCAAACCTGAGGAGTGAGAGGGGAGCAGGGGCTAAGTGGCCACTGGGGTCATCGCAGCCACCCCTCAGACTAGAGCATGTAACAATAGTATATAGACTCTTCCATCACTGCTTTTTCTACTATCTTTCAGATTATCCAAATTAATGTAAGATTGGAGGGGGGAAAAGTTATCCTTTCATTTTGAAGAATAAATGAGAGGTTTGCTATAAAGATTTGCCTCACCTTACATGAGTGATGAATTGGACATAAGCCCTGAAAACTTGCACTGTGCCCTGTGATTTATTTGTATATGTCTACTCTGCTTTAAGTCTTTGGGGAGTTGTTTTTAGAAATATTTAGCAATATGCAGGTGCTGCAGGGGTATAAAAACACTCTCTCTGAATTTTATAGGCAATACATCTGGTATAAAGGGGTACTGTGCAATTATAAAGTAGTTCAGCCATTCCAGAATTATATATAGCTAAATAGAAACAGCAGAACATTACTGAGATCAAATTATAAACTATCCTTGATGTTAAGTAATAACTTAAGTCCATGTGTTCAAACCAGGGTGCCTGAAATTAGGTCCTTAAATGCATAAAATATGCTAAGCATGTGCAACTCCCACTGACTTATAGAAGAGCTATTGGTCCTCTGTGGGTGCATCTACACAGACATTTTAATGCACATTAGCCTATTTTAATGTGCATTAAAGTGTCACGTAAAGAACATGAGCTCCTATACAAATGTGGGGAGCCTGTTCCAATGTGCCGGACATTCAGTGCATTGGAGAAGACTTGATTAATTGAGTCTTCTGGAGCATGGAAATTGATGTGCTCCAGCAGCCTCATGCATCACGTGTATCAGCAGCACCATGTTTTCCTGTGCTGACAAAATGGCAGCACTGCACTTTGAAATAAAACACATCCAAATAGCTTTAGTTCAAAGCGCACTGCTGCCATTTTGTCATTGTGTAGATGTGTGTCAACGCTGATCCACATAATGTGTTGGCACTTTTAATTAGTGAAGCTCACTAATTAAAGCACCCAGCGCTGCACCAGGAGCACATGTAAAAATGCCCCATGCTTTTTACTTAATGTACATTAAAATAGGCTAATGGACATTAAGGGCATGTCCACACATGCAGGCACATTGCACTTGCAACAGCTCAAACAGAAGCAGCACAAATTTGAGCTGGAGATTTTTGCCTCAACACACATGCCTGGACAAGCACTTTGGTGTGGGGCAAATTGAACCACTTGGGGCAAAATAACCCTGCCCAGCTCCTCCTGGATCTGCAACCAGGAGGAGATAGAGGCTGGGGCCAGGACCTGTGCACAGCCGGGCTGAGCCAGGCCTGTTCAGCATGTACAGAGCCTGGGTCACACAGTGCCATGTCACTGTCAGCTGTACCTGAAGCTGGGCCAGAGCCACGTTGCCTGTTGCTGCTGGCACCACGGGGGGCTGCTGCAGAGGCAGGCATGTGGCAGGCCCCACTTGATCCACTCCACAAACCCACCCACAGATGCCACTCCCCACCTCCCCGACATCACCCCCTAACTCCTCAGACCCCCAACATCCCCCAACACTTCCCATACCCTCCATCATCCCCCAACACCCCCAACATCTCCCCGTCATTCCCCATGCTCCCCAATTCCCCCCCCGCCACTCATACCCACCCACACCCATAAACTCCCCCACCCCCACATCCCTAACTTACCCGTGACAGCACCTGGGGCAGCAGGAGCACCATAGAGACGCTCTGGCCAAAAACCAGAGCATCTCTCTGGAGGACTGACTCCTGGGTTACCTCAGGGCATGGTCCCCAACCTGCCCTGCTTTTTTCCCAGGTACCAAATGTTGAGCCCAGGCTGCAAATATGCAGCGTGGAGAACATTTTTTTGTTCCCGGCATGCATCTTGCGGTGTCTCAAAATTCTTTGAGACACCACAAGAGGCATATGCATGCTCATCTGGAAGTGCCCGAAATGTCACATAAAAAGCATGCTTCTTAGTTAATGCACATTAAGCCAAGCTAATACGCATTTTTCTAGAATCTCACAATGGAGGGTGCCTGTACATGAGCTGGGAGGTTGTTTGATTAATCGAGTTTGCTGAAGTGTGGTAATTCCAGCCAGCCCTCCCATCTAGTATATCAGCATCCCTGTGCTTCAAAATGGCACTGGGCATGCTTTAACTAAAGCCCCCCCTCCCCCCCCCAGCGCATGTGTAAAAACACCCAGAGGTACTAGATTTAATGCACATGAACTAAAGAGCATTAATGCACATGTAGATGCAAATAGAAATGTTGGCACCTAACTAGGCTACAGTTTTTTAAAATCTTGGGCCTTTTGTTTTTAATAGCAGCCTTCATGATCAAGTTAGGTATTTACCAGTTCCATTTTACAGGGGAAATTTTCACACAACTAATACACTGCTGTAGGCTTAAGTTCCAGGCTCCATAGCAGCAGCTCAGAGCAAGAAATACAGTGTCTTGCCATTCATGCTTAAGCTTCCTTGGAGTAAGCAACTTGAGAAGTTTGGATGGTACTGGCTTGGCAGAACTAACTGAAAAATGGGGGTGGAAAGGAATTTTTCAGAAATGGAGACGGTCAACAGTACGGCTGATAAAGACCTATTGGTCAGTTTGCATTATCTCCATGTCATTTAACAGCTCATGGCTAGGGAACTTGAATTCTCAAATAAGACTTTGGTTCGTTGCTCCAATGATTTTAGTTTCATTAAAGAAGATAACACTCTCACAATCATACAGTGTGGACAAACAAAAGCAATATCTCTTGCTATCAATCAAAAACAAAAGTTCTACTGCTGAGACAGCAGAATTTTGATTGGATTTAATCAGAAATCTGTCCAATTCTTCGTTTTCTTGGAGGCATTTCATTCAGATTACTGTTAAAGTGAATTAAATTAGTATTAACCTTGTCTGTGTAAATGATGCTTCAGAAAGGTAAATGTACTTTTTTGACATGCACAAAAATGAAATGATAAATTGATATGTGCAAACCTCAATGTGGACAGAGCCCTTCTAATGAGTAATTACATATGTGTAACCATGTTGATTAAGTTTGTAGACTGTCAAGTGAGCCTGTAGTGGATGAATCTAAAGAAATCAATCTTTGGACATGCTTGGAGATGAGCCTACTGATCTCATACCAGTGCTAAATTACATACTGTTAGAAATATAGTAGGTGAGATACCCATTATGTTAGCTGGGTGTGTGTCGGAGCAAATATAACAAGAAGACATGCAAATTATAAAATTGGCTCTGCATGTGCTAACAGGGATTCCACCAGTTAAACCCTATTACTTGTTAACTCTAGTTCACAATGATTCACCAAGCAGAACACGGAAAGAATATCTAATATAAAACAACAGTATAGTGTGATCTATTAAACTGAGTTTCTCTCACCTCTACTGTTTCATAACATAAGAATGGAAAAAGGCTAAATATTATTCCTACTTTGCTTCTGCCTGCTTTTGTTTTTTGCCAGGCTGTATGGTCTAAAACTATAAGTTTAGAGCCAGACTCTTCTCTTCTCTTCTCAAATTTTTCTTCTTAAAATAATTAAGAATTTTACTTTTATTCTTAAATAATTATTTTAAACTAATAGTTTACTTCTTATATTGCACTGGATTTATTTCAAGGGTTATAATAAAAAGAATGACCACTTTAAAAATAGCTAAAATAAAGGCATTTCTTTAATTAGCTCCACATATTTGCTTCATGGCAGAAAGAACAACACATTGTCTTTATGGTTTGTCCTGTGGCCTATAATACAAAGCACCAAACTAACGTTAGTTCCCACTTAAGCTGCCAAGCAGAGTATTTCACTTATACTGAAACCCTGGTGAAGAGCCTAATGCCAGAGAATGCACACACTAGGTCTGCAGTCACAATGGCTGTGAAGACTGCTTTTTACTACTGTGATTCTTAACTGTATCACCCCTATATAGATACATAACACATAAATGAAAGAACTAGAGCATAACCAAGAGAAATAAGAGTGGAGTATCATACCGATGCACTGCAGAGTACTGCATGAGCTTTATCTCTCATTAATCATTTATAACCCATGAAGTTCTAGCATTGATCTTATTTTTCAAAGCAGCAGTCACTTTCTGGCATAGGCTCCTTGTAGTTACTGCTATGCAAATAAAGAGAAATATTCAGTCTGCATTCTCTTCCATCAAAATGCCATCCCATAGTGGCACTCATACTACAGTAATGAAGGGTCTATTGGAGCCTAGATGGACTAATGCTTTACTATATATCACTGATTTATCCTTTGTCCCTACAGTCAAAATGGCTGACACTCAGGACTAATGGATTTACTTTGGGTTGGTTACAGGAATGCTCCAAGCAGCATGTCTGACTTTCATAAAACAAAAACAACAGGTTCTTCTCTCTCAAAGGTGCAATAAAAGCTGAAATGCACAAAACATTCAAATCCAACAGCAACAACACCGTGAAATCACAATTCAAGTTTTCCAGTCTACAGTCCCATATAATTTCTCTACCCCAGCATTCAGTTGCAGAAGGGCCAGCAGTTTCAACCACTTACTTACTTGAACTTCTTCAAAAATCAAATGTAACCCCTCACTTGGCCTCAGAATATTGTTTTTGTCTACAAGCATTGTTTGGCAGTTTAGGAATAAATTAGAGCAATTAGTCCCTGTTTCTTCTGCCTTATTGCTAAGACAACTCAACAGATTTTCCAAGAGAAACCAAGAAGGGAATATGAACAATAATTTTGCTGCAAACACAAAGGAAAAAAACCCAAATACAACATGGAACTATCTTCAGCCATCCATTCACTGATATCACATGCAACATATATTTTATAAACCACAGAAATAACCATACTAAGCATCAGATCATCTTGTTGCAGCTCACAGGGTAACAAATAAGAAAAGAAAAAGGTATGCAGACATGGTGAAAAAAAAAAAGAAACAAGGGTTGGGTCAGTCAGTGCATCTAAAATGTGTGATTAGCACATAGCAATAAACTCCAACGCAATTTGTGCTGGAGTTTATTTCTCCCGGGTGCAGTGGTTAGACATGTGCCAGGGAACACAGCACATTGAGCCAGGGCAAAACAGCCCTGGGCTGCCAGGGAGCCTGGGGGGACCAGCCTGCCAGCCCCAGGGCTGCTCCAATCCAGCTCAACATTCTGTGGAGGGGCTAGCTGGGACACAAGGGCACCACAGTCTGTGGCTAGCCAGCAGGCAGCCCCAGCACTGTAGCACCCTCATGCCCTAGCCAGCCTCAGTCACCATCTACATGTGTGTTTCAGCACACACAACTACTTCACTGTAAGATATTACTTGTCCCAGACAATACTATCCTACAGTGGAATTAACTCATTTACTGTGCCCTAATACAGGCGTATGTGTAGATAGTAATACTTTACTGTGGAGCTAATTAGTCAGTTGCACAATAAAAGGCACATGTAGATTCACCCAGTGTATAATAATGGACACTTTGCATGGAATAAATTCTTTTGACAGAGAGACAGAATTAGAGTATATTGCTATTCAATACAGAGAATAGACTGTTGACCTCTGAAAACCTTGTTTTTTTTGTGTGAAGATGACAATGTAACAGAGGCATTGCAAGAGTAAGACCCAATATGGTTTCAATGAAGTATGCTAAAATTGAAGCACTAATGTTTGACTGAACATATTCTTGAGCCATTTTCCAACCAGTATTCAACATGCCAGTTATTTAAACAGCAAAAAAGTGACCTTTGTAAAGTCCTCTTGTTCTGCTGACTTTAGCTTCAATAAAGTGACTTGCCTTTATCAAATATGTTTTGTCTTTGACAGTTTGCTGGAGAAAATTTAATCTAAATATAGGAAGATAATATTCTGCAGTTTTATGCGTAAATTATTTTATTCGTATTGCACTTCATCTTTTGGAGACATCACCACTTCCCTTGTTGTTGTTGGACTTCATACCATCTGTTGTTTACCGGAATAATTAGATCAAATAATCATTCAGATTTATTGGAATCCTTACAGCTCATTCAACAGATTCCCAACAAAAGTCTTAGAAATTTGACAAGGTAATATTTGCCTTTTCCTTTCCCACTGAAGTATATGTGAGTTGCCTGCTCACCCTGTAGTACTTCTCCGCATTGTCCATTGGCTTCAGAAATGGGTTTGATAGCTAACCCAGTTTCTACATCTCAAAAGGCCACTAGAGTAGGGAGGGAAAAAACAGTATGTGGCTCAGTAGTTATCTTTCTAGACAACTGAAAAGAATACCTTGTTTTTGTCTACAGAGAACCTAGGAAAGATTTTCCCTGAGGGAAGGCTTGAAGAAGTATGATTATTTAGTCTGGAGAAGAGAAGACTGAGGGAGTATTTGAATACAGCCTTCAAATTCCTAAAAGGGCAATTACAGAAAAGATGAAGATGGGTTTTCCTCTGTGGCCATAGGTGACAAGACTAGAAGCAATAGACTCAAGCTGCAGCAGATAAAATTTAGGTTGGAGATTAGGAGGAACTTTCAGACTATGAGCAACAGGCTACCTAGGGAAGTTGTGGAATCTCGAATCTCGATCCTTGGAGATTTTCAAAAGCAGGTTGGACACACACTTGGCTGGGATGGTTTAGTTGGGGGAGGACCCTGCCTTGAACAGGGGCTGGACTTTGTGAGGTCCCTTCTAGCCCTTGTTTTCTGTAAGCCTATGATGGACTAAATTTAGGATCTTGTCCAGAAAGTCATTGTCTGTAGCTGAGTCTGAAGACTTTGGGGAATAAGCAAAGCTTACTTTTCCATCTGGCAACACAAGTCAACTTATCAGTTACCTAAAGTAGGTTATGTCAAAAGCCACCACCACATGCCACAAGGTAGCCCCATTGTACTCAAATGACAGCGCCCCATTTGACTCAATGGGCATGTCCACACATGCAAGCACATGCGCTTGCAGCAGCTCAAATAGAAGTGATGCAAATTTGAGCCAGGGCTTTTTGCTTCAGCGCATGTGCTCGGACATGCACTTTGTTGTGGAGCAAATTGTGCCACTTGGGGCAAAATAACCCTGCCTGGCTCCTCCTGGATCTGCAGCCAGGGGAAGCTAGAGACTGGGCCCAGCACCTGTGCTGTCCCCACCAGTATAAAAAGCTACCCTGTCCTGGCTCCAGCAGTATAAAAAGCCACACTGGCAAGGAGCTCAGGGCTACTAGCTCTCAGGAGCTTCTGGGGCCCAGCCAATTGGTACCTGGGGACACTACCGCTTGTGCCAGCTGGACTGCTGAAGCAGCCCTGAGAGTTCCCTGCATCCTCTACCCACTGCAGCAGTCTGGCCGTGGGGCCTGCTGCCTGGCTGTGACCCACCAGACCCAGATGGGGACTGCACAGCCAGTAGGAGGCATGTGCCCCTCTGGGCTAGCTGCCAGTGGGCTGTGGTTGCAGGGTTGGCTTTTGTGTGGTACTACTGCCATTTGTGCCCCCTACCCGGCCATTTGGGCAGCTATCACCCGCTAGATGTTCCAGGTATGGTGGCCTGCTTTGAACTGTCAAAGCATGTCCTCCTAGCTCCATTTGTCCCAGAGGTCAGCCACAGCCAGATGGGTCCAAGGTGACAGCTCTGAGCAAGCAGGGTCCTGCCACTGGCCTCCCTAGCAGGAATTCTGGTGTTCCCTATTGGAAAACTGAAAAATCCCTCATAAAAAAAATCCCAAAAATCACTCAGTAAGATACCCCCAAATCCATGTTCCTCCACAAGTAAAACGAAAGACCAGTATAAAGATAGAGAGCAAGAAAGAGATGGTGATTACTTGGACAATGTTTTATTGATATATCTTACAGTGCTAAAGCAAGTCTCTTATCATAATAATAAAGTGAACTCTAAATACATGTTTCATAAATTCATGAGTACATGTTTTGCTGCGTTGCCACAGGGCTATGGCACCCCAATAGGGGGTTCGGCACTCTCACAAGGGGTACAGCCGCGCAACAGGGGGTTCAACCCCCACACAAGGGGTACAGGCCCCCAACAGGGGATTCAGCCCCCACACAAGGGGTACAGCCCCCCAGTGGGGGCCATATGGCCCCCAACAGGGCCTACCATCCCCCTTGCAAGGACCACATGCCCCACCCCAGCTCAATTATTGCCCCACCTGGCCCCATCCCCCACCAGTTCCTGCAGCCCCCCCAATGGCTGCCCTACCCAGGCCCACCCCCCCATCTCCAGACCCCCCCAATGGCTTCCCCACCCAGCCTTACCCCCCCCCCCAACTTGCACCCCCAGGCCCCATGGCTACCCTCACAACCCCAGGCACTATCACTTAAAAAAAACCCCAAAAAACAGAAAAAAACCCAGAAAAAAAATAGGGAAAAAAGCCTCTGCTTACTTGAGAAGCGGGGGGGAACGGGACTCCAGGGCCTCCTGGCAGAGCCCTCCAGGCAAAACAGGACAGTGGAGGGGCAGGAGGGGCTGTCACCTACCCCGCAGTGTGTGGGAGGGGCCCCAGTCAGCCACACAGCAGCTCCAACTGCCCGTAAGTGCCAGGGTTTTGGGGGGTTTTTTTAAGTGGGGGGGGTAGGGATGGGGTGGGCTTGGGGGAATAGGGCCAACCCTGGCAAGTTTGCAGACCAGGGAACATTTTCTTGTTCCCGCACATGCCTGTTGCCATGCCTCAAAGGGGTTTGAGGTGGGGCAAGAGGCATGTGCGCGCTTGTGTGGACATGTCCAATGAGTCCCAGCCTAACATGCCATATCTAGTGATACTGTTATAATTAACTTGATATAGCTTTGACTTATGCCACCCCTGTAAATATTTTCTGGGCACAATTTTCTGCAGTACAAAATGTGCATCTGACAGTATGTGAAGCTCATTAAATAAACGTAAAGTTGTCTGTGCCAAAGAATACAATGCTATGCTTCTGGCACCATAATATTTCTATTCTGTTCCTACTGCATCTAACACAAATGTGTTTCACCCAGTTCCCTACTGCCACTCAAAAGGGTGGAAGGCATCCAGTCTGAAAGGAAAGGGGTTTCTTTCTTGAAGGGTTAAATCAGGGTCAGGGTGCTTCTCTGTGGTATGCTGCACCATGTCAGTATGGACAGTTTAAAGGCAACACAGTTTTTGAGAAAGCAGGCATGAGTTCTGAAATGTTGAGCCTGAATTGTCAGGTTGAGGTTTACATAAAGCAGATATCTGGCAAGACTGCACATCTCCTCTGCAGGCCTCCTTTTGGGAAACAAAAAATGTCTTGGAACTTGAAGTATATGAAATAAAGAATGATTACATTTAAATGGTCAGGTCATGGAATACATCAGCAACATTACAGGTACTTTGTAATGAACTGTATAGTGATGATAAAAAAAGGAGTAAATCTGAACAATTTAGCACCCACACTATCACCTATGTTTTAGTAGATCAACATTTAAGCATATGTACCAAGCACTGGGTAACTTATCACTGGAATAGAACAGCATTGGAATTAGGCCACGCGCCACCAGAACTCAGCTATAACACTTCATAAGGGAGCTCTGACACCTTGAGAAACAATCCAGGCCTCAGTGTCACAGAATACCATCTTTTTATAGAAAATGTAGGCCTAGATATCCTAAGCTGCTAGCTACTCTCTTTTTCTCACAATGTTTTGTATGCAGTACTGTAGTCAGAGCGTGGGACTTGGGAAGAGACCAGAGGCCAAAGAGGCATAGCGGTATCAGAAGAGCTCTTGCTGGTTGACACTACACCAATAATAAAGGATAAAATTTGTCACATTATTCCACTTAGTAGAAGAACTGGGGCACACGGTTCATTTAGAGCCTAGCACTGGGCCTTATCATAAAATCCCATTTTGACACACTGGTTTTTTTCTCCCATGGAGTAGAAAACAAGGCCTCATACCCAAGAATAGAGGGATGGGCTGAACCACTTTACCTCTTGCAAGAAAAAAAGAGAAAAACCCAGTGTCGGCCTTTCTTTTTTAAAAAAATGACCTCTCACCTATCGCATTCCCTCTGTTTCCTGTGCTTTTCAGAACATGGTCCAGTATACTGACATTTCTGGAATGAACCATGGAGCCAGAGAGGAAGAAGCAGGGGGACAAAATAAGAACAAAAGCAAAGGACTGGTAGATCTACAGATGACAGCTAGAGGAAGTGAGCAGTTCCCATATTCTAGGTTTAGTTTAACCTTCACATAGCAAAAACATCCTCTCATCATTGCATTGATTAATGTGGAAGCACCAATATGTGGAAATTCAGCAAACTGACTCAGATTGAAGTTAGCCTATGAGGTTTGCCAAAGCCATATACTTTTTCACTCTCTATTTTAAAAATCATATTATATATATGAACATGTATGTGTGTGTATATATATATATATATACACACACACACATACACACACACACACACACGTGTGTGTGCATATATATAATATGAATAACAAAGATAGGCCTCTGGATATGAATAATAATATCAAATCAAATGCACATACCTATAAAGGACACACTTTCATTTCCCGTGAGGAAAGACTCAAGAACACGGCAGGTCTCAGGGAGCACTGGTACTTCTCCCTACCCCTGTCATAATTAGTTCCCCTTTTAAATCCCTCTTCTCGCTACCCACAGACTCTTCAAGCCCTGCAGCAAAGAGCTGCAGCATTCTCCTCCAAGGGGACTCCAAAACTGTAATATTATGCTATGTTAACTGACATGGAAAGGATGCACAAGGCATTCACAGAAGGAAATTCTCACTTTCCACCCCACCTGCCCAGAAGTTGAGAGCATAACCTTATCAACACTCCTAAGGTCTCTCAGCGTGACATACAAGAGCCTGAGGGTAGGTCTGAATGTAGGCCTTGCAAGTAGCAATACATGGCAATAGCACTGACAGGCATACCAACAGGCTGGAATGAAGTAAAACAGTAACATGCAATGTATAAATATCGTGTGTTTACCTTTTGCTACAGATCTTGTTTATATAGACCAGCGGTGCTCAAATTTTTGGTTCTGTGGGCCAGATCCTGTACCAGCTCAACCCTGCATGCCCAGATGCAGCTACACACTGGAGCAGCCTCAAGTGCCAGCACAATCTAGCACTCAGGGCCACTTTATCTAGCCTGTGTGGCTCCCTATGGGTCTGGAAACTTGGCAGCATGGGAGTAGCAATTAATGCTGTGCAGGCCGGGAGCAGTCCGAGGCCCTTTTTTCGCGCGGCGGGCTGTGGCCAGCAGCCCGGACACGCCGGGTCGGGGAAGGCAGGCTGCACACTAGAGTTAGGCACGGACGCTTAATGGTTGTTTAAGATTGTTTACTTACACCGTAGATGGTCGCGGTGCAGGCTGGAAAACTTCCAAGAATACTTCGCTTAAATCCTAGTTTAAGGACTCGGACAGAGCTCTGGATTCACTCACACGAAGTTTTTGAGGCTCCGTGGAACTTTTGCGCGCAGGGAAAGGGTACGTCGAGGATTTCACTCGGCGACGGGGAGAGGCTAGAGGCTGATCAGACCCCTGTTGCCTTCTTGATATTCACGCTGGGTCCAATAGGCTCCGCAGCGCTTAGAGATCTTCACGAGACGTGAAGTCTCCTCCTCCTGATGTTCATGGAGTCCTCCAACTTGGGCGGAAACCACTCAAGCCTCTTATATGGCTAGCAAGCCAATCGCTAGCCGCCACGTAGGAATAATTTAGAACTGACCAATAGTGGGGCACAAATTTAAATGCAAATGGCAGGAACTCCTTGCAACGTGCATATCTGTGCTGCAGCGAAGAAATGCACCCTGCAAAGAAAGCTACAAACAGCGGGAAAATAATTTAGTAGTGCCAAAGCACACACAAATAAAAAATATCACACCGTTGGGTTGTGACAAATGCCACTACCACTCCCCCACTGCTAAATTTCCAGACCCACAGGGAACCCCCCAAACTGGATAACATGGCTCCCTGGTGGTTAAGCACCCCTGATATAGACAGTATAGTCACTGGATGGAACACCTGTGACCTCTGCTTTATGTTATAGTAGAAGGCACTTCTCTAGGATCAGTTCTGAGAGAAGACACCCACCCCCAGCTCCCGATGAAATAAGTGGGAAGTGATGGCCCTTTGCATTTGACAGGATGGGTACACTACTAGGCAGGAGAACAGGGCAGTTTAGAATTGAGGGTTTCTTGCAAAATTTTTTGAAGACATACAAGTTTAATAAACAGGTAAAATGGAAAAACTAAGTGAAGTCCTCAAATGACCATTCCCCTCGAGAAAAGCAAGATTCTTCTGAAGATCCTTTCCCACAAAATGAAAGAAGTGTTCTGTATTACTATCTCAGCCATTCAGAAAGAGATCACTGAGAATTCATCTCATGAACTCATGGGAAAATAATCTCACATTCTTCTCAAGGTACCTCTGGCAAACTGAGAGCTGCAGTGATAAAACTACATTTGGCCTAACGTTAGAAGAAGAAATTCTCAGAGGGTGCTTAACTTGTCCTCTAGATTTTGCACACCTTCTTAAGTTGTTACCAACTTAACTTTGGGTAAAGTTGCTACACAACTTCTAAATGTATAATAAATTTCTGGTTGGTTCTTATCATGCCATTAATTGAACAAGAGGCCAGGCTAGGGCTCCCAACAACGGGGTTTGCCACCACAGCTGGGAGCCCTGTCAGTTGATCTGGGCTCCCAGCCATGGAGGTGTACCCTGATATCCTGTCAGCTGATTTGGGTTCTCAGCTGTGGGGGCACATGGTGTACCCCAGGGATGGGAGCTCAGATCAGCTGAAGGGGGGAGAGGGGGGTATATGAGGGGGGAATCATGATCCAAGTCTCCCCTTGCACCAGCAACCAGGCTCCCCCTGCACCAGCAACAAGGCATGATGGGATCTGATGCTGGGTCCCACAATCATGTCTCCTGACATGCACATATGACATGGCAAAAAGCATGATTGTGGGGATCCCATGTCAGACCCCATTGCACCTCACTTATGTGTCTGCCACAGACCTTAGATACATATTTTTTCAGGGCAAATGAAAAAGGGCTCATCATGATGATACTAGAGTTGCTAAACAGAACAGAAAGAATAGATCAACTAGCATATGCAAGTAACAAATTGCACTTTGCATGCAAGTCAGATAGGCTAGGGAAAGAAATGATACATAAACCAGTATAAGTGATTGGAAACTGGTCTAAACCTGCAACAAAGCAGAAGCTCAACACACACAGACCAGTTTCAAAATGCCCAAACCCAGTTTAAGATAGAACTGGATGGATGTAGTATCAGATTTAAATCAGTTGAGGTTAGATTGGTCTATCGAACTTCTGTGCCAGGTCCCCTTCTGAATCAAGTTAGGTGACAGTCCCCCGGCATCCCAGGATGTGTTGTAGCTGCCCCACTAGCCCCCCTCACAGAGTGAGCAGGATAGCCTCCACTTACACTCTTCTGCCCCTAGGCTGTCACAGATCCAAGGCTTCTGATCCCCAGCCCCGTGTCCTGCCTGCATTTGTCAGCCAGGCTGTATGGGGGTGGAGAGTGGAGATCCCTGCCCCAAACCCCCCCAACCTAGCCAGAACTGCTGGGGGGGTTCTCCCCTCCCCCACTGACTGATTCTGGTAGGGCTGGGGAAATGCAGTCTCACCCCCTACCAGGTGTTGTGGGGGGCAGGGGAGCATGAGAGGGAGGGGAGAATATGTTCCCCTGCTCCAGCCAGGCCAGTCAGTAGGGGATGGGAGAAAGCCCCCCACAGCACACCTCCCAGTGGCTGTGGCTGGGTGGGGGGGGGGGGGCAGGATGAAGGTCTCCACTTCCCCCCACAATTTCTCCCTTCCCTCCCCTGCCCCTAAGAGCTGGAAAGGGGTGGGGCTGTGTTCCCCAACCCATCTCAGCAGTGGAGAAGAGAAAGCACCCACAGCAGTTCTGGGGGGGGGGGGGGGGGGCTAGGGCAGGGGTCTTAGCTTTCCCCCATCCTCCCTCCTTCCACCACCACAAGCAGCTGTGGGGGGCCTGGGCTGGGGAGATATTCTCTGCTGGCTCTCCCCATCCCTGTGCCTGACAGCAGGGGGTGAGGGCATGTGCCCAGCAGCCAATCAGGCATGGCCTGCTAATCAGCTGGGCTCAGGTTCCTTCAGCAGTGTCCGACATGCTAGGAGGTGTGCAGGAGTGCCTCCAACCTGCTGACCTCAGCCAGGGCTGACACCCTTGTCCCCCCCACACACACACACCCCAACATGTGTCCTGTTCCTTCCTGATCTAGTCTTTACAACTTAGAGAAACCCACAAAGGTTTGATTGATTCCACCTTGGGGTTTTTGATGGTCTGTACTTAGCCATAGTTCTGTGCTGGTCCAAAGTTTTCCATCAAAACTGATTTTGACTGATAACTGTTGTTTTGACATAACAAGTTTCTTCAGGGGAAAAAAAAAGTGTCTTCTTTCTATGAAAAAATGTTTGTTTGATTTGAAAAGCTAAATGCCCACAAATTTTAAAAATATCAGTTTCCCCTCCCTGATTTATTTATGTATGCACACATACAGTTTGCATGTGCAAAAAACCTGGATGTAAAATGTGTAGAAACACAGCTGATAATTAACATAAAATGACCTATTTCAGGGGGTTTTTCTAAACAACACAAATACTTTTATGGGAATTTTAAGGCAAGCTTTTTCTCTGGTTGATTTATTTTAGATTGGCTAGACTTTTTCACATTTAAAATCCAAATAAAATACAATCTTCAATACAAGTCCTCTTGAATGGTAGAAAGAGAGAAACGCAATCTTCCTTTGACCATCAGAAACCAAACTAGAGGACATACATTTCATACAATTTGGGATTTTCTACTCTATATACTGCTCTTTGGCAAATTACAATTATTGTTCCTTCTCTTGAATATGCTTACCTGTGAAATAAAAATCACTAAAGAGAAGTCTTTTTATTAAAGAGGTCTATTTATCAAAATCAGAGGCAGCACCTTTAAACAGTGAATAACTTCCCATCTTTAATACTGACAACAATAAAGATGCGGACAGGAAAGCTTTCTTTACCACAGTGCTAATGTTGAAGAACAAAATTTGCCAGGTAGCATTGTGACTGTCAACCACATTTCCATGCAAGCAATAAAAACTTTAAATGGCTCAGGGACCACTGGGCTCAGCTTTGTAAAGAATTCATGAAGTGGCATTGCACAGGCATGCTACCTTGATATGATTTTCAGTGCCTGGAGCTCTCCATCTGCATCTGACCTGGCTTCTTTGTTATCCTTGACATTGATCTATCCTTGAGATACTATCTATGGGCTCAAGAGTTTGAGCTTGAAGCCAAAGCTTAAAAAAAAAAATTACTGCAGCCTCCCCCTCTCAGATTGATGGGCTAGGCATTTGGTCCCTTTGACTAATGAAAGTGGCCACTGCCTGTTTTATTTTGAAAACATGGGCTTACTGGAGCCACTGCAGCTGGTGGCTGGAAGAGAAGCAGGGGGAGGGGGTAAAGGTAGAGGGTTTAAAGAAAGAAACTGAATAATAGCAGGGCATCAAAGAGCTCTGCTAAAAATGGCCAAGAGCACTTTGTGGTGTTTGATATTGGTTTATCCAATATATTCAAGAAGAAATCCATTCCCTTTTCTTTTCCTTTTTTTCCTCCCCGTTACTGGACTTGCCAAGACCCCTCACTGTGCTTCATTTCCATTATTCTTTCCAGTCTACTTGCTTTACTACCAAGTAGCTTTTTTCTGCTCTTTTTTTAATATAGTCTAGGGTATTTTTATTCCTTCACGCTTGATAGTAATTTTCTGCAATCTCCTCTGGCCTTTGTGGCCATTTACAATGATTAGCAGTTTGCTAAAGGTAATGAGTTTCTATCTTTTCCCTTCTCTCTCTCTCTTTTTTTCTTTCTCCACCCTGCTCCCTTTCCTGGCACAGTCTTTCAGTTATTCAAAATAAACAGACAACTGCATAATTAAGAACCTTAATGCCAACAAGAAAATATAATTGAGCCTTCTAGATACTGAGGAAAGAGAGAAAGCTCAATAAGTGTTGCTACATTTTCTTTCAAGTAATGGGCTGGGATTTTTTTTTTATTATTATTCCTACTTAATTTCTGTTTAGGAACAAAAGAGTTTTTTAGAGTGAGAAAGAGGAGATGAGTGATTTTAGATTTGCATTTTCTGTTCACTAAAGGCTTACATTTTACTGAATATAAAAAACCTTTCCATCTTACAAATGAAAGCATCTGTTCAAATGAGGAAAAACACTTGAAAAAACCATCTTTTCCCTAAAAAAAAAAAAATAATTATTCTTCTAAAGCCTTTCTGCAACATTCAGAGGTCAGTAGAAAACATTTAGTGCTCATTTAAAGGTGCCCTTTCCACTCTTTGAAGCCTGCTTCTAGGCTCTAGATAAAAAACGTGTTAAACAGTTTGTTCCTGTTTCATAGAAAATAGCTTGACTCTTTGTAAAGTCAGTAGGAGCTTTTTAACTGGATCCATTTTTTGTGAAGCCTTTTTATTTGGAATGCCACATGCTGTACAGAAAGCTAGAGAAATATATTATTGTTATTTATTGCAACAGAGCCTAGAGTGCCTAAAGCAGTGCCTATAAGGACTGGGACATCACTGCAAGGCACTGTACAAATGCAGTCCTGAAAAGCACAGAGTTTAAACAGGGCAAATGAAAAGTTTAGGGTTGAATCCAGGGCACTGACACCCCACTTCAATTCCTCCTCCACTCCTGCAGTCCACTGAAGCTGAGGGTTCAATCATGCCAGAACTGAGCTTCCTGGCCCCTCTTTCCAAGCTAAGTAAGCAATCAGCAGTATTTACCATATATTGACATCCATAGAAGCTAACGGTCAGATCCTGATATCACTCCCGTTGTCAGAATCTTAGATCCACTGAAATACAGCCGTGAAGCAATTACTGAAGATGACCGGCAGAGCTAAGAACACAACCCAGGTCTCCTGAATCACAGTCTAGTACTCTAAACCAGCGTTATCCAATTGGTGGCCCATGGGCCCTGACAGCAGCCTATCCCACTGCCATGTGGCAAGTGTGTACTGGGGCCTCCACATCACCCGGAGAGCTGGCGTGGCAGAGGATAAGGAGCCATGTGCCATTGTCACTGCAGCCAGCATGGCAGCTGGGCCACTGTGGGGGGGTGGAACCAGCACAGCCCACATGATGAGGGGGAAATGCTCAGGAGGACCACCCCCTAAAGCATGTAGCCCACATTTAAGTGCCACATATATCCCCTGGCTGCATAACAAGACAAACTTGTTGCCTTCCTGTAGAATACCCAATAAACTATAGATTTAGCATTTACATGTAAATATGAATACATATACAAGTTTGCATTTCTGGATTAGCATTTATATACTCACATTATGTATACTTAGTAGGCACTGAAATGTAAAACACCCACAAATCTATGTCCTAAGGGTTGTGCCACGTAAAGCCAATGCCTTCTGTTCTGATTCTTTGCTGCGTAAGTTGACAGAAACCATCTCTACATCTCGAGGTCTGCAGCATAGAGCTCACAAGCCAAGAGGAACAAGTAAGAAGGTAGGTTTAAGCCATCTCTTAAGCCTGAATTGCTGTAGGGAATGGAGCAACTCCTCTGCATAATTTAGACCTTCCTGAGAATCTGTC
This sequence comes from Alligator mississippiensis, assembly GCF_030867095.1. Taxonomy (NCBI): domain Eukaryota; kingdom Metazoa; phylum Chordata; order Crocodylia; family Alligatoridae; genus Alligator; species Alligator mississippiensis. The sequence goes on along the minus strand of NC_081826.1, from coordinate 115,259,745 downwards.
TAAACTAGAGCAGCCACCCAGTGCTGCAGTTTCAGCAGCACTTGGTGTGCATGTCCCTGCATGCCAGGGCCTGCAAGGAAGTAACTGAAAGGAAGCTATGCGGCTGTTGACTGCAGTGCCTTTACTTACTAGTCGGATCCTCCTATGATCAGGTATGCAACTTCAGTCCCTTCACTCAGCATAAACAGTCAGGGCAGAGGTGCCAATTTAACCCCAAGAGCCAGGAGCTGGCAGCTTGGTATTCTGGCAATCAGTAACTTGGTAACATCTCCAGTTAGCTGCTAGTCAGCTTAGCAACCATACTTGATCCACTGAAGCCACTGGCAAAAGTCCCAGTAATTTAAATGGGAGTGGAAGGAAGTCCTTGTGGGGGAGAAAGATTGAATAGTAAGAAGATAAGGAAGACAAAAATGTAACTCCCCCAGTCCAGCCTCAGAAAGCAGGCAGTTTACCAAAGATAATAACAAGGAGCACTTCAAAAAACTTTTTAAAAAATGAAGGAAAAGGAAAGCATTCCAAACTCACCTGCTTTTCATCGTGATGACTGAAGTGCATGGTGATCTTGTATGACTGGATATGCATTATACCTATGTCCCTTTGAAGAAGTGCTTTTCCCGTCTTACAGAATCACTGAGTATTGTACCAGGCATTCTTACCTGCACAAAAGGCAACCACAGTTTCATCAGCTCAGCATCTGCCTGGTAACCTGAAGAGTGAAGGATACAGCAAAGTAGAGCTCTGCTTTCCTAATTACGCTGGCCGACAATGAAAGATCAGAGTAATGGGACCAGTTCTGACTCCATCTCTCAGAGGGGCTCTCCAGTGGAGTCCTCATACCCACAGAGATGCACAGTATCTGTATGTAAAAGACAGAATAGGATCTCATCCATACCTACCAACGTAACAGTAGTTATCCTTATAAAATGTCCCATAGAAATTAACAAAAGAATCTGTCGTTTTCTGGGGTTTTTTTCCTTTTAACCACTCCACAGACTGATTCATAACAACTCAGGATTTGCCTTGCCTCTTACACCCAGAAACTTTTTATCACAATTTCTAAAGAAGCTTATTGCACCCTAACAGGAATTTGGACAAAATAATTGGGATTATACCAATAAGATGTTTCCATGAGCACATATCAAATTCCACCTACAAGCTGCACTCAGAAAACCTCAAGAGTAATAAGGTTGTACTCATCATGAGAGCTGTTTAGAAAATAGGTGGGTTTTTATTTAAAAAAAAAAGACAAGATGAAAGAACTCCACATCTTGGTCAGACATTAACTTTTTTGACAGTGCTGAATTTTTCAAGGAGAGAAAACACTTTTTGTAAAGAAACATCTTTTCAGAGACCAAACTGTACATTGATAAACAATTTTGGGGGAAAATTTTCAACCAAGCTACTGATCATACAATATGAAATCATTCTCTCCCTTCTAAGAAAAAAAAATGGTGGGCTAAGCTACTTAGGGTTTTATCAGCTTTAGTTTCCATTTGGAGAATTATCAAAAGACAGCCAGAAAAAAAACCCTGTTCACAGTGCCACTGCAACAAAGTTTGGTGCCCGGGGGAAAGTGCGCAGTGGCAGCCCGCCCTCACCCTGCACACAGATCTGTGGGGCACGCATTCCCCACCCCCATGCTTGCCCGGGAACCTAGACAGAGGGAGAAAATCTTATTTAGGGGGGCTGAGTGAAACTTAACTTAAAGGATATTTCTCTACACACACACACACTGAACATCACACACTTACTTGCTGGGTGCTGCTCCACATGTGGCAGGGCCAGGCTGAGTTCCTGGCTGCCTGTAGGCACTGGCTTCTCATCTGTGTCTGTGTGCCCTGCCCCACTGCTGCAGCTGCCCAGACCCTGCACCCAGGCTGCCCTGCTGTCCTCTATGCTGCTACCGCTGCCCCGCATTTCGGGGAGGCTAAGCCCTGGCCTTCCGCCGCCTATGCCCAGGAGTGCACGTAGCAGCCAGAGCCACCCTTCCCCCATCCCCTCTCCACTCCCCACCAAAAAAGAGATACCTGCAGCTCCATCCTGTGCCTTGCCTTGGCTGGACAGCACTTGTTGGTGCCACTTCACTTCGGCGCCCAGGACAGTTGTCCCACTCGCCCCCCGCTTGTTACAGCACTGCCTGCTCAGCATCTCCAAAGGCCAGAGTGACATTGGCAACCTGCTTGAGGGTACTACTAGAAGGGACCATTCAGATCAGTGTATCGCCATTATCAGTGCTGAGAAACAGAATTCATATAAAATGCTTAGTATATTTCAAGAAGTACTCCACAACTACTATTTGCAGGAAAGAGGAAGGAGACAGGAAGGGTACAACTCAAATTGTAACTACCACCAACATATTTCTATTCCTTATTGCCAGTTAAAAAGACACAATTCAGTCCAACATGCTTGCTGTACTCTTGCAAACAAGAATATAAGAACAGCTAACCCTTGTAGCACTGCCAACCCAAAGACCATCGACTTCAACATATTTCTTGCAATGGGAAGGTGAGTGGGATTTGGCTTGAACTTTACATGAAAGCACGCCCATAAGCTTCTCTTATTTCTCAATGTGTGTGTAAATCCAATACTGCTTTCTCAACTGTTTTTTTTCTTTTTCTCCCCCAGCACAGTTCTAGTTTCCCAGTTTTCCCAGAATTGTCACATTGAGCTCTCCTGGCAGCACTCACTTGTATATCAAGGTCTGGCCTGTCTCATGTCACTTTACCACATGTTCATGTCTACACACACTTTAGCATTACAATAACAGAAACTTAACATACTGTAAATAAACCCTATTGTTTTAACCATCTTGTTAAGCCTATTATCATTAGCTTTAACGTCACAGAGAGGATGAACATGTTATAATTCAGACAGAATGATTTTCCTATTCTCCTACTGATTTTTTAAACACTGCTTGACCGAATAATATAACAAGTCTACAGACCAAAGTTTTCCTGGTTGGATTCTTCTAAGTCCATTCTACGCTGTCTGAGTAGAAGTAGTCTGCACAAAATAGTCCTTTTCAGAGTCTCAGCTTTCATGGATATAGTATCTCATCTGGTTAAAGGGATTTGCATTCTTTCTTCCTTGAGTCATTACAACGTATTGTCATGACCCAAAGGTCTGATTTTTTGTGTGTGCTTCGGCACTAAGAATTATCCCCGTGGGTTTACAGCTTCATTGCACGGAGGAGTTCTGCTGCGCAGAGAACCCGCGTGCAAAGGAGTGTTCCTGCCACTTTGCAGCGGTCTTTGCAGGGTGCATTTTCTTTGCAGCACAGAAATGCACGGTGCAAAGAGTTCCCGCTCGTCATATGCAAATTCGTGCCCCGCAATTGGCTAGTTCTAAATTATTCCCACGTGGCGGCTAGCGATTGGCCTGCTAGCCGTATAAGAGGCTTGAGCAGTTTCCGCCCAAGCCGAAGAGGACTCCACATCCATCTCATGGGGACTCTGAGTGTGCGCGGCAGGGTAATAGAAACCCTGTGCGTTGCCCAGAGGAGTTTGGCAGCCTGATCCACCGCCCACCTCTTCCCGTCTTCGAACGGAGCCTACTATAAGACGTATCGTAAAAGAGTTTTATGCGCGCTTGTCCTGGACATCCGGAGTTCTGTCTGCGTGGAGCCTAGCAAACTCCACGTGATTGTTCGAGTTTTGTCTGCATGGAGCCTAGCAAACTCCACGTGTGTTCGTGTTTTCTGTTGTAACCGCAACTCAAGCAAGTTCTCAGCCTGCACCGCGACCATCTCGGTGTAAGTAAACAATCTTAAAATCAACCGTTAAGTGTTTGTGCCTAATTCTAGCTTGGCGCCCGCCCTCTCCGACCCGGCCTGCCCAGGCTGCCAGCCACGGCGCGCGTGCAGAGCGACGAAAAGGGCCCGGGGCCTGACCCGGCCCGCACACGTATGTTGCTGAAATGAGTTACCAAGCAATCCAATTCACTGTATACAACACAACTATCCATAACATTGACCTCTCTACCTTTTTTCTCCCAACCTAGCTCCCAGGAAGCCTCCTCTGTCAGGCAGGGTTGAATCAAAGCAGTCTGATACATGAGGGCTCTATGATCCAATGCCATGCCATGATTTTTTCCCTAGTCTTTGTTGAGGCGGCAGCAGAGATACACAATTTGGGAACCACTGCCATAAAGGAGAACATCTTTTCTCCATTGTTGCAGAGAATACGATACATGACAATGGACTGAAATTGCAGCAAGGTAGGTTTTAGATTGGGTATCAGGAAAACCTTCTCTATTAAAACAGTGAAGCAGTGGAATAGATTACCTAGGGAAGTTGTAGAATCTCTTTCACTGGAGATTTCCAAGAAGGGGTTGGATAAGCATGGGTCTAGAAGTAGCAGTTCCTTGAATGTTTTGTGAAAAGTAACAGTTGAAAGCCCAAAAGAAGCCTCCCCTCCACCACAAACACATCGGTTGGAAATGACAAGAAGAGCTCTGCAGCCCTGAACAGGTAAAAAATGGGAAAGGACCATGCTCAGCAGCAAAAGGATGAAGCATCACTATAATTAGCTTGGTTATGAAAGAAGATTAAAGGATCTGGCATAAGTTTGTGGAGGGTACAGCACAACATAAATATGTGGAGTTGTGTTTTTTGGTCCTGAGGTTGCAGTGCGGAGGGGAGGGTGGGTTTTTTTTCCCTTGCTTGACACATGGGGCTGAGGATTTTTCTCCCTCCTGTTGCTACAGGCATCATGGAGTTTTTTTCACCTTCTTCAAAACCATTGCATGTTGGCTGGAGATTTTGACTGGGACTCAGCTGTGTAGGGACAAGCCTGGGTACTGAGGGCAAAGCAAAAGTGGTGACTTCGGGTTGCTGCCATGTTCACAATTGTTCTGGCAGGGCTACTTTTTTTCCTCACAATGCCCATCCCTTCCACAAACACAAGTTGCACTTATTGCCCCCACTTAGTTACTCCACCGCTGAGGTGTCCTGATTCTCCTGCTGGGACTAAAACACCTAAGAGTTGCTCTTCCACTGAGGTCAGACTGATTCCCACACTTGGGATCATGGAGGAATTGTATCCCTTGGTCAGAACAATATGGACTAGGGGTGGGGATTGGAGTGGAGTTGGGTTAATGAGGAGACGTTGCTTTCCTTTATAACAGGAGACATTGTCTTCTTCCTTGGATCTCTCAACTGTATTTTAATAAATTACTTTTTGTCCTTGCAGTGGCAGGACACAGATAATGACTTCATTCCCCTGCTTAACCTGCGGCAGGCTAGGCTGTTCTTGGCCTTTTGAGGCATCATGCCTCATAGTTGGGAAAGAGGGTTTTTTATGCAGTTTTAAGCATAGGTTAGATTTATACTTATATAGCAGTGATTCTTCACCAAGGTGCAAGGGCACTTTTAGGTGTGCAGACATGATTCACAAGGTGAACTCAGAGATTTCAAATAGGAAACCATAGTGTTAAAACCATTAAGACCTGTTTGGGTCCTTCTGAGATTTTTGCAAGAGAAAAAATAGCTTCATATTTCTTCTGTAGTCATAAACCAGTGAAAACTACGAGCTAGCATTTTCCAAGGAGTACCTTGAGTATCGAGAGGGGTGCTTCAAGTCTAAAAAGGTTTTTGAAAGCCGCTGTTGTGTAGAATGGTTTAATAAGACAATCCTACCTTGAGCAGAGAGACTAGATTACCCCCCAAGGTCCCTTTTAGCCCTATATCTCTGTGATTATAAGTAAAACACACAGGAAATAAGTTACAGCTCAGGTCACATTTTCTAGGCCTTTAAGGAAAAAGTGAAGGATGACACTGTGATCTTACCATGTGACTCCAGGATCTTGCGATCTAGGCTCAGGCCTGCAGTGCCTTTGCTTTAGTCCACTGCTTCCCAACCAGCGTGCCGCAGCACAAAAGTGTGCCGTCAGAAATGAACAGGCGTGCCGTAGAATTTTGCCATGGTAATGAGCTACCATAGGTATGAAGATGGGGAATGCCTTAACAGGTATGCTGCAGAACATTTTTATTAATGTAAGTGTGCCTTGGGCTGGAAAAGGTTGGGAAACACTGCTTTAATCAATGTTACCACAAGGGTTTTTGTAGACCTTTCGGGTTAAGCCTCAGGGAATGGTATCCTCTCGCATCCTGAGAGATAATCCCCTCTGGAGGCACAAGAATCACCACTTTGCTCACTCAGACAAACCAGGGAAAGAAAATTTCACCACATATATTTTACATGGATAATAAAATATCTTTAGAGATAAATGTTTTTCCAGAAAGATTTTGTGCCTTGTTATTAATTGAACCAAAAGGCCAAGGAATTACTTTTTTTTAATAGTGCTAATGTTTGCATAACAACAATAATAATTTCTAAATATGTATCTTGCTTCAGTAACTGTACATATGAACATCTGAAAAGAAAAAACAAATAATATCAGCATATAAATCACAATCAGTTAGGACTTCAGCTCCTTAAAAAAAATCTTTTTGAAGTCTTTCATGCTAAGCCTATGAGTAAAACAACAGGTCAGCATTCAGACTCCAGCTCATGGATATTTATCAAAACAAACAAAGAAAAAGGACAATAAAGCATTACACCATTTAAAGCCTGGTATTGTATCAGTTGAATAATAAATACCTCTATATGGGCTGTGTTAGTGTGAGGTACTTTCCACACACCAGGATACAAAGAGCTAGAAGATGAGCCTTGTATATGCTATAGGACATGTGAAGAAATAAATTATAATTTGAAAATCGTTATTGCAAATCCTAATATTCAGATTTATGCACACACTCTCTCCTCTCTTTTGTCTCAGAAATTTAAATGAATCACGATCTGTATTGTAGCATGTACATATGTGCATGTCCAGAATAGGAAGAAGGGGAAAAGTAATAATTGCATTTTTCTGGGCAAGATTGAGAACAATTGTTCTAGAACAAGGAAAAGAATCAAATAAGACTGAAATTTCCTTTCTGCAAAAGGTTCTGGAATGTGAAACGAGTCTGAACTGTCAGACTTCATTGTGTTGGTAAAACTTTACAATGTAGGAAGGAAGATCCATAGAGAGACAAGAAAGCCTAAAAGGTAAAAAGAGCATGTGTACTTTAAGTGGGGGAATAAAAGGTCTGTATGAAGGGGACACAAGTTATCATGTCATAAAATAAATGTGCCAAGTCTTGAAATACAAATCAAAAGTCTTGGCCCTGGCCAAGCTGGCCATCTGGCTGACCAGGAAGGAGACTCTGGCCAGGAGGGTCCCTGGGGACTGTGGGGCCTTTTTCCTGAGTTTACTCCGTTCCCACATCCAAGCAGAGTACCACTGGGTAGTAGCCGCTGGCTCTCTGGCCTCTTTTGAGAACCGGTGGGCATTGGCCGGGGTGCTCTGCTTGCTTCCTCAGAGCTTCCATTACATTCAGATATAGCAAGAAATTTTTAAAAATCATAAATATTTCATTGAATTAAAAAAAAAAAGTCCCCAAAATGCTATTCATAATACTAAAAACACTTTTAGGTTCCCAAAGTGAAATGTCATAACAAATCAAACCATTTAATTTTGGCTTGATTCAACATTAATCTGTATCTCCAGCAACTGCTTAGGTGCCTACTATGAGTTGTATCACAGCTCTTTTGTGCCCCCATTCCCCTCAATAAGTCAGATTCTTCACTGACATACCATGGTCAGATGACTTGGATGATGCACCACAGCACTGAAGCCAGAGAGAACACCTCAATGAATCATGGGAGATATAATCCAGCCAATAAAGGAAAATGGGAGTATGAAGCACATTATTTCCTTAAGGAACCATGGCAGCTTAAGAAGACAGATTTGTATCATATACATCTGATACGATGTACTTCAATTTGGTTTCAGTTCAGGTTTACCCAACTCCAAACAAAAATGAAAAATTTAAACATTTATAGCAAAATCAATTTTTTTTCCTGGGGAAAATTTTAGCTTTGCAGAAACTACATTTTCCTTTTTAAAAATATTTTAGTGGAAAATTCACAACTGTCTGCAACACTGACAAGAAATAATGACTTCTGAGAAAAAGCAAGTAAAAGGCCAAAGGCATGGGTTGCCAAACCTGCTGCCTGTGGAGCCATTTGATCCAGCCTGCAAACATGGAGCTTTGACGGCATTCACCGGGGGCCTCAGAAGCAACACTGAACACTCTCCTATGCTGCCGCAGGAAAAAACTGGCTGCAGGCACTCTCCCCATACAGCCTCAGTGAGAAGGTATGGCTGCAGCAGCAACTAGGTCCTTGAGCCCACCTGTCTCTGACCCAAGCCAAGTCATTCCAGCCCATAACCTGAAAAGTTTGTAAACTGCTGGCCAAAGGGATTTAAAGGTTTGCCTTTCAAGGGAAGGTTGAAATAAGTGGGTTCAGATTTTGGGATAGGTTAAAATGAAGAAGAAGAAAATGACTTTTCAAAATGATACAAAAAGGAAAAATGTGAACCATGGAGATAAATTCTTTAGGCAGCCACATGTGGCATGATTTGAAATAACAGGATAAAATTAAGACAAAGTCAGGATGGATATTAGGAATAGATATATCAGGTATATTTGTCTATCAACAATCTCCAGTGGAAGAGGCAGAAAACCCAACAGTTTGGGACTATTAAAGCTACACTAAAGATGAGCCACTAGAAAATATCCTAGGACATTGTCTTAGGATCTTCTAGGACATTTTCCATCTCTTATGCCTATGCCTTTATTATAAAGCTGGATAGAAAGAAACTGAAGCTGAATATTTATTTTATCTCGACAAATAAAATGATTGGTGCCAGTTGACGAATTGGCTACCAACTGCTGAAGATACGGGTATAAATAAAAGCCATTGCAGTGATTATCCCTAAGAAAGTTAGACAAGGCAAAAACTGCAAGGTGAGGACACTACCATGTGTCATCATCACACCAAAGGATGTAAACTAAACCTTAATGTCTAGTCATGACAGAAGTTCTCGATACTGACTCCACTAAATAGAGAACTTCTAGTTTGAAAGTATTAAGAACTAAGAATGGAATAAAGAAACATTTTAATCAAAATTAAACCTTTATGGGAATTGATGTATTTTTATTAAAGATCATTTCTTTTATCATTTCATCCCACTCCTTCCCCCTCCCATATTTCTTCCTCAGGCACCAAAATCCCTGGTTACATCTCTGTCCAAAAGGCCAGGAATTTTTAATGAGTAACTCCAGGAGTGTACATAGGTTAAATTCTACTTAAAGGCAAAAGTGAATGTGAAAACATAAAATCTAGAAGAATTGTACGAGTTATGGTTTTTGAGTTTGCAAAATTAAGCTATTTGCAGTATTTGAGTGAGCATTATGACTGATACCAGGGTTCTTTGCAGGGTTCTAGCAAATATTAAAGAGAGAATATGCCACAGTTTTTTAAACCAGGTTCAGTTTCATTTTTTTAAGGAGTTACTGAACTATTATAGATGCTTTGTTGATCTGGTTACAGTATCAGAGGCCCTTCACAACTGTGTCATGTACTTAAAGGAGAACAATAAACCTATAGTATATGTATCAGATTAGTTTAGCCTCAGATTAGGCCTGTAAACATTACAATTAAAGAGCCAGGCAACACTGTTCATGCAAACTGCACATGATGTGGTAGCATGCAGTTATGAAGAAGCAGAGCTATATTTCATTCTTGCCAATCTATATGGACTTGAAACTGTTTGCAGTGGCAGAACAAAATAAAACAACCCAAGCCCCGCCCATCCCACCATGCTCTATGTCAAGAAACTGAGGAATGTAAAGAAGTAGACTCGGGGAACTACTAGTACCATGATCTGCTCTAATTTGTTTTAAGGGCCATAATCCAATTCCTTGTTGCTAGCTGCATGGGCAATACTAGTTTCCACTGCTGAATTTCCCTTGTGTTTGGCGACACTTCTGCATGACAAAGGAGAGAGGGGGAGAAAAATCCATGCAGCCCCCATCAGTCAAACAGACAGAAAATTGAGGAAAGAGCAGAAGTTGTTTAGGACTGTCTAGCAAGTGACAACTGTTTTATTGGCAGGAAGCCATGCTAAGCATGCTGTGCCTTTAAAATAGGTGTCTATGTGGGGCCTGGAATATATTCAAATCAGGTTGCATCAAAAGCTGTTCCAGCTACTTAGAAATCACTTAGGATAATTAAAAGAAACCTCCAGAAATCTGTTTTTGTCTCTCAGTAACCAGACAGAACAAAAAAACCAAAAATCCAGAAATGATTCAAGGTCAATTTTAAGGTATTACTTACCTTTTCTGTATTTAGATTATACTTAAAATGCACATAGTATAGTACAAAGTCACTTCAAACAGTAATGGACCAAAAGCACTGCAGAAGACATGGACCCTTCCAAATACAGAAGTACTAACCATTGTTAAATTGGATTTTAAAATACATACAGGGACAGATTACGCAGAACAGTGAACAGGCAAAAGCCACACTAGACAGGCAAACTATCAAGTTCTGGCCTCTCATTCACCTTGCCTCCTCCTTAGATTGGGGTATGCTGGCCATGTATATCATGCATCTTCAAACCCAGTATATGAATGTTCTCTAGGGTGCAGATACACACATAGAAGCAACTACCCTTAACTGGGCACCATATATTACACACTTTAATATTAGGATTTTCACAATACCCTCAGAATCTTCATACAACCTCAATCCAGTTTCTTAGCTCGTAAGAAAGGTATAGATATGTGGAGGGAAGATAATTTAGTAAATGTAAATTAAGTTTGTTCTTCCCAAATTTATTTTGTTTGCAAAGTGTGCATTATTGAAATTGATAACCTGAGCAACAACAGGCGAAAGAACAAGAGCAAAAACAAAACTTGCCCAAGCATTCAGAACTCCAGCAAAGCAGCTCTGTTCAAACTTCCAGCCACACAACTTCATTAAAAAAGCCTGTGGAAGTTGTAAAACTGGAGCACTGGTAGACTTCTGGGATCCCTTGTTTAGATAGGTAAGTAATAACTTTGACCTGCTTTGCAAACACAGTGAGAGCCCACAACTCTTAATGCAGTATATCTTTTTGGATGCAAACTAAAATATATACTAGTAATTTATAATCTGAAACGCAACACAGAGCCCTTTTCTCCCCAGCACCACCTGGGGTGACGAGGAACAATGGTAATAAGCTGATGGAAAATAGGTTTAGGTTAGAGATCAGAGGGCAATATTTTACAGTTAGGGTGGCAAAAATCTGAACCAACTTCCCAGGGAGGTGGTCCTCGCTCCTACCTTGGACAAATTCAAGAGGAGGTTGGATGATCACCTGTCTGGGGTCTTGTGAACCCAGCATTCATTCCTGCCTGTGGAGGAGGTCAGGCTAGATGATCTGTTCAGGTCCCTCCTGACCCCAGCTACTATGAAACTATATGTGTGTGTGTGTGTGTGTGTACAATTAATATTTCAGTTATGAGTAAAGAAAATTGCATTAAAAGCTGCATTATAAAATCAACATCCTTCTCAGAAATCCCAACCTGATGTATATAGTTTAGAAATTGCTTCAGTATCAATACCTAGAATTAATGCAGGGAGATTAATAATATAATCAACATATTCAATTCTTTCTACTGGAACGCAGGAAACTTTACAGAGTTGATTTTTCAAAGCTGAAGTATTGCATAAAGGTAACATGAATACCTGTGTATGTGTGTGTTACTCTAACCCTGTTACTCAGCCAAGGGGGGGGACAGAGGCAGGGACCAGGAAGAAAGAGAGGCCATGCAGCAGTGAGCCAGAACACTGTCCTTTTAAGAAGAAAATGTAGCCAGGGGCATGAGGACACTCCATTTCCAGTCCACTGTATTATTCTACAAATGCTATGAATTAAAGAAATAGAAGTGGCTAATCATTTTAAAAATTAATTAAAAAATTAGACTGGTCTGTGAAAAGGAGGAGGAGGCTGGCAATGGGCAGCTCAGAGTGTCCCCAGGCTCATCAAAAGCCTGGGTGGAAGCTAAAAAGGAGAAAGGGGAAGAAGCGAGAGGTCTGCCAGCTGGGGAATGGGAACTCCCAGAGGCCGTGCAGGTACACGGGAGTCTTATCTTGCAGACTGCTGGGAACTCCAGGGGCTTGGAAGCTGAGAGTCTAGAAGGAGAAGCTGGCAGCAGTGGCACAGCCCAACCAGTGATACTTGGATGCTAGAAGTGAGGGGTAGTGTTTTCTTTTTTGTGTGCGTTTCTCTTTAGGAAGCATTGGCTCAGGTGTATGGGATCCTGGGAAAGGCAGAAGGTTTTTTTATGCAAGGCAGAGTGCGGGAGGTCATGCTGAGGTGCCCATGAGGTGCAATGAGGGATAGAGCCCTGCCCCAAGCAGGGCTGATGCCAGAGAACACCTGGAAAACTGAGAGGGGCTGCAGCTCCTAAACCAGGTCCTGCACCTGAGGCAGACAGAGCCCAGCTAGAGGGAAAAGGGGTCGAGGCCAAGGAACAGCTGAAACCAGAATAGGTGTTTACAGAAAGCAACAGACTGAAGTTAGCAAAGTGGGAAGCCTCCTAAATGTGATGTTGGACAACACCAGCAAGGCATAGGCATGACTTTGCACATGGCAGGTGGTCACGATTAATGCCTTTAAGGCACAAAGTTGAATGGTGGTCCTGACAAGGATGATACCCCCCACCCTGATCCCTGCTTCTCATGGATGGTAGCATGCAAGTTTGGGAGGCCACATACTGCACAGGGCACCTGGATGCAGCCAGCCTTTGTCATGTTAGCCTTCAAAATCTTTAAGAACTTGACATTAAGACCAAGTTGTGGCAGGTGAGATTGGAGGTGGAGAATAGACTGGGGAAGCCTAGAGGCTGCTTTAATCACCCTGCCTTAGTTACATTAGTGATCTCCAAAGTGCTGACATTCCAAATAAAATTCTCATTGGAGTCAACGCCATAATAGGAAGTTTAAATATCCTTGAACTGAACCACTGTATTATTCTACAAATGTTATTAGTAAAAGAAATTAAAGTGGCTCATAATTTTAAAGATTAATATAGCAAACTAAGGAGAATTAATGTGTGAGTAAGCAGGCTACACATTTTTAATGAACTAGTATATAATGTTCATGCCCATTCTTTTGGGGGATGGGGGAATACAAAATGGGGGGTTGATCAAAATGAAATTTGTGAATGACATTAAAAGATTTTATTTCCATTCTCCTGTGTCTCTTCAAACTTTTTCAAATTGCTTTAAATATAATTTTTTAAACTTTGTTTTTAAACCTATCTCCAATGGAAACAAGGGTTGAAAAGATTTAAAAGTTAAATTTCTTCCAAAAAAACCAAGAATTTCATTTCCAAATATTTTCATTTACAAAAACCACAAAAACATTAAAAAAACAAATGTTCCTCAAAAAAAGTTTGAAAAACATATTTTCCCCTTTCTTATAAGGTTTAGTTATATGCAAGATATTCAAATATGACAATGTAACAAGCTAGTTATTTCAAATCATCAACCATTCAATTTATATTTACTTCATTATTTAAAAATAATTACTGTAAATTTCATATTAGAAATATCAAGAATAAAGTCCAAACAAGCAATTAGGCTGTGAAATCATTTCCTTTAATGAGATGCTGGAAGCACTATTGCCTAAACAATTTAAACTAGACTGGAAAAAGCACCTTAAAATATACAAATGCACAATTCTTTACTGACAGATAAATTAGATGAACTTCTACTCCTTGGCCATCTTAATTTCTATGCCTACATGTTGACAAATCACATAACCAAGAGTTTCAGACTATGCCCTGTATGTGCTTTGGAATAGTCAATGTATATACTACAACAGCATAATTTATTCTAAATGGCTTGTTAAATAGTTACAACTTGTCAACAACCTCTAAAATTACATTTATTCAACTCTGAGGGCTGTTCATTTTATTAGATATGGTTTCCTGAGCATGTCTAAGCTATTTATAATAAAACGGCCAACTTTTACAATACAGTATGTGTATTTTCTCTACTCCGTTATATATTATAACTTCCATGTTCTGTAAATGCTTTGCAAATTATTTGTACAAATTTTAAAGTTGCTATGTGCTACCCACCACATTGTTATAACTATACCGTTTACTCCTTATAATTTGTATACAAACTCAATGACAGTGAGAGAGCACATGAGAGGAGGCATGGTTACTACCAAGGAATCTGAAATCAAGTATTGAGGATGGCACAATATATACTTGAGGAAACTAGTGCAAAAAAAGCTATGTATTCAATGGACAATATAACACAAAAGGCAAAGTCTGGCCTGCGGGTTGGATCAGGCCTGCAGAGGACTACATTTCCCAACAGCCCCTGCCCGCGTCACTGTGGTTTGTTTCCATGGAGACCCCAGGAGTAGTGGCACTGTGACAGTGCGGGGCCAGAGTTTCCATGGAGACTGGCCTCAGCAGTGCTAGCAGGGCACGTGGCAAGGTGAGGAGCTTGGATCTTGTGGCAGTGACAGTGTGGTCTAGGGCTGGGCCACACCTGTGATCTGCTGCCCACACCCCCCAGGCAAGGGTGTGCAAGCAATGGATTGTGGCTCTGCCCCAGCCCTGGACCATGCTGTCACCACCGCAAGATCCCAGCTCCAGCCCAGGAGCAGCTCCCTGCCCAGTTGCGTGCCCTGCCAGTGCTACTGGGGCTGATCTCCATGGAAACCTGGGCCCTGCATTGTCATGGCGCTGCTGTTCCTGAGGTCCCCATGGAAACCAGCCACAATGAGCAGTCATAGGCTACTTGGAAATAGAGTCTGGCTACCAGCCAGATCCACCATTTTGCCTACCCCTACTGTAGTCCTCTCAACTATTGCTGCATAACTTATCCTTTCCAATCCATCTATACAGCTAAGTTTTCTCATCCCAGCTCTCATGTAAAATATTACTCCAACACCTTTTCCTCTGGGCGTAAGAAATGCATTTTGCCATACTCATATCCACTCAAGATGCAGCTACAAAGATTATTTTTCAACCCTTTATCTTTTACATAAAAAATAAGCCACTTCTCTTCAGTTTCAAGGCCTTTCATAACCCATCCTCATCTTTCATTCAGTATTCAAATATTGACTCCCACTTCCAAGAGGTTGATAATCAATCACAGCCTCCCTCATATACTTGTTACATTTTCAAACATGGTCTTATGCTGCCCTTCATGCTTAGGAGGAGTTCCATGTAAACAGCAAAAAAACCTACTTCATTATCCTCCTTCAAACTTTCCTCTGCCATGAAAGCTACAACCATCTTGACAGGCCTGAGTGATGAGCAGGATAGTAGTGCTGATCGCAGTAATCGAGAAAACAAGTGGGGGAGGAAGACTGACAATCATTAAGCTGATGCTATGCCAAACCCACTCCCTATCATGGAAACAATGGAAACATTGTCTAATACGTTTTGTTGTATTCCCATGTCTACAGCCATCTGTTGCCTCTTACTATATACAGTAGGGCTGTGTGAAACAGCAGCATTCTGCTTCAACTTCCATTTTGACATTTCAAAAGAACAGTGTTTCATTTCAAGTTTCATTTTGTTTCGAAAGCACTGTTCTGGTTCATTTTGTTGAAATGGTTTTGCTGTTTCAATGCCATTTCAATGTTTTGCCCATAGGCTATAATGGGGAAGCACCAAACAGCTTATAACTTTGTCATTTCCTGCCTGGTTTGGATGGAACATGCAGGGATGGTAGCCTCTTTTGAGGGCATGAAGCCTGCCAAGTTTCAAGGAGATAGGTGTATAAGTTTCTATGAACCTGCACCTCAAGTTGTTGACCAGCAGGAGCCAGGGAGCAGGAGCAGCATCCTATGATCCGGCAGCCCACACCCCCTGGAGGAGTCCAGAAGAGCCCCCAAAGCCCTCCTGGGGGTGCGGGTGAGCCCCCAATCTGCCTTCTGGATGACAGGAGGCTGGTGCTGTCCGCTGGGGCCAGTGGCAACACCAATCTTCCTAGCACGGGCTGCTCCCAGCGCCGGTCCCAGCCGGCAGCAGCAGCCTCCTGTCATCTGGCAGACAAACTGGGGACTCACCCACACCCCCAGGAGAGATGTGGGGGATGTGTTGGACTCCTCCTGGGGGCATGGTCCCCTGATATGCCTGCCAGATGACAGGAGGCTGCTGCTGCCGGCTGGGACCAGCACTGGGCACAGCCCACACCCAGCACTGGCAAGATTGCTGCCGCTGCTGGCCCTAGGCAGCAGGCACAGCCTCCTGTCATTTGACAGGCAGACTGGGGGCCCGCCTGCACCCCCAGGAGAGCTGCGGGGACTCCTCCTGGGGTTTCAGGCCCTAATCTGCCTGCTTGATTCCAGGAGGCTGCTCCTGCCGCCTGGGGCCAGTGGCAGCACCAATCTTCCCAATGCTGCATGTGGGCTGTGCACAGCGCTGGTTTCAGGTGGCAGGAGCAGCCTCCTGTCATCTGGCAGGCAGATTGGGGCCCGCACCCCCAGAAAGTGTCTGGCAGAGCCCTGCAGCCTTCCTGGGAGTGTGGGCAGGAGGCTGCTGCTGCCACCTAGGACTGGTGTTGGGCATAGCCCACACTCAGCATGGCTCCATGGAGCTGAGCCCGGTGGCGGGAGGCAAAGTGCAGCCTAGAGCTGTGCTCCACTTCCCCCCACAGGGGTTAGTTCCCCAGGGTTGCGAGCCACCGGGAGCTGAGCCTGGTGGCAGGAGGCGCTTCCCCCACTGGGATCAGCTCCCCAGCACTGTGGGTAACTGGTTAATTCTCTATTAACCAGAATTTCCAATATCCCCCAACAACCAAAATCTTTGCTGGGTCTACATGGCATGTACATCAAATATTTCTGTTATTTACATTAGTTAGTGCTGATAGAGGAGCTGCTGGGAGTCTGTGGGGAAAGGGGCCAAGGGAGGGGAAAGGGATCTGCGTAGGGCAGGGAGGGCTGCCACTGTGGGCCAGGCCTGGTATAATTATCAGATAACCGGAATTTTTAGGTAACTGGCACCCCACTTACCCTACAAAGATGCAACAAAAAAGATTGTCATTGCCCCAAAGAGTTAATCATCTGAGTACAGTAAAAGCTTTGTTATCCGGCATGAGTGGGGTATCTAGCATAATGGGGTCTTGGTCATTTACTAAGGTTCCTAGGAGTTATGGTATTATTACTGTGGTTGTTGTTAGTAAAGCATTATTGTTATTTTTTGTAGGCACCAGAGGGGAGGGACCAGCCCTGCTGTGAAGCAGAGAGCCCCACCCAGACATGCCGGGATGCTGGGGGAGTCTGGTTTATCTTAAACCACCAAGGGGTCTGGGACAGACATTGTATAAACCGGTTTGAGCCAAATCAGTTATATCTTATACTACATTCAACAAGGTTTATCTCAAACCAGTTTCAGCTATTTTTAAACAGGTATATGTGCACTGAACATCAGTTCTGTTACAGGTTTAAACCAGTTTCTGATCACTTAAACCGGTTTATTTGTACAGAAGACCCTCGTAATTCATGGGGGATATGTTCTAGAGATCCCAGCGAATGGGGAAATCCATGAATACTGTAGTGCATTCATAAATGTTGTCTGTGTTCATGAACGGCGCATGCCCCTGGCAGCTGGGGGAGCACAGCAGTGGGAGCCTGGCAGCGGCAAGCATAGAGCTCCCGCAGATGCTGCTGGCACTGTAACAAGGTGTCATCATGCAGTTCTGTGAATATTCGAAACCACAAATGCCAAATCCTCAAATAGCGAGGGTTTCCTGTAATGTCTGCCCGTAGCCTAGGAGTCCAAGCAGGCAGTCTGGCTCTGCAGGCAGCAGAGGGAAGAGCTCCTGCCCAAGAAGGTTGCACAGCAGTGCCTGACTAGCAGTTGAACTATGCAGGCATGGGTAAACCAGGTGACTGCCTGGGGTCTGGACAGAAAGGGGGACCAAAAATGGTAATTTTTAATGAGTATTATCATTATCTCTGGCAAAGGGGGGCCTGATACTAAAAGTTCACCCAGGGCCACCAGAAGTCTGGGTACAGTGCTGCTGGGAAGGTGTTGATGGCTCTCTCAGGAATACAACCCAGGGTACAAAAAGGTTTTGTCATACAGCCAGTGAGCTGGCATTTAGGTTTGGACCTGGTGTGGGGTTAGTTTGTGTGGGCTTACACTTTTTTACTGGTTTATACTGGAAGACTGGGTTGGGAATGTAAAGGCTGAAGGAGGCTGCAGGGCTGGCCAAACAGGCTGGAAGCAGGGCCAGGGAGCCCAGAACCAAAGTAAGCATGACAAGGGCCGCAGCCCAGAAGCCAGGTCTGACAGTGGGCCTGGGCTAAAAGGCTCAGCATGATGAGAGAGGCAAAGGCTGAGAACGCTGAGGTCCCAACAAAGGAGGGTGATTGAACCATGGCATCTGGGAGGCATGGGCCTGGGCACAGGGGAGGTTGGAAGTCAAAAAATTAGCCCTTAAGGCTACAGATGCCTTGTGGGGTACACACAGGCCAGGAAGGCCCATCCTGAGGAGCAGGTATAGGGACAAGCGAGGTCCAGGATGGACCAGCTGGCTAAAAGAATGGATGAGGGCTCACTTGGGAACCCTAGGGCAGCCTCCATTTTTACAAACCAACTCATTAGATCAAGGCATGGTAGGCAAGGGAAAAGGAAAGCCAGAGTGAGTGCAAGGCTCCCCAGCCACCAGGGGCATAACAGCTACCCTGGAACCAGGCTCTTGCTACATATACACACACGGGTAATACATCAGTACACATTAACATAGTGTAAATGTTTGTTCTAACCTTTTTACCAGGTGGCAAGAGATTATTTGTTTCATTGTAAGTATAGGAAACATGTTTTTAAAGTAGGCATACAAAACCTTTCCTGCTATAGTAAAAAGGTAAAAGGAAACATCCATAACCACTTAAGGTAGGTTGCTGACTAAGCGTGGGCATCATAAACATTCACAAATATAGACACAAAGAGGAAGAGAATTTTTTAGGTAGGGAAATAAAAGGAAATAGTGAAATAGACATTGTTCAGAAAAGATTGCTGAGAATACAATATGTCAACCCACAGAATAGTCTCTTATGGGAATTAAAAGAGGCCCCATCACTTATAACTATGGCAGCCACAATACTAGAAAATGTACTGAAAAAATAATCTTGTGTTGATATAATAAACTAGTAGATCTAATTAGTGTTATACAATATTGAGTTTCAGATTCAAAACTGGGATGTGGGTTCCAATTTAGACAACAATCTAAACCCAACAGGTATTCTCTTAGCCAGTTTTATAATTCCATTTCTCCTATGCATACTTATGTTTCAAGAACACATACGCTTCAAGGTATGAAGATCAGTTATGAGTACAGCTCTGCTAGCTGAGAACTTTGAGCCTCTGAAATGTATTTAACTTTTTCGGACCTCTAGAATTTATAAAATAACATACTGCAGAAAACAGCGAGTGTATCCAGCAAATGAGACATTCTCTTTGTTTCACTGTCCCCATCATTTCTAAAGAGAGAAAGAAAGAGCAAATCCATGTGCCTATTTAAGTGAATTAACTCACAGAAACCATCAACTGCTTTTGGTAGCACTAGTTTTATAAGATGTGAATTTCATTTCTCTTGAGAATAATCAGAATGATTCCATTCTGCATATAGAGCTAGCAGAGCATGGCACACACAGTAAATACATAGACCAGCATTTCACTATTGGACTCTGGCCTTCCTATATGATCCAGCTGCTTTGTTCTACTTCAGCAGTACAAAACATGTTAACCCATGCTATTTAGCTGGGTAGTAGAAGCTTCACCCTGTAAATCAGAATTCCTTGGTGACAAAGCATCTCCTCTTGTTTCCAATGTAGGAGACATCCTTAGGGAAAATGGTAGCCAGAGTGTGCCCACACCCAAATGCCAGAATTGGCAGTTGGGACCACGGACCATAAGCCATAAACCAGAGTCCTGAGGTTGCCATAATTTGTGCCAAGACTGAGCTGGTTCCCAGATGGCCTTAAAATTAGAGAAGCATAATGTTAACCTAAAGCCTCCTTTCCCTCCCTAACTCTAGGCTTCCATCGAACAAACTCCACTGGATCATGAGATTCAGACCTATCTTTATTTTCATATCGTGATATTTCATTTGTGTTCTGGGTATCAGTGTAGCTTCCCTGGAAGTTTTTAAATAATTATTTTAAAAGTTAATTATACCCAGCAAAGATGTCATGTGCAAATAATATTGAGTTTCACTGCTTAATTTCCTACACTTTTGTTAGGTTGGTTGCTTGGTTGATTGTTTTATTTTTTATTTTTTTTTTGCTTTATTTTGTTTTTTGTTGATGGTTATATCTGGGAATGCTTGTAAGAGGCATATTAAAAAAAAAAAAAAAAAAAAGGATAGGCAATGGGCCACCACTCTGTAAGTGGTATAGAAACAGTTATGTGAAGTTAAGTGTTCCACAACTTAGTTTCTCAATTTTGGCTGACCTAACATTTATTGTACATCGAAGGAAAACTTCTTAAGAAATTAAAAATAAAATCAAAGGCAAGTAAGTGTTAGAAATTTCATAGATTTCATAGACATTAGGGCTGGAAGGGACCTCGGAAGATCATCGAGTCCAGCCCCCCGCCCAAAGGGCAGGACGTCAGCTGGGGTCATAGGATCCCAGCAAGATAAGCATCCAGTTTCATCTTGAAGGTGTTCAATGAAGGCGCTTGAACAACCTCCGGCGGCAGACTGTTCCAGACCTTGGGGGCTCGGACAGTAAAGAAATTCTTCCGTATGTCCAGCCTGAAACGATCTTGTAGTAGTTTGTGACCATTCGTCCTCGTCATCCCTTGGGGCGCTCTGGTGAACAAACATTCCCCTAGATACTGGTGGTCACCCCTGATAAACTTATAGGTGGCCATCAGATCACCCCTGAGCCTGCGCTTTTTCAGGCTAAAGAGCCCCAGGGCTCTCAGCCTGTCATCGTAGGGTCTGCTTCCCTGACCTCTGATCATGCGCATGGCTCTTCTCTGGACTCTCTCAAGCTTCTCCACATCCTTTTTGAATTGTGGAGCCCAAACCTGGACGCAGTACTCCAGCTGCGGCCTCACTAAGGCCGAGTACAGGGGGAGAATCACGTCCCGGGATTTGCTTGAGAAGCATCTATGGATGCAAGCCAGCATTTTGGTCGCTTTACTAGCCGCAGCATCGCATTGCAGGCTCATGTTCATCTTGTGGTCAATGATGACCCCCAAGTCTCTTTCTTCCATAGTGCTAACCAACATAGCACTGCCGAGCCTATAAGGATGCTGCGGGTTTTTTTTCCCCAAGGTGGAGAACCTTGCATTTATCGGCGTTGAACACCATCAGATTCTCATCCGCCCACTTGCTGAGCCTGTCCAGGTCAGCCTGGATCATCCGCCTGTCTTCTGGTGTGGATGCTTTGCCCCAAAGTTTGGTGTCATCAGCAAACTTGGCCAGTCCGCTTCTGACTCCAGTGTCCACATCATTAATGAAGATGTTGAACAGTATGGGTCCAAGGACAGAGCCTTGGGGGACCCCACTGGTCACAGGACACCACGATGAGTGACTTCCATCAATTACTACCCTCTGGGTCCGACCCCGGAGCCAATTTTCCAGCCAGTGGATCGTGGGGGACCCAAGGTGACAATTGGCCAGTTTCTTCAAGAGACGATCATGGGACACCAGATCGAAGGCTTTTATGAAGTCAAGATATATGACATCAATCTCTTCTCCCTTGTCCAGGTGATAGGTCACCTGGTCGTAGAAGGAAATGAGATTGGTCAAGCAAGACCTACCCGCAACAAACCCGTGCTGGCTATCCCTTAAGATGTTGGCGTCGGCCAGTCCATTAAGGATGGCCTCCTTAATAAACTTTTCTAAGATCTTCCCCGGGATAGAAATGTTTGGAATGTATTTGAATAGTCATGAAGGAGGTATTTATTTTGTTTTAATAGTGGAAAATAGATTAATTCCAAAGTTTCTTTACCATAATGTGTCAATGGCACCCAAACTGTGGGTCACAACATCAGTGGTTCACAATATCAGCCAAGGGGGTTGTAGAAGCAGGGGGCTGTGTGGGTTGGGAGTGAGGGGCCATGCTAAGGAAATGGGGGCATAAATGCAGTAATGCTGAGGAAAAAAAAGTTTAGGAAGCACTGATCTATGGTATTGGATTTTTAATATTCAACACCATTCATGATTTGCACAGCTCACTTTTCACATGCTCATTATGGGAAGAGAAATTTTCAACCTTATGACAGATTTTGGCATATCCCTGTTTTGTAAGCAAGATCTGAAAACAGTAACACAAAAAAGATCTATGATATCAGATAAGCTCATCTTCTATTGTATGGGAGACCAAATAGAGTATTCTATAGTAGGTGAATCAAGAATGGGAGAAACACATATTTTAGAGAAGGTTTAGCTAAAAATTACCTGTTAGGATCTGTCAGTACCTCCTGCCTGCCACCTAAAACATTCCTTTTTAGTGATTCATTGAATTAGCATTTAATTAATTAACACTTGAATATAAACTGCTATTCAATAAGCTGTTTAAACAAATGGAAGATTTTATTTTGGTTTGTTTTAATGAATTTAGTGTCCCTGGAATCTGTTTGATTTGACAGCCCTGGAAGCAATGGTCTTCTGTTTAGAAATACTGCTAATAGCATAGACAGCTGCTGTGTAACCATCCCAACTCAATCATAACTTAGAAGGACCTTCCATTATAATGGCAGATAGCTTGGTATTTGTGTCTGTTTGCCTTTCTCCAGCAGCTGACAATAAGTCCCAGCAGTGTGGGCAGCATAGTAGTCTGACCACCCTCACAATAGAAAGCAGACTAAGGTCAGCAACTCATTTTGGCTTGGCTACTTGAACAGTTGTCATAACTTTAATTCACTACTGACTTGTAACAAACTTTAACAGTGACACAGCAGTAAGCAATCACATTTGTTAATAATCCCGGAACCAATCTATCCTTCACATGCTCTTGCAGACATAGATTCAAGTTTCAGGTCTTATAGTATAAAAGCCATTATCCATGGTGATGATAAAAAATACTGTTCAAAGAGACTAAATGGCTTTACAATAATATGACCGATGCTATTATATAAAAGGCAAGGTTCTTTGAGTATATGTGATATCTTTTATTAGACCAACTGAATCTAATAATAATTTTACTCAGTCTAATAAAAGATATCACATCCACTCAAAGAACCTTAACTGCCTATGTCCTTAGACCAACATGGCTACAACCAAAATCCCAGCATTGTATATAAAATAATTTTCAGTATCTTTTATTGCCCGAATATTAAGACTTGCTGGGCGTATGTCAAATTGGACCTGGTTTGATGTTGAACAGAATCAGTGTCATAATTCAAAAATCCCTTGAAGCCAATGGTAGTCCTTCCATTGATTTCAAAGAGGTTGAAACCAGACCCTGGGAGAAATAAGACTTCAGAAAGACTACTGAAATAATACAAATGGTCTAAAATGAACAGGAGGACTGGGATCACAAGGTAAAGTGCTACTCTGTATATTTACCTCCTATATGGTTGATCAATGACTCTATGAACCAGAAAATCTCAGATCAACCATATAGGAGGTAAATATTAGGGATGTACGAAGCGGGCCCTATTCGATTCAGATTCGGCCTGAATCAGGGACAGAGATTTGATTTGTTGATTCAGATCCTCGATTCGATTCGGCCAAATCCGAATCTGAAGATTCGACGCCGATTTGGAGAATCAGCGATTCGGACATAGATGCAGCTTTAAATGTTTTTTCTATATACCTAGCAGTATAAGTAGCAGGCCCAGCTTGTGATGACTGTGATGCTGGGGTACATGGAGTGTCCCACAGGAGTGCAGGGGGGCCTTCCACATGCGCAACAGTGAACCTAGAAGTGGACCGGAAGTACTTCTGGTCCACTTCCGGGTCTGCTGCCAAACACATTGGGGAGCCCCCCACGCTTCTGTAGGATGCTCCATGCGCCCCAGCATTGCAGCACTAATGAGCCCCTGCTACCTAGAGGTATGTAGAAAAAACATTTAAAGCTGTCTCTATGTCTGAATCTCTGAATCTTTCCAAATCTCTCCTAATCAATTCCAAGGGTTCTGATTCAATTTGTAGAGATTAAACGGTCCTCTGATTCAATTCAGATTTGAAGATTCAGCCACCGAATTGGGCCAAATCTCCGCCAAATCGAATCAGGGACCGAAGCGTCGCACAGCCCTAGTAAATATACAGAATGGCGCTTTACCGTGTGACCCTGGTCCTCCTGTTCATTTTAGACCATCTGTATTATTCCAGTGGTCCAAAATAGACTTCAGACTGTTTAGCTGAACAAAAAGAAAATTGCTTAACAAACAAAAATACCCAGGTGATATATGTCAGGGTAGCACAAAAGGAGTCCAGCTCAGAGACACAAAAAGAATATGCCTCTAGCAAGTGAAATCTGTCTGTCTGATTTAAGAACTATACTTCCCCCCAATCCCCATACCCGATTCCCCCCCAAAATCCCAAAAAGCAAAGCTTTATACAGACATATCATACACAAAATAACAGTCATTTTGGATCACATTTTCCCCATAATGTAAAGCAGTTTTAAAACATTTTTTTTTAAATAGCAATTGACCCTTCCAGACAGCAAATCTGTAAGGCCTAAGCATTGAATGTTTTCTAAGAGGCCTAACCCTGACAATTTGGATGCTGAATGGAAGAACACAAGTGCAAATATCACCATTCACATTGACAAAAAGTCAAGGTTTCAGCTTGTTCAATAATCAGAAGTTTTCATAAAAACTGCTTTATCAGGCCAATGTTCACAAAGCAAAACGCAGAGGATTTCCTAGAGCCTTAAGCACTTTCAGATTATCTTCTGCACTTAGTTTCATGTTTGTGACACCAACAGCTTAATTTGGCTGCAAGGATGTAAAAGAGGTTTTTACAGGGACATTTATTTTTGGACCAACTATTAATTTTGCATTACATTTTGGTATAAATTAGAGTCACTCCACTGACTGATAAATAGCCCAATATACAGAATTTCCAGCTGAGTTCACACACAGGTATCTCTGGGCACATCTACATGTACTATAAATGCACAGCAATAATCTCTGGTGCATACTACCCTGGAGTTTATTGCTCCTGGGTGCTACATTTACACATACGGCTGGAACCACAGCATGTAGGGCAGGCCCAGCTGGCAAGGGGCTGGGGGGAAGGGATCAGCCTGCCAGCCCTGGGCTGCTCCAACCTAGCTTAACATGCTGCAGAGGGTCTGACTGGGGCATGAGGGTGCTCCAATGCAGGGCTAGTTGGCAGGCAGCCCCCACACTGAAACACTCTCGTGCCCCAGCATCTACATGTAAAGCGCTGTGCACCAAAAAACTCCTGTACGAGTTTATTAGTTTACTGCAGCCTAATTGGGACATATGTGTAGACACAGATGTTTACTGCAGAGCTAATTAAGCATGCTCTCTACTAAAGCAGGGATAACACTCCTTCATCCAGTGTTAAAGTTGGATCCAACTTGCTGAATTTGAATCATTTGCAGCTTATTCACACATAACAATTTTGGGTGGAGGGCCGCTTACTGAGTTTTGGCAAGCTGTCAAGGGCCGCGCTGGTATCCCCAGGTGCCCCATCCCCTGGTCACCATCTTTTGACTGGAAGTCCAACCCCCTAACCCCCGACCTTTGCCACCAGAACTCCCTCCCCTTGCCCCTGGAAATACTCATTTCAGCAGGGGGGGTTGCCATCTTAGAACCAGAAAAATACCAAATTGTATTCTAAAAATGGAACATCTACAACATACATTAATTTGATTTTAAAAACATTTTTGTCCTGATTTACATGCGTTTGTGTAGTATATGCAGAGGTGATTGCACAATAGCTTAAAATGAAGTCTTACTCTTATATATTGTGGGGGGGCATGGGGATAGGTTTGTGGGGGGCTGTTAGTGTGTGGGTATGTGGGGTGTGGGAGCATATGTGTGTGTGTGTGTGTGTCAGGTGTGGGTGGGTATGGAGTTTGTGGGGGAAATGTTTGTGGGGGGAGGGTGGCTGAGGTGTGTCAGGGGGTTTGGGGTTCTGTGTGTATGACAGTGTGAGGATGGTATGGGTGCATGTGTTTGGTGGGGTGTGTGTGGGACTCGCCCTATGAACACACTTACTCCCTCACTGCACACACAAACAGACACATACATACATACATAGAGTCTCTTTCTCGCTCACACAGTCTCTCTCTCTGTCTCTCTCACATACACACACACACTCCAGGGTAGATTTGAAGGCACTGGCTCATCACACATACACACACAGGGCAGGGGATGGACACACACACATGCACTTCTCTTTCTCCCACACACACAACCAAACGCCCTAGGGTGGATTTGAAGGCACTGGCCTGTCACATGCGCGCGCGCGCGCACACACACACACACACACTTCTCACTGTCTCTTATACACACACACACCCTGCCTCATTTCTCTCTGTCTCTCTCCTCCTCCCTCATCTCACAGACAGATACGCGCACATAGACACACCTTCCCACTTCTGGCCCTGTGCTCCGGCTGCAGCCACGTGGCGCTGGAGCAGCCTGAAAGCTGTGGCAGGCAGAAAGTTCCAGTTGGAGTAGGAGGGGGATGGGGGGCAGGGTCGGGCTGGCCTTGTTCCTGGCTCCTGCTGGCTCTCCCTGGGTCCTGCTGTCGCTGGCTCTTGTCATCTTTGACAGGCAGCCAGAAGCAGATAAATATACATTTTCTAAAAATGTTTTAGGTGCCCTACAGGCTGGACAGAATGGCCTGGCAGCCTGGATCTGGCCCATGGTCTGCATTTTACCCTCCCCTGAATTAAAAGGTACCAGCTGCTGCCCTTTTGAAAAGTTCCCCTTTTGAAAGGGCTCCAAATTCCTGTGTCCACACCCTAAGCAGCATGACTTTGAGAAACCCTATTAAAACATGGCATGAGAAATATAGAAAATACAAAAGACAAAATGTATTTCAGTCAAACATTAATCAACATTTCATTGTTCAGTATTGCCAGTCAGGGTGTCTGAAATACATTAAACAGAGTTTGTGAGAACAGTGACAGAGAAGAGTGAATTGATGATCCTCTAGGAAGTTTCATGGTAGCAGCATGAGGAAAGTAAGTGTTGTTCTACACAGTCACAAGGTCTTGTCATGCAAAAGAACTATGGGAAAATAGCAGACCTTAATGTCCCAAAGAATCTCATGGTGCAACCTACAGATTAATATGTGAATGAAACAGATTTACAGGGAAGAAGGTGTGTTATCTAAAGAGATCAAGAAGATTTTCTTCTCCTTGTCCTTTGGGAGAATTATGCAAAGTTAAACAGAGTTATAAAACAAGGAGACAGAACCTAGTGATCAATAGAGAGAACAACTTATTAAAAGAGGAGTGAAAACCCTTTCTACCAAAGAGAGAATCAGTGTGCTGGGACTCCTGGCCACTGTTTATGTCTGCTTCAATCACAGTTTACAATTTATTATCGTCAGCTCCACCATAATGAAACTCTTCAGCTTTGAGAGTTAAATGCTGGAAAATATCACTGGCAGGGGACAAGAAGAGAGCAAAAACAGGGTCTTGGGAAGAAAAAAAATGTCTGGGATTGCAGTATTCATCATATGCATTTACTTGGCTGATTTACAGAATGATGCAAGGAGAGAGATAGCAGTTACACTAATGCTGGCACATTTACTGACCACGATTAATGAGTTGTGATCAAGACAGACATGAGCAGTTTCACAGCAAACAGATTTCATTGTTCATTAAAAGTTAGAAAATGCTTCTTCTAAGAAACCTGCCAGCTGTGGCCAAGAAACTGTCAGCTGGTGTTATCAATATTGCCTCTCAAGTCTTGATCCATTGCCCAGAAGTCCACTGGGTGACCTTGATCTCAATGGCTTGGGGTGGTAAAATAATATCTATAAATAATGCATTAAAAGTATCTTTACATGTTGGCAGAGTTGTATTTCCCAGATATTTTATACTATTCCAAGTTACTTTTTATGATGCTTTCTTAATGTGCTGTACATTTTGCTTTAACAGCTTTAATATGGATTTATCCCCTCATTAAATATATGATTTTAATAATGACTTGTCTCTTCATCAAATGTGATCTGAAAAACAACAGTTGGTGGGTGCAAGGGAAAAAATCGTTTTAGAGATATCAGATAAAATGTTGGCAACTTTACTACTTCTTTTTTTAATGCTGTTTATTGTGAGGAAGCAACTTGCAACCTAATGGTGCTTTTTATATAATCTGATGTTTCAAAATCCTTTACAAAGCATTTAATTACATATACAAGACTACATAATACAGCTATATGCAATTATGCACAAGCAAGGATGTAAGATTTGTCTGGCAAATGCTGTAATCATTACATTCTCAATAACTTTTCATATAGCCTCAGGCCTAGTAGAAGTTACTGTATGCAACTGGCCTACTTTTTTATTGTTGAATGGGGGTGGGATGGTTTCCTATAACAGAATGGTTTTTACACATTAGTCTATAAGGACGTTTTTACATATGCTCTGAGGTGGGGGGGGGGAGGGGGCTTTAATTAAAGCGGCTCCGATGCTGATACACAAGACATGGAAGCTGGCTGGACCACGCTAATTGGCAAGCTCCAGCAGACTCGATTAATCAAGTCTGCTCCAACACGCAATTACAGAGCTTCAGAGCAGCCTCCTAGCACGTTTACAGGTACCTTAAGTTTTGCCAATTTGTATGTCTACAAACCCAACTCCTAATATTTGGGGCCACTGTTTTGCAGAAGTCACAACTTCAGCTTAATTTAGTGTCACTTATGGATGATAATCAGGCCCAAGTTGCATTAAAGGCACAACAGCTGAATACTGAAGCTGAAGCTGTTAGTGATCATTAGCAAACATTTTATAATTCTATGAATAAATGTGTTGGCTCCCTCATAGCTCTATTCCACTAACCAACTTTACTCTCACCACCCTCCTTTGTTCTGTCAATGGTGCAGAAATACGCAGCCTATCTTACAGGTTTTGGCTATAGGGTTTCCCCTGGACCTTTCTCTTCTTTCATATTCTCTCTATGATTCTATAACCAGCTCCAGAGATCTTCCACTAGCCCACTCCATCAATCAAACCCTTTTGTCACCAAGGCAGACTTTGCCATTTGCTACCCTGGTTCCTGCCTCAACCACAGAGACTCCCCATTGCTACCCATGCAAGTATATCAATGGACAAATGCTCAACTTACTGACAGGTGGTTCCATGGCAATCACACCAAACAGAAAAAAAACAAATTAAGAGAATGTCTCCAGCATGCCTTGCCACTTTGTATACATACAGTGCTGTTACCCTAGAGGCATTTCCAACCCCTATCAAACAAGCAATACAATCTCCAACTTTCTCCATCTCCCAATTGTTCAAAACCATAGCAATAACCTCATAGACTTTTATGTGATGCACATATCTATGAGATAGTCCACTGATTTGGAAAGACTTTTCATTTAGAAACTGTGAACTTCTACTGTACTGTATGAGCTAAATGCCAGATGGATTAATGCAAATGCAGGAGGAGACCCATGAGTCTCTAAATTGCCTGGTTAACAGAGGGTATCAGAGAACTATGTTTGAGAATGGGTTGTTAGAGAAGCTAGCCCCTATGTTCAGGAGCCCTACAGCAGTTCAGATCTCTACGAACATTAGCAGGCATTGAACCATAGGACCTGGGACCTAAAACAACAAGAAACCCAGCACTTGCACTAAAGGGCAAAGGTAAAAGAGGCATAAATCAAAACAATTGTCTGTGATCTAGTCTAGTCTAGTTCTTCCATGAAGACAAAAAGGCCCACTGTTTATGCTGGGTTCCAATTGCATTTCTTAATAGTATGTCAAATAAATTGTCATCACAATGCTTACCTTACCATTGCTGTATTGTTTTGATTATAGGTCTACCTTTCTTTTTCTTCCAAAAATGCATAAAAATTGCACTGGAATCACCTATAACCAGGCCTTTTATGGTCTTTATGTTTGCATCTGCAGTATTTTTGTGCAAGCAATGATTTTATCAGAAATTTCTTTTCATGGTCATTTGATTCTCCCATAGGATTTTGTGTTGCCAACCGCAGTTCAAGACCTTTATTGGTACTTATCAATTATATTAAGAGAAAAGCTGTTTTCTCCTAAAATTGAACCTGCAAATGATATACACAATATGTATTTTTAACAATTGTTTTTTTCCAGCCTTCTCATAGTAAAGAAAGACACACATTTCATTTCATAGTGAAAACCACTTTCCCACTCTCCCAAAATGGCTCAGGAGAAGTATCAGACACCAGTGTCATGTGGAAGAGTCATAATTATCCTTGCACTTTTTCAAAAGAAACCTCTGTAGAAAATTCAAGCACTTCATGAGGTTTGATACAGATTTGGAACTGATCTTTCACAGAAAACAGATTTTTTTTTTATTATTATTGAATCTGTCCACTCCTGTTAAAATGAAATGGAAAACCTGGCACAACCTTAACCATAGAAATGTTTCTGCCTGAATAAAACTCACTTTATATTAAATAAAGTAAGAACTAAGAGCCCGTGTATGGATATGTATATTTAACATAAAATATGTATTAATTGACATAATCATATTGATGAATGAAAACACTCAATTACTGTTTTGCCCCATATCCTTTAAAAAAAGCTCAAGGTTATAGACCAATGTGGTAAATCAGACTCAGATGAATCGTCCCACTGAAGCCACTGCAGTTAGCTAAGAACTACCCATGTCATTACATTTATGCATTAATGGGCCCTGTGATTTTGCACACATGCCCCAGATAAATACAAAACACAGTCTTACTATTTATAAAATCATAGAAAAGCAAGGCTAGAAGGGACCTTCAGAGGTCATCTAGTCCAACCCCCTGCATAAGGCAGGATCATCCCTATCCAAACCATCCTATACAAACCCATTGTCTAACCTACAAGCAAGCCTACGCAGTCAGCCTCAAACACAGCCACAAGACATAACACCCTAACCTGCCGCAGGTAAAGCAGTGCTTTGCTGTAGCAAGTTTGCAGCATTTTGAGAGGTCCAAGGGGGAGGGCTATGTCCCCAGCTATAGAGGTTGCTGCCCAATTTGTATTTCTCCACTCCTCCAGTGAAACTTCCATCTGAACACAAAAGCACTCACACAGTTCAATGATAAGTGACAGTGAAAAAAGTCCCTGGTTTAATGTGGCTCAGTATCTCCCCTCACTAGCTTTGTATACTTCCCTCTGGTACAGAGACAACGCACATGGCCACTTTACTGGAAGTTTTGGTGCCAGATTTTGGGGCCACCTGCCAGGATGATTCTTTGGGCCTCTCCTCCCAACTCATCTGGTTAATTTCACACGAAGAACAGAATCGGGTAGAGCCTCCAGATTCCCCACAGCTTCTTCTGTGGTGAACATACAAAGCCCATCTGCTTGCACTGGGGTACACAGACAGTGGTTCCAACTTTTACATGACAAATTTCTAAAGCAAACAGAGAGTGGTGAGATCCCCATCCACTGGAGAAGGAGCTACGTGTGCTTTTGTGATTCTGAAATTATTTTTCCTTCTCCTTTCTTCCAACTATTTATCTAAAAGATCTAAACTTTCCAGTCACTTTAATAAAAGAAACTTGTGATTAGTGTAACAATATCTCTTTCCTTTCCCCACCCTCACTAGGAAAATGACAGCAGAAAATATTCAAGTGTAACTGCTTTTCTCAAAGGCAGTCTCAATGTGACAGTAACTCACATATCCGCCTCCTGCCTTGGCATGAGGCACACTGCAGAGAAGAATGTGTGTCCCTGAGCTGCACGGTATCAATGAGTACAATACATATGCAAGATTGATGACACCCATCTTATCTGCTTCTCTACACCAGTTCTTTCTTTTGATGATGAGAGCTGCAAAATAGATTTTTATCTCTCTGCTGCAGGAGGTTTGTGAGAGGCCAACTCATTGCATCTTATTGGCCAGCATAAGCACAAAAATGGGGGCAGCAGCAGACAGGAAAAGTAACAGTCACACTTTCATGGTTTTTTGTTTTTATTCCTGTACCTGATTAAACTAACGGCCTAATATGTGGCCTCTGATATGTTAATACACACTGCCAAAAAGCTGGTTAGATGTTTTATGAACCAGTCAAGGAAAACGATCAGGTAACTGGCACTGCACCCCCCTCCCCTTTATTTTATTTTTTCTTAATCTCTAGCTGCTTGGTTCAAAATAATCAAGCTAATCGCATTTCCCCCCCTGCCCCCAACACACGTTCTATAGCAGTGTCACCTTATAGCAGTGCAATATATCACACCACCGCACTGTTATGTCAATATACTGGTATAGCAGGAGGGCTACTAGATCCCCTGGCTGGAATGCAAATCTGTATGACTAACTCAATCAGAGGTGAGAATACCACCCACAAAAATACCAAACTACCAGTGCTACTGTTGATGCATAAAACACAGTATGTTTGCAAGCAAGAGCAGCAGCTTTGCTGTAACCTTGGCCAACCAGCAGCACAAGTGCTTCTGTTTCTTCAGAGAAGGACAATGTATCATCCTGTACAGGGATGCTGTATGATTGTATGATTCTCACATAACAATAAATTGCTTCCTAATTAACATTTGTAGAAGAAAAACCTGAAAAAAAATGTTTGGGGGGGGGGATAATATATGAGGAAGATGTGTGGAATTTGGTATATAACAGCTTTTCTGAATGAGCCTTCTACAGCACAAAAACTGTATTTTATTTTATTTTTTTTTCGCCTTATAGCTCTAGGCAGGAACTGCTTGGGGGAGGGGAGAAGTCCAAAGGACCATTTCATAAACTGGGGTGCTACTGCCATCTAGTGTGATGATGTCTGCTGCCCAATGAAGCAGTAATTTATAGGACTGCTGTTAGTCTGATGCAAAGCTGAAAGCATGGGGGAAGGGATAGAATCTTGAGTTCAGCAAACCTCAGAGCAAAAATGAAGTCATGGAGACAAGCCACGTTAATACTTTCCACAAATTAAAACAACAATTATAATTTATGATGAGCGAGATGTGGAGATTTTTTTTTTTTTAAAGTTTGGGGAGTGTTATTATATATATTTGATTTTATAAGTACTTTATGAGTAGCAGATGCGGTGGTAGATCATTTAATGCCCAGTTTTCTATCCTTCCTGATGGAATATGGTAAAAAATGTCCATTGCCAACTGTGAAAGAGAGCCAGAATATCCTAACTTAAAGTTACTTGCAAGGTGACTCAGAAAGGTCTCACCAGAGAAGGCACAAATGTAGGGGACATAACTACTTCAACAGAAAACACTCAAGTTATAGGCCTACTCTGCACTGGTAAAGCTTTGACTACATCCACACTGAGAATTCCTCTGGTGGTCCTCCTTTTTGCCAGCTGAGTTCACCTTTGCTGAATGGATTAAGACCAAAACTAGTGTCAGGTGTATGCAGCCACTCTTGTAGCTGATAACTCCAGTAGCACACCAGCTGCGCAGAGCAAGCAAACCTGCCAAAAAGGAAGCATGCAAAAGCATAGGTACTCTGGGGGCTTGGCAGGGTAGCCAAGTGGAGGAACTACAGACAGTGCTAAATGACGTGCACTCACAGACCTGGATTATATTCAACACCAAAGAATAATAAATCAGTTGGGACAATGATCTTAATCTGTATATTGGATAAGGACAACCACATGGTTGCTCAGCACCCTAAACCCCACATTTTGGTATTTAATCTGATTCTGACTAGGAAAGTAGCTAAATGCATCTTTCCTTCAAAACCAAAAATGTCACACAAGCCCAAATGGTGGTTTGACCTTACAGTTAATACCAGTGCCATGTTGTCAATAAACATTAAACAACCCCAAACCTGAGAAATTATAACTCTAGGGGATGAAATAGTAAGGATTTGATCCTGGCACCTTGATTACATTTAATAAGACATAATTAATTGGGATAGTTACTTAGACATCAGCAGTGTCCCAGTGCTAAGGAACCCATTCCTCTGGGGCGAGTAAGTAGACTGAAGAAACATGGGGTTTAAGAACCAGAAAAAACTCTTTCAGTGCCAAAGCCTCAGCAAAGAAACTAGACGTACGGCCTCCTCATCTACATGCCCAGCACTGTTTCAGCTTCCCTCCTCCCCAAGCAGACTCATGTCTCCTCCTACTCTTACCACCTTGCTCCAGAGTAGTTACATTCCTGAGTAAACGTGCCTTGGAGTTTAATGCCCATATATAATTGAGAAAGGGAAGCAGGTGATTGGGAATGTAGCAGGTTATGTCACAATGTGGGATTGGTTGACATTTTTTAATTACCAGTGCTAATGTTATTATCTAAATGTAGTTTACATAAAAATTTAGATCACCCCAGTGAGGGGTGACAGAGAAAGAAAGGACATAGTTATCACAAGTGACTCATCTTCTTGAAATGCAGATTTTCAGGTCTTTTTGTAGCCTTCATCAAGCCCAGCCTTTTATTAGTGTCTGCTGAGTTTTTTCTATATATATCCACCATTGTCCAAGTGTTCAAATGTATATCTCTTACCAGCTTTTGTTTCTATGCTGTCAAGTCTGAATGAATCCCAGCTAATGAAACTTTCATAGCTGTGTTCCTGAGGGTTTGCAATTTGGTGAGCTGCATGCTTGAAAGCTGTTTATTTTCCTTTTTATTTATTTTCTCTTTTATTCTTTTCTTCATTTGGGATTTAATACCAATGGTTAGAGATTTTTTTTTTAAATCTGATTCACTCTTGAGCCCCAATCCCAGCAAGATGTAAGGGCATGTTTATTTTAACCAGTGAATTGTACCACTGAAGTCAAAACAATGTGTAAATTTTTGCAAGATGGGGGCTGTATGCTGCAAAATGAAGACTTAAGCCCACTTTGCTATGTGGAGTGCTACTTGGGAATTTGCAACTGACTGCCTGGTATTTTGGAAAAAAACCTTTGCAAATCATAACATTTTCACACACTTTAGTCTATTCCTCTGAAGAAGCATAATGAAAATTTGTTACCTGTTATTCAGCCTTCTACCAAATCATCCAAGCAGGCTAGAGTCACAATGCTATGTGACATAGGCAAGCAATCATATAACATGAATAACAAATTACAACTGCTGACTATTTGAAGCAAACTGTTTACAAACCACCAGCAGGCTAAAAATTATTTACTGAAACTATTTGGCAAATGACTTAGGAAGAACTAAAACATTCACTAAAATCAGGATTGATTCTCAACACACTTGCAAATCAAGACTGGGCACAATATACAGAATGCACAGCTCAACCAGCTCTTGTTAGGCTAGGCCAGCATGCAGCAATGAGGAAAAATTTTGCTAGCACCATTTTTAAAACACATATCCTGAAAGAGGCATACATGACATCTATTCATTTCCTTCTCTGAAACCCTGGGCAGGGAAATGTTTATTTTAAATGACACTCGCTTCATTTTGAGGGTGCTTTCCTTAAATGAATGCACATGGGACTATGATAAAGCTGACATGTAAATGAGACTTACCTTTTACTCCGCTTGTTTTTCTTCTCCAAATTCCTGCTGTGTGCATAGTTTGCCACATCTTACCCCAAGACAGAAAGCAAATGATTATTTTGTTTATATTTGCTCTGGCTTCATTGATTTATTTAAACAAAGGGAGCTGTTTTGCTTGAGAAAGACTTCTGAAGTAAATTGGGAGGACATTGGATTAGCTATGTCCTGTAAAGACCCGATATGGAGCTGAAGCTGAGCTAGCGAACTGGTTGCAGGGAAGAAGGAAGCTACAAAAAGGGTTAGAACAGTAGACTGGAGCAGGATAGTGCTGTGAAAGTCATGAAGTGCCAGATCAAGCAAAGCAAAGGATCTGGAAGAGCCTCAGTAGGAAGGAAAAAATATAAGTATCCTTGGCTTTTCAGGAAACTATGAACACCTGTCTGAAAGGTATTTTCTTTCACTGATTTGCATTTTCTCCCACAATGTTAATAAATATCTTGCCTATCTATACCTTACAACCAACCTAGCTGTTTCCAGCCTTCTGCTTAGAGCTTGGCCTGACATCAAAGATACATAAGAAATGCCATGTGAGGATTCATAGAAATTAAGCTAAATTTTGAAATTGGGTGAAGTCCAATCTAGAGGTTAAAACACAGGGCAGGAAGTAAGGGGATCTGGCTACTATTTCTGCCACAGACTTGGTAGGAGACCATAAGCTAGTTCCTTAACTTCTGTGTCTGTTTCCTGTCTGTAAAAAGGGAGATACCGATATTTACCACTTCACAGGAGTGTTGTTGGACTTAACTAACCATATAAAGACTACTGCATTACACAGGTGGAAGGCTCAGTGCAAAGGCAAAACCGTTAATTAAAACAGAGCTGTCACAAAATACTGTTGCTACTAGAGGGATATGTGGTGATACACCTGGCAATAACATGGCTGTTCTAAGTTTGCCATAGTAGACAACCATTAGGAGTTTGCTTGTTTTTTAGTTTTCTTGTTTTCCAGGACCCATATAACCAAAAATCACACATACATACTGGGAGGTGGGGAAGAGGGGGAAAGAGAGAGTGTGCACATGTACCCAATTACCAAAGACGGCAGGAAATGGGAAAGAATAAACAAAAGTGAAAGAAATGAAAGCAACATGCTGTTAAAAGCCATCTTATTCTACCCAGCCTTACATTCACCCCCCTGGACCTATTTTAGTAAGCCTGATTATTTAATATATTGTGTGCTCTGTTGTTTGATTTATCAGACCTTTATTGCCTTGAGAAGTATGAAAACCTCTCTCTCAGAATACAAGAAAGTTTTTTTATTATCTCCCTGGCTCTCTTTGGTGCTTTCTTAGGGAAGCTATTTCTGGTGCAGACTGATTGAAAAGTGCTGCTGTCCCCCACATGGCTGCTGGTTTGACACTTTTTGACATTTCTAAACAACTCATAGTCATCCTGCCAACTCCCTACTGCTTTCTAAACCTTTTTAATCCTGCAGAATGCAAACTAATCTATTGAGAGGAGGAAAACAAGACTGGCCTGGGCAGCAAAGCTGGAAATGTCAGAGAGGTGGAAAAGATAAATACCTGCTAGCAAAAGAACAGATACGGAGGGGAAGAAATGGGAGGTGGGGGGAGGGAGCTATGCAGTATAGCCTGTTAATGTTATCTATTGTATAAAACCAAGCAGTATATTATCCAGTTGAATTGTGTAATATCTACATATAGAGAAAGATGGTTCAGAGACAGGCACAAAGAGCGCTTAGCCATGTAGAACCTCCCCCTTGGGGGAAATTCTAGCTGCTTAGATGTAGGGACCTAAGTATTGTTAATGAAAGTTTTCAGTAGAAGATCCAAAAGCCTTTATTAGTATTATTCTGTCATGCCTGATCCTTTTGAATGGAAAGTTCAAAGAATCAAGCAAGTCTTAACTTGATTTTTGATCTTCCAGCTGGTATAGTGTGTGCTTGGAGAGGATAAATGTCCCAAAACACCATCTTTTCCACATAGTAGCATAACTAGTGGAGGTGAAAGGCACCAGCCCTGGCTTAGAGGGGGTACTGAAATGGTGCCCTTCTCCCCCTGGAGTCTTTGCTATGTGAGGGGCAGCCCCATGCTGCCTGGATGTAAGAGCTGGGTGCAGGGACGCAGGGCAGGAGCAGCGTGGTCCGCAGGCAGGTAAGATCCCCACTCCCTCAGGGAAGTTTATCCCAGGGCACCAAACTTGAGAGTTAGTTATGCCTCTGTCTCCACACACTTCTTCAAAAAGTTCAATTGGCTACTCACCTCCAAATATAACACTCTACAGCTCCTCTTGTAATTAACTGTCTGAATTCCTTGAATTTCACTTTTGTTGTATTGTGGCCACAATTTTATCCCCGTAAAAATAACTGCGCCTGCTTTTGCTTGCCTGAAAATTCATTGCCAGAATAAAGACTGCTATTCCGAGTCAGGTAACTGAATATGTATACACATGGATTCTCCCCTGCCATTCAGTGCAGGCACAAACATGTAAGCACAATTAAAGTCAGGTCCACAATTGTGCCTGCAAGAGACCTGATTTAAAAATAATATACTGGGGCTGGGTCCTTAAACCTGTCTGAACCCTTGTGTGCCCCTTCTGCTTAATGTGCTCCTTCCCAAGTCAAGCTCATTCCAGTAACACAACTGGCTTCCCCTTACTGACTTCCAGTTACCCCAAGGCCTGTTTCTCCTTCTCCCCAAACCAGCACTGTTCCTCCACTGGGAACAGCCAACATGCAGCTGCAGTTAGGACAGGTGCAGACATAACATTTCTTCCACGTTAGGTGGTCAAAAACTGGTCTATACCTGTAACAGAACAGAAGTTTGGAGCACACAGACTGGATGGGGGGGAGAACAGAGGCCCAAGCCACAGCCCCCCAGTCCTGCCCTAGCACAGGTGGGGTATTCAGTGGCTTCCTCTCCCTGCCACTGCCCTTCCAAATACCACTCCTGTCCTTGCTGCTTGACAGAGGCATCCTGGGGTGCCCAGCACATCTTGCCAGCTGCTGCTGTTGCCAGGCTATGGAAGGACATGCCAGGTGATCGGGACAGGAACACTCCATAGAACGAAGGATCAGGCCTCACCTTCTGGCATGGACCTCCTGGGCTGCCTGATGCATCTTGCTGGAGCTTGGCACCAGTGGCAGCTGGTAGAATGCCTTGAGTGGCCTGGCCCGGGCAGCAGACCTGATCCTTCCTCCTATGGAGCACTTCTATCTCTGCTGCCTGGCACAGGCCTCCCAGGCTGCCTGTCATATCTTGACAGCTGCTGCTGGTGCCAAGCTCCAGAGGGATATACCAGGCAGCCCAGGGGGTCTAGCACTGGGCAGTGGGGGCAGGAGCACTCCATAGAAAGAAGGATTGGGGCTCTTGGAGCCCAGTCCTTCCTTCTGTGGCATCAGACCACCCCTTATTGGCTGTCGGGTACACCCCCCCCAAGCCCCTGCTGTCACTGCAGGCCCTTACACATGCCCAACCATGGCATGTGGAAGGAGGGAACCCCAGGGGGTGTCACCATGGCATGCCCAGCAGCCCAGCTGGCGGTGGTAGGGGAGGGTATGCCATGGTGGCCACCTCTGGGGCTATCCTGGAGGCCTGAGGCTGGCATGGGGTAGGGTCCGCAGTAGCAGCAGGGAGGTTGTAGCTATGTGCCTGGCAGCCAATCAGAGATGGCCCCCACTTGCCTGCCCTCAGCAATCTCCAGCATGCAGGAGCGCCCCCAACCTTCTGGCCTTAGCCAGTGCAGGCATTTGCGTGCTTTCCCCCACCAAAGGGTGAACGTGAGTTTTGTTGGCTCCCGATCCACTCTACATGGGTTCCTCTAAGCTCTGTAGATTGGGCAGATTCTGCCTTGGGCTTTTTGAATGTTTTTATTTAGCCCTAGTCCAGCAGGCACTTTTCTGCAGCTGTGTGCTAGCCAGTCAGCAAATCTGTCCCACCCCCTCACCTGTCTGACATTCTAAAATACTATAAAACTACCTGAGTCAAAAATACTACGTGAAGCATATGGTAGGGAAAGAAAGCAATCTATTTTCCAAGTTCTCTGCTTCTCCAGTTACAAATAAAACACACCAAGCAAAATTTCAGCTGCTATCTAATCTCTTTGCTTCTACTACAGAGACATTGCTTAAAAAAAAAAAAAGCAAAAGAAGAAAAAAGATACTAACACATGAGCAGTTATAAAAGTAAACCACCTGGATATTAGCTTGGGTTGCACTGAGAATAGACCATAGCTGTAGTAGTGTAACTGGCGGGGGAGAGAGGGAAGGGAGAATGAGGGGGCAAGCAAGGCACCAGCCCTAGGCATCAGCTTCAGGAAGGGGTGCAAAAATAGCAGCCACTGCTGCCCAGCCACCCCTCAGCATAGGTATATCCCCTTTGAAGACAGACAAGACATACTCTTCCAAAGTGCTTACTCTCTGCTACATCTGAGCAAAGCTGCTAGTAGCAAACTAATAGGAAAACATTACAGAACAAGAAAGGAATTATAAGCTTCATGTCTGCATCTTTCATAAAAGCTTGATTTCCTATTATGCCTTTCTCTATGAAAAAAATCAATGATGACCAGATGGCACTCTAGGGTTTTTGAACTTCTCCTTAAGAAATTAAAATGTGAATCTCTACAAACCAGTGTAAGCCAGCTACCTAAATTGAAAACTTGTCACTAATTTTTCTTAAAGGTTGCAAGCTATGCAATATAGGGCATTCCTATGCCTCTTCTGCTACAATCCTGAATATCTGCTCCTTTGCTCCCACACAGTGGGCATGTCTACATGTGCTATTAATGCCCTTTAAGTTTACTTTACAGTAAAATAAAGTGCAGTAAGCTTGCCCTGGGAATGCATCTACACGTGTGCCCTCGGAGGTGTGGATTTGCTTCTAATGGGGGTAGGCAGATCCAGGCCTGCTCCTCCCCTGCTCTGCCCCCCTGCAGCAGCCAGAGGGAGCTGCAGGCTCTGACTTCAGCTGCCCAGGTGCCAGGGGAACTCATGGGGCAGACAGCCTGGCAGAGGGCTCAGAGAGCAGGCTTAGCCTAGCAGGGGCAGATTTAGCCTGGCAGGGGATGTTGTTCCAGGAGCCTGTGGCCAGCAGGCCATGAATGCTCCCCCCATCCTCCCCAGCAGTGGAGGACAGGACACTATATCCACAAGGCACTCACAGATCACCTCCTCCTCTGCCCCCCACAGTTGGGTACCTGGGTGCCTGCCCATGGACCCCAGGCTCACAGAGCAACCCCGGACCATGCACACTATGACAAGTTTCAAGCAACAGTCCTTATTTCCCTCCCAAACAATAAACTCCCTCCTGCCCTCCCTCCCCATCAACAGACCCCACCCTAACCTCACCACCCACCACCAATAAAGCACACTTCTCTACATGCAACTATGTACAACAAGGTGTTGTGTGCCCTCTTGGGATGGGGGTGGGGACAGGGGAGTGAAAGCACCTACGAGGTGGATCCTGGGGTGAGGCACCCAGCACTTGGCACCCCAGCCTCTGGCCACATCACTGCAGGTGTGAACACCTCAATGAGGCCAGTAGGCTAAGGGCTTGGCTGAAAGCGAGAGCAGCTACCATCCAGGCTACTCAGCCTGCTCCTCCTCCACCACCATGGGGCTGGGGCCAGCTGGACCCATTGTGGGCAGCTCCTGCTCAGGGGCCGCATGGCACCTGGGTAAGCAGTGCTGGGCAGCCCAGGTAGGGGGCCAGACCACTGAGGGACCCATCTCAGGAGCAGAAGCAGGGGGCCCTGGCCACTGCAAGCAGCACTGGACCTCATCCTAAGCCCACTGGGGGTCTTCATGCTAGGCTGTGGGCAACTACCAGGGGGCGGGCAGGGCTGGGGGTTGGGCCATGGGCAGCAGGAAGATGATGGTTTGCCAGGTCCCTCTCCCTCTCCCACTACAGGTGCTGGGCTCTCCAGGCCCATGAATTCACCAGCCGCTACTCTTCCACTGTGACCAGCAGAGGGATGCAGTAGTGAGGGACAGGGAAGGGAAAGCATCAGGGGGGCCCCTGTGCTGGGCCTCTGGCTACAGGCATACAGTCTGGGGGCAGGCAGGTGAGCTGGTCTGCACTGCCTTCCCCAACTCCAGGCATGTGGCATCCCCTCCCCCTGCAGCCCTCCTCCTTGTGTAGGGCTTACTGTACAAGTAGTCCCAACAGTCCAAGTGTGTCCCTGCTGGCAGTCAGATGTTGTGGCTTCCTGCAGTGTCCCAGGGCATGGAGGCATGGGCACTTGGCTGCACATGCAGTGGCCCTCTCTGGGGAAGAGCTGGAGCTGGTCACTGCTGGGGTCACTCCCAGTGTGCCCTCCCCACTGAAGGTGCATGCCCACAGTTGATGGGATAAGTTGTGGTCTAGGCACCCAGGGCTACCAGATGAGACCAGGGGTGAGGCGTGCACTGGGACCTGCAGCTGGTGCCCCAAGGGGCCCTCCCCTGGAGTCTGCTCATCACTGCTGGGCCCTGGTGGAGGCTTCAGCAGGCTGCCTGTACTGAAGTAGACATGGCAGTTGTGTCTAGGGTTCCTCACAGCGAGGATGCAATCTAACTGCCATATGAAGGGCATGGTCCTGTGGGCAGCCCCAGACCACCAGTTATGGTCTGTGATGTGGACCCATTGGGCCCACAGGGCCTTGACCTTTATGCAAAATTGGTTCCCAGATCACTGGTAGCCACAGTCCTGTATGCGGGCTGCCATTTCCTCAGAGTTGTGTGTGACTGGCTACCCCAGGCAAACTGCCTGTGCACATCAGCATTTCCCCATATTGCCAGGAACGAC
The DNA here is from genome assembly GCF_030867095.1 of Alligator mississippiensis. Classification (NCBI taxonomy): domain Eukaryota; kingdom Metazoa; phylum Chordata; order Crocodylia; family Alligatoridae; genus Alligator; species Alligator mississippiensis. The sequence goes on along the minus strand of NC_081826.1, from coordinate 115,217,532 downwards.
GTGCACCCCTGGCAGCTCAGAGAGCATAGTGGCACTGGTGGTGGTGGTGGTGGGAGCATGGTGGCGGTAACCGGGGAGCAGAGGGGAAGGAGTGGCAAGCAGCCTTTTGATAGGGGGTGCACCCCCTACACATCACCAGTGCATATTGCTATGAAGTCAGCAGTCTTTCCTTCTGACCAGTTGGGGCCCTAGGATACTGTTTGTAGTGTTGAGGAAGCTGCCATTGTGGCTGCTTCCAGGGACCTCAGGAGGCTCAGGCACAGACTCGGGGTGCCAGCATGGCTTGGCACGTGCCTACAGGGGATGGGCACAATGCCCAGGAGGCAGGCAGCTGATGGAACAGGCCACAAGAAACAGAGATGGGGTCTCTGGGCCTGCTGCGACTGGCATGTGCCCACAATGGAGGGGCGTGGTGCCTGGGGGCAGGCAGGAGATGGAACAGGCCCCAAGGGCCAGAGCTGGGGTTTGTGGGCCTCCTGTGGTCTCCTGTGGCTAACACACTTCTGGGACACGATGACTGCAGGCAGGCAGCAGCTGGCACAGGTCCCTGGGGTCATGCCAGGGTTCTAAAGGCTAGACTGGGACAGCCCAGGAGCCGTCCCTGCTCCATAGCTGGAGAAACTCCCAGCCATGTGGCTCTGCCCCAAGTAGGAGGCTAGTCCCCTGCTGGTCTGGTGGACTGGGAGCAGATTTATACCCAAGTCACCATCTACCATGCACTACTGTATAGTAGCTACTGAGTAGTTACTCTGCTACCTGTATCTACAGGTAGTAGCCAACAGTGCAGTCGACTAATTTTCTGTGCATAAATGCAGTGCATGTGTAGACAGTGATGCTTTACTGTGCAGTAGATTAGTCTAATGCACAGTAAAGCAGCTCATGTAAATGTGCCTGGCATGAGCTAAATCCAGAAATGAGTCACCAAAGCCACCCTTAGGGCACCTTCTACTGCCACTTGAAAGAACACTGTCTTGAGTGTGCTTAAGGACATGGGGGCACTATCATGGTGCCTTCACTGCCTATTTTCCCAATTTGGCATCTGCAGAGCAAGTGTAAATGTAGGGGTTGGACAGGCTTCCTGGTAGCACTCTAAGTAGTGTCACAGCAGTGGTAGAGGCATACCTTTGAATACTCAGCACTTCTTTAAAATCAAGGGATTTCCCTTCCTGGCTTCCTGCTATACTTGACCAGCACCTATATTAACCAGGTCACTCTTCTTTTTTTCAAGCACTACTTCCAAGTTTTTCTATACATTTTTCCTTCTCTACACAACTTGTCTTAATGCCCCAGCTATACTTTTCAGGTTTCTTCCTCTTATACATTTTAAGGCATCAAGTCACCAAAACTTTCACTGATAATTACAGACAAAGCTTTTAGTGAGGGAAAGCTTTTAATTTGGAAACCTATAGTCCTAACTGACAGGAAAGACTTGGGTAAGATAGGATACTGTAATTGTTTCATTCCTTTGCCTAACATGACACAACTTTATCACTTTCAGTTCTAGAGAGGCCTTTTCCTTGTGATTTCCTTAGATATAACCTTCTCTCCCTGAGCTTTAAATAAACTGTTTTACTTAAATTGTTATTATTATTTTGTCCTGAAGCAGATGGCCTTTTAGTCCAATCTCTCATTCCACTGTAATCCTACCACGTACAATGCCATTCTATAAAATGTACCATTATAGTCAGAATGGTGGGTTAATAGAATATAATAGAATATAGTGTAAAATGGATTTACCTCTATAGTCAGACAAAATATCACAGTATATCAGAGTAGCTTAATTCTTCAGAACCAAACTGAATACTACTTGCTTCAAGCTGTTTGGCAGGAAATTAGATTTGTGCTAAACAGCTAAATGCTTAGGTGCATGCAAAATAAACTAGATGGGGCAATTTCATGATCTGCATAATTTCATGTTGGCTCTATTTTTTGTGCAATGCTATTGGCATGCTAAGGTGTCATCAGCAAAAATTCATCTTCCTCCAAGATATCATGCATGTTCCTCTCCCTTGAGGGATTCAATAACCTATTGATAAACAATAAATGAGAAACATCTATAAAGACAGCATGGGAATCAAATCTATTTGGGGGCATTTTTTGGTAAATTACACAAAATTTAAAAAGGATCCAGATAAAGGCAACATCTAATACTAAAAATGTGAAAGCATTTTTTTTTCTCTTTTAAAACTGCAGCAAAAAAGGATACATCTGGCATTCCCTTTCCTGTGTAAAAAGTATCCCATCTAACTAACTCCTAACTATCTTACCAGGGAAGGATATTAAAATTATTTCACATATGCTCAAACATTTTGACAGGCAATCCATCTGACACAAAGACAATGCTGGGGGGAAAAATGACAGCTTGGACAAGAGTACATTATTTAAATTCCTGAATGTGATAATGCTGCTAATATAATATGATAATACAACCCAATTAGTCATTTCACTAAGACCAGATATTAGCAAATCTCTTATCACATTATAAAGTGCCATTCTCATTAGGAAATTTAATAAAACACAAATTTATCATGCCAGTTACATTCATGCAAAAATATATATTTACTATATAAGGGAAAATGGAAATTGCTAATGAGATGATGAAGCTGTTTGAGCAGTAATTATGTGGCTAAAAGGACGTGATTTTCATACTGTGCTTCCAATGCAGAAATAATCTCTCACAGGTCTTACTGTAGAACCCATTATGTGGTATCTACGTGCTGTAAAAGCAAATCAGGTCTGTTTTCTATTCGACTCTCGTCAACAATTCTGCCATTTCTCCTTCTCGAGCTCTAGGACAGCCTTTTAGCTGTATTCTGGAAAGACAACATTCATAATAATTATATATAAATAATGAAAGTGTGCAGCAGGTCTAAAAAATATATTATAAAGTCTTCAGTGGGGATTTGATTGGTCACGGGCTCCTCTCTCTTTCTTTTACCTTCGGCCTACTCCATACAGGTGGTCATACCCAAGGTCTGCTCTTCAAACAAGCCATTATGTTTGGCAGGCCATTATCTTATTAAGACCAGCGTCAGAGTTTTCCCTCTCACTGCTGAAAACCCCATCCACAGAATGAGGAGTTGAATGTCTATTGATTCAATATTATTGAACACAAGTCATGTTATCTCTGTTGTCACAAAGATCTTCTTAGCATTCTGACACTATTTACCAGCAGGAGAGCAAAAACTTGGGCACTGATGATAAATGATACAGAAAGGATGGAAGAAAGAATTTCTCCAAACCTAGACCATGGCTGCCCCAGAGACCAAGACATAATTCCTATCAGCTTCCACTGTAGGTGCCATATCGCATCTCCTTCAGTTATCCAGGTAGGTTACAATTCTGAATGCCTAGAACCCTCAACAAAATTCAGCACCAAATGCTGCAAAGAATTAACATCCTACTTCACTGAAAAGATAACACGCATTTTGGAAGTTGTCTAACACTGTGGATCTGCTCTGTTCATCCCTAATCATCAAAAGCCTAGCTATATTCCTCAAGATCAGCACCCTCACCCATTATGTATTGGACACTGCCAGTGCCCCCCCGCCACTGACACCACTGCGACCACCTGCGGGAGCTCCCCACTCGCCGACACCATGCCACCTGCGGATGGTTGCTGTGCCCTCCCAGCCTCCGGGAGCATGTGTCGTTCATGCTGAAGACTATTACAAACTTCACTTTTTCACTCCATGCACTGAGCACATTTCTTTAGCCTTATCTCCTCTAGTATAAACACACAACATCGTGTACATAAGAGAGCAAATAAAAACCAACCAACTCTACCAGTGATGTGTGATAGTAGTTAGTCACATTGGTTAATGGACTGCTGGACAGACTCAGGTATTATAGTGATAAGCACAGTACAAGAATGTGTAGAAACAGAACAAATAACATGTTGGAATATGAAAACAAAGTCAGAGAGGAGAAAACCACCTATATCATTTGGTATCTATGTGCACCAACCTGCACAGGGTTACCTTAGGATTACCTCAGCAAGAAATGTAGGAGTGTGGATAAACAGGGGAGTAAATCAGAGAACAGTCATTATAATTTCCCGGCTACTAGAATGATGGTTAATGCCATTAAACCATGCCCTCCTATAATAAAGAACTGTGAATGGATTTTTTTAGATCATGATGACTGCCAAGTTATTTTAGGTTTGTTATGGACATGAAGGAACCTATTTCTATGTGTGGTGAAGCTAGCAAATATTCTCATAAAGAGAAGGAATAGTCAGGGGCAAAGGAGAAATGTTCCTTCAAAGACTGTGTAAAAAAATGAACTCAGTATTTTTTGTTGGGGCCATGAAGATATAGAAAGAAATAATGTAAGTGACTTGTTTAGATGCCTGCCTTCTAATGTACAAGTGAGCAACGCAGAAACTCAGAAGTTCCACAAAGTCCTTCACACAGGACTTTCTAACTTCAAAATCCCTGCCAATGAGCATATTTGCAAATATGGGTGTTGCAATTCAAATTCATACAGAGAGCAATTTTACATGTGCTCTGGAGGGGAACAAGGATGCTTTAATTAGAGCGGTTCTGAAAGCTGCTCTAATTAAAGCACCTGGAGTGTCTTGGGTATCAATGTCCCCACACTTCAAAATGGCGGAGGAGGTAGGTGCTTTATCTAAAGCTCATCAAACAAGCTGTAGTTAAACCACCCCTGCTGCCATTTTGAAGGTGGGGATGCCGATACACAAGACAAAGGGGCTGGCTGGAGTCTGCTAATTAGTATGCTCTGGCAGACTTGATTAATCAAGTTTGCTCCAACACGCTGTAATTACAGAACATCAGAGTGGCCTACTGTCACATCTACAGGCACCTAGTCTGTCCTGACAGGGAAGAACTGGGACTGAAAGGCAAAATAAGGTCAAAGGTGGAATGGCTTAACATTACTGTTGAATGAAATAGACTGGCATATGTACATAAAACTAACATTTCATATAATGAAAAGGAGAAACACAGACTGGAAGTAGCTCAGAATGACAGGTTGAAGGTTCATAGCCTTGGCCTGGAACCCTTGTTTTCTTTTGGGGGATCTGAAGAACCAGTTGCTCTCCTCATGCAAGGTGACTAATGATGGAGGCTAATATAGGAAAACTCTAATAAGACTTATTGTTGAGTAATTACCTCCATTAGTATTTTCTGTACTCATGTCATTGTAAATCAGTGTTATATTATGTTCTTTCCTTTATGAGGTGCAGTAAGTATTAGGGCTGCGTGAAGCTTCAGTCCCTAATTCGATTCGGCAGAGATTTGGCTCAATTCAGTCGCTGAATTTCCAAATCAAATCAGGAGACCCTTTAATCTCTCCAAATTGAATCGGAACCCTCCGAATCGATTCAGAGAGCTTCGGAAAGATTCAGCGATTCAGATATAGACACAGCTTTAAATGTTTTTTCTACACACCTCTAGGTACCAGACGACTTGTGAATGCTACGATGGTGGGGTAGATGGAGTGTCCCACAGGAGCATGGGGGGCTCCCCAGCGCACTCGGCAGCAGACCCAGAGGTGGACCAGAAGCACTTCTGGTCCACTTCTGGATCTGCTGAGGAGTGCACAGGGGACCCCCACTCCCCTGTGTCCCCCAGCTTGGTGACTGGTGCCTCCTGGGCCTGGGCGGGGCACCCAGGGTTCCCTTGTGGTCTATTGCTGTGTTCCACCCCACCATCGCCCCACCATGCTCTATCCGCCCCACCATCACAGCATTCACAACCCATAACTGGTACCTTGAGGTATATAGAAAAAAACATTTAAAGCTGTGTCTATGGCCAAATCACTGATTCTCTGAATCAGCATCGAATCTTCAAATTCAGATTTGGCCGAATTGAATTGGGGACAGTGATCCAAATCAACAAATCAAATCACTGTCCCCAATTCGGGCCGAATCTGAATCCAAATTGAATATGGCCCGTTTCGCATACCCCTGTATTTTATAAAATAACTTTAAATTCTGGTGCTAGGAACTTGCAGACTGTCAGAAGGCACACAACATTAAATAAAATAGAAAGATATCAGCATAGTGCATACAAATTAGTATCATTAACTCCCTTAGACTTCTGAGTGGCCAGCAATTAAACTGAATGAAATGTGTACAAAATTTGTAATGAAATTAACTTCTCCCTAAAGATGAGCTAGTCACCAAAGGTTTTTATTAACCTATCAATGCTGCTGATGAAACAAAGGATAGGAAAATTTGCTTTAGATAGCCTTAATAGCCTTCCAGTACCTCTCCAGGATTGGGTGGATCCAGAATTTAGTAAAGTGGGGTGTGGGAACAGTAACACACATCCAGCTCAGACTCTTCATTTCACTTGTGCCTACTCTGACTGTGAGGCATGCTGTGCTTAGAGCTGGTCCTAATAAGAATGTATTGTCAAGAAGAAATTAAGGATATGTCCTTACGGCACAAAACAGAACTACCATGAGATACAGTGGGCTCATGCCACATCCTAGCTTTTCAACCAGAAGTAACATATATACTTTAGCAAAAGCCAGAGCATATCAGTGGGTGAAGAGCACCATACTATCATAGCTATACAGCTTTTGGTTTGGAAACTGGTGCATGTGGAGTGAGAGACACTCATTAACACCTCAGGAGCTTGTCTCAGCACTATGCTGCTTCACACAGATGTCTTAGTCACCCTATGACTTTGATAGAGTGCCAGAGGACATGCACTTCAAAGACTTGTAATTCCTTCTGGGAAAGCATCTGAGATTTTGGAGCCTTACCTGAACTGGCCAAACCTCCTGAAATTGCAAAATTACCCTGAAAAAGAATTTCATATCCATGGACTCTCTTGGCAGCTTCCTCAATGCAGGCAACATCTTTTTATTAAATATTTCCAAAATATGTAACACAATCACAAACTGACTACCCTGACCCTCCACCCCCACCTGGGCCTCCAGAAGAACCTGCAATGCAGTTAATACTTAATAATAATTTATAGCTTCATTACTAGCTACAAATCTTGCAATATTGCACTTACAGTAATTGTGCACAAACCGACAATACAGAACCACCAAACAGGAGCAAAGCCTTAAGGGGTGTGTTGGTGTGGTTGCATCCCCATTTGGTTGTGCACCACATGCTCGGTGAACTCTGAGAGCTCACCAGCATGTCAATACAGTTGACAGAGCTTCTCAGGGACTGCACACTGCCACTACTTGTCTCCTTTCCCCTGCTGCTGACTTTGGAGAGGTGAAGACTGGGGAAGAGCAAACAGCAGCAGGTTGCAGAGCTGCTTGAAAGCAGAGACTCTGGGCTCGTTTGCTCATAGAGCTCAGCAAAACCTGCTCTGACATGCCAGTGATTTCCGAGAGCTTGCTGGCATCCAGGATCATGGAAGGGGCTGCAGTCACACCCCCTTCTGCTGTGTGGCACATGCTCAGTGCACTATCTTCATTGTTCATGTGCCATGCAATGGAAAAGGTATGTGTAGCACCTGGCCACCACAATCCTATTATCTTATGGGCCACCAAATATTTCAAAACTCAAATAAAGCTGAGGTCTGCTTTGGTTCTTCTGTAGATACACCCCCAATTTTATTCAGCTATCTCCAGTACAATTATGTTTTATAAATAAAATACAGACCTGAAAAGCAGAACAGAAAACATAAGCCAGCAAGGTCTTCAGTCTTACCTTATCCTTCCCAATTAATGGAGAAAAAACTAGAGCAATCACTCAAGAGTCCTGTGCTTCAATAAAGCATAACAATTGATAGTCGTTTTATCATTCAACCATGTCATGATGACATTCAAAGAGGAGTAACTATAGAAAAGTCTAATACTAATGTATTGATCATGAATTGAAATGTGAGTGGAACCAGAAATATTCATTGCTCTTTAATAGGAACTTTCCATTTGGTCATCTATTTCTCTCTGTGTGCTAGGTGAAACACCTGGATCTTTATTCTTTAATAGCATCTGTATTTGGAAGTTGTAAACACTGAGATCCTTCCTGCAGTGACATAACATTTTTGTATCTAGACAAATGAGAACTTTTGATCTCACCTGTCAAGGTTGAGCTGTTTTGCCCCAGAGATAGCTGAGGTTGCTATTCAAAGGAAGGCCAAGGTAGCTTCCCCTTTTCCTCCCCAACCCCCTTTGTGATTCGATTTTCAAGAGTAAAATGTTTGCAGCATATGAGATCCATATTAATACAAAGGTGCCAGGTTTGCAAAGGTATTTAGGGACATACAGATTCAGTGGGTGTGTAGTGGGATTGACTGAAAGCACATAAGTAATTATACATCTATCTCACTGGAAAATAGGCATCTACTCTAGTAGGGTATGTTTACAAATCCCACTAAGCACATATCTTCATCTGTAGGTTCCTAAACCCCTTTCTGAATCTAGCCTTCAGTTTTGGTCTACTGATTTTGAGTTTGAAAAATAAATAAATTTTAGTTTTCAGGTGCACTCTCAATTTATGTTATGGCATTGCAAAATCCAGGGTATACACTCTGCAGAATTTACAATGAAGAGATTAATCATTTCCTGAAACACGCAAGTAAAAATGCTGATTTCATAAACCTCTTAAATACTGATCCATCAAAATATTTACTGACATTTCTAGGCAGAGATCTGTAGGTATCAGTAGGTGACGCCAGATTACGAAGGTATGCAAGTACCTAAAGACAGACGTTTGGCAGGATTTACAAAACTGCCTAAACTAGGGGTAGGCAACTCTAGTTGTGGGTCAAAATGAACTACCCTGGATCGCAGGCAGAAGGAAAGGAGGGTGCTAGGACTCTGCCGCTGCTTGCCTCCTCAGTGGCATGGGAATACTACCCTCAGAAGGTGCTCCCCTGCTGCCAAATGCTATTGAAACCCCTGCTGCAGGCTGGATAAAAGGTTACCAAACCCTGCCCTAAGCAAGTAAAATGCCCAACTCCAGTTGACAGTCAGTGGCATGTCTTGCAAGAGTAAATCCCACAAGTTATCTAAATAACTTCATAAGTCTGGACCCTTTGCAGTTATATACTATTCTTGGGGATTAAATCCCAGAGGGGAATCTATCATTTTTGCTCATTTGCCTGGCATTGCAATGAGCCAGAATGCACATGGCCAATCGCATACAATTAAACTATCCCAAATAACATAAATGGGTTCCCATCTGCTATGCACCAGGTAACACTTCATTATAATGTTTGTAACTGTTGATTCACTCAGAAGACTGCAGACCTGATTCTCTTCCCACAAGAGTTTTACTGGCTTCACTGAAGTGATTTCTTAGTTAAAGGAGCATTTAGGTACAGTAAATTTTCCCACATAATCCAATACTTTTGCAACTACCTCTGCATCATTTCAGTAGGAAAAAACCTCCAAAGCCATGTTTCTACCCGTTTCTCAACAGTTAATCATTCAAAAGGAAAACACAACCTTTGGCTACTTAAGGGCAAAGGGGAACATGTATAATGGCTTATATCTTATGAGGCATATTTGAGTATTAATCATTTTGTGTGTCAAAACATATCTTGGAAGCTATCCAAAGCTGTACATAAAATTGTATAAGATTAAGATTAACAGCGGTGAACTCTAAAATACAACGTTCCAGCAAGACTCATCTCATATATAGGAAGATCCTGATTTAAAAGTATGTATATCAATAAAAAATGCTACCAAAACAGCTTTGAAATTTTAATTTCTTTTTGAAATAAAAGTCCCTTCCAGACAGATTGGGTTTTGGTTGCGTCTGAATACCCTCTGCTTTCATTATACAGTGATTTTTCTTACAGCTGCTAAATCCTATTTTTTGCAAGGAAAAAAAGCAATTTTGCACCTCTAATCATCAAAAGCAGCATAATTTAGGCCTTTATTGTGTCAGTCATGAATTGTCTTTCTTGTGAGTTCACAATGTCATAATATTCTTTTTGATTAATGAGGATCCTACAATTACAGGGTAGAAACCGTCATGCTGTACTGCAAAGCCTGTCTGAAGGCAAAAATTACAGTTAATGCTAATGCATTAGCAAAGAGTTATGAGTGGAATTATTACTGTCACCAAATCAGAAGATTGTGCATCCAGAAGACTGATAGCTTTGTAGTTTCTGGAACGTGATTTTAGACAGTAGGTGAACTTTCACATGGGACCCTTAAATTCCTCTTTCCACTTTTGTGCATTTAATGTCTTAGCACACATTATCTGGAATACCTCTGTCTACTGAGGAGACTGACAGATGTGGCTGGAAGCCTTTGTATGAAAAACAAAAGAAGCCTAAACAGAAGCTAATCTGGGTAAATGAAATTCTATCGCACATGAAATAACCAGCTTTAAGAGTGCAATCAGCTTCCATGGGCCGTCTGGGTTACCAGCAGTAGAAGGGCAAAGAGCTTGGAGGCAGAGAACAACATTTTACAATAACAAAGCCCATATTTGAAAACAATTGTATTGCTAATGCTTTATCCTGACCCATAGAGCAGATTTGCTTCCCACACCTCACCTCAGAGACCATACACCTGACTCAGGGGGACTCCTTCATCTCAGGATCCAGAGCATCCAAAGGGAAGAAGCCTAATGGGCCAGGACACCAACTTATACTAACAATGGTACTGAATTCAATCCAAGTCTACAGTCTCATGGTAACATTCACTCTCAAAAAGTGGCCTGGGGGTGATGCTCCCACCACCTACCCTTTGTCCAGCAGTCCAGTGACTAGATCATTCACCTACGAGGCCCTCCTCAGCCTTAGGATTGAAACCTACATCTCCAACTTCTCAGTAAAGTGCTCTAAACACCCTCCAGCCCTCCTAGCAAAACTGGGCGACTACATAACCAAGAATGCGAGATGCATGGGACCATAAGGGGAACAAGAAAGTGGGCCCCTACCTCTGTAGCTTCGTGAACTGCAAGGTTGACAAATCAACTAGCAGGATTGAAGTCCTGGACTTCAAAAATTCTGAATTCAACAGGCTCAGGGCATTAGTAGGGGAGGCGATGTGGGACCAGGGATGGAAGGTGAATGGGGTGCATGAAGAGTGGCTGTTCCTCAAGTACACAATCCTCGAAGGACAAAAGAAAACCGTTCCTATGAAGAGGAAAGGTAGCAGAAGGGTTGGCAAGCCCTCCTGGGTCAATAGGGACATCACAGTCCTCTTGAAAAAGAAAAAAGAGGCGTACACAAGGTGGAAACTAGGGACAACAGTCCTGCCTCAAGGAGGACTATACAACAGTGGTCTGCACTTGTAGGAAAATGATTAAGAAAACTTAGTCACACCTTAGCTTGTTAGCCACGGGAGTCAAGGACAATAAGAAGTCCTTCTTTAGGTATGCAGGGAGCAGAAGGAAAACAAATGGAAGTGTGGGGCCCCTGCTTAACACCTTGGGGCAGCTGGTAATGGACACTCAGGAAAAAACTGAACTCCTGAATGCCTACTTTGCTTCGGCATCTTGCCGGACCAAGGGGAAAAACAAGTGAGATAAGGATCACAGGGGGCATGATGGGAATGATAGCCTTCCCACTGTGGAGGCTAAGCTGGTACAAAACCAACTAGAAAAGCTAGACATTTATAAGTCAACAGGACCAAATGGACTTCACCTGAGAGTGCTGATAAAGCTGGTTGAGGTCATTGCAGAACCCCTGGCAAAACTGTTTCAGAAATAGTGGCACACAGGGGAGATCCCTGAGGATTGTAAAAGGGCCAACATTGTGCCCATTTTCAAGAAGGGGAAGAGAGAGGACCCCGACAACTATAGGCCAATCAGCCTAACCTCCATCCCAGGGAAAATCCTGGAAAAACTCATTAAAGAATCTATGTACGATACCCTCAATGAGCATAAGATTCTGAACGACAGCCAGCATGGCTTCATCGTGGGTAGGTCTTGTACCAATCTCGTCTCCTTCTACGAACAGGTCTCTTGCCACCTGGACATGGGAGAGAAGGTTAACATTATATACCTAGATTTCCAAAAGGCTTTTGATCTAGTATGCCATGATATCCTTATGGAAAAATTGGAAGAATGTGGGCTTAACTGCTCAACAGTTCAGTGGGTGGAAAACTTGCTGCATGGTAGGACCCAGAGAGTTCTCATGAGCAGATCTGTGTCATCCTGGCAAGAAGTGGCCAGTGGTGTCCCTCAGGGGTCCGTACTTAGACTGGTGCTTTTTAACATCTTTAGCAATGATTTGGATGTGGAGGTGAAAAGCTCGCTGGCCAAGTTTGCGGACAACACCAAGTTATAGAAAGTGTGGTCATACCAGAAGATAGGTTGCAGACACAGGTGGACCTGGACAGTTGGGTGCACTGGAACCAGATGAAGTTCAACACTCAGAAGTGTAAGGTGCTCCATCTGGGGACAAACAATCCCCAACATACCTACAGGCTTGGTGGCAACAATTTGACTTGAACCACAGCTGAATGGGACCTGGGCAGTGATTAACCATCGCACGAACACGAGCCAGCAGGGCAAACGACACACTGCCAAGCATTAATCATTGCATCTCAAGCAAAACTAAGGAAGTGATACTCCCACTGTACTCTGCACTGGTGAGACCGCAGCTGGAGTACTGCATCCAGTTCTGGGTGCCACACTTAAACAAGGATGTGGAAAAACTTGAGAAGGTACAAAGAAGAGCCACCTGTATGATCAGGGACTTGCAAGACAAGCCATATGAGGAGAGGCTGAGGGACTTGGGCCTCTTCAGCCTACAGAAGAGAAGACTGAGAGGGGACTTGGTAGTGGCTTACTGCTAAATCAAGGAAGTACATCAAGAACTTGGTGAACAGCTGTTCATCAGGGCACCCTGGGGAAGACCAGGAGCAATGGCTACAAACTCCTGGAAAGACACTTCAGGCTCAATTCCAGGAAAAACTCCTTCATGGTCAGGGTGTCCGGACTGTGGAATAAACTCCCTCTAGTGGTGGTGCAGTCACCTACCTTGGAAATATTCAAAAGGAGACTGGACAGTCTCCTTGCTAGGGTCACTTGACCCCAGTTGTCTTTTCCTGCCTAGTGCAGGGGGACTGGACTCGATGATCTACAAGGTCCCTTCCAGCCCCTAACAATCAATTACTCTATGAATCAATGATTATGGCACTGTCCTGGGAGGGAAGAATCCTATTACCCTGTTGCCAGGAGCATTTTTGTCTATTAACCAGTTATTTTCTAATATAAAATTAATAAACAGTCCTGGCAGCAGGACTCTCCTGTATTCACAGGGATGCCATACTTAAGTTAAAAAGTTCCTTCTTCCTTCCTCATCTTCTATTCCCATGAGTTCTAGCCCCACAAGTTGCAGCAAGGGAAGTTGAGGTTAGATATTAGGAAAAACCCTCTCACAGGGAGGGTAATAAAACACTGCAACCAGCTACCCAGAGAGGCTCTGGAATCTCTATCCTTGGAGGTTTTTAAGACCTGGACAGAAAAACCCTTGGCTGGGATGATATAGTTAGGGATGATCCTGTTTTGGGCAGAGGATTGGACTAGATGACCTCCTGAGGTCCCTTCCAACCCTCATTTTCTATGATTCTATGTTTCTATGAATCTTTCATTCTTTGATTCCCAGTAATCCAGCTTCAGCAGAAGAGATGAGGGACTGCCCACACAGCCTACTCTGTAGACAGCTAGTTAGGACACTTCTAGCAAGAGGAAAATGAGGGCTTAAATTCCTTCAGGCCAATTAGGGTCTAAGGACATTTGTAGACAACACTTTAAAGCAGGTTTAAAGCAGGTTAAATGCCTTTTGCACTGCTTTAATGGCATTGCTATTTGTGCATTCGGTGGCATATTGAACATTAATTCCAGGTGCTGTAGTACATTTGGTGTTGTAATACACCTTAAATGATTCTGGGACCCAGCAAATTACTTTGGGGCACTGCAAACTAAAACACCTCCGAGGAGTTTTAGTTTTCTACCCTACAGCTGCAGAGGGAAGCACCAGGCTCCATGCGGCTCAAGGGCTGTGCAGGCAGCCCATGCAAGTAGCCTGGCAGCAGCCTGGGAAGGCAGGCTCCACAGAAGGGGGGGGGGGGCCAGAAAGCAGCAAGCCTGATCTGTATTTTTTTCCCCAAAGCCTGCCTGCCTGCCTGAGCTGCGCAGGGGCCTAGTGCTTCCCTCTATGGATGTGGCGCCCCCCAGGACTGCCCAGGCAGGGTGCCTGCAGGCAGGTGTTGCCTGGGGGGCAGCCGCTGCTGCCTCAGAGGGAAGCACCAGCTCCCCCTTCCCCCCCGCCCTGCAGCTCAGGGAACACTCTGCCCACCAGTAGCTTGCTCTCCCCTCCCCGCCGCTGGAGAGGCAGGTAAGGAGTGGGTGAACACAGGTGTACATGACATGGGGGTTTACAATCACCCTAAATTGAAGCAGTGGTTTTTATAAACCATCACTTGAATTTAAGGAGAATTAAACCCCCCTGTCAGGTACAAATGCCCTCAATCCCAGCTCTACCCACTAAGCTACTGTTCAAAAGATGGGTACCACTAGCACCACCACTGTTTTTGGTAGCATTTTTGTTGACAAGCCTGCTTTTAAATTAGGATCTTCATATAGATCAGATGAGTATTGTTGGAACATTGTATGAATTGCTCCGAAATGAATGTCACTGAGAGTGCTTCATTTTGTACTGAATTCAATGCTGCTGCTTTTGGTGTCAGATATTAAGTATGTTGTGTGCATTCCTAAAGATTACGCATTTAACTAGATATTACAGTTAAAACAGTAAATCTAGAGTAAATATCTCAGATCAGAAGTTGACATATATTTTGAAAACAAAATCATACATGACAGCCTGTTATTCCTTCCTTCCTCTGACAATATGCACAAGAATCTTATTTGGTTGGGACTGTCATACGGAGGTACCCCCATACCTCAGTGTTCTGGACCATCAGTATAGAGTACCAAAGCACACTGGTTTTAAACAACACAAATGGGTTGTAGGCATATGTCAGGACAGGACGCCTAACCAGATTTTTAAAAAATCTTCAAAATTGTCACCATTCAGTGCTTGTTTTAAAGCTTTGGGTGAGTAAGGAGGGATAACTTCCAGAGCAGAATCATGATGGAAAGAAATATGAAAAATCAGTCACTTTCACTGAAACATCAGATGTATCTGTGCGACTGACTGAATACAAATTGTATAGCAGAAAGGACAGGCTGACATAGGGAGGTCAAAGTTATTATTCACCAGACAGACATCCAGATGAAAGTCATTACAACTAAAAAACAGTCTTTATTTTTTAATTCCCTCCCTCCAAATTTCCCATGCCTGTATAGTAAATAATCTAAATCTAGTGCCTCATGCTAGAACTTGTTCATAGAAAGAGTGTCTTCACCCAATGCTTGCCTTCAACTAAGAATATATTTTAAATACTACAGTTGGAGTAGACTGGAAAGAAAACACATGGAATTATAGAGCATGTAATATAGGGCAGGTGGACAAGAAAATAAGGAAATAACATCAAGTACGTGGACAAACATCCCCAGTAAGATCCTGGAGAAAATTATCAAAGAATCCATTACAACCAGGCTTACTAAAGGCAGTATTTTGAAGGATAGCTAACATGGCTTTGTTACAGGAAGGTCATGTCAGACCAGCCTCATTTTCTTCTATGATCAGATAACTCTCGACCTGGATAGGGGAAATGAGGTTGATGTCATATACTTGGACTTCAAAAAGGCCTTTGACCTGGTCTCCCACAATGTCCTCATGGTTAAATTGGGAAAATGCAGCCTCGACTACTGTATGGTCCAGTGGCTAGGTAACTGGTTCCGTGGCAGGACCCAAAGGGTATTGAGTGACGGAACTGAGTCATCATGGCGGAAGGTGACCAGTGGCATCCCTCAGGGTTTAGTACTCGAAGCAGTGCTCTTCAACATGTTCATCAATGATTCTGATTCAGGTATTAAATGCAAACTGGCAAAGTTCACTGATGACACAAAACTATGGGGGTGCGTGGTCACACTTAAACACAGACTGGCAATATAGGCCAACCTGGGCAGTCACTTCAGGCTGGACATAAGGAAAAACTTCTTTACAAGTTGAGTGCCGAGGGTTTGGAACAGGCTTCCCCCAGAGGTGGTAAATCATTCACCCTGGCAATCTTCAAAAAGTGTCTTGATGCCCATATCTTGCTGGGGTCATCTGATCCCAGCAGTCTTTCCTGCTCAAGTGCAGGAGGGCTGGGCCCAATGATCTGTAAGGTCCCATCCAGCCCCTAACAACTATGAAAGATTTACAGCCTGCTGAGATCACACGGGAGAATATTGCTTCATTCCCCTGACATCATGGTGCCTGAGACTTCAGTGTTACCTCAGTTTTTTTCATGCTATACCTGTACGACATACTTTTCCTTTTGAGGACCGTGATATTAGGCCTAATTAAAGTGTCTGGGAATTATATGACTCAGGGATGATATGCATGACATCAGACTAAATGTCCTAATTATCCTTTATAGCCTTAATTTTTATGAAACAGTATGGCCCAGATATTCATACTTCAACATGCTTGATGATCTCAAATATCAAATAAACAGCAAACGTGGTAGAAGAACTAAGATGCAAAGCCCATGATATGAAATTTCCAACAGCTTCAGCAAGGGCTGAGTATCTTGCAAAACTGAGCCAAACAACGTGATGAACTAGCTAATACACAGCATTCAAGAGAAAGCAGCTGTGGGAACCTGAAGGTACAGTTAAGTTCATGTATCCTGTACAAAGTGTGAAGCATACCCAAAATGTGAGAAAGCTGTAGAGAATGCCCAGCGAGGCAAACCTATCATCAAACAAAATTCTAGGTAAAAGCTCTGAATGGATAATTTAATACATTCTGTGAAAAAAAGAGAAGTGTACTCAATACTAATGTATTTGCAGTAGATCTGTTGCCTATAAATCATTTTATATAAATGGCATTCAGGTGGTTTGTTCAACCCCAGCTTTTCTGAGTGCTATTTTGTAATTAAAAATATAATTTTTTTTAACTAAATTTTGAGTTTCACTTAATTTTCTGTATCATGAGAATAAAATCAGTACATTGGAAAGAGAGAAAGATAGATCAAGATGCACTGAAACAGGGAAAAAGTAATCAAAATTAACAAGCAATGAGTATACATTTTGGATTTGATCAGTCTCAAGTATAAGTTCTCCTAGCTCCTTTTTTCCCCTATGTTTGTATCACCATTTGAAAAGGTCATTACCCAGTCTCTGTTAATTTCTTTGTATCAGATAGGTTCTATATTTTCCCAATATAGTCCTTCTTTGCAGTTGTTACAATTTAAATTAATTTCCCTTGAACATAGATGATTAGAGTTGTCCAGAGTAGGCCTTATCTATACCTTCTACAATGGTGTTAGTACTTCCCTATCTTTTATGGAAATACTTTACTGGACATGTCCCAGGATAACACGCTGATCTTTCTTCACAGCCTCATCATCACATTGCTGGATCATAGTTATCCTGTATTCAACTAATACCTACATTTCTTTCCACACTTTTATCATTTCTAACACGAGCTTCCAGTTTTCAGCGGAAATTCTTGTTGTTGGTCCCTAAGTGTATGATTTTATATTTGTACCTTTACATTTCATCCTGTTTCTACTACTTCCAGTGTTCAGGGGTTTCCAGTTCTTCTTGTATAATATTCAGAACTTCCTTTACATTAACCAGTGATAGAAACAAATTTTGATCAGTACTGTCTTGGGGTTTAATCAGGAAATGGGTAGCCTAGAAACAAGAGAATCATTTTCTTGTATATGTTAATTATTTCAGATATCTAGAGCCCATATAATTGGTTTTTTTTCCCCTAAAAAAAGTGAGGTAGTAAAATGGTAAGAAATGTAAATGAAAGTGATTACAAAAAACTAGAACTCTTGGTTCCAAAATGATACCTTTCATTAGACCAACTGGAAAATGGCAAGAAAATTGTCCTTTTCTGCAAGCTTTCGGGAGCAAAGTCCCTTTGTCAGGCTCTGGGAAAAATGTAGATGGTACAAGATGGTAAAAAGTCCCCATAGGTAGGAAATAAACTTCATTTTTGCACAGAGGGAGCTGAAAATGGAAGTCTGTCCCTTTGGGTCCATGAGCGTGTCTTTGTGAGCTGTGTTGAGTAGCTCTTTGATGCGTTGATCAGGTAGAATTCCTTCCCTGGAGGTGTCAGATGGCAGGCAGGGAGGCAAAAAAGGACAATTTTCTTGCCATTTTCCAGTTGGTCTAATGAAAGCTATCATTTTGGAACCAAGAGTTCTAGTTTTTTGTATGTCTCTTTGTCTCAGACTAACACGGCTACCAAGTACACCCCTGAATGAAAGTAATTGACATCTAAAATGGTACATTTTAAAGTTACACGACAATTAACATGCTTCCTAAATATTAGTCAGAGATGTAAATGATTACTATCTAATTATCTAATAATATGGTGTGCTAGCTTGTTAAATATGCAAATGTTCTTTATAAGCTTCATCTATTAATAATGGAATAATTATTTATCTATAATGTACTTGAGAGTTAATAACAGAAAGTGTATTTATTGAGTATATAGCTCAGATGAATTTTATTGGCCTATAAGAACTGTTTTGTATCTTGACCGCCTTGGATTCTGTCTTTCATGAGCCTGAAAAATGATGGAGAACTATCAGAAATGCATCCATCAATATAATTAAGACTCTATTTCCAACAGCAAAAGAAAGGTTGGGTCCCTAAATCCACATGGGATGTCATCATCAAAAAAAGAAACAACAGGTGAAATTGAATCTCCCTGGGCTTTTGAATAAGAGGAATTTAACAAATAAAACATTAAAATGGAAACAGATAAACTGATAACCTGTCTCTTTACCAGAGCTTTCACCTCATCCAGAATGCTAAGCAACATGGTTCTTGAATTATACTTGTATCATTACATGTGGGACTGAGATTATTAAAGGACCTGAGTTTATCCTGCTCTTTCATGCAAAACTTGTAATACGCCACACAAAAAAGAAGTGAAAGATCAGGCTCAACTAAGGCTTAAAATTAGTTAAGCTTACCAACTAGAACCTTTCCAGTCAGACAACAATGGACGTTTATACAAGTGCCCCAGGAGCCACTCTAATTAAAGTTCCCAGAATGTCTTGTATACCAGCATCCCTGCACTTCAAAATGGCAGAGGAGATGCTTTATCTAAAGCTCATTGAACGAGCTTTAGAAAAAGTGCTTCCACCAGCATTTTGAAGCACAGGGACACTGATACACAAGAGACAGGAGGCCGCAGGAGCTCAGTAATTGTCACGGTCCAACAAACTTGATTAATCGAGTCTGCTTCAACGTGCTGGAATTCCAGTGCTTCAGAGCAACCTCCCTGATCGTATATAGGTACTCAATAAGTTCCACAGTCAAAGATCTTGCTGGGTTCTTTTTTTGGTCTCTGACAGATTATATGTTAATCATGCAATAGATAAAACTTTGAGTAATTTATCACCTAGTAAAAATGGCAAACAAGCCTCAAGAATGTTACTTGTTAAAAGTAGAATACTTTTGTAGTACATTCATATTGGACTTGAATGTGAATATATGCCATGTTGCATAAGAAATGATAGGACATCCCTGGGTCTTCCAGCAAGCCAGGGTATACTGCTTCTTCTTTCAACCCCAACCAGAGCTGTCAAATGCAGCCTGCAGCTGCCTACACATAGGAGGGCATGCTGTCCACTCGCTTATTCCTGCTGACAAACCACAGCTGTGCTCACAACCCCAACTGCTGTCATCAGTCAAGGTGTCCCAGGTACTGTGCAAAGGGAATCCCCCTTGCAGAGAATTAGGGTGGCGAACTGATCAATATGGCCTTGTAGGGACCCCTCTGGGATCCAAAGCTGCAGGAGAGCCCCTTAAAGATCGTGGTATCTGCAGGTCAGATCAGGGGACAAGGGTCAGTGGTGCTCTGGGATCCTGGACTACAGACAGAGTGGGAACGCTATGAACCTGCCTGCAGCCTAGGGCCCCAGAGAGCCAGGCTGTGGGGTCCATAAATCCTGGGCTACAGGCACTCCTGGAACTTGAAGAGGCTTACAAGCCTTTCAGTGAGTCTCTCTGTTCCACTAGCACACTCTCCTGGGAGCTATGGAGCATGTTACAAGTTTGTAGCATGACAAAAATAACATCTGCAGAGGCTTTTGTTTTCTCTTGTTTTGTTTGAAAAGCTATACAACATTCCTTTAAAATATTATGTTGTGTACTGCCAATCTAATATTTAAAATGAGCTGTTCCATTGACTTCAATATCTACTGGGTCAGGCCAGCCATGCCCAAACAGGAACAAGTTGTTGTTTGTGTACAGAAGAGAATAAATATGCTTATTTCCTTTTATTATGGATTTTGCTAGTCATGGGCCAGTTAATCAATTTACACATTAAAAAAGGATTAACTGTAAACCAAATATTTGAATAATCCATACTTCTGTACTAACATATTTCTTTGGTTTTAACCTGTGGTTATTACCAGGATGAAACAAATCATATTAAGGGTTTTGTTGAAATCTGGAGTTGAATGATTTTTAACAGTCCATTTTGTAACATATCTACTGTTTTTGCTAAGTAGGTATCAGTTTGTGCCAATTTCCTCTTTGCATTCAACAGCAAAGCGATTCCTGCTCAGTTGGTTCATGAAAAACCCTTTTCTGTCTTTAATTTTACCTGGTTTGATGGGGCAGGGGAAAAGGGAAGTCTGATAGGTGCTCCTG
This sequence comes from Alligator mississippiensis, assembly GCF_030867095.1. Taxonomy (NCBI): domain Eukaryota; kingdom Metazoa; phylum Chordata; order Crocodylia; family Alligatoridae; genus Alligator; species Alligator mississippiensis. Next base: position 115,196,885 of record NC_081826.1, on the reverse strand, counting down.
AAAAGGAAAACTGCTCTGGGGATCTAATGTTTCTTTTTGGATTAAAAAGAAATAGCCACCATGGGGTAGAATGTAGGAAAATAGAACAAACTAGCATTTTTTTTGTAGATCTACAGAAAGATTATATGTAGGTTTTAATCTGCTCACAGTGAGCAGTCTGGGTTATAAATGCACTATTTCAGATGTCAGTTTAGTTAGATTTCATGGGAATTTGCAGAGTCCCATTGCTCACAGTTGACTCAGACAATAAAAATCTGTTTTCTGCCATTAATCCAGCATCAGCTGGCCAACTAGTCACCTGCAGAGAACAGTGAAAGATGGGAATTTGGAGGCATTCATGTTACTCACCATATATTGCCTTGGCACACAAACAAAAAATTATCTCAGGGGAATTGTATGCCGCAAAGATGTTCTCTTGTTCATTCAAAGCAGGACACAAGCTTACCAGTGTATTTCCTTGTAGTTGCATTCTTATCTATAATTAAGAGAAGAAAACCATTTCCTCTTCATAGGAGGTAGAAGAGACTACACAAATGCAAAGGACCACTGATAATATATAAATTATAACTTGTTCTTTCTCAGGTGAATGAACAGAATCTATACTTTAGGTAATGATATATATTTAACAATAAGGAGTGCCACAGGTTTTAAAAAGTATTTTTGTAAAATCTACCTGCCTGAAGTAATATGGCTTTACAAAAACCATCTGCTGCTACAGACCAGATTTTAGGATTTAGTGCCATATGGCACAAACAGTTTATTTTAGTCCTGGTATAACACCTTTGGGAGGAAGGTATGACTTGGTTCAAAGACATCAGAATTTGGCCACACAAGCTCACATATAACTCCCTAAGGCTAAGGACACAAATTACACATAACCTGGTATAAGTGATCAGAAACTAGTTCAAATCTGTAACACAACAGAAGTTCAGTGCACAAAAATCAGTTTCAAAATGGCTGAAAGTGGTTTAAGATAAACCTGGATAGATGTAGTATCAGACTTAATTGATTTAGGTTAAATCAGCTGATTGAACTTCAGTTCTAGATCCCCTCTAGATTCAACTTAACTTACGATGCTTTCCCCCTCCCCTGCAACCCCCCACCCCCTAGGGTGGGTGGGCTAGCCTTGGCCCAAGCTGTCTGCTCCAACTGAGCAGGGAGGCATGTTATAGCACCCCTCAGCTTCTGGCCTGAGCCACTGCAGGCATGTGGCTGCATTTCCAGAATCAAAAGTGAATGTCTGCTCACTTGCTTATCAGTTCAATCTACTCAGCTTAGATTAACCTGCAAAGATTAAATCAATTCAGCCTTCAGCTTTTTGACTGTCTGTACTTAACCTAAGTGAGCAGCCCTTTGCAAGGGTCAACATCCACTGTAATGTCCACAGCCAACCTGAAACTCCTACTTTATTTCACAGTTTATAAGTCAAGGTTTGAAGTCCAATTTTTTACTCTTAAAATTCAACTTTGACTTATACACTATATCAGTGTTCCCTGCAAACAGCACTGGGCTCGGCGCTCAGCTGGTGTGGCTCCATCTCCTGTGAACAGTGCTGCCTGGGTTGTACCAGCACTGCTTGCAGAGGATGGGGCCACACCAGCCAAACGCTGAGCCTGGCACCACTCCCAGGGGATGAGGTCGTGCCAGCTGAGCACTGAGCCTGTCCCCATCCCCTGTGAGTGGCACATCCCCAGCTGACTGCCAAACCCATCTCCGCCCCATCCCTTGCAAGCAGCACCAGGCTCGCAGGGGATGGGGCTGCACCAGTGAGTGCTGAACCTGTTCCCATCCCTGTCCCCATCCCCTGTGAAAGGCACATCTCCATCTAAGTGCCAAATCCAGCCCTGTCCCCATCTCCTGCAAGCGGCAACAGGCTCACAGGGAATGGGGCTGCACCAGCGATTGCAGGTGACAGGGCTGGGCTCAGCACTCAGCTGATGTGACCTCATTCCCTGCAAGTGGTACTGGGCTTGGCACTCTGCTGGTGGAGACCCATTCCCTGTGAGCAGTGCTAGTGCAGCCCAGGCAGCACCACCCACAAGGGATGAGGCCGTGCCAGCTGAGCGTCAAGACCAGCCTCATCCCCTGCTATGAGTGCCAGGCTTGGTGCTTAGCAACACTGCTTGCAGAAGACAGAGCCAGGCTTGGCACTCAGCTGGTGCGGCCCCATCCCCTGTGAGCCCAACAGCACTCCCAGGGGCGGGAGACAGGCTTGGTGCTTGGCTGGGGATGCATTGTTCACAGGGGGCAGGGACAAGGATGGGCTCGGTGCTTGGCTGGCGTGGCCCCATCCCTTGTGAGATGGCAAGACTGCTTGCTGGGGATGGGGCTATGCCAGCCAAGCACCAAGCCCGGCTCCGACTTATACACTGTGCCTATGAAAATCCTTACCTTTCAAATCAGAAAGCCAGGGTCAACCTATATGCTCTTAAATACTATTATTTCCTAAAGGCTTTAAGAAATCTTGGTCTTAACTGGTTAAGAAAGTCTGCTCTTTCAGGAATACAAATGTCTTTACTGAAAGCAATGGGGAAATGTCAAAAGGCCTGATTTGGATACAAAAAGTTTAGATGTTCATCTGAAAGTAATATCATTTGTGGGGCTGAAAAACAGGTGACTGAATACCTTTGAAGTTCTGTGCATTCAGTTGCCATTGACCTGAACATTTCTTTGGCTGGAACGCAGGAATCAGGTGCCAGTTAACTGATTCGCAGTAGGAGAAATGCTGCCAAATGAGGAAATTTAGCAAATATCTCAGAAATGTTTCTAAGCACTGTCTCTTGCATTGGATTTCTGCTACTCTAGGCTCCACTAAGCCTTTTATTGGATTCTTCTAGGTTCATTTAAATAATCACTGAATATTATCTTCATAAAAATGGACAAAACACACAATAGAAAATGGAAGGTGAACAACTACATAGGAGCAAGCTGTATCTAAAATGTATCTCCAAAAAGCAGGCTTGAACAGGCCTCTAGTTAACTCCCTTGCATCAGGCTATGGCCTTGAACTTGGCCTGCCTGGTACAGCCATTAATTCCAGTCTGTCACCTCCTCAGTTGAGCACAGTGATGGGCATAGGTGATCAGAACCCAGCATCTGGGCTTAGCCATCTGCCCACTCCCTGCAAGCAGAGGGGCCAACCAGAGTCAGCTGACCCCTTACCCCTTCCTATAAAAAACCCTGAGCTGGAAGAGAAAGTATCCAGGCAACAAGGCTCCATCTTGTACCCAAGCTGCCTTACACTTGGCTTGTGTCTCTACCAGCTCTCTGGCAGATTCTTTAGCTACTCAACCCAGCTTGCCCATGGACCCCACGTTTGACCTGAGCCTTTGGCTCCCTAACCTGACTGATTTGATTTCCCAGATACCTGGCCAGCTGGCCTCCTGACCTTTCTTGTGCTCTGCCCAACCTTCTAGATCTATGGTTCCCCAGACAGCTCTGGCTTTTGGTTTCCTGGCTTCCCTACATTTGGACTCTGCATACTCCCCTCAGATCTTGGTTCCTTCTTCTAACCATGGGTGACCCCCAGACTTGGCTGCCCATGACTTGGCATGTCACTTTTGAACAGGAGATGGATAATGAGCCATTGCATTTGGACTAATTTTCTTACAGTAACAGTAATGCCTATAAGCAACACCAGTCATTAGACACACTTTTTTTCAGTCCAACTCTAAAAGCAGTTCATTATTAGTACACACTCAATAGGTTGATTTGATGTTCTGCATAATTAATTGCCACACTCTGGATGGGATGTTGCTCTAGATGCACAACATTCCATCCAGTATACATTCCGTGTGTGTGTGTGTGTGTGTGTGTGTGTGTGTGTGTGTATGCACCACTTCTTTCCATAATAAGTATATAAACAGCATTAGTCCAAATATTTTTGCAGAAAACAAATAAATTTTTAAGCAAGTGTGTCACATTCCAAGCCAAAGTTGAACCAAGGACATGGTGGTAATACATTATCATTGCACCAATTAAAGCCATTGTGTGGCTCTAGAAAATACATTTTTCCTCCCATCTTGGAGAAGTAACTTTCACAGTAACAAAATTGTACTGGAAGAATCAACCTTTCAATTTAGTCTTTTTTGGCAGTAGTAGAATTTGTTTGTTACAGCTAGCAAGTTTCCACAATACTGAAGCCAATAAAGAAATTTAAAGTAAAGAAAAGTACAAAAGCTGTAAAAACAGAAAGAAAATGCTAACAAAGATATGGAGCAGAAGTATCTATCTCCACTAGCCTAATATGAAGATACAGGCAACCCCCACTTAACGCTGTTTCACTTAGCGCTATTTTGCTATAACGCTCATTTGCAATTGATACCTGATTTCACTTAGCGCTCAGCGAGTTTCGTTATAACACTTGTAGTCACCATCTTGGGTCATCAGATACTTTCAGTTTCACTTAACGCTCATTTCACTTAATGCTCGTTTTTTCAGGAACCAATTAAGAGTGCTAAGTGGGGGTTGCCTGTATACTAAAGATAGAGAAAGTCTTACCATCTGCAATTAGAGAGTAGAACAGAGCCATTGCTCATTCTCTTGCATGCAATTGATGATGATGATGATAATACCTACCTCACATATCAGTTTTAAACTTTAAATCTCAAAAAGCTTTACAATGAGTCATGCTGTATTAATGTTATTACCATATTTACTCAAATATAAAACAACCCTGTATATAAAGACAACCCCCCCTCCCAGTTAGATTCTAATTGTACATTTGTCATAATTTTTCAGGTCTAGAATCTATTTATTGGAGTTTTGCCTTGAATTTGCCCCCTTTCCACTGCTACAGCAGGGAAAATAAATCGGGGGGGGGAGATCAAGTAGTTTCCTTGCCCCCCCCCCATTTCTTTCTCCTGCAGCCTTCCTCCACTCCTTACTGTCAGACCCTGCTCTCCTTGAGCACATGGAAGCAAGGAGCAAATTTGAAAACACTAACTTTGCAATAAACATATAGGCAAATTACTGAGTACCCATAGACTTAGTTCATCCAGAACTGCTGCAGTTTACCATTTTTTTTCAAACTGCTGCAATTTTTAACACAGGTACTCCATAAATACAGTGGGTGCAGCCACATGAGACGTTTACTGCACAGTTAATTAATTACCTGTGCAGTAAACGTCTCAGCATCTACTCTATTAGGGCACACAAAATGAAAAAACGCTGCAGCAGAGTAGTACTTATAAAAACAAGTACAGGAAACCCCCACTATTCGAGGGTTCAGTATTTGCGGTTTCAAGTATTCACGAATGCTGAACCCGCTTCTTAAATACACTTAAAGGAGCTCCTCAGGAGTTCCGCGCTTGCCACTGCTATGCTCCTGCCGTTGCCAGAGCAGCTGTGCGCCCCCACCTCCCCAGCCGCCAGGTGCACTGAGTTCATGAACGCAGATGGCATTCGTGAACGCAGTGCCTTATTTGAGGATTTTGCCATTCATGGGGGATATGAGAATGTATCCCCTGCGAATGGCGAGGGATGCCTGTACTACTCTTCCATGGAGGTTTTTCATGGACTGAAGCACCCTCATTCCCTAGCCAGCCAGCTCAGTATCTACATGTGGTTCTGGCTGCTCCAACCAGGCTCCATGTGCTGTGAAGGACAAATCTCCCATTGACCTCAACAGAAGGACTGGGTCCTAAACCTGAAACTTTTCCTTAAATGAAGGTATGGAAAGATTCTTATTAAGTGGGTTTCCACCCTTCCAAAAATTCTATTGCTGCTAAATGGATTTCACAATTAAAACATTAGGTTACAAACCTACAAGTTTCTCCATCATGCAAGCAAGCACTCAATCAATTTCATAGAGTGTCCGTCGTATTTGATCAATGTTGGTATTTTGTTGATGCTATAACAGCTAAAAAAAATAATCCCCCACATTATGTGGTTATTTTCACTTGCTGAGTCAGAAAAGCAAACAGGGTCCAACATCTGCATTTATTTTTGTTCAGTAAAGCTTGCTTTTCCCTTTAGGGTTCAGAGCAAGCAAACTGCTGCTAACCATGATAATTACACAGTGCTCAGCATGTTGAATATAATAACATTGTAATTGTCCAAGGGTTTGAACAATTTGGACTGATTTTGTATAGTGTATAATTTACAGTAAAGATTCAAAATGTGTTCTTTTGCTCTGAAAACCTCTTTCATCCTCTGGATCATTATGCATGGAGACAGGCATCCACAGTCAAATTTGACCCAGATGAAGAACAGCCTCTGCAAAAGTAGAATAATTTATTTTATTGACATTCACTTAATTTTATATGGATCCGATTCTGTTTGTGATGGTCAATGTAATATAAATAACTGACACCCTTCTGGGGACATTTGGACAAAACAAATATATACAGATTCTTGCAGTGTTACATCAATCACAACAAACAAGCAACAGAGACTGAGCTGGGGTAAAAGGACATAAGAAAATATTAATGAATCTTACGTATAAAAATTGTTGATATTCTTCTGTAAGTTTAGGGCATAACTTTGTCATATCCAGTTATATAGTGAGGCCCTGACCCTGCAAATACTGACATGCTTACATTTGTACATTCTGAATAATCATTTAGAAGTCAATTGATAAGAACGTAAAGTTAAACACATGCACTGAATCTCTGTAGGATCAGGGCCTAATTATACCTTCAACGTACCAGGTAACAACTCTGAATGTCAATTAGAATAATGTCACACAAGATGGGACGCAGTGACCTGCTGCCACCCCACCTCCCCACATGCAGTGCTAAGCCCAAAACATGTATCATGAGGCTTGTTTTCTTTTAAAATACAGTTGACATCTATTAGTAGCAACATGCCATTACCTTTGCTCTACTTGTTCCTGAGCAGCCATTGCTGTTATAAGGAGTGCTGTCCTAATAGACAGTATGAAAAATATTCCCAGGGGAAATGTTGTTAAGCAGCTGTTGCTTCTATAAGGTATTGTTGCAAACCGGACACAAAATATTTTTATTCTACTTCTCAGAAAACAGCACAAAATGTCTTACTATGAAAACAGGATACTGATTTCTCAGGAGGTTCACAATATCTGTTTCACAGCAGTTTTTCATGGTGTGAAACAGACTTCTTGTTCATTGAATATTTTTATTGAAAAATCTTATAAAATGTTCATTTGACAAAAAAACCCCAGTAACTGTTTTCATAATATTTTAATAAAAATGTCACAAAACTGCATGTTTAAAAAAATATTATATATATGATATACTAAAGGTAGGGAATATATCCCTAATATATAATATTATTTTTAAGTGAATCCATTTATTGATTTTTTATTTTTTATTTTTTATTGAAGGCATCACTAATAAGGCATTTGGGGTATCTGGCTTGCAACCAAAAATTAGAGCTTTGTCTCAGGTTGGCAATACATACATTGAGAAATATTTTTTAAAAAGAAGAAAAAATAATTGAAATGTTTAAAATTATAGGCTTATTATCTCTCTGTGCCTCACTTTACCCACTCGTGCAATAGAAATAAGCAATATAGACCTCACGAGCCTGTTGTGAGAATTATTTATTGGTCGTTTTATAAAGCACTTGGAGACTCTAGGATTAAATGCAGTATGCAGATATATGCATTATTATAAAGATAAATTCTGTAAGGGTACACACCCACATTACATTTCAAGTAGATGAATTGCAGTTAATCTGGTTTAAACACAAGGGCTAAGTACAGGTGTTTAAGAAACCAGTGGTAGAAGTGCTCTAACTGGTATGCTTTACTCTAAGTGCCTCTCTTTAGGTCAGGAGGAAGGAGAACACACGTGAGCCCTTGTGGGGGTAGGTGGGCAGGGCTCAGAGCCTATCTGCACAGCCCAAGCCCAGCAGGGATGGAGAAACTCTTGCACAGCTCCCAGCATGCCCCATGAGCTCCCTGGGCTACAGAAGATTCCCTACTGGAGCTGAATGACTGAGCCACCCCAGATTGGTGGGGACATCGTGGCTGCCCACCTGGCCTTGCTGCAGCAGTGGTTCATCATGGCCACAAGCCATCAGCCAGCTGTCCTGCACATGCCAACCCAGCACCTACCAAGTCTGTGAGTATCAGATGCCTGGGTCCTGTAAGAGTTTGTCCCGGATGCCTGGGTTAAACGAGTGTGTGTCTGTGTGCATGTGCGTGTGTGTCCCAGATGAATCCCCAGGATCCGCAAAACCCTGGCTGAGTAGTTCCTCACCCACATGGACTGGGAAGGCTTTGAGTGCCCCTGCACTGGCACTGGGCCATAGGTCTTCTGCTCTGGGCTCCTCTGGTCCTACACCACAGATGCCGCAGCCCACAACCCAGGCTGCCCAGGCACCATCCCCCTTGAGAGACAAACTTGGGTCCAGTTGAGTAGACTGAGATCTGGATGTGGACACTTCAAAGCAACACTGTGGATCTTGGACAGCCCCCTGTGTGAATGCACAGCACTGAAACTGAAAGCTGCAATCTTTACAAATTCCCAGATGGTAGATGGACTCCACACAGAGTGGTAATAGCAGACAGTGACTTATAGCTGGCTGGAGGAAACAAAGGTGGGGAGGGGTTGGAAACAGGGATTTTCCTGACTCATGTTAGTGATAGCCCAGAGGTGGTGTTGGCCTGGCACTCAAGCAGACGAGTCAAAATCTGGCTGAGGTGAGACCGCCACCTTGCAAGGAGGGGTGGGGGAGGCAAGCAGGGTGTCACAAGGCCCCGTGGGTTGCTAGTGAAATGCAATGTAACACAAGTTGCGTTGGGAGCTGGTACACATGCTGGCTACGGTGCTCTAACTTACAGTGCTGAAGTCTGATATCACATCCATCCAGGCATATCTTAGAGTGTGATCCACCATTTTAAAAAAGCTCTATGTACCCTAACTGTCTGTTTGGTTACAGCTGTAGAGCACTTTCTGCACATCTAGTACACAATAAGTGTAACTTTTGTACCTGTCCAAGGTGCGCAGGCATTTGCAGTGCATAAAACTGGATAAAACATGGCTAGCATGGAGTAAATTCCAACCTCATTGCACGAGGCTTAAATTGCCTCTGTATGTAGTTCATCTAATAGAAGTAATGCTTTTAACACATTCCCTTGCAATGCAAATGCAGCTGCTGCAGGGCCTTCAGCACACCAGTGTGCACTACTCCAAACCTCCAACGAGACACTCTGTGAGTCAGCCAGATTCCACTGCTCTGCTCTGAGACAGCCAAACTCCTCCCCATGACAGTCCCAGAGCTGCAAAAGTCCAGCCCCTCCTGACCCTGAGCTGGTGGGTGATAGCAACCCTCTAGCACCAGACCTCTGACTCACCACACCTCTCCCCACTGTTCCTGCAGCCCCCTCTCTCCCCTGGCATGGAATCTGCCCAGCTGGAACCAGAGACACCAGACTTTCTGCCCACATTGACAACTGATCAGGCTTTCAAGTAAGGCCTTGGTGGTGGAGGAATGGCAGGGGCAGAATGAGGGAAACAGAGGACTCTGCTCCCCATCGAGGCAGGCTAGGGATTCGGCCATAGTTGGGAAGCTTTGGCTGGATGCATCTGGCCACTGCAGCCAGTGTTGAGCAGTGGGTGGGGGAGCTTTGGCTGTGGTATTGCTGGGGCTGCAGCCCCTCTTGTGTTGCCAGAGCCCTGGTGTGGGGATTTCAAGTGCCATGACTGGGGCAATTTCCCCCCCTCACACACCCCACACCCTCAAAACCCATGTTTGCAGCCCCACACGTGGGGGTGAAGTGCATGACTGAAGTCCTGGTTGAGGGGAGTTGCCCCTACCATGGTACTTCACATCTGTGCCTGCAGCCCCAAGCAGCCCCCTGTGAGGGTAGATTCCTAAGGGTTTTGGGGGGACCAGACACAGGACTATGAAGTGCTATGCTGGAGAAATCCAGCACATACTGAACCCCATAACTAAATTCCTAGACTGAAAACTCAATACAGCCACTCTAGCATTAGTGCCAGCTCTAAAATCTGACTCTCTCATCAGTGCTTAATATACAGGTTTCAGAATGAAGTGATTCGAACATTCTCTACATCAATTGTCTGCCAGTACTTTCATTTTTAAGGTCATTTCTAAATGATACTAAATGCAAAATAAGGACTACAAAATTCTATTTCTTTTTTTTTTTTTATTGTTATTTTGTACTTATAGGCCTTCAAAACAGCCAGATTAATTTTAAAAGAAAAAAATATTTTGCAGACCAGAGCTTACCTAATGAGTCTGAGCCTGGAGCAAATATTTATAGCTATTGAACCAGCCCTTAAAATAGGGTTTGGAGTGTAAATGTTGATGGACCCCCTACAAAATTGCACTGCCACTCTATAGCAATTACTAAACACACTGTACAAATGGTACTTCATAAATATTACACTACTACTGAAATTCTAAAATTGAGAGGTTTATAATTAAAAATAAGGGAAACTAAATGCATAGCTGTTGATTATTTCTCACAAATTTTAGCAGATATGTATCATATGTTGATGGAAGACAGGTAAGCTATTGAGATGAGTGACCTTGCCATGCAGAAATAACATCTTCAGAGAAATAAATGAAAGTCATTCTGGCATGGTTCCACTGTAAGGACTTGAGGGCAAAGTTTCAAACAACCTCTTGTTATACATAAAGGTAGACATATTTCTAAATAAAAGAGGGTAAAAGATAAGCTTTACCCCATGACACTGCAGTGCTGGGAAATTGCTTACTTTTTCAGACTATATCACCTACTTCTGTGATTGAAGCTTGTGGTAGAAGAAAGCCTCCGCATTTATAAACAGCAGAGAAACATTTGGGTTGCTACACAAACTACCTTCACCACTGTGGCATAGGAATTTAGCATTGCCCCTTGGAGTGAAAACCCAAAGCACAAATGCTAAACCAAATGTTCCACGTGTTGGCTCTGAACTCATGCAGCCTTGTTTATTCAACACAATTAGATCTAAAGACTTCCTAAATCACACCATTCCCAAAGTGTTTGCACAGCAGGAGATTAAAACCTCTTCAGGGAGAAAGAAGGGCAAGATCAAATTGATGTGTCAGCAGATCAAGGTAAACAGTGTTCCCAACAGACCCCCCACCCTTCAGGTAGCCATGTGCACTCCTGTGTTACATTGATACACTGAGAGTGTCTGGTATATGTGCTGAATTTCTCCCTACTGGTTTTTAACACCCATTATTTTTACTCCAGAGGCAATCTGTTTGCTGATTTACAAGCAGAAGCTCAAGAAGAACTGGTGTCTGATTCTACTCTGTTGCCCACAAGTTCATTAGTGGTATGGAATGATAGCCTGATCTGATGTGTGAAATATTTTTCATGCATAGCAAAAAGCAAAACCCAACATGCCAAGAAAAACAAAACAAAACAAACCCCAGCCCCAAAACCACCCACCAAGAGGAGGCTGCCCCTACTCCTTCATTACTGATAACAAGTTCATGTAGACAAAGTGAGGTGAGAGGCCTCGTGGAAGAGAAGTAGGAACAGCAATCTTCTCAGCTAGGATCCCACAGAAACCCTTCCGTCTCCTCTCACAGGTAGTTTAGGGGTCTGCAGGCAGGGAATAAAGGAGCTCTGCTATGCAACACCTGCTGTCTCAAGCATTATCTCTTGGAACTCCACAGCTCTCCAGTCAGATCCAAAAGAGGACTTAAGGTATATGCACCTAACTGAGGGGTAAGCTACCTCGTATTTACCACAGGCACTCACTGCAGAGTACCTGAAGTCCTGTAACATCACAGCCAAGTTCACCTTGTAGTAGTAACTTGTTCATGTGCCCACACCCTTATGTGCCTAAAACAGGACTTTGGTAGATATTAGGATCAGGCCACTCTCAAACTGTATTGTGACCCTTTCTATGAAAGCACGGGTGGAGATGGTGCTGCCCACTGTTTTCTGCATAACAGAACAGACTCAAAAGGAGAGTGCTCTCACTCAACAAGTCTATAGCCTGCTACTTCGGGCACTCTCCTATTTATGTAGCTATAAACCCAAGGCAAATTAAGGGCATTAAGCCTGGGTCTGCTATTTTCTATTTCCTTCCTTGGTAAGAGATTTGGTTACTATATAAAGGTAGGCATCACACCATCTTTTCCTGCTACTGTGAGTGCGACTCAGTTGTCCAAAGAGTGTGTAAATACCTATCCAAGGAGACCATTCAAGGCTCTGGATCTCAAGGGGACAGAAGCATGTGCCTGCGGCCCTGACACAGGCATCTGAAGTCTAGAGGTGAATAAGAGTTCAGACACATCTCTGTGCTTAGTTTCCTATTTGCTAGCTTTAGGGAGCTCCGTACTAAGCCTTTTGGTCAATGTAGCATCACCCAACCTGCGCTCCTTGCTTTTAACTATCTCATAGAAGGTAATATTAGACAGAACATCTGGAAAACAAATCTCACCATTTCCTGAGTATCTCCTTTCCACAGGTTTTCTTGCAGGAGGATGCAGCCCTACATTTATCAATAAGTATGTTTACATACTTCATTAGCAGTCTAGTTCCTCCTTCTAGGCAAAATTCCAACCACAAACTAAAGACATTCTGCAAAGATCACGCACCCATTGAAATCTTGATCCAAAATGCACTGAAGTTAGTGGGAACTGGGATCAGGCCCATAACCCAGATAATTATGATTGCAAAGCAGGATTCTATTTATGTCAGCTGTACAGAAACCAGCATTTCAACCATCACACAAAACCTGATAAAAAGCTCCTAAATTTAGATTATATATTTAACCAATCTGTATAGTAGGGAAACTTTGCCAGTTAAAGCAAAAAACATTTTTCTTAATTATCTTGACCTTTTCTGACATACACAGTTTCTTTTAATAGGTATCATATGATTTGGTTGGGCAAGGAGGGAGGAAGAGGGCTGTCAGAGATGTTTCCTTAAGATGATACTGATGGGGGGGTTCTTTTTTTTTCTTTTTTCTTTTTTTTTTTAGTTTTGTGATTTGGTGCTATAGCTGCCAATAGGCAGAAGGAACTTGCCCATGAAGAGAAACACATTCTGTCAAGTTTTTCCAGGAGCTAATTTTTATGTTGAAAAGTTAAACAGCTCTTTACCGTTAATGTTTAGTAATGGAAAGTCTGACAAACACATAAGTAAGGCATCACCATACTGAAACAATGGAAGGAATATACAGGGACAAATCCTCATCTGCCATAAATTAACATAGCTCCACTGATAGGGAACCATAGTGATATACGACATCTGAGCCTGGCCCCAAGCTTCTAGAAGTAACACAGTGGCCCACAATTAGCCTGTGTTCCTACTGCAACATCCATCTATTGCTATAGGGAAAGCCCTTGGACAAATACATTTGCTTCCCTTTGAAAGTAGTAGCATTGCTTTCAACATAGTCAAGTGTGAGAAGGATTAAATGACTTTGAAACAACCTGGTATTTGACCTTTTCATCCATTCACTTTTGACACATCCTCAGAAACTTGTTCTCACTTTTAACAATACAGGTAGAGAAAAATGTTAATCTCCACTGAAGATAATCTGTGTGCAAACCTGAATTTCAGCCATTTTTTTGGCTGGGGGTGGGGGATTGAACATACTGGAGATACTTAGATTCCAGAACAAAAAAAAAATACTCATCATGGAATAAAAACCTCCTTTGAATGATTTTCACAAGTGGAGATTCTTCAACAAGTGACCCAATGCCACCCAAGGCCATAGGCAGATTTGCATAACAATTTTGATAGTAAAAAAAATACACTGTTGGTGAGTTAGTGTGCATTTCTTCCTACTGCTCCCTAGGTCCCACAAATGAGCAATAGAAATAGCAAAGCTCTCCTGGGTAAGAAAACACAGGGTACAACTGGCTGTCACTCTTCAGCTTCTCATTTTCTCCTCTAAGAAACATTTAAAAGCTCCTAGCTTAGTTTGGGATGACTTTCATTTCAAAGATTTACCGTATGTTGTATTATTCACTGGTGTGTTTTGTACTGGAAGGCTACAATGCAATAAGGGTATTTCACATTGACATGAAAGCAACAGAAGCTAAACCTTGCCTTTTAAGCTTTTGTTCTGCTGCTCCAAAGTTGTGGTTTGAAGTGATTGATCAAAAATGAATCAAAAGGAAAGTAAGCTGGGCAATCCAACTAATGAGCCTGGATCCACAGCTTGGCACAAGAAAATGGAGATTCTGATTTGCATACATTTCTAGTTAGGGGTTCTGCTGACTCCAGATCAGAAGTGCAACATGCTTTGAAGCTTCTTTACAGCTCTTAAACCTTAACTCTAAAGGGGAAAAAAGCCCTAGCATTTTGTGTTCAAAATGGATTGCTAGAACTCTGGTTGTTGGTGCAGGAAAGGAGTTTTGTTGGAGGTTCTAGCCAAAGTTCTTGAAGACAACCAGCTTCGTGAGCTAGTCAAAGCTGCTGCCTCAACTCATTTGGAATCATGTGAAATGGATCAGATTCTTTGTGCTATTTCCTAAGCCTACTGAAAAATCAATGGGAATCTTTCAGTTGACCTGAATAGTTGTGGATCAGGCTCAAATTAAAAATAAAAATCTCAACCCTCCACAAATAATAAAATAAGGTTTCTGTATCAATTTTCAGTGCATTAATTTTCTTCTTCAAGAGCTACACTTTTATACAACTGAATAATACTCATTTTTCCTGCTATTTTCAAATGCAAATGTTCAAGCACTTTAAGGCAATATCTTTTGGTTTTGAATATTTTAGCTTAATAAATTCCAGCTGCCTTTTAAAAGTGTTGCTATTATCTTTCAACTGTAGCTGTTCTGCTTCTTTAAAGTACCCTGATTGTAATAGGTCTCAGACTAAGAAAGAGAAACAGTGTGCAGCAGATTGTGAGGAAATAAATGCTTTGTATGTCCTTTCTCTATCATTTCTACAAATTTAGTTCCAATTTTTAGCATTTAAGTTCCTTTTTTTAGAGAAGGCCAGAAAACCATTTTAAATGTAGGCTATAACAAGCAAACACACTGTGCACATAAAGTCAAAAATAAAGTAATAAGTTATATTTTTAGCTTTAAAGGGTCTAGTAAAAGAATGGTCACTTATTTATACCTCTTTTCAACCAGTGCAATAAAAAGAAAATCAGGTCTCTGGCTAAGACTCATGCTTGCAGTTGGAAACCCAGTCTCCTTGGCCATGTGGTCATGGGATTCTGTGCTGGCAGAGTATATTGAAAAAAAATCAAGGCCAGAAGAGTTATACATCAGGGGAATAAAATAAACTTCTGGCTACAACATATTGCTTGCTTAAATCTTCCCTCAAGCCAAATACAGTTAAAACTGCACTAGGAACCACACAACATCAACTAACACTGGCAAAGTATCATTGAACATAGAATCATAGAAAAGTAGGACTGGAAGGGACCTCCCAAGGTCATCTAGTCCAACCCTTTGCTCAAGACATGATCATTCCTGATTACACCATCCCATTCAAGTGTCTTTAATCTAGCCTTAAACAATTCCAAGGATGGAGAGTCCACAACCTGCCTGAGTAACCTGGTCTAGCACTTAACCACTTTCAGAGTGAGAAAGTTCTTCCTGATATCCAACCTAAATTTCCCTTGCTTCGATTTGAAATCACTGCTCTTAGTCCTCTCCCTTTTGGCTACTGGGAATACCTTAACCTCCATCCTCATAAATATCCTTCAGGTATTTGAAGACCATTTTCAAATCCCACCCCAAATCTTCTCTTCTCCAAAGTAAATAATCCTAGTTCTTTCAGCTTTCCATTTTAAGTCATGTTTCCCAGACATACTTAGAAACAGAAAACACAGCAAGACCATTTCATTTCCAACATTCCTGTTCTTGCAGCTTCTGTACTAACAAATATTCTATGCTGCACACTGCTCTTGAGGCTGACTCAAGGCCTTTGAAGCATAAAACATACAGAGATCACCTTTTCAGCTGCAACCCCATCTCAGCACCAGGTTTATCAACTGTCCGCACATTTATGACATTAAAAAAAAGTTTAACTCCTGCTAATAAAATCTGTAAAAAAAAAAAAGAAGCCATTCCTAAAAATTCAGAAACAGTGTGCTTGTTTGAAAATCCATGCTCTCATTGCTGTTGGAATACAACTGGAATGCAAGCACAGATGGACAGAAACAGCAGAGCCCCACTAACCAGTGTTTAAGCAGGAGCACTGCTTGAAGCCTTACAGTAGTCAGTGCTTTCTGGGCCTCTCACCTTCCACGCTAGCAAGTCCTGCTGCTGAGTGTCCTGGCATTGCTTGCCTTTGGGGTAAGCAAGCACACGGGTTCATGTGGCCCTGGACCAGGGAGGACAGGGATGGAGCTATGGGACAGGGTGGAGGGGAGAGGCAGTTGGTGGTCTGTGCCAGGAAAGGGAGGAGTGGGGCCAGCAGGTATAAGATTAGGGGGTGGGCTGTGGGAGGCAGCATGGTATAAAACCACTGCTGCAGTTGAGTAGTATTGCCAACCCAAGAATCTGAATATATATATTTAAAAGCCTTCAAAATGGGTGGAACGTTTTACCTGAAAACTCTACGGTGGGCATACACCAATTCTGCATCTAGGCCCTGAGCAGGGTTCACAACCTAAAAAATTTTTTTTACTGACAATCTGCAAACTTTTTACTGACACATACATATGGCTTGGGAACTTGGTACAGCAAAAGTTTTGTTATCCAGCACTCATGGGGAATGTGGGGTGCCAGATAACAAAAAATGCCGGTTAAAGGAGAGGCTCAAACAGGCATCTTGCTTGTTTGGGCCGCAGCCTCTCCTACCACATCACCGCCCCTCCCACCGCGGGCCCCAAGGCACAGGGAGGGCGGCCCCACGCAGGCTGCTATGCCCCAGGCTGTGGGGGCTCAGCAGCTTAGGCTGCTTTGCCCCAGGCCATGGGGCCTCGGCAAAACCAGAAGTGCCACGGTGGGCACTTCCAGTTTTGCTTTTACCTTACAAGCCAGCATGCCAGTTAATAGGGCATGCTGGCTTGTAAGGTACTGGTTAAGGCAGCTTTTACTGTAATAAATGGCACGCACAAAAGCTTGAGAAAAAGTTCTGGATATCCAGAAAATTCCATGCCCACAGCATCAAAATACCAATAGTTAGGAACATACACGCGCACACACGCACACACACATACATACACACACACACACACATATATATATATTCTTGGGTTGGCAATACTACTCAACTGCAGTAATGGTTTTACACCATATTATATATATTTAGCTTATAGTAAAGCCATGTGCCATTAAAAAAATAAGTCTGGTTGTCAGTAAAAATTTGCACACACTCAGTAAAAAAAAAAAAAAAAATTCTTAGGTTGGGAACCCTGCTCAGGACCTAGATGCAGAATTGATATAGACCCACCACAGTTTTCAGGTAGAAAGTCCCACCCATTTTGAAAGCTTTTCTAACAGAGAAGCAGGAAGATCTTTTACTGTATCCCTCCTCAGAAACTCCTGTGAGATGGGACTATTGCAGATGGCAAACTGAGGTACATAGAAACAAAATGACTTGCCCAAGGTCACACAGAAAATCCATGGCAGAACAGGAAATTGAACCTGTCTCTCACAGGTCCTCTTGCCATCTGCATCAATGTCACATCTTCCAAATCCAATCTTGCAAATGCTTAGACAAGTAAGAAGTGTGCATAAAATTAACTTACAAAAATACATGTAAATAGATTTGAAGCATCAGGCCTTTTGAACTTCATGACACCATTAAAAAATTAAAAACATCAATGTGAAAAAAAATCAATTAAAAATTAAATGAATAATGAAAAGCATTTGCTTTAAACCTGAAATTGGTAATGGGTTCTCCATTTCATTTCATACAGACTTTTTTGTGGTGCTGTCTTTAAAGGAAAGAAAATAGGAGGGAAAGAAAGATAAAGAAATAGAAGTATTCAATCTAAGAGCAGCTCTGTACTATAAACTGCCTATACTGCAAACTGTAGCATAGTAGAGAAAGAACCAAGCTAACTTTACATGAACTAGCTTGGGTACTGGATGCAGTCTAACTGCAGCTTTTTGGCAAGTAAAGCAGAGTCCTAGCAGAGTGCCACATGAATGTGGCTATGCTACTTCTAGCACCTAAGCTAACTCATTTAGAGTTTCTTTAGTATCTGCATGGTATTGCATTGTGTTATACAGACATATCTGGTGTTATTCATAGAAGATCAGTGGCTGGAATATTTAGAGCCTCAGTTCCAGGTGTGGCTTCAGTTAAAATTCTTTCAACTAGATTGTAGCTGAAAGGACGTTAGATACACTGGGTACATGTACACGTTTCCCTATGGTGAAATAGCAACTCGCTACATTGCCCTATGATGCACTGCAGTGACAAAGCAATCAGGTGGGTCTACACGTGATCACCAGCTACGTCACCGCAATGGTGCACTCCCCCAGCATGGCATGCCACTACGGTCACATAGTGGCAAAATCTAACCATGCACTGAGCATATGGCACAGTAATCACCCATACTGTGCTGTACTTTAATACTTCCAAAAGGAAGTAAAGCACAGCACCGTAGTAACGTCTCCATATGGCGACATGTAGACATGCCCATTTTATTCCAATCCACTAGGCTGTGGAGTTTTCTCGAGACTTTGAGGCTTCACTGAACAATTGCCTTGTTCCAGCTATCAAGAAATGTTTTTCCTCAGTTACCTTATCTACAGGTTTACAAAACAGAGTTTCAAATGAAGGAAAATCCTATTTTTAACCAACATGTGCTGTTTTTAAGGTTGAGCAGAGTGAAACAGGATTATTCTTAGATGCTTAAGACCATTTAGACACCTAGGGCACATCCAGATGAGCACGCATGTGCCTCTTGCAACATCTCAAACCCCTTTGAGATGCTGCAAGATGCATATGCAGGAACAAAAAAAGTTTCCCATGTTGCAAATTTGCAGCACAGGGACAAAATTAGACCCCTGAATATCCAAGGGTCAAAAAATACCCCAGGGTAAAAAAGCAGGGCAGGGCAGGGCATGGTCCTGGACTGTGCCCTGAGGCAACCAGAGGCTCGGGTCCTCCACAGAGCCGTTCTGGTCGCCTGCCAGAGCATCTCTATGATTGGCTCCTTCCCTGGTGCTGAAGCACACTGCCTGCAGCAACCGGGACCTGGGCTCCGTGCCAGGGAAGCAGGGGATGGGGAGAGCTGGAGGAGTAGGGGGAATCTACTGAGGATGCAGGGGACCATGGATGGGAAGCTCTGGAGGGGTGGGTCTGCCAGCCCCCCAACTTGGCCCGTGCTTGGCTCCAGCCTCCCCACTCATATCCCTGCTCGGCTGCAGCCCCCCCCCCCCGCCCCGCCCCGCCCCACAGCTAACTGCAGCCTCCTCACTCACCTCTCTACTTGGCTGCATCCCCTCCCCCCCTACATGTCTCCCGCTTGGCTCCAGTCCCCCTGCGCACTTCCCACCCAGCTGTAGCCTCCTCGCTCGCCCTGTGCCTGGCTCCAACCACCCCCCTACCCTGCACAACCCACAGCCTACCGGCAGCAGCCACCACACTCTTGGCTTCATGGCACAGCCCCCCTGTGCAGTGCAGGGCTGCAAGGGCTAGCATGGCTCGGCCCCAGCCACTTGGCACTCACACTGCCTCTGCCACAGTGCACTGCTGCGGCCCAGATTGGCATGGTGCCATGCGGGGCCATGTACTTTCAGGCAGCTCCGGGCTGTGTGCTGTTCGCTAGCCAAATATTACACTTAAGATGTGATTAACCAGTTAATCATTTCTTAAAGTATAACACAGCCACACATTCAGACAATTAATGGCACAACAGAAGCAAAGCCAGCCACAAAATTATTACACAACAAATGTGATATAATGTTGTGACTGGTTTGTATTGTGCCATAAAATGATGCTGCTGATCAGCTGATTGAGGCCCTGGAGCCAGCCAATGATCAAGTGACTGTCAGCAAGATTGGGACCACATTTTCAGCCAACTCTGTGGGCTTGAACCAGTCCAGAGGGTCCCTGAAGCCAGCCCACAACCAGCTGACTGTCAGACACCTTTGTCAATGCAAACACCGCTCCTGTACTGGCAAATAGGGCATGATTGGGGATTGTGGATCAGATTCCATCACACCTTTAACTAAACATCTGTCAAACACCTAGATACTTAATAAATAGAATGGGATTTGGCCCCTCACTAACGGAAATAATTAGAAAGCTAACATGTATGCATACTTGAAAATGCAACTGCTCATTGAATAGTGCTCAAACACTTTGAAAAGGTTTAATATTTTTAATTTGTTCTCAACTACCACAGTGAAGAATCATTTAAAAATATTCAAGCCTTGAATATTCAAGAAGTTAAGACTTCAATTCTAGGTTCCTTTAAATGCTGTTATTCTTTAAAATACTTTCCCCTGAAAGCCTTACATGTTGTTTTTCTACTGGGAAAATATTTGTCAATCTAAAAGTTATAAAAGAGTAATTGGAGACACTAAGGTAATTTGCTATCACCACTTCAAAGAGTAAATTGCTTTCTCTAACTTGACTTTAGTTCTTCTGCTATTAAAAATAATCAACTTATCAGCACTCAGAGTCTATTTCCAGCTCTACAATATTTCTAAAAAATATCACTTAGTAAAAATAAAGGCAGATTTAATGAATAATGGAGGAAGATGTAACATATTATTCAGAAATGAGGGTATGGACCAAGTTAAGGGCTCCAATCCTGAGCCTGATGCCACCCTGTGGTCAGCTGCACCTGCTGTACTCTCCAGCCTCTAAACTATGTCCCTTTCCCCCCACCTGACACATCTTTGATATTGGGTACTAGAAGTCTGGTAGGCTGCCCTTAAACTGCAGTAGCTTCTTAGGTGCTTTCCTCCGTTTCTCAGCACAGTTTTCTGGGCCCACTCTCCCCACAGAATGGTTTGCCAGGTCCCTTCATCAAATCTACATTTAAACATTTCCCCTGGGTTTATATGCCTGCCATCAGCTACCGTAAACTCTGTCATCCTTCACATTGCTCTGGGGATCAAGCACCCATCATCAGCTAACCTAAACTATAATCAACACAGTGCCTTCCCCTGGGTACTTTCAGTGGCCTCTTCTATCCCTTTCCAGCCATGCCTAACAGCTGTCATAAGCCAATCCTTGACACCTTGAGGCTCTTTCCCCTTTCCATGGGATTCAAATAGTCCCAGATTTAACCCCTCAGGCCACTGCCATAGCAAAAGGGGGCCGAGCAGGATGACCAAAGTGAAGGGCCGTCAACAGGCACTGCCCAGCCGGAGCAGGGCAAGGGACAGAGCCACGAGCAGCTCATTTGGGGGCCACCAGGACCAGGGAAGGGCAGCTCCTGCTGCTGCGTGTACTCCTGGGGAACCAAGGTGGGGATGTGCGCCCCTCAGATTTCTGTGCGGGGCAAAGGCAGGCTGCCGTTGCGGGCTTTGCCCCACATGTCACAACCCAAAGTTGTGATTTTTGTTTTGTGTGTGCTTTGGCACTGCTAAATTATTTTCCTGCCAAATTTGTAGCTTTCTTTGCAGTGTGCATTTCTTTTTGCATCTGAGAAATGCTCATTGCAAAGAGTTCCCGCCATTTGTATTATAATTCGAGCCCCATTATTGGCTAGTTCTAAATTATGCACACGTGGTGGCTAGTGATTGGCTTGCTAGCCGTATAAAAAGCTTGAGTGGTTTCCGCCCAAGTTGGAGGACTCCACGAACACCAGGAGGAGGAGACTTCACGCTATGTGAAGATCTCGAAGCGCTGTGGAGCCTATCAGACCCAGCGCATTTCAAGCAGGCAACAGAGGTCTGATCAGCCTCTAGCCTCTCCCCGTCGCCGTTCGCAATCCTCAACGTATCCCTCTCCCTGTGCGCAAAAGGATCCACGGAGCCTCGACAACTCCGTGAGAGTGATCGAATATTGTCTGAGTCCTCAAACGAGGATTTAAGCGGAGCTGTGCCTGGAAACTGTCCAGCCTACACCGCGACCATCTTCAGTGTAAGTAAACAATCTTGAATCAACCATTACGCGTCCGTGACTAATTCTAGTGTGCCGCCTGTTTTCTCCGACCCAGCGTGCCCAGGCTGCTGGCCACAGCCCGCGCGGCATGAAAAAGGGCCCGGATTGCTCCCGGCCCGCGCACCACGCACCAAACTTCGCTGCTACATTACTGCCTCAGGTTAGTTGCTCCCTGGCTGCTGCCAGCTCACCAGCCTCAGTCTGAACTACTCACTACTCCAGGAAACTCCTTCCCCACAATTGACAGGACTAGGTTTGCTGTTCTTTCCTTTCCTCTACTGGGGCTGGATCACGTGTCTGGGCTCCACCCACTTCCAGTCCCATGTCATCTGACTGGGTTCAGAGGTTACACATGATCCTCAACCCTACTGAGCTCTTTGTAGCTACCACCTAATTACCTTCCTGGAACTCTATACCCCATGCTGTATTTCATGGCAGTTTGCTCCAAGACCTGCTTGTAGCATTGGCATTCCTGTTCTCAACTCCCCTCCACTTCCTCTCTCTCACAGCTGGGTCTCAGTCAGCTGCCTCTCAAAATAACAGGGGTTAGGGCCTCTCTTACAGGGCATTATTGTAAATGAAAGTGGAATTCCAGCCCTGTTCACCTACCAGACAAAAATGGGATTGGTGTCCCAGATACAAATGGGGTTTAATGCCACTGAAGCCAATGAGTTGCTTTCAATTTGCACTGAGGAAGCTAAAAACAAAATCAGGTCACAGATTTCTCTCTCTCAGGTTGCTTAAACACCATGCATCAAAACCAGCTTCCCCCGCTAATAATTTAGACTCGCTGATGTTTTCCAAGGAGATAATCCTTTTGTTATTCCTTATTTAAGTTCTTCAGCTCCTCGGCACATATTCATTACCACAGTGATAAACTGTATTAAGAAAAACAATTCAACCCTATAAGAAGCAAATTCGTCTCACCCATGCCAGTTTTATTTTTAAAAAAGGGGGGGGTGAGGTGCTGCTTTATCTTCCCTTACAGAAAAACCAACAAACTTGAAGACAGTAACATCTGAAGAAGGGCAAATGTAAAACAGACATGGTATCAAGGTCTAATGCATTTTGGATACAAGTTATGACAAAAATGCAAACCTGAAGAGACAGATCCTGCACAAGAAATTCACAGAGGAAGGTTTAGTGGTTGATCATTCCACAAAAGACTTTAGACAGGTAGAAGACAAATTCATAAGATCATATTTGCAGAAAGATACAGAGGGAGGAGAAGGGGAAAGAAATAGTCATCCAGAAAATGTAATAGATCTTCCTCCTCTCCTTCTGGGAGCTCTGCTCATCTACATATCAAAAGCAACAGTGTGTATGCAGAATTGACTATGTTGTTGAACTGTAAATATAATAAAATATAGGGGAAAAATTAACGAATGCCATTAATAGGACACAACAAAATAACTTGCTGTCCTTTGTAAAAATACAAGCCATAAAATCTGGAGCCAGATAAAATTGTTGCAAGATAGCTTAACCAGTTAAAATACCTTCTATGTTATGGTAGTATTAGAGTAATGTTAGAGCCAACTAGAGTTATTTTAAAGTGGAGAATTATGGTTTCATGCTCCTATTCTTCCTGACTCATCTTGAACAATATTTTAAAAGAATATTCAAACTAAAACATAGCCTACCTCTGGGTCCCCATTTTCTGCTGCAGAGCATGAGTAACTCCCAGTGAGTATTATTGCAAGGGATTTCCATTGGATATTTGCGATGGATTTCCATGTGTAGATTTAGGTGACATCTCCAAGTAGTTTGTACATGAACTTTCCACCTCTCCAATTTTGGCATGACAAAAGCACCATAATTGTGGTAAAGTTGCCATCTAAAAATACATATTACAAAGTCACTAAAGACGGATGGTAAGAACTTTGCTAATCACTTCCGCCACCTGAAGATGCAGAAGCAGCAAGGGTTCCAGCAAAACACACTGGCTTGGGAACTTGAGTAATACATGGTATGCATTAGCTGGAGAAAAAGTTCTGGATATCCAGAGACTTGCATGTCCACAGCATCCAATGCCAATAGTTAGGAACATCACATCATCAAAACAAAGGCTGGAGACAAAAAGGCATGGCAACAAACTAAGGGTTTCTAAAATCTCTGCTCCAAATTATCCCTTTGGTAAGTATAACATACATTACAAATTAAACAAACAAACAGACAAAAACACATTGTGGCTGCCGTTTTAAGGGACATATCTAAACCAGACAACAAAACGTATCTTCCACAAGCTCAAATGAGAGGCAAGTTGCTAAACAACCTGTGTCAGCCAGCTTCATTTTTGTTAGCAGAAGCCTTACCTCATCCAGAACCTTTTCTCTCTCTCTAGCTTTTTACACATCTCCATGCTAATTAGGCATTTCTAACTTTATTGGATTTCACAGTCCTGAGCTTCTCAGTAATATAGCTCCCATCACCTATATCATATTCTTCCATTTTCTTACCTCCCATTTCCTCTCTAGTTCTGCTTTTAACTTCCTGCCTATTCCCTGTCTCTTTTTGTTTCTGTCACTGTAGTTTCTTCAGTTTCTCCTTCTCTTTCTAACTCATATATCTGTATTTTCCTTTCAGCACCAGCTGCAGCAAATGTAAGCAATGAAGAATTTTGGGAGGAAGGGAAGAAAACTAGTTTTAGTACTCCTAAACAATTCTAACCTGACCTGCACCCATATAATCCCTTTAGTCAAATTCCTTTTATCATGTCTGCATCCACTGATATGCTGCTGTGGCTCTTGATTTGAAATATAAGATAGGTACAACGGTTTTGAATATGTATATCCCATCACCATTGATACTAATAGGGTTATAAATGCAGCCCATACTCTGGATATGAGAAGCATTCTTCTACTGCCTTGTATTTGCACCTCAACGGAGTCTGATGTTATACAGGTCAGAAGTACCCTCTCTGCTGGTTTGTAACTGAAGAACCACTTTTTCTAAGCGTAACTTGACCTATCTAAATAAAGAGAGATCCACTTTACATTCTAGGTAAAGAATCAAGTTTTGTAACATCAAGCACTGATTGTCCAATTGCATACTCAGGAGAAATGTAGTAACAAAGCAAAAAAAAAAAAAAGAGATGAATCACAAGCAAGGATCAACAGGAAAAATTCTGGCAGTCATGTGGCCTTTTAACCAATATACTTTGTATAACAGCTGTGCCAGTCCTAGAGAAGGTAAAGGATATTTTCCCTCTAAACCATCATCCTCTTTTCAGGCAGCAAGTGACCATGGGGATGTTAGGAGGAAGCAGGACTACCTTATGGCTAGACAAGCATGACAAGATAAGACAAGAAGCATCACAGCTTTCACCTCCTGACATATGGGTATCTATACAAGGATGAAAAAGGATGAGCTGGTGGTTAACTCTTCTTGGATTTGGGTTCAATTTTTGTTTTGCCATAGCCTTAGACTTAGGGTGTGTTTATGCCACAACAGCAGTATGTCCTGCCAAAGATTCTTCTGATAACGCCCTGCCTATCCACTTCTAATCATATACTTCAAACCCAGAAGACACTGATGAAGCCACTCTAGCAAATCCGCCCCAGTCACTCTTGAGGACTGAGTCTCCAGTACAGTAGAGATGAGGCCATGATGACCCCCAAGCATCCTCCCTGGTGTTCTTCTGGGTTTGGAGCATGCAGGTAGGATCAAGTTACTGGAGCATGCTTGGGAACTTCCCAGCTGGGCACTCCACACCATAGTGTAAATGCACTGTTAGCCTCCTTTGCACTTCAGTTGCCCATCTGTAGAATAACACTTCCCTACCTCACAGGGATGTTTTAAGCATAAAAACATTAAAGATTATGAGGTGTTCAGATGCTATGGGGCTGCAAATCATAAATACCTACATATAAGTACATTAGATAGCAGTTGGAAACTATATGGCCCCTACGCTTTGGCATGCAGCTATGAGAATTTGACTTGTGCTGACAGAAGTTATCAGTAATCTTTTTTCACATTTCCCTCCATAGAGACAAAGTCCCCATCAACTGGGCACTAACAGTCAGAAATAACATCAGGAATAGACTTACCTGCACTGAGACTTAGAGCAACTGCAAAGTCAACTACAGTTTTCATAGATTCATAGATGTTAGGGTCGGAAGGGACCTCAATAGATCATCAAGTCCGACCCCCTGCATAGGCAGGAAAGAGTGCTGGGTCTAGATGACCCCAGCTAGATGCATATCCAACCTCCTCTTGAAGACCCCCAGGGTAGGGGAGAGCACCACCTCCCTTGGGAGCCCGTTCCAGACCTTGGCCACTTTGGCCACTTTAGCCCTTTGGCCAGTTAGCCCAGTTGCATCGGACCAGCAAACCTGAAGAAATCTCTGAAGCTTGGAACAAAGCTGTACTGTGTGTACATGCACAGTTGACACTAAAGAGCTCTTTCTTCCGAGTGTAATTTCTACTGCTACAGGCAAAAACATTCCAGAACCAGATATTTATCCCACTATACAAGAAACTCCTTTAGAAGTCCTGTTTTTTTTTACCAGACAGTAATGTCATTTGTGGAATGAGGCTGACAATCAGTTAGTGGGCAAAGTGATTCCTACAATGTTCCTATGTTCATTTCAAAAGTATTTCTCTATCTCCCACCCCAGTTAGTAAGTTGTATTTACCCATGTTAGATGTGGGTCACAAAGTAGAAGTATAAATAATTCAGTTCTCATTTAGTTTGTGAATAAAAATCTGCATATTTTCTAACTTTACATTTAAAATGTGCCGTGCAGAAAGAATGGCCTACATAATTTGATTCTACCAGCAGCTGAGAGTAAATTCAGTTCTGTCATGCTTCATTGTGAATGACAATGCTCATAATATCTCTGGAAGATGTAATTTTTTCATGTCAATAGAAAGTTGATATTCATAATCTAAGCAATAATTATCCTTTGTAAATGCCCTTGCTTTTGGCTGCCATTCTCATTAGGGCTGTTTTAATGCATGGTCCCCAGGCTATAGACAAAATGCAGCCATTTACTCTGATGGAGAGGAGAGAAATGATTTGTACTCTATGGAACAAAATGAAAGTGAAAAGCAGTTGTCCTAATATCGTAGGCTTTTTCCGCCCTGAATTTATTGATTTAGTTTTGGAAAACAGAAATACTTCAGCATTGATAGAGTAGCACTCTAAATTCTTAACTATATATCAAGAGATTGTATTTATTCACTATTTCTTTTTTATATTTTCCTTTCTTGCCTAATTACTGAGAGTGGGCTTTTGAAATCCACCTCTAATTCAAATAGAGTATTTATTTAATTCAAGTAAACTCTTTATTGGAAAATATTTAACTTGCTTGGAGAAGAACAATTCCCTCACATTTTAGAGGTCCTTACCAGAAGGAACAAGTATCCTATTTTGCTGTTGGTGTATAAGAGTTCCTTTGTGCAAGAAGCATGAAGAAAAAAATAAGGCTTTCCACTGACCTAGAGCCTCAGGACATCAATTTGATTATTTGGAGTTATACATGCATGCATCTCTGTCTTGTCCTCTTACATTGTTGTAGATTATAGCTTCAGGGATATGTACTCTTCTTGTTATTTTGCTTGTAAGATGCATCTTCAACTACATCCTATTTGTAGGAGGAGCTGACTCTTATTTTGCTATACATTTCACCTACTGCCATAGGATACCAATGCACAGACTTTTATTAGTGCTACAAAACAGCAGTGCGAACTGACAGCTATCCATGATTCTCCAACAGCCACTTCAGAAGTAGCTGTCATAAGAATCCCATGTCCTCAATTGCTTGTTCTTGGTGGGATGTTGTACATTCTAGAGATACGTGCAATCTGTACATCTTTCAAAATCTGTAGTCTTTCAATGTAGTGATTACTAGTGCAAAGGGTCACTTCATATAAAAGTTCATAATATATCAAAAAGATCTGTCATCCTGCTGAACATAAAACACAACACAGCAAGATCCTCTGCTCATTCATCTCTCTCAATGTTCATTCTTTTGGTAGCAGCTTGGCCCTCTGGTGCTAGAGACCACAATGGACTTTGCACCATAGCAAAATATTATTGTCCCGTTAGAGTATCCAAAGTGGAAAAATCAACAGAAGAATGAACAAAAACAAGTTTTTCAGGTTGGAACAGTATGTTTTCTGTAGCAGGCTGCATCACCTGCCTCACCAGAAATCAGGTTCCTTACTTTAAAGGTGCGCTAGACAGAAAATACAATTTTAACCAATTTACAACTGAAGTATGTTTGGTGGTTTTGTAGACAAAACACAGGATGGAGAAATTAATACAATAAGAACCAACCCAAACCTTAAATGTAAGGGTGCACCAACCAGAAATTTTAAGCAGTTTAAAGAGGTTGCACTTTTTTTCCTCCTGTATTTTAAGTTCTAATTGAGTTCCGGTTCTAAAACGTGCATTGCTGGGGAAACAAAACCATTATTTTTGGCCCAAAGTGAAAGGAAGTAGCATGTGTCAGTCATCTTGTGAGAAGGAATGTGCTCCTGACATTTCCTTTCCATTTGGTGAGCCCAAAACGTTTGGAAAAGCTTTGAATAATCTGACAAAATGCCCTATGAATTATTAACCAGTCTCTCCCACCCAAAAAGGTCTGAAGCCACACCCAATGTCTGGATGTAGACAAGCCTCCAGAAGATATGAAGTATGTTAGCAGGTGCCCAGGACTGTTCTACCTTATCTACAGAGACAGGAGAATCAAATAGGAACACATACCCACACATCAAACTTGGCAGACCCATACAGCAGCAAAAATGGGCTGTAGCAGCGACAATATTAATAAGCTATACTTTTCTGTCTTTCATTTGGAAGCTGTGCATTGGCTCCACCTTCTGCTTCACATGAGGCTTAAGCCTCAAAAGAAAATGGAAAAAAAACCAAAAAAGACCAAGGAACAAGATGAGGGGCAGGGTAAGGTAGAATAGGGAATAAATGACTGCCACAAAACTGAAAGGAACAAGAAGCAGCTGATGCTTATGCCCAAATTGGTGCACAATAGTGACAAACACCTAGTAATAAGGGTTGGAAGAAGCAGTATAATACCAGTGGCTGGCTGTGGTGTGCAATACTGGAGGTACAAGGAGAAGGGGAAAAGAGAATATTCCAATTTCTACGTATTTTTCAAATTTACAAAAATCATCTTTTATATAAACCATGGCTGGGAAGGAATCCAATGAATGAGCAGGCAGGAATCCATCTCTAGCTGGAGAGATTTATTTAAAAAACAAAAAACCAAAAACCTCATGGGGGAGGAGGGGCTGGTCAAGATCCCTAGTGTGTTGAGAATAATTAAGTCAGTCCCTGAGCTCATTAGCAACAAGAACTAGCTTCTCTAGTGAACAAGAAGCATGCACAAATAAATCCTTCTTGATGAAAGAACCAGAGAAGCCAAGAAGATTCCCCTTCCATCACTTCTAGTAAAAAGCAGCTGGGATTGCAAACAGCTATAGATCCAGCCTTTTGGTGCAGCAAAAAGATTCAGCAAGAATATATATGCCTCCAGGTGCTCTTCATCCAAGGGTACTGAGGGAATTGGCGGAGGTCATAGCAGGCCCCCTGGCATGGCTATATGAGCGCTCATGGTGCTCTGGCCAGGTCCCAGAGGACTGGAAAAGGGCTAATGTGGTCCCCATTTACAAGAATGGGAGAAAGGAGGACCCAGGTAACTATAGGGCTTTTAGTCTCACCTTGGTCCTTGGGAAGACCTTTGAGAAAATTATCAAGGAACATATCTGCAGGGGCTCAGCATGGAAGGTAATGCTCAGGGGCAACCAACACAGGTTCATTGCAGGCAGATCCTGCCTAACTAACCTTGTTTCCTTTTACAACCAGGTCACAAAGTCCTTGGATGCGGGCGTTGAGGTGGATGCCGTCTACCTGGACTTCAAGAAGGCCTTTGACATTGTTTCTCACCCCATTCTCAAAAAAAACACTAGGCAACTGCAGCATTGATGCCTATGCAGTCAGATGGGTGGCAAATTGGCTCAATGGTCACACCCAGAGAGCGGTGGTGGACAGGTCATTTTCGACCTGAAGGGATGTGGGCAGTGGAGTTCCCCAGGGCTCGGTCCTCAGGCCTGTGCTAGTCAACATCTTTCTCAGCAACTTGAAGGTGGGCATGGAAAGCACGCTGTCCAAATTCGCTGGTGACACAAAGATGTGGGGAGACGTGGGTGCACTGGAGGGGAGGGACACAGTCCAACTAGATCTAGACAGGTTACAGAGGTGGGCAGATGAGAATAGAATGGAATTCAATGCAGACAACTGCAAGGTGCTGCATTTAGGAAGAAGGAACCTGCAACATACCTACAGGCTGGGGAACACCCTTCCTAACAACACAGTGGCTGAAAGAGATCTTGGAGTCATTGGTGACTCCTAGATAGACATGAGCAGCCAATGAGAGGAAGCGGTCAGTAAGGCTAACCACACCTTGTCGTGCATCTACAGATGCATCACAAGCAGGTCCAGGGAGTTGCTCCTTCCCCTATATACAGTGCTGGTCAGGCCACAGTTGGAGTACTGCATCCAGTTCTGGGCACCGAACTTCAAGAGGAATGTGGCTAACCTTGAAAGGGTCCAGAGGAGGGCCCCTTGCATGGTCGGGGGAAGCAGGCCAGGCCCTACGAAGATAGACTAAAGGGCCTGAATTTATTCAGCCTCCACAAGAGAAGACTGAGAGGGGATCTGGTGGCCATCTATAAACTCACCAGGAGGGACCAGCAGAAAATAGGTAAGCCTCTGTTCCCCGGGCACCACCAGAGATAACAAGGAACAACAGCCACAAATTGATTGAGATCAGGTTCAGGCTTGATATCAGGAGGCATTACTTCATGGTTAGGGCTGCCAGGCTCTGGAATGGGCTCCCAAGGGAGGTGGTGCTCTCCCCTACCTTGGGAGTCTTTGAGAGGAGGTTGGATAGATATCTGGCTGGGGTATTATGATCCCAACACTCGTTCCTGCCCAGGGCAAGGGGTCAGACTTGATGATCTGTTCACCTCCCTTCCAACTGTATGAAACTATGAAAAAATGATAATGCCTTTCTAATATCAATTCTCCTGTACGAAGATGTAATCTCCCTTAGACTTAAGGGAGCCTAGTTCTGCTAGGAATATAATAAAGCCTGGGTTGAAGCTACAGTTTTTCAAATGCTTTCGCGTCCGACCCATTCACTGGTACTGCAACAGAAGAGGATATTTTGTCTTAAATGCAGATATCACCACACCAGACTGGAACCACAGTATCAAACCAGATAACTTTGGCATGTCTACATGAGATGCTGACTGCACAGTAGCCCAATACTACTGTGAAGTGGCATTGCATGGCAAAAACCTTGCTGATATACTATTGTGCAGTATTATTAGGCTACTGCGCAGTAGCATCACTTAAAAGGCATTCACTAGCACTGCTGTGCAGTAGCTCCAGTTACTGCACATTTATTTAGTACTTGCTTATAAAAGTACTAAATAAATGTGCAGTAACTGCTGCACAGTAGCGTCTTGTGTAGATGTGCCCACTGAAGAGTACAGCACTCTATAACACTGGAAAATATTCATTAACTAAGGTTAACCTACTTCTGAGTTACAATGAGATGCTTCTGGAAGCACAAATTACACCTGTATGAATGAATACCCATTTAATTTATTATCAGCACAAGAAGGATAAAGTCTAAAAAAATTATTATGATCAATCATTTAAAAGCAAAATCATTTTATAGCATTCAAATTATCAGTCTATACTGGTAAATAATCAGACTGGTGGATGAGACACAGCTAAGTACAAATAGTGCATATGCCCTGATATCCCAAAAGGCATTTATAGTGTCTTGTGATTTCATAAGATGCACATTGTGCCTGCTAATTTTGTTAATTTAAAGCAATGCTTAATTTGAATAAAAATGGTGCAGAAAAGCCAGTTTACAAAAGAGAGTATGTATTTTATTCAGCAGGTAATTAAATGAATTTGATGCTTTCTACTCAGCAAGTATTGAACCAAAAGCACAAGTAGAAGAAAAAAGCTGGAAATTCAAATCCACACATGTGAACATCTGCAAGGGTATCAACTCGAGGCGTTCCCCCATCCTGAACTACAGGATGTGGGGGGGAATCTCAGGGCAGAGATTCTAATCTGTGAATAGAAAGTGGGAACACGGCATTACAGTATCTCGCATTTAAGGTAGTGCTTATTTCGATTTAATCTGAATAGTGCACACATTTACCCACCCAAGCAAAGACGACCAATGGTTAGCAATAGAGACCCTTCCAGTTACCATGTACTACAACCCAAAACCGCAGGGGATCAGAGACTACAGTGACCAATATAAAAAGCTGGACAGAGAATTTTTCATCATATTAAAAGAGCTCTCAACAAGACCTGTGAACACTTGCACCCCATGTGAAAGCAACTACTTATGCACTTTCACTATCCTTTGCTGGAGGCTCAACATGACCATGTCAAGAAGAAACTTTAGCTAAACTCTCCCAAAGGACATGAAGAAGAAGTTGAGCTGTTGTATATCTGGGTTGGTTTTTAAAAGCATGATGCATCAAGTTAATGCAATTTATCCAGCTGTTCTTTTAAACAGGAACTACTTTGAGGCCATATCTTGCATCCACGATTGCTGACACCTAGGGCACCTATACACAAGTGTAGAAACTGCTAGATCTCATGTATCAGTGTCCCTGTGCTGCCCTGGTGGCAGCAGGGCTTTATCTAAATCTCACGGAATGAGTTTTAGTTCAAGCATCCCTGCCATCATTTTTAGGTGCAGGGATGCTGATACACAAGATGCTGTGGTGCTTTAATTAGAGCAGCTCTCAGAGCCACTCTAATTAAAGGGCCACCCCCCATGCCCCTGGAGCACATGTAAAGATGCCCCTAATTTGTAGACCTCGCTTCTCACTTTCAGCTCAAAACCCAAGTTGGTTACCAAGTTGGTTTGGGGTCCAGTGCAATTCGGACCATATATTCAAAAGAAGCTGCAATATGTCCATGTATAAAAGCCTGCATTATCATGTATAAATATGAAATTGTATATGCACATCAAATGAAAATGAAAATTATGAGCACAGATGTATGACATACACATTACGTAAGAGTCTCTAAATAAAGGTTCTGATATGGGTGCTACTTAAGTTGAGGTATCTTGAAAGTACAGGGTACTCTTACAATTAAATGAAATACAAATAAGTTATATATATGCCTATAAGTTCATCACGGGGGCACAGAAGGGAATTGGTGAGTATTTATTCACCAAGGCGACCCCAGGGTTTACAAGAAATAATGGCCACAAGCTAGCAGAGAGCAGATTTAGATTGGACATTAGGAAGAACTTCTTCACAGTTCGAGTGGCCAAGGTCTGGAACGGGCTCCCAAGGGAGGTGGTGCTCTCCCCTACCCTGGGGGTCTTCAAGAGGAGGTTAGATAAGCATCTAGCTGGGGTCATCTAGACCCAGCACTCTTTCCTGCCTATGCAGGGGGTCGGATTCGATGATCTATTGAGGTCCCTTCCGACCCTAATATCTATGAAACTATGAAATACAATAACATTTAAACTATAACCATAATACATCCTACAGCCCTTTTGATCTCTGAAAAAGATAATAAAGCTTGGACTAAGTTAGGATTTGATCAATTGGGGTTGTCTTTGACTAGTGTGTTCTCCTAAAAAAATAATAGGTCTACAAAATTTTGAGCATGTTAGTGACTGTTCTGTCCTCAGAACACAGGTTTTCTCCGGTTCAGAAAGAGTTGGAGAAACCAATCAGTTTTCCAGTCATCTGGCCTGTAGAAGCCAGACAGGATTTCTTCACCATGCTTTGGGAATACAAGGAAGAGTAAAGAACAATCTAATTCCAGCTGACCAAAAGCTCCAGCTAACTGGGTTTCAGTTAACATATTTGCACTGTGTTTTGTTTCTTCAAAGAAGGTCACATATTTTGTGAAACACTGTGCATCTTTGAAGAATGGAACATTATTTTTCTTCTTCTTGTCACTTTAATGTGGGGCTTTTTCATAAAACCAAATCCCCGAAATTATTTGAACTTGATACCATTAAGAAACAAAAGTGGACATATCATTTACAAAAATACTTTAAGATTACCTATGCCGATGTCACTCCTGCGGTTTACAAGTGCTAGTTTGACTATCAGATTGTTACATGAATGCATAAGAAATTTACAATATAATGAGTAAATATTACAGTTTTAGTGTGACAGTGTTCAAAGAATATTCCCAAATTCCTAGCAAGAGCTACAAACATGGGAAATTGAAAACGTTAGATTGAATATACTTTCTTTTGCTTATTCAAACAAGAAATTAGAATATTTAGTCTGTTGGCTACATTTTTCAATTATATAATGCATATAGGATATTAGACGGGTCATTTTGTATAAAATATACAAAATGTAAGTAGGATGGAAGAAAGACGCATACAAAAAGGATAAAAAACATTAGCATTGTGAGCAGAACTGATACCACAGATGCCCATCAAGTTCATTCCTTTGTGATCTGTTTATACATGTATATGGGGATCATCATCCAGAATTTAGCTATATATGCATATAGTTACCATGACCTTTCATATAAATACCATAATTCCATACATCTTAAACTTAGTTGTACATTCACAGTTAAAAAACTTGGATCCTGTAGACCTTTTTCCCCCTAATGTAGCACAGACTTTTACCATATCTTTCACCACTTATATGTGCTTTTTTGCCACTATCATTTATACCTAGTCTAGGAACTGGGAAGAAAGCAGGTTTTCTACAACCACATAATATTTTGGCTATATATAGCCCCTACTGTAACTTAATCTTATTCTTACTATGAGACACAGTGGCCATATCTACAAGTGCAGTGGACTACACAGTTGTTACTAAGCAGTCATTTAGTACTTGCATAAGCTTGCTCAATACTTGCATTTAGTACTTATATAAGCTTATGCAAGTACTAAATGACTGGCAGCCACTGGTGTTACTGCACAGTACCATCACTGCACTTTTTTCCCCAATGCTACTGCACAGTAGCAACAAGTTACAGCGCAGTTGCTTGTTACTACTGCACAGTAACATTGCCACACAATTAGTTCCCGGAAACACTACTGCATGGTAGCAATGAACTACAGTGCAGTAGCTCATTGCTACTGTGCCATAACATCTTGTGTAGACATGCCCAGTGTGTGTCTAGTGGGTGCGGGAGGACAGAGGTTGTAACAATCAAACAAAATGAGGGCATTCCTACCTTCAGTCTTTTTTGTTTCCTGCTTTTCTCCTCAATCTATATCTGGTATCTTTCTCTTCAGTCACCAACAAAGACTTTTGTGTTGCATATCTAGACCAGTGGTTCTCAACCTTTTGGTTAGGGATAGACATTCAAAAAGCCTGAGCATGAATTGATTCAATCATTGATCTTTGCAGGTAAGTCTAACCTGGCTAGGCTGAACTGGTTTGTAACCACACAAACATCCCCTCTGGACTGAAGAAATGCAGGCACATGCCTGCAGTGGCTCAAGCTAGAAGTCAGGGGGCACTAGAGCAGCCCTCCCATCTTTTCCACACTGCTGAACTGAGGGCGTGGTGGCTAGGCCCCAGCAGGATGCTCTGATTAGGGAGGAGTCCTTCCCCCTCACTGCTCCTGAACAGCATGGGAGTTGCACAGCATTTAGATACACAGCAGGGAGTTACACAGGGAATAACACAGCATTTATCAGCCTATCAACCAAACAAAAGCCTCTTTCATTAGTTCAGACTCTTCTTAAACAACTTTTTCCAAGGAAGGAACAAAGGGACATTACCAGCTGACCTGTTGATTAGCTCCAAAGAGCCCTAAGCAGACACTGTCCTGTCTGCCTTACACAAACACTTCTCAGCATTAGCTAGCATACCACATGCTGGCTACTGTCTGTGCTGTGGGATAGGGGAGGGGGAATCCCTGCTTGAACGGGGAGGGGTGGGGAAGAGCAAGAGGAAGCCAGGCAGATTCTGCTGTGTCTGCAGTCTCTGCTAGAGCTCCAGCAAAGGAGCAGAGGGGTGGGGCCAGCCTGTTTTCTGGAGCAAAGAGCCCTTCCTAGAACTGCAAAGCATCTGGGATGCTGGGGGACTCTGGTTTAAGTTAAACCAGCAAGGGGTCTGGGACAAACATTTTATAAACTGGTAGGCCCAAATCAGTTAAGTGTAATACTACATTCAAGCAGGCTTATCTCAAACTGGTTTCACCCATTTTCAAATTGGTGTATGTGCACTGAACATCTGTTTTGTTACAGGTTTAAACCAGTTTCTGATCACTTAAAATGGTTCATGTATAATGTCTGTCCCTAGCCTTTTAGATTCAAAGCAGCCCTCGCTAGACTCAAGGCACCCCTCAGAAAATGCCAGCTCTTCATTTTTACTTCCTTTTTTACTACAAAAAGAATAGTAAAGCAATTCCTCTGTTGCAAAGAACTCAAGAAGACCACAACAAATCAGAATTCTTTTAACTCTGTGGATTCTTATTAAAAATATCTGGGCTTATCTTTTGAATCATATTTGCACACTTAACAGTGCTAACATTATATGGTACCCCATGGCAACCCTTGAAAGCATCTCGAGGCACCCTGGTTGAGAATCACTGGTCTAAGCACTTACTCATTCTCTCATGTCCCAATTAGTCCTGAAAATATATCTTCATTTAAAAAACTTCACTTAAGCTGAAGTGATTTTTTTCTCCATTAACCCTTTGAAAGGTAGGCATTTTGTTTTAGTTGCCTTGTGTAATTTTGCACAATATAAATGGTAACTTATAATTTAGTACCTTCTGCAAGGACAACTTGACACCCACAACAATGACGTTTAATCTCAAGTGTCATTGTTAGAGCAAATTGAGTTTTGGATCTCAGATACTTGTTTCTTCTCTGCTTGATATTGACAGCAAGCTTAACCAACTATGCCAACCTAGTGAGTATTCCCTCATTCTGTGATTTTCTTATTGCAAGCTGCATTTTATGTGTCATTTATAGCTCATATACCAGGGGAAATTTTAGAAAGCTACTTCCACAGACTGTCCCTTTCTGTACCTCTGCTGAACAACAAATCAGAGTATTAGACTCAGAACCTCATCACTAATTTACCATTGAAGAGATTCATTTGGCTCCTGGTTACTGTTCTTTTATTAGTATTCTAGATAATGCCATGTTGTCATTTATTACTCTTTGGCAGGTGTTTTGCAGCTGCTGCTCCACATCAGGAAGCAGACATTCTGTCTTTTGTGTCCCTGATGAAGAAAATGTAGCCTATGAGACATAATTACCCATTCCCTGTGGCTTCTATAAGAATTGGGAATGCCATAATGGTACACCAGCTAATATGTGACAAGAAAGAAAGAGAGCAATAGAGCATAGAAAGGAGTCCATGCACCTAATATATTTCTGAAAAATGATAGCTTTCCCACAAGACATATGGAAACAACTGCTTTAACTGACTGTATAATACCCCTTCATACAGACAAGGCCAATCTGTTTGACAGATAACAGTAAACCCAGAAATACATGAGCATTCTCTTTGGGCCAAGAAGCAATAATGTCTCTGTACTAGAGTTACTGCCACTATTACAATGAGGAACAGGATATTAATTATATTCATAGCAAAGATAGAAATGAGGCTATGACACTGCTGCATAATAGTATTGAGACTGCCATTCCCAGTCCAAACTTCTCTAATTAAGTCCCAGTTGGGGTCCCCTGTTCACTTCTATAATCATGATTTCAAAGGATTTTAAAAAAAGGTCAGTCATCAGTTTCAGCCCTTTCCAGGTTTTGCAGGGTATATAAATGTTTGCTGCCCAATGGTTATTCAGTTTCCAGTTTGATATTAGTAGGCAGTATGAATAAAGGTGTCCAAACCACAGAACACTCCATATCAGTTTAGTGGTCCAGGACTTCATGATTCTAGGATTACTGCGATTTTGTACAATTCACCAGAATGGGGCCTCCCAGAACAACAGGAACATACAGAGGAACTCTGCGGATAACTCATTATGTTCCCCCACCTACTACCACAGTCTTAATGGGCATTTATACACATCCTTTTTTCCCCCACAATGTGCCGGAGATCTGTTGCTTTGGAGCAGACTCAATTAATTGATGAATTACTTGTAAAGTAATTTTTGAGAAATTGTTCTGAAATATTGGGCATTTTTACACATGTAAGTGCCGCAGCACATGGCGCTTCAAAAAGTGCCTGGTGTTGTGATGCATGCAGTTGTATAAGCGGTGAAATGTGCATCAGTGCTGAAAACATGGCAGAGGTGCTTTCGTCCAAAAGTGTGCTGCTGCCATTTTCTGCGTGCTGATGCACATTTCTCCACTTCTACAACTACAGATTAATTGAGTCTGCTCCGCACACAAGCTGAAGCGAACTGCGCTGCGCTGCATGCAGTTGTAGGTGGCAAAATGCATGTCAGTATGCAGAAAATGGCAGCAGTGCACTTTTGAACTAAAGCAGCTCCATCATTTTCTCAGCACTGATGTGCATTTTGCTGCTTATATAACTGCACATGTTGCAGCACAAGATGCTTTTCAAAGCACCCAGCACTGTGGCACTTACATGTCGAAAAATGCCAATAGTTCAGAACAATTCCTCAAGTATTATTTTACAAGTCATGTCAAATAAGAAAGCATCATAGCATAGCATAGCATAGCATAGCATAGCATAGCACACATAATATAGGTAGTCGCAAAATAATGCATATAAGTACTTACAGTGCAAGCACAATTATACATACAGATTTTTAGTTCAGTGTATGTTCAACCTTCACTATTCAACCTAATTGATTATTTGTTTCTTTTTGGTCCATTGAAAATAAAAGGAATTCCAATGACAATGTTGTGTTTTTATCCCATTTATATTCTAAAAGAAATTTCAAAATGATTTTTTTTGCCAAGAGTGTTAACATTTTCCTAAACTTTTCTTTTAAAGCTGTAAGGAAAAAATCCCTTAATTAAGTAATTATTTTTATTTTTCTTTACTTTTTCAATAGGAAAAAAAATCATACTTTTAAAAAAAGAAAGTAAATTTTCTTTCTAACTAAATGTATAGTCTGAAAAAAAAATCATGACATTTTGAACAACCGAATTTCATGGACTACTTTTAACTTTTCCTGACCAGCTGGGCTATGGATTAGTGCTACAGGGTTAGTTGGTTGGTTGGTTGGTTGGTTGAACTATACTAATCTTTCTGGTAACTTCATAGACATACTTCTAATTGGCTGAGGGCTATGGAGGGAATAAGAGTACTGAAGAAATCACCAGTCTTATGTTTTTTACTATTAATGTTTCTTTTCCCAACAGTACTAAAATAATGTGATAGCATTTTAATTAGACCACATGGATGAGAATCAACTTAGATGTTAAAAGTAATAAAATCAGGTAAACACTCCACTTGTGTTTTCCTTGCAATGACATGAGACTTAAAATTAATTAATTCTTTTGTAAAATAATTTTAAAAACTGCCTATTAATGGCCTGATTCTTAACTTTTTTACTCCCAATGAGTGATACTTTTAAATATAAGTAATTCAACTGATTTTTATCTATGAAATAAAATTTTAGTTATGAACTAAAGGTACCAGTTAACAAAAGTTAGGGTGAAGCCCATGTCCTTCAAAATAAGTACTTGGTAATGATGAAACTACTGGCTTATCAAAGTACAAATCTGTACACTGTGATGTGGTCATGTTCCAGAGACCTGAACTCAAGGGATCATCTATTGAGTGAATATCTCCAACTCTATTCACTCCTTGGGTCCCGTATTGAGCCTTGAACTAGGGTGACAATTACTGTCAACTGCAACACAGATATTTGTCCCTGAGGAAATGAACTGAGACCACCAATTTATTTCACATAGGCTATTTAACAGCAATCAGATGATCGCCTTTGGTCACCATGCTGGATTTAAAACAGTGACCTAGAGGTGAAAGGCTCTATAACACAAACCCCTAAGCCACATAGTCACCCTTTCATGTCATGTATTATGCAGCTTGGTCTTGGCACTACATTTATTTATGCTATAGTATTTCATAGTATAGTGTCCGAGGTTAATAAAGCCTCATTAACTGTTGCTGGTATACCCCCTAAAGCACTCCAAGACTTCATTTTATAACAACGGCAAAGAGCCTCTCAATTTATTTTTCCCCCCATCCAATCTCACATGCCCTACAGTAAAGAATAAAATGTGGGAGACAGAGGAAATATAAGCTATCTATTGAGAAAAGTAAAAAATGCCATTAGTCTCAAAGTCACTGTTAGTTACAGAACCATTTGTATGACGCAAAAAGTTAGCAGACTGGCTCTTTCCTGCTCTCCGTTTTGTAGAGCTTAAAAATGGGATGTGGAGAGGAAGCGCATTTCTTGCTATGCTTTTCTTTTTTTGGATTTCCACATTTTTCAATAAAACATAAAGAAATATTCTGCTGCAGACCCTGCTTTCCCTGAGTGCATGGTAGTAAGGGGCAAATTTGAAACACAGACTTTGAAATAACCATATAGGCAAACTGCTATGGGTACCCATGGGCTTAGATCATCCAGAATTGCTTAAGTTTACCTTTTTTGAAACTGCTGCAAGATTTAGCACAGGTACCGGATAAACACACTTTTAAGCAGCACTTTAGAACCTACATATATATAGCATGAACTATGTGCGATATTAATCCAAAGCCAAAAGCTCATGATTCAGCGTATAGTTCATTGGGCTGGGCCCCAGCAGAGTCAACAGTGTTTCAAACCACAGGGACCCACAGATCAGCACTGTGTAGTATGTGTGCTAATTAGCCCCCTGCTCATGACAGGAACTGGGTGTTCTTGTCATGAGTCCTTGGATAATCCAAAAAATGTATATGGAGATGAGGTGCTGGACAACCTAGTCCAACTCCACCTCCACCTCATGAAAGGCAAGGCCACCCTAATCATATGCAACAGGAAGACACAGGAATCAGGTTAGACATAGGACATTGCTTTTTTGTTATGTGCTTTTGCAAACTCTGTCCTGGATCCATGCTTGTATAAAAAATTCCATGGCAAAGTTTTTCTGTACAATATGGTCTGTCACCAGAGCTGATTATAAGATGACATTGTATATACATTGACAGCACTTTGCATACCAGGCCAAAAATAACATATCAGAATACTATTAATAGTCATTTAATAATTTCTACTGAAAGTCTCATGAACCTTACTTCCCCCTACAAACCAAATCTCATATAGTTGAAAATAGACTCAGACAAATTGCTAGAACATTTTTCCCACCATTTAATTTCCAAAATATTATGAATATTCTACTTTCTACATTTTGCTTTGTCCACACATTGCCCACTTGCATGAAACAAAAATCTGAAGTTTGGCTGTTTGTTTTTTGGTGAGTTTTACTTGAGCTTTATAATAAAGGAGTTTTTTTCTTTGCTCAGTTTTAGTGAACAGAATGTGGATACTCCATTATTTTTACCATCTTATTTAACACCTGAGCAGTTCTAAAGCTAGTCAGAGAAAGTCACATCATGTGCTAAAGCCCTATCATTTTAGTTGCAAGCTGTTCTTAAAGGATGGATTTGAGAAATAATGCCTCAAGTTGCACTGTATGAGCAAAAGAGTGCATTTAAGCATAGTGAAGTCTATGCATTATGTGATGTTCTGGTGTTATTGTTTTGGCAGGCAAGGAAAGTGGAGGTAGTTGTAAAATAGCAGAAGTGGGTCATGGCAGGAATGAGGTTTGAATGTTTACATTGTTCATATAAATGAATAAAGCTATACACTCAGCAACAAATTATACAACAGAATACAGGCCAAACTGCCTCTGAATGCAAGCAGAGGGCTCAAATCTCTTCTGCAAAGAATGTACAGCTCTTCAGGGGAGAGGGAAGGAAAGGCTGGATTGAGATTTGTCTGAGCCACCTAACTGGTGGAGGTGAGAACAAAACAGATGTCTCCTGGCTTCCAATACAGAACTTTATCTATAAATTTGTG
Organism: Alligator mississippiensis; assembly: GCF_030867095.1. Lineage (NCBI taxonomy): Eukaryota > Metazoa > Chordata > Crocodylia > Alligatoridae > Alligator > Alligator mississippiensis. Next base: position 115,154,991 of record NC_081826.1, on the reverse strand, counting down.
GGGCACATTCAGCTCTCATTTTCTCCCTATGCAACTATGCTGAAGTCAGTGCAGTAGGTAAAAATGGAGTAAATAAGATGAGGTTTCCTGTTTAAGAAACTCTAATAAACACTTTAGAATATTCTCAATCAATGGATAGATTGCACCCTCAGTTTTCATATCCATATAAGCCCAGGCACAAATTCACTCTTACTTATAAAAGTGTTTAGTAATGAGGAAATATTCTGAATCTCTGGACAGTTTTATGTTACTTGCAAAAGAAAGGGAACACTTGTGTTAGGAAGTAGGTCTGGTTCAGCATGATGCTGGTACTGGTTCAGCATAATGCTGTATGCAGGAAGTGAAAACTATGAGTTAATTTGAAGATATCATGCACTTGGATACAAAGTCTCCTGACCACAATAGAAATTAAAAGTCAGGAATTGAATTAAAGATTTTAACAAAATAAAACATTCTTGGGTCAAAGAGTACCCATGGATTTCACCATGTAGGTTCAACAGGACCAACTACTTGATTTAGCAACTAGATAAATCCTTTAGCATCTAGATAAATCATTTGCTGACAAGGGATGGGATTCGTGCTGTATGGGCTTTATTGAATCAGGACTACATTCCTTGATACCTCATCGAGACTGCTTTTAACCATCTCAGTTGATGAAAATTCCACCATTGTATCCAGAAAACTATACCACAGTTTTAAAGATCTCATTGTTATGGAAGTCTTTGGCTGAAAACAGATGTTGCCTTTGTGCTACCATTAACAGTTTTTATGGCAGCACATATCAAAAGCAAATAGGTGTCCATGCCTTTAGTCATGCCAAAAATGCCCAAATTTGTGGCTGTAACAAAAGATAGTGATTTCTGTAGAGGACTGCTTGCCTAGGAGACCTTTCCCAGCTTTCCGTTCATCAGAGATATGTCTCCAGGTATCTCCAGGGCACACCTTAGTAAGCAGGAAACCCCAGCTTCCCCATTTACAGAGACATGTCCCAGAAATTCCCAGGGCAGTGTCTCTATAAGGTGGGAACATGTCACCCACTGTCACACAGGATCAATGACTGGGACAACCGGAAATGTGTGTTTTACACAATGAAGTAGATCAACTACCGAGACATCCTGTCAGAGCTAAGCCGCTTCATTTGGCAATGTCTGTTTATACCTTTAGAGCACATCCTCATAAGCAGGGGCATGCGTTTGCAACAGCAAAAACAGCAGCACAAATTTGTGCTGCTACTTTTCATTGCTGTGCATGCCCCTATGTGTGTGCTTTGGTGCGGGGAAAAATGCCCTGCTTTGGGCAAACTGCCTTTTCCCCACTTCTCCCAGCTCCCAGCATTCTGGAGAAGCCAGGATGGAACTAAAGGAGGGGAGACACTCTGGCCAGCTCTCTGAACCAATTGTGGGGTCTTTAAAGAGCTTCTGCAGTGACACCTACCGATCATCACAATATCAATATTCACAATCTCTGTTTCAAAGACTGCCTTGTGGTCCTCTTGCTTGTATGATTTCAATAAAGCTATAGCTGTCCATACTCACCAAAGGTCTCATCTGTGTGTGAATGGATGGGCAGGTGTGGACTGCCTACCTTTTTCTTTTTTCTAATGCAACTTGTCAAAAATCTTACAGAATGAAAATACTTATTTTACTCTGCACGTGAAAAAGTTAACATTCTTCAAACTCCATCTTTCTCTCTACTGCTGGATCATACTACTGTGTTCACTTCACTTTTCCTGCTGTATCTAAAACTCAGCTTAAAATAGAAATTTTTTTTCATTATTTACAGACTTAATTATATTTCTTTTGGCTTTTATCACTTTTATGTCTCTCTTTCCTTCATCTATTATCTTCCCTTTCTATATCTTTCTAATTTAAAATGTAAACTCTTCTCCGGAACTGGGCATGAGCATTGGCCACAATATTTTTATTTTCAGCAAGGAGAGCACTATGCAAAATCATACCACTATAAAAATGTAAAATTATGTATACACCCGAGGAGTGATGCACATCCTAATGATATCCTTTGATCTTCAGTCTTAAGTAACATGGAGATTTAGTATCTCAGTATGCATATTATGGAGACCTCTCACACAACGTTTATCAGCAACCTGAGGGAATAAGTCAACTACCAGCTGAAATATGTCCTTTTTGTGTCCTCTTTCTCCTTGTCAGTTTTCATTCTAATCACTTCTCCCTATGGTATAGACCATAATCATCAAAACAAGAACAGAGGATATTTTTATACATACTGGCACAACATGTGTCATGTTACCCTTCCATCCACAGAAGAAAACTTAGGTGAAGGAGAAGGTCTATAATCAAAATCAAAATATCAAAATCTCTTCTCTTCCTTTACATAAAATGTTTCCTCTCCTTCTGGTTTTCAGTATTTCATCCAAATATAATTAGCTATAAAAACATCTTTCTTCTTCCTATAGTGTTTCTGCAGCTGAAACATTTATACCTCATTTCTGGTTCAGTTTGAAAGTAAATGGTTGAAAGTTTTAATTGTGTAATTCATTTTCACAGTGAATACATTTCAGTCAGTGCAAAAAGTAGTAGCAATAGCATCAGATTATATCATGGTTGCTATCTTCATTTTCCTCCCCTTCTTATACGTAGGTCTATTGAAGCTCTTGCTAATGAAGATCAGCCCCAAGTGATATTGCCTAAAATTAGATGCAATTGTAAATACCTTCCTGAATTGAAGCCTAAAGTTGCATTCAAGGGCAAAACGACCTCTAACTTCAATGGTGTAGATCAAAGCCTGAATTGTATCTTTGTCAAAGTAGCGTTGAAAAGAAAACTTTTTACTTTTCCAACATAATGTTCATTTACAGAACATAAAACTGTCTGGATTTAATATTAATACTGCCAAAGGGGATGCCACAGAATGCAACAACTGGAGGGGAGTCACCGTACTTGTGGTAGCAAGGAGAATATTCTGTAGTATCTTACTGACCAGAATAGACAATACAGGCACAGTTTAAAGAAGAACAAGATGGAATCAGGTGAAACAAGAGGGAGCAAAGATAAAATGTTTACACTGAGAAGCATGACAGAATAAAGCAGGACACTCTGCATTATCTCTCAACTTTGTGGATTTCAAAAAGCCCTTTAATTCAATATGCCATATATCAGTGGGAAGATACTAAGCAGCTGCAGAATCCCCATCAAAATAATAACCATCACTGAAGATTTATATGATGGCTTTAGTAGTAGTGTAATTGTTGATGGACTACAATTGTCTTTCTTTGAAGCATCAACAGGAGTCAAATAGGAATGCAAGCTTTTCCTGATAATATCTACCTCTAGTCCAAAAACAATGCACACATTCAAACAAAAACAGACTGAGTATAAATGCAGAATGCATAGAAGAGAAGACCAAGCAAAGAAATAGCATGGAAATCTCTGAAGGAAAATGTATGTGCATAAGTCACATTCTAAGAATGGGTGATGATGAAATAATAAATAGGATGTATTTGGGGAATCAAGAAAGCCCCAAGAGATATGAAAGAGGACAGCAAAGAAAGAAATGAAGACATTAAGAATAGGATGGTCAGCATTAGAAAGAAGAGCATCTGATGGAAGTGGACATCCTTCCTAGTTGACTCTATATGCCAGGCAGCATAAAACATTTTGTCTACACATGGCCAAAGACACTAACCACTATCCAAAAACATAGAACAAAATAAGTTGCAAGAATTATATATGAAAGGGATACTCAAAATTATTCATAGAAAGATATAAAAGGTTGTACAGGGAAAACAATTTTTTAAATATTTAAAATAGCAGTCCATTTTTCTAAGGAATGTTAATCTCTAAGGGATTTTTTACATATGCTCCAGGAGGCATGCGGTGTGGGAGTGGGGGAGGCACTTTAATTAGCAAGCACTTTGAATTAAAAGTTCCTGAGCATCACATGTATCAGCACCTCCTACACTGAAAACAAGTGGCGGGGCACTTTCAACTAAAGTTCATCAAATGAGCTTTAGTTCAAAGCACCCCACTGCCAGTTTTTGGCGTGGGGATGCTAATACATGTGATGCCAGAATCTGTTGGAATGTGTTTATTTCTGTGCTCCAGCAGACTCAATTAATCGAGTTGGCTTCAACGTGCTGGATTTCCAGCATGTCAGAGACAGCTCCCTGTATGTGTACAGGAACACTAAATGTTTTTTATTCAAATTGTTTTGCTCTGGACATATTCTTAATACTTCAAGAGAAAAACATCCTCAATACAAAAGTATTTCTGTGGTAAATATAATAGCCATACAGTCAGTCCTGGTATCTGGCTACATGGAGTAACAGACTACCATAGGTTAAACATTAACATGCTCATAATAACTTTAAGACAAAACTTTAATATATGAGGTTATACAAAATATACAGCAACTCTTCTGATAAACAACTGCACTGACCTATGCATGACCACCTTAAGGGAATCTCAGTGACTCTTAGTAGGTGTACTTAGTGACTAAATTTTCTCACTCGTACTTTATCCCCTCTCTTTCTACTTAGATTAAAGGCGGGGATTATTTCTTACCTTAAGCACTATAGACCATCCAGACAGGATGTCAGTTGGGGTTGGGCCTTTTGAGAGCTATCGCAATAAAAACAGCAGCCAAAAAAACAGTAATAAGTGACCAACCAACCAAGAGTCTGTTCTAAAACCAGCCATTTGTTGATGGTAAAGTTACATACTAGATAATTCAAAAATTCACAAGTCTCTGAAGCAAGAGCTACATAAGACTTCATTTGGATTCATAGATTCATAGATGTTAGGGTCGGAAGGGACCTCAATAGATCATCGAGTCTGACACCCTGCATAGGCAGGAAAGAGTGCTGGGTCTAGATGACCCCAGCTAGATGCCTATCTAACCTCCTCTTGAAGACCCCCAGGGTAGGGGAGAGCACCACCTCCCTTGGGAGCCCGTTCCAGACCTTGGCCACTCGAACTGTGAAGAAGTTCTTCCTAATGTCCAATCTAAATCTGCTCTCTGCTAGCTTGTGGCCATTGTTTCTTGTAACCCCCGGGGGCGCCTTGGTGAATAAAACCTCACCAATTCTCTTCTGTGCCCCTGTGATGAACTTACAGGCAGCCACAAGGTCGCCTCTCAACCTTCTCTTGCAGAGGCTGAAGAGGTCCAGGTGCTCCAGTCTCTCCTCACAGGGCTTGGTCTGCAAGCCCTTCACCATATGAGTGGCCCTTCTCTGGACCCTCTCTAGGTTATCTGCATCCCTCTTGAAGTGCGGTGCCCAGAATTGCACGCAGTACTCCAACTGCGGTCTGACCAGCACCCGATAGAGGAGAAGTATCACCTCTTTGGATCTATTCGTCATGCATCTGCTGATGCATGATAAAGTGCCATTGGCTTTTCTGATGGCTTCGTCACACTGCCGACTCATGTTCATCTTGGAGTCCACTAGGACTCCAAGATCCCTTTCCACTTCCGTGCCACCCAGCAGGTCATTTCCTAGGCAGTAGGTGTGCTGGACATTTTTCCTCCCTAGGTGCAGCACTTTGCATTTCTCCTTGTTGAACTGCATTCTGTTGTTTTCTGCTCATTTGTCCAACCTGTCCAAGTCTGCTTGCAGCTGTTCTCTGCCCTCCGGCGTGTCCACTTCTCCCCATAGCTTTGTGTCATCCGCAAACTTGGACAGAGTACACTTCACTACCTCATCCAAGTCGCTGATGAAGACATTAAAGAGTATCGGTTCAAGGACCGAGTCCTGCGGGACCCCACTGCCCACACCCTTCCAGGTTGAAACTGACCCATCCACCACGACTCTCTGGGTGCGACCCTCTAGCCAATTCACCACCCACCGGACTGTGTAGTCATCCACGTCACAGCCTCTTAACTTGTTCACCAGTATGGGGTGGGATACCGTATCGAAGGCCTTCCTGAAGTCTAAGTATACAACATCCACCCCTCCTCCTGTGTCCAGGCGTTTCGTAACCTGGTCATAAAAAGAGACTAGATTAGTCAGGCACGATCTGCCTGCTACGAACCCGTGCTGGTTTCCCCTCAGCATAATTTGTCCTGCCAGGCTCTCACATATATGAGCCTTGATAATTTTTTCAAAGACTTTGCCAAGGATGGAGGTGGGACTGACTGGCCTATAGTTGCCCGCGTCCTCCTTCCTCCCCTTCTTGAAAATGGGGACCACATTGGCCCTTTTCCATCCTCTGGGACTTGGCCCATGCACCACGAGCATTCAAATATTCCCGCCAGTGGCTGTGCAATGATGTCGGCCAGTGCCTTCAGCACCCTCGGATGGAGCTCATCCAGGCTTGCCAACTTAAAGGCATCCAGTTCTTCCAAGAGACTCTGCACCATCTCAGGGTCTATGCATGGTAGTCTGGCACCTTGCTGCTGCCTCTCTACAACCCCAGTGAGAGACTTGTCGTGCTCCTCTCTTAGGAACACTAAGGCAAAGAACTCGTTGAGGAGTTCAGCCTTGTCCCCCCTTTCTGTCACCAATTGCTTCTGCCCATTTAGCAGGGGTCCTATTCCTCCCTGGGCCTTCCTTTTACTCCCTATATATCTAAAAAACAATTTCTTGTTGTCTTTTACTTGGGTTGCCATCCTCAGCTCCATGGTAGCTTTGGCCCGTCTAACTGCCTCCCTACAAGCACGAGCAGAGGAGGTATATTCATCTTTGGTGATCTCTCCCTGTTTCCACTTTTTATGTGCTCCCCTTTTGGCCCTTAGGCTGCCCTGGATTTCTCTGGTCAGCCAAGGAAGCCTTCTGGCCCCTTTCCCTCTTTTTTCTCACATCAGGATCGTCTCCCTTTGTGCCCGAAGGATCGTTTCCTTTAGGCACAGCCACCCTTCTTGGGCTCCCATCCCTTCAAAACTCCTACTCTGCAGTGCTTCCTTGACTAATTGCCTGAGTGCATTGAGATCAGCTTTCCTAAAGTCTAGCACTTTCACTCTACTAGTTACCTTACCCACTCGACGTCTTATGAAGAATTCTATTATTAGGTGATCACTGTCCCCCAGATGGCTACCGATCTGTAGGTCCCCTACCATGTCATCCCCCGTTGCCAATACCAGATCCAGTAAGGCATTCCCTCTAGTGGGACTGTGTACCTCCTGTGTCAGGTGGAGGTCCTGTACACAGGTTAGAAACCTGCGTGAATGGTGGGACTTTGCCGTCTGCGTCTCCCAGCAGATGTCCGGGTAGTTTAGGTCCCCCATGACTACCGCCTCTTTAGCTTTTATGGTCTCTGAGAGCTGCCTCAGGAGCCCCAGATCTAGTTTTTCCCCTTGGTGTGGGGGTCTGTAGCAGACCCCTACCACCAAATCCCTTTCTCCTTGCCCCCGCATTTAACCTAACCCACAATCCTTCTACTTCCTCATCCTTTGATTCCATCTTGATGAGGGTCGATGTATATTGCTCATTGACATAGAGTGCAACCGCTCCGCCTTTCTTCCCCACCCTGTCCTTTCTGTACAGCCTATAACCCTCAATATGTACCGCCCAGTCGTGGGATGAATCCCACCAGGTTTCTGTTCCTACTAGGTCATAGGTGTTTTCTGCAAGCAGGAGCGCTAGTTCATCCTGCTTGTTCCCCATGCTCCTAATATTAGTATATAGGCACTTGAGCCCTGTGACTGGTGCCTTTGCTGCCCCCCCCAGCTCCGAATCCCAAGGGGCCCCTTATTTCTTACCTTCTTGTTGCTTACCTGTGCTGTACTGCTGGCCACCCCATGGCTTGGGGGTTCCCAATGTTGTCCTTCTTCAGGCTGGGCTGTCCTTGTGGGTGCCACATGGTTTGGTGGTCCACAGCTTCCCCCGCCCTCATCTTCCCCACCCCTGGAGTGACTCTATGGTTGACTGTATAGGCTAGAGTAGTGTTAGCTTTGAGGGTGAATCCCCAATGGGCTTAGAAATAATAACCACAGGCCAGAGTCCTTTCATTGCATGGGTCGCACACAGAAGACAGGTAAGATTTCCATAGAGGGGGCTGGACCCCATTTGATGATGGTTGAAGAATATCTGTGTATAAAGGGGATATACTTTTCATGGGTGAATTTGGAAGAATTATAGGGACCTTTGACTACACACACCCCTTGCTCTGGCAAAGCTTCATTGACTTTGAACTGCTAGTATTTAAAACTTTAAGTCAGGAGAACCTTTCAATAGGAGCAGCCTTTAGCTGGGATCAGGACTGGATTAATGCATAGGCAAACTAGGCACATGCCTAGGACCCTGAGCTGCAGGGGTTCCCCGGTTCTTCCCTCCATGGCAGCAGCGTGAATGGTCCTACCCACCTCCCTTCCATTCCCTTCTCCTCTGTTGGCCTTGCTGCCATGGTGGCTGCTTCTTAGTGGCAGCTCCAAGCCCCACTCCCCACAGATGGCAGCACTGGGATGAGGAGGGGGGATCTCAACCAGCCCAGGGCCACAGAGTTTGTTTGTCTAAGGCCCACTAAAGGTTAATCTGGCCCTGGCTGAGATACTACTTTTTTCCATGTGAAGCAGAGCTAAACTGATTTCCCAGAATTTATCAACATGGAAGAACAGAATGTATATCTGATTCTTATGTTAGAAGGACAAGCACAGCTGATATTTAGTCTCGTCTGCAAAGGCAGGATTTGTCACAGTTGGTTTTCCTATTCTTTTTACAAAATTTAGGTTAACATCTTACACATAGCCATCAAGAGAGAAAAACTGAATCTTAGTGACACTGGCACATGACGAAACAAGTGTAGGTGTTCACAGTTCTGTCTAACAAAATCATGGGAAATTAGTAAGTATAGTAGGTGAAAATTAGCTGATTAAAAACTAAAAAAATATTGAATTTCTAGTTTGTATAAGAGTTTGATTTGCTGGAAAAATATTATTTCACAATAAGTCTACAATACTAGCATAAGTCTTGCAATAGGATTTGTCAAACGAAATGCTTCAATTCAGAGATCATATGTAGGAATGGCCCACCTCCTCTATTAAATCGTAATGTGCTGTATGATTTAATCAAGATCAGACAAAATTCAATTCAATGTGACAGAAACCAAAGGCTTATGCTGCCAAGCCTAAGGCAGAATTTGGTCCAGATGCCAGGACAATGGAAGATCAGTCCTTAATGCTGGTGTGCTTAAAAATATTGCCTTAAGCAACACAGAAGGTGACAACATGTAAAAGAATTACATTGCCATATCCTCAGACCACCTAAGTTAAATCTATAACAAATCCAATTAAATTGAATGTGGCACCAAATTTAATAAGTTTTGTGTTAAATGTAATGCATGTTGAGTATACATTGATTGTCATAGTTAAAGGATATTATTGGGGCATTGTTCAGCTTTGACATTCACTTACTAGTAACAAGCTCTTACAGTATGTTTGTGATGAGGATTCTAGAATCCTGAGTCACAAATCAGAATTTTTTAAAAATCCTTTAATGATCCAAAGCTTTTGATAGCTACTTATATTTTTCCTTCATTATATGTACATCCACTCTATATTGATACATATACGGTTTCCCTCGATTTATGCGGTACATGCGCTCCTGGAGAATGGCACATAAATTGGATTCACACAAAGCAAACCCACTTTACAATGTAAGAAATAGGGATAGGTTCCCATGGTGGTGAGGGAGGGAGTGAGGCTGGGACTAGGGAAGGGGCAGGGGGAGGGGTGCAACTCCCGGAGCTGCACAAGGCAGCAAAGGAGACGGAACAGAGCGACACTCACCCCAGCCCTAGCTGCAGCAGCCCTGGGAGCAGCCGGCACCAGCAGCCTGCAGCTGCCTGGCTGCACTGTGCTCCACCTGCCCCCCTCCCCCCCCCCCCAATCTGGGCTCCACTTGTCCACACTCACCTCTGCTCCTGGGCTGCACCATGCCCTGGTGCAGGCAGCTGGTGTCAGCTGTTCCCAGGGCCACTCCAGCACAGGCTGGAGTGAGTGTGGACAAGCAGAGCCCCAGGCAGCATGGGGTGCAGCACTCACCCTAGCCCCGGTAGCAGCTGACACCAGCTGCCTGTAGTTGCTGGGCTGCACTGTGCCCTGAACCCCCCAGGACTCTGTGAATCCCTACTCACCTCAGCCAGTGCTGGAGTGGCCCCAGGAGTGGCTGACACCATTTGCCTACAGCCGCTGGGCTGCACTGTGCCCTGGTACAGGCAGCTTGTGTCAACTGCTCCTGGTGCTGGGGTGAGTGCCGTGCACTGCGATGCCTGGGGCTCCACTTCTCTTCACTCACCCCAGCCCATGCTGGAGTGGCCCCAGGAGCAGCTGACACTAGCTGCCTGCACCAGGGCACGGTGCACCCCAGCAGCTGCAGGCAGCTGGTGTCGGCCACTCCCAGGGCTGCTGCAGCTGGGCCTGGGGTGAGTGAGAACCAGCAGAGTCCTGGGGGGTTCGGGGCATGGTGCAGCCCAGCTGCTACAAGCAGCTGGTGTTGGCTGCTCCAGGGGCCAAGGTGAGTGCCTCACTCCATACCACCCAGGGCTCCACTTGTCTGCTTTTACCCCAGCCTGTGCTGGAGCAGTCAACACCAGCTGCCTGCACCAGGGCACCATACAATCTAGCAGCAGAGGTGAGTGTGGACAAGTGGAGCTCAGACACTGGCGGGACAGGCAGAGCACGATGCAGCCCAGCAGCTGCAGGCAGCTGGTGCCAGCTGCTTCCAGGGCCGCTGCAGCTGGGGCTGAGGTGAGTGGGCCAGGGCCCTTTCCTTCCCTCCTCCCCCCAGAGACTTACCTGCTTGGTCGGGGGGGGCTGATCGCATAAGAGCAAATTTACCTCGCCTATAATGAATTATGGTTCTAAATATGCTCATAGCATAAGAGCGAATTCGCATATAAAGAACCTGCATAAACAGAGGGAAACCTGTATACTCTATATTGATACATATATACCACATAACAAGTAGAGAGAGTGTAAGAAGGAGGGCAAGAGTAAGAGTTCACATGCTCTAACTGCATGCTTGCACAGCTTTTTTTCATGAAAATTATAACAAAATATATCTATATCTAACTACTGCTAGCCATCTGCTTCTCCATTACTAGTTGGACAATTACAACTATAATCATCACACTAGAAATGGGTCTTCAGAAGGGAGTTGAAGGAAGTCAGTGTAGTTTCTTTAGAGTGAAATTCAGGGAAGGTATTCAATAATTTACTGGGATGATATATAGAATATGAACAGGGCTGCAGAAGGAATGAAAAAAAAGCATAACAAGAAGCAAGCAGAACAAGTAAGAGAGGGCTGACTTCTGAAGAAATTAAAAATGAAGACAAGGAGCTAGTATATGAGCTTGTATAAGAAAAGTCAATGAAATGTCTCAAAGGAGTGAGAGACGACATGATCCAAATGCCAGAAACAGGACCACAGCAAAAGCATATTTTGTTGAACGTCCATTTCATCTGCATTCTGGTTAGGATAAGTAGACTGCAATAGGCAAGATAGGAAATAAAAACCCAGGTGACATTTCTGAACAAGCAAATAAATAATCCAGACTTTAAAAGTAGCATCAGTGCACTTAAGTGTGAAGTTGGAAAGACTTGAATAAATGACATCCAAGGTTATAGGCCTGCATGTCTGGAATAGCAGGGGTATTTTAAAAATGGATAACGAAATATTGTGAGGGGAAGGGAGGAGAGAGGAAGATAAAGAGTTCAGCTTTGGTTATGATAACTTTAAATCAGTGCCAAAACCTCCATGAGATATCAAAGCAATGGTGGACTGTCAAGTCACTAGCCTAAAAATAGCACTAAGTTATATGAGCAAGCAACATCAAATAGCATATAGGCTGAAGAAAAAAAGGCTGTCCATCCCTGATGCTGAGAGAGAACCAGAATAGAAATGCACAAGACAAGGCATGAGAGGATTGTAGAATGAGCAGTAGCAGAGCTGGGGTGGGTGCCTGGAGCATCAAACCGAGGCACCAATTTGGAGGGGCCAAAAAATTGGACATCACTGCCAGCACAGCTGCTACTGCTGCCCAGATAACAAAAACTGCTTATTATGCCCCTGAGAATGAGAATAATGTACGTCAAGAACAGTGGAGAGGGCAAGGAGGATGAAGAATAAAAACCTGCTCATTTGACATGATGAGGAATAGATTAGTTTACACTTTGAGGAGAGTAGTTTTATTGGAGCAGAGGGAGAGAGAGGAAGTGAGATTATAGAATCCCTAGGAGGTTAAAGGAGTTTTGTGACATGTTTCAGGGAAAGCAGGATTGTGCTCCATATGATGTAGAGTATAAAGCAAAATATAGAGATGTATAATAATTTTAGGAATACTGATAACAAAATAAAGAAGTGCTAGACAAAACTGAGTAAACATCCCTGTGATTCAAGCACTGTGCCTAAGGCTGTATAAACACATTCAAATAATCTAGAAGAATTTTCCCAGGTTTGTTCCCCTGATAGAAAAACTTACCCAGAGCCATATGTATAGACATTTAAATGCTGAGACCCTGAAGCATGAAGTGTTGACACTGGGCAGTCAAGGGAGAGGAGGAGGGGGAAGGAATAGGAGAGGGAAGAGGGTTAGCAAGCTCTGCAGGCTTCTTTAGAGATAAACCTGGCTGAATGTAGTGTCAGACTTAAATGATTTGGCTCAAACTGGTTTATGCAATGTCTGTCCCAGACCACTTGCTGATTGAAGTTAATCAGACTCCCCCAGTATCCTGGCATGCTCTCTGGGCTGGGCAGGGCTTTTTGCTCCACAGCAGAGCTGGCCTCTCCTCTCTGCTCCCTGGCTGCAGCTCCAGCAGTCTCTGCAGGCATCTGCTTGGCTTCTGCCCCTACCCCCCCTCACCACTCTCTGGTAAGCAGGCATTCCCCGTTCCTCACAGACACCTCAGCATTAGCTAGCAGCCCACATGCTGGCTACCTCCAAGCTGTGGCGCACGGGACAAAGGCAGAATCAGCAGATATCTGGTAATATCCCTGTTTTTTTAATAGGCTGATAAACACTGAGTTAGGGGCAATAAACATTCCCTGCTGGGCTGCTTGGGGCGGGGGGAGGAGGGGGCAACTCCCAAAATCATAGCATCCTGCCTGGGCCTGGCCCTGCTCCCCCTCAGCTCAGCATTGTAGAAGGGAAGGGAGGGCTGCTCTAGCACCCTCCAGCTTCTAGCCTGGGCCACTGGAGGCATGTGCCTGAATTTCCTCACACCAGACAGAATGTCTGTGTGGTTACAAACCGGTCCAGCCCAACTAGGTTAGACTAACCTGCAAAGATTAAATCAATTCAGGCTCAGGTTTTTTGAATGTCTATCCCTAGCCAGAATGTATAGACATTCACTCACCCATGATAAACTCTTTTGGGATTTATTTTTCTTGTGGAACAGACATTTTTACTTTGGGTGAAAAAGCCTGAACATCTGTACACTTGTAGTTTATTCTGGGAGAGCAGTGACTCTTTCAGGAGAAACTGAATGTCTGTACGAGGCTTGATTAAATCTAACCTGCTTTGTTATACATGTTATTATTTGAAGGCGGAGTAGATTTACACCTTATAAACAACTGAATCAGAGATTCATAGATGCTAGGGTCGGAAGGGACCTCAACAGATCATTGAGTCCGAGATGTATAGTATAAGCTTTCTTGAGCCCAAGCTCATTTCATCCAATGCCATGAAAGAATGTGCACAGAGCAGTGTATCAAATAGAATGATCTGAATACAGAATTATATTTTGAAGCCAGAAATACTGCATTAGGCCTAAGTGAAGAAGATCTCAAGAACCATCTCCCATTGGAACTGACATTTTAAACCTGCAAGCACTTTGACTACATGCAGCAAATGTTAATATTACATTCATTGTACATGCTTCTTTACCATCAGCTACTGTTTATGAATATATGAATTTTCAAGGGCTGCCTAACAGAGAATCTGCTTAAAAAAAGAGGAGCCCAGAATTTTTAATTAGGTTAATGATGATAATTTCTATTAGTTTTATTTGTTCATTCTCTAGATGTGGCACAATAACAAAATATAGTGTCATGGGGAGGCACCCAACTTAACTCCTTCAGAGCTATTTGTGGTATGGGAAGCAGTATAGCCACATTAGCATGGAACTTGGCCTGAGCCAGTTAGCTGCGCTGAGAAGCAGAATATAAGACCTAGAAGGAGGATGTGCTAATATGGTTAATCAACTGGTACACATTGTGCCATATAGGCATGCCATTAAGATGTATTTGAGCAACCTGCTTTAATTTCCTTGCATATTTAAAATGAATCTTTTGCTCACAACATTTATATTCTGTATGTGAATCTATGCATAATATTGCAATATTTTAAATATCAAGGGTGGCTTTTAGGAGGGCTAAAACTGCTGACCTATTGTAACAAATTATTTAAGCCACACACAGTCATCAATTTTAGCTCTCATAAGAAAGGACTAATATTTCAATATTTAAAATACATCTTGCATAATTCCATATGCAATATCTGTACATCTGCACATTGTAATTGTATTTTCTTCTTTCTATATCCCATAAGCCAGGAGTTGTCAACCAGGGATACACGTACTTCTGGGGGTACTTGAGAAGGCCCTAGGGGTTATGCACAGGCAGGCAGGGACAGAGCACTGCCATGCACCATTTCATGCTGCCATGAAGGTGCTGCCCACCCATCTGGATGTAGGGGGTGGGGGAAGCTTGCACACAGCAGCTCGCCACTCCACATTCAGCTGCGTGCCACCCTCCCACACCCCTACTCCGCATCTGGCCATGCACCACCCTGCTCCCCCCCCTGCTCCAAGTCCAGCCGCCAGGGGTACACTGATCCAAAAAGGTTGAAAACCCCTGCCATAAGCTGTGGTTTTATAAGAAATAATATGATTGATTTTCTTTATATATAACAATGTGTTTATTGAAAACAAAAATGTTTCTTACATTCCTACCTGTTTTGTACTGCAGTTATTGCAGATTGCTGTCATTATTCTGATTGTGCAAAAGGGTATCCATAATGTTGCCACCAGACAGAATATATTTTATAAAATATTTCAGACTGTTATCAGTACCAGACCTGTCTTTAACTTACATTTTAACCATACACATGAAAGAAACTGTCCCAGATGGTGAATGTAAAACGTGCCATAAATTTTAATGAAGCATATAAGTCACTAATAACCATAATGCCAACATTGCTGTGTTTTTGGTAGACCTTAATAAAGCAAAATTAAAAAGGACCATGTTGCATTTAAATAAGTACCTAAGAAATCTAATATCATTTACTAATTCAGCTATTCACATACTGATTGCACAGCCCCTGGTCATCTGCTCAAGTACAGCTGCTTTATGTAAAAACAAATAATAAAAAAAAACTTTTATTGTCCACCAGATGTCCCAGCTTGTAATACTTGCTGGTATATTTCAGGTCACCCAAAGTTCAGGCAGATTTACAAAATGATTGTTCTTGGATGGACAGGGCTATGACAGTGGTAGGTACACTTATGCACTAGGTTTCAGCACGTTATGGAAAAAAGGTTCTGCGTTGATCAGATGGAATATAGTAAAAGAAACTGTCTCTAGTGGTACATGTAGGGAGCATAGGTATAAGATTTCAGAATCAACAGCAGACTGTTAGTTTTTTGTTTTAGATCATAAAAATGCAAAAAGATAATCAAACCCATTTAAAAAAAAATTAAAGTGGGGTAAGGGAGGAGTAAGAAAAGTCTATAGAAATTAGATGAAGTTGTTCTGCACTAGTGGTCCCTTTTTAGTATTGGGGAACTAATATGTGTGTGTGTCATAGCCAGCTCCTCTCCCCACCTCCCTCATGCAAAACCATTGGAACAGAGTTATCAGCTGGAGATACAGCATCTTACATAAAGGGTGCCTGCTGCTGTGCTACGCAGAGCAGGTTTGAAATCAGCAGGCAACATTTTATTTATGTGGTGCACAGTACTGGTGCATAGAGGAAGGAGGGATTGTGGTGGAGGAAGGTCGGTGTATGTACATATATACCCCCACCTCCTGAGAGGAAAGATGGCAAAAGTGAGTGGGAGGTGTTTGGATGAAGCCAGAAGCCCATGCACAAGTCACTGTGGGGCACAGAAGTAGAAATGTGATCTCAGCATTAGGATGATGCTACTACTGTAATAACAGATGATACTACCAAAAGGTATACAGGATGTGCTATTTTAAAGCTTTTTTTATGAAGTACAATGAAACTTGTAACTTTAAAAATAAATCCAGACATTGCATCAAGAGGCTTTGTTCTTAAATGGGACAAGGAACAGTTTGTCTTAGTAAACTATGCAGATGCTTCTTACATTCCCTGCTGATATCAAAAGAGAGCCATTTTGCCAGGAATGTGTGGGTACTGTTACAAATAACTTGATCACACTGCCCGAGACAGAAAAGTAAAATGTATTGTTCAAATGCCTGTGTTTTTCATGTCAGCTTATTCTTCTACACTCAGAAGATTTCATTGCAGTTCCAAGTAGACTGGCCAGTTCTATAAGTCTAGTGATCTGTTTGCAAACATCAGAAATATCTGTTGTTTGTAACTACCACTTTAGCATAAATTTACATTATAGTTAGTGAGTTGATCATTTGACTAAGATCTTCTCTCCCTCCCCTTTGAGTTACCTTAGGCCTTTATTAACCCAATATAAAAAGTACAGAGGGAGGACATTTAATTAATGAGATATTCCTTTCGTTTTTCAGAACCAGTGCAGAATCTATTGTGTGCAAAAGTGCAAGGGTAGTGCTTTAGCCACAACTGTCCAGGACAAATGCGAGACACAAGGATTTTTGTGGGCTATATTTTTATAATCACAGGGTAGTTGGTCCAGGAAAAAATATCACCCATAGAAATCCTTGGCTCTCACAAAAGTACAATGGCATTCTAGTCTGCGAGTCACAGATTTGTGGGGAGGGAGGTAAAAGGTTAAGTTAAAACATTAAATTTGAGCCCATACTCCTGATTATTTTTTTAAATGAAAGAAGATTGCATTCAGTTGTACAAAGAGAATCTGTTTCCACAGTTTGTAACCTTTGGTATGATCCTGTTATTTTCCTCTGTTTCATATGGCTAACAGCCTGCTCATCCTCACGTTGTCCATATGCGTAATAACATCCTCTGCCACAATCAGTATGCCTTTTCCCTATCACTCACTTAGAGGTACTGCAGTGGTCCCCTGAGACTTCACTGAATTCCAGCTCTCCTTACTCTATGAAACACTGCTGCCCACTTTCTGACTGCCATTTATAGAGAAAAATATGGCATTAATCTCTTTTTATCCTTGCTCATGTCCACTGGCTTAATTTTAAACCTTCTAGAGACTAATTCCATCCTACCTCAATGATCTGGAACTGCCTTTTTTACTATGCCTTTTTACTTTGCACCGAAGAAAAAGGCATAAACCGGACAGTTCTTCAGCTTGAATGAAAACCTCACCTCATTGAATTCAAATGAATTTTGCCATCTACTTAGGCCAAATTCCAGTATATATTAGAATTATGGCACACTCATTACAGCATGGAGGCCATTTGATTTGGGGACTATAACCTTTACTGGGCCTCAAGGTACTTTTATATGATAAATAACATATATAAATGTACACACATATGCTTGTACATGTGTGAAGGGAAGAATACTGAAGTAGTTAGGTTGCTAGCCTAAGAGTTGAGAGACATAGTTTCAATTCCCTGCTCTGCAATACACTTCCTATATGATCTTAGGCCAGTGATTCTGAAGCAAGGTGCCATGACAACCTGGAGTGCCAGTATATCCTGTGAGGGGTGCCTCAAGGTCTGAGTTGATAAGTGAGATGTGAAGAGATAAACAGATAAGCAAAGTATATAAACACAGGCTCAGTCCTGTCCCTGCCTGACCAATCCCTCACCCTGTCCCATCCACCCCGCACTGCACAACCCCGCTGCAAGGAAGCAAGCACTATAATATATAAATTCATTTTAAATTGGATGCCACTTAATTCACAAAAATTAGGAAGGGGCAGGGCCAGATTAATGCATAGGCAAACTAAGCACATGCCTAGGGCCCTGAGCTGCATGGGTCCCCAGTCCTTCCCTCTGCAGCAGCAGCACCCCCTGGGCTAGTGGCTAGCAGACCAGGGGCTGCCCCAGCTTAGAGGCAACACATGACTCAATCCAACTCTTTCCCATATATATGTATAAATACATACACACACACACACACACACACACACACACACACACACATTAGGGGTGTGTGAAATGGGCTGTATTCGATTTGAATTTGGCCCAAATCAAGGACAGCGATTCAATTCATTGATTCGGATCACTGTCCCCGATTTGATTCGGCTGAATCCGAATCTGAAGATTCGATGCTGATTCAGAGAATCACTGATTCGAACATAGACATAGCTTTAAATGTGTTTTCTACATACCTCGAGGTACCGGCATGGCTCATAAACACTGTGATGCTGCGGTGAATGGAGCATCCCACAGGAGCGCAGGGGGGCTCCCCAGTGTGCTTGGTGGTGTACCTGGAAGTGGATCAGAAGTACTTCTGGTCCACTTCTGGGTCCACTGGAGGGCCCCTCCGCACCCCCTGGCTTGTCAATCAGCCCCAGGTGCCCCCCCCCCCGACCCAGGAGGCACCAGTCACCAAGCTGGAGGGCGGGGGTCCCCCATGCGCTTCCTGGAGGACCCAGAAGTGGACCAGAAGTGCTTCTGGTCCACTTCCAGGTCTGCTGCCAAGCACAATGGGGAGCCCTCCGTGCTCCTATGGGATGCTCCATCCGTCCCAGCATCACAGCATTGACCAGCCACCTGGTACCTTGTGATATGTAGAAAAAACATTTAAAGCTGTGTCTATGTCCGAATCTCTGAATGTTTCTGAATCAATTCAGAGGGCTCTGATTCGATTTGGAGAGATTAAAGGGTCTCCTGATTTGATTCAGAGATTCAGCCAGCAAGCTGGGCTGAATCGAATCAGGGACTGAAGCTTTGCACAGCCCTAATGTGTGTGTGTGTGTGTGTGTGTGTGTGTGTGTGTGTGTGTGTGTGTGTGTGTGTGTGTGTGTGTGTGTGTAGGGGTGCACAAGTTTGCCTGCCTAGGGCCCACTAAAGGGTTAATCCGGCCCTGGGTAGGGGTGCCTCAAGTCCAAAGAGGGGTGATTTGAGTTCAGAAAGGTTGAGAACCTCTATCTTAGGCAAATCACTTAGCCTATATCTGACTCAGTCACCCATCCCACTTAAAATTACCTCCCTGGGCCACTGCAAACATAAATTGATTTAAAAGATTGTGATCTCCTGAGACACTGGAGAGATGGAAACCATGCATGCACCTAGAATAGATCAACATTATGGCTCCAACAAAAGAACTCTCAAAGGAATTGGAACCAAAGAAAGCAATATACTGGCCCAAGGCATATCAGCATAAATCCATTCTAAGCCTCAAAGGAAATGCTTAGATTATGCTGCGCAATCTGGCCAGAACTTGCAAACAGACTATTTTATCATTCCAGACATGGATGCACATATTTTTCACACAATCACATGGGACATAACACACACACATTCTCCCTCTCTCTCTCTCTCCTCTCTCAAACACCTGCCTGGTACACATGTAGTGCTTCCTGTTTAATTAGCCCTAGTCTGTTGTACTTATTGGCTAAGTCTGTTGGGTTTTGATAAAAATGGAGTTAGGCCTTTTCATTCCCCTTTATCAGAGGTTCCCCAAAGCCAAGACAGGTGTTTGAAGGATTAAAGCTAATTTAAAAAAAAAAAAAAGGCAAGGGCAGGGGATGAGAGGAGATATCAATCCTCAATGGAGCTAGAATGTGAGAGCAGGGAGCAGGTGCATTGAGAAACTCTATGCATCCAGCTCATTTACTCCACCATGTTCTGTGGAGATCCAAATATTAGTCTTTTCATCCTGGAGTGACACTGGCAGCATGCAGCCTCTGTTAACACAAAGACAAGCATAAGCTGTTTAGTGCCAGGATGGCAGCCTCAGCACCATTGCTACCTTGGTAACCAGACCCTGCTTCAATCATTGCTGCTTTTGTTGGCTGGCAGCGACAGAAAACAAAGTGCCACTTCTTGTCATTGTATAGACTCATACATAAAAATCTTCTTTAAGCTCATCTTGATGAACTAACAGTTACTGTAGTAGATGGTAGAGAGGCTGCAGCTGAAAACCACAATTTCCCATTCTGTCCTGTATTTTTAAGTAGTCATTTGATTTTTCAGCTTTTGAGAGAAATTTCTAAAAATTATTGGCTGTATTGAAGTTCCCTTGACTTCAAGGGGAGTTTTGACTGAGTTGTGACTGTCAGAACTGGCTCCAGCTTTTTAGACTCCACTTAGGTTGTTGTTAACTTTCAATATTTCATTGCAAGTTTCAAAATATTTAACATTTCTTCAAGCTCCAAGTCATAGAATCTGCTGACTTATGTGAGACTCTCAGTTTTCATTTAAAAAAAAATACTACCCCCATGACTGAGGGGAAAAAAAAAAGCTTAAACATGTAAAGACAAGTAGAAAGAAAGAAATATTGTTCATGAAGTCTCATGATTTTAAGCCAGTCTCATGGTTTTGAGTAACTGTTTGTCAAAATTGTATCATGGTGAGCTTGTGAAGATCAAGCCAGAGATTTGTTCTTTCTATGGTTTTGATTATGGAAGCAACTCTGTATTCCCACATGTACACACCATGTGAAAATAATTGTATACTGTATACTCTCAGTACAATTCAGCTTACAAAAAGATATTGCAATTCAGCTTTCAATAAACTACTGTTGTCCTCAATGCTTCATTAACCCTACCTATTACCTCAAAATGCATAAGGTTCAATTCTCATCTCACTTGCACAGCTTTAGAGAGCAGCATAAATCCAGTCAGTAAGAAGTGCCATAAGGACTATCCTCTCTCATACCCCCTGTGTAGGCAGCATTCCAATATCTTTTATGGGAATGTAAAGCCACTGAACTCACAACAGTCACACTAGTGCATCTTCAGAGCTACATAACGTCAGCCAAATAATCTAATACAGCTAACTGATACAGGTCTGGTGAGGGCAATGTAGCTACACTAGTATACACCATCTGTGTACAATTTTGTCACATGTGAACCTGTAGACCAATTTGTCTACAAGTATACAAAATAAAGCAGGAAGGTGACTGTGAATGTTATCAAAGATCCAGAGATCTATGCAACTGACTGAAAAGACGTTCAATTGATTTGATGCTTTACTAATTCTTCTGGTGAGTTTTCCCTCTAGTTTTCAAACTTCTCAGTAACATATGAACTTGTGACAGATATGGGTCCTTAGTGATCCTCAACTTACTTTAATAAAATTATACATTTCATGACAAGAAGACCTGTAAAAGTCACCGGACAGCTTTTAAAAAAAAGCCATTTAAATCAATATGGAAATACTAGCAAATTACCCAAGAATGATGGGGCAGGAGCGGGTATGGAGCACATCCACCCACCACCCCATGCTGCTGTGAAGCTTGCCCTGCCACCCCCTCTGCTACCCTCCACCACTGCTGCCTCCAAGGAGCAGGGCCACAGGGGGCGGGGAAGCGGGGATAGCACCACTGGCCTTGCCTCCCTGCTCTGTCCCCTCTGTCATTGCAGTGCTCTGCACTCTGACTGGTTGTTTCACTAACCAATCAGAGTGCTCCAAGAGCATTAAGGACAGACAGAGACAGACAGACTAAGCCCTTTATTATATAAGAATGTATACTTGTTTCAAATACAGGTAGTTCCTATCTAAAGCTCTAGATCTCAACCCCTCATGCTCTCTGCCAAGGGTTGAAATCTGAGACTAAATTTTGGATTGGGAGTTAGCAAATGGCACTTCTTCTTCCAGTGATCTGACAGAAAGTCCTAGATATCAACATTTCCAATGTTTGTGCACTTGAATCCAGATCTGGACCCAAATTTTCATTATATAGCTCCATCCAAAAAACCCACAACAAATGAAATTCTCACCAGTAAGCTAAGGAAGTATGGATTGAATGAATGGACTGTAAGGTGGATAGAAAACTGTCTGGATCATTGGGCTCAAAGGGTTGATGTCTAGTTAGCAGCTGATATCAAACGGAGTGCCCCAACGGTCTGTCCTGAGGCTAGTTTTGTTCAATAACTTCATCAACAATCTAGAAGATGGAATGGGTTGCATGCTCAGCAAGTCTGCAAATGACACCAAGTAGTAGATATGCTGGACAGTAGGGGTAGGTTTCAGAAAGACCTAAACAAATTGGAGGATTAGACCAAAAGAAATCTCATGAAGTTCAATAAGGACAAGTGCAAAGTCCTGCACTTAGAAGGGAATAATCCCATGCCCCAGTACAGGCTGGGGACTGAGAGGTTAAGTAGTAGCCCTGCAGAAAAGTATCTGGGAGTTACAGTGAACAATAGCCTTATATTTAGCGAACAGTGAGCACATCTACACAAGACGCTGTACTGTACAGCAGACTTATTTTCTGCACAGGAAAGCATGACCATCTACATGTGCATGCCAATTAGGGTGCAGTAGACTAATTTACTGTACTGCCAGACAGACCCGTCAGATACAAGTGGCATCCAGCAGCACAATAAATTACTGTGCTTAAACACATGTGTAGATGGTGACATTGGGATTAGTCAAATTGAGCCAGAGCATATTGAATTGTATTACTACATTTGTAGATGTCCCCAGTGTGCATTTATTGCCAAGGAAGCTAATGGCATACTGGGCTGTATTAGTAGGAGTGTTACCAGCAGATTGAGGGAAGTGATTATTCCCCTGTATTCAACACTGGTGAGGCCACACCTGGAGTACTGTGACCAGGTTTGGGCTCCCCACTACAGAAAGGATGTGGATAAATTGGAGAGAGTCCAGCAGAGGACAATAAAATGGTAGGGCTGGGGCACATGACTTATGAAGGGAGGCTGAGGGAACTGGCCTTATTAGCTGAGTACAGACAATAAAAGAGCCCAAGGTGGAATCAATAAAACCTTTGCTGGTTTTTCTAAGCTGTGAAGAATAGATCAGGAAGGAACAGAACACACGTTCTACCATCAGATTTGGGGGACATAGGGATGCCTGCACTGGCCCATGGCAGTAGGCTGGGGGTGCTGCTACATGCCTCCCGGGGTGCCAGACACTGCCAAAGGCAGCTGAGTCCAGCCAGTTGGCAGGCCACATCTGATTGGCTGCTGGGCACACACCCCACCCCCTGCTGTCAGCCACAGTGAGGGGTTGAGCCAGCAGAGACTATCTCCCCAGCCCTGCCTTCCCCTGCCCCATACACAGATGTTGGTAATCTGGTGTTCTTATCTTCTAAAATTAATAGAATTAGCTAATCTTTTACTGGTCTTTAACCAAGGCATCATCATTGTTTTCTTGAGTGTATCACAGCAAAAATGGGTGTTGGATGAGTTGAAAGAGTCTACCAGTCTTACAGAATTCAGGAAAGGCTTCCTATGAGTAAAGAGCACTGTAGAAGAAAGCACTGGTGAAAAATAAAAAAGTATTGTTCAAAGATGGTATTACTGGAAAAAGGGAAGGAGCAGGGGCAAGGCAACAAAGATAAGGATAGATAATCAGGAAGGTACAGAGATGTGAAGGGCCCTGAGGAAGAAGACAAAATGCCTAAATCCAATAAAGGGGAGTTGGAGAGACTGGGTGAAAGATGACAGTGGAACTGTCTTATCCTAGCTACTGAGTTCCAGGTTGTATGCGTGTTTAAATGCAGAGAAGTTATTACATGTCTGCATAAAATTGCATACACACTACACAAACTTCAGAGCTGGGCTTTTTCAACATAGATAAAGACATATCATAGTTACCCAAATCCAAGACTACTTCAAATTTTATGCCCCTGTTTGGCGGTTGATTTAAACTGGTCTTGTGGCAGGGGAAGCAGTAGCAGGGAGCCAAGCAACCTCTCCCCTGCCTTTTGCCTCCCCACTTGCCCCCTCACCAGTGACTGACCCTTGCAGGAAAACACCAACTTAAAGAAACTAAACCCCACAAATATCTGTCTCATGACATTTTAAAACAAACAACTCCAAAGTAAGATAACAAAAGGTGGCATCATTCAAAAATTGTTTAAAAAGATTCAAGCCTGAGTTTGATGTGCAGATGGAAGTTCAACTTAAATATAATTTTAATTGGTGCCATGAATAAAATACATAATATAAAAAGATTCACTCTCATTAAAAAGCCAATTCCCTTTTAAAATTTTAAACTGGAGGGTTTCTCCTTCTTAAAATCAGTATTGATGATGGAGAAATCTTGATGGACCTACTTTCATTACCTTCTCCCCACAAAAAAAACTTAACCTGATTTTATTTTTTTACTGGAAAACCTATTTACTTATTACTGGAACCCCTAAACTGGTTCGCTAAAGAGGCTGCATTAAGTGGGACTACATAAATGGATCTTGAGGCATATAAAGCTTAAGATCCACTGAAGAAAGTAAATAAACTACTGTGTTTCAATATAGACTAATGAAATATATTTAATTTAACTTCACATAATGTTTCTACTTAGTATTCATGGCCTGAGCGGGCAATACTTTGTTAAAACTCTATTTTAAAATACCATGCTTAAGAGATGACATTTTAATGCAGTCACAGTGTTCATCTCCTGAGCTTTGTCAGGAAAGAACATAGTCTGTTCTGTGAAGATAAAGCAAGTGTGCACACACAGAGATTTAGAACCCTCACAAAGGGGCAGAGGTTCAATGTTCATGTTGCTGTTCTCTGTACTTCTCCATTAAGTAGTTTGTTATTAAATATCTCCTTTTTTTGTTCAACAGATGTGAAGCAGAGTGGGTTATTTTTAAACTTAGATCAGATGCTTGTCTCCCTTGTACTACATCACAAAAGACCACCTGGAGTCTTCCTCAAATGCTGGTTCTACCCTGGTTCTTCTAATAATTCAGTGTACACTGGCTTTACATAATTGTAAATGCAGTATTTTTTTTCTTCCTTAAGTTGTCACAGGTCAGCTATTTACTTCCCCGAGGCAATCAGCAATTCTTTTAAAACTTTGCACTTATCTCACCCATGTGAGGTGTCACCTATTAACCATGACTTGTTCACTGCCACAGTCCCAGTACAACTGAGCAATTGCTACCCAAACATTTAACACTTGTGATATATGAGCTTATTTAAAGCCTCTATCAGACATTGATGATTGGCCCAAAACACCTGCTTCACTGGAACGACGATAAGACTTTTGGCCAAAGAAATACAGACCATCACTCATCAGCAAGTATTTAAACTTAGCTAATAGTTAACTTTCAACTATATTACTCTGCTTCTTCCGTTTACCTTCCAACCAGTGAAAGATGGGGGTGCTGCTTTAAGTCACCTGCCCACAGACATATGCCAATATTTACTTGTACTTATATTATTTTTTATTTCATGAAGCACAAACAGTCACTTCGAAAAGGAAAGAAATTGTGGCTAATCACCATGCCAATTTTCCTGTGTGGTTCTGCAGTCAGCACTCTACCTTCAAAGTAGATCTTCAAGAATGATATTGAGTGACTTGAGTCTTGATTCAGAATAATCACAATGCAACTGCAAAGCCTTGGCTGCAACCAGCACGCTCAAATTTCTTGTGTTATTTTGCTAAGTGTAAGCCAAAAGGACAATTTAGGGATCAATGGTAACTACTATGTAGCAAAACATAGTGGCCAAAGTACAAATAACTCAAAAGATAGGAGCAGTTCAGTTTGGAAATAGTCAACCCCCTTGAGTGAAAAATGACTTAAGCTACCATTTTTTTAAATCTATGTTGCAAATGCCCAGACCCTGTTTGTTTTCTTCCTTTTCATTATAGCGCCAACCTCTATATTTCAAGGCAGCATATTCAACAGTATATTTCTGCAACTAACCATTTCCCCAAAGTATAAAATTAATTAGAAATTCAGAAGCTAGATCTCAAATGTTTTCTGGCATCAGACAGTGTTTGATTCATAGAAGTTCCTCCTCCCACATAGCCAGCCCCCTTCCCAGTTTAAAGACCTGAATCTATGTTTAATATGGCTGTCTCTGAATCACCTCCCCGCTATCTGCTACATCTGCCTACTGCCATCCTTAGTCCAGTCTAGATGTCTTGGACACTCCAAGCACTTTTCTGTTGTATATACAGCTTTGAATTTCTTTTCATGGTAGTGAAATGACTGATCTTGTCAGGCCAGGCCTTTCTTGGTCTGCAGTCTTGTAAACCAGTATACCCTGTTCTATGGTCAGGTTGTTGGCAACTAAACCAGCATCCCAACCTGGGCTAACCTGGGTAAGGAGGATATGTGGACACCCAGCAGGACTAAAAACAAGATGAGCTCCCTGTGAGCTAATGGCCATCTATAGCTGGATAGGAGATGGGTGCCACCAAGTTACTTTGCTTAAACAATCACCAAAGATGCAAAGCAACTCAACTAACCTCATATGGAGTGGAGGATTGTTACAGCATATAAGGTGCCCCAACAGTTGCAGCAGCCTTAGGACTGACTTGACTTGACTTGAAATGACTGAGAGAAAGATGATGTCCATCCAGGTCTTCTGTAGAGACCTAAAGAGAAAGGAAGCAAGAACAGCAGACCGACACACTGGGATCCTTTCTCACACTTAAATGTAAGAACCTTGAACAGGGGCAGGCAATTATTTTGGGCAGGGGGCTGCTGACTGAGTTTTAGCAAACCATTGTGGGCTGCATGACAGGCAGCACAGGGCAGATAAATATTAATTTTCTAAAATTTTTAAGGGCCCCATGGGCCACATAGAATGACCTGGCGGGCCGCATCTGGCCCCCAGGCCACATTTTGCCCACCCCTGACCTAGAAAGATCCTGCTGCCAATACTCACCTTCTAAAAGTCAGTGGGAGCTGGAAAGTGGAAGGTGGTCAGGGACATAACCCTAATTTGCACTGGTCATTGCACTCACAGTGTAATATCTTTTCATTCCATATTTTTGCATGTGTATTACATGGTCCTTGATCAACAAGGAGAACAAAAGTGAAACTCATTCTGATTGGTGATGTGCAAACAAAAGGAGGATAGTAGAGCTCAGAGCAAAGCTAATTGAAAATATAGCTTGAGTTTGCCCAATAGTTTCAACCGAAAATAAGGAAAGATTTCAAAGAATATTGAAACTTTATGTTTTCCTGACTTTTAAACAAAAAGGGATTTCTTTTGGAAAATCCAAACTTCATTTTGACATCTTCAAAACAGTATTTTCACTTCAAAATGTATATCTTTCTTTAAAAGTGGGAGCAGAAAAAGGTTAAATAATTACATATTAAAACATCTTGATTCAATCCAAACTGAAATGATGTTATTTTTTCACCAACTTCTCCTCCCTCCCCCCAAATATTTTTCAGTTTGGACCCAACCAAGCCAACTTTATATCTCAGCCACTGATTTAAAAACCTAATATTTGCACAGCTCTACAGAAGAGTCACCTATAGAGCTAACAATCTAATTATTCCTTATCCTCAAAGTCTTTTGCGATGATAAGCTACTTGCTGGAAAAGAAAGCTTTAAGCAAATAATTCCAGCACCTAAAAACAGCCACTCATTTTTGTACGTGGTCTAATAATAAGAAAGTGCACCCCTAAGTCTTTAAGGCAAATTGTCATTATTTTAAGCCGAAATTTTCAAAGGGGCCTAGAAAAGCTTGGTTTCCACATTCCACTGAATTGCTGTTGAATTTGATTACCTGCCTATTAGGCCTGTGCGAATAGGCAGCTATTCGATTCAGATTCAGATGATTCAAATTCAGAGATTCAAATCACTTTTCTGAATCGATTCAGCCAAATCAATTTGGAAAAGATTCAGAGATTCAGCCATAGGGTTTAATGGGGAAATCAATGAAGCATCTATAACTTTATTGTTTTTAGGCTGATTCAGATGAAACTTGCAGGGATGGTAGCCTCTGCTGGGAGAATGAAGCCTGCCAAGTTTCAAGGTGATAGGTGCAGGGGTTTCTGGGAAACTGCACCTCAATATTCTGAAAGCAAAACTCATGTCACATGTGTATTAAGCCACAGTAGGGCTGTGAAATCCCTGCGGTTTTCACCCCACTGTGGCTTAGCACACGCGTGACACAAGTTTTGCTTTCAGGATTTGAGGTGCAGTTTCTCAGAAACCCCTGCACCTATCACCTTGAAACTTGGCAGGCTTCATGCCCTCAGCAGAGGCTACCATCCCTACAAGTTTCAGCCAAAAAAGAACAAAGTTATAGATATTTCATTGATTTCCCATTATACCCCATGGCTGAATCTCTGAATCACCAAATCTTTTCTGAATTGATTTGAAAGCTCTGAATCAATTCAGAAAGTCTAAAGCTCCTAGTGATTCAATTCAGATTCATAAATTTGGCCTCTAAATCATCTCCGAATCTGAATCGCAATCCAAAGCTTTGCACAGCCCTACTGCCTATCTCTGTTTCCTTTGATATTCCTAGATTGTCTTTCTGAAGTCTCTTCTTTGAATTTTAAAAAATGACACTTTTCAAAATAAAATTATTAGATGCAATATAAAATAAACAATGCATATTACACGCAAGTGGCAATACCAAGGAAAAGAATGGTATGAATTAAGACCTGGCAAACATAAAGCTTTAAAATACATCATGCTTTTTCATTTCCTTTAGACTATGAACTTTTATATTTAAGTAGAAAAACCTATC
Organism: Alligator mississippiensis; assembly: GCF_030867095.1. Taxonomy (NCBI): domain Eukaryota; kingdom Metazoa; phylum Chordata; order Crocodylia; family Alligatoridae; genus Alligator; species Alligator mississippiensis. The sequence goes on along the minus strand of NC_081826.1, from coordinate 115,126,397 downwards.
TCAAACTAAAGTTTCAATAAAAAAAAACCTATAATCTCAGAAGAGGTAGGTCTAGTGACCATTGATTGCCTTGCTGACAGTGATCTGCACCACCAAGAACATAATCTCCAAGGAGATATCTTGTTCCCTGGGTAAGTGCACTGAATTACTCAGCTTCTGACAGATTAAGGAGAGTGCTGACAAACTCTGAAGGGTGATGACTGCAATTTTAGGAATGTACATTGGGAGGGAATTTAAATGTTTTAGATCTAAAGTGTTGGCAGTTTTAAAGAGAAATCAAGGGGTCCATAAGAAATCTACAGAGATGGTTGCCTTGTTATCCTCTCAAAACACAAAGCAGCCCTGCTGAGTAATCCCACACTCATAACCCTTTCAAGTGAAGTTTTAATAAGAGGGTTGAAAGAGAAATATTAGATTTTACTGACCTCGTTTTCAAAGAAGCCTCTATATTTGAACACCTCTGAGTTGGCACAGAGATTTCTGGAGTTTTTCATCCAACTCAGTAATAAATATCTAACATCTGATTCTATCGTGTAAATGGTGTTTGCACAAATGACTCCACAAATTTCTCTGTGTCTAGTATTTTAAAGCAAAGAACTCAATCCATGCCATCTAGAACATGCTGTTACACTGGGACATGGGCAGCTGGGTCTGGGGCTACAAAGGACTGAGGTGAAGGCCAAGGTCAGGATGGATGAATAAATCTAAGGGAAAATCAGGTCAGGGAAGTAGGAGGTCAACCTGAGAGCAAGGTCCAGGGACAAGCTGAGTTGGAAGCTGGGAGGTCAAACAGAGAGGGAAGTCCAGGGAGGAGCCAAGTCAAGAAGTCAGGAGATCAAACAGAGAGTGAGGTCAAGGAGCAAGCCAGAGGGAGCAGCAAAGCAGGTTTGGGTCAAGTTGCCCTGTTGCCCAGACACTTTTTGTTCCAGGTCAGGCGTTTATAATGTGGAATCAGAGGGTCAACTGACCCCAGCTGGCCACTCCCATGACAGGGATTGGGTTGAGGGTTTGAATTAGAAAGTCCAAAGCAAGGAAGAGCAAACAGCACTGTTAAAAGTATGTTCTATAGAAAAACAAATGTACCGTATAAAATATCAAGTAAGTATTGTGTACCCACAAGAGTCAAGGTACACCAAAGATAGCATTTTTCTAATGAATGAAAGATATATACATAATTTGATATTAAGAAAAAATGAACTGGTTAAAAAAAGAGAAATTGTGTGATAATTTAGAAGCCAATGATCACTAGCAATAAATTATCAATGTGTTTCCTTGTTTTTATATGTGTATAGTAGATACAAGTAGAAGTGTCACTAGTTCAAAAACCTCCAGAGATTTAGAAAAAAAAAAAATCTACATTGGCCACTGGATACAAATCCCAAATTGGTGGCTTACCCTTTTCTTCTTATTGGCCAGCACCAAATTTTTTAAAACATTTTCACAACCTTTATTTCCAATTGTGGAAAAATGCAAGTATGGCTTGGGATCTGAACTGTTTTAAATTAATCTGACATGAATTTCAAGTGGCTCAAACTTTTAAAATATACTTAACAATAATATGAGGAAATAACATGACAAGGACACGTGATCATTTTAGGTTAAGATTAAAAGCCATCCAGCATTGCTAAAAAAATTATCTTAGAAAAAACACAGATGAAATATAGCTCATACATCTCATAATACATCTTACTGACTCTACTTCACCGCATCCAAAAATGCCTGAAGAAAATTTTGTCTCTAGTTGAAAACTTTAAATAATGTTGCCCATTGTGTGCTATATATGTTTGTGTGCACGCATACAAATGAATACAACATCAGACTTTCTTAAGTGTTTAGTCAATAGCTGTCATGGCCTTTACAGCCTGTACTTGTGGATTGGTTTCTGGATTTCAGTGAGCAGAGTTTTTGAGCCAAACATTATGAATTTTATTTGTCATATCATATACATATCATATATATAGACACAGATTGTTTGCTGGTAGCTACGCTGTCTGTGCAAATATATGTGGCCATGATGAGCAACAAATATTCTCTCTCAATCTGAATAGCCAATGATGACAACAGGGTGTTCCACAGGTTTTCATTTATTCATTCAGGCATTGCTTAATAGCCAGGTTGACAAGAAGGGACAGAGAGAAGAAACAGGGTGGCAGTAAGGGAAACATCCATAGCTATGACATACAAAAGCAGCGGAGACTGATGGTATTGATAGCACTCACATTAGGGATAACGCTCAAGTTTAACTTGAATGAATACAAAACCGTAAAAGAAAGGTGCCGCTTATAATAATTCCTTTCCACAGCGGGAGCCGTGCTTGAGCCAGTCACATTTCTCACCTACAGCCTTTGGCCCAATATGAGATTTCCTAAAAGAAGCAGTTAAATATTTGGCATGGGTGACATTAATTGTAGTCACTGAGTGTTCTACCATTGATTCCAGCATAAGCAGAGTGAGGTCTATGCTAAGCAGATTTGGAAATCCCAGCCTGAGTTGAGTTGCCAGTCAGGCAGCCTGGTATCATTCAGTTCAAGAGCTTTAAAAAACCTAACCAAACAAATAGAAACATGGCTCTCTCCTCATCCCAATAGTGCAGACAACTGAATTTCAGCAGTGCGTGGCAGTCACCTGCAGCTTTGTACTCAGCTCCATTGTGTTAAAATGTCGAATAGGATCTTTGCCACTGGCATAAACATTTTAGAGACGCTTCAGGGAATATGCATCCCTGAGTTTCTGAGAGTTCTTTTCTTTGCAACACAGGGAAGATTCCTCAGAAACAAAACACAAACAGTGAGTCTTATAATGAGATCTAAGATTTCAGCTGTTCACAGCTGAAGTTTTTTGAGGGGGAGAAAGACTGGGGAGAGAGTTACTGAACATCTGAAAAACTATATAAAAAGTGTTGGACTCCCACATTTAGCTCCCGCAAAATACACCAAACACAGATTGACGATGTTAGGAATAACAACAAAACAAGAAAAAAGCAATATCATATTGTTTGTAATCTCACATGCAAAGCTCCCAAGTGGCAAGACATTTGTAGACAGAAAAACTTGATGGATCACAAAAATGCCAAGGAGACTTCAAGGTCCAATTCAATTTTTTAAAAATTAATGTTTTATCTGTGACTTAGCATAACTGCCAGGGTGGGGATTAGATTATATGGGGTATTAAATCAAAGAGACGTTAGAAGTCTGCAGGTTTTTATAACTGGATATACCTATCATAGGAATTGTAGATCAAAAAAAAAATTTCTTTTTACAGTGAGTCCATTCCTATTCCCACTTCTCCGCTTTGACAGTCTTCACTCAGGGGACAATGAATCAGAAACAAAACAAAACAAAACAAAGCAAAAATAACAGAGTGTGATGTTCTGTATTTTTTTATTCCCAGCACAGGATGTACTTGAATGAAGTGTTATACCCAAGAGTTCAGCATTACTCTGGGCTATATATAAACCTATTACAAGTTCTGAAGCTGAATTGAGACTAATTGGCTAATTGCATATATTTTTCCCTTTATGTTCACAAATAATTCAGTTAATGTTAAGAACTATGTCAGAGCAATGAAAATAATATGTCTGCTTATATTTTATTAGCTTTTATTTTATAAAACACCTCCTTTAGACTAAAAGTCATTGCCATTGAGAATCATAAAACTTCAGGGGAAAGTTTCTCTGAATTATTTCCTACTTTCTACTGTTGTAGCAGTCAAAAAAAAGGGACAATTTTGTTTTCCCTTACAGCTTTGTTCTGTTGTTCTACTGTAAATTATACCCAAATAAATTCCTTTTTATATCCATCAGAGTTAGAATGAATTGAGACTTTGCTAGACAACTACTAGACAGAAGTAATTAAACAGTGTAATGTGCAAACACCATTCCACAGTCAGCAATTAGTTCACTCAAATTAAATGTTTTATTTGCTCAAAATACTCTCTCAGTGAACAAAAGACTTCATTTACAAACAATACAACACGAGATTTGCCAAGAACAGTAATGTATGGGTAGACCACTTCCTTCAGTGAGTGACCAGGACCTTAATTTGACTATTTCTTTCTACATTCTGGCTACAGATAGGAATTAAGCAGATCCAGATCTAAATATCCTGCTGTTCTAAACACAAAACATAAGTATAATATGCTTGCTCAATAATTTCTGTACAAAAAATGCCAAATTCAGGCCTGCTTAGCATTTAATAAGTGAGTTTTGTATTGGGTCAAATAGATATGAGATTGCAGAAAATTCTCATCCATCACAAATCCCTGAATAATGTGCCATGAGGTAATAAAAGAGGTCTATTCAAACCTCTTGACATTTTACCATAAAATTACTTTCTTTAAGGCTACACACTTTATTTTTAAGTTATGTAGTGTATCCAAAAGGTGCAGATTGACAGCCACAAAGGTTGAAGTAGTGGCCAAAATGCATTTTTATGCTTTCTAGAAGAGAAAGCCCTAAGCAGGAGTTTAGTCTTCATTCAGTGCTTTACCTTGCTGTCTGTACTTCCACTGAGAGTTCCAGTTACCTGGGAAGTGTTTCTCTGAAGACATTTGAGCCAGTCAGCTGATTTCATATGAGTCACCAAAAATGGTTGGTTTGCCATTTTCACACAGTCTGGAAAAAACAATGCAAAGTTTCTGTTCAGTAGATAGAACATAAAGCATCTTCCTTATAACCTTTCATTTCTCTTAAATGACCGATGAACTTTTGCTCGTTCTTCCTAATACCATGGTCCACACTTTGATTAACAAGGTATATGTTTCCTATATTCAGCTATGATTGTTATACCTCCAAATTGTACAAAAGGAACTGAATGGAAGATGGCACAAGTCAACAACATATGAAGACAGAGTGTACGTGTGAGCTCAAGGTTCAGCATCTTTTGCACACACCAGAATGTAAAATCACCTATATATAACCTGTCTACTAGGACTGTGCAAAATTTCAATGGGTGTTTCATTTCAAAGCTGTTTTGATGCATTTCAAGCTCAAAACAGTGAAACTGAAATGAAATAAAAGGCTTCAAAACAACTTTGGAACGAAACGAGGGCACTCGAAATGTTTTGAAAGTTTTGAAACACTTCAAGTTTTGAAGCTGGGCTTACTGCATCATGGGCCCCTGGATCTGTGCGTGGGATGACAGCATGCTGCTGCTGCTGGCTGCGGCCAGTGGCAGCACCAGGCTTCGCAGCACTTGGCACAGGCTGTGCCCAGCGCCAGTCCCAGCCACCTGTGGCAGCCTGCTATCATCCTGCATGCAGACACGGGGGCCCACACCCTCTGAGAGGAGTCTGGCACAGCCCTTCAGCCCTCCAAGGGGTACAGACCCCCCAGAGCTGCATGTGGGATGACAGCAGGCTGCCGCTTCCGGCAAGTGATATGAGTTTTGCTTGTCAAAAGGTTGAGGTGCAGTTTCCCAGAAATCCCTACACCTATCTCCTTGAAACTTGGCAGGCATCATGCCCTCAGAAGGGGCTACCATTCCTGCATTTGTCAGCTGAATCAGGGAAGAAGTTACAAAGTTATAGGCATTTTCATGATTCCCCATCATAGGCTATGGGTGGAACGTTGAAATGGGTTGAAACAGCGAAACAGTTTCAATGAAATGAATGGAACAGTGCTTCAAAACTAAATGAAACAATGAAACAAAATACCGTCCCTTCAAAATGGTGAAATGGAAGTTGAAACAAAATGGTGCTGTTTAGCACAGCCCTGCCATCTACAACATAAAACAAAACAATACCTCTCAATACAGGACAAGGAATTGAATTAAAGAAAATAGGAGGAGAAAACACTTCATCTGTTGGCATTTCAGCAAAGAAGCCCTTCAAACTCAACTGGATACAAGTAGCAGGGCCCCACAGTTCCAATAGGAAAAGCAACCTCTTCATCTAGACCC